>NC_142045.1:5899176-7099176 GCF_982192425.1 Myodes glareolus
CTTCTCATTTTATTTTTCCTTTTGATAGCGAAAGGTGTTTGTCCTAGGAAAGGAAAGGGTGTCACTAATTTAATTCTTAAAAATCCCACTTAATACACAGTTATCCAAAGTTAATTTTATTCAAATAAGAAACTCCAGTAAGCCCAAGGTTAATGAACAAGGAAGTTGTGGTTTATTAAATCACATTTTTTTTTCAGTACAGGAAGACACCCTCTGTAAGGCAGTGTGGACAGGAATCCCAAAAGCCTGTGGCAATTTAACTAAGTGTTCAAACCAATTCCCAGTAGAATGACTTGCTGATATCTGTAGGAGAAGGAGGAGGAGGAAGAGGAAGAGAGAGGGGAGAAAAAGGGGGGAGGGAATCCAGGAAAAAACGGCAATTACCAAGAGACAGTTGTTCAATCCAACAAAGCAATGATCTGTGCAAACTCTAATTATTGTATTTGCAAAACAATGTGTGTATAATTTGTGGACTTTCCCCTTCCTTCTGACACAATAAAGGATTCATTTCATAAAATAAAAAAAGAAAAAAAAAACTTTTGTGTGGTTTTTTTTTTTTTAAGAAAATTTAGGACCAAAAAGACAATGCATCTTGAGCTCTGCACACTGAAGAATGGGTCTCTGGGAGATTTATCTGGAATCAAAAGCAGTTGTCACTCTGTATTGATCATCTTTGTTATTCATTATCATACCCGGCCGTCATTTATATGCAGATGACACCGTCACTTATGGCAGTAGATTATGCTGGGAGAAAGCTTAATATTATCTTCAAGCTGATTTAAATGAGCTTTAAGATCATCTGGCACAATCTAAATTACTCTTAAATATTAATGAAACAAAGATCATGTTATCTGGCTCAAAACAAAAGTTGGGGTAACGGCAAAGCTGGCAGGCAGCTCGACCTGGATATGGCACAGCAGCCTCTGAATCCCCAGCCTTGGGATCCGGCCTGTTTTCACCTGTGACTGAGAACGCATTTGATTGGCACTGAAGGGTGGAAAAAATCTCAGCTCCTTATTCAAGCACACAATTCTTTCTTTCTTCCTTTCTTTCTTCCTTTCTTTCTTCCTTTTCTAAAGAAAAATTGTTTCCTAATCTCTCCAAAGTTGCAATTATGTGCTTTGGAATCTGTTGGTTTTATTTATCTGGCTGCTGCCCGACATTTGTTAGCCGAGTAAAAGACGTTTATCCTCTCTATCTGGACAGATTTGCCTTGAATTATACATCTCATAAACATTACCGTCTGTCGTCTTTTAAACAATTGGCTAAAAATTAGAAGACTCAACACTGTGTTGGCATAATAGCTACTTCCCATCAACCCATTTAACTCTTGCTTTCAGTGACCCACATTCTCTCGGCAAAATTTAGTGAATGGGAGGAAGAGCTGCCGTGAGGAACAGGCCTCCACAGCCAAGACTTGTGCCCTGTGTGTGTCTGTGTGGGTCACTGTGTGTGTATGTGTGTACTTCAACGGGGAATTGTCTCATATGCAGATAACCTTTACGAACCCCTTTTACCCTCAGATATCTCAGTAATCAATGAGAACTCCTCACCATGGGCCCGGAGAATGATGGACTTGTAGGACGCCACTGCCAAGGGAAGCACATGCCACTTCCCCGGCCAGTTTCTGTGAGGGAGAAACACAGGCTCCTAGAACCAGTTTCTGGCTTCCTGGAAGGCTGAACTCCTGGGCACTCAGCAGAGGCAGCCCCAGGGAGTCATGGAATGGAGGGCTCCCAAGACAGAAGCTAGAAGGAAGAATATTATGGTGGGTAGATACCATGACTGTTGCCGTTATTGGCATTCCGTTCCCACAGCCGTCCTAACTTGCCCAGTGTTGGCTTAATTGAGCTGTATCTGTGGGGCTGTCACAGATCACGGGGGACCCTTGGAGGGCAATGAATCTTGGATGGTGTGTGTGCTTGTGTCTCAGCTCCCATTTAGTCTGTAAATTGCCTCTCTTGTAGGGTTTTTTTTTTTTTCAATTGGGCCTTCTAGGATTAGTTAAAGCAGAGAAGGGCTAAGGGTGTGGGTAGGTGACTCAGCTGAAAGGTGTTGGCAAAACAGCAAAAAGGAGGAGTGTGTGCCTCCGAAATGCTCTCCTTTTACGTCCTGAGGGGAGGGAGAAGAAAGGCAAACTACAGCTACCTTGAGAAAGCAGTGGAGATGGTGCAGCAGTCTCTCTGAAGTCATGGCAGCCTGAACAATCCCACATCTGCTAGAGAAGTCTGTAAAGCACGCTCATTCAGGGGGTGTGTGTGTGTGTGTGTGTCCGAGGCTCTGCTCAAAGCCTCTGTTTTCTCTGACACTTCTAAATCTCCTAAGAAGGTTTTCTCCGAGCCCCTTATTCACACCTCTGCTATAGCCTTATGTTTCCCATGTGTTAGAATTGCATACATGTTGGGATCCCTGCTGGTCTGGTTCCGCTGCCGTCTACACAACACCCCCTGGTGCTCCCTTCTTTTGGCAGCGGAACCCAACTTGGTTCAGCTTCAGCCCACATTCCGTGATTCCCGAGAGCACAGCCTTCCTGTGCCCAAAGTGGGAGCCTTTCTTGCCTTGTCAGGACAACGCATGCATTCAGTTCAAGAAGGCTACGTGACATAAATGCTTCTGTGTGACAGGAAGGAAGTATGATGGGGAAGGGGTGATGGGGCTTCTAAGGAACGCTTGATGCCGTGGCTGTGATTACCTGTGACTGGGAAAGGGCAAGCTTAGGGAAGAAAGAAAACATAAACCTAGAGCTCATCTGAACCCTCAACAGTGGCGCTGGGCCAGCCCAGCACCACAGCATCCCTCGGATTGTGTTTTCTAAGACTCTCATCACACTAACTGATACTCCCCTAACCCTGTAATTGTCAAATCCAGTGACTGCATGAGGCTGTTTAGATGCTAATCCATTTTGATTTTACCATAGCACATACAATTCAAAGTTTCTATAATGTAAAATTCAGTGTGCTATCATTTTACACAAACTGAGTGTTTCACAGGCCCTGTGGTGAGCCTCTACCACTGACACGGTACAGAACGTGGAATAGCTCTAACCCTCAAAAGCACATTGGTTAGTATAAAACAAAACAAAACAACAAAAAAACAGAGCAAACGGTCTAAAGGGGCTGGCCCTGCTGGGTCCTGGGCTCTTTTGAACAAGTGAGATACACTGCCCCATTGCAGTGATCCTTGAGTTCAGGACTACAACAATGCCTTGCCTTACAGATACTCCCTGACCATCCCTCCCAGCCCCCACTACACCGTCCATCACTATTTCATTTTTCTTTCAACCGTGTCCAAGGATCTGGCCTTTTCCAGCCTTACTCAGAGACTTCACCCCATTTCATCTCCCCACCTCTGGAGCAAAGCACAAATCAAAAGCCATTGGGACCACATCTGCTCTGTTCTTCATGACAGTGTGGACTGTTTTATATAAACAGAACTGCCCACAGACAGACTAGAAGAATGACATTCCAGCTTTGCCTGTCTACCAGGGGATCATAGGGTTGTACCCTTCACAGGGACCTGACCTTTGCCATTTAATCAAACATGCTTCCTCACAACGGCCAGGTGATTCCACCTCCAGTCTCCTGCGCTGAGAGAAAGGTCACGATCCATGCAGACTTCCTCAGAAGCACCAATTTCCCCTCCAGAACCTACAGGGGGGGACTTTGGCCATGCCTGGGCACAAAACCGACAAAAAGCCAGAAGGCAGAGCCCCATTTTCTGACTCGTGTCTCTGGAGGGACACTCTGGTTCACTCCATGGCAAAAATCCACCTTTCTGAGGGAGCCTGGAAGGATATAAGTTGGGGTTTCTATTGCCTCCTTCTTCTAGTAAGGTACATGTACACTTTAAACACACACACACACATAACATTGAATTTAGAGATTTTATTCTCATGGCTGCTGAAAAGCCTCCAATGATGGCACAGTCCAGTAGAATAGCCCTCAAGCTGAGACCACACACACACACACACACACACACACACACACACACACACACACACATCAGGGTGGTTTTCCCAGCCTTCTAAGCAATCTTTGAGACATTTATTCTCCAACAGAACTGTCAAGTTTTGTCCTAACCCTTTGCAGCAAATCCCCTACTCCATTTGTCCCCACACTCCTCAGACACACACAAGGGCTTAGATGACAGGTTAAGTGTGCCCAGACAGTCTGGGTTTTAGATTCCCACCTTCAGAGGATGCTAGTGTCCTGTTTGGACCCTCTGGCTGTCCAGAGATTGAGGATATGTTGTTCCCTCTGGGGAATCCGGGGTGGGGGGGAGGCTGTGAAAGAGGCCTGGCACACAGGCCTGGTGTTGCTCAGACAGGGCTGGACAGCCATGTGTGCATCAGAGGCTTAACTCCACTTCATCCACATCACTCAGAGGTTGAAGAGATGCTTCATTAAACAGTGTCCAAGACTCAGCTTCAATCGTCCTTCCTGGAGCATGGATTTTTATGGGTTAGATCTTATGGGTATGGACTCTGAGCTGCAGGATGTCATACGCAGAGACAGATTTCAATGCAGAGAAGCCAGGGATAGTGTTCACTGGGCAAAGACAGCTAACTGAGACAGGGCGATGCATTCTCCTGCCAGTCTGGGCCTCTGTAGAGAATGCCCTGACCACTGAGGTTGGGGCTAGTGCAACAGAAGCAAGGCCAGAACAGTCAGCCCAGGAGGGAGTTGTGAACCTGAGCTCCACGCTAGCTTCTGGGCCTATCCAAGGGCCTGCGGTGTCCCGGCTTCTCTGAGTCTCTGTTACCTCACTTCTTACCACTTAAAAGCAATAACGGAATCTCCCTGCTCCATAGATTTGAAGGGGCAGCTCCTGTGTGCTAATTAGCATCATTCCTAGCATCTTCTCAAGTGATCAATAAATTAAGGTACAGCTCTTTCAGAAAATGCAGAGTTGGGTCTTTGGGTAAAGGCGCTCACTGTGCAAGCCTAACAACCCAAGTTCAATCCCCAGAACCCATGGAAAGGTGGGAGAAAACTGATTTAAAAATGTTTCCCTCTGACCAGCATATACGTGCTACAGCATGTGCGCTCTCTCTCTCTGTCTCTGTCTCTGTCTCTGTCTCTGTCTCTCTCTGTCTCTCTCTCTCACACACACACACACACACACACACATACACACACACACTAATAACAATAATAAGGATAACTAAACTTTAAGTAGAGTTATGTGTCAGATCACATCATTGGCTCAAACCCAAACTTGGGCTCCCGACCTTCCTCAGAGCTTCAGGTGCTACAGTACCCATAGCATCTTCTACGACCTTGGACCTTGCCTTCTCCCTTTGCTCTACCTTCAGGTGCTCAGTTCCGGGCTTACTGGCTTCTTTGCTATGGCCTGAACACCTAACGACCTTTGCAAAGGATGCCCTTCCTTCCCAGAACACTCTTGCCTCTTCTAGATTTCTGATCAGATTGCTGCTTTATTTCCTTGGAGTTTTTTAGATGACTTCATCACCAAGAGGTCTTTTCTGACGCCTTCTTTAAGCATCTGGCCACCCCTCATTGTCAAACTGTCTCTGTCTGCCCTACGGATTTCCCTTGCACCCTCCTCCCTGTATCCCAGCCAACGTTCTCGTTAGCCCTACTCGTTGTACCCTCCCACCACAGTATCAGCGCGATGTCTACCCATAATTCCTCAGCACCCAGAACTCACAGCACCCAAAACATTTTCATCACTGAATAAGCATCTGTTCTTACAATTATTTGTAAATACATGTCACACAAATAGACTTGTCTTTTTGGTTTTCCATGGGTTGTCTACCCTTTCTACCTTCAAAAACATATATTTTGTTATTTTTAGTTTTTGACAGTGTTGAGGCTCAAACCCAGGGCCTTTGTGCACTCAATGCAAGTTCTCCACCACTGAGCTACACCCCAGCCCTTGACTTATAAAATTTGTTTGAATCAGAGAGATGCTCTTTGTTGGTATAGTACAAGGGCTCCGTGCATGATTCTCAACAGCCAGTTCCTGCAGTCTCTCCTTCCTAGCAGCACAAAGTCAGCAGAATCCTGAACCCAGACTAGAGCTTGGGAAGAGGTTTTAACAGCAAGGCCCATCAAGGTCCTTTAGAGAGTCAAGGTCACAGGCCAGACTTAGACACACAGGAACCAGGTTGCCAAAGGGACAAGAAGCGAAGTCTAAGAATCAGGGCCTGTGAACAGACAGGACCAGTGGCTGGCTCTAGATTCCTGGGTTGCTCTATGCAGCATGTAGAGCAATGGAAACAGGACCAGCCCAGAGGAGCATTGAAGTGCAATATTGGTTTGCCTTGCACTTGGACCAAAGAGGGGGAAGTTACTGCCAAAAGTGACCCCATAAAGAGGCTGGGACCTTTAAAATCAAAAATGGATTTTATTATTTTATTATCGGAGGTGGTTAGATACCAGGTTCTCATGCAGAAAAGGGGTCCTGTCAATGAGAGACAGCTTAGCTCACCCCACTTGAGGGGGCAGAAGGACATTCAGGAAAATGACCTCTTTAGATCCCCAACCCTTTCCTCATTATTGTTTTAGTGTACCTACATGATTTGGGACTTTTGTTTTAATGGTGTATTCCTTTAAATTTCCCTTATTTTTAAAGACACTTTCCTTTGAAAACTCCTGTGGAGAAAGGAGAGAGATGTGGGCTTTGGTAGCTGGACCCAGTAAGGCCTAGGGTAGAAACAAGCAGCAAATCCAAGATAACCACTCTCCAACTCCACTTAAATCCTAGATCTGTCTCCCAGATCTCTCCAGAGCTCTGTCTGCATAGAAAGTGGAGGGGCCTGTGTACTTTTTCAGGTGGCCTTTGTCGGGCCAGGTTCAGAGACGTGCTTCTAAGGTTAGCCTGGGAGTCAGGACCACTGACATTCTTTCTTGTGAGTAATGACTATGCTGACCATCCTAATGGGCTCCTGGATCCCTAACCTAAACTGTCCAGACTGACCTGGGAAGGTGGGGATTGGGGGTGTCAAGAGGCAGAACAGGTGGGAAGTTAATGAAGCCCTTGTTTGCACCCCACTAGCTGAGCTGTAGAACATGGTGAGACAAGAACGGCAAAGGCAAGGCTTGGGTGACCCAGGAAGTAAACAAAGCAGACGGCAGAAGGTTACAAACTGAGCTGCTTCAGGAGTCAGGCTTCGTTGCCAGTCCTGTCTGCTCCCAGCTCTTTCCAGTCAGTCAGGTCACAGCTGGGCAGATAGTGGCACCAGACAGAGAGGCAGAGGCTGTTGGAAGAGTCCTACAAAGGAGCATTCCACAGTGTTGGTAATAGTGGGACTAATTCCCCTATGCCATAGTGAGTTGATAGATATTTCCTCCTCCCAGAAGTGTTGTTTTAAAAAAGAAGACATGGGGATCTTTTCTAGTTCCCGCAAACTATTTTTTTAAAAAAAAGTCAATTGATAACTACAGAGACTTGAAAACCTATATCCTCTTCTTCCTGAAGGTTCTCGAACAAACACCAGCAGCCTAACAGCCGGCCCAAGAACCTAAACTAGGAAATCCTAATTTAAACCTCGTTAACTCATTGTTCCCAGTGCTTCCTGCAAGAAACTCCTTCCCCTTCCCAAGCAGAACTGTTAACATCCCAAATTCTAAAGATTCTCCGTCCCTTGGATAAGACAGTATTGTCTTTGGTGGGTGCTGGGACTTGCCGCTGAGGTGATGTGATAACACTGGAGAGATTTCAGTTGTCAGATAGACATCAGGTGTCATCTCCACGTGGGCAACTTCCTTCCCCCATGTCAATTAATGCAGGATCCAAAAGGCCACATCAGAGGGGGTGGGACGGCTCTGCAAATAAAGACACTTACCACCGGTTCTCATAGGTCAGAGTTCACTAGGGCTCATAGGTTAGAGAAAGACAACTGGCTCCTGTAAGATGTCCTCTGACGTCTGCCTGCCCACAATGGCACCAGCGTGTCCCCCCTCTACATGCACACAAAATAGACATATGTAATTAAAGCAAAAAGTATTAAAAGTGGCTCTCTGTTCCTCCCCATTCCAGAGACAGCCATATCTTAACATGCAGCACCAGCCTCATCCTTGAGACACAATGGTGAAGGTCAGAGAGTACGGATTGGGCCTTGTCTGGGGTGCCTGGCTATCAGGGATGCCTTCAGCTCTGGCAAAGTAGATATTGTTGTGATCAGTGATCCACTCATTGACTTCAACTCCATGGTCTACTTGTTCCAGTATGACTCTACCCACGGCAAATTCCACCATGACAATCAAGGCTAAGAATAGAAAGCTTGTCATCCATGGGAAAGCTATCACCATCTTCCAGGAGTGAGACCCTGCCAACATCAAATAGGGCGATGCTGGTGCCGAGTATGTTGCGAAATCTACTGGCATCTTCATCACTAATCTACTAGCATCTTCATGATGGGACCCACTTGAAGGGTGGAGCCGAAAGGGTCATCCTCTCTGCCTCTTCTGCTGATGCCCCATGGTTGTGGTGAGTGTGAACCACGAGAAGCAGGACGACCGACTCGAGACTGTCAGCAATGCTTCCTGCATTATCAACTGCTTAGCCCTCCTGCCAAGGTCATTCACAATAACCTCGGCATCGTGGAAGGACTCATGACCACAGTCCATACCGTCACAGTCACCCAGAAGACTGTGGATGGCCCCTCAGGGAAATTGTGGTGTGATGGCCATGGGGCTGTCCAAAACATCATCCTTGTATCTACTGGCACTGCCAGCACTGTGGGCAAGATCAACCCAGAGCTGAAAAGGAAGCTCACTAGCATGCCCTTCCATGTTCCTCCCGCCAATATATCCATCATGGATCTGACATGCCACCTGGAGAAAACTGCCAAGGATGACAACATCATGGTGAAGCACCACTAATGGGCACCCCAGGCTGCACTGAGGACCAAACTGTCTCCTGTAACTTTAACAGTGTTGCCTACTCTTTCACCATTGATGCTGAGCTGCCATTGCCCTCAACGACAACTTTGCAAAGTTTGGGTCCTGGTATGACAGTGAACATGCCTATAGCAACAGGGCGGTAGACTGCGTGGCCTAGATGGGCTCTAAGGAATAAGAAACTCTGGACCACCTACCCCAGTAAGAACACGTGAAAAAGAGAAACTCTCCGCTGCTGTGAGCCCTCATCCCAACCCAGCACCCAGCACTGAGCATCTCCCCCCATAGTTCCCATCCTAGGCCCCCAGAAGAAGGGGCAGAGCTTGGAGAGGCCTATTCTCTTGAATACCATCAATAAGGTACTACAATGAAGTTCCTGCCTCCCTACCAGGAGAGTGTTTTAAAAGTAACACCAGAAGCTGGAAAGATGGCTCAGCAGTTGAGAGCACATAGTACTCTTATAGAGGACCTGCGTTCAGTACCCAGCACCCATAATGGATGGCTTGTTTTACCAGTAGCTGCAACTTCAGGGGATCTGACACCCTCTTATGGCCTCTGCACATAACCACAGAGAATCACACAAATATACACATGTTTTTTAAATTATATATATAAATATATAATTTAAATTTACATATATTAGTAATGCTGGCTATCCAGACTGAAGCTGAAGCCCGAGGTCCAAGTTCAACAGCAGGGATGGGTATAATAACAAGCTCAGTGCAAAAGTATAATACGAGTTCATAGACACAAGTGGCATGTTTGGCCCTAGGGTGCCTGAAACACAGTGCACGGCCTTTGAGACTGATGCTCCCCCAAGCGTACTGTGACACCACTCTTGTAGATGATGGCGTATTTGGTTGAGCACTCACATTCATTAGGAATAAGCAGCGGAGTCTTATTCGCTGTCTGATCAAAGAACTGTTGATCAGACTCAAGGACAGAGCAAACAACACCCCCAGATCCCAAGGCAGTGACTGTCACATGGACCTGGATGACATTGGTCAGTAGAGCAAGAGATGACACAGCTCCCCTGTCTCCATTAGGGTGTCTATTGCTGTGATAAAGCTCCATGACCAAAAGCAACTTGGAGAGCAAAGGGTTTATTTCAGTTTACAGCTTGTAGTCTGTCATTGAGTCAGTGTAGGAACTCGAGGAGGGAACTGGAGGCAGGAACTGAAGCAGAGACCACGGAGGAGTGCGGGCGGCTTACTGGCTTACTCCTCATGGTTTGCTCAGGCTGCTTGTTCATGCCACCCAGGACCACCTGCCCAGGACTGCATTGTCCACAATGGACTGGATCGTCTCACGTGAATCATTAATCAAGAAAATGCCCCCATGGGCTTGCCCACAGACCAATCTGGTGGGCACATTTTTCTTAATTGAGGTTCCCTCTTTCCAAACAGTTCTGACTTGTGTCGTTGGCAAAATAACCAACCAGGACATCTCCCTCCTCCGGATTTGCAGTGGAGGATGAAGGAGCCATTTGGCCCATCAAGGTCAACTTGCATCCAAGGCTGACCTTGGGCAACACAGACCTGCCAGGATGAGGAAGTAAAGCCATCAGGCGCATTCTCAGGAACCTCTCTGGGTTGGAGTGGGTGAATGAGTTCCACGTAGTTTCCAATAATGGCGCCTAAGACTTATTGAATGATCACCCTGCAGCAAACACCTGGCTAAGCACTTTACCAGGATTATCTCATTTAATCCTCACAGCAGCTCTGTGAAGCTTGGAAGGTTAAGTAGCTGCCCCCAGGTCAGGGTAGCTTAAAGGGATAGAGCAGGCATTTGCACTACTAGCGTGTCTCCAGACCCCACGCCTGGGGTCTTTGTGTTCTCTCCCCAACCCGTGGCCACGTTGGCCTACTGGCATCTGAGAGCTCTTGCATTTATCACCCGCCATCCTCTCCCAACAGTACTAACTCATTGCCTCCTGATTAAACTAGCTCTTCCTGATAGACCGGTCCATAATAGGCTGTAGGCGAGCTGGTGGCCCTCAACATCTTTTAGCGCCCTGGATGGCAATGGGATTGTGCCTAAGAGTGGCAGAAGACACCTTGAACTGACACTCAGGTGCCAACTGATCACTTATGACGTCCCAGCCACAGCCCCAGCGTCTACCCTCTGAGGCCGGGGTTAGAGATCTGCACATGGGTTTCTCTTTCTGCAGAGGACCTGCCTAAGAGGGCTGCACTGAGGCATAAACAGAGACCGAGGCAGGAAGAGGAAAAACCAACTTGTTGCTTCTTGCTTCCTGATTCTTCAACCCTTCAGTGGTGTGGGTCCCAATGTCCAGCTTTTACCACCTTCTGGATAATACACTTCCACGAGTGAACACCAGAGCCTGGACCCCCTTCTCCAAACTCTGATGGTCCAATATATCTCCTGACAGTTTCTTCAGAAGATTGGCCAAGACTCCTTATAGACTCGTACAGCCTCCCATTCATTTCCCCTTCTCTTTCCCCAGCCTAGAAGCAGCATCTTTAAGCCTTTTCATTAAATAGCTTCTGAGTCCACACCTTCTCAGCTCCAGTGTCTATTAACCAAGTCCCACAGTCTCTTTTCTCAGTTACAACAACTTGGATGACGTCTGATGGACATACCTGGTCATTACAGCGTTCTATAGACTCGTCATTGTCTTTTTGTATCATGAACAGTAAAGTTGGGGGAAGCACACTACCCCAGCCCCATCTTGCAAACACACCCAGGAAAAGCACTAGAGACCACCCAAGCTCATTTGCTGATGCACTCCCAAGAGAACAATCCCCACATTAGAGTTGAAAGGGGTGCTAGGGAGTGTTTAATTGATGTAGACACGTATCTGATACCTAGGACTGCAACAAACCATCCATGCATTTATCAATTCTGAGTCCCCATTCATGCTGAATCCCTTCCTGAAAGGCAGGAGGTATCATTTTCCCACTCAACACCAGGAGATTTGACTTCAGACTTCTTCAAATATTAAAAGCAGAAGTCTGGGATAGCTGTTCTAGATTCAGCTTTTCTTTTTCCTATTAATCCATCACCTCGTCTTTATGGAGCCCTGGTAGCTGCCATCCCAGGAAGGACTTCACTTACAAATGAGTGTGGAAGGTTGTCACTAGATGAACATTCCCTTCCCTTTACGGCCCTACAGGGTTTTAGCCACTGCTCAGGAGGCGCTTTTCATAATTCCCATTGTTGCTGAACTATTTTTATCCTTCCCATATGACTCAAAACATGACATACTGTCCCACTGTTAAAATCCTGTTCCTGCACAACCATGTGTTCCTGCTCAGCCATGAATGCTTATTTGGTAGCTTAAAAAAAGTCCCTATCTCAAAACAAAATCAAAATGTTCTCATCATGAACAGTACACGGGGAATATGCAAAGCCAGTGCCTAGGAAAGCTATGTGAGATGCATTCCCACAACCTAGACACCCTGAGACATCCTTTATTCCCAGCTCTGGCCAGGATTGGTCAGTTCTATACAGGAAGCTGAAAAACAGCATTTCAGATGGCCTGACTAGAAATTAATCATGAGGAGAAAAACGCATGCCAAGTAGTGAGAACCTAACGATAATAATAGTGTTATTAAGTTCAGTTCAAAATCTCGTGTCTTTATTAGCGCAATTATGAGCTAAATTGTGCCCTCCCTCAAATTCACATGGGAAAGCCCTAATACCCAGGACCTCAAAGTGTGACTGTATTTAATTAAGTTAAAATGAGGCCAGTGGGGTGTATCCTAATCTAATTTGATTACTGTCCTCATAAGAAGAGGTGATAGGACAAGACAGAGTCAGAGACAAGGAAGGTGCAGGCACACGGGCATTGCATGAAGACACAGGAAGAAGAGTGTACCTTCATCTTAGTCTGCTTGCCCCACAATTGATGAGAAAATAAACTTCTGCTCTATCAACCACATGGTTGGTCAGTAATACTTTGCTATATCAACCCACGGGCTCTCAAAATACTTCCTAACATGAGGTTTTCTTGGTCACAATTTGTTTCTCAGATGAGTATATTGACTTTGCCTGGCTGTCTCAACTTACTCCTTACTTCTGCTACTGGTCTTGAGCTCAAGTCTGTGTGGTAAGATAGAAAAACAGTTCTGGGCAGATATTCTCAATGAACTTAGTTGTCTTTTGTTAACACAGAGAGAGCCCAGGCAGAAGATTTAAGACTGCATAGATTCCAAGCCCCAATGACAGCATTCTTGCCTGCTTGCTCAAGCACCCTGGACTTCATCCACCCCTGCTGATTTTCCTAACAGTACAAGGACTCTGTCTATTACCGCTAACTATTCCTAATGTGTCTCAGACTGGGAAACCCAAACTTCTGTTTGATAGAAATGATCTAAAATTTATATATGCTGCTTACGGGACAAAGGGAGCTCCTCTATCCTTGACTTATTTTTAGACAGCAAATGCTAAATTAGCATTTTGTAAGATGCTCTGACATGCAAAGGAGTTGATGTAGTCTTACACAAGCCTGTTTTTAAAAAAGGAAAATGTGTTTTCCTCAGCAAGTCCCTAAAAAAAAAAAAATAGATCTTGAAATCACCGTGCCAAGAGCGTTCTTCCAGATCATCCAGCCTAATGTTTGTCTTTGATTTTTGTTCTTCATTTTAAGCATCAGACCCAGCTTTTAAAAAGCAACCTTTTGTGAGGTTTGAGTAGAGAAGGGATGTGAGCTGAGCCTCTTTGATTGAAGTGGGCATGCGGGCCTTGAGCTACTCTCCTGGCCCCCTCCAGGGAGCCTGGGGTTCTGTGTAAAGTTGGGAAGGAAACCATGAGCCCACCCCACCCCCCAATCATCTCACTTTACAGATTTATCTGATGCTTTCACAATCACCATAGCCAAGGTTGAACGTCTGATAATGGTATAACCAAATCTCCTGATAGGTGATCCACAAACTCGGTCGGTGTCACCAAGGGTGGTCATACTGACTTCCTTTTGCTGGCTGTCAAGTTGACCAGCTGTCAGCGTGCGGTGCCAGAAACACACCTGGACATCAGAACACATGCACAGCATTACTTACGTTAAGCAGATCCCAGCATTTTTAGTCAGATCCAGGTATCAAGCCAAAAGCCCTGGGGCTAAGGTTCTTGGCTTTGACAAATATCCATATATTCTGAGTTGTTCTCCAGCTTCAGAGTGCTTTGGGAGTGTTTCCTACAAAGACAGGTGCCAGAGAGTCAAATGCAACAGACCTAGGAATGACCTAGGAATGATTCCTTTGTCCGCTCATGTGTGTGTGTGTGCGTGTGCGTGTGCGTGTGTGTGTGTGTGTGTGTGTGTGTGTGTGTGTGTGTAAGACACAAAGGCAGGCCACAGTTCTGGAAACTATGTTATCAAGTCCCACCACAGAGTCATCCGATCACACCCCACCATGTCTCAGCAGCATCCCTTTTAGTGCCTGGATGGCTGGAGAGAAGAAACAGAAACAGATCTGAGCAACCACACTCAGGTTTCATAAATGTGGCTTCTCTAGAAAACTAGCCAAGTAGTAAAACACACAAAAATGGTACCCTGTAACACAATAACTGTCTCTTAAGATAGCTCACTGAAACTTGAAAAAGATACCAACATCCAAGGGTATGTGCGCAACTCAGTATGGAGGTCAGTCCAAGGAGCTGGGAAGCCAAGCAGGGGTTAGGAAATCAGAGGAAAGCTCAGATTTTACGCTGAGAAATTCCTGTGTCAAGCTGTGCCAAAACCAGATGTTTTGACTGGTAATTATTATTATGATAATTCATTTAACTAGAAACAAAATCCAGTGTGATTGTTTACTGCAGCTCACTTCCCCAGGCATTCAGAGAAATGAGAAGAAAAATCTCAGAGGTTTTACTCATGGCTAAATGGAATAATTTTCTCAATTAACCAGAAATAGACATAGCAATAAAATTGTTTGCCTTTACATCCTGCAGTAGTTGTAAATAGGCTCTTTACACTTCCTTGCATGGAAAAGTCGAGGTGGAGACAGGCTGCGAATGAATGGAGAATGCCCTGTGTTTGGCTCCCCTCGGAAACACCTCCTGGGTTATCACCTGTGACATGAGACTCCTGGGTGCCATTCTTGTCTTCTCCGCTTTGTAAGGAGCCCTTTTCAAGGCCAAGAGATTGTAGTGGGTTGGAAGATACTTCTAGAAACTTAGGGGAAGGACCAGGAATGAATAGAGAATGTGCATCTCAAAGGACATAGATAGTATGGCTGAAATTCTTAATACTGGCTAAGAACTGGCATTAATTGATGAATATTGTTGCAGCAAGTCACACCAAGCAACATAAGGGGACAGCTCAACCTTGCTGACTCGGGTCAATGGAACCCAGTGAAGGCAGTGGGGGCACAGTTACCTGTGAAACCCTCCCACACACCCCAGCAAAGGAAAACTCTTTGTCCCTGTCCAATCTATATGAAATAAATAATGTAAATAAGTCACACTGTAAAGCGCAAGTCACAGCTGTATTTCTTCAACAGCAAAGAAAAAAATTGCAATTTTCCTTGTAAAATTAGCTCCTTGGAAAGAGAAACTGTGAACTTTTGTCAAATAAAATTTTTATATTGCTAAAAATAAAAATGTTTTCTCCACTGGTATTCCTGAGACCTCTCTCAGCCTCTACCATCTCTGTCCTTCCTTCCTGGGTTAAGGGTCCCAGAAGACAGCAACGTGCCATCCGACCTGACGTTTGTGTTCAGGACCACGGACAGTAGTCCTGAGCAGGGGTTGCCTCTGCTCTGGCCTTGTCTTTCCCCTCCTGTTCATATTTTAGACATGTGACCTGCTCTAGCCGATCTAGATCTAGCAGAAATACAGCAAAAGAACAAAAGAGGACTGAAGTTGTAGGAAGAGTCGTTTTCCTAGTGATGTGCTTTCTTCGTTGTGTGTGTAGCTGGAAAGAACAGGACAGGACCTGGAAAGCACAAAGCGTTCATTCACTGCCTCCCCAGTAAGTTTCCCTGGGGACTTAATTCTACAGATGCAACAGCAGATCTGGAAAGTAGGTACCCCAGGACCTCTGCCAGCACCTCATGGCCACGGCGACAGCCCACAGAGTGTGCCTCTGAAATCAGCTCAGCAAGGCACAAGGACAGCACAGACAACCCACCTGGCCACGTCTGGGCCAAGTGGTGTCTCAGGAGTGGGCATTCAGCTCTAGGAAGCCCTAAGTGCTGGGAAACCTGCCTCTTTCTTCAGTTTCTGGAGTAACCTTGGAGCACAGGCATCTCCTGGAATAACGTGGTCCTGTGAGAGAGAACAGAAGGTAGAGAGGCTATAAATACCCTGCAATTCTGTTAAATGCCCTTATTTATAGACATGAAAGTTGGGAACCAGGATTACTTGCTGCACTATGAAGAAAGTAGAAACTAATTAAAAATGAGCATTTAGCATGTTGTGGAAGGGTCAAAAAGAAAGGTGCCCTTGTAAGCCCAGAGAAATAGATTGTGTTCTGGTTTAGCCACAGTCTCTCTCTATAGATTAGATATAGATATAGATATAGATATAGATATAGGTATAGGTATAGGTAGAGGTAGAGGTAGAGGTAGAGGTAGAGGTAGAGGTAGAGATAGACATAGAGATAGACATAGAGATAGACATAGAGATAGACATAGAGATAGATAGATATATACCTCCTCCCAACACCTGTATCCCTCAGCATCCTAAGGTCAAAGCCATACACAGTTTGCTGGTCCTAGCTCACAACAGCCCCCTAGAGCCACCATCTCCATTTTACAGTGTGGAGATCTGCATGAGTGCCCAGTGTATGCCCCGTGTTGACCTCAAGTGTCCTGTGCTACCCACCTTTGTTTTAGAGGCAGGGCATCTCATTGACCTAGAGTTTCCTGACTAGGACAGACTAGTTGGTTAGCAGGCTCAGGGATGTCCCCATCTCTGCCCTTCGATTACAAGTGTGTGTTTCCACACTGCCTTTTTGGGGGTAGAGGGTGGGTTGGAGGTCGTCATGTCCTTGTTCTTGAGAAGCGAGAACTTTTCTGACTGAGCTACTGCCCCAACTCTATTTTCTCTATTTAAGAATGGAATGAGAGATGGACTTCGTGGGACCCTAGGATCTGTACCAAGCCTGCCACAGCCCATGTTCCAGGTCTTGACAAATGGAAAATTTCATGGTTTAGTAGCATATGGAGAGATGCTATAGAGAAGGAACACAGAGACATGGCCCAGAGACCCAGCTAGGAATCTGTCCCAGCTGCCCTTATAGGATTTTCCACCTGTACTACTCAGGGTGCCATTTGCTTCCTGGGTGGCCTCTATCATCCTGATCTTTTGACCAGCTTTTACTGGGCATCTCTGTATTAGTCAAGGTTCTCTAGAGTCACAGAACTTATGAAATGAACGAACTCTCTCTCTCTCTCCCCTCCCCTCCCCGTGTGTGTGTGTGTGTGTGTGTGTGTGTGTGTGTGTATGTGTGTGTGTGAATTTATTGGCATGACTTACAGGCTACAGTCCAACAATGGCTCACTGTGAATGGGAAATCCAAGAATCCAGTAGTTGCTCAGTCCCATGAGGCTGGGTGACTCAGCTGCTCTTCTGTATATGCGGGAATCCCAAAGAAGCAGGCACCAATGCTGGTGAAGGAATGGATGTGCTGACGAGGCAAGGGCAAGCAGGCAAGAACGAAGGATCTCTTCCTTCATCCATGGTGCCTATCTAGGCTCCCAGCAGAAGGTGTGACCCAGATTGAAGGCATGTCTTCCTGCTTAAAGATCTGGATCACACGTGTGCCCTCCATGTCCGGATTGAAGTTCATTTTAGACATAGTCAAGCTGACAACCAAGACTAGCCATCACAGCTTCGTATGCTCAGCACCCAGGCTGTGCCCTAGGAATGCAAGTAAATAAGAAAGGAGTCAGACCAGAACAACTGTATGCCACCAACTTTTGATTATTACTGTAATAAAGAAAATATTGGAACCCGCAAGATGGCTCAGTGGGTAAAGCCACTTTTGGGGCCTGATGACCCAGGGTTGATCCCCAGCACCCATGCAAAGGTGGAAAGAGAGGATCAGCTCCACAAAGTTATCCTCCGACCTTCATACACATACTTAGGGCATGAGTACATGTGGACCAGGAACCAGGACTCTCTGATTAAGGAAATGGCCCTTGGTCAAACTGAGCAAGTCCCTTGTATTTCTACCCTCAGAGGGTCTGTCTGCTCTTACCAAGCCCACCACACTGAAGGGAGTTAGGTTTCGAGCAGCATGTTGCCTGAGCGTAGGGTACTACCACAGTAAGCAAGGCTGCCCAGGCTCATGCTACACAATGGCCCTTGAATTTCAATATTGCCATAGAAAGCTGTGTTCCTATGCTAAAGGATTTTGGTCCACTCCCACAAAGGAGTACCCTGTCATCCCCTTGGATTTGCTTGGAGTGATTTTTCTCAGGCTATATTACCTTAGTAACTGTCTCCTAGGGATGGATTGAATCAAAGCCCAATCATACTTACTTTTCCCTTCCAAAGGAAGATGTCCCCCTTGGGTCGCTTAAGGCATAGTTCTCATGCTTATTTACGGAGGGATTTACAGAGGGAACGCTCTGTTTCAGATAGCCAGTCGTTTCCTCGCAGAGTTGCAAAGCTGACTTCAGCCACCCAAGAAGTGTTATGAATATATACACAGTACATAAAGCTTACGGAGCAGGTCAGGAGGTGCCGCACACCCTCAGCAAAGCTGCCTGCCCCGTAGGGAGAGGAGAGAGCTTGCTCTTAGATCAAGTCCCCCTCTGCCTTTTCACAAGAGCTACTTCCTTAAGAATTCTCTGGAATTCCCTTTGTGGCCCCACCTCTGTCCTCTGTCTTTGGAGGCCCTCATTGCCCCTTATCACAAAGACAGATAGATCTTATCTAGGGAGAAATTCTTTTCCACCTTGTCAGCTAAGCCCCAGGAGATCCTCAGATAGGTGAGACCTCTTTCCAATCCCAGAGGGAATTAAATCAAGTCTGTAGAAAAATTAAAATCCAGGACGGCTTCTATTGGGGACTAAAACGAGCCACCCTTTTACCCAGCACCTCTCTGACGGCGAGGGTTAATTTATCACATGAAATCCAATCACTTCTTACAAAAGCAGTGCAGGCTTCATTTAGTTTGATGAGGTATATTGCAAGATTTCAGAAAATCAATTTTACTGAGAGCCATATTAAGCCCCAGGGAATATAACACTACATGTACCTCACATAAGTTTTTGTTATTACTCAGAGGATCTCTGGGGAAATTATATACTTAGCCTGACAAAGGGTAATGGCTACCTTCATGTCTTGGGTAACCCCGGTTCCTGCTTGCCTCAGTGAAATAACAAACAAAAATGGTAGCGCCCCAAATCGGTGCCTACCTGATCTTCACAGAGCCTGGGGTATGATAAGAGTCAGCAAAAGTGACTTGGTTCTGCCTATATTATGGAATTCATGCTAAAAAATAAAAATTCAACGGCAATGAGGACACCATCTATTTTAACCCAGGCCTTATTCTGAGCTCGCTAGCTTGCATTCTCAGAGAAGTACCTGAAAAGTGTCCATGGTGGCTCGAAATTGCTTTCAACCAATCTTCCAGGTTAATATTTCCACAGACATTCATTTCGTAGCCAGGAACTTTCCCACTGTGGCTCAGAACATTCCTGGTTTTACTCATCCGGTCTCTCGGAGACTTTTGTATGCAAAGCAATAAACCGAGACAGCTCTTTATGGGCGCCCCCAACTTGAAGCTAGTGGCAGAAACTGATCTCTCGAGCCAATTTCGTGACCGTCTCTTTCTCCAAAGGCCACTTCCAGCTAATAGCAGAGGACGCGTGTGGGCGTAGAAGGAGGGGCTTTAGTATGGTGCGGCTGTAGTATGGCGCTCCAGTTCTACGGGACCCACAAGTCCTGGGGCTGTGTCTGCTTCTCCTTGCTCTAGGTCTCAGCTGTCCAAGATGATCCCATCTTTGGTGGTTGGAAAAAAAATGGTCCCTAAAGAGAGTGGCACTATTAGAAGGTGTGGCTTTGTTGGAGTGGGTGTGGCCTAGTCGGAGGAAGTGCGTCACTGTGAGACTGGGCCTTTAAGGTCTCTATATGTTCAAGCCATGCCCAGCGAGACAGATTACTTCCTGTTGCCTACAGGTTGAGATACAGGACTCTCAGCTCCTTCTCCTGCACCATGCCTGCCTACACGCCACACTATCCTGTCATGGAGATAATGAACTGAAATTGTAAGCCCCCTATTAAATGTTTTCCTTAATAAGACGTGCTGTGCTCGTGATGTTCCTTCACAGCTACTGAAACCGTAGCCAATATACAATTCATGTGTAGTGGTAGTATTTATACTAAATGGCTTAAAATTAAAAATCCAGCCCCACAGGTATACTAGTCATATGGGGTGGGTAGTCACATGACTCTATCAGTACAGTACAGATATAGAATATTCTCACAGTACACAATGTTCTTTTGGAAATAGCCATGTGATAATTCAGATCATCATCTTGTTCTAGGGAACCTGCGAGCCATCACACTAGCAAGATAGTTGAGTGCAGTGTGGGGTTATTTACCGGTCACTCAGTGAACCACTTTCTAGGACCTCCATCGCTAGCATACACTGAAGTCAGACATGACCTCTTGATGGTCTCTAGGTCAGAGTAGTTTTCTTCTATCCCACCAGAGTCAGCCTCAAGGGAAACTGAGAACTAGCTTTGGAAATTAAGTGAGAAGGAAAAATAGAAGCTTCAAGATAAAGCTCATATTTTGGAAACTACCAAAGGAGATTTTCATCAGCTGAAAAGATACCTTATGCCAAAAACAAACCCCACTGTTATAAACTGAATCACAACCCCCAATGTTAGATTGTTGGTAACAAATACCTGAGATAAATCAAATTATAAGCAAAAGGGAACTGGGAGTATAGCGTAATATAAGACATACTCAAGGCCCAGGATTCCAACATGACATACATACATTCTCTCTCCTCTCTCTCTCTCTCTCTCTCTCTCTCTCTCTCTCTCTCTCTCTCTCTCTCTCTGTCACACACACTTACACACACACAAGGTTTACTTATGTTCAAAATTTTGAAGGTTTCTGGTCAAAGCCAGTTGGCTTTTAGTCTTAGGGCAGATTGGCATATTATAGTAGAGGATTGTGGTAAGGTAACTTCACCTACTGGGAAGAGAGAGAATGCTATATGAACTAAAGATTTTTTTCCATTGTTAAAAAGTACCAAGCACATTGAGGGAGATTTCAGATCCAAATATAAAGTCATATATTAATATTCTAATTCCTAGAACTTCAGAATGCAACTGCATTTGAAGATAGGTTTTTAAAGAAGTAACTGGGTGAAACAAGGTCATTAAGGTCAGCACCAGCTCCAAGAGACTGGTGTGCTATAAAAGGTGAGGACACAGGACACATGCCAAGGGACAACCACAAGCAGATACAGAAGCAACTGGAACTGTCTAAAACCAAAGAGAAGAAACCAGCTCTGCTGACACCGCGATCTTGGCATTGCAACCTTCAGAGCTAGAATGCGATGCATTTCCGTTGCTTAAGTCCTCAAACCGGGACACTTTCCCAGGAAACCAATATGCTCATAGTACGGGTTCTTCACAGTGTGGATTCTTCAAGGAACAAAACAGAGACCTGTGAGACTCGAGCTGTCAAGATCTCTTCAAAGGCAGCGGGAGAGCTGTTTAGTTTACTTGCCCATCATCACAATTCCTACCTCAAGCATAACAAAGCAGCTGTTTTTTTTTTTGTACAGAATTATTGTTCTATGCCTTTGCCTGCAGGGAAATTTAGGCTTTGAAGCTGCTCACGGAGCCAGTAGGACAGAGGAACGTCAGAAAGTGACAGACAAATTACCCATGAGGAAGGACAGAGCATTTCAGAAAACTGTTTAAAAAATCATTCTGCCTCCACGGAGACTGTGCTGTGACATATACTACCAGTTGGGGGATGTCAACTTTAAATTAGACCTGTTTGTTTGTGTACACACACTGAGTAGAGCTACACACAGACAGAATTCACTGATTCAGCAGCCTTAGGTATAGATGACTCCTTTAAATGTGTTTAACAAAAATTAATTAATACTACTGGCAACCTTCCCTATGTGCAATGTGACATGCAAAAACCCAGAGAATACTGTGCAAACTGTGTATGTATGCATGTATGTGTGTGCGTGCACATGCATGTGTTGCTGAAAATCAAACCTAGGGCCTCATGCAGGCTACATAAGCGCCATTCCACTGAATTACCTCTTCATCCCTCTTTTGTTAATTACTTTTATTTCTTTCTTCCTTTATTCATGTATTTTGTGTGTGTGTGCACAGGTGAAGGGCAGAGGACACCTTGGAGGAGTTCGTTCTTACCTTTTTCCGTGTGGGTTCTGGGGAACTGAACTCCGGTCACCAGGCTTGGCAGCCAGTCAGTGCCTTTACGTCCTGAGCCTGCTCACCACATCCATTCCCAGTTCTTTTAACTTTGAAACCAGGTCTCACCAAGTTGCTCAGACGGCTTTTGAATTTGCCATTCTCAGCCTTCCGCGAGGCTGAGATTAGAACCATATGACACTAGGCCTAGTGATGACGCTAACTTTAAAACAAAATTATGTTCTTGCCGTATTTTCTGTTGGTTACGGCTCCGCGGGAAACCACTCTGCAACTTTAGATCTGAATATTTAGGCAAGAGAGGGAATTAATATGGCCGACACAGTTAACTTTACACCTCTGCTTTTATCTTTTACAACCTTATTCTTTCCCCGTTTCTTCTGACAGCATGGTGGCCTTGTGTCCTTGAATCCATAGAAAGGTGCCAAGGGCCAGTGGTGAGCACTGCTGGGTAAAGCCCCTCCGTGGCGTCATCTGAAGTCTGTGTTCCCTGGCTAGCCCATCCTGAGTCAGAACTATATGTCGTTCACAAAGCTTGCCCACCCTAAGCGTCTGGAAGTCACAGGAGCACAGGTATATTCACGACATAGTGAGGGGCTACCACGTTCTCAACCTTTACTGAAGAGTGCGGGCGAAAGTCTGTGTCTCCGATTTGTGACTATTTAGTGGATTCTTCCAGCTGCGGGGTGATAGCAGGTCACACTCAGTATTAACGCCCTACCAGTAGTACAGGCTGGTCTCAAGGACGGCCGACCACTTTGGTACCTACCACCCCATTAGTGTTTGACGCTGCGAAGTGAAAACTGACTCCATGGGAAGTCTGTCCTCGCGCGCATGCGTGCTAGACTGCGGGCTCAAGCTGAGCGGGCCTTCCCCACTCATCTGAGTGGAGTCTGTGTGGAGGCTTAAAGTGCCGTGACTTCTGAGGAAAGATGCCCTATTCTGCCCTGTGCCCTGCATATTGGAAGAAGCCATTCACCAAGGGAATCTGGGCAGGTGCATTTTGGGATGTTCTCAGTAACCCAGCTGGTTATGAGTTGTTTCCATCTCTTAGAATGGAGTCCCAGGGGACACGCCTAAGCAACATCATCAGCTCATAAGAGGGCACCGGTGCTGGACATCAGTTCTTAAACTAGCCTTTCCATAATTTTGTTTCCTGCATCATTGGGCAATGAAAAAAAATACTGAATATTCTCTCCCGGAAGCCCCCATAGAAAGCAGCAAGGAACTGTCTGGACAGATAAGGCAAAGATTATTGGTTTCTTTAAGGTCTACTGCCCGGTTTCCCTTAAGGCCCTTGCTGATGACAGTGGGAATCTGCCTAGAAGTCAGGCTGTGTAAATTTGCATGATTGTGTTAACTAACCATCAGTTCCTCCATCCTGGCCCCAGTATAGCCTAAATTAATTCTGCAGGAGCAGGTGGCTTAATTTGTACATTATTCACATTTTCTAATAAACAAGCAATTTGGATTGTAGAGAGAATTTCCTCAAAGGAACAGAGGCCAAGGGTGTTTGCTCAGGCTTCAACCAAGGGAATTCTATGCTATGTGCTACCCCCATCAAAGATGCAAGCCCTGACCACTTGTCATCCTGAGTTGATGTGGTTGGGATGCATCTCAAGTTCCTGCAGATCCGTGTTCCCTCGGTCAACCCCAACCACGAGGGTAATCACTGCGCTAGATTCCAGGGTTTAACTTTCATCCTGTTTCTAGTGGGACCACGCTATGCTTGTCCATGTAAGGGACAGTCTTCTGATGACCCAAGCTAGGGTCTGGGAGTCATAGCAGTTGAATGTGGCTTCTGGTAACTTTTAATTTTATCTCGGATCCTTACCTCTATGCTTGTTTTTTCTTCCTGAAATGGGACCTTCTGCTTTGACTCTGTGCATCGCCTTTCTGAGACAAATGCGAACTTACTCCTGGAGTGGAGCTCTGGGTACCCAGTATCCCTACAAGGCTCTGCCTGCCTGGCTACGGTGCTCCCACCACTGCATTGTAGTCCTCCACCACATGCAGCAGCAGTGGTCACAACTAGAGTTTGTGTCTGTGCCTTGGAGGTTGGCAGAAGTTACTGTGGAGAAAACAGAAACCTTAGGTCTTTTCTAAAGTCACTCCGGGAGTAGAAAGGAGCTATGCACAGCTGTGTTTGTGCTGCCTGATCACCCAAGCCTTCTTCATCACTGGTCAGTCCAGTGTCACCTCTTGCCGCCCCGTCGGCACAGAGAGAATTGACATGGCTGACTGGGCCATGGGCTGGGATGTATGTGAAGGAGAATGGCCTTGGAGGACTCCTAAATTTGGCACAACTATGTGTAGATGGAAGTTTCTGTTCTACCCAGTCCTGCAGCCATTCAGTCCCAAATAAACACACAGAGCCTTATACTAATATAAACTGTTTGGCCTACTAGGTCAGGCTTATTATTAACTAACACTTACAACTTAAATTGACCCATAATACTTGTCTATATTTAGCCACATGGCTTGGTACCTTTTCTCAGTAAGGCATTCTCATCTTGCTTCCTCTGTGTCTGGTGTCTGGTGAGTGACTGACTCTGCCTTTCCTCTTCCCAGAATTCTCTTGGTCTGGCCACCCCACCTACACTTCCTGCCTGGCTACTGACCAATCAATATTTTATTAAACTAATACAAGAGACAAATTTTAACAGTGTACAAGAACATTGTCCCACTGCATTTTCCCATTTTTTCTTTTCAAAAGAAAAGAAATCTGAATCTGGTCTTCTTTGCTTAGTCTTTCTCCTGACCATTATCCATAATATCTTGTAATCAACACTCTAAACAAAGACAAACATCCATAATCCATTTTTATGAATGTGGGTATAGTTTTCTAGGCTACTTCCTGCTAATTGGGGGTGCTGATAATCTAATGGGGACCCAAAGAAAATTTAGGATATGGTCAAGGCCTGATTGGGGTATTCTGTGAGGCTGGATCATCTCAGCCAGCAATCTTGAGGCTGTTCTGGATGTAAAATTCAGAGGAAACTGCAGCAGAGGAGTTCTGAAACATTGGATCATCTGGGCCATCCATTCCCATTTGAGATTTTTTTATGGGGTCTTCCATGAGCAAACTTATTTTTCTTAACCCAGAATAAATTCACAACCTATAAAAATCTAAACCTCTTCTCCAAAGTAACATATCTTTTGACTTAAATTTTGAAGTCAAGGCATTTTCAAAATATATAGGTTGGATTAATCCAGCAGCATTGATAATCAAATGTCTCTGAGCAGCTGTTGCTCCTTCCTCAGCAGTCAAACAAGTCAAAAACAACACAAAAGCACACATTATTCAAATTCTCTGTGTGCTTTTCATCTATACATGGCTTTTTTTTTTTTTAGAGAAAACTCTACTTTTTTACTTTTTAATTTTTAGGTTTCTTTTTTGAGACAGGGTTTCTCTGTGTATCTGTGGCTGTCCTGGAACTCACTCTGTAGACCAGACTGGCCTAGAACTCATAGAGATTCATCTGCTTCTGCCTCCCAAGTGCTGGGATTAAAGGCTGGTGCCATCGCCACCCAACTACTCTATTCCTTTTTAAAAGGACTTTCTCTATCTTTTTTTCTTTTTTTCTCCCAAGTCTACATATATTTTAAAACAAACTATAAACCATTTAATGGTGTTTTCCCCCACATCTGTCTTTACTATATATCTCTATCTTTTTTCTGACCATATGAGTCTTCAATCTGTTAAGAGATATGGCTAGAATTAAAACTGCAGTTTGGTGGCTGTCTCCACCGATTTTTTTGGCTTTCTGAGAGTCTAGCTTCATGGAGGAAATAGTAGAGGAAGCTACACTTATTGCCACAACTCTTTGGAGTTTCTAGGTCCATGCTACCACCAAGAAGCATACTACTGGCTGCTCATAAATACCATTCAAGTGTTTGGTGGCCGGGCCTCTTAAAAGAAAGGCAATGCAATTTTTTGCTGCTAACACTGAGTTAAAAAGCCTTCTTAAAGGAGCCATGCCTCTGCTTACTGCCAGCAAACAGAGCCTATCACAGTAGAGACCGTTACTAAAAAGCAGCACTTGACTCTGTTCTTCTCTGTCTAGAATCCTGTAGGTGTGTTGTTGTTGTTGTTTTAAGATTTCACAGACTTTACATGGAAATTCTTGGCAAATGTTTGGGCACCATTTGTAGATGGAAATTTATTTTCTGCCCAGTCCTACGGCCATTCTACAAATGGCACCTAAGTTGGGTTTTCTTTAAACAGAGATTTCCATCCTGCCCAGTCCCACAACGATTTAGCCCTAAATAAACACACAGAGGCTTATAACAATTATAAACTATGTGGCCTATCACTCAGGCTTATTATTAACTAGCTCTTACAACTTAAATTAACCCATAATACTTGTCTATGTTTAGCCATTTGGCTTGGTACATTTTCTCAGTAGGCATTCTCGTCTTGCTTCCTGTGTCTGGTTGGTGACTGACTCTGCCTTTCCTCTTCCCAGAATTTGCTTAGAATTAAACTAATATGAGTGATAAATCTTCACAGTCTACAAGAGCATTTATCCCACAGAAACTGTGAAGAACAGGGATGGATGCTAAAGCTAAAAAGGGAAGAGAGAAAAGAGATCCAAGTGCCAAAGCTAGAGAAGTATGCTCACTGTACACTTCAGAGCATTTTTCTTCCCTTATGTGAAAGGCTTAAAAACTCAATACATCTATAGATATACTCTTGGCCATGGCTTTTGATCTTAAATGACCCATTGAATGGAATTTTGTCTGATGCCAGATAGAAAAACAATAACATTCTTGCTGCAGTTTGAATCTGCAAAGTCCCCTCAACATCAAAGTGTTAAATACATGGTCACTGGCTTTGTACACAGTTGGAAGATGGTAGAAGCTTTAAAAGGTGGAGCCTAGTAGACTTTCTAATCACTGGAAGTGTGCTCTTGAAGGGGAGCAGTGGGACGCCACTTCTTTTTTTTCAATCCTTGGCTATGAGGGAAATTGCTCTGCTTACCACATGTTCCCATCATGTCTTCCCTCCCCACGGAATTGAAAGGAATGAGGGAACTGACCCTGAACTGAAATCCCTACACGCGTGAGACGTGGTAATCCAGCTTTCTTCTTCATAAGTTGATTGTCTCAGGCTGTTTGCCTACTTACCGACTAACACAACTTACTTCCTTGCAAGGATCACATCCCATGACCAAAGTACTGAAGGAGACAGTTTTGAAGATATCTCAGGACATAATCTGTTCTCTACATAATATAGAGAACATAAGTGCAAGGTGGTCCTTATAGTAACCCGCCCCCCCCCAAAAAAAGGAGCCTGAGAACTCTTCATAGCAAAATAACTCTAAGGGCTTTCTCAACCTTAGCTATGGCCCTGAGCCACTGCACTTTTGATTTATTTATTGAAGATTCATTTTTATTTATTGGTGTATTGGGAGGTATACACACGCACACACACACACACACACACACACACACACACACACACACACACTCACTTGTGTATGCACAGAGCCCAGAAGACTGTGAGAGTCCTAGAAGCTGGATTTCCAGGTTTTTGTGGATAGGTTCTCCAAATCCCAGTCTTTGTGGTTACTCAGGAAGCACTCATAACCCCTGAGTGCTCTCTCGTGCGCTGTCTCTCTCCTCTCTCTCTCTCCCCCCCCCTCTCTCTCTCTAGATCTTATCTTTATTTTTAGACAAAAGGGACCAGCTCCAACCAATAAACCTACATGAATCATCCAGATAAGTCTCTAAAAGGAAATGGACCTTCCATTTGCAGTAGACTCAGCCCCTGGGTTCTTTTTAGCAGCTCCTAGAACCCAACAAGAGACTTGGGACCTCAAGGAAAAGAGAGAGAGAGAGAGAGAGAGAGAGAGAGAGAGAGAGAGAGAGAGAGAGAGAGAGAGAAAGCAGAGCTTCTAGGGACTGAATGTGCATCTTTCCCAGAGATGGGGCTTTGGGGGGTAATTAGATCATGATTATAAAGCCCTTGTCTGATGGAATTAGGATCCTAAGAGAAGAGACATCACAGAGTTAATTTTTCTCCCCACCCTCTGCTCCTCTGTGAGGACTCAATGAGGAGGCAGCCCTCTGCATATCAGGACAATCCTCACAGGGAACTAAATCAGCGAAATCCTCTAGCACCTTGATCTTGGTCTTCCCAACCTCTTGAACTGCGAGGAAATTACTTCCTGTGGCTTAAGGTAACTCAGTACGTTGTTATAACCACCAAAAAAAAAAAAAGACTAATATAGGAGTAGAAGAGATGAAGAAAGGCAGGTAACCACCATGCATCAACATGTCCATCAGGAGATGGCGAGGTTCTGGTATCTCCTTCATGGAATACCTCAGAAAAACACATGCCATAGCTACAGACAGAAGAGCTACCTTTGTTGTGGACCTAAAGAGCTCTGAGAATCCTGCCTATCATGCGTGTGTCTTCTACTGTAGAGTCAGGACCAGCACCTCCCTCAGCTGACTGGGAAGTCTTTCCATTGAACGGGCCAATGGGTTTGGAGGAGGAAAACTGAGATGGATGAACGAATATTGATATGGGCAAGCCTCTTCCCCGTGACGGGTCTCCCACACTTCTCTTAGGCTAGGAGGACTCTCCTTTGAATAACTCAAAGGAGACTGGAGCTGGATGGCTGGCATCTTGACAAGGTCACAGAGGTCTTCAGATCTTAGGGTTCAGGAGCTCAATTCTGTGAACTCCTTGAGGTTCTGGGTGATTGGCTCAAACTAATCAAACTCGTGAGACACTGGCAGCTGCCGAACACATTCTTTTTTCTAAAGTACAAAGTATTTTTGAAGAGCCAAATTACTGACTCCAGGCAAGGTTACAGAGCAGGGCATGGGAAGATTTTTAATGGCGGGTGTCATCAAGCTGGGACAATTCTCTGCCCTGCTGAGTGGCACCTACCAAATGCGCCAGAGGACCCGTGGAGCTGGTCAAGACATCCACCCATGCAGATAGGCCCAGAGATAACCCTTCCACACAGACTTCTCATCTTTATTTTTAATACTTCGGGTTGAGCCCAAACTCATTTCAATCATAAATCTGATGCTGTTTCCGTGATTACTATTTACCTTAGATTAAACTGTGTTCAGATGAGTCTTTGTGGTGAGTCTGGGGAGACTCTGAGCTTATCTGTAACCTATTTCAACTCGTCTCTGCAGCAGATGGCTGATGTCATCCGTGAGACGCGAAGGCTTTGAGGCTTCAATTTCAGATGGTGCCATTTCCCAACCCTGTCTCCATTCCGTCCTCCTGGGTCACAGCATTGAAACAGTGAAAAGTTTAATGAATAAGAGATTGACAGGAAAGAGAATAGCGGATAAAGATTATAGCTGCCTGGAAGTAGGCTGAGCCTGCCTCCCTTCGCTGCACCTTGGAGCTGGGATCTAGAGTCTCTCGAGGTCTTGTCGCCGATGGGGTTGCAGGAATCCTGTTAGGGTGTCCATGCCCCACCTCAACAGCTGTGTTCTAAAGCAAACACAAAAAAGTAAAGTAAGGAGCCCTGCTCATTTCCTGCAGCTGAACAGTTACCTCCCCAGAGCAGCCAATCTGTAAAGCCTCCAGGTGAAAGATGAGAGTTTCTTTGCGGGGGAGGAGGGTCCTAGTCTGGTTTCAGGGATGGATGGAGCCCACCTGTGCATCCCTCTCACCAAGACTAAGCAATTGCTTTCCCATTCAGTTTCTCTCTTCTCAAACTCATGCTAATAGCTCTCTCCCCCCTCAGCAATCAGATGACTTTAGCTGGGGCACACAGAAAGGTGACAATAGGCTAAGTTTTGTTAGTGTACCATGAAGGTTACAGTTAAGTCAGCTAATACCCTCAAATAAGTATAAGATTTAGGTAGAGTGGTTTAGATGAAGGGAAGTCATCTAAGAACCAGATACGATTAGGAGTCTGGGAGGATGCTCTAAGATGAGGAGGGTTATGGGGAGCAGTTTGAAGTACTCGAGTTCAACCTGTGCAATTCATAATGCACCCAGAAACTAATCAGATCTGCAGCCAATGACCGCCATTAAGGGAGTTGAAAACTCTTGTTATTTTAGCCCCATAAAAAGGTGGGCATTGAGGAACCCAAATACCTGGCACTTAGCACTAACCCCACCCCTTCAGTAGTTGCTCAGCAACCCGCTTCTCTGAGCCTGTGTAACTTGCTTACAGAGATGTTAAGCACCCTTGCTTTTGCCGTCCTGGTATTGAATGAGGGCCAAAGCGATTTCTTTCTCACCCCAGTTGTCCTTGCCTATAAAAGCCTGTCTATTCTCTGAAAGTTTAAACAGACTGAAGGATTTTTTTATGCTCTACCATAGCTTGGAGAAAAACTCAATATTTGTTATTCTCAGATCTTAATGCCCGCTCGTGGAGACTTCAGCGTTGCTCTTTGAAAACGACCGTGGTGTTTTAATAATACAACATTCTTCCTGATATTGTTGAAACAGTGCATTATTCAATGTATCCGATTGCAATACATTTTCTCTGCCCTTGTGGTGCACTACAACTGTGCACCCTTTGTGGAAGTCTGTGTAATTGGGGAAGCAATTTCCTAGCAAGCCATTGAAGGTAGTGCAGTCCAGATGTGATGTGCCACTCTGCTCACGGAACCATTAGAGGCAAACACTGTTTCAGCCCAGGAATCCCAGTGGAGCTCACGCCTCCCAATCAGCCCCACCCATCTCTCCTGTCTGGTTTACATGTCCAACCCCTGGTTCCTCAGATACGTTGTCACACACGAGACCTGGTTTGGTAACAACGTCATATTCTTCCTGAAGTTCTTTTGTCCTTGGAGCTGGGCTCCTTAGATCAGAACCTGTTTGCTACTGTGTTCAACTGGATTTGTCTTTCCCTAAAACTGAGCACACACAGACTGGTGGTCAACAGATCACTTTGCTTCTGACCCATAATGGTGGGGGCTTGCTTATTTAAAGAAAACAAAGTGAAAGCATTAACTTTCATAGGAAAATTTTAGGTTTAGAGCCAAGGTGAGTTAAAGATAGCCCTTATATTCCACAACACATACACAGCTTCCCCCATAAGCCATACCTCCTCTAGCACGGTACAAGAGCTCCCACCTATGCTGACAATCAGTTTACATTAGATTCACTCTTGGTATATGAAGTAGTTTGGATAAATGTATAATAAGCTGCCTCTACCATCGTATTACATAGTTTCACCATCCCAAACACCCTCAGCATTCATTTTTTTTTAATTATGAAAATTGAAACTCTATCCTCACATGAAAATCCAGACTGTGTTGGCAGTGCTGACCACACTGGGTTCAGAGATCAAATATCTACCAGGTTACCCTAAGATCCCTGCTGCTCACTTTCTGGACCTTTTCTGGGCCACTGTGTTTGTCGATCCTTATAGGCATTGAAATTGTGCCTCCTTCAAAGCTGAGACGGGCAGGGTCCTAAGAACCCTGACCCCAAAGTCCCTTTGATCCAAGATGCACACTTACAGAATCTTCTACCCTTGCATACAGACCAGACCTGTGGGCACAACAGAGTCTCTGATTTATGGCAGATGCCATGAACACTGAGTTCATTAAAGGTGACATTTTTTTTTCCCCTTGGGGAGTGTGACCTAAGCAGAGGGCCATTCAAAGAGACAGAAGTAGCAGCAGGTGTCCCACTGCTTGGAGGAAGAAGTAAGCTGCCTGCTACAAAAGGGCCATTTGCTAGGACCTAAGGGCACTTCTAAGAGAGGGGCCCCGAGTGATGGCCAGCAAGAAAGCAAGAGTCACAGCCCAGCCCTTAGAGGATGCTTGGTCTGTTTCTGCTGCTGAAGCAACTACCTTGTCGAAGCACAAATCCCAGCAGCTAGAGCTGGCTGGACTCATCATCAGGGAGCATTGTGTCTTGGGCTTAGCTGAGGAAATGGGATATGGAAATTTCCCTGTCTTTTTAAGTTTTGGTTTGATCTTCACCTACGCTTAACATGAAGGACTTCGTTATGGTTTGGTCTGATCTGTTGGGGCTGAGGTCAAGAGTTCAAGCCACAAACAATGAGTGTCCATACACTTGATTGAACAACTTCCACTGGGCAATTTATAAATAGAAATGTCTTGCTCACAGATCGCTGGAGGCTGGGAAGTGTAAGATTCAGCAGCTGGTGAGGGCCTACAGGAGCTTGTTTACACTCTGTATTGTAAGAAGACTCAACTACACCTACCCTCTGTGAACCAGAAACGTAGCCTTCACCAGACACTCACTCTGCTGGTCCCTTAATCTTGAACTTGCCACCTTCTAGTATGGAGAAGTTATAAGCTCCATGTTTTGCTATAATAGCCAGAACTAAGGCATGATGCTATTTCAAAAGGAAGTAAGAGATAAGTTGAAAACTCAAATGTCTCAGATAGACAGGCATATAGAAGATAGATAGGTAGGAAGATAGATAGATAGATAGATAGATAGATAGATAGATAGATGATAGATAGATAGATCATAGATAGATGATAGATAGATAGATGATATATAGGCAGACAGATATAGACATATCTATGACATGATATCATAGATAGATAGATAGATAGATAGATAGATAGATAGATAGATAGATGATATATAGGCAGACAGATATAGACATATCTATGACATGATATCATAGATAGATAGATAGATAGGTAGGTAGATAGATAGACAGACAAAATGCTTTAGGGAATGAGTTGCTTGATAATCATGGACTATCATATGATAAGATGTTAGATATCATCTAGTTCAACTCCACTCCCATGATCAAATAAGGAAACCAAGGCTCAAAGAAGTTAAAAGACTCAAAGGAGGCCCTGATCCTTGACCAGTCACCCTTCTCCATGTGGGCCTCGGCCTACAGTCTTGACTTATAGAGAGAACCGTTGCCTCTGATGTGCGGGGTGCGGGGTGTGGAGCGGTTTGAGGAGTGAGCTTAATAAAGGTCCCTTGTGCTTTAGGGATAAATATACAACTCTTGCTCATTGCATTAGGTCTAAATGGTTATGACTTCCACTTGGGATGTGGCTCAGCAGTAGACTGCTTGCCTAGTTCCATCCTGAAACCAAGCAGGAAATGGTGGCAGGGGACGGCGGGGGGGGGGGGGGATCAAAACAAGTATCTGTCACCTGGGGACAGCAAGCACTGGGAGCAGCTGAGAAAACCTGACGTGGGCTGCAAGGTCACTGTGCTCAGTAGCAGCTGAGAAAACCTGACGTGGGCTGCATGGCCGCTGTGCTCTGGAGCGCCTGACCCTCCAGACAGGTGCACTGCTCTCAACAGGAACCCGTTGGCAATTCAGAACTCACAAGCTACAGCCACAAAAGCTTTCCTCTCACCATTGTGCTCGAGGCTCCAGCTCTCAGCTCTCTCCACACCCAACTCTTTCCATGCCTCACAGGGCCTAGAAGCTGCTCTGAAGGTTCCAGATCTTTCCACCTGCTGTTTTGCAGGGACCACATTTTATAAGGCAAGATAGAGGCTGGTAGAGTCACAAGGTGGGTGGAGTCCAGCTCCTGAGATTTAGGAAAAAGAAAGATGGGAGATTCTACTAAAAGGAGAGGAGGGAGATGTCTGCAGCAGACACTGCGAGTGTCAGCGGTCAGGGAAGTGAGTGGCTGGTCGGGCACAATGGAGGGAGTGGCAGGCACTTGTTGGGGACCCCAAGAGACTGGATTGCTTCTCAGCACTCTCTCCCAGGCTCCCAGTCTTGCTCCACGTTACCTTCGATCTATTCCACCTTACGCTCAGGAAGAACTGCTCACTGAGAGCCCTAGCTGCAGACAGAGCCACGCCCTCACCAGCAGCAACAGCTGCCTCCTCTATTATTAACCACCTCCCAGGGTGGAGGCTCGAAGGCTTCCTGGGCCACCTTTGGCCCCCACCCCACCCGCACACCAGCTGTCCCTCCCGGTTGCCCCAACATCGCCTTGATCTCACTGCTACTGACCCACCCCTCTCCAAACTTGTGACTCTTTCCGTCTGTGTCCCTAGCAGCAAATAGCAACACAACCGGACCCATCCTGTCCCTGAGTGACTCTGCAGGTCCCTCCCGGCGGCTCTAAGGCTCTCGTGAACCATGGGCCGCTATGCTCAGCTCTCTCTGGCCTCTTTCTTCCTTGGCTTATTTCCGCAGTAGACCCCGCCCACAGAGTTCTAGCTGGTCACGTGGCTTTCGGATCTAGTTTGTATTACTCCGTGTTTCCGTAGCTTTGTGACACAGTCTGTAGCGTCAGAGTGAAAGAGAGGCGTCAAATCCAAGTTAGCCTTAACCTGGGTTCCAGCATCCTCTTCTTCCTTCTCTTTACGAGGCATCAGAGACGGAGTTGATGAACCAACAGGTCCCAGAGTACAGCTCTCACCTACACACCCATCTTTGGAGCATGATGTGGGAAGTAAAGGGATGACTGTCTGTTTTTAGGTGTAATTAACACCCCCAAAGTGCACAGAACTTAGGTGTTTCTTTTACTAAGTTTTGACAGTTGTATTCTTGACAGTTGTAAGACAATCAGTCACACCAAACAAGGAATAGGAGGCTTCATCTGTGTTATACAAGCCAGTGTACTCGTGGGTCTTCTCATTATGATAACTTAACCTGTCACCTCACACAGTGATTGGTTTTGTGTGTCTTGACACAATTAGACTCGAGACAGGAAGGAGCCTCAGCTCAGGAAACGCCTCCACGAGATCCAGCTGTAAGGATCAATTAGTGATCAATAGGGGAGGGCACAACCCATAATGGGTGGTGCCATCCCTGGGCTGATGGTCTTGGGTTCTATAGGAAGGTGGGTTGAGCAAGCCATGGGAAGCAAGCCGGTAAGCTACACTCCTCCATGGCCTCTGCATCAGATCCTGCCTCTGGGGATCCTGTTTGAGTTCCTGCCCTGACTTCCATCAGTGATGAACATGAAGTGTAAGCCAAATGGTCATAGTGTTTCATCAGAGCAACAGAAATCCTAACGAAGACACCTAACACACCTCATAACAGCCCCTCTGCCTTCAGCCCTCTTAATCCGCCAAGATCTCCCTCAACAATAGGTGTTCTGCATTCCTGCTGAAGGCCTGGACCTTCCTTGTCGCTACCCTCAGTAAAATTAACCCACTGGATACTCCATTCACATGCTCCTTTTCTGTCCTAGTGAGAACCGTCTTTCTCTATGCAGAGACGATGGCTTCTGACTTGTCCCACACAGAGTCAGGCTTCTGTAGGGATCCAGGTCATGTTTTGCGCAGGACAAAGTAAATGTCCTCCACACCATGCATTTTTAGTTGTCTCTTATTAAAATATGAGAGGTTGTTGAAATAACTGTCTGAAGCTTTAAATAATTGCCCAGAAGTCACACCAAAATTTATATATACATCTGTTTTTATACCTAACACTTAAGCACATTATTTGACAATTTCACACGTGTATATAATGTATCTTAATCGTCATATTCACCCTCAACTCCCTCTGGACTTCAGGCACATATGCCTCTCCCATCTTCCTGTCTATGCTGTTGTTATCTCCTCTTCTTCTTCCTCCTCCTCTTCTTCCTCCTTATTCCCCCCACTGAGGTTATCAGTGCTACTTGCATGGGCAACCTACCAGCAGCCGTACCCATGGAGGAAATTGACTCCCCACCCCCAGCAGCCATCAGTTGCCTACAGCTACATGGTTAAGGGTGGAACATCCTGAGCCCTTCCCTACCCAGATCTCTATAGCCATGAAATTATTGACTGGTTTGATCTTGTGCAAGCCTCATGTATGAAGCTACTTCTGGAGTCTAGATGTGAGAAATCATAGCGCCAAAATTGTTTTCTGTTTAATGTTGCTACAAAAAAAAAAATCCCCCCCAAAACTGAAAGTGACCTGCCCGGGAAACCCTTAATTGAGGTATCGAGTTTTGATTGAATGCCACACCTGCTGCTTATTTCTCCCTTAAAGATGAAAAGGTAGGTGGGTGTCACATGCTTTGGGCCCGAGTTCCCACTATGACCAAAATCTATGGGTACCACATCCCCAAAAGAGAAAGGCGAGTTAAAATTTAGTGAGATTTTGGTTGAAAATTTTTGACTTACAAATAGAAGACTGAGAGAAATATGGTATTATCTCAATAACGTTATCATTTTTATTTTGCTAGAAGATAAAGGGACAGAAAGTCTGATCCTATAGGTCTCCTGGAGTCTTGAGATTTCATAATTATGACTTAGTAGAAAAAGACCTGATTAGTAGACCTGGTGCAGGGACAGAATCACGTCTGATTTTAGCGACTATCTAATACGGAGGGCTGCAGGGGACGCAGAGGGACAAGTAAGTGCTTTCTGTCTCCTGGGCCAGCCCAGTCTTAACTCAGGCTTCATCCCACACCAGCCTCTGTTTCCCGCCACCCCACCCCCAACCTGTTGTTACAAGACCTTGCTAAGGCTCAGCCCCCAGGGTCCCTGTATGATAGACCGCTGCTGGGACCTCTCTCAGTCTTGCTTCTCAGGCCTTCCTCCCTCTGCCATGCTGACACTAGCAGAGGCCAGAAGGCTACTTAGGGGGACTGGAGGAGAAAAGTGGGGTGGCAGGGAAGGAAAGAAAGGAGGGCCTTGCTTGATTACAGCTATGGACTGCCAAGGCGTTGCTGTAGGCCTGGGCCGTGAAGCACCTGGGCGATGCCCTTAGGAAATGCATTTCTGCCCATGCGGAAGTTTCCCATCATGCTCAGTTTACAAGTGTTGGGAAGGTAGTAGGTGAGGCTCTCATCCCTGGACATGTCCAGTATGCGGTGCCTGATCTTCTGCCGAGAGATTTGCATGCGTCCTTGATGCTCTGGATGAGAAAATAGATCACGGTAGTTGCCGTTTTGAGTTAAGATTCCATGTAGCCCAGGCTTCCTTTGAACCTGCTATGTAGCCCAGGATGGACCTGAAGCCCTCAGTCCTCCTTCCCCCACCCCTCCTGCTGCTGGAGTTATAGACTTGAGCCACCAGACCCAGTCTGGGATGCTGGGCAACTGAACCCGGGGCTTTGTGCCTGCCAGGCGAGCCGCAACCCAGCTACGCCATGTCTCAAGAAAAAATAATTTCTCAAACCCCTTCTTACTCAGGACGGGCAGGCTTCTGCCCCGAGTCCTTCATCCTGTCCTCCCAGCCCTGCAGTCTGACTCACTCCTCCGTGGCTTCCACTGCAGCTTGGTCCTCACCCAGGCTCTAGATAGATGATGATTTCAGTCAAGGGAGATCTGGGGAGGCTGGGGCAGACTTTACTACCCAGCTGGGTCACCTAAGATGCTCCCTCGTTCCTAAAATCATGTCACCGTGTAAACTCCAGCCCCGGGCTTAGGATCCTGGCCTCGTTCCTGTCTGGCCTCCTGCAGTAGAGTACACAATACAACACACACACACACACACACACACACACATACACACATACCACACACACACAACACACACACACACATACCACACACACACACAACACACATATACACACACACACAATACACAATACACACACATACACACACACAGTATACAATACACACACATACACACACACCAAACACACACACAACACACATACACGCACACAACATACACACACATACACACACACATACACACACACACACCACACTTACACACACACATACATACACACACTCCTTCATATTTAGGCTCTGGATTTTCAAAATCTAGAGGAAAGGCCTACAAACCCCACCAAAACGACTGAGCTCAGTGACCAAAAACCTAGGACCTGGAGAGTCCCTGACCACAGAAAGCAGAGTCCCAGGAGGCCTCAGCTGCAGGAGCAATGTCATCTGAGATCACGGAAGATGCCGGCCAGGGGCTGCCAAGAAAGTTCTGAGGTTGATAGTAGCCAATGGTCTCTGGCTTAGAGTCAGGTCTCAGATAGCCCTGGCAGGGAAACGCCCGTTGCCAGGCATTAGAGGCACTGAACAGGATGCAATCCCTATCCCTGGCTTCTCTTGTAATAGTCTGACAGAGCTCCAGGCCTTGGTGGGGGCTTGGACTGGGCTACCCCCGACAAGGGAGGGATAACAATGTATGATTTCACATTCCGTGATGTGCACGTGCACACGCGGAAGAGAGAGGCAGAACCGCATCAAGGCAGTTATTCTGGTGGTGAGACTGGGTGCTTTTCATGTTTTGTCTGCTCTTCTGCATATCTCAGATTCTCCGCCATGAATATGTATTACCGTTGTAATCTGTAAAAGGTTGCTTTTAAAATTCATACAAAATTACAGTTTTATGGTAGTCATTTTGCAATCAAATCTATTTTGCTTACATGTAGGATTCTTGTGTTTATGAACAAGAATTCCTTCCTGCTCTTCCCCCATCTCTATTTTTATGGCCCTGGTTTTGATGGCTCATTAGGCCAGCTGTCCTCTCCAGCCAGGCACTAGTGGACATGTGGACAATCAGGTTGCACAGGAGACAGTTCTTACCCCACAAACACAAGCCTCAAGCCAGAGCTTCCCCCGATCCGGGTGTACCTGGTCCCTCCCTCCATCTCCTGCCTCTGACCTTCTGACAAACCCGACCCTTTCCTCCCCATCTCTCTCCAGTTTCTGTTCCTGTAGGAAAGTTGACACAGCTCAATTGACTCATTCACAGAGTATCTACTTAATATCCTCTACATACCAAGTTCTGATCACAGCTGGAACAGGCTGCTCCTCTGGCCCGCCCCAGATGAGAGCAGAATTCTCCCCGAGCATGTTGGGAAGGCTCACTAGCCAGCCTGGAGAGTGGTCTGTCACCTCTGGAGCCACCAGCAGCCTTCTCCGTTTGTCCCCTGCACATCATCAGATCTCTACGCTTTGGGAGCCATGACCTAGACACCAATGGGGAACAGGGGATTGAAATTTTCAGGATGTTAGCCAGTCACTATGACAGCGATAGCTAACAGTGTTATGCCACAAGGTTCATCTAGTGTCTGGGTGTATGCTGTGCATGTGTGTAGACAATAAATTGTTTTGATTGAATTCCCAAGCGAGCATTATCCTAACAGTGGCTAACACTGAGGATGTGCTCCACCTTAGTCTAAATGCTTTTTGCGCTTACAATCTCATTCACTCCTCACAGAGGCCCAAGGTCATTGGTTCTGTCATTATGCGTGTGTTACAGACAAGAAAATTGGGGCACAGTGACAGTTATGAATTTTCCTTGAGACCACAGAACCAGCAATGTTGGGTCTGGGTTACAAACGCATCTGGTTCAGAGCAGTGCTAACACTGACAAGGATACTCACACTGACAAGGTTCTGCATTAAACGGTGGTGATGGAAAGTTCCACCTCAACAGGGACACTGGCCTGGTCCCCAGGAGTCGAGGACTATTGGAGGGGGAGAAGCTGAAAGCCAAGAGGAGCTGAGGAGGAGAATGTTTTGAATAGAGATATATCCAGCTGTGAAGTCCGGAGAAACTGAATCTTGGGGAAAGAGCAAGAGCTCCCTTCCATCCACGCATTGAGAGAGACATCTGTGAATTTAGACACACATTTGAGAGGCTTGTGTTCTGTAACACTAATGGGGCTTTTTGTTAAGGTCAATGGGGAAAGCTGCAGAAGGATTTGCTTTTCCTTTCAAGGCACAAGCGATCGCACTGAGCTACACCCCCAGCCCTGCTGCGGCCTTTAAAGAAGGGAAATCCCAAGGCTCATGACTTGCAGAAAGACTCTTTATTGTGTCAGTGCGGAAAATGGGTCAGAAGGCTAACGCCTACAGACATCTACAAGAGCTGTGGGTCATCCTATGTCACTGTGATCCAGAGAGACAGACGTCAGGAGTGTCGCAGGGCGGTCGCCACCAGGTGGGAACCCCAGTCTCTCCTTCTTGTAATTAGTCTGTGTCCTGGTTAGGGGACTTGGCCATGCCAGTTTGTCCTACCCAAGTGACAAAATGCCTTGTCTCATAGCTGATTCTTCTCTCAACTAGACTGGATCTCCTTTGGGGACAAGAACTCTTTTGACAAATGTATCTGTTAGTCTTTGGCATAGTCCCGGACACAGATGAGCTATGTCTGTGCTCAGAATGAATAAATGATCAGATTTGTTATCTTATAACCCTTCTATCAAGGAGTTTTATAATCTAAATGCGTCTTGCTGAAATCAAAGATCGTCTCGAGCGCCTTCCTTACTTTGGGCCTCTATGCACTAACATGCCAAACAAAACTAGGTAACAAGCCTACATAAAATGCCCAGCACAAAGGGTCCATAAGAAATGGAAATAATGTTGTTATAACAAATCAATTACGATACTTATTAAGTTACGATAACAAATCAATTACGATACTTATTAAGTTACGACTGCAAATGAATTGTGCGTAAATAGATGTGTGCACACATGCTCTCCACCATGTGTCTATGCTGTGAATCACCAGTGTGTTGGGCGCCTTCTTTTTGCCTGGATCCACACGTAAGCTGAAGCTAGCTTTGTGAAGTCCGTTTTTCTCTTCTCTAGACCTTCTGAAGGATTCATGCACCAAATAACTAAATTATAACTTGGTAGCTAAACAAATTATGCAAAATTATACTTCATGAATATTTTATCTTTCCAAACCCTGAAGTCAGACTCCAGACAGGTTTATGTCTGCGGCAATCTGTATCACAATCCACTGAATTCAGCTAAAGACAAATGACTGCTTTCTAAGCCCTAACTTTCTTCCCCTGGTTGAGGTTTTCTTAAGGGATGCCTCAAAGGTTTTATTGTAAGTAACAGAGGTAATTGCATTCCACCCTTCTCTTAGCCTGCTAACGCAGGAACTGGTGCCTGGCTTAACCCACTAAATCTACGTGAAATCATTCAAGGTCAGCAGTGGCCCAAGTCCGACGTGCCAGATGGCCAGTGAGTAAACAGCTCGTGATTGATTGTGGAACAACTGGGTTCATGGGTCCCCCCCACATACACACACACACACCCGCTTTGGTCTTAGAAATTGTCTTTTATGTTGAAATTGACGATGAAGTAAATTCGGCTTTAGTCATCCAGGGTTCGGAGCCCGGGAGGGTGGGGCAGTGGTGTACGTGTGTGGTCTCTCCTAAGATCAGAGCCCGGGAGGGTGGGGCAGTGGTGTACGTGTGTGGTCTCTCCTAAGAGCAGAGCCCGGGAGGGTGGGGCAGTGGTGTACGTGTGTGGTCTCTCCTAAGATCAGAGCCCGGGAGGGTGGGGCAGTGGTGTACGTGTGTGGTCTCTCCTAAGATCAGAGCCCGGGAGGGTGGGGCAGTGGTGTACGTGTGTGGTCTCTCCTAAGATCAGAGCCCGGGAGGGTGGGGCAGTGGTGTACGTGTGTGGTCTCTCCTAAGATCAGAGCCCGGGAGGGTGGGGCAGTGGTGTACGTGTGTGGTCTCTCCTAAGATCAGAGCCCGGGAGGGTGGGGCAGTGGTGTACGTGTGTGGTCTCTCCTAAGATCAGAGCCCGGGAGGGTGGGGCAGTGGTGTACGTGTGTGGTCTCTCCTAAGATCAGAGCCCGGGAGGGTGGGGCAGTGGTGTACGTGTGTGGTCTCTCCTAAGATCAGAGCCCGGGAGGGTGGGGCAGTGGTGTACGTGTGTGGTCTCTCCTAAGATCAGAGCCCGGGAGGGTGGGGCAGTGGTGTACGTGTGTGGTCTCTCCTAAGATCAGAGCTGCTCACACGAATTGCAGCTGGTTGATTTCTCCTTCTTTCTCAGTTAACTTCTGCCGGTTTCCACCCCGTGACACCTCATTTGAAAAGAGTTTCCCCACAAAGGGTCATGGCTGCGTTCTCTAAGAGGCCAGCAGAAGGAAATGATGCCTTTGTCATTATTAAGACTCTGCTGCCCTTCTCATGGGCTCTGGGTTGCGGAGTCTTGCTGGGTAAATGTTCAAATGGAGTGACTTCCAAATGGCCAGGAATTCAAGGGGCTGAGAGAGATCGGGGTTCCTCCCTGCGCTGAGTCTTGGCTTTGCACGCTCCCAGAAGAAACGGGTAGTCCTGAGAGAAGGTGTAGATGCATCCGGCCAGAGGGACAAAGAATGACAAGAAAAAGAAACAAGTACCTCTGCTGTGGAAAACTATGAAAGACGTCGGCCAAACAACACAGGAGAGGATGCATCGATGGCCGCAGAGCAGAAGGGGGAATTCTTGGTGAGGCCTATTCCTCCCACTCCTTCACCTCTGTTAGTCCTACTGTAAACACACTGTAGAAGAAAAACGTCAGGTCTTTTTTATAGACACTGCTGACTCATGGGAGTTCAATAGAGGTTATCTAATTATTTTTTATCTAATCATCAGGCTGAGTTTCCAAAGATAAAGAACCCATCTTTCCCAGAAAAGGGCAAAGGGTGCAGAGGTTGGTGAGCAAAAAGGCCTTGCTTCCCCGAGGGCATAGAGTCACTGCTCCTGAGATGTCAGATTCTGGGCACAAGACTGTGGCTGCTTCCTTGGCTCTCTGATCTTCACCCCAAAGACTCACTGTCTCCTAAAACTCTACTAACCCTGTCAGTCTGATGCTGTGGAGCACCTGCCGTGCCTTTGGGCTGTGTGAGGGAAAGACAAGCTTTTCGCCCCTACAAAGCTTTCTTACTGAGGAATGGGTGCCTAATAAGTTTTCCCTTTTCCTAGGAGTATTTGCATTTTAATTGAGAATTCAAACAAAATGATTCCAGCAGCGCAATTTTAGGTTTCACTCAGCTAATAAGGGAGGCATGTGGATTTTGTTTGTTTCGTTTGTTTGCAAACAAGGAATCCTTCAGTGGGTCTTCAAAAGCATGAAAATAAAAGATTTTTTTAAAAAAAGTGGTTGGCTGGGTGTATTAGTCGGTTGTCTGTTTGCTGTAACAAGTATATGTTTATGTGTGTGCGTGTATGTCTCTGTGTTTGTGTACCAGACATAAACAACGGAAAGAAGAAACGTTTATTATGGCTTAGTTCCAGGGCACATTCCATCATGGTAGAGAGCAGAGAGGTAGCTGGCCACATTGCATGTGCAGCTACGCAGCAGAGAACAAGAATCCCGTCCTTTTGGTTCAGTCCAGGGCCCAGCCCCTCTTCCTACTACAGTTAATCTAATCAAGAAAATCCCCACAGGCCTGTCCAGAGGCTAACCTGATCTAGATAATTCCTCACGGGCACCACCAGCAGCTCCTGTCCAACCTAGGTGATCCCGGGTGCTGTCTGGTGTATAACCATCACCCTCAGCCTCATCAAACGATGAATTTCTAGGAAACAGGACAGAGGAACATGATGGGCAATACTGAGGTATTGGACCAGCACGACCCTGTATCAGAACGCCCAAAGGACCAACGAAAGATTCTAAAATTAACTGTTGGCAAGAGAGAGAGAGGAATAGTAGGAGAAGTCTGCCCTTAAAAATGTATAAAACATTTATTTAACTAATCACAAGATATGGACCATAGTTGGAGCCTAACTGAAATGAATACATTGTAAAATTGTAACATATGAGAGAATTGAAAAGTTAAGTGTTCATTTCACTTGATACATGACTGTATCAAGGACAACTGTTAATTTATCTAAGTGTGACAATGTAACAGTTGTCTGAAAAATAATCCCTTCTTTACTAATTAATTTTTGTTCTTCAAGCTTTCCTACATTTTTAAATTGTTTGCCGCCCGTATTTTAAATGCGTCATCCGAAACAGTAACTAATCATATTGTTTGTGCTAGCTCATTGTGTGCGTCCTCTTGGCTAGTCTGTGGTGCCCCGCAGCCTGGCCAAACAGCAAACACGTTATTGCCGGGAAGCAGCATTTCAAATGGGGTTCTTACACAGCAGGGGAGGGCGAAGGGAGCAGAGGGCCTATCATAGACGGAGCTGTCCTCCTCCAGACAACTGAAAGCCACTAAGATCAGAGACAGGTGATGGAGACACTTGTGGTTGAAGACGGCGGCAGAGTGGTTCAAGCTGAGTTTCAGATCTGTCCGAGTCAAACTTGGGACTGTAACGTCCACCCAGCGGCCCTCACCAATCTGGAGGACAAAAATCACAGGCCCTGTATCAGTCAGCTCTTGATCACTGTGACAAAATACCCGAGGTATCAGCTTAAAAAGAGGGAAGGTTTATCTTGGGCCGCCAGTTTCAGACTTCAGCCCATGGTGGGCAGTCCCAGTAGCTTTGTGGGTTCCTGGCAACGAAGAACACTTGTGGCAGGGAGCATTCTGTGAACTGAGCTGCTCCCCCTGTGTCAGAAAATAAAAGAGAGGTGGGTAGGAGAAAAACCCTTCTTCAAGACCCAGCTTTCTTCCCTGAGGCCCCACCTCTAAAAGTTCAGCATCTCCCCCAAATGCCACCATCAACTCAAAGGCCTCTAGGAGACATTCTCAACCCTAATTGATGTGGGAGTCCTCTCTGTGTGCTGTAATTACCATTAATGAATAAAGATCTGCTTTGAGCCTATGGCAGGGAAGAACAGAACTAGGTGGGGAAAGCTAGGCTGTATGCTGAAAGAAAGAAGGGTAGAGTCGGAGAGAAGCCATGGAGCTGCCAGAGATAGATGTTAGGAATTTTACCCAGTAAGCCACAGCCACACGGCAATACACAGATTAATAGAAACGGGTTAAACTAAGATGTAAGGGTTTGCCAATAAGAAGTTAGAGCTGATGGGCCAAGCAGTGATTTAATTAATACAGTTTCTGTGTGGTTATTTCAGGTCTAAGCTAGCCGGGTGGCCAGGAAGAACAAGCGGCCCCACTTGCTACACCTAATGACTTGCACAGACCTCTCCCAGTCTTTCTTATCATCTCTCAACTCGTCCTCCACAAACCGAGCCCATGTTCTCCCACTACGTCCCCTTTCGTTTTTTTCATAAAGTATTCCAGAAATACTGAAGGGGATAATGATAGCATGTTGACCAATAAGAGCATTGATAATACCCTGTGAACTTATTATGTAGCTTAAAAAAATAAACTTCACAGAGTTCACAATAAATGAGGCAAAACACAAAGGCAGAGAGAGAACCGTGGGGCCATAGGAGGGGAGGGGACGACCACCATGAGCCAGTCTGACGGAAGCATCTTGCCAGCGGAGAAAGGAGAATTCCAACACAGCCAACACTGCCTGCAGGTCCCTCTCCCTTCCCAGCAGGGACCCTGCTGGTTTTCTAGGACTGTCACCTGTGTTGTAGGAACAAGACATTCCCCAGCTCTCTTGTGAGACCCCAGTGGTCCCTGGTTTCATCTTATCTTACTGTGGTCCCATCGAAGGCAACTCCAGAACCATACGATGGCCTCACTTGTCAAAAAGAGGGAGGGGGGAACGCGGCTTAGCTACTCTAGGTTGGAACTTGAGAGCCACTATGTGGCATACACTCTGACACATTACAGGGCAGTTTTTCTTTGAGCAGCTCACTCTCACTCCCTCGGGTGTGCCCTATTCTCTCTGTATGTTCCTGTTCGCTCTCTACGGCTGTGATAAAACACTGTGACCAAAGCAACTGGAGGAGCAAAGGTTTCATTTGGCGTATACGTCAGGATCACAGTTCATCATTTAGGGAAGCCAAGGAAGGAACTCAAGCAAGGCAAGAACCTGGAGGCAGAAAGGGAAGCAAAGACCATGGAGGATGCTGCTTACTGGCTTGCCCCCTATGGCTTGCTCATCGTACTTTCCTATACAACCCAGGACCCCCTTCTCATAGATGGCACTGCCCACAGTGGGCTGGGCCCTCCTACATCAATCATTAACCAAGAAAATGCCCCCATCAGATTTCCCTATAGGAGCATTTTCTTTCTTGAGGTTCCCTTCCCAAATGGCTCTACCTTGGGTCACATTGACAGAAAATTAGCCAGCACTGTCCTCACCTCTCTGTCCATTTTCAAAGGCTCCACCTCGGCTTTGTACCAGCTCACCATGAAATCCCCCTACATGGTGTGGCCAACGACCCAGTTTTACCCGAGTGGAGGTCTCTGCAAAAGAACTTCTCGGGCTTCCATGGGCAACACTGTGGAGCTGAGCTTCCAACCCCACGTATGCTTTTAGTAAACACATCTCCCTTCCCTCCTGTGGGGACAGTGTGTGACATTGCCATGCATTTGATTTTCTTAAAAAATGTTTGTGTTTATCACTTTTGTTTTGTTCTGTCTCTTTTCTTTTAAAAGAAAAATGGACATCTCTAGTGGTTTTTTATTATTTGATTTAAAAATATTTACACCACATCCATGCTACCCATAAATAAGATACAGTATCATTACCAAGCCATTTTATAGTTTGGCAAATCTTTTTGTATCCTGAGCACCTTCTGTGACTTGCTTTGGAGGCTCAACAATGTGTTTAGAGTTCTCTATTTTGATACACGGGATTCTCACTCATTCATGTTCTTCCAGCTTAAATCGTGTCCCATTGTGTGACTGCACCAGGACCATTGTGTGACTGCCCCAGGAACTATTGATCCATTTCTCCTGCCTCAGAAGTTAGACTATTTTCAAATTTACAGACAAGGGCAATGGACACCTTGCCGTTTCCTGCACTGTTGAGATTCTTTCTCAGAGGCTTTTTTTCCCCCCAGCCTACATTTCTCCCTGTATACTCTGTCCCTCTGAGCTAAGCGGTGAAATCTTGCAGCTGGCTCACACTCCGCCTCCCTGGGCACAGCGAAGGGAAGCACAGAGTGGTTATTTAACGAGCCCAGGAAGGCGGCGCTCAGTGGCTGGCCCTCTCCTTGCAGGGTATCACTGTAAGAATGAGTTGGGGGAGCCTAGTTATCTGAATAATTGCCCTGTCTAGACTCAACTGCCACCTCCCTGACGGTCTTGGCACGGTCCAAAAGAGGTCAGTGCTAACGGAGCTCAGTTAAATATAGATATCTAGGAATAAAAGGCCTAATTAAGAACCAGGAAGTTGCTCTTGGGAAATTAACAAAGTTTGCCAAGGCATCCTTAGGTGTGCCAAAGCCCAATTTGGCATAGAAATGCTGATGAGAGCCCCAAGCTGGGAGGTAGGAAGAACAGGCTAAGTCCCCCAGTTCAGGAGGGCTGGCTGGCTGGCAGCGCGCCATGTTCCCCAGGCCACACTTTCTCTGATAGGCAACGGAGAAAGTGCAGCAGAGAAGTTGGAGGTCCCCTCCTCTGGTGTCAGGCCTTCCCGCTTTGTCTTCTCCCAATTACGAAGTTAGCCGAAGGAAAACAAATCTGAGCCTGAACGAAACCTCTCTCATCTGAGATACATTTTTCCTCCTTCAGACTCGGAAAGGACTTCCGGTGAATTCTCGCGGTGTTTCATTAGTGCAATGGAATGCGTTCTTCATGCTAATCTGGGTATGTGGCCATGTTTCTAGGAGATTCTCGGGGGTTAAAAATAAGCTTGAGTCGGGAATATTTATTCTCCATAAGCAAGATTCATCATATGACGTTGCCATTTGTAGCAGGTCGCCTCGGCTGCAGGGCAGAGTCCGCAGTTGTTCTGAGCTGTGGCCTCCGGTGAAGGTGTTCACGGTGACCTCTATTGTAGAATGGGGTAGTCTGCCTCCTAGGGTGCCTGGGCAGATCAATGGGAATAATGTACTGGAAAGCACTTTGAAAAATGCGAAGTGCAATTCAAATGGATTATTGACAGTCTTTGTTAAGTGTCCGTTTGATTGCCGAATGTCCTTGAACGCAATGAAGCATCATTTCTTATAAGCCGTTTTATAACTCAGACGTTTCTACTAATTCTGAATGACCTTCCCGCCAATCAGTTCAACTCTTGTGGTTTTACTCTAAAGCCCAGGGAGCCACTGCATGGAACCTTACGAAGTAGAGGAAAGGCTTTTTTGAGTCACCTGGTGTGACTCTGCCTGTATCCTCACAGACAATGCCTGAGTCTCTGGCTGCAAAGCTCTTATCAGAGAAACTTCTGCGGTGTAGAGTCGCCCTGAATTGACGGGCCCCTCTCCCTAACCTACCTGAACGTCAGAGAGTCCAGTGTATTTCCACCTGCCGGATCCTGTCTATACCAGGCATGGGGTGACCGTGGTCCTCAGGTTGAAACTGAACAGAACATTGCTTTATAGGCAGTAAGCTAAGAATGGCTCTTCAATTTAAAACAATTTTACCTTTTTAAGATGTGAAAACCTTTTTATATTTTAAGAAAAATTTCAAGAGGTGAAGTTGCATGAGATTCAAATTTCTGTATCCATAAATAAAGTTTTATTGAGACTCAGCTACAGCCATTTGTCTCCCGGCTGTCGCTGGCAACTGTTACACCATCCTGGCAAAGCGAGCCCAGCAGTAACAGAACCTCTACAGCCTGCATACCCTAAAGTCTTTACTAACTCTCTCCTTACAGAAAAAAGTTGCCAACTCCTACCTCAGAGTTACATAAGTAATCCTAAGCCCTCTCTAATGTCTGAGCAATATCACTATATCATCAGCTCTCCCTAAGGAACCTTCGGAAGGCCTTCTTACGGTCTTGTAGCTGTACCGGGCACTAGAAACATCTAAAATATCATTAGTAATATTAAGTGGTCCCGAACTTCAAGGATCCACCAATCAGTAACAGCAGTTAAGATGTAAGCAGTGGTTGAGACCACAAACTCCAGAATTGTGATCCCTGGGGCTGGAATAGAAGCTGGAAAGGAGTCCAAAGCAGCAACGCCATGTTCACTGGGTTTCTTTCCTGACCTGCCTTGGCCTCAGTTTGCTCTGCTTGAGAAGGGAGAATGGGACTAAAACTCACACACTAAAGACTGCTGTTGGATTAAAGGAGAATGCTCAGGCAAGGGTCCTCATACAGCATCGACCAGGACAGAGCTTTTGATGAACATCAAGTATAATCAAAGTTTTCAAGGCTGTGGTGGAAGTTTGTGGGCGTGAGCACAGACACCCAGCCACAAGCAGGACTTGGGTTTCTCAAGAGGAGTCTAGGAAGGGGGTCATGGGTGTTGTAGGACAGGCAGGGCTTTTCCTGACAGGTGAGAAGGTGTTTTAAAGAAACATCTTTTATTTGTTGGTTTGTTTATGGTTTTTTTTTTTAAAGACACGGTTTCTCTGTGTAACAGCCCTCGCTGTCCTGGGACTCTCTTTGTAGATCAGGCTAGCCTCGAACTCACAGAGATCCACCTGCCTCTGCCTCCAGAGTGCTGGGATTAAAGGCGTGCGCCACCACCACCCAGCTAAGAAGCTGCGTTTTAAGGATGCCGCATGAGCAAAGATGATGTCTCAAATGTACTTCATCTCCTCTCCCACTCCCACTTCTCTTGAGAACGCCTTGCCTAAGTGATAAGATTCTCTCTCCCCTCCACCTCATAGCCCAGTTCCTCACGGAGAAACATAAATTCTTCTATGTCCCCTTCCTCCAACCATGCCAAATGGTGCTCACCCTGCCCTTCCCAGGGCTCTTCTCTATCCATGCCCTTCCCTCTCTCTCCATCTCTCTGCATCTCTATCCTCCTCAGAGGCCCCTCCCTGCTCTCAGGATTCTCACTTCCTGAGCCTTGAGACTCCTCCCTCCGCCCTGCACTTCACAGTGAGTCCCACCCTCTCCTAATCCTACTGCTTCATTTTCCAGTATATGCTTTCTTGCTCCCCACCCCAGCCTCCCTTTAATCCTCGGTGGTAATGTTACTTTCTCAGGAGCAACCCCCTCTTCCTTGTGCTGCTGTTCTGTTCTCGCTGGGTTCTGACAATCGTGAGCTGATTAATTACACATGACCTTGTGTGACCTCCATGAAGGCAGAGATGTGTTTGGAAGTTTTCGCCTTGATTGCTGACAGATGCCCAGACACTCAGACACCATGTGTTGACCGGTCCCTTCTCTCACTAAGCAGTTATCTTCAGGCAGTATGGGCTGGGGTTGACTTAAAGCGCTGCCCAGGGCCCGGCGTGATCTATATATGTCTACCAAGATTTATAGATTGCGTGAAGGAAAACCTTTGAAAATACATCTCCAAATGTACTCCGAGGACAATCCTTATACAGATGTGTAATCTGCATGGCCGGGAGGAGCTCTGCTTCCCCGCCCAAGAGGGGTCTGGTAATTGGGCCTAAAAGAACAGGAACTCTTCATCAGTCAACTCCACTACTAAACCCAGGGTATCTAGGGAAAAAAAACACACATCCATGTGTGTGAAAAAAAACACATGGATGACTTCACACTAAGGTGGGTGGTTTGAATACATATACTCCCCCCGCCAATAGATTCATGCGTTTAAATGCTTGGCCCATAGGGAGTGGCGTTACTAGGAGGTCTGGCCTTGTTGGAGTAGGTGTGGCCTGGTTGGAGGAAGTGTGTCACTGTGGAGTGGGCCGTGAGGTGTCACAGACGGTCAAGCCATGCCCAATGTGGAGTTTCTCTTTCTGCTGCCTGTGGATCAAGATGTAAACCTCCTAGCAGCTTCTCCAGCACCACGTCTACCTGCATGCTGCCGTGCCCCACCATGGAGACCGTGAACTAAACCTCTGACACTGTAAGCCAGCTCCTGTTACATGTTTTCTTTTATAAGAGCTGCCGTGGTCATGGTGTCTCTTCACAGCAATAGAGCCCTAACTAGGACACGCTCCGTCCCCATTTGATGCTTGACTCTTTCCTGCAGCATGTTCATCACACCTGCATCCAGCTAAGTTTGAGTACCCACAGCCCTCAGAGGAAGCCGGCCATCTCCGGTCTGCTTGGAGAGTCTCTCAGGGCTTGGAGCGGTGGTTCTCAGCCTGTGGGTCATGACCCCTACATATAAGATAATTACATTATGATTCCTAACAGCAGCAAAATTACAGTTATGAAATATCAGCAAAATAATGTTATGGTTGGAGGTCACCACAACATGAAGAATTAAAGGGTCAGGATTAGGAAGGTTGAGAACCAATGACCTGGAGCAATGGTCACATGCTCCCACATGACACGGCTCCCACCTGCCTGTTCCAGCTCCAATGAGTTTTAAACTATGAGTTACAACCCATTAATAAGCCAGGAAATGAGCTTATTTATGGTGGTGCACGCCTTTGATCCCAGCATTTAGGAGGCAGAGACATGTGGATCTCTATGAGTTCTGGGCCAACCTGGTCTACAGAGTGAGTTCTAGGACAGCCAAGGCTACACAGAGAAACCCTGTCTTAAAACACACACACACACACACAGAGCCAAGAAATTCATTTTATGAATGATCTGGATAAGCATTTTTAAGTAGCTTTGATAAAGAATAGAACTGTACAGGCTGGACTAGAATAAAACAGAGTGGACCAGATCAAAGTCACTTAAACCTAATAAGGGCAAATGATTGTTCTGGAATGCTTGCTTCAGTAGCCTATGTGTGTTTGTATGCAGTCTGGGCTGAGATACAAAGAGCAGTTCCTACTGTGGGCAACAGTCACAGTGTCCTGGAAGTGGCCTTTCCCTGCGTGGGAAGAGTAAGAGTGCTCCACAGCAGAACGCAGGGTGCTGCCTTGCTTCCCAGTGGTGATGGGTCCTGGCTGCTTTCCCTGAGAACAGTCTCTAAGCCTGTGAAAGAAGGCCTCCAGGAAATTGCACTTCCCAGCATGCTCAGCTCGTGACTTTTTCCCACCATGGTTGCGTCTTAAATGTGTTTCTGAAAATAAGACAGACAAAAAAACTGGGTGAGGGATTCTACCTCCTCTTGCTAATCCATCAAATTATGCTAATGACTCCAAATCTCTAGCTATGCTCTTAAGACCGACTGAAAGCTAAGGAACTAGGTTGTCTCCTTGTATTTGGCTTTTGCCTGTCACAGGATCATGTCAGATTGAGCTTCCTGCCACCCAATTCTTGTTTACTCAAACTCCCAGGCTCCCTCGTTTCTTCCTACATTGTGCGCATCTAGGGTCCTGTGGTTAACCTTTCTCCAGGATCTTCAGTTTGCTCAGTTAAATTGCTTCCTGTTCCTACGACCCTGGAAATACCAATGTGGGTCCTACTGACCTCAGCACGGGTCTCCCCCCCATCTGCCCTCTGTCTGCAGCCCATGGATATAAGTCAACAACAGCAGCTCAGGACATAGGTGTTCTGAAGCTGAAAGGCCAGCCTCTGGCTTCATCTAACTGTACATGTGAGAAAGATGTTTAGACAGATGTCCTGACACGCAGTGGGCTCATCACAAATACTAGAATGGAAAACAACAATAATATAAGAAATATTCAGTCTAGACAAGGAAGAGAGAGAGCAAGAAACCACTAGAAATGCCCGTTCTGCTGAAGAGCTCCCACTTGGCATTTCTCATTAAGAACAGTTCCTTCTGCAGACCCTCAACCACAGCAGCATGAGAGATCTCATGAAGTCCAGATGTGCAGTCCAGTTGACCTCAGGGGACCCTAGGCCTAGGAACCTGAAAGAGGAAAAAAAAAAAGAGAATGGGACCCACCCATGACGGCTCGTCCAGCAGCCTGCCATGTTGTCCAGGGAGCTCGCCAGCTATTCCTTCCATGACCAATGCCTCCCCCAGGTGGACCGCCAGCTTCCCTGCCTGTGAGTCTAAGAGCAAATTCTATATTCTCTGAACTCAACTGCCTCTCCATTTCTAAAAATAAGCAAATGTGCTCACCAGCATTTCTGTTTCAGCTCATCTTCCATTCTCTGAGATCCTTTCAATTTCAACCAGTAATGACTGCAGAATCTCATTTGCAAGTTGCCTGGGCACATAATTCATTCACTGCTGCACTCTGTACCCAACTGGGAGCTCACCCATGATGCCCCTTAAAGACTCCTTGGTCCTATTGTCACTTACCAATGCCCTCCATTCCTCCAAATGCTGTTCTGCTGTGATTCTCGGAGAAAACAGACAAAGGACGTTATCCCAGGGCTCTGGCTTCGCCGTTTGAAGAAGCTGCCCATTCACCATCCACTCACCCATGGGTCGGCTTCTCCCTCCCTAATCTTGCCTAGGACTTTCTGTTCTACTATCTTTTTCTTTTTTACATGCCTCAGCTTATTTTAGACTTTCCTCTTCCATACACTTCTCTTATGATCACTCTCGGTCCCGTGCTTTTTCTCGGTTTTCTGCCGAGGTCTTTGTAAACCCTGAGCTCATTAAGTCCATCATAGCTTCCTTAAAAGCCTCGCAAATTTCTTCCCCATCTCTCACTGTGGTCCTTAAAGAGCTTTGTGATGACAGCAGGCTCTTCCTCGATGATGGTGCCTCCCAGGAGCACACAATGGCTTTGCGTTCTCTGCAGTCTTCCTGATATTTTGCCTTCCTTGTGGTTTAAGTCATTTGAGACAAATATGAAGTCTGAAGCTGTGATTTCCTGTTGCTTCCTGCGCTGGGGGACCGTGGTGTACAATCAAGGCATTTAGCAGTGAACTGACCACCACCAGGAAAACCATGAGGCTGGTCTAGGGTCTTTCTGTTTTGCCTTTCTGGAAGAGTCTTCTGTGAATAGTAAATTATACTATTATAATAGTTAAATCTCCACTAACTCTTACTGAGAGCTGGCTTCTTTGCCAAGCAATCCCTTAGGCTAACATTTAACATTTCACTCAGTCCCCCAACACCTCTTTCTGGTAGGGTCTATTATTAATTATAATATTAATTTTCATTTTGTAGATGAGGACATTAAAATGTTTAGGACTGATACAATGTGTCCATGCTGATAGAAAAGTAGTGGCTGGGACCCCTTGCTCTTGGTCTCGACCCGCTGTGTCCTGTGGGGTCACCCCGACCCTGTCATCATTCCGTGCTCTTTAAAGCCTATCCACTACCACAGATTCATTGGCGTGAAATATTGTTTCTGCTGGTTTCCATGAGTTAGGACTCGGAAACGCTGTCTTGGATTTTGATTTGTCTGTACATTCCTTGAATGAGTCTGTAGCATGAGGGGCCGGCTTGTTGGGGTTTCCGTCCCGCCTGGTACCCCAACAGCTGGCAAATCCCAAAGAGAAATTACACACAGGACTCCATAAGATTATAAACTGATTGGCCCATTAGGTCAGGCTTCTTGTTAACTCTTATAACTTATATTAACCCATTATTCTCATCTATGTTAGCCATAATGGCTCCATACCTTTCTCAGCTGGGCACGTTACATGCTGCCTCTTCGGTGGTCTGCGCAGGAGTGGCGGAGCGACTTTCCTCCTCTGTAGCCTTATTCTAGTCTCATTGCCCCGCCTCTACTTCCTGTCTGGTTGACCCACCTATATTTCCTGCCTGGCCAATCAGCATTTTATTAAAATATGATTGACAGAATACAGACAATTCTCCCACACCATGAGTCCATAGTTCTGCCCTAACCTCTGTGCTCTGGATCTACCTGTAGGATGGGCCATGCTACCATCCTGCACTTGGGCCATTTGCATAGTTGTGAGCTCCTGAATATCAGGGCCTTAAGAACACCGGGTGGCTGTTAAATAAAGAAGGGAGGGACAAATGAATCCTACATTCTTTATTCTCGTCTGCTTTGAAATGTCGAAGAAAGACACTCTTCGGTAGAAGCAACAGCACCTCTTATTTATAGTACTTGAGATTGAACCTAGGCCTTACACATGTCAGATAACTTCTCCATCAACCAAGATACAGTCCCAGCCCAAAGAACCAGTTTTACAAGAATTGTTTCAAGGTGGTGTTGCCTTTGCCAGGTGGGTTACCCAGTGGAATGCCATAAAACTCCCTCCATGCCTAAACTTCCACATCCGGAGATTTTTTTTTCCTGCCTCTTGTTTTACCAGCTACCAATACCTCAACACTACTCTCCCAAAGATAAACAGTTTCACAGAACCTAGAACGCGGTGCACAGGGGCCATGAAAATTGAGCTGAAAATACTCTAGACTTCCCAGAGGGGCTCAGAGCGGTCACGTCCTGGTGACTGAGGCATGGCTTCCACTGAGATGAGCCTTGCATAATAAAAGAAAGGATCCAGAACCACTGAGCTATGTGCCTCTCAAAACCTTTTTAAATAAGATGTAGGTTGATCGTTTCAAACCAGACCCTCTTCTTTACAATCGTAAGTCATTATCGAAGCAATTCTTCAGGAAGTAACCAGAAAGGCCTTGGTAAAAATGTAAGGAACTCAACCAAATGAGGTCAGTTTAATATGTGTAGTGTGTGTATATACGGAGGTGAACCAAACTGAATTGTACTTATCAACAGAGCGGCTGAGTCAAAAAAAGAGCCAGCTACACCCCAAAGGGACCACTTCTGAGAGCAAGAGCCAGTCTTTGCCTTTAGCTTGGTCCCCTGCCCATCACTCTCTAAGTGTGTTTCTCACTTCCCAGCTAGTCACATGGGGGGGGGGGGCACCATTGTCTCAGTGTGTATGTTAGCCGTTATTTAGGCATTTCTTTAAAGGACCACATCGCAGGCCGCCCAAGCCTTCCTTGGTCTGCAGACTCTCTAGGGATCTCGGGGCTGCAATTTCAGCTCCCTCCATCTCAGTCTCTGGCAGACAAAGAGGAAATGATGGTTACATTAGTGAGTTACTTTGCAGCAATCTTAGCTCCTTTTAGCATGCCATCCTTTCATTCCTCCTCACTGGAATATTCTGGAGGCGGATGAGGTAAAGTGCTTCAAGTAGCCAGAAGAATGTTGGAGACAGGGGGCTGGTGCCCAGTGCATTGACCTCACTCTCTCCTCCACCAGGTCTGGGTATTAACTGTGCTCACCTGTGTGTAGACACAAGGAGTGACTTCACAACGTGATTCTGCAGCAGCCAGCCACACACACACTGCCTGTCAGCGGCTGACACACCCTCTACCAGCTCCATCGGAATCCTCAAAGCTAATGAAGACAGCAAGTCTGGGCAAACCCAACAATTGCATTTTTAAAAATAATAAACAGTAAATGAATAGCAGCAGAAAGTCACCTAACCCTGACCCAGAAGCAAGAGGCTACAAAATGCATTCGCAGTAAGTATGCTGCAGACGCCAAATCCCTATTCACAGACACCCTGAGCTGGGCGTCTCTGGAGAGTTTGGGACCATGGAACACAGAAGGAAAAAGGGCTGGTTCCTCAACAACCTCCGAGAGATCAGCTTGATTAACTGATCAGTTTGAAGTTGGGGCAGGTTAGAAAAATCCATTCGCATTTCTCTGAGGAAATTGACAAGTGAGCTTGGTGGAAATGGGGTGGGGTGGAGAGAAGGGGAGGGATGGAGAGAGGGTGGAGCACAAGAAACTTCCCTTCCCAGGTCCTTGGTTGGCGTTAAGAATGGCCTCCTCCCCGGTTTCCCGGCTTTGCACGTTTTAACCATCTCTCTGTGTTGAAATCCTTCCTTTCAGAATACTGCAAATGATTTTTGTCTTCTGTTCATTTGTGTTATGAATTCAGAGACTGACACTGAGCAGCCCAGGATGTGGGAACTGGGGAAATAACGTTTCTAGATTTCTGCTTTTCATTCTACAAATATTAGGGGGAGACTTTAAATATTGTATGGAGCCAATGAAACATGGATAAAGAGGTATTCCGACTCAGTCTTTAAGGGATAGTAATTGCAGGCCTTTCCCAAGTCATTCTCCTAATTGTGTCTTGAATATTGAGACTGCTCCCCACCCCCTCGCGCTTACCCGTCTTTATGGCTATATTTACTTCTGCAGGCTTGAGGTAGGCGAAGAAGTGAGCCTCGTGGGTTCTGGCTATGGCTCCACCCTGGGGCCGTGACAGCTGGGAAGTGTGTTGCTGGAAATCCATTACAAATAATGAAGAATTGAAACTCATCAATGATTTATTATGCAGCCCTTAAACAGAATACCTCAGCGTCATTACCATATAAGGATACCTCTGCTCCCCTGAATTCCAATTTGATTTTACCTTCTTTTCTTTTCTTTTGGACCAGAGACTCACAGAACTGAACTAATTCCACTTTCTGATGCCACATGCCTGATATCTCGTGAGCCCTTCTCGAATTTTATTGTGTGCTCATCTACAGGCTGACCTCCAACCCCATTTTCCTTTCTCTAGCCCCCCTCACTTCTATTTATTCAGATGTATGACTGTCCTTGAATAATATATGATACTGCTTTGTGTGTGTGTGTTTAATTGACAATGGCTCTCATTATCTTTCTTACTTTTCCGTGCTTCCTGTCATGTTCAATGTGATTATGGCAGCCGATGACTCTACCTCCCAATGGTGGCTTTGCCTGGATCCTGGCCAAGAACACCTCTGCCTGCGGGGACCCAGGTCATTGCTCAGGAACCCCTCCTAGAGCTAGGCACCCTCTGCACCGAGTTGTGTAAGCCTGTCTCTGGAGCCCACCAGGAGCGGAGTGCTGAAGTGGGGTGCAGAGTATCCCACACTCGCAGGAGATGAGCTCTGGTTTCTCCACATTCTCTTCGGCACTTGATACATAATACAGCTTTCCATTTGTATCAATCCGATGATTTTGAAGTGGGTCAAATTGTAACTTAAATGTGCATTTCTCTGATTACCAGTGAAATGAGAGTCTCTTCATATGCTTATCAGCAGTTGGGTCTCTTCCGCGGTAAACCGCCTGGCCCTTCTGTGCCCCTTTGTCCGTGTTTGCCTGGAGAAGCTCCCACCTTCCTCTGCGGGGGTCCCTGGAAACCTTCTGTCCTTATTGATTTCAGGCCCTGCAAACATCTTTTCCAACACCATCTGTCAGGTAGGTTAACTCTTCCAAACTGAAATCTCTAATTTTGAGTGTGTGTAGCCAGTAATTTTCCTTTAAAGGTTTCTATTGTTTGGGTCTCGGGTAGGAAATTGCTCCAAACTCCACGGCCATAAAGACTACATAAATTCTATGTGGTTCGTGTCTTTCCCTGTCTGTCATACACAGGTCTTTAATCCACTTGGAATTCAGTTTGTCCGTATTGAGAAGTAGGCATAAACCTCATTTTTCCAGAGTAAGTCATTTTGCCCAACGGTAGTCTACTCAGCCATGACCAACCTTTTTGCACTGTAGTTCAACAAGATCATGACTACAAAGTTCACACTTGAGAAACACGCAATTAAATTACACACACACACACACACACACACACACACACACACACACACACACTACAAAAAGAATCTGATGTCTTAGGTAAGTTCACCACTGCTGGGCACATTCCTACTTATCCTCAGCTGCATATGGATTTCTGATTGGACACTCAGGGTCTGACTTTTCCCTGCAGGTCTGGGGAGTAGCTAAGAACCAGTTCCCCAAGGATACATGATTTGATGTCTGAGCTGGTATCCTCCATTGCTCCATACTTTTGTTGGGGTTATTTTTTAAAGTCTCAGTCAGCAGACTTTCTCAAGTGAAAGAGAGAAGGTAAGAATATGCGGGTGGACAGAATGCTAGTCTCATGCATGCTGCTCTGGCCTAAGTAACGCCCGTGCGGGGTCACCCATGCGGGGTCACCCATGCGGGGTCACCCATGCAGGGTCACCCACAGGAATGAAAATAATCTATAATAAGACAGAATGAGGTAAAGGGCTAAAATGCCTTGTCCTACAGGATTTCCTGAAATTAAAGCTGCATCTCTTTTGAAATAAGGGATAATATTTTACTTTTACCTAAAAATTAGTGCTTGGAGGACTTGCTTAGGAATTCCTTGGGTGAAAGTAAAGCTGTGGGGATGGTTCAACTGGGTCACCAGGGTTAGGAAGGAGGTGCGGTGTTTGCAGCTTTCAGAAGCAGCATGGTTAACAAGCTGCTTCATTCAAAGAGCTACTGACTGGTTATACTAACCTGCAGCCTTCTAACTAGTCATACTAACCTTCAGTCTACTAACTAATTGCACTAACCTTCAGTCTACTAACTAGTTACACTAACCTGCAGTATACTAACTAGTCACACCAGCCTGAAGTCTACTTACTAGTCACACTGACCTGCAGTCTACTAACTAATCACACTAACCTGCAGTCTACTAACTAGTCATACTAACCAGCAGTCTACTAACTGGTCACACTGACCTGCAGTCTACTAACTAGTCACACTAACCTGCAGCAACACAAACCAAGAGCGGCTTCTTCTACTTCAGAAGTTCATGTCTGATGACCACTCTGTGCCAAGCATCCATGTATGCTACAGAAGAAAGATCAAATCTGGACTCCATATGTGACTTGTGTGGAAGCTGAATTCCTACTCTACGTCAAGAGCAAAGGGACATTCCCAAAGTTGTGAGGTTATTTAGTCTATTCTACCAGCCAATACTCAATCCAAATGAACTTTGCATAGAGCAACTAATATTGGCTACAAATTTGAAATAAGCTCTGTCATGGTGGAGTATACTACCCAAACATAGACCCAGCTGGTAAGTCGAATGAGACAAAATGCCAAAACACCAACATGTCCTTTCAGAACAGGAATGAGATTGAAGCCACCTTAGGGGCCTGGGTATTTAACCACTGAGCTATTTCCAGATGAAGGAAAGGATAGAATATTCAGATATAGGAAGAACGGAGGACAGGAGGCCAAGAGGGAGGGAGTACAGAAAACAGAGAAGGAGCAAGAGAAGGAGGGAAGCTGGGAAGGAAGGAGAGAGGGAGTAAGAGAGGGAAGGAGTGAGGAAGGGAAAGGAGAAGGGGGAGGAAGAAAGGGAAGGAGGGGAGGAAGGAGGAGCCGGAGGGAGACAGAAAAGGAAAAACCGAACCTTGGCTGGGAGTAACTGGGCAGTAAGTCAACGCCAGCAGCAACAACCCCCAAAAGAGTTTCCTTCCTTGGTCCGCTCTTGTTGCCTCCAATCTCATTCTGAGTCTGAATTTCTTATGGGTATTAGCAGAGCAGACAAGGTGGGTCTGCCACCTAGGAACTGTTTGATGATTAGTAACCATTTTTTAAGTAGACCAATTAACTCTTGAAACAGCGAATGAAACCAGACACGGAATCTGCCTTCTACTTGCAGGTGTGAAAGCCGTGGGAAACCATTCACCTTCATTCGGGCTTTGCTTCCCCCGCAGCCACACCCCTGTGGGAGTCCGCTCATAAAAATGTAAGTCAGAGACTTGTGACCATAGCAAAAAGTAAGATTAAATATAAGTTAAGATCGGGAAAGAGAAATGGGAAACTAACATTTGTTCTAAGAAATGTCATCCTATCTACACTTTGGAAGCCTCTTTATAACCACTGAGCATCGCACAGTGGATTATGGGGGTGCTGATGGTTTCCAGGAGGTTATAAAGTTAAAAAAGCAGGGCGTTGACAGTGTAACCCACGATTTAAGATTTCAGAGCCTTGAGCCACCTCCTAACCCTTCCACTTTGATAGCTGAAAGGCTGTGAACAAGATTTTAACATTATTCTTCCGGGAATTTTCACCGTGTTGCTGCCCGAGCTGTCTTTGAACTCCTAGACTCGAACCATCATCTTCCTGCTTCAGCCTCCCGAGCAGCTATGGCACGAAGGACTTTTGTTTCCTCGCTTGAAAAATGGAAATAGAAATCAAACCTACCCCACTGGCTTCTTCAGATGACCCAGCGAGTTAACTCAGGCATGGAAACAACAGTGCCTGTTACACGCTGAGAGGACAATGGAGGACCAGGCGGCTCAGTGGTTAAAGGTGCCTGTCTGGCTACAAACCTGAACTCAGTCCCTGGGGCCCACAGAGTGAACGGACAGAGCTGACCCCTGGATGTGCTCTACAGTGGTGTGTGTGTGTGTGTGTGTGTGCGCGCGCGCGCGTGCACACGCACGCGCATCTGTCTGTGTGTCTGTCTGTCTCTCTGTCTGTGTGCTCTCTCCCACACTAAACAAATAAAACAAATCTATAAAGCGGTCAACAGTGTTAGTTATGATTCATGTTATTGCTATAGCATCGTCTCCCATCTTTCTATTTGGACAGAAAAGTGTGCATAAAATCTGCAAAGTGTAACATAAAATCTCAACGATATCTCTCTCTAGAAGATAGGAGTATAGATTTTTCTCCTTTTTGCCTATTTGCATTTTTCTAATTTTCCCATCCATGAAAATGTATCGATTTCCTAATAAGCAGTAACAAGTTACTTTTTAATTTGGGAGGAGAGATTCTGGAGATGGGCGTGGAAGTTGGCATCCTCACAGCGGAGAGAGGCCTGCACGCACACCCCTCGGCAAGAAACAGACTGCAGTTGCATTTCTGCATAAGCGGTGGGGAGTGGCTGACACGGGAAGGGAACGGCCTAGGAGAGAGTTAACACTCTGCATTTCGTGTTCCTATGAAGGCCCCATCAGGGAGCAAAGTGAATGAAAGAGATGCAGTCCTGTGGGGGTGTGGGGACAAACACTGACTAGAGTCATGAAAGGCACTGGATAATGCCACAGCCATTAACATCTGCAGTCCTGCTGAGTGGACTAATGCAAGGGTTATTAGAGACCTGCCTAGGACAGACAGGAAAGCAAGCCTGGAGGTGGGAGGGGGGCAGCACCAGAGCGGGCAGGGCCCAGTCAGGTAGAACCTACTCCATCTTGCTGAAGGGAAGGACCAGACTGACCTCTGGGCAGATCCTGAAATGATAGTTGTAGGGGCGGCAAGGGGCTGGCATTTAAAACGAGTCTGGGTGTGAAGTAGGTCACGCTAACCTCCTGCAGGGAAGCATTTTACACATGGCACACACTCAGGACGCAGGCTCATGGAAAGATTAGGCGAAAGGGCTCCCCTGTCTTTCCACTGCATTGTTATCCAGTGCTCACCGGCAATGATGACACACGATGAAGAGGCATTGAGTTCATCTTTCTTCAAGACAAGAAACCAGCAAGGACCAACGTGAGTGAGAGCATTTCCGTCTTTACTTGCCTCCTAACACGACCGGGTGACCAATACATCTTTCCTAAAGCTTCATTAAGAGTGCAAATGTTCAAGATGAACCTCGGATAGGCTTCTGTCCCTGAGCTGCCTCTGGAAAGGAGCCTACAGAGACTCCTGCAATGCCTCTGAGGAACTTGTCCTGGCTGCCTACCCTAGCTAAGTCTGCATCCAATCACTGTTTTAGCAGACTTCCCCCAGGGTTTGCCTTGTTGGAAATTTTAGACTTCCTCACGCAAGAGTACACAATTCTAAAAGAGACGTCTCACTGGTATCTACTTAAACATCTTGAATTTCTCCTAGAAGCCCCACCCCCACCCCAAATGATAGAAAAGGAATCGAAAATATTTACAATCACGGGAGAAACAGTACGGTGGCTGACGAGAGATGTGTCAAGTAAACATACAAGATGGGCGGGACTCGGGACCTCCTTCTCCAGAAATATGACAGCTGACTCGTTCATCAAGCTATTGCTCAAATAGCCCAAGAGTATAAGTAAATTATGTTCAGGAAGCATAAAGAGGAAAGAGATGGAAAATAGGGAAAAGAAGCCAAGAGAACCAGAGGCCAAATGAGAGGACGCTGTCTTGGACAGAGATCCTAAAGGACCGGAGGAAACGCCTGTGCCAGGGCGCCAATGCCCAAGCCCCCATCACTCACCTAGGATGCAGGCTCCCTTAGGGGAATTATCCTGGTATCAGCAATGTGCTGCTCTTCAAATAGGATGGTAGATATACTGGTACTCATTTTAAGATCAGGCTCTAACATACTTACATGCCAAGCACATTCCTTTTCTGTATATTGTAAATGGCATGCCTCAACAGATTAAATTATTTGGGTAAGTGATGCCAACTTGGGCTTGAGTTTTCTGAACTTTGCTAAGTCTTGTCAAAGGGGCCCACAATACTGAGTGTATTCAGATACAGGACCTTGGAATGCCTTGGAGCTTGGGGGCATCATATAGCCAAAGACAGAGAGCTGAGAACTAGACTGGTTAAATTCTGTAGAAGGAGTAATTGGGCCAGGATTTCTTCCCCTAACACACTCAGGTGGTAGCCCTCTGCCCCGATAAAATCCGATTTCTCCCTGGAGAAACAAGAAACTTATTAAGAAAGATCTGACTTTGCCAGGCATGGTGGTGAACACCCATAATTCTAGAAGGCTGTCTTAGCTGCCTAGAAAGTTTGAAGCCCACCTGTACTACATGAAACCTTTCCTTTAAAAGAAAAAAAATGGAGGTTGTGGGGAAAAGAGGAGGATCTGGCCTTGTAATACCAGACTTGACTGATAACACATAGATTAAGTGATGCCCGGTTAACCAACATGCACACCCTAACTCACTGAGAGATGGGAGTTTGGTTTCCAGAGAAATGGGCTGGCCACCTCCCCCTACCCTAAGGACCTTTATTTTAGGGAGTTCTCCAGTGACCAGCAAGTGCCCATTGCTCATCCCTTGGGAAAGGAAACCATCCTCTCCATAAGCCTCGCTTCTTCCACCAGGAGCCTCCAGACATCTATTTGATGCCCACCTTAAACATAAACTCAGAGCCTGGTGCCAGCAAGACAGCATGGACCAGAGTAAACGGAAGAGGGAAGAAAGAAGGGAATTGGGGAAAACAGAAAAAAAAAAACATGACAAGGAGCCACACTTAGTACTGAAAGATGAGGGGAAACAATACAAGTATGAAATAGGAGAAAGAGTGTCCGATGTAACAATTAGCTTTTCAAAATTCAAAATAGAGTAAACACTTAAAGATCTAGTAGAGGGTGTTTATTATATGTCAAAGTTAAAGGGCTCTTTCAAGAGACAAAATTTTTAAAAGATGACATTACAGAAAAAAGATAAGGAGATAACCATGAAGATGTTCAAAATATAAACAACAGAAATTTCAAAAGGAGTCAGGCAGTCAAGGAGAAAAAGACTGTTGAAGAGATAATATGACTTCCTCAAATTTGTTTATTCTTGTGTATGGTCTTCCTATTGGAAAGGGAAGAGGAGGGAGGGAAAGGGAAGGCATGGGAAGGGGAGAGAGAAGAGGGGAAAGGAAGGAATAAAAGTAGGGAAGAGTGAGAGGGAGGGAAGGAGAGAGGGAGGGAGGGAGGGAGGGAGGGAGGGAGGGAGGGAGGGAGGCTGCCATCTTGTTTAGGAATTTGGAGATGACCAAGGAAGTAAGAAGATACCCCAAACACTTATGAGCATTCTCCCTGGGAAGATGAAAATGGACCCTGTGTCTGAAAGGGGAAATATAGCTGTTTTTAACATTTGACCTATTATTATTCAATTTTTAAATCTATATGTACATTTTATTTCATGGTCTTAAGTTAAAGGTATGTATGTCAGGGTAAACCTAAAACACCCTGAAGTCCCATCCATGTTTTAAAGGACAACATCAGTCTGAGTTTACTTTTCGATATTCAAAGTTTCAATTTGAGCCATAAAGCATAGTTGGGAAAATTAGAAACAATAAAGAAGTAGACACAAAGGAAATCAAATTACCCAGAATCCCACAACTCCATGCAAGCATCCTGACTCTTCCGCTCTTTTCCTTGCACTGTCTGCGTGTGTGGTTTCACATCCTTCTAATCGTCACGCATACTTGCACTCACTTTGGTCAGGGCCCACCTAGCTGGCTGAATGGCTTTTCGTGGTCTTTCTTAATAGCTCAGTAAAACTTTTTGATGTGTTCCATTCAACAAGTTAGATCACCTCTGTGTGAGTCAGAACTCCTCAAAGAAACAGAACCAGTCTGAGGAAATAATAATCATTATTCTATCAATCTTTATGGATCTTATTGCTATCACTGTCTTGTGTATATGTGCATATATGGACACACACATATGAGAAGATTCACTTTGAGAAATTAGTCCCTGTATTTTTGGCTGCTGAGAAGCTGCATGATCTGTCACCTGCAGCTCAGGACCACATTTAAGCCTGAGGTTCTTAGAGCCAGGGCCTGGGGTATAAACCTGAGTCTGCAGGCAGCTGATGCTTGTCCTGGCTCAAGGCGGGAAGCTATAGAACCACATGCCACCATTTTCTGCCTTTTCGTCATAGTCAGTCTCTCTGTAGGCTGGCGGATGTCCATCCATACTACACAGGGCTTTCACTTGGCCCGTCCACTGATTCAGACTTGAATTTCACATTTACACACCCTTACAGAGGCACCCAGAATCCGTCAGACAAGCAAGCTGTCACAGAATGAACCATCCAATCACTTCTCCCACACACTGTCATTTTAAAACGTTTGTGAGACACTCTCAGAGGTGTCCCCCCTCCCACAAGCTCTTTCCCAGCAGCCACATCCCTTCACCGCTCACCTTCTGCCTACAGTCAGCTCCCAGGGCTGTCCTGGCCCCAAGGCTGCACTAAACTCCTTTCCTTCCTGTCTGCCTCCTGGCAATTTCACAAATAAAAAAAAATTGTTTGTTTATTTCTTGGCTTGTTTACTACGGTCTGCCTCTCTCAAGAGATTATAACCTCAATGCATGTAGGAAGAGAATCTGTCCCTTTTGGTACTCTATATCCAGAGCAAAACTTGGTACAGAGGAAGCGTCAGCAAATGTTTGGGGGTGAATGAATGAATGAATGAATGAGTGAGTGACTTAGCACCGTGTGAAAGGAGCGCTGTGGTGCCTCCATCTCCTCTTTACCCAACAGGCTTTGTGTTTTTGCCACAGTTTTTGTTGAGACTTTTAGAGAATAAAATTGGTTTCATTTCCCAGGATGATGGATGAATAGAAATTTCTATTCGGTGCCTCCTTTCTCTCCGTGCATGCCAATAAGTAATTAGTCTCAGCATTTCTTGCCTCTGTTTTTTCTCTGATGGGAAGGGAAGTCTGACTCGTTGATCAGGTAAATGCAACCGCCTGAAACTGGAAGATGCCTGTCACTCAGACATGTCCTCGGAGTTGACATGATCACTACAGCTTGGATCTCAAATGTCCTCCAATGCCTGCATTTGAGGCTTGGCCCCCGGTTTTGGAGGTGACAGATGTTTTAACTGGTGGGACCTAGTGGAATGGTTTCGGCCGTTGGGGGCATGCTCTCTAAAAGGGCTCTGGAACCCGTAACTCTTCCTCACAACTTCGCTTCTAGGCTGCCATGAGGGGAGTAGTTTACCCCCACTGCTTGATCTTCAGTGCCTTGCACGGCTGCAAACCCAAGAACCCCGGTGCCAGCTGATGGTGGCTTAAGCCTCTAAAACTGAGCTGAAATAAACCTTTCTTCTTCTTCTTCTTCTTCTTCTTCTTCTTCTTCTTCTTCTTCTTCTTCTTCTTCTTCTTCTTCTTCTTCTTCTTCTTCTTCTCCTCCTCCTCCTCCTCCTCCTCCTCTTCCTCCTCCTCCTCCTCCTTCTCCTTCTCCTCCTCCTCCTCCTTCTTCTTCTTCCTCCTCTTCCTCCTCCTCCTCCTTCTTCTTCTTCCTCCTCTTCCTCCTCCTTCTCTTCTTCTTCTTCAAATACATTATTCATTTATTTTTTATGTATAGAGTCTGGGAATCATTTGCCACAATGTGATCATTGAGGTTGGAGGACAACTTGCAAGAGTTGGTTCTCTCTCTTTCTCCCCCATATGGGTCCCAGTGACCACTCAGGCCATCGGGCTTATTATTGGCAAGCACTGCTGTCCACTGAGCCATCCCAACCGTCTCACCAGAGTGCCTATTTGCTTTGTAAGGTGACTTCCTCTAGTGGGGACAGCTATCTGAGTAGCATGCTTCCCTGGGAACTAGCATATAAGGGTTAGGCTATTTTGCGTGTCTTTATATATGAACACAGCAGGGCACTTAGACAGAAACAGCTGTGTATACAGCAGTGTAAAATCTAAAGCTTCTGGTTCATTCTGCCATGTGCTCACTTCAAAACCACGGGCTACCTTCTGAAACAGAGATAAAGAAGCATTTACTAATAAGGTTGCTATAAGGATCGATAAATTCCAAATTCACATGGTACCTGGACAGCAGCACCAATAGCCCAAATGGTCAACATTGACTGGGTCCATTGCTATCGTTGAACCATGCTTACGTAATGTTTCTCCATCTGTTTACTCCTTCATTCAACAACGAGTATTTGCCAAGTGATTGGAAGAGACATTCCATTCATCATTATGTTCACTTATGATGGAGCTTCTGAGTCAGGATTATGGTGTCATTAGACTCAAGTGGGAGGGGGATGTGCTGGTATCTCTTGTTATAGGTCTCAGATATGCTCCCAAAGGGCAATACCTCTGGGGGAGGATTGCCTCCTGCGTGTGTGCTCATCACCAAGACACCCCTCTCTCCTCCACCATGGTATGAGAAGTGGACGATGAGCCACACTTCCCAGTGTCCCCTGTGCTGTGTCCCTGCATGAGGCAGAGCAAGTAATGACAAGAAGTGGTAGGAAGAAGAGAAAGATTAACTCAAAGGTGGAATTGCAGGAGCCTGGGAAGGAAAGAGGTGAACGGCAAAATATTAGAAGTCGTCTCATCCAGACAGAAAAGGCGATAGGTGGAGGTGGAATTGGTATCTGATGGGTCTCTTTCTCTGTCATTCCCCTTATGTGCTCTCCTGAGACTATTTCTGGGGCAGGAATTTGAACCAAGGATAGCAGGCAGAATACAAAGATGCTTTGAAATAAATAACAGCGGCTTGAGGGTATTGTCAAAGTTACGGAGAGCATCTCTGTACACTTATTCCTGGAGGCCTTAAAATTTTAAACCTGTAATTATATAAAGGAGGATCTTAAGGTTGTAGGGATCGAGTAACTCTTAGACTGATAACTGAAGCCTATTGATGTATCTTTGCACAGCTCGGGTCCTGGAACCCTAGGGGCAACGAGAGAGTGAAAAGAAATGACAAGCTCATGAACACAGAAACAGAAAGCCTGGGACTGGGTAGCCTAGGATCTCTGATGGAGAAGTCCAGGGAGACAGGGTTATTGCATAGAGCCAAACAAGTAAGTAGGGCTACTGCATACAGATAAACAAGCAGGCCGCTGACTATAGGGAACTGAACACGGTGACAGGTTTGTTTCATCTCTGTAGGAGCAGTCTCTGTAGGGAAGCATCTTCAGGCTGTAACCATGGAGGGCGGGGACTAAGCTACGATGGATATTTTCTGCACACTGTCAACATTCACATGCAGACCTGAAGAAAGGTTTGACAACCCTCTGAGCCTTGCCCAGAGTAGGTTCTTCCACTCCCATGAGGCTGAGGCCTGAGGATCCTTGACATGGGCATGGCCATGTCTACATACACATTCACTCAAAGTTCACTCCCTCCCTATAGCCTGTCCTCATAATAGAAACCATTGCTCTCCTGTTCCACACTAGACATTGTCGTAAATGGCCATGTTGTGTCCAGTCGCCTTAACTAGAGTTCAGGCAGAACTCACCACCTCTCCCTTCCAGCACAGTCCGTTTTGTATTTCCCATCCTCATCTGAATAAGCCATAAAACCTGAAGAGCTGCCCACATGCCTATTCCATCAATGTCTCTAAAATGCTGGGGAGCCTTAACCACGTTTAGCACGCAAATATCTCTCAAGTTGATAACTTTGTCTGAGTTACAAAGTTGTGTTTAGGATGTTCAGAGAGGTACTAAAAGAAGAAATAATTAAACCAAAGCAGATAATGCTCTAAGAAGAACTAAGTGAACAGGAAAAAGAACCAACTACAAAGATGATAAACGAAAGAATCATTAAAACAGAAGAATCGGGATATGTAATAAAATCTAGATTGGAAGTAGTCACAGAGATAATTGGTGAGTGGAAGGATAGTATTGAATATGAGAGCCGAGCTAAGGAACACAGTGAGACAGCTTTCTCTAATGATGGTCACTTCTAATTCATTCTCTTCCTGGACACACATTACTCTTTGGTCAAGAGGTCTTCTACACACACACCGCTCCCCCCCCCCCCCCGGAATCCATACTGGCTTCAATATCTTGCCCGGTCCTAGAATATAGTAGAGGTGATATCTGGGTCTTCTACTGCTGTATCCCAAAAGTTCTCAGTAGTTTATGACCGGGTCCCTTCAAGCATTCATTAGCAGAGCCAATGCGAGAAGCTTAGCCACAGGGAAAGATCACTAAGTAATGCAGGGAACAATGAAACATGGAGAGCCCATATGTGGCTGTGCCCATTGATTGCCCCTACTGAGCTCCTGCTTTGGCTTGGATCAACTGCCTGATACCTTGAGAGAGTCTGAACTGGATATCCAAACCAAGCAAGCCCCAGATAATCACAGCATCTGCTGACCTCCAACCTCAGCAACATGAAAGACCAAACAAGTCCAATCAACCTACAGAACCGTGAGAAAGGACAATAATGAATTCCTGTCACTTCATGTTGGTGGTCTATGATACAGTACTAGATAGTTGGCGCTTGTAGAGAATGCACTGAGGAGCTCAAGCTTGTGGTTAATAGGAATCCTAGAAGTGATTAAAGCAGAAAGATAATGTTTAACAAAGCAATGTGCAAGGATTTTCCATAATTAAGAAAAACCATGAGATGTCAATGTGAAAATGTACTTACGGCTTTATATTAGATGGGAGAGGCTCAAATATCCAAGAGTATTTTCACATGAAGAGAAGAGAGAGGTTCAAAGACACACCAACATCTTTGTGCTCGTGAGTGTATGTATGTGTGTGTGAGAGTGTGTGTAGGGGTGAGTACGTGAGTGTGTGTGTGTGTGTGTGTGAGTGTATGTAGGGGTGAGCATATGAATGTGTATGTGAGTGTGTTTGTGTGTGTGTGTGTGTGTGTGTGTGAGAGAGAGAGAGAGAGAGAGAGAGAGAGAGAGAGAGAGATCTGGGTGTACAGGCAAATGTATGCATATGTCGTTCCAACAGGGTAAGCAGCTGAAGAACACAGAAGTCACCCAGCACACCCCAGGCACTGGCATTGCCCCTTCCTCTGCACTTCCAGGTTCCCACAACAGTTATTCATCGTCAAATAAGGTCCAAAAGCTTTTCTACAGCACCAGCGGGAAGTGGGGACTGAGAGAGTGCACAGTCATGCTTGGTCACGTGGTTATAATTGATCTGGTGTATGATTTATTACTATTAATCTTTTCTACTTACCTAAGTAAACAAGCTACATCATAAATACACATGGATAGGGGGAAAACAGTGTACGTAAGAATCGGGCATCCGGTGGGCTTGGTGCACATCTTCCCTGGATAAGAGGACCATTATCTTATGTTTTCCTTGTTCTTGCTCAGGTTATATCTTAAAAGCTGGCCGTTCTGCCCTGCAGAGCCCTGTGCTGTAGACTGGATGCTGTCAGCTTTGTAAATCATTAATAAATGCCCATTAAATCTTTAGAGCTCAATTTGTTGAAATTCTGCTCTGGGACACCTACACACAACATTCTTTTTTCCTGTAACTCAATGTCTTGGAAATGAGGAAACCTAATGGTGGATGTTAAAAATAGGACATAAATCGTCCTGTCTAGGAAGTCTAGGTACAAGTGAAAACGCACACAGTAGGGCCCTGATCGCTCAGTCCTCCTTGAAGCCTCAGGACCTCGGGACTGAGAAGGAGGATCAGATGGAATGTGAATGGGTTGGCTTTCAAGAAGCTGAAGGAACCTCTGAGTTGAGTTTGAAGAAAGCAGGGTCAACCATGGCCAAGGGTTCCAAAATGGGCTGGAGCCAAAGTGAAGGAAAGAAAGACTCTCCCAAGGGTGCCCTATCTCTCACCAACACAGAGGAGCCTGGGGACCCCAGATGTGCTGGTCAGGAAGTGACCAGACTAGAAGTTGGGTATGATGCCTGGCTCTCTCCTGCTGCTTCAAGTCACCCCTGGGAGAGGTCTTAATCCAAATCCCAAACTTCCAGTAGCTTTGGAGAGGAGAAGTGGTGAGTTAGGAGGGTTAGAGAAGGGGAGGGGAAAAGGGACAGGTGGGCCAGACTAGGCCTCCTCCAGGTGCCACTGAAGAAGGGAGCGGGATGTGTTCGTAGCCCAGCTGGGGCCCTGGCTGCTAAAGTTGGTTCTGGAGAACAGGACAACTTGGCAGTTTTGGAAGTCATCCTTGGTTCTTTGTATCTGAATGATTGACCTTCAGGGTGTCAAACAAGGTGAATGTTCAATGGATCAAGACAGGGTTGAGGGAGGTTTATGGTGGACAGGATTCAGGATGCCCCCCCCTCACATATTCCTTTGGTGGTACTCCCTACTCACAAGGATGGAAGCTAATAAATTATACATAGGATTTATTTTGTGGGCAATCAATACCAGTTATGAGTTTCTCTCCCCATTTTCACCCTTACTTGGCACAGCTTCTCTTCTTTGTCTGTGGAATTCAGTACCTGCCTCTCTGAAGGCCTTCTGCCTTTCGTTCAGGTCCAAGCAAGGTCCACAATCACCTCTACCCTTAGCCAAGGCATTCATTCTCTTCCATGGCCTCTTTCTCCCTTTCTAGTCCCCCCTGCCTCCCATTGCACCAAAATGATTTTATGTGTTTGAACTCATCAATGCAGAGCCAGGTGTGGTGCATGCCTGTAATCCCAGCACTTGGGAGGCAAAGCCAGGTGTGGTGCATGCCTGTAATCCCAGCACTTGGAAGGCAGAGGCAGGAGATCTGGAGTTCAAGGTCATTCTTAGTTTTATACCAATTTTGAGGTCAGTCTGAGTTATGTGGGATCTTGTCTTAAAAAGGGGGTAGAGACACAGAAAGAGATGGAGAGATGGAGGGAGGGAGGGGGAAGGGAGAGAGGGAAGAAGGGAGAAATAGAAATGATCAATATACCCCCTCTCTCACTGATAGTGAAAACCTGGTGTATTGGTTACTTTCAAGTGTCAATTTGACACAACCTAAAATCACTTGGGAAGAGAAACTTAATGAGGAATTATCTAGATCAAGTTGGGCATGTCTGTAGCAGACAAATATGGAAAGATCCAGCCCACTGTGAGTGGCACCATTCCCTAGGCCAGGCCCTGAACCATGTGAGTAAACAAAGCAAGCAAACAAGCAAGTATGGAGCTTTTATCTCTCTGCCCTTGACCGTGAGTATGCTGGGACTAGCTGTCTCAGGTTCCCAGTCCTGTGACTCCCTTGCAATGACAGATCATAAACGGAATTCTGAGCTAAAATAAATCCTTTTCTACCCCAACCTGCTTTTTTCGGTTAGATTATTCTATCACAGCTACAAAAATAAAACTGAAATACCTTGGTTACCTTACAGGTGCCATTCCTGTCTAATGCTTGTCTAAGCTCACAATGTTTATCTCATGAGCCTCTTCTAGTCAGAGTAGGTAGTGACAGGAGACGGGACATGAAATATAGGGTGATTTGCCTCAGTCTACCCATATGACTACATTCTCATAGATGTCCCCTAGCAGACAATTTGGTTCCTAGTTTGGGGGATCAGAGAGGCCAATAGGTGTCACAAGGGGAGGCAGGCTTACCTGACCTAGAGCCTGTGCTCCCAAATATCCCCCTTTTCCCCTCTTTGATGCCTTCCTCCAGGCCTCCCAGCATTCCACTCCCCCATGGAAGAAAGCAGAAAGCAGATATGGCCACCGCCTTGTTTTTCTTTTCCAAAAAAGGGAAATTAACTTGGTTCCAAACTTGAAAGGAAAAAGCAAACAAACATAAAAAGAAAAACAACACTTTTATGCATGGACAGCGGCTCTCGATCTTGGAGAACCATTTCCTTCCTTCTCTACATGTCTTAATTCAGTTGCTCTTTCATGTGCTACAATCCCAACCTGAGATGATCTGCTAACCTGGGAAGGTAGACCCTGAGGAAGATACAGAAATAAATTCAGGTTTGGGATGGGTAGATGGCCACCTAAACAGAGAGTTCCTCACTGTAGACTGAAACCACCCTGAGATCCTATGAGCAGATGTGGCTCTGCCTCCAGCAGCCTGACTTTTCTGACTCCAACATTTGGTCTCTGACTGTCCATCTCTGCCTAAGGAAAGGGCACTAGGCTGGCCAGTATGCACCCTGCTCTATTCGCCAGCAGAAATGACGAATCAATCTGCATTAGTTCTCAGAGCTCATCCAAGTTTAAAATCTCACGGAACTGAGATGCAAGTTGGCTTCTATTATTAATTCAAGTCCATTAGTGATCATTAGCCCTGAGGTGTCAATCGCCACAAGGATACGAGCCACCGGTGACTCTAAGCACTTTTACTTAAATAAGGAAAACAATAGATCCAGCAAGATGGCTAAGCAGGTAACATCTCACGCGAGCAAGCCTGGCAACCTAAGTTCAAGCTCCAGAACCTATGTAAAGAAGCTGGATAGAGCCTAGAATGGAGGCTCAATCCTGTAATCCAAAATTTGGGAGGCTGAGGTGCAAGGATCCTGAGTTCAAGGCCAACCTGAGCTTCTGAATCCTGACATTACTATAGCAAGATAGGAAGAAGAAATGGGAGAACTGGTTAGCTCAAAGACTAGCTTAGCTAACCTGAAGAATACAGCACAGCAGGAATAAGAATGACCCTAGCTTCTAGCCAAGGCCACATAGTGAGACCCTGTGGCAAAAGCAAAATGATGATAACAGAAGTAATAAATAAAATAAAGACCCTGCCTTCACGAAGGTAGAAGAACTATGGCTCCTGAGAGAGATGAATTCCAAACGCATGCCTCTGGTCACCACACACATGTGCACTGTGTTATGCGTGTACCCATACCTGCACACACACGTGAAAGTTATCGAGATTTTACATGTAAGCGGGCAAGTGACTGTGCAGCTTGATTGATTTTGCCAACCTGAGCAACCTTGGTTGGTCAGTACCCCATCTCCTGCTCATGTCTGGACTCGGGTGCTGATTAATGCCTAACGAATAGCTAATTCTGACTCCACAAATCCGGCCTCCAGTTCTGTTACTCAGACAATTCATAAATAGCACACGCTTGCATTGCAGTGAACAACAACAACGACATAAGTAATTTTGGGGGACTCACAGCGGGCCATTCTTACACCGAGGGGGAGGATGTCAAACCCAAAAGGAATACACAAGAGCACAAACAAAAAGAAAAAAGGCTTGACACACGGCAGCTGTGGCAGTGGGCATCAGCGTCGGGGCACTGAATGTCCCTGCCCCTGCTCCATGTGGAAATTGGTCCATTATTCAATGGAAAACAAAGGAGCCAGACATTTGCAACACATGCTTGCACAGACACGCAGAGCACACAGGCATACAGACACAAAAAGTCATGTGAGTCGCTGAATGCCACTGCTTCCTCTACGGCCCAACAGACCTTTGGGGCTTCCCACATCAAACAAACCCATGCAAGCACTAGAGGCTCCTGGAAATGCACAAAACACTATGTACTATGAATTGGACATGAGTCTTTAGAGGAAGCAGGGAAATGGTACAGTTTGGATATAAATTTTTTCCACACAGGTTCAAATATTGAAGGCTTGGTCCCCAGTTTGTAGATCCAATCCCCGGAAAGTGATTGGCTCTTGACAGCTCTGACTTATTTAATGGAGGGATCCCTTGATAGATTCATAATACGACGGCATTGTTGAGAAATGAGGAGAAAGCAGGTTATGATTGGAAATGGAGAGACACTTTGTCCTCGGCCACTCCCTGTCTTTCGGTTTTCCAGCCACAATGAAAATGGTTCCTTCCCGCACCATCCTCTCTCTACCATGCGGCTTTACCTCACCAGAAGTCCATGGCAATAAAGTCACTTTCGTATCGGCTAAAAGCTTGGAACCAATAAGCTGGCATAAACCTTCTCTCCTTTGAAGTTGTTTCTCTCTGATATCTGCCACAGCACTGAAAAACTGACTAATACATCAATCCTATAGTTCAAACTACATCACTGTACCCATCTGTCCTAAGCCTCTCTCTTGTTTAGGGAAGTGTCCTGCCCATAGCAATGAGTTAGTTCCACTAAACGGACAGTGGTACTTGATTCACCACTGGGAAGAGAAGAGGTCCTTGTTGCCTTGATCCAAAACCTGGGTCTGTTGCTGCCTTTCTACTGTGGTGAGGGAAGCCAGTGAGTGCAAGGGAGATGGCTGAACCTAGAAAGCAATGGAGATACAAGAACCGAATTCCTGATAAAACTACCTCTGAACCCTAGGACGCAGGAACTTACCAGGTCAATGTCGCCAGTAAATTCCTTCTCTTTGAAACAGTTTGAGTTCAGTATGTAATTAATTTGCCACTAAATGTACTCTAAACCACAAGGACCGCACAATCATTCATTTCTCCAACTTCAATTTCCTCTTTTGTGGAGTAGGATTTTTAAAAATTATCTCATCTGGCAGGATTATATGCCCTATCTTACATTCAGTGCCTGCCTCTGCTTAACACTTAACAAACAAGCCTTTTGTAGGTGTCTTCCCCTTCCAGTGATGTTCTGCCTTAGAGGATCCACCATATGGAAAGAGACAAGAGACAAGAGACACTTATGGATCCAAATGCACACAGAATGAAGGGGGGAAGAGGAAATGTGTGTTGTACATATAGCTCACGGGCAGTGGTACGGCTATATATGCAGATATAATATTCATACAAAAGACAAATCAATAGGTATTTTAAGAGAAAATACTATAAAGATGAGAGCCGGCAAGATGGTTCGGCAGACAAAGGAACTTGATGCCAAAACTGATGGCTGAGTTTGACCCCCTGGTCCCATGTGATGGAAGGAGAGAGCTGATTTCCATGATTCTCAGACACCTACCATGGCATGAACGCACCTACACTCACCCTCCCACTCTGCCTACAGCCACAGTAAGGAAGTCGTGTGTGTGTGTGTGTGTGTGTGTGTGTGTGTGTGTGTGTGTGTGTGTTCATGTGTGTGTAGGTGACATGCCTAGGGTCATTCCTCAGGTGCCATCCACTATGTTTTTAAACAGCTTCTCATGTACCTTACCTCCCTGGTCAGGGTAGGATGGCTGACCCAGGGATCCACCTGTCTCCTCCTCCGTGATGCTGGGATCACAGGTGCATGCCAGCACACCAGAATTTTACCTGGGCTCTGGATACTGAACTCAAGCCCTTGTGCTTGTACTCTGGGCTCTTTGCAGCTGGCTGAGCTCTCCCTCCAGTACAGAAAGACGAATTTTTTTTAAAAAGGAAAAAAGTATGGAAAGTCTTAAACTTGCACCAAAAGGAGACAAGCATAGCAAATTCTGAGTGTCCACGGCCAGCTTCCACAGTGTTCCTTCACAGACAGTGTGTCACCTGCCCGTGTTCTCTGTGACCCGTGCAGCAAATGGAAACATTATACACTTACCGGAAAACGTTACAGTGTGCCACTGTGACAGACATGGGCGGAAAACGTTACAATGTGCCACTGGGACAGACACGGGCTCCTTTTGAAGTCTAACTGGACTGCCATTGTCACATCTAGAAACCAACAGTTTGAGGAGACTGTTTCTGTGCTTCAAACAGGGGCTGCTATTCTGTCCACCTGGTCGCCCTGTTCTGCTTTTATAAAAGCTTCATTGTTATTGTAATGTTTATTGCTTAGCGACCCAATGAGGAGACAATAAATAAAGGGGCTGGCACAGAATTTCATTAGAAGAAAATAAAGAGCATTTTCCTGCACACCCCAAAAAGTAGCTGATTTCAATAAATTTACTGTTTCCAGAATAAATCTTTATGAAAACCTATTATCAAGCTTTATTTTATTTTACTGTGTTTTGTATTGTACCAGACTGCATTATACATCGGTGTTTAAAACCTGGGAAGCTATGGGTTTAGAATATACCTAATGCAGAGGTGACGGTGGCTATTGGGTAAACTGGCTGTTAAAGAATGTATCTTGGGGGCTGGGGAGATGGTTCAGTGGTTAAAGCCTTTGACCCACAAGTGTGAAGACCAGAGTTAGGTTTCCCCCAACACTCCTAAATCCTAGGTAGGCATGGCACCCTTGCCTATAATTCCATCCTCAGAAGGCAAACAGGGACAAGAGGCAGAATTTCCCTTGCAAACTGGCTCACAAAGCTGTAAACTCTGGGTTTGATTGAGAGTTTAACTAACTCAAAAAATATGATGGTCAAGCCATGGAGAACCACTCCCTGACATCAACCCCAGCCCTCTACATGCATGTACACACACATGAAAACATGCATACATGCACACACACACATGCACACCACACTCACACACACACACACACACACATGCACACAAAAACGGAGGAAATGGGGCAGAAGAACATAACCGTTCAAAGTACATACATATTAAAATGTTCACACAAGGAGCCACTCTCAGTGATTTTTTTTCCCCAGGATATCCCGAGATGTGATGATGGTAACCCTGTCAACACCCCGGTTCCTGCGCTCTGACTGGGTGGCTCTGTCTGGTGATGTAAGGCAGTGACCGAGAGGATGCCTATTCCTTCTGTCTCCTGGCCCTGGGCGCCTGTGTTCAAAGATCCCCTGGTATCACAGTTGCAATGCCAATCTCTCAGATGGGCTCTTGTTTAAGAGAAAATAATCATTGCTTTTTTGTAGCTTTTTAAAGCATAAAGTTGAAGAGTTGCTTATCTTTATTCCCCATCCCCAGGAAGCCCACTCTGTAAACTGGAGGAGGAGCTGCATTCATTTCTACTTAAAAATGCATTACTTTGCCTTGAAATAATTTTCTGAAAACATCATTCGAGATTTGGGAGCAGCTATGATGTACTGCTCACTTCTTAATTTCCTTTTCCGACGTGCACCTGTTTGGATCTTCGATTTCCTTTAAACGTACAGTGGGGCAAACGTATTCTCTCGCCATCACCTTTAATGCATCCCAAATTATACCCCTTGGAATTGTTTCAGTGTTATTCATTTCAAAATGGTTTCTCAACATTTCTTGAATTTCATTTATCCAGGTAAAGTTTTTAAGCAAAAGGTTATTTGGGGGCCAGCATGCACAGGATCCCAGGCTTACTCAGCCTCCTGAGATTATTTCCTTTGGAATCAGACCAGGAAGAAATTCAGGTTGAGAGCTACAAAACCCAGTAAAACGGCAGAGCAGTAAACACATATCTGAATGCATTTGCAGTTAGCAGGAAAACCGAAATGGAATGCTTGGATTTTTTTTTTTCAAAGACCTATTAGATGGATATGTTTGTTTATTTCATAATCTAATCTTTCAATTGCAAACTTAATATCCAATTAAATCGTCCCTTTAAAACAACCCTGGTTTCGGAGACTAATTAGCATGTTAAGAAAAGAAGTTTGCTTATTATTTGGGGTCTGTATAGAGCTGAAGCAACAGCAGTCGACCTCACTAAAAAGATGGTTTGCTGGAGCCAAGTAGATGATTGCTGGAGTAATTATGTTATTTAGGGCCCTTCTCCAGCTCTGAAAGATAAATCACATTTGCATAGGTGAAAACAAAGGCTCAAATGGGAAAAAACAAAGCAAAGTTGTTTCCCAGAAACAAAGAAAAATAATGCTGCCACGGGTTCTCTTCCTGAAGAGAAGAGGCGTTTCCTTGCGACTGCCGGCCTAGGCAGGCTGGAAACCAAACCCACAACGAGGCAGAAAGGTGCGCAACCGGGGCTGGTTCCCGAGGCTCTGCTCACAGAGTAGCTACAGCACACGGCAGCGTTCCATTCGCTTGGAAACGTAGGAACCAAGTTTAAGGAGACTATGACTGTCTACCAATGTTCCCAGCTGCAGGATTCATGACGACCCAGACCGGAAAGCAACCCAAATGTCCATCCGCGCAGGAACGTATAAACAAAACGGGATATGTCCACGCAATTATTAGCCTTTAAAATGATGACGATTGTGATCCACGATAGAACACAGGCGAGCCTTGAGCACACGTGGCGAAGTGAAATAAGGCTCATCCTAAAAAGGCAAACACGTACTCAAATGAGGTACCTAGAGCAGCTAAACTCACAGGGACAGAGAGCAGAAAGGCAATTGCTAGGGAAGGGAAAGAAGGTGTCACTCGTGAATGGGGAGTGAATGAGGAGCTTTACAGAGGATGAAGCATGTTGGAGACGGGTGATTCTCATGGTTAGACAACAATATGACGTATTTAACTTCACTGAATTGTGCAGTGAGAGACAGGAAAGACTAGAAAGTATACATTATGTATGTATTACCACAACAAAAGAGGTGTGTGAGAAGATACTAAATATCTCCAGACTTAAACAGATGGAAGACCTTCCAAGCTGTCGCCGTGGAGTACCACACATGTATAGGGCTCCCCCAAATACCTCCACTCCACCACCTTTCCCATTAGAACTGTAGGATTGATAGACAGTTTCATCACTGCTAACATTGATTAAATCAGGAATGGTTTCCCTGGCTGACAACCAGTGACATCCCTGGGGCTTCATACGTGGTGGTCAGTGTCCCAAGTCTCTTTCTTGAAATTCTTAGTCTTGTGACTTTTGACCTGGTGTTTGGTATGAACTCCAGCTGGACAACAGGGCATATGCTGGGGTGTTAAAACCTTGGTTCTAACAGCTCCGCTGCTTCCCCACCCTCTGGGACAGCCCCTGTCCTGGATCTGTACATTCACCCTGCCACCCTCTGCGGGAGTTTCTGCTCTACATCCTGTCTCAGGTGTGGAGTGATACTGACTAGACTAGAGGTCACATGTAACTTTCCTGACCCGGCCTGGAAAAGGCATGTTGAACAGATACATCACGTGACGTACCCTGGGTGGTGCAGAAAGATGGGGTCTTCTCTGAAAGTGAGAGTCAGGAAAGATTTGAAAGCCTACGTTATGTATGTATGACCACAATTACCTGTTTTACCTGCCTCTGAAGTATTGCTATCCTTGAGGATGTGCCCACTCCATGGCTGGGGGAACTGCCCTTTCTTCCCAGTTTCCCAGTCTGGCTGTGTTGTTCTCTTTTAAAGTAGTTGCATCACGCAAAATATGAATTGTGTGACTTCAGTGGTTCCGTACACAAGTTAAGTGCTAATATTAGCATTTAAGAGAGGTTTTGAACAATGCAAAAGATGAAAGATAAAAGCATGCTAATAGGTAGATTTTTAAAATTTTTCTTTACTTGAATGTCATTCACTGGACAATTTTTTAAAAAATGTGACAAACAGAAAGGCATGGAAGGAAGGAGAGAGCTTTATTTTAGCACCTCTATAAGCACTACCCCTCTCCCTGTATTTTAAACAAAGGTCCGGAAATGCACACTGGTTGGGATGTGGCATTCTCTGCAGAAGATGCTTCATTGTCAGTGTATTGCAGTAAGATGAGCAGCAGTGGGTTTTTTTTTAACCCGTTAAAAATCAGCAATAATGTTGCAGTATTTTGGGCTCTGCCCCATCCAACAACTTTCCCACTATTGCATGAAAGCAGCTGTAGACAACACACAAACACTTGAACACCGCCAAGTTCAATAAAGTTTTATTTACAAAGACGTGTGGAACCATGTTCAATAAAGTTTTATTTACAAAGACATGTGGCTGTGGCCTACATTTTACCAATTTTAGTCTTAGGAATAGGAAAGGCTCTCTCATTTTTTCTTACTCCCTCTCAACACCTCAGCGAGCTGTTGCCTTAGGAGGTTGGCATAAGACCCAGAGAAAGAGACAGAGATCCTCACTCAAGGGTTCCATAGCAAGAGTCGTCTAAAAGACTTGGAAAGAGAAAGGTGTGTTTTAGAGCACCTATATTAGTCTACAGTATGTGATGTTGGTGCGTGGTCAGACAGCAGGGGCAGGGAGGAAATAGCTACTGGAAGTATAATATGTAATAAAGTTGTGGAAAGATAAACTGACTCATAAGAACTGGAGTAACCGAAAGGTTGTATAGAAAAGAGAAAGTTGAATATTTTATCCATTTAGTCATAATCAGATGAATTTCGAATGGATCATTAATTTGCATGTAAATAAGTCAAAGATATAGCAGAATATAATACTGATGAATTCTTTTCTTACGTGGGAGTAGGGAAGGCTTCCAAGACTCTGACACAAAGATTAGGTCAGTAAGAGAAAAGAAAACAGACTGATACATCTGACTGCTTATCCATCTGAAACATTATTCTAGAGGAAAAAAACATCAGAAGCAAAACTAGTTCAAAACAAAGGAAATAAATAAAAACAAAGCTGAAAGACTGTGGAGACAGCTCAGCAGTGAATGTGCTTGGTGCTCAGAAGTGAGGGCTTGCGCTCAGATCCCAGCTCCCACATTAGAGCTGGAGGTGGCAACACGCATTGTAACCCTTGCCTCACACGCTCTCTTTGGACATAAAACTGCTTCAAAATAAACCTTAAAAAATTAAAACACAGTCTTAAAAGTCATCCATTCTCCTGAAGAGACTTAGAAATGAAAACCAACTCTGTTAATCACTCCTGGTGCCCATTCTCACTGAAAAAGCAGGGTGCAAATCTTTCTGGGGAGTGCTAGTTCCATATCTGGGGTAACATAGCAACAAAGAGAGAGTCTTGTTCTTTCAGACGGAAAGGAGAATCTCAGACCACAGGAACCAGGCAGCAGAGGCCAGATGCAGGAGATGCCTAGGGCAGGGGTCAAACAATGTGGTCATCAATACTCCAAAAGGCCAGACATGGTGGGATACACCTGGAACCCCAGCCTTGGAAGGCTGAAACCTAGGCTATGTCATGAGACCCAATCTTAAAAAACAGGATACCAAAAATAATACCATAACTGCAATGGATTACAGTAGGTTTGAATCCAGGACTGAGACAGAGTCACATTGAATGGATACTAGAAAACAATTTTGTCCCAAACATTCACCTGGTCTTTCTGGTATCAACTATTCTTTATGACAACCAAGTAATTGATCAAACGTTAAAATTGTCTCATTTATGAAAGTTGAGTGGTAGAATTAGGCATCACATGATCAGCCCTTTGAACCATCAGACCTCTGACAGTGATCTCTGGTAACCATGGCTATCATTTCCAGGGAGACGAAAAATCTGTACTGTGTCTTCACTGTGCAAGTGTGTGCGTCTTCACAGTGCAGACATGTATTCACTGTGCAAGTGTGTCCTCTTCACTGTGCAGGTGTGCCCTCTTCACTGTGCAGGTGTGTCCTCTTCACTGTGCAGGTGTGTCCTCTTCACTGTGCAGGTGTGTCCTCTTCACTGTGCAGGGTGTCCTCTTCACTGTGCAGGTGTGCCTGTCTTCACTGTGCAGGGTGTCCTCTTCACTGTGCAGGTGTGTCCTCTTCACTGTGCAGGGTGTCCTCTTCACTGTGCAGGTGTGTCCTCTTCACTGTGCAGGTGTGCCTGTCTTCACTGTGCAGGGTGTCCTCTTCACTGTGCAGGTGTGTCCTCTTTACTGTGCAGGTGTGTCCTCTTCACTGTGCAGGTGTGCCTGTCTTCACTGTGCAGGTGTGCCTGTCTTCACTGTGCAGGGTGTCCTCTTCACTGTGCAGGTGTGTCCTCTTCACTGTGCAGGTGTGTCCTCTTCACTGTGCAGGTGTATCTTCACTGTACGGGTGTGTCTTTCTTCACTGTGGCACACCTCTGTGACATTGGCCACCCTGAGCTGCCAGGTAATTGAACCTGAATCTGATTGAAAGTACAGTCTAGATCTAAAAACCAGTTTAGGGAAAATACAGGGGATAAAGGAACATTTTAAATAGTGGCAGAGACGTGATCAACAGAATCCAGACTGTGGCAGCTCCTACAGTTCTCAACATAGAAACTGTAGGGAAGGGGTGAGAGGCAAGCGGATGAGGAGAAACCATGACTGTTAAGATGGAACCGACTCTACCCATCTCTGTAAGCACTGTAACTCATTGAACTGTGATCCAAAACCAAATCATAAGAAGGCCCTGATAAGACACTAGGGAAATTTGAACGTTGGGAAAAATTAAAATAGTTATTCAATCCTTTTCTCTAATGATGATGTTTTGGTTATATTTTTAAATAATTATTTTTAATTAAATTATTTGGGGGTGTACGTAATTGCAAGTATGCATACACACACACACACACACACACACACGTGCTATGGTATACATGTGGAGTTCTTGAGGTAAGTTTCCTCCTTCCTCTTTGTGTGTTCCAAAGATTGTACCCGGGCCACTGGGGTTGGGAACAAGCTCTTTTATGTACTAAGCAAACTCATTGGCCCTTAAAAGAATTCTTTTTTAAAATATACATAGAACATAGCAATATTCCTATGTGAAGTCTGTGATATCTTGAATTTGTTTCCAATCAGCATGAGGGAAGAGGCAATACAGGAAATGCGTGAAGCCGGATAGGTCCTGAGGCGATCATTCTAGAATCCGCGCTGTGGGTATGTGGGAGTTTCTCTAATTATGTGTATATTTGAAATTTTCCACAGAAAAACACTTTAAAAAAGATAAACTGTTTCCTTTTGTAAACAAAAAGATCTTTTACAATTTCAGACCAGAAGATCAGCCACAAGATTGTGTCTTCCATACAGGACAAGAAAGTCACACCAATGAAATCTCAACAATAGCCTCTCCTAAACAAGACCTCAACCCTAACAACACAAGTTAACCTACTGATATGTTTGGGGGAAATTTCACAGGGTTCACCCCAAGATGAAGAACTCTAGGCAGTTAATGGAAGCTGGCAGGGAGAACCAATCTCCCCAGGGATGAACCCTGTATTAATTACTTTCTGTTGCTGTGACAGACACCATGATTGACACAGCCTATAGAAGAGAGAGTTCATTTTAGGCTTGCAGTTCCAGAGGGACAAGCGTCTGGTGTAGGAGGTCCTTCCGTTCGTGTGTTGCTTTCATTGGTTAATGAATAAAGAAACTGCCTTGGCCTTTTGATAGGGCAGAACTTAGGTAGGTGGGGAAAGCAGAACTGAATGCTGGGAGAAGAAAGGGCAGCGTCAGAGAAGCCATGGATCCACCGCCTGAGATGGACACCAGTTAGAATCTCCGGTAAGCCACTGCCACATGGTTAGACACAGATTAGTGGAGATGGGTTAAACTAATATGTAAGAGTTAGCCAATAAGAAGTTAGAGCTAATGGCCAAGCAGTGTTTTAATTAATACGATTTCTGTGTATTTATTTCGGGTGTAAGCTAGCCCGGAAGCAGGGACAAACAAGAGATTCTTTCCTTACAACAATGGTCCATTGCCATTATGATGATGGCAGCAGACAGACAGACTGGAGCAGCAACTGTGAGCTCATACCTCAGAACACAAACAAGAAACAGAGAGCAAACCCATGTTGAGGGCAGACATCTTTTGAAACCTCAAAGCCCACCCCCAGCAACATATTTGCTCCAGAGAAGCCACATCTTTTAATCCTCCCCAGTCACCTACTAGGGACCAAGTGTTCCAACTCCCAAGACTTATAGGGGACAGATAATTCAAGCCCCCACAACACCCCTAGCTGGTTATCCAATAACAAGTCCATGCAAGCACACTAAATAGACTCGGCCAGCTGTATTGATATATTTCTATGTATATATACCCATGTAACAATAATAATGAAAAATAGATATGTAGAAGGTCAACATAATTTTTTTTTAAAAGAAGTGGAACTTTGGAGGCGTTTTAAATTTTAATGTATGCCTGTGTGTCAACTGTGTATCTGCATGCAGACACATGCGTGGAAGTCAGAGGACAACTTTTAGGAGTTGATCGTCTCCTTCCATGGTGGGTTCTTGGAACTGAACTCGGGTGGTCAGGCTGTGTGGGAAATACGTCTAACCAGTGGGCCATCTCACTGGCCCTATTGAGAAGCTATTAGTTTGAGTATAACGGAGGCATTCAGTGATCATTTAAAGAGCGCCAACTCATGAAAGCATTCAGAGCATCAGGAAACCACATCAAAGTCCAAGAGACACATGTAGAATGTATGGCGGCCCAATAAGTCCAGAAGTCCAATACACAATACGAGTTTAAAAGTAAGCAACTTTGGATTGTACTCAAGATGGTCCCTAACAGGTAGCCGTAGCTTTCCCTTGCTCTTGCATACACACATGAAATGGCTGTCTATGTGAGACCGGATAAGTTCATTTGTTCCGCTATAATATACATTTTATTATCTATCTGTGCTGCATAGCATTACATTGTGCATCTTAAGTATACACAATATGCTTTTAAAAGATCACTCAGGTGGAAGACAATGTAGGATTCTTGCGGCGGCAGCAGCAGAAATGGGAGAAGAGAGGATGTCTCTTTATTAGGGAGAATGTTAGCCACTGTGAAATCTATGCAGGCTCCCACAAAGGAAGACCGAGATGAGCTTTATTTAATGTCCTTGGAAGAGTCAATGAGCACGCCAATTGTCTAAACAGACAATGGGGCTCTCTATTTGAATGGAAGTTTAAGTTCTTTGAATTCTATTAGAATCAAATACCTTGAGAATTTGCATCTTTTTTTTATTCATTTGTGTTCAGAAAACTAAGCCTACCACTGCAATTTACAAGGTCTGTCCTATTATCTATAAAATAAAGAGATGACAAGGTTTCTTGCAGAATGATTAGTGGCGATTTCCACATCTCTGCCTCTGCGTCCCAACGCTCATCCCTCTACCGCCTGACAGAAGCTCACTTTGCACTTGGGAGCATGGGACGAGCCGCCCACCTGTCAAGCTGGAGAGAGGCCCTGAGAAACTATGTGGAGACCACAGAACATCGGTGGCCAGAGTAGCACCTAGAATTGACTAGGTCACACTGGCCTCTTGCTCTGGCAAAGGCTCTCTCCCCACCACCCCCACCCCAGCTCCTTTCTTGTAATGCCTGTCTAGATCTAATTTGTTCCCATATATCTCATTTGCTCCTTCTCCATCTCTTGACTGCAGTTATTTTACTATAGTTTTGTTTTAATTTCAAATAAAGAAATGTGATCGGTTCAGTCTAGTTTCTCCTTGTCACTGGGCAGCCTAGTTGGCCCTTGGAAGGGCCTATGTTTGTCACACCAGATGTGGCCAAGGGTAGTATAAAGAAAATGGCTATCATAGGTTCACAGTCCCTCTAGTCCCTTTAGACAGAACCACAGGGCAGCCAGTGCTATACAGATTCTAGTATATTCTGCCAGCTCTTGATTCACTGTTGCTAATTTGGATAGGAGTCTCAAAACCAGTTTAGGCTTCTGTTTATTGAACTCCTAATTCTAGCACAACTCAAGTTAGATAGGATTGATTGAGAGCTTGAAAAGCTACCCAGGAGAAGCTCCCCACCTCTACACACACACACACACAGAGAGAGAGAGAGAGAGAGAGAGAGAGAGAGAGAGAGAGAGAGAGAGAGAGAGAGAGAGAGAGAGAAAGGAAACCTTATACCATTTTCAGTGTACAGCCTCTCATTGCTCCTTAAAAGGTACGAGTCACCATCTTGACACAGAAATGCCTCGCTGTGGCCTTCTTCTCTGCTGGTACTCACCAGTGCTTGACGATACCAATTTTTAAACTAGTGGCAGCTGGCTGGAAATTTTGTTATGTGTTAGCGGTGTGTGGTGGGGGTTATATGTCCATTGAATTTACTCCTTCCAACAAAGTAGGTACAATCTCTACTTGACAGACAAACCGTGGCTTTGAGAGAATGCCTGAGGTCACATAGTTACTAACGGTGGCTCCGACTCTGAATCCTGAACTGAGGCATTCATCAGTATGTCCTAAGGTGTCTCTGCTGGCCTCTGTCACTGCTGCCCTGTGACCCAGACATGGCACTAAACTTCACGATGTTTCACACGCTTCCTCACAACTTCAGTGAAGAGGAATCACATTCTGATCCTTGCACCATTTTTCTCAACTTGTCTGGAATAGTGAGGAACCCAGATGACCATCTCAAAATGAGACTCATCCCAGGTACAAACGTCCCTTATTTAGCAAACTACTCCAAGAAGCACAAAACTTTCTGAGAAGGGGAATTAGCATGAAACACTATGCAAATGTATAAGTGAATTCATTTCTGATCATATTAAGAAGAATTCCAATGTAATGAGTTTTTGTGGCCTTGTTTATGACAAAGATCTTCCATTACCCAAAGTGGTCAGGTAGTAGAGAAAGCCAGCCTGTTAAACAACGCTCGCAAATGTTATAGAAACGAAAGCGATTTGATTGAACTTATTAGATATGTGTTGCTGGCATCTTAAGATATAAAGCATTTATCACAAAACGATGATTTCTTCACTTAAGCTCATTAGGAAATCACACATCAATCATGCATAATTACAGAGTAATTTCTGCTGCTCCCCACAAATCATTACCATGATAGCTGAAGTCAAATGGACTTTTTTTTCACAATTTGGAAAGGTAGGTTCGTAGCAGGATCCATTGCGGGAGAAAAGCTGGTTCTCCCTGGCGTCTCATCTCTGAAACTCAGAGGAGAGGACAGACTCTGAGACCAGAGGACTGCTTGGGGCACAAACAAAGAGCTCGGAGCCTGGAGATTACAGACAAGGAATGATCATTCTGGAGAAAATTGAAAGAAAGGGTTAAGAGAAAAGGAACAGCATGAACATCAGCTTAAGAAGTCTGTTGAGTCAGACATTAACTGCTGGCCAATGAGTGGGGACAGAAAGAGAGCCAGAGTAAACAACCAACCTGAGGAAGAGCCATCTTTTGATGCTCAAATAATTGCCAGGTAAAAAGGCATCTCCAGCTTCAAATTCTCCTCTAAATACATCTTGTAAAATATATATCTATGGTACATTCAATACTGGCTTTTATTTTTAGGCCTTTACATACAAAAACAATGCAAATATACAATGAAGTAATAAGACAGAGGGGGATAGTATAAGAGCAATAACTGATTGATAGAAGAAAATGAACTTATATAGCATGAATCATTGCCTCATTTTCTCAGCAATAAAGAGCACTTATTAGTCAATAAGAAAAAAAGACCAATCATTCATAACAAAACAAAGATCAGAAAATATGAATGCACAGAGAAAGAAGTTCAAATGGCTTCCAACAGGGAAGGAAGTCATACATTTAAAATTAAGTAAATGAACTTAAAATGGTAATGAAATGCAATTTATCAATCCTATCCGATTTAGAAAGATCAAAAACGTACATAGTATACTAACCAGCTAGTTTTTCTTATCAACTTGACACAACCCAGAGTCAGGCAGGAAGAGGGAACCTTAAGAGAAGGATTACTTGTGGACAAGTCTGTGAGATTGTCTTGACTGGTTGGTGTGAGGAAGCCTAACCCACTGTGGCTGGTACCATTTCCAAGCAAGGCAGGCCTCAACAGTTCAAGAAAAGTAAACCAGAGAGTAAGCCAGGAAATAGTGTTTCTTTATCGTTTGTTGGGTCCAAGCGGAGGGGTTGGAGATCTTTGTGCTCACAGACAAGCACTAGGAGAACCTGTAATGTTAAGCACACAGAGTTGTTCCTTCAAGGGTAGAAATGCAAAACCTGCTATCTGCCCGAAGTCTGAGAGTGGGCGTCCTTTCTAGCTTGGTGACCTTAGGGTTGTGTGGCTGGATACCTTACCACACCCTCCCCTGGACCCTTACTGTAAGCTTGTTTTTCTCAATCAATATATGGAACTTACGGTAGGTGCCACACAGACTTTGCAAAGAGTTTCAAAGTCGTCACATTTGATGTTTACTTAGCTTACTTTGTTCCTCAGAGAGATGTATGTTACATTTTGTTGTGCACATGGGATAGAGTTAATTATCACCAGAAAAGATTTTACCAAATTGTGTTGTGCTTAAATATGTCTAAATTAATCCACTTGGGGTCAGGTTCTGGAAGTTTGAGCCAATACTGGCTACTAAGTCATGCTGAACTGAACTACTTCCTTGTCTCCCACAGATTGTCTCTCTGCAGGCCTGTGAAGGTCACAAGACACATATACACACACACACACACACACACACACACACATACCCATACACACACACACACATACCCATACACACACACACCACACACACACACACACATACCCATACACACACACACACACACACATACCCATACACACACACACACACACACACACACACACATACCCATACACACACACACCACACACACACACATACCCATACACACACACACACACACACACACACACACATACCCATACACACACACACCACACACACACACACACATACCCATACACACACACACACACACATACCCATACACACACACACCACACACACACACACATACCCACACATACCCATACACACACACACACACACACACACACATACCCATACACACACACACACACATACCCATACACACACACCACACACACACACACACACATACCCATACACACACACACACACACACATACCCATACACACACACACCACACACACACACACACATACCCATACACACACACACACACACACATACCCATACACACACACACACACATACCCATACACACACACACACACACACACACATACCCATACACACACACACACACACACACACACACACGCACATACCCATACACACACACACACACACACACACATACCCATACACACACACACATACCCATACACACACACACCACACACACACACACACATACCCATACACACACACACACACACACACACACATACCCATACACACACACACCACACACACACACACACTGGTTTCTGCTGAGGATTCCTGCATTTATTTCACAGATAAAATAAGCCCTTTCATTACCCAAGTTGTTTTTGGTCAGATGTTTTATTACTGCAAGGGAGCAAAGATAAACCAAGACTGCACCGTGTTGTTTAGGAAATACTCTGACATAAGCAGTCGAGCATATGAGTTGATGTAAACAGTATATAGAGACTGGCCAAACACTTTAAGGTAAAGGACCCCAAAACTCGCAATTTCGTTCTTGGCCTTGGCCAGAAGGCTCTGATTTTGTTGACCAGAGGCCAGGAGATTTCACCAGAATGGAATTCTGGTTTCTTATCTCTTTTTTATGAATGAGCATCCTGGCTTGGAAGTTTTGCATGAGAGTGGAACTAAACTTCAACCCAGATATTAATCCCTTCTAGTAAACAGCTTTGGAATTGGATTTCTGGATGCTCATGGTAGAAATGGGTTCATATCGTCAACTTTGTTCCATATTCTAAATGATAGTAGAGTCTCGGCTCATGAGGATAGACTGCTACGTAGCTGCACAAGAGTTAATCACCTGAGAGGCCATTGAAGATGGACTCTTCCTTCATAGTTGAACCTACCTCCTGTTTCCCCTACCAATAGTAGGGAAGCATCAGCTTGGACCATGAAAAAAGGTGGAGCTATCAGGGCTTTGTTGAGGCCCTACTATATTAACTTTTCCTGAAATGAAAAAAACAAACATCCATCAATTCTATATGGGCACCAATGACAACCTAAAATATAATTACACTGAAGGCCAATTTGGTGAGACTATGGAATGCATTGGGATTTCTTACAGAACATAGGTAAGGAGTCACATACAAGAACATGAGTGACCCCCCAAACAGCTGCATCACTGCAATGTTCCACCCCATCACAGATGGTGACCTCATGGAAACTGCATCATGGAATCCCGCTTTCAACCAACCTTCCACTTTTTCTGTAGTCTAACATCTCCCAAGGTCACTTGTATCCAACTGGAATCCCAGTCAAGGGCCTCCTGACCCTCCCTAGGGAAGACCTGGATACCACTATATTGTTCTATTCTAGTTGCCATAGCTGTAGGACATAGTCCAGGATGGCATCTTGCTCTGACCAAAGGGAAAGCCCCATACAACAAACTCATTAAGAGAAAGTGACTTTCTCCTAACAAAAGAATGAACTCCACCTTTGGCCTTCAGTGGAGGCATGACAGTCTGGCATACTCCAAAGATTAGATCATTATACACCATTGTCTCTAGTCTTAAGAGTGAATCTAGCTGAGTCTGTCAATCACTTGACCAGAAGAACATCACTAGGTGTCAGGAGTGTTTATCAGTTTATCATGGGCGATTATGGGCCATGGTACAATGATAGCTTATAGCAATTGATAATTCAGACGTCAGCCCACCAGAGACTAGAAATTTTTGTCAGAAGAAAGAACCCTGCCAGGCAGGGCCACTGACTCTAAAAACTATTGCTTTCATCTGTAATTTCACTTGTGTGATAATAGCTATGATATCTCTCCACTACCATGCATTTTCAAGTAATATGTATATGTAATCTCATGATTGTATCTCAATCTTATAGACATATATATCAGTGGATGATTAGGAAGATAGATTTCCATTTAACTATATAATGTTGATATATAGCAAACAATCTAGGACATGCTTCATAACTAGATCCATTTGTCCCATGGCAACTATAGATGCTTTAAAGCCTACTTTGCTCTTTTGTTGACTAACTTCACACAATTAGCTCATTTTTACCTCAGAGCAAGTTCAAACTAGACTAAAGGCTTTTTGTAAATAGATTTTAAGTATAAAATTTTACAGTTATGCAAAAGGTCAGAGTTGCAGATATCCAACCTAGGTTGCTACACAAAGCACCCTAAGAAGTAAACATGACAATTCTTTGCTTGCCAGTCTGCTGACAATAGACATATGTCTCAAAATTTGTCACTGGGCACTGTGTCCCCTCCCCATCTGGTCATGGTCTTAGTCCTGTAACTGTGAAACCTTGTGTTGCCATGGCAATCACTCGGCTCCCTATCACTTACTGTAGGAATATGCTTTTGACCAATGAGAAGTAACTATTTTAATTTTTTATCACTTCAAGACTCCTGTAAGAAGGAGAGTTTTTAGGCTCGAGAAGAAGAAGCTAGAATTAGAAGTAAAACAGGGGAATTAGAACAGAAGTAGAACAATAAAGAGACTGATTCTGTAAAGCACATAGTGAGAAAGAGAGTTTGCCCTCAGATACAGATACCAAAGGTAAAAAAAAAGTCCTCTTTGCTTGCTGTTGCATCCAATCTGAAACCTGAAGAGAGTCTTGGGGCTGGATCCCAAAGACCCTAGTTAACCAGGAAAGCTGATTCACCTGAAGACATGGGAAGGCAATGGGAGGAATAATTATCCCCTTGATGAGATAATGTACTTATTCTTCTCAGAAGCCCCTTTTCTGTGTAGTTGCTTCCTTTGTGAGTTACTCAGAACTTTTCCTTGTTTCTGCCTCTTTCTTACAGATATTGGCCAAAGAACAAAAGCTTGCTTTCCCAACAGTCTGGGCTTTCTCGCTCATTCTCTGAAGGCAACGCTCCGCTACCTTCTACCATGCAGCAGCTTGACTCTAACTGTAAAGGACATGACTTTCTTCTGGTTCTCCTTATCCATTCTCCTGGCAGCAACTGAGCTTCACAGTTTGCCTGACAAATTGTCCTCAAACTTCGTCCCGTGTCCACTTCTAAATTCTTTTATTAATGAGGCTAAGAACCCAAAAGAGAGTACCAAATCCTTGGAAACACCATGTAATATAACTTCCTTTGGAAGTGAAATTTGTCAATGTACATCAAACTTGAAAGTGTGCATGTTTTTTAACCCCAAAATTCTACCTGTACAAAATCATTTCATAACTGTACATCTACATATTGACAATTTTGATAGGAATACCCACTGCAATACTTAATAACAAAGGACAGGGAAACTTCCAATTTTTTCAACAGTTAGGGACTAGTGATGGAATATTTTTGTTCCATAGCTTCGCATTATGTGGCCTATGCTCTATTCCCAGTGTGGCAAAGAAAAAAATTAAAAATAACAGTCAGAACTATCACAGAAAGGAAGTAAGGTGTGTAATATGCCTTTGTATGAACATTTCCTGGGAAAACAGACAAACGTCTGCTCACTCCAGATAAGGAATCAAGCACAGACTAAAGAAATGATTCTACTCAAGCCTAGCCTGCTGAAGCAATGGGTTTAATTAGGATTAATTACAGAATCATAAGGGAGAGGATACTCACAGGAGTATGGGCAACTCATGGCCAGCTACACCACTGCAGGAAAATTTCCTGTCTCTAGACCAGCACTGGTGACCATTTACATATTCCTTTAAAACATTAAAATTAATCAGTCAATTTTAAATGTTTGTCACAGTTTCTCCTCCCTCTTCTCCCAGCCCCTCCCCTTGACCCTCCAACTGTTCCCACCCACCAATCCACTCCTCCTCTGTTTCTGTTCAGGAAACAGCAGCTCTCCCGTGGATATTAATAAAATAAGGCATGTCAAGTTGTAGTAAGACTAAGCACCTTCCCATGTATTAAGGCTGGGCAAGGCGACCCAGTATGAGGAGCAGGAGGGTGTCAAAAGTCAGTAGAAGAGTCAGGGACAGCCCCTGCTTCTACTGGTGAGGAGTCCCACAAGAGGACCAAGCTACACAACTGTAATAAATAAGCAGAGTGTCTAGATCAGTCCCAGGCTGGCTCCCTGGTTGTCAGTGCAGTCTCTGTGAGTCCCTATGAGTCCAGGTTAGTTGATTCTGTGAGTTTTCTTATGGTGTCCTTGGCTCCTACAATCCTTTCTTTCCCCTCTTCTGCAGGATTCCCTGAACTGCACCTAACGTTTGGCTGTGGGTCTGCATCTGTTTCCATCAGTGGCTGGATGAAGCTTCCCTGAAGACTCCTGGGCGAGGCACCAAGCTGGTCACAGGAGGCGGCCAGCTGAGGCTACATTTCCACCTTTGTTAGGAGTCTTAGCTGTGATCATCCTTTTAGATTACTGGGAAACGCCCTTAAACGAGGTTGTCACATGGCCTGTAACGCCCCTCTTTCCAGTAGTCTTTTTCGGTACTCCTCTCATCCCTGTAACTTGGATGCTCATGCTCCTATCCCCACCCAATCTCAGTTCACTCATGAAATCTCTTCTATTTCCCCTGGCCAGGGATATCTGGGCATCCCCCCATGAACCCTCCTTGTTACCTAGACTCTCTGAGTCTATGGATTGTAGCATAGTTATCCTTTATTTTACAGCAAATATCCACTTATGAGTGAATACAAACCATGTGTGTCTTTTTCGTTCTGTCTGTGTTATCTCACTAAGATGATTTTTTTCCTAGTCCCATCCATTTGCCTTCAAATTTCCTGATGCCCTTGTTTTCAACAAATGAGTCATACTCCATTGTGTAAATGTGCCAGTTTTCTTTATCCATTCCTCAGATGAGGGACATTTAGGTTGTTTGTAGGTTCTGGCTATTACAGATAAAGCTGCTATGAACATAGTCGAGCAAGCATCCTGGTGGTATGATTGAGAATCCTTTGGGTATATGCCCAAGAGTGGTATCACTGGGTCTTCTGGTAGAATCATTCCCCATTTTCTGAGAAAGAGTCCCACTGATTTCCATAGTAGCTGTCCACGTTTGCACTCCCACCAGCAATGCAGGAGCGTTTCTTTTGCTCTACATCCTCTCCAGCATGATCTATCACTTGTGTTTTTGATCTTAGCCATTCTGACAGATGTAAGATGGAATCTCAGAATCATTTTGATTTGTATTTCCCTGATGGGTAAGGATGTTGAAATCTCCTTAAGTGTTTCTTGTCTATTTGAGAGTCTCCTTTTGAGAATTTTCTGTTTAGATCTGTGCCCTATTTTTTAATTAGAGTATTTGCATTGTTGATATCTAGTTTCTTGAGTTTTTCTATATTTTGGAAATCAGCCCACTGTCATAAGTGGAGTTGAAGATCTTCTCCCATTCTCTAGACTGCCCCTTTGGTCCTCTTAGCAGTGTCCTTTGCCTTACAGAAAAATTTCAATTTTATAAGATCTCATTTATTAATTGTTGATCTTATTTGTGTTCTGTTCAAGAAGCTGTCTCCTGTGCCGATGCATTCGCGATTACTTTCCACTTTCTCATCTCTCAGTTTCAGTGCTTCTGGGTCTTTGATCCACTTGGACTTGAACTTCATATAGATTGATAGATATGGATCTGTTTGCATTCTTCTACATGACAACATCCAGTTAGACCAGCACCATTTGTTGAAGATGTTTTCTTTTTTCCACTGTATAATTTTGGCTTCTTTGTTGAAAAATCAGGTGTTCATAGGTATGTGAATTTGTGTCTGGGTCTTTGATTTTTATGTTTTTATGTTTTTATGCCAATACCATGTATTGTTTTACTTAAGTTCTGTAGTAGGAGGTTGAAATTAGGGATGGTTACAACTCTGGAAGATCTTTTGTTGTACAGGATTATTTTAGTTATCCTAGGTTTTTTGTTTTTTCATGTGAAGTTGAGTATTATTCTTTTGAGGTCTATAAAGAATTGTGTTGGGATTTTAATGGGAACTGCGTTGAATCTGTAGATTGCTTTTTGTAAAATGGCCATTTTTACCATATTAATCCTACTGATCCATGAACATGGGAAATCTTTCATTCCTCTGATATCTTCTTTAATTTCTTTCTTCAAAGATTTGAAGTTCTTGTCATCCAGGTCTTTCAATTGCTTGGTTAGAGTTACACCAAGGTATTTTATAGCATTTGAGGATGTTGTAAAGGGTGTTGATTCTCTGATTTCTTTCTCAACTTGTTTATCATTTGTAAATAGGAGGACTACTGTTTTGTTTGTTGGTTGGTTGATTTGTTTAGTTAATCTTGTATCCAGACACTTGATTCAAGGTATTTATCATCTGTAGGAGTTCTCTGGTAGAGTTTTTGGGGCCAATTATGTATCATCTGGGAATGATACTTTGACTTCTTCTTTTCCAAATTGTCACCCCTTGATTTCCTTTAGTTGTCTTATTGCTCTAGCTAGCACTTCAAGTACTATATTGAAGAGGTATTGAGAGAGTGGACAACCTTGTCTTAGCAAAGGATGTGGTGGCTTCATGATCCTCTCTCCCTAGCCACTTATACCTCTTCTCTAGTGTTGTCTAACTACCTGTTGGTAAATTCTTGAGGAAGGACAGAACCTCCAGAGCCCTTCAACTACATTGGAAAGTTAATGGGCCCAATCTTAAGCCATCTCTTTCAAGTAATAACAGTTGCTGGCAGTTCAAGAGGACAGTAGTCATGTTATGTCCAGAAGACAGCATTCTCAACATAATGCTACCATTTGCATAAAAACATAATAATATGTATGTATACATATACATGTGAATATGAAATGCATTGCTGTTGTGATGGTTAGTTTTAACTGACAGCTTGTCACAATCTAGAGTCACCTGGGGAGAGAGTATTTGTGAGAGATTGTCTAGATCAGGCTGACCTGTGGCCATGCTGATGGAGGATGTCTTGATTATGTGAACTGAGATGGGCAGATTCTCCCACCGTGGGTGGTACCATTCCCTACACAAGGGTCCAAGAGAGTGGGCTGAGCACAAGAATGCATATGTTAACTGATTCCTCTCTGCTCGAGTGGCTGTGGATGTGATATGAACAGCTGCTTCAAGCTCTTGCCACCTTGGCTTCCTGCCAATGATGAAACGTAACCTGGAATTTTGAGCTAAAATAAACCCTGTCTTCCCTCAATTGTTTTTATCAGAACATCTCATCAGAGTGACGGGAAACAAAGCTAAGGCACCATGTGAGATGCAATTTCAGTTGTGGACTAAGGCTACCGTTGCTCACCAAACCATCCCTAGACATCATAGAATTTATTCAATATGCTTCTGAAGGCTTTTTCTTTGCACAAAAACAACTTCTGAAACTTGAGCTACGTGTGTGTGTGTGTGTGTGTGTGTGTGTGTGTGTGTGTGTAAGAGAAAGAGAGAGAGAGAGAGAAAGAGAGAGAGAGAGAGAGAGAGAGAGAGAGAGAGAGAGAGAGAGAGAGAGAATATTTTCTGGGCCTTCTTAAAGTTTTGGATTCTCTTACCCCAAAGACCAGATGCCGACTAGAGCTTTTCATTTTGGAGCTACAGGAGAAGCAGAAGCAAAGGTTTTGTGAAAAACAAAGCAAAACAAAACTCTCTGCTGGGCCAGGCAACCCAGCCGTTCAAGGTAGCTTTTCTCAGGAATGAGCTTTGCTTAATGAGGACAGCGTGCTGCTAGCCTGAGCTCTGAACTGCTCAAATCTGGGGTTCACTAGTCTAGTATTCAATAAATACAAGCAAAAGGAGGTGGGGTGGGGGTCCCAGAGTCTTCTTAAAGGGTAAGGTGATCAGATCTACCTCTCTTTCCCTCTCCCTCGCCCCTTCCCCTCACCCTTCTCTTCCCCCTCCAACCCTCTCAAATTGTCAGAAAAGTGAGAGCAAGGAAGAGATTCCTTTGCAAAGGAGGGGACAGGAAGCAAAACTTCACCTCTTTTCAGGTGCAGAAGGAAACATGGAGCAGAAGAGTGAGTCTGTTTCCTCCTTTGGAGTAAAGAATAGTTCTAACCTTCAAGTAACTGCAGAGGTTATTGCAGCTTATTCAAGGAAACTCTTCAGAAAGACAGGGACATGAATCATGGGTCGTTTTATCTCCACTTTAAAGCCCTGGAACATTCTCATTCCCTAAAGAAAGGAGAGCGGGTGGTGCCGATGATGGGATCTGACGGATTTATTAATATCCCCAGGGCCAGCCCCGGAGGTGCCTTCCTTGCTGCTGGTGACACCAGCGTGTATTTTCCCCAGAGGCTGAGTCACAGTTTCCCAATCATGGGGTTGAGGTCGCAGGAGAGGGGAGTGTAGGCCACAGTGCGCATGCTTTTTAATTTAATGGTACACTATGGAGAAGTCCGCGGGACCCGGTTATGGGAAGTCGTGTGCTGGAACAGGACCTTAGGACGCGGGGAGTTTGACGAATGTCTAAAAATTTCTGTTAACAACCAGAAGGCTCCAGGTGGCAAATTGAGAAGAAGTATCGGACCAGGAGCAGTGGAAAAGGCCTGGTATAGGTTGCTGGTGCAGTTGCGGCTCCCCCACCCTGACGCCCACAGGGTCAGTGAATAACTAGGAATATCTCACAGGAGTTGGCTGACCTGGCTCTCTAATAAATGAAATTTTACAGGACTGGAGCCTTGTGGTAGGAATCTCTTTGCTTGGGGAAAGAGCTGATACCTCGCCTCTTCCCACAGCATCCATCAGGGGCTGACATTTCTTTGACATTCTTTCATATATTCATGAGCACCAAGCCTAAGTATAGCGTTGCAGTGGAACAGTGAGAGCAAGCGCGGTGGATGGGCCCCTTCCGGCAGAGAGCTCGCAGGCTCCAAAGGGCCTCACTGGGAGAACTGCAATGAGGGAGACACAAACACCAGGGCGCTGAGCAGGTGCCCTTAGGGTCAAAGGTTTCCTGGAAGAGGCAGTTGGCTCAAAGGAACCAGAGGGAAGTGGCCCAGGTGAAAACAATCAGAATGTGCGAAGACAGGTTACCAGAGATCCCACCCAGCCTCTGTGTTCCCCATCTCTTCTCATCCAGTCCAGATCAGGGCCTCCAAGGTGCTCAGAATCTGTTTAGCTCCACCCACCCGCCGTGTGTACCCCTTATCCAGCTTCATCCACCATGGTGTGTACCCCTCATCCAGCTCCACCCACCCACTGTAGTGTGTACCCCTCACCCAGCTCCGCCCACCCACCGTGGTGTGCACCCCTCATCCAGCTCCGCCCACCCACCGTGGTGTGTACCCCTCATCTAGTTCCACCTACCATGGTGTGTACCCCTCATCCAGCTCTGCCCACCCACCATGGTGTGTACCCCTCATCCAGCTCTGCCCACCCACCATGGTGTGTACCCCTCATCCAGCTCTGCCCACCCACCATGGTGTGTACCCCTCATCCAGCTCTGCCCACCCACCATGGTGTGTACCCCTCATCCAGCTGCTCCAGCTGCAGACGGCCCAGCTGATGACATGGTCCACCCCAGACCTGACAACACCCATCTCAGCTACTACTGAAAGTTTCCTTTCTCCTCCATTTACCTCCTTCTCAGGGAAAAAGACGTGTCAAGTCAGAAGGAGGCTTTCCAGGAGAAAGAATCTGTGGATGTGTTGTACCAAGAGCAGAACCAAAAAATCCTTAACACCACATCACCACCACCACCTCCTCCACAGTCACCACCACCACAACCTCCACCACCACCACCAGCATCACCACCTCCACCACCTCGAAAAACCAGGACACATTTTCAATGTGCTCCACCTCACCTCAGACACTGGTGCCACGGCCAGGAGAGGAGAAAATTCCACCTGACAGCTATGTCCCCCCCATATACAGCCAAATATCCCCTCTGAATGACTTCCCATTAAGTTGCCCAGATATTTTTGTTTTCTGTTTTGTATCCTTGACCACATGAAATATTTTCCGCTGATCCACAGTGGACTTAGATAACGGCTTCATGCCGTTCTGTCTTCTTATTCCCCTCACGCCTGAAATGCTCGTTACGCATTGCCAAATGAATGGGTGGATTAAATGGCTGCTCGGGATGAGACTGAACTTGTCCAAAGGCAAAACTTGAGACGACAACCTCTCTCATCAGAGCAAGGTTAATTCAGTTTGTAGAAATCACAGATGATTCTCCCAGCTCAGGAGATAGAAGAGGGGGACTCTAAACTTTCCTAACTCCCAACTAATCGGATCAATGTCCAGCTGCTCACCGTGAGCGGAACACAGCCAAATTGTATCAACGAAGTAAATTCTGCCCAAAGGTATTTCATCTGTTAAAACTTCCCGAGCTCGGGTTTCCATGTGAAACACAGAACTGTAGGAGAGGAAGGCAGAGGTGCTTTGTGGAGCAAGTGTCTAAGACAATAACCTAAAAACCTCTGACACTTCCTCCTGGGACTTCACCACCTCCACACACTCCTCCGGCTAACATGGCCACCACTTTCCACAGATTTGTAAGTCTGCCCTCAGGATTCTCCGCATGACCTGACTTGCTATAATATACTCATAAGGGATTTGGGACTCTGGGATGCAATCCAAGTACCAAGAAGACCTGTACCCACCAGAACTGTACCCACCTCCATGGTACACACCCATGACAAGTGTCCCAAGATACCCACGAAATTTTTTTTTATCTTTGAGACTTCAGAGGTCTTCTGGTTAGGTTGGGAGTCAAGGCAGTGGTCCCAGTTTGGTTGTGTATTTTATCCTTCTGTACTTTGTATAGATATTGAGATGTTAGACAGGTAACTTCTATGTTGTGAGACTCTTGTGAGCCCCTAGTTTCATAATCTTCCCGCTCAGAACCCCAACAATAAATAGACAGTAGCAAAGCAAGCTTGAGATACAGATGACTTTTCAATGTCAAGGGTCAGTTTTACACAACAAGATGGGACATGCGTGGGCAGCAGAGGTTGGGTCAGAAAGCCAATTATTTCTCTACTTTCCATGACCATCTACTCAGAGGAGGCAACTCGGGAAAACGAGCTTACCTTGACTCCCAGTCTGAGGGTACGGTCCAGCATGATAGTACGCTAGAGTTTGCTTTCTGTTGCTGCGATCAACACCATGACCAAAAGCAACTTGCGGATAAAAGGGCTTATTTGGCCTAAACATCTCAACTACAGTTGATCACTGAGGAAATCAGGGCAGAACCCAAGAGGAAGCAGAGGCAGGAACCACAGAGGGGTTGTTCCCCATGGCTTGTTCCCCATGGCTTACTCAATCTGCTTTCTTATAGAGCCCAGGCCCTCAGGGGCAGCACAGCCTGCAGTGGGCTGGGCCCTCCTACATCAGTCATTAATCAAGAAAAGGCCTCCCTGGGAGACCCACAGTCCGATGTGATGGAGGCCATTCCTCATTTAAGATTCCCTCTTCCCAGATAGGTCTAGACCTGTGCCAACTTGACAAAACCTAGTCAGTCCATGGAGGAGACACATGGCGGGGGTGGCTCCCAGCTGCAGGAGGATCTGCAGTGACTCACTTCCTCCAGCCAGGCCCCAACTCCCAAAAGTGTCACACTCTTTCAAAACAACAGCACTACCCGAGGACCAAATGCTCAGACACATAAGGCCTATGGGGAGACATTTCACAGCCAAATCGGAACACCTCAAAAGTGAACTATGAAAATATTCAGATTCAGGAACTCTGCTGCCAAACGGTCTCCTGGGCTAGGTGTCTCCCGGTCAAAACTGACTTCACACCATTGTCTCCGACAATCATGTCACCAGGATGGTGATGGGCCTTCTGGTAAGTCTCAGAAGAATGTCAGTGTACGAGTCATGGCAGAAAAAGACCAAACCATCCGGATAGACAACCGGACACCGTCTCCACGTCCCTGTTGAAATCATTTCTGAAATTTGGTGTATTGTTTTATTGGAAGGAAGGGAATTAATGGTTCCTAGAGAAGGCCAGGGGACCCCAGAAGTGCACCTGCAGGAAGCACCCCTCATCTTTACTGATAACAGCTTGGTGGCTTTAAACGACTGGGATCTTGGCCAAGGTCCCTGCGTCTGTATGTGGGTCTCCACTAAGCTGAAGAAGGTGCTCCTGGCAGACAGGCCGGGTGTGGAACAGGAAGCGAGCAGTGTCCAGGGGCAGCTGTCTCTAACAGATCCTTGGGAGGCCGCCTTCGCTAAATGGCACTCGGCCTGCAAGGGAACCCAAAGCAAGACCAACGTTCTCCATTGTCATTACGCACGTGTCCCTTTCACTCCTGGGCGCCCGATTACTCTGCACTGAGGCATGATCAACACTAAGGGGGCGTGTCTAGCCTACAAAAACACAGATGAGGGTGATTGTCCTAAGCCTGAAGTCACTCTTCACTCCTGAGACACAAACCTTACAGGACAGACCACCCCAGGCAACGGTGAGCCCGCACACTGGAAATCTCTAATGAAATCTGTAATGACAGACGATGTAGCCAAGTGATAACAGCTGGATGGACTCAGGGACCACCATATAAAACCCAAAGTGAGACAATGATCAACCAGACAACGCCGGGACAACCAGACAACTTGACCAGTGCAGTTTAATTATTCCCATCACTTTCCCTCTGCCTCTGCTCTTCCTCTGTTTAAGCCTAAAGCTTGTATCAGAACCTGGGGCCATCGGAGCCCCTCCTGTGTTCCTATCTCCCCTTTGTGTTTATTAGAGGTACTCATTTCTCCAATTGGCACATTGGGACCTGCGGCCAAGCCTAGCCCAGTGAGGTTGAAGCAGCTGGGGCTTTCACCTTAACCTGTAGTCTCAGCTCTAACACTTTACCCAGTATCTTCCTTTCACCCTAACCTGTAGTCTCAGCTCTAACACTTTACCCAATATCCTCCTTCCATTCCAGCAATGTTCACTGTCCAATGCTCATCTGGTCCTGTCAATCAGAAGAGAATTGGGGACTATGGGAAAGAAGGACAGACTTTATTTCTGTTATGTCACCCTTACATTCCCTACACAGGGACTTCTTGGGGGATCTTCCGCATTAACCCTTATGTGACTGCCCAGGTGTTACCCAAGACACAGCCTTTTTAAAGGGGCCCCAACCTCCTACATGAGATAGGGGCCTGGCAAATCGAGTGTGTGCCACCAAGTCCTAAGCGGTCCTGATACTAAGAAGTCCTCAGAGGCTGTCGGTTAAACCCTATCCGTTTCAGTATTAGCCCTCTTGATACCTAATTCATGACACTTGGGGGGGGGGGTGTGGCCTTGCTGGAGGAAGTGTGTTACTAGGGAGGGAATCTGAGAGTAAAACCCTTGCCTACTTGCAGTTTACTCTCTGTGTCTTGTCTGCAGTTGAGAGCGTGAGCTCTCAGTTTTCTGCATTGGCTGCCTGCCTGCCCCTTGCTCCCCTGCTCTTCCTCCATTATGGACTCTAAACCATAAGCCGGAATCAACTGTTTCTTTTGTGAATTGTTCCCAGTCACAGTGTCTTTATCACACCAAGAGAACAGTGACTAATGCACCAGCCGAGGTGACCAGAGCAGTCAGGCCAACCTCTCAAAGCATTTGGAGGGCAGAGGGACATCAGAACCAAGGGGATGTGGCCCCAGGTTTGTCCTCATTACTGTTTCCCTCTTAGTTCATAGAGCATCCTTATTCCCAAATGTAACATTCCAAGGAGGTGGTATCTCCCCAGCTGAGGACATAGGAACAAATCTCTCATCTGCCAGCTGGGACACAGCAGCCTGGGGACACACTCTTGTCAGTGAAAACAACCCAACTGACTGTAGATCTTTTTACACCAATGCCTGGAGCCAGAGCCCCTCTGCCAAGGCAGTAAAGTGCACCCCCTGGTTGCAGCTGCCAACAACTGGAATCCAGTAGGCTCAGCAGAGAGGAGAGCCAGGGCCTTCTTCTACAGCCCCTGTCTCCTTCTACCTTCTTTCTAAAAGAGGAAGAGCCAGCAAACAGGCTTATGTTACCCACAATCCTGTGCAAAGCAGGTCCAGTCACTTCTCAAATGCGTCCAGGACACCCTGATCATGTGATGCCTGCAAGAACTCACTCTAATTCCACTTCGGGACAGCTCAGAAAGCCTAAGTTGAGACTTTGTCTCTATCTCCTTGCATCAGGGAGTTTACTGCCTGTAGCTCACACCTCTTCAAGTATGAGACCCATCCATTTCACAAAAGAACAGAAACAGAGAAAGGCAGAAGAAGAATCAAAAGGAGAAAAGAAAAATGCAACTTCATATAAACACACACAAACATTTGTACAGTAAGTCAGTGCATGGGGAAGAAAAAGGGTAAGCTTGTCAGATTTCTTCTTTCTCAACAAGGCTTATTGAATCTCATGTGCCAGGTCCTATTCTGACTGTCTCCCCAGGTCACACGGCACAACCAGGGCTCATGGCACAGACCTCATCAGTGCGGACATCTCTAGGATACCTTGTGATTGTTGTTCCCATAGCAACTGCTTTCCAGTCTCTAGAGGACCAAGTCCAGCCAGACTTCCTCCGTGGATGGTCAGCATCCCTTGCAAAGGCTGCGATGGCCACAATTAAAAAGCAGAGTGATTTGTGTCCAGCTGGAGGCTCAGGAAGAGCCCAGAAGTCCCCAGTCCCTTTCCAGTTCTGGAAAACCTTCTCAGTCCGATTTCCTCATGCCGGGCAGAAACAAAGAGCTCCCTCCCAGCTTGGGCCTGTAGACCATTGTGAGAAACAGGGAGGTGTGGGATGTCATCTAGAGGTTTGAAGGAAAGGATTTCATGATTCTGTGTTAGTTTCTGATATATGGCAGAATCGTTATAGTACAGTATCCACTGTCAACCATAAAGAATATTAACTAATGCTATAGATATTTGAAGAGTCGGTATAAAATAACTCTTAAAACATTTTTCTTTTATTAACAAAAATGATATAAGGTCTTAGGTGGGAACAGTAGATTATACTTAAGTCTCACAGATACTATGTCCCGACCTTGGGTCACCTATTATACTATGAAGAATGTAGACAGTGTACTCAGGGAAACCTCCACATTGGATGGAATGGGTCAGAAAAAACAACAACAACAACAACAAAAAACACTTAACAAAGAATCATTACGGAGATGTTGCCAGAGCTAGTGCAAGTGATGGTGGCAGATACGGTGGAGATGACGGTAATGACAATGGCGGTGGTGACGATGACGGCGGTGGAGATGGCGGTGGAGATGGTGGTGGTGATAGCCATGGCAGTGGACGTGATGATGATGGAGATGATGTAGCAGACGTAAAAGAAATAAGTTATGCACAATAACAGGATGTTGCAAAACAAGGGCTTCGAATACAGTTCGGTGGGAGACTATATTCTTAGAACACTTAAGGCCCCGAGTTCAATCCCCGGCAACAATAACAATCAGAAGTTACAGTAATCTAGCTTAAGAATTCAGCAAAAGAACCACAAACTAGTTCAGCCCTTCTGTGTCTTCCTTCCCACTGCACCCAGAGAATAAACCCTACAAATGTCAGATCATAGGGATAAATTATTTACATCTCCAGGTGACAGAGCCGTGTCAGGATTTAAACTAAGATTCACAAATCTCCAGACAGAGATTGGTCCTTATCCCTTCCAGACATCACGGGAAAGCAACTTGCAGCTTGCTGATGCGCTTACTCTGTCCTTGCTATTAATGACACTTTTCTGATGAGCCTGACACCTTTTTCTTCTAACCCACAGGCTACTAAATCATTAAGACTCAAGGAAAACCAACGAAATATGAAAGGGAGGAAAGCAAACAAATATGAAGGAAGTGTCTACAAAATTTGCCTTTGTTGATTACACCACTGATTAGAGAGACTCCACCAACATCCACTCATTCATTCATTCATTGAGTCAACGAGTACTTTGGTCACTCCTCAATCATTCACACGTGCAAGATCTGGAGGAAAGTGGGAAGCCAAAGACTCCCATCTTTGTCTCAGGAACCCAGACTCTGTAAGATTCACTTGTCTTTCTTTACCCAGCACAATGATAGCCTTGATATTGTAGCTTTATAGTTTTGACAGCAGGGAGTGTTTGTTTTCCAGCTTTGTTCCTGTCATTCAATATCATGTTGGCTATTCGGAGTCTTTTGATTTTCCACAGAAACTTTAAAATCAGTTTCTTGGTAACCGCAAGATAACTTGCTGGGGTTTTGATTGAGATTCTATTGAGCCCAGAGAGAAATGTGAAAAGAACTAACATCTTGACAATAAGGACTATTTATGTCCAAGAATACAGACAGCCTCTGCATTTATTTGGTTTTTGCTTGATTCAATCAATCCTGTACATATTTAGATTTACAGATAACCATTGCATTTAGGGTGCTCATGTAAATAATATTAAATATTTAATTTTAAATTTCATTTAAGTTTTAAATTGTTAATTGATGGGGGTTTATAAAATGCTGATTTTTGCCTAACAACCTTGTTCAGATAACACGTTAGTTCCAGAAGTAGTTTTCTATATGCTATGTTTTCTACATAGATATTTCTTCCTTTCCAATCTGTTTACTTTTAATTTACACTTTTGGTTTTATGGCATTAGAGTTTATAGTAACATTTTAAAAAGTATTCTGAACTATGTACCTTATCTTAGTGAAAAAAGGCTCAAGTGTCTACCACTAAGTATAAGATGGGCTTTTTTTTTTTTGCAGATCTTTGTTGGGGGGGGGGATGTTCCCCACCATTCTTAGTTTTCTAAGAGTTGTTTTTTTTTTAACCATGGGTTAAAAAATCCCAAACTAGCAAGTTAAGGGAACACCTGAAAGCTCTAGAACAAAATGTAGCAAACTCACCCAGGAGGACTAGACAGCAGGAAGTAATCAAGGTGAGAGCTGAAATCAACAAAATAGAAACAAAGAAAGCAATACAAAGAATCAATGAGAAAAGAGTTGGTTCTTTGAGAAAAATCAACAAAATAGATAAACTTATATCTAAACTAACCAAAAGGTAAAGACAGAATATCCAAATTAACAAAATCAAAAATGAAAAGGGGACATAACAACAGACACAGAGGAAATCCAGAGAATCATCAGGTCATACTTGAAAAACCAGTACTCTACAAAACTGGAAAACTTAAAGGAAATGGACAGTTTTCTGAACAAATATCACTGCTAAAATTGAATCAAGACCAGAGAAACAAATTAAATAGACCTATAGCAACTAAGGAAATAAAACAGTCATCAAACGTCTCCCAACCAAAAAAAAAAAAAAAAAAAAAAAAAGCCAAGGACAAGGTGGTTTCACTGCAAAATTCTACAAGATTTTCAAAGAACTAATACCAATACTCCTCAAATTGTTCCAAACAATAGAAACAGAAGGAACATTATCAAACACTTTTTATGAGACTACAGTTACCCTGATACCCAAACCACACAAAGACATTACTAAGAAAGAAAATTACAAACCAATCTCACTTATGAATATTGATGCAAAAATACTCGATAAAATATTGACAGACCGAATCTAAGAACAACATATCAGAAAAATCATCTACTATGACCAAGTAGGCTTCATCCCAGAGATGCATACATAGTTTAGCATACAAAAATCTGTCAATGTAATCTACCATATAAATAAAAACCACATGATCATCTCATTAGATGCTGAAAAGCTTTTGACAAAATACAACATCCCTTCATGATAAAGGTCTTAGAGAGAGCAGGGATACAAGGAACATACCTAAACATAATAAAGGCAATATACAGCAAGCCAACAGCCAACATCAAACTAAATGGACAGAAACTCCCAGCAAGTCCACTGAAATCAGGAACAAGACAAGGTTGTCTACTCTCTCCATATCTATGTAGTAGTAGGACTTGAAGTTCTAGCTAGAACAATATGACAACTAAAGGAGATCAAGAAAGATGCAAATTGGAAAAGAATAATGCAAACTCTCACTATTTACTGATGATATAATAGTATACATAAGTGAACCAAAAAAATTCTACCAGGGAACTTCTACAACTCATAAACACCTTCAGTAAAGTAGCAGGATACAAGATTAACTCAAAAGAAAAAAATAAGTAGCCCTCTGTTATACAGATGATAAACAGGCTGAGAAAGAAATCAGAGAAGAATTGTTCTTTACAATAGCCACAAATAACAAAATATCTTGGGGTAACTCTAACCAAAAAGATAAAGACTTGTATGACAAGAACTTTAAATCTTTGAAGAAAGAAACTGAAGAAGGCACCAGAAAATGGGAAGATCTTCCATGCTCTTGGGTAGGTAAAATTAACAGTAAAAATGACAATCTTACCAAAAGCAATCTCCAGATTCAGTGCAATGCCAAGCAAAATTCTACACAAACCTCAAAAGAACAATACTCAACTTCATATGGAAAAATAAAAACCCCGGATAGCCAAAGCAATCCTGTACAATAATGAAATTTCTAAAGGCATCATCATCTCTGACTTTAAACTCTACTATATAGCTACAGTAATGAAAACAGCATGGTATTGGCATAAAAATAGACAAGAGGACCAATCAAAGGACAGAATCAAAGACTCAGATATCAATCCACACACTTACAAATACCTGATTTTTGACAAAGAAGCTAAAACTATAAAAAAGAAAAAAGAAAGCATATTCAACAAATGGTACTGGCATAAATGGATATCAACATGTAGAAGGATGAAAATAGATTCATATCTATCACTATGCACAAAACTCAAGTCCAAATGGATCAAAGAACTCAACATAAAACCAACCACAGTGAACCTCATAGAAGAGAAAATGGGAAGTACACTTGAATGCATTGGCACAGGAGACCACTTCCTAAATATAATCTCAGTAGCACAGACACTGAGAGCAACAATTAATAAATGGGACCTCCTAAAACTGAGATGCTTTTGTAAATCCAAGGACATGATCAACAAGACAAAACGACAGCCTACAGAATGGGAAAAGATCTTTACTAACACTACATCAGACAGAGGGCTGATCTCCAAAATATACAAAGAACTCAAGAAACTTGTCATCCAAAGGACAAATAATGCAATAAAAAAAATAGGGCACAGACCTAAACAGAGAACTCTCAACAAATGAATCTCAAATGGCTAAAAGACACTTAAAGAAATGCTCAACATCCTTAGTCATCAGAGAATTGCAAATCAAAACAACTCTGAGATTCCATCTTACACCTGTAAAAATGGCCAAGATCAAAACACTTATGACAGCTTATGCTGGAGAGGTTGTGGGAACACTCCTGCATTGCTGGTGTAAACTGGTTCAGCCCCTTTGAATATCAGTGTGACAATTTCTCAGAAAATTAGGATACAATCTACCTCAAGACCCAGCAATACCACTTTGGGGGTATACCCTAAAAATGTTTAATCATACCTCAAGGATATGTGTTCAACTATGTTCATAGCAGCATTATTTGTAACAGCCAGAACCTGGAAACAACCTAGATGCCCTTCAACTGAAGAATGGATAAAGAAAATGTGGTACAATGGAATACTACTCAGTATTAAAAAATAATGACATCTTGAAATTTGCAGACAAATGGATGAATCTAGAAAAAAAACATATTGAGTGAGGTAACTCAGAGTCAGAAAGACAAATATAATATGTAATCACTCATAAGTGGCTTTTAGGCATAAAGCAAAGAAAAAACAACCCCAGACAACAAAGAGAACCCTAAGAGAGACATACATGGATCTAAATAGGAAGGAGAAAAACGCAAGATCTCTTGAGTAAATTGGGAGTGTGGGGGTCATGGGAGAGGGTAGAAGTTGAAAAGGGAGGAAGGGAAGGGAGCAGAGAAAAAATGTATAGCACAATAAAGCAATAAAAAAGTAATTGATAAAGAGTATGCTTCATTGATATGTACTTTGAAATTATCCAGTTGTCTTTTTTGATATTGAGTTCTAATTTAATCCCGTTATAGGCTAAGAGTAGAAACTGTGTGACTGTTATTTCACATTGGGATTGCGTATTTTGTGGCCCAGAATAAGGTCCATCTTGGTAAAAGTTCCATGTGAACTTGAGAAGAGGGTGTATCCCGCTGTGACAAGAAGATGTAGTTCCAATCATGAACAGTTGATTGACTGTGTTGAAATTAATCCTCCAGATTTATTGCTAATTAGTAATTTTTGCCTTTAATTTTTTCCACTTTTGCTCTTCTTTTTGTTATATTAATTGAGCATCTTTTATTATTCCATTTTCCACTTTTAAAATTTGTTTTATATATTTTTATTCTTGTGTATGTGTACACACATACACACACACACACACAATCACATACGCATGCAAATGTGTTCTCTACCCATGGAGTCCAGAAGAAACTGTTGAATCCCCTGGAGCTGGAGATGATAATGAGTAGCCCACTGTGGGTTCTGGGAGAGCAGTACTGTCCTAAACCGCTCAGCCCACTCCAATCCCCTTCTCGCTATCTCAGCACATACTTAGACCTCATTCTTTTATTCTGTAATAACTGCCCTAAAAATTGCAATGTGCACTTCCAATTAATCCCCTTTCAAACAACTCTATTCCAGTCTTAAACAAGCACACCCCCTCTCTCAGGTTGTATGGGTGCCTTGCGATAACAAGATATTTCCAAGTCTTCACTCTCGCTTCATGTATCATTTCCTTTTCTCCTCTTCTTCTCGCATCGTTGCTCGAAAGTGCAAGTTGGCTATGCAGCTCATCTTTGCTGTTCACTGTGTGTAAGCAGTGTTGGTCTAGATGACCTCCAATCCGGCATGGACACTCTGTGCAATTTTTAGATAGATTAATGAAGAGTTGACAGGAATTGGTCCAAGTTCAAGGCTTTGACTTCTAGCCAGAGCCAGCCAACGTCCAGCAGGAAGTCCTGCCCATCAGAGGAGGAAGCTGCAGGGAGAGGAGAAGGACTCTGCAGAAGTAGGCCATGGCATAGCCTCAAACACTCTCCAAAACAAATGCGAGCAGTGTTGATTCCCCGAAAAATCTCTTTTCAAGGCTGCCACTTATGGCCCCTGGGACTTCTATTAGATCTTCCTGGCCAGTCTATGAACACTGATGGTTTCCTGGACACTCTGGTATTGCTGGCATAGTGTTTGCAGAGTGAATTTTATTGCCATGAGGACATCAATTGAGTTAGAGGATGTGCTTTCTATTTTGTTTGTTTACTTGCCAACAATGAAAATAATTTTTCCCTGTCTTTTGTGGAGGCAAAACCAAATTTTCTAAAAGTTCTTCTCTCTGCTAGCTGTACTTACCATGCTTGAAACAAATGTCGGATTCATGGACCACTTATAAACTCCAAAATCACCACGGTTTTTCCTTTCCTTTGCTTATTATTTCTAGATTCTTGTCACAGTCTGTTCATTCATCTTGGCCCTTCTCCCCACCCCGGGTCCTGGTTCTAATTACATACCTCCATTCTGTGACAGGGATAGCTGCCCCTCCCCAGGTTCTTCCCCAGCACCCTTCCTAGAGAACCCTGAGACCCATCCAGAACCTGACCTCTCCTCTGTGTCTGTAAGCCATTCACTCAAGGCCTTGACTGTGTATAGCAATGATTTCTCATCAGGACCTCTAACTAACAAATAACCATATGGAGACTTAATATCAATTATGAATGTTCAGCCTTTAGCGTAGGCTTGTCCCTAACTAGTTCTTAGAACTTAAATTAACCTGTGTTTCTTCATGTACGTTCTGGCACACGTTCATTACCTCGTCTCCAAACTGCCTATTCTGCTTCCTCCACATCTAGTTGGTGACTCCGCCTTTCTTCTCCCCAGAGTTCTCTCTCTACCTGGAAGTCCTGCCCATACCTCCTGCCTAGCTCTTGCCCATTCAGCTTTTTATAACAACAATCACAGCAATACGTTTTCACACCGTGTACAAATATCCCTCAACACCTGTGTGCAAGTGACACACTAAACCCTCATCCCAACGTGGTCCTTCCTCTGAACTCCCTAAGTGTCCCCATCTGTCTGTCTCCTTCATGTCTAGTGAGTATCTCAAACTACACTGGCCCAAACTGAACCGCTGGTGCTCCCAACTGACCTGCCCCTCCAGAAGTTTCCTGAGAGCTGCACCCCACTGTCGGTCGGGCCAACATCTTTTGTAATTGTCTGAACCTTCTTCTTCTGGATCCTATCCTATTCATTATCGGAGACTGCTGGTTCCTCCTCCAGACAAAGACTCTCACCACTGTCAACCTCCACTGACACAGTTGGGTGCAAAATGGACTCTCGGATGTGCTCATACTTCCCCCCCACCTCTCACAATGCAGCAAAGTAAGCCTGTTCTAATACACACCAAACAAATTCCCCTCTCTGCTCTCTCCTAGTAACCACTGACTTTGACCTCAATGCTTGCTGTTCTGTTTTGTCTTTTCCTTTACATAACACCTAACAGATTCGGCATGGCAAATATTTTCTTTACCCTGCGTTTCTCTCATCTAGAACATCCGAGCCTGGAAGGTAGAAACCATCTGGTTCTGTGTCAGTTCTCGGCAGTTAGAACGGTGCGAATCACTCTGATGGATTAATGAGTAGCAGGTGTTCCGTAATGCGAGTCAAAGGACGAGGGGTGAGTGAGTGATGAAATCAATTAACGCACAATACATGCCTGCACGGAGTACTTCGTGTTACAACCTTAGGAACCCAGAAGTTAGCCTCCTTGCTGAGACTAATGTGAAGGGGGGGTGTTGATGAGAGAATGGTGTGATGTTCACTCCCCTTTTAAGCCCAAAGCACACCCTTGTGTTCCCCCATGTGCTACGGTCTCCCCAGAGCTCATGCTAACATATGACTTCAGAGATGGAGAGGTCGTGTCTTAGGGCTTCTATTGTTGTGATGAAACACCATGACCAAAGCAACTTGGGATAGGAAAGGGTTTACTTGGCTTCCATATCACTGGAAGGAAGTCAGGACAGGAACTCAAACAGAACAGGAAGCTGAAGGCAGGAACTGATGCAGAGGCTACACAGAAGTGCTGCTTACTGACTTGCTCAAGTGGTTTGCTTGGTCTGTTTTCTTCTAGAACCCAAGAACACCATCCACAATGGGCGGGGCCCTCCCCATCAATCACTAATTAAGAAAATGCCCTGCAAGCTTGTCTATAGACCCTCTGATGGAGGCATTTTTTCAATTAAGGCTTCCTCCTCTCCAGTGGCTTTGATGGTAGCATGAATGTAATTGGACCCCATAAGCTCTTAGGGAGTGGCACTGTTAGGTGGTGTGACCTTGCTGAAGTAGGTGTGGCCTCGTTGGAGAAAGTGCAGTGGCAGGCTTTGAAGTCTCCTATGCTCAAGCAACACCGAGGGACACGGTTCACTTCCTGTTGCCTATGGATCAAGATGTAGAACTCTAAGCTCCTTCTTCAGCACTGTGTCTGCCTGCCTGCATGCAGCAATGCCAGCCATGATGATAATGGGCTGTACCTCTGAAAAGTGTAACCACCCCCAATTAAATGTGTTTTCCTTTATAAGAGCTGCTGTGGTCATTGTGTCTTTCCACAGCAATGGAAACCCCAAGTAAGACAACTCGAGTTTCTATCAAGTTGACATAAAACTGCCTGGTACAGGGATTGAGACAGAGGTGTTTCTGAGCCCCCTGAAATCTAACTGGGAGAGCCGTGAGAGACCAGAAAGGGTTTGTCTATGAAGTTGCAAGTGAGATGTGTCTTGGAAGGATAAAGAAAATTCTTCATGTAGGCAAAGATAAAATGAGCGTCTGAGGAATGGGACCAGGGAGACAGGACCACAGTAGACCACTGAAGCACAGCTGAGCAGTGGCGCACCCAGAGCCCAGAACACAAATCCGAGTCAGGGACACAGAGCTAGAAATGCCAAAGGGAAGCTTCCAGCAGCTTGCTTACCATGCCAACACTAACATGTGTGCTCATGTTCTCCAAACTTGCAAGATCCTGCAGATTAACGGGGTAAGAAAATAACGCTGTATAGACCCGTGAGTGCAGAATCTGAGACAGGTGTGGGGTCCTGTCTGGTCTGGGAGAGGAGGCAGTGCCCACTCTCCTAGTTTCTAGCTACAAGGGATCAGGAAGTGATATGCATACCCTGGGCCACAGAGGAGAGAGCCAGGCAGACAGGAAGGACGAGGCTTTCCTGGGAAAGGAACAGGAGCTTTCAAAGCCAGGGGGTGAAAGGATGTGCAGCACAGCTGAGTTCCCACCACCCACATTAGATCCTCTCTCGGCACCTACAAGGGCTGCCCAAATCCTCTCACGACTTCATATGGCAGATTCTTCCTTCTATTTGATCTTCTTTGGGGAGTCAAAGAGGAGCTGGGGGGCCAGCTTTGAGTGTGTCCAATCTGCCTGCTGACTCTCTTCCCAAATATTCTAAACAGTAGAAGAAAGAGCTTGAACAATTTTTTTGACATTGCCCTTTATTTCCCTTTTTTTTTTGTAAAAAAAAAAGCATACATTTGCATTCTGAGCAAAAATGTCAGCATTTATTTTAATATAAAACCACAGTTTTCTCTTCAAGACTTTTCTGTCGTGTTTGTCTTCCAAAGGAAGCTGCATCGTCTGTGGTACCTGCCACCTCACCCATGCCACAGCTCCAGGCATGACAGTACCTCAGGGAACTCCTTACAAACAGATGAGGACCCAGACCAGGGAGAGGTGATGTCTTCTGCCTAGGTCATAGCTGGGGAGGGACAGTGAAGCCTGGAGCTGGACGACAGCGCTTCCTGGGCCCAGCACTGGACTTTGCCTATCCCTGAGGCTGAACCCAGCCAGCATCTCATCACTCTATGCCTAGACCCAGGGTCTTTGCCCCCACTTGACCCCACTGGTTCCATTTGGTGTTGTAAACATCATCTTCCTGATTGAGTCTTACCTCCTCTTTGTCCCCTGGTTCCACCGACATTGTTCAGTCCTGGAATCCCTATCAGACTCATTAGAGATCCAGAGGCTCAGAGGGAGAGGGAGCTGAGGGAAGGGCAGATCCTATCAGGACAGAAAGTCACATAAATCAGAGCCCTGCACAGCCTGCTTGCCTGCTGGAGCATCTTAGTTCATGCCTGTGAGGACTGGCTCCTGGCAGCCTCAGCTCCAAACAACGGTTTATGAGGACTTTGGGGGATGTTCTTAATTAATTATGTCTTTGCCTCCTGCAGGCACTGGGAAGATCTTCCTAAGAACAGCCTGCAGCAGAGCAGAGGAGCCTACCGTCCTGCCCTGTCCTAGAAAAGCCTCCGGTGGCTGTCTGTCATCTGTGGCTCCAGCGGTGCCACCCCCACCCTGAGTGGACATACCCAGACTTCCCTCCCACACGGCAGAGAGCTACTGTTTGGAAAAAGCCAGAGTCACTTTGCAGTCCCCTGAGCCAGGCCGGGCGACTGCAGTAGGAACGACTAGGAAGCTGAGTCTCTCTTCAAAACAAACATGATGTGGGCGGTCGCCCTGCCTAAAATCTGTAGGCAGCTACCATTGTTCCCAGGATAAAAACACCTCTCTGCAAAGAGGATTAGGGGTTCCGTCTGCCCCCACTGTGTCATTCCAGACCCCACATGTGTCCCTTTGATCCTGCTGCCCACGCCAGCCGCAGAGGTCTCTAGATCCTGCTACTTCTCAGCTTTGACCTCCTGAGAGCCACAGTGTGCTGGTTCTCAGAACCTGTGTGCTCCTTCACGATCACCAAAGACTCACATCTATGTAAACCTTTGTGCTACGTGTCCCTCACATGTGACTGCGTAAGTCCCATGGGTAGAGTCCACGCAGAAGTCAAAGCTGAGTGACCTTGACCCAGGAACGCAATTTGGATTACTCCAGCTCCGTGGTCTTCCATGGTAACAATCTGATGGAGGGTTTGCAGTAACAGAACATGAAAGTCATGAAGACAGTTTTTAAACACAATGGCAGAAACATCAGCTTACTACAAAATGGGGACAGCTCAGCCATAGGCCTTGGATGAGTTTGGATGGTGTTCCACTTTCAGTTGGTGGAAGCCAGGGTTCCGTTTCTACATTCCAAATGGTTTACTAAATCAATGGTCACCAAGATGCTAGGTCGCCTACAGAGGAGGGCAATAAAGGGCTACTAAGGGAGGCTAAAGATTAGCCCAAGATGATTGGGCCCTGGATTTGCAACATTCCCACCTCTATACAATACTGAAGGTCTCACCAGCCAATCAGCCTTACAGAAAGCTCTGCAGACGGTACGGTTCTGTCGTCACACTTTAAAAGAAGAGTTCTTAATCAACAAATTAAACAAGGAATAAATGCATGACCTAAAGATCTGGAACATTCCAATGGAAAACTGGTGAGTGAATGAGCACAGAAAGCATTTGTTTGTGAAGGCCATGGGACACAAGACTTGGTTCTTGGGCCTTGCTGTTCACTTGGGGGCGTGTACTCAAGATGAGCAGTACTTGGCAACTCCACCCATGGTGCTTCCTGTTCTTCATCTATGCCTTCTCTGCACCATGGTCAACACTGCTCTAAACTCTCCTGGACCCCCCCTTCTCTCATTGGACCCCTCTATTCCAATCACCAACAAATCCTGTCTTCGTCTCTCCAAGACACATCAAATCCCATCAGATACATAAAAGCCTAGAGTTTGTCGTCAATAAACTATCCTAAAGGGAACTTTAAAGACATACCTTGTAGACCGATGGTGTGGTTCAGTTGGTAGAGTGTTCGCCTGGCATGGACAACACCCTGGGTTTGATCCCCAGCACTAAATGAACCAGGTGTGGTGGTGGTGCATGCCTCGGATCCCAGCCTGTGGGAGGCAGAGGCAGGAAGATCAGAAGTTTAAGGTCTTTCTTGGATACATCATGAGTTTCAGGCCAGACTGGCCCTGTAGGGGTTGAATGAGAACAGCCTCCATAGACTATTATATTTGAGTGTTGACTCCTAGTTGGTAGACTAGTAAGGATTAGGAGGTGTGACTTTGTTGGAGGAAGTGTGTCACTGAGGGTGGGTTTTGAGATTTCAAAACCCCATGCCAGACCTAATCTTTTTCTTTGTTTATCTCTCTATGTTTCTGCCTCCCCTCTTCCCTCTGTCTGATACCTGTAGTTCAGTATGTGAGCTCTTAGCCACTGCCCCAGGGCCACGCCTCCCTGCCTCCTGACATGCTCGCCATCATGATGGCTATGGACTAACCCTGTGAAACTTTAAGCAAGCATCCAGTCAGATGCTTCTTTCTGTAAGTTGCCTTGGTCATGGTATCTCTTCAAATCAGTAGAACAGTAACTAATATAGACCCTTTGCCCAAATATTAAAAAAAATTAAAATATATACCTTAGGGAGGAAGAGGATTGTCTCAGTAGGAAAACTTAAGATGGTAAAGAAACGTGAATTACAGTACCAAAAAGAATGAGGTACTAAGGATAAATTTAACCAAGCAAATGAACGACTTCTACACTGTAGACCTAAACCACCAGTGAGAGAAACTGAAGACATAAACAGGAAGCTATTGCAGACTCGAAGACTGGAAGAATTTATATTGTCAGAATGCTTGGATTACTCAAAATAGTCTACAAATTTGGTGCAGTCTCTACCAAAATCCCAGTGAGGCTTTGCAAGACATAGAAAAAATAATCTTGAAAGAATTATGGAGAGAAAAAGAGCCCTAGTAGTTGGAAGTAATGGCATGCAAAAATGAGAAAGCTGAAGGTATCACATTTCCTGACTTCAAAACATATTACAAAGCTATAGTAATCAAAATGATATGCTACTATCATAGAAGACTAGACGGATGGAATAGAGTAGAAATGCCAGAAGTAAAACGCTCATATACAGGCAGCTAATTTTCAAAAAAGTTACCAAAATTTATACAGTGGGAGAAGTCTAGTGTCTTTAATAAATAGTGTTGGGAAAACTGGGTGTCCTATTTAAAAAATAATTAGATCCTTATATTACATCATACATACAGATGAACTTCAAGTGTCTTAAGGATTTAAGTCTAAGACCTAGAACACAAGGGAGCATCATTGGCATTTCTTTTATGATGTGATGATTTCTTTTAATACAATCAAAATAAGTATAAGACAACAAAGGTAAAAATAAATAGGATTATGTCAACTGAAAATCTGTCTGTGTAGAAAATAAATCAATCAACAAAACAAAAAAGTCAGTCTACGGAATGGAAGGAAACACATAACCAGATGGAACATGTCCTGTCTATGGGCAACGACTGGAGCAGGCATTTCCCAATGTGGGTATATAAGTGGTCAAGTCAGCACAGTGATGAGCCATCACCTTAGTCCTATAAAAATGGCTGTGATCAAAGCAAGCAAAAGACAGCAGGGATTGGAGGGCCCAGAGGAAGTGGAGGACGGTCTACACCCGTGGGGGTAATGTCGGTTGATACAGCCACTATGGAAATTGCATGGAACAGGCTGAAAATTTAAAAAACGGGACTGTCAAATGATCCAGCAACCCAAATGCTCAGTCCATGCCTGAGGAAGAGTTCCTGCCTCCCATGCTCACTGCAGGATTATTGAGCCAATGGACAGTCTTAAGTGTTCTTCAAAGGATGAGTGAATAAAGGCGAAGCTCTACAGCCCATGCATGTCTTTATGGCAGGATCCAGCGTTTTCACTGCTGTTCTGGCACACCTCAAGAAGTCTGCTTCCAGCCTTCCCCCACCCCACTGAATGCTGGAAAGCTGTTCAGCCTGAAAGAGGAGGAATGGGGGGGGGGAGCAAAGAGGTGGTTCAGTGTAACACGAGGGCCTGCTTGTTGGGGTTTCTGTCCTGTCCAGTTCCCACAGCCAGCAAGTACAAAGAATCACACAGAGAGTCTGCATTAGATATAAACTGATTGTCCCATTAGCTCAAGCTTCTTATTAGCTCTTATAACTTATATAGCCCACTATTCTAGTATATGTTAGCCACATGGTTCGGTACCTTATTCGGCGGGGTAGGTCACATCTTGCTTCTTCCATGATCTGGGCAAGACTGCAGAAAGAGCTTCCTTCTTCCCAGAATACTCTTGTCTCACTGCCCTGCCTCTACTTCCTGTCTGGTTGTCCCGTCTGGCTACTGACCAATCAGCGTTTATTTAAAATATAATTGACAGAATATAGACAATTGTCCCGCACTAGTTCAGAGAATAAAGCGAGTGTTGTGTATGATGATGAGGACATCCCCATAACTCACTCAAAGCCTGGTGCAGTAGCACACCTAAATAATCCCAGTGCTGCTTTGGCAAGATAGGATGGAGCTCCCAGGTCACCTAGCCTGGCCTGTATGACAGCAAGCAGTTAGAGACTGCCTCAAACAAGGTAGAAGGCTAAATTGACACCCTGGGTTGTCCTCTGACCTTGAGACACATTCTGTGGCATGTGGACACCCACATTCATGCAAACACACAAGCACTAAGATTTTTTAAAAGATTATAAAAAAGAAAGCCTGAACTCTTTGGAATTCATGAGAACATGATGAGTCTGCCAGTCATGATATTAAATGAAAAAAAAAAACAGTTTCCAAAATACAGACATTTCAAGCTTCCCCTCCATGCATCTTAAAGAACTGGACTCACAGAAATAGAAAATAAGAGGGTAGCTTTGAGGGATCTGGAGCCGGGGAACCTTGAAACTGTTGGTGACTGGTCACAAATTTGTAACCCTGATGTTTCCACCTTTGTATTTTAAAACGATCGTTATGACTTTCTTATTCTGTAACTGTAAACCCTTCATTAGGCTGTTACCATGATAGAACGTGGAATTTGGAGTAATCTAAATGGTCTTCCTGGGTCGTAGCCGCTCATATCTAGCTTCAGAATGAGCTGTCCATTTGAGCTGGGAATTGTGGTTTTCAGTCAGCAAACACATCTATCTGCCAGGCAACATGTGCGGTGGCGGCTGTGAAAATGAATGAACCCTGCATGGACTCCACCCACGAGGCTTTTTTAAATATCAGGGAGTCAGTTAACAATGGTGAAGCATTAAGCTGATCAGGGAAACAATAACTCTGATCTTGTATGAAGTCGTAAAGAAGCAGCAAACACACAAACCAGACCCGGCAGAAGTGCAAGGAATGACTGATGGACACTTTGTTTTGTTTCCCTTGTAGTAGCAGTTTCGATGTGCTTCTGTGAAACTTATACATCAAAGAGATTAAAGCTTGTGGAGGCTATAGAGGCTCTAACAGCACAATGACAGCTTGGTGTCTTTGTTTCTGTTTTTGGACGGGGCGTCTCTGTGTCTCCCAAGATGGCCTGGGACTCAGCATGTCCCCCCATTCTCATCCAACCCTCAGTCCTCCTGCCTCAGCCTTCCAAGTGACGTAACTAAAGTGTGTGCCACCACATCCAGCAGCAACTTATTCTAGTGGGCGCAGGTGGAGCTCTAAATTAAGAATAAAAACACACATAATGAAGTTTATTTTAGAGCATATAAGAAGTGGTGTCTGTAAAACTGACCTTGAAATAGAAGTTAATAAACAAGTCTTGACATAGTTCAAAGAATCCATGTGTTTCTACGTCATATTTTATTACTAATGCTGGCAAGGTGACTCTGTGGTTAAGAATGCTTGCTTCTTTTCCAAAGGTCCCTCGTTTGATTCCCGGCACCCACATCAAGAGGCTAATAATGGCCTGTAACTCCAGGTCCAGGACATCTGACACCCTCTTTTGGCCTCCGTGGGTATCAGGAGATACCATACAAAGATACAGTTCCTAACACATACACATAAACTAAAATAAATAAAACTTTTTTTAAAAAAAGATTGCAGAGTATGAAGAGAGGTATGCAGAAGCGATTCTGGAGACGTGGGGCTCATTGTTACTCCCCCCCCCCCCCCGCTACATAGTTCAGCGGGTTATATATTTACTCAGTAAGCATCGGCTCTGTGTCTGCAGACATCCATGAAGGGAGTCTAAGAAACCCTGCAGCACTGTGGAAGGCTGTGCTTGGCGGCTGACAGCTCCAAAGTGGGAAGCCTGAGCCATTCTGATCTGTTTGCAACCGCTGAAAAGCAAGAGCTGCCCAGAATTCAACGTCCCCAGCAGCTGGGACACTGCAAGCTACAAGTTTTCCATTGATCGCGGTCGGAAGCACAGAGGATTGTCGCCTGCTTACAGCCATGGCAGTACAGGAGTTCTTCAGATCAAAGCAGGAGGCAGTGTTGCTGGATATTTTCTTGTCTTTCTTGGATTTCTGCCTCAAATTGGATTTTCTAGTCTCTCTTTTGATGGGAAAAGTTTCTACTCCATTCTGTCCACTGGAAAGTGAGATGTCTCAGAGGGCCAAAAGGAGATATGTATCTAGATATAGATATGTGTGTGTATATATATATATATATATGTGTGTGTGTGTGTGTATGTATATATATATATATATATGTATATTTCAAGCAGCCATATCAAAGAATGTGGAGGAAGCCAAAAAAAAACATTCCCTGGAGCAAATCTGAAGCAGCATTATAAGACCAAGAGCCTCCAAAGGATTCCCAAGTTCACAGCAACAGAATACTGTGGTACATCGCACAGTGGCAGGAAAGTGATAGAGAGGAGCTAAGCAGAGCTTGATCTCTTTGTTGCTGATAGATTACACACACACACACACACACACACACACAGAGAGAGAGACAGAGACAGAGACAGAGAGGCAGAGAGACAGAGAGAGAGCGTTGGGTGATTCAGGATATGTTCTGTCTTTAGTACCTCATTGCCTGGGTTAGCAGTTGGTATCAGGTTAAGTTTCTATATTTCTATATTTGCATAGTTCTACATATCTATATTTCTCATCCCCGGTTGTCTAACTCTCCTAACCCATTTTCTTACCAAGGAACGATGCCATTCATTTCTCAACTGCAGGGCTGAGTTTTGAGGACACAGATCAGTATTGGGGGGGGGGGGGTAAATCAGACCTACATCCTGGCCCTTGTTTATCCTGAAATATAACACTCTCTGTCCTTTATTTATTGGACTTCCTGACTATGTAAGGCAGTTTAATTGCAGCGCCATCATAGGCTATATTAGATACGGCTCTTCTTCTGGTTAAAAATAGTGCGTGCAACGCGACTGGCTTCGGAGCTGCTGTATCTGGGCAGACGCCACTGTCAGGGAGATGCGAACCAGGAAAGAGATGCATCTGCTGATCCTCGCGGGCCACTGTACGGCCTTGCGAATGGCACTGCTCGAGTTAGCGTGGTAGCGATGATTCACACGGTCTCCCTCCGCCTTCAGAAAACGAGTATATTTAACCGAGAATGATTTTCACGTGAGCTTGTGCACCAAGGCGAGTCTGCTACAGCGCCTGGCTTGCTAAGCTCTGGGGCAGGGCACAGAAAACAGGAACCGAGGCCCAGCTTCGGTTACAACAACCACCTCTCCCCAAAGCGGCTCTGTTACTCATTCACAGCTGAGGCTCCCTGGGTTGGGCTTGGTCCCTGGGGGAACTTACTAAATGACCAACCTTAAAACACTGACAATTTATAGATCTGGGAAATGCATGTTCTGCCCACATGTGTGGCTTTGTATAGTTGTGCTTTAGGGCACATTCAAGATGCTTGGACCGTGTACAAACCTGCACTGATAGATCTCTGAGCAGAAGCCACTAGCTACTTTCTTCTTTGAAGATAAAATTAAAAGCATCCTTTAGACTGCCTTCTCTACAGATCAGGACTACACACTTTGGATCGTCCCTTAAGTTATTTGTAACAGGCGGTGGCTTAGGCTAGTCTCCAGTGCTAACTTCAGATGTAAAACCTGAAAGAAGTCAAGGGGATTACTCTTTAAAATAGCATCCATGAATGAGTTTCCTTCTGGATTAAAGACATAACTAAATGTTTACTATAAAAATGTTGTTGAAAACAGAAAAATAGGAAGAGAAAATATGTCATCCACAATTTTTCTATGTCTGTCTCTTTATCTGGTGTTGACAGTTAATATTAAGTCTCTCTCTCTCTCACACACACACACACACACACACAGAGATATCTATATATAACATATATAATACATATAAAACAACCTGAATATTTTCATTCCATGTATTATAACTATTTTTTCATATTAGTAAATATTGTCTGAAATATACCTTTTCATAGCTATAAGTATTATATCATATGAATGCACATTAATGTTTAAGATAGACCCAAATATGTGTTACTCTTCTACACAGTCCCACAATAATAATCCACCTCTCCAAAGACCCAAAAGCAATGGAACCAACCCACGATGGGTGAATCAAATATTTTAAATTATCTGCTAGTATAAATCCCAAAGCCATAAATACCTTTGTATGCAGAACCATCTTTGCATTCTTGTCTGTGTGTATTAATTATTTAATATACTATTGAACTCAATTTTCTATCACTGTATTTTATTTACAATGTCTACATCTGTTGATGAGTTGTTCCTAAAGCCCGCAAGGAACGCTACACACAAAATGGCAGGGTCTCACTTCAAGGAGAGAGCCGTCTTCGAGAAAGGAGTACAAGCCAATGGCATTAGGTCATACAGTGAAGTAGTCTCAGGACCCTCTGCATTAATACTGTGTTTGGTGCAGGTCCTCTGAAGAATGCAAGACCAAAGTCATTCGATTGGCATTGGGATTAGAGCAACTGTTCCATTATTGAGTGCAAACTCCCGCTATAAATAACCTGGCAGTATCCATCTGCATGGGATGCTGGTAAGTAGGAAACGTGCAAAGGAAAGACCAAAATAGACCTGGGATCCATCTGGTGCATCCTTTCTATGGAGCCCCAAACAGATGGCCCAAATTCCCAAGATATACCTGCCTAATGCCATTGTCTGGCGGACACTGGGGTAGGATTCCTTCCAGCAAATGGCCTGTCCAAAGAGAAAATAATAAAAGGAAAGCCAGTCACTAGTTCCTTGAACACCTAACATGTTCCAGGCACTATTCTGAAATGCAGGAATCCAATCATGAAAGCAAGAAACAAGTTCCCTGAGCTCGCAGTCTAGAGGCCATTATGGAGTTCCCTTCCCATTTCATTAGTTTTTCTTTCGTCTTGCTCCCCTGGCTTTTCCCTGTCTCCTAGTCACATTTCCCAGACAAAGTGGCCTGCCTTTCACTGTACTTGAGTAAGTGTCCCCAAAGGCCCAATCACTAAAAGCCTGTGACACTACTAAGAGGTAGTGGAACCAGCAGCAGGAGAGATCCAGTGAGAGGAGGATAAGTCACTGGGAGTGTATCCTTGAAGGCATGCTAGACCCCAATGGGAGGAAGCTGTCATTGGGATGTCCTTGAAGGCATGCTAGACCCCAGTGAGAGGAAGTTAAGTCATTGGGAGTACCCATGAAGAGCATGTTGGACTCCAGTGGGAAGATGTGACGTTAAATCATTGGGGTGTCCTTGAAGGGCATGCTGGACCCCAGTGGGAGGAAGCTAAGTCATTGGAGAATCTGTGAAGGGCGTGCTGGACCCTAATGGGAAAAAGTTAAGTCATTGGGGTGTCCTTGAAGGTGTGTTGGACCCCAGTAGGAAGAATTTAAGTCACTGGGGTTGTGTCCTTGAAGGGCAAGTTGGACCCCAATGGGAGGAAATTAAGACTTTGGGGTGTCCTTGAAGGTCATGTTGGACACAAATAGAAAGAAGCTAAGTTGTTGAGGTATCCTTGAAGGGCATGTTGGACCCCAGTGGTAGGAAGCTAAGTTGTTGGAGTGTCCTTGAAGAGCATGTTGGACCCCAGTGGTAGGAAGCTAAGTTGTTGGGGTATCCTTGAAGAGCATGTTGGATCCCAGGTCCTGCCAGTCTTTCCTTCTTAGATTTACTCCACCATGCGGTCCTCCCTACCAGCCCCGAAGCAAATGGACCAACCATCAAAGAACTGAAACCTCTAAAACCCTGAGCCAGAACAAACCTTGCTTTTAAGTTGATGGGCTCAGATGGCCTGTCACAGTGATAATACAAAGCCGCCTGGCACACACTGATCCCCCACCCCAACCCTAGACCAGTCTGCAGCCACCAGTCAAATGTCACTGGTCTGCAGTGTCTTCAACTTGATTCTTCATCCATCAGACTTACTGACGCGTTTTAGAGGTCACAGCTACGATCTTTCCATCTCTGAATCACCTGGGCAGCCCCATGGACCTCACCACAAGTGCAGGGCTCAGCAACAGCCAGTGAAAGATTCGACAAGAAGGCCATCTTCTCTGGAACCCTCCAGAGTTTGGCATTGCTTTCTCTCCCAGATCCTTTCCCCAGAAGGCTAGGAAATCCAATAAAACTCTCCTCAGGAGGTCTGGGGAAGGATGGAATGTGTGCTGGCTCAGGTGTGGATGCCACAGCATTCGGGCAGTACGTTAAAGTCAGAGGGGTTCTTTCCTTCTCGTGACTCTCGCTGGCGTTTGTTAACCCTGAGTGCAGGGATGGAGATATACACAGACAGATGGAAATACAGAGATAGGCCAGCAGATAGAGATGGATGGATGATAGAGGGAGTGAAAACTGGCAGGGAACACCGTGTGCCACAGTGAGCCGATGAAGGATTGAAAAGCAAGACTGATTATAGCACGGGAAGAGGCAAACCCTGAAGTGATCCACCCAGAGGGAGAGTCACTGGGGGTACTCGGGAGTCAGCATTTTCCCTGGGCATTGGCATAGCTGAGAAGGAATTTTTCTTTAATTATTAATTTTATAAACATTTAAAAGAATTGTATTACAATTATCTATTTATCATTTGTTGTTTATTTATTTATTCTGTGCACATATATTTAAATGCATGCTTGCATTCCACAATGTATAAGAGTCAGAGGAAACCCATGTCAGTTCAGGGAACCAAACTGAGGTTATCAGACTTGGGGACAAACGCCTTTACCCACTGAGCCATCTCACCAGCCCTAATTTGTTTTGTTTTGTTTTTTAAAGCAAAGATTCCTCATTTTCAGTGCTTGTGACAGAGAGGTTAAAGAAGTCAGGATGGTCCATGAGCACTTTGGGCTAAGAGAAACGTAGATATACATCCATATGTACAGAGATTTGAGTTACAGACACAGCAAACTAACAGGGGGCGTGAGCCACGCGTTTCCACCAAGTTCCAGATCTGGATACATCTTGAGTGTATTCCCTAGAGCAATGTTGTTGTAGATGTGTAAGATTCCTGCAGAAGTCAAGGAAGCCAGCTCCTTTGAATGCCTGGAAACCTGGGGTTCTTGCAGGGAAGGTTTGGAGAACAGAGATGTGAGAGGCAGAGGACTCTGGTTTACCCGCTGTCTACATTCTGCCCCACAGGTGGTGGAGTTTTCCAAAGGGTCCTTGAGTGACAGAGAAACCACTACCTGCCCTCCTGGTAGGTAAACAAAGGGAAGACCGCAAGGACCTGGTGGGCATCTCTGGGCTTTCCCGCCAAGCCACGACTCATGAGGAAATGAATCAGGTGCTGAGAACTAATATGACATTGAATGTGGTCATGGTCCTTAATCCAGCCCTGCGGTCAGTGCCAAGGATAAAATCAAGAAGAGCGACCTGTTCCCCAAACCGTAAGAAACATCCTGCTCAGTTTGTCTTCTTATAAAAATGCTAGGTATGACTTTGGGCAGTGGTGGTGCACGCCTTTCAACCCAGCACTCAGGAGGCAGAGGCTGGTGGGTCTCTGTGAGTTCAAGGCTAGCCTGGTCCACACAGTGAGTTCCAGGACAGCCAAGGCTACATAGAGAAACCCTGTCTCAAGAAACAAAAACAAAACAAAACACTAGGTGTGGGATTGGCTCTTCTGTTTCCTAGTCTACTTCCCGTGAGATTTCATCTCTACGTTCAGTACTGTATATGGTAGGTTGCAGAGCTGAGAGAGTGAGGAACAGCAACCGTAATCAACATCTCCGTGGCAACGCTCGCTCCTAGGAATCTCTTCAGCCAGCCTCTAGATCTGTGGAAAGGTCCTTTAGAGGTTGAGGCTCCCATAATTCCATCTTCCCTGCCCACAAGATTAATAGGATCCATGTCTTGGTATCAAAAGAACTAGGCACCAAATGAGGCAGAGAGAGATGGGCACAAAACAGGTATGAAATGTGATCTAACAGAAGATGTACAGACAACATCAGACTCCGTTTCCACCCTTCATGAACGTTATTTCAATGGCCTTTTCATAGAGAAGTACCACAAGTGTCAATCCTGCTAGTTCACCTTGAAATAAACAAGACTTTCTGGAAGCGGCCTCCACTCGCCTGTCAAAACCATAGCTGTGGAGCTGAGAGCCCTTCACAAGGTGGGAAGTCTGCTGATGACAGACCCAGGCCCCTCAGCTCTGCGAAGACTGAGCTCCCATGTCAGATCTAAAGATATCCTTATAGAAAATGGCTCGGCTCTTTCTTTAGCAAGGAGCTGTTGACTGGGTTCCTAATCCATGTAGGGGTGTGTGTAGATCACAGTAATGGGGTCTTTTTTCACTCGGGGACGAGCCTGCCAGCTGTGTGATTCTGTGAACCCAAGCATGGAGGAAGGATCTGATCTATGTCCCGTGGTCTGTTCCACATGAGTGTTTGAGTGACTGGCCCATGAGCTTTAGATGCTGGGCCCCTGTGGAATACGTAGAGCCCGATGAGGTACTCTGAGATTGACTCGGTGGCTATCCGTCAATTCCCAGCTGCAGGTAGCTCGTCTGTCCATAGGACATATTTCTTACAAGAATAGCAAACATGCATGAAGAAGCATAGACCCATGGCTAAGTGCAATCCATACAGCGCCTCATTCTTCATGCAGCCATCCAAGGAGGCAGGTGCTTCTACAGCCAGCTTTGGAAATGGAAGAGACCATGGGTGGGGAAGGAATGGCTACAAACCTTGTTCAAAGTCACCCAGAGTACATGGTGTTGTAAGAATTTAAGTCAAGCATTCCAAATCCTATTTTTCCTACTGCTGGTCCCTGACAGATGCACAGTCTCCAGCCACACAATCCTTCTGAAGCTTTTGTTGGTGAGAAGGAGCTGATACCCAGGTTTGACTAATACACAAAAGTGACTGAAGGATGCCCACAGAGAAGGAAGGAGCCAATGGCACCTACACTGATCTCAGTTCAGCTCCCTTCCACATCCAAACCCAGTCTCTGATCCTGGGTAGTCATATCTCTTCATGAACAAGAAATCTTCAAGTCTCCGTAAGAAGGTATACTCCAGATAGACACAATGGAAACAGAAATCCCCGCCCCCCACTCCTGGTGTGGGGAAAGGAATGGGTGGGAATGAGGCAGGAAGGAGGGTGTCAACTTCCTACGAAGAGAAGGGGGGAAGCAGTTGTCCCTGGACACCTCTCTCCTCCCTGGACCTGGGTTACCCCCCCGCTAGATTCTTGCTCTGCAAAGTCTGGCCTTCACTTCCTGTTGTCATACACCCATTTTAAGCTGGAGTCTTTTCGAAGCAAAAATAGCAAAGGGGAAAATTATCTTCCTGGCCTGATTTAAAAATATCACTGAAGCTGCAGCCAGTGGGAACATCTAGGGCTCCATGTCCAGGGGAAAACTCGTGAGGACTGACTTACAAGGCTTCACAATAACCAAAGGAGACTTTTTAATGGGCTCAAAGGTCGCAGAGGCTGAAGACATATACACCAACCTCAAGGACAAAGTGAGAGGATGGGGCAGGCATATTTTGAGGGGAGGTTGAGTGGAGTTTAAGTCTGAAGTGAGGGAGTACGGTAGTAAGCACTGATTTGGTTTGGTTCCGAATGAGATATTCAAATGCTTCTCTTGATGTCATTGTTTTTGGGTTCTTGTGTTGAGAGCCCCAATTGGGTCCAGAGAGCAGACACATCTCAAGTAGACGGAGTCTGTATTCACAGTGAGATGGCCTTGATTTTTAGACTCTCCTAGATGTCTAGAATTGCCGCAAAGGCCAGCAAAACCCTTCTAGAAGATTCCAGAGAGCCAAGGAACAAAATTATCCTTCCTGGTGATAGTGCCCCACCCTGGTCGACAACAAGACAGTGATATAGAGGTAATGAGCAGAGGATGACAGAGAGACAAAAACCGCTCAGAGAGGAGCCTCTTCAGGCGAGGGACATGGTGAACCCATACTGTGCTAGCTCTGTGAGTGCCAGTGGCATCACGCCCATAATTCCTAACTGCTCTGTTGCTGTGATAAAATAGCTTAGCCAAAAATCAAAGGAAGGAAAGAGTGGCTAGGATAAAGAAGGGATGGAGAGTGGGGAAGACATTTGCCCTGTGACATCCTGTTTGGTTTTTCTTGTACCCTCACAATAACTGGCCTACCTGAGTCCTACAGGAAGAGAAGAGGATCACTGGGCTGTCCTGTGGGTGAGAACGGCTATAAAGCAAGCAGAGACGTCATTCAGGGAGATCATGATTTAGTTTTCTGGAATTTTGTTTCATGTCATTTTCCTTCTAGAATAACTTTATTTTCCTTAATATTTCAGAGGGACTTTCCTTGGTAGCATCTGATGTTTGTACATTATTCTTTAAAAAAAAAGACCACTGCATCAAAGGGTGAGACACTGGACCATGTATCCCCAGAACTATCTCTTTTGCAAGGTTTTCATCAAAGGGGTCACATGCATTTCTCCAAAAGGGAGTTTTTCCAAGCAGTGTTCTATTTCCTGAAGTGTTCATGTTGTTCGAAACCAGGATCCAGAACAGTAGGTTTGTGAGCCAGGTCTTCTATATCCCTGCCTCAGAGAAGCTTATGGTCCAAGCTTATTGTTGAGTGGTACTTGGTAATTCCAATAAACAAGATAAGCATGGGGTGCGGGAGAAGGAAGGCCAGGAAGGTCATGAAGACAAACACTGATGTTTGCTCATCTCTTGTATTTTTCTGCCTAAGTAATCCACATACATGGGAATGTTATTGGTTTTTGCAGCACTTTATTTTACATAGACCTTGTGTGGAAATTAATGTTTTAATTCTAATAAGTTTTTACTGAATATCTTAGGGTTTTATAGGTTAACATATTATATGCAAATCTAATCTTTTTAAAGCCTACATATAATATTTTTTGTCTAACATTTTGGGGCGAGAAAAAAACAAATGGAAAGGCTAGGAAGAGAGAGATGACAAGGTTAGTGAAATTCCTGATGAATAAACATGACGATGGGCATTCAGAACCCAGTAGCCATGGAAAAAACTGTGCCTGGTTCTAAGCCCTACAATCCCACCACAGAGGAGGCAGACACAGAAAGACCCCTGGGCTTACTGGTGAGCCAGTGTAGTCAGATCAGCAAGTCCCAGGTCCCAGTGAGAAGCCCTGCCTCAAAGAAATAAAATGACAGACTAATTGGTAAGACAGGTGGCACAAACCGGGCAGGGGTGGCCACGCCTTTAATCCTGGCATTCAGGAGACAGAGGCAGGTGGATCTTAGTGAGTTTGAGGTCAGCCTGGGCTACAGAGCAAGTTCCAGGACAGCTAAGGCTACACACAGAGAAACTCTGTCTTGTGTGTGGGGAAATAAAAGAAAGAAAGAAAAAAATTGATGGCACAAAGAGTAAGGGCGTCTGCTGCCGAGCCTGGAGACCTGTGTTGATCCCTGAACCGACAAGGTAGAGGAAAGAACTCCTACAAGAACACAAGTTTATTCTCTGACTTCTCAAGCCTGTTGTGGTACTCATGAGTGCTCCTGTGCACATGAATGTGAGCACGCGTGCGCGCGCGCACACACACACACACACACACACACACACACACACACATTGTATTTTCTGCTAGATAATATGGAATGTTCTTCTTTGTACCCCAAATACACCTCAGTCAATTCTCACACATTACCCATGAGCTCTAACTGATATACTGTGACTTGGGAAACACACTTTTGTTCTCTGTACTCCTCCTAGCTTTCATCAAAAAATAAATCAATAAAATAAAAAATAAAAAATGCAGAATTACGGGAGTGAAATAAACCTGAGTCCTCCCCCTCCTTTTATGAAGGGGAACCCATGACGGCACAATCCAAGTGGGGGGCTATCCTCCTGGTTACCATGGGAGGAGTCATTTAATTGTCAACTGTGACCTGTGAAATATCACTCAATTGCAGATTCACAAAAAAAGACAAATGGTTCTTAGCACAATAACGGCTGGAGTTAGCGTTATGTAAAAGGCAAGAACAAAGCATTCCTAATAGGAAGGATGAGCTCTTCTTTTTCCAAAACTGTAGAGTCTTCAAGGTGAGGGAAACCTACCCGCATAATCTGTGCTTCCCTCTGAGATGACGCAGCAGGCAGCCAGTGCAGAGGATGCCAGTCTGTTCCCGACCAGTCCCTCACAGCTTCTTCTAGCAGCGAGTCCCTTTCCTAACGTAGGCAGAAAGGCACACGTGGGAAGAGGGTGAACCCCTGAGCTCCTGTGAGAAGGCACAGGGTCTCCCCAAGAATTGTGGAGGTGGAGGACAAAGGACTTGAAAAGGTGACATCTATGCATGTGTCAAGGAGAGAAAGCACAGACAGGAAGAAGCATCAGTGCCAAATCCCTTCTCCAAGGCTCAGGTTTTGAAGGGCCTTCCCTCAGGAAGGGTAGAGGAGCTGACCAAGTTCACGAAGTACCAGTCTCTGGCCTCCCACACTGCTTACTGTCTGAGGACTTGCTGACTCTTCAAGGAAGGCCTTTGTTTACCTCCTCGGTGCACCTCATCTTGTCTGAGGGGTGCTGAGGTAGGGTAGCTCTACTAATGAGCCCATTCTACACCATTCCTTGTTGGAGATGCCCTTTGTGCCCTGCTGTGATCCAGCCACATGAGCCATGAGAGTATCAGAAAATAACAGGCACAGGAGAGGCCCTGCAAGCCACCAGAAGACTGACTAAGGCCAGCTCCACTCCATGTTTAATGGAACTTTGGCTGCTGGCTGGGGAAAAGGCCTATACTTTGGAAAATTACCCTGAAAAAAAAAAAACAGCTTCAGGAAGGAAGGGGTTACTTTGACTCACAGGTAGAGGGTGCTTTCCATTGTGGTGAATCAAAGAAGCAGAAACTTGAAGCTAATAGTCACATGACCTCTGCAGCCAGGAAGAAGAGAGCAATGATGTCTGCTCGACGAGCCTCCTCTGTCTTGTGCAACCTAGGCCTAAACCCAGAGAACAATGCCACCTTCCTTTGGGGGGTTCTTCCCACCTCAACTAACCTCATCAAGATAATTGCCCACAGACATGCTCAGAAGCTAACCTAGTCTAACTCCCTCACATACATCCCTCATGACTTGCCTCCCAGGTGAGTCTAGACCTTGTCAAGTTAAAAGTTAACACTAACCATCCCAATAGCCACGCCCACTAACCAATGTATTCTGGAGAAATCAACCATCCTCAGGTCAGCTCTCCCACCTACTGACTCGTCTAGAACAGACAGCTTGGGAGATAACATAGATTATTTGGTGTAGGAGGTCCTTTTGTGTTTGTGTTGCTTTTATTGGTTGAATAAAAATCTGCCTTGGCCTTTTGATAGGGCAGAATTTAGATAGGTGGAATAGACCAAACAGGAGGCTGGGAAGATAGGAAGTGTGGCAGATGCCATAAATCTCCGGCCTGAGATGGATGTAGGTTAAAATCTTGCAGGTAAGCCACAGTCACGTGGTGATACACAGATTTAATAAAAATGGGTTAATCAAGATGTGAGAATTAGCCAATAAGAGGCTAAAGCTTATGAGCCAAGCAGTAATTCAATTAATACAATTTCTGTGTGGTTATTTCAGGGGTTAAGCTAGCCAGGCAGTGGGACGCAGCCTGCTCCTCTTACTACATTTATTCATCTCTGAGTCTTCTCAAATATTTTAGAAGTGGGGCATCTGTGATTCCACTGTTACCTAAGTAAAGCTAGAGACTCAAAACAGTGGCTGCAGAATCTGTCAACTGCCAACCCAAACACCATCTATCCTTTGTCCATCTTTCTAATCAAACCCAGATTTCTTTTTGTTTCTAGACTTTCCTGCATGACTGCGTACTTCAAGAGTCCCATGACCAGCCCAGCAGGATGGGGACACTGTGGCACATGTTAAATTGATCATGATGTCCTTGGAAGGAAAACAAGTGATAGGTTTCTAGAAAATGGGAATTGTGGTAATCATCAAAAGAGTTCCAGAAAATCTTTTCTTTCTGACAGAAAAAACAAGCATTGTTAAGTCCGCATGGGATTTCTGGACATTCTGAGACCATTTTCAATCATGGGGTTTCTAGGTTAAAAGCCCAGGCTAACCCACTGAGGAAGGCAGACCAGGATAGACACTCATCTTGTACACTGGTGAGCGGCTGAACTCAGTCTCTCTGGGGTTGTTTTAAACCACAACTTATTAATACAAGATATCAGGCCTATTCCTGTTTATTTGATGGCTATGCTGGACTTCTCTTTATTACAACACCCACACGGGCAGAGGAGGAAGACCTCTTGTCTGAGGTTGACCAGGTGGGAAGTCCTAAGTGCAGGTAAAATTCAAGTTCTGGGATTATCGCCATCTTACATGCTCCTCTGCTGGGGTGGGAAACAAGGTAAGAACAACTTCACAGGATCCACTCAGCGCCATCCTCACAGGAGGATCTCCGTCAGGCATCTGTCAACAACCTACTAAAAACTAAAAAAATAAAAAATATCTCCGGGAAAACCATTTTTTAAAGAAGACGGAGCAACCCCCCTCTCTCCCTTCAGTATTTTCCTCTCTAAGGCTTCACAAGCGACTCTTATTCTGCCCATGGTGTCAAGATAACAGGATTTAATTACCAAATTTATATACCACCAACATGACATAAATGCATTGGCCTGAAATAAAATGAATGCCGTTATTTAAAAAAGGAGAAAAGAAAAGCTGCATCAGTATGGTGACGGCGGACCCTGAGATGACAGTTTTATTTGCTTTATCTCCTTGCAGGAAGCAGTAAAGCTATTTCAAAGAGATTATTGGGTTTTAATGATCCAGGGCATTAAAAGACATCCTCTCAGCAATGCTGACATTGTACCTCAGGTACAGAGGTAATAATTCAAGAAATAACAGCCTGACTTTTTCCTCCTCTTTCCTACCTGTCCCCAAAGAAGAGTACCACTGTGTCTATTCTCCACGTAGCGTGGGCTGTTGGCTGGGAGGTCAGGCCATGTTCTTCTGGCCTTCTGCCAGTCCAGGGAGATCCTCCTAAACTGGGACTCGGTAGCAGCTTTCAGTCTCCAGTGGGCACCAACATGGGTGTGGAGACACTGCCTTGAGATCCAGAGGAAGGCTGGGGGTGGTGGCACATGCTTTTAATCCCAGTACTTGGAAGGCAGAGGCAGGCGGATCTCTGTGAGTTCGAGACCAGAAAGAGTAAGTCCCAGGATAGGCTCCAAAGCTACAGAGAAACCTGTCTCTGATGGAGGAGGGTCATCTGTCTATGTGTTACTTTCATTGGTTAATAAAGAAACTGCCTTGGCTTTTGATAGGACAGCAGCTTAGATAGGCGGAGTAGACAGAACAGAATGCTGGGAGAAAGAAGCAGAGTCAGGCTGAGTCAGAGAGCCGCCCGCCATGAAACCACAACCTCGTGGTGAGATAAAGATTATTAGAAATGGGTTGAATCAATATGTAAGAGCTAGTCAATAAGAGATCAGAGCTAACGGGCCAGGCGGTGTTTGAATGAATACAGTTTCCGTGTAATTATTTCGGGGTAAGCTAGCTGGGATCCAGGTGGGAACACAGCCCGCTGTTCCTTTTACATGTCTCAGACATATGTGTGTGTGTGTGTGTGTGTGTGTGTATGTGTGTGTATGTGTGTGTATGTGTGTGTGTGTGTGTGTGTGTGTGTGTGTGTGTGTGTATGAAAGAGAGAGAGAGATCCAGAGGAAGAAGAAAATAGGAGAATGAGAACTTGGGAGACAAGGTAAGAAAATCCCGCAAAGAGGCTCTTAGCTTGGGCTGAAGGGCTCCATCAACAAAGCCTCAAGGCCATCCCAGCCCTCCAAGGCCTCAGGCTGCCTTCATTTAGATGAGATCCAAGCTGTAAGAATCAGAGCTCTCTTCACTCCCCGAGCTGATGAGCTTCTGCAGGCCAGGTGGGGAGATTCCCTAGCTCTGGCGACCCCCAGGGAACTGCACCTCAGCCGGACTTTCACAGTAAATTCTGGACTTTCATAGAAGATGCCGTTGGAAGAAACAGCAGTCATAATACATGCATGTACGCATGTGGTCGTACGCTGGAGATTTAACCTGGGCAGTAAGCACACTCTACCACTGAGCTACACTTGCAGTGACAATCTAGAAATTTAAACTTGGAAATTAAGGGTCAAGGCAGTGTCTTCATTTATAGAGGCCAGGGAAGGGGAAGTTAAGCTGGGAGGAACTGGAAGAGACAGATGGAGCCAAACCCAGTCCCCTCTCTGGCTGCTCCTGGATTCCTCTTGACGGGAATATCAGCCCTGGAAAGGGTGAACTTCAAGCCTCCAGACCAGCAACCGCGCCAGTCAGTCCCTTGCCCTGCTCAGGCACGCATGAGTGACCCCCTCATCCCAGACGGCGATTTCTCTTACACCTTTGAAGATTTGGTTTACATTCCAAATCAAGTCAGAACTGACTTAGCGTCCATATAAGCCACAAGCTCCTGATGTCATATACAAGAGTACCACTCTAGAGATGTTTCCGTGGAAATACGAAGAAAATAACAACTTGGTTAACCACTTTCCTAATAACCATTTTGATGCACAGCTGAGTTTTGAAGTTATGAGTACCGTGTGTCACTGTGGAAGCAGGCATTGAGGTCTCATATATGCACAAGCCACACCCAGTGTCTCAGACCACTTCCTATCGCCTGTGAGTCAAAATGTAAGAATTCTCAGCTCCTTCTCCAGGACCATGCCTGCCTACATACTGCCTTGCTTCCTGTCATAAACGTCTGAGTTGTAGGTGAGCCACCACAACGAAATCTTTTCCTTTATAAGAATTGCCATGGTCATGGTGTCTCTTCACAGCAATAGAAACCCTAAGTAAGACAACCTTCTTCTGGCCTATACAGGCACCTGCACACACGTTTGCATACTGACCAACAAGCATACATATAAATTGAAAAATAATTTGTCTTTAAAAAAGAAGAGAATAAGGTAGGGCTTGGCTTAGGTTCCCGGAGGTATTCCTTGTAAAGGGTTGTAGGGCGGAGAGATGACCCAGTGGTTAAGAGCACTGGTTACTCTTGCAGAGGACCTGGGTTCAGTTCCCAGATGTTTGCTAACAGTCCCCCCATACCTCCAGTTCCAAAGGATACAACCACTTCTAATATCAGACATGGTTCACATGTTTACATGCAGGCAAGCACTTGTACACATTAAATTGAAAAAAATTAAATCTAAAAATAAATAAGTCTGAAGAACTGTGGGACCCTGGTTGGTCCTCTATAGTCTAGCCACATGAAATGAACGGCTTGTCCACTGCACGTTCCTCACCGTGACGGACTGCCTCAACGCAGGGCCCGAAGCGCCAGGACCAATCATCTATAGCCTTACGTCTCCAAATCTGTGAGCCCAAGCAAGCCTTGTCTATTTACATGATGGTTATCTCGGGTATTTTGTTACAGTAGTGGGAACTGACCAGTGTGATTAGTAAGGGCACATCCCTAAATCGTGTTTACTGTGCAGACACAGAGCCGGGACAATTCTCAGAGAGGTTACATAGTGAGCACTCAGCTATATCAGGAAAAAAAGAAAAGAAAAGAAAAGAAATCCAGTTGTAGGGAAAAAATCCTTTTAGAGACGGAATCTATCTCATCGCAGCTCTTTAACGTAGGAACTACGCTGTCTGGGGCAAACTCTTCAGTCTCCCCAGGCCTCAGTTCTCAGAGCTGTGAAGGGAGGCTAGTAATAGGCATCCTTTTTGGAGTGGAAGGGAACCTGCCTGCGTCTGGCAAATTAAACAAATGGTAGCTACGATCACCATTGATTTGTTCCTCACACCTCCCAGGAGCGCTCTGGACCTAACAGGGGCTGGAGCAGGAAGCCCCAAAGCGATAGCTTTTCATCTGACGAGCGTCTCAGTAGAGACCGCGTTGGTGGCGCCACCAGGGTCTAGGGCAAGAGCGAGGTTTGGTCTGAGCAGCTTGGAGACAAAAGGCCCAGGAAGGAGAGTATCACACAGGAAGCTGCAGACTATGCTGTCCCAGAGGTAGGCTTGAGTCCACCGAAGCAGGGAGCCCAGAGCAGCCCCAGGAAGTTTACCTCTCTATAAAAGGTGGGTAAAGAGCAGAAGGTGCTTCCCAGAAGGCTTTGCACTCCCTTCTCACAGGTTCTTTTGTGTAGTTGTGTGTGTGTGTGTGTGTGTGTGTGTGTGTGTGTGTGTGTGTGTGTGTGACGAGCTACTGGGCTTCCATTTCAGGGGTATGTTCAAACCCAAGCCAGATGACCAAATGCTGATGAGAGGCACTCGTGCTGGACAATGCTAGAACCAGGAAGCTCGCTCCTGAAATGTGACTACTCACAACTCAAAGATCAGTGCTAAAGGCTTAGCACACAACAGCTGACGTCAGCTCCCAGCCCCAACACAAGGCAGACACTGCTTGAAACTCTCCATTTTGCAGAAGAGAAAGCTGAGGATGGCCTCAATCCTTCCCTTGTTGCTGTCGCAAAATGCCTGGTGCTAAGCACTTTACAAAGAAAAGAGGTTAATTTAACTCACAGGCGGGGGACTGACATTCAAAGGTGACGTGGCTCCCACTGGTCACCTCCAGTGAGGACCCCCCAGCTCTGTCGCAACATGGTAGACGGCATCACATAATGGGAGAATGCACACGAGAGGAAGGCAGATGGCCTGTTCCTCAAAGTTTGTTCTCAGAGTAACGAATCCACTCTTGCCGAGACCTGGACCACTCTGGGACATTAGGATCGGTTGTTTCTCAAAAGCAGTCGTGACTCCATCACCTGTGACGAGATCTGCCTCTTAGGGGTACCTTGTGATACCACTGCACTAGGGAGCAAGGTTCTAGCATATGAACCTTTAGGTGACACTCTAACTCCCAAATGACAGTAGCCTCTCTCCCACTGAGCCAGAATCCTTATTCAGGCAGAGCCTCTGACCCTGTGAGCTAACCACTGTGCTGCATCCTCCAGCCATTCTTTAACCCTTGGTCCTGCATTCGTGAAGCTCTGGTCCTGGCCTCTGATGACAAGGATGGGGATATGGGGACCTGAGAAGCCAGCAGGTACCAGGACAGGCAGGATGGGAGGGGGGGGCTGAGGAGCAGGGCATAGTCACTTAACTATGACATTGGATGCTGTCTGGAAGTGTCTCGGCCATTCTGACTGGCTGGTGATTTTACCTGCCTGTCCTGTCGCTTGCTGTGTGTAACAGACATTGGATCTCTTCAGCACCTGCCAGCTCCACGTCCGGTGTGTCTTCCCTGCATATCCAGCCTCTCACTTGGCGGAGTTATGCCAGCCAGCCACCCACTCCCTAAGTCCCTAGTTTCTGGTCCTCAGCTGCCCTTCTCCAGCCGGGCGGGGGCGTCTCCCTCCTCTTCTCCCCCACCCCACTTCCATACAGGGATCTGAGTCATTGACAGGGAGTGGGTGAGAAGAAGCAGAGAAAGCAAAATCAAAACCTAAAAACTCCCGAGGGCAGTAACAATTAATATTTAACTTGAAATTTCCTGGGAACAGATAGTGCGGGCTATTCATGTGCAAATCAGATGCAAATCAGATGCAAACATTCTCCGCACTGGCCCCATCATTATTCTGTAAACCTGCAGGGCAGCTCTGAGGGCAACCGGGAGAGTCCTCCTACCCTAAACCTGCTCCAGATGCACAAGACCCCCAAACAGGACCTGACAGGGCTCCAGGAGACATCATTCAGGGGACACCAGCTGGCACCAGAATCCTGACATCAGAAAATCCCTTCCAGATCTTAAGGTCATGTGTCTCCTGCCAAGGAAAGAGTTCCTTGCTCCTCCCAAGAATTCCAACCTGAGGGTGACCCTTGGCCTCCTGATGCCTACGTTCACTTCTCTACATCAGCCTCAAAAGTCTAGTAAGTGCTTCCCCTGCTGGCCCTTGAAGCTGCTCTGTCTACCATCTTTCCTGCCCTACCCTTCCCTCTGACTGCCCTCTTAGGCCCAGGGTCAGGCACAGCCAGTATGGGCCAAGGTCAGCCTCACCAGATACACACTAGGCAAAAGACACATGGATCTTTCTGGAAGATGAGGACAAGCCCCACTTGGGTTTCCTGTTGTTGTCTCTGTGGCAGAAAAGCGGTCCCCCAACTCTCCCCTGGTTATCCCCAAGTCTAGAAGAATTTGGAACTCAGAACCCACAGCCCAGGTTCGAGCCCTCCAGCTCAAGACAGAGTGGTGCTCAGGTACCTCTCTCTCCTTCAGAATTGGCAGCTCCTTGGCAGGAAGCTGACTGCAGGCCCAAACTCCTCACCTCCTCTAGCTGAATTCATGTGGGGAAGTAAGAAAACGACCAAAGAGGAAGGATCCTTAGCCTGTCGGGCAGGAAGCTTTGGCGGTGATTCCTATTCATCCCTGAATCTTCCTTCACTCAATGCTTCTGCACACCCAGCATCTGCCACGGTTGAGCATGCATTGGGGAGACTCTGATGAGGTCAGCACAGATGGCCTGGTCAGTATCTCCTCCATGGCACCTGTCCTCCACAATAATGAGGAAATGGGACAATTGTCCCAAGGTCCAGTGGGTTTATGTCTGACCCTTTCTGGAGTCCCAGAGTTTAGGTCTGTGTGGGAAGGCAGGAGCCACCACCCAAGGCCAGCGTCATGTCCCCACTTTGCCTAGACACCTTGTCCAGACCAGGTGGGAAAGACTGGTGAGAGCAGGGGCAGTCCTGCTTATGGTCCTGCGAGACATCTAAGTTCTGAGGCTGCCCTCCATGAAACTGTAAGACACTCAGGTGAATGACACGATGACCTCAGACTGGGCTCAGCTTGTGCATGAAGGGTATTCGCTAAGAAGGCTGATGATGGGAGCTCAAGCTAAGGTTTAAGAGTTTGATCAACAATTTCCAATGGCGGAAGAGAGGAAAGAATGCTGGGGTGGAGGTTTCCTGGTCCTGCATCTGGAAGGTGAGGTCAGGGATGACAGACTGAGACATGGGAGGACCACTGTCTCTCTGTCTCTGTGAAAAGTCCTTGATTTTAACTGTAGTTAAATAACTCAGTTCATCCTCTGAGTACATCATGAGCATCCACCCTGTGTCAGGGCCTGTTGTGGGCATGGTAAGAAAACCTTTACTCTGGGGGCTTCCAGACCAGAGGGTAGAGGTGCTCATGTAGCGATCCCAGACCTAACAACCTCAAGAAGGAAAAGTAAGATGTTGACCACATTAGACATTAACAAGAGTTAACTTGTGAGACTTAAAAGTGCACCCCACTTTCAGAAATATTAAAATGTGGGGGAAATGGGAACCTGAGGTCTGAAAGGCTGTAATAATATGATTTACTGTACATAACAGTAGGAATTGAGTCTTTACTATGGTAGCATAATGATAAAGGGCATTTACCTTAATTCCAACTCCTGTGGTTGCCAAAAAAAAATTGCTTACAGCAGCCAAAGTAAAACCAAAACAACACAACAACAACAACAAACAAGGCAATATATCCCATACCAGATGGAGATGGGCACCTGGTCCCATAAGATTTGGGTGGATTGTCCCAAGATTGATGTGGGATATCCTGCCATATACGTGTTGCTTTTGTTGGTTGAATAAAACTGTTTTGGCCACTGGTTTAGCAGAGTAAACATAGGCAGGAAATTTGAACACACACACACACACAGAGAGAGAGAGAGAGAGAGAGAGAGAGAGAGAGAGAGAGAGAGAGAGAAGGTGGAGTCAAGGAGACACCATGGAGTAGTTAAAGAAGAAAGAGGTTCAAATATTACCAGCAAGCCATGAGTCTCATGGATAAATATAAATTATTACAAGTGGCTTAATTTACTAGTTAGAGTTAGCCCATAAGGAGGCTACAATATTGGTCAAACAAGAATAACTGATAGTAAGCCTCAGAGAGGTTATTTCACAAGTGACTTTAGGAACAGGCAGGCAGAGAAAAACCTGTCAAGGGAGGGCGAGCAGCAGGATGGAGAATATGTCTGTCTACATCTGGTGCCCAACATGGAGCTCCAATTCACAACCCTGAGATTAAGAGTCTCATGTTCTACCAACTGAGCTAGCAAGTACCATGCTCTACTGACTGAGCTAGCTGGGCTTGTCCTGGCTATAATAGTCTGTCAGGCTGAATTACCAGATCATCACAGAGGGTGATGTGACAATGTTTCTGGGGTCTCTTTGCTTCTCCTTTCTCATTTCCACTGGCCAGCTTACTCCATCACATCTTCTGTTGGACTGACCCAGCCCCTGACCTTCACCATGACTGGTCAGTGCCCTCACAGCATACTCTTAGATTTCTGGTTCCAAATTGCAGGGAAAGAATTTCAATTTATACAGTGTCTGTCCAGATAGCATGTGACTTACTGCAACAAGGAGGAAGTACCCAAGAAACCATTGGCTCAAACAAAACCAACATTTCTTTCTCTCCTATGACAGTCTGCCTAGCATGCCATGTGTTCCGTGAGCACATTTAGGACCTGGGGTCTTTTCAGTTTTTAGTCTGTCATTCTTCTGGTAAGGACTTTGCTCACGTGGCTCATACCACATCCCTACTGCAGAGGCGGATTAGAGGTGCTGAGCGAGAGTAAAATCAACCCAGTCAGAACAAGTTGTATTTATTTGGAGTTAATTAGGATTGCAATCTGGAAGAACACAGATTTACAGAATCCTAGAAAGAAGCTGAATTTCTGATTTTGAGGTTATTGTTAGCTAAAAATTGAAATAGGTGCTGTCAACTTTAGACTGTCTCATGGGAAGAGAATTGGACGCAGCAGTCTCTGCCTCTGGGCTTGTAAGGAAAGGGGCCCATTGTACAGGATAGCAGAGGTCAGCAATGTTTAAGACAATTGTAGTTTGGTCTATCCAAGAGAATGGCCTGGTTCAAACATTCAGCTGAAGACAGGTCTGAGATTTGCTTAGCAATGGTCTCCAATTCCACTTTAAGTGCCCAGAATCACTGTTACTCCATTTTTTATTATGATTATTGTTATTGTTACCTCCATCCCCATAACCATAATTTATTCATGGGACTAAGTCTAGTTTCAGAGGAACCCAGAAAATGGCATCGTTGTCAGGTAAACAGATGGGCACACAGGTCCACTGTCCTAACACAAATAGCTGTGGTGGCAGGAGGGAGGAAGGACTGTCTCAGGGAGCTGTGCAGAGGAAGCTCACCCGGCACACACCACCCTGACTCCATACCTGGCCTTGCACTGTACACCACAGCTTCCGTCTTCTCGGGTGAGAAAACTTCCTGTGGAGAAGATAAGCTGAAGCAAAGCGTTCAAAGCCATAGCGTGGGTCTCACATAACTAGCACCCAATCAAGGAAGGCGTTCAGTTGTTAGATCCGAGCACCCAAAGGGGAGATGGCCAGTCCAGGCGGGGCTGCTCTGCATGCCACTCAGTTCGGACAGTTGGGCAGCCTTCCTTTGCACTTCTGGTTCTTGGGGGAGTGGTTCTCTGGGTCCCCCACTAGTAAAGATGCTGATCCTGTTTTGCCTGGGGTAGGATGCAGAAACCTGCTTCTTTCATGCCAGGAAATTTGGGGCTCATACCTGAAGAGCTGCGCACAGAAGAAGTCGCCATGTCTTAGATCATGTCTAAGTACAACCACCTCTGGTTGTAAAGACCGGTTTCCTTGGATTTATAGAGACTATAAATCTATCTATAGGACAGAACACTGCAATGGGAGTTGTTTGGTCTCACAGTTGAGTGTGGAGCATCTCCAGCCCAATGATGACCTTCTCCTCCAACTTCTGCTAGAACACCAGAGGCCATTTGGGCAGAATCTGTGTCCATCTCAGTTACCAAAATGTGCAGACGGGTAGTAGTCACTATTAATAGTGCCACTTGGTGAGGCCAAAGCCACACGTGTAAAATGCTTCCTCAGGGGGATAGTTAATCCCCTGAGAACCCAGGTCATCTCAGGCCTGATGTGATGCTGACCGATCTCCTCAGACACGGCCGAGGCAGGGATTGGACACGGATGGCCCAAGTACAACCCTCCTTACTGGTCCTCACTCTCCCACAGCCAGCCCGGTGCTTGAATAACACTGACTGGATAGTGTATGATTATAGAAGAAATACACAATCATCCTAAGTGGTTTCTGAAGACATAGGAAGGCACAAAAGAAAAACAAAAGTCACCTATAATCCTGCCATCCAGAAATAACCATTATTAACATTTTAGAGTAACACACTACTAGGTTTTCCTATGCATACATTTGCATAAAATTGCATGCATCAAACCTGAATTTCCCCGAATCCCGGCTCTGTAACCTGCTTGCTCCACTTAACAATATATACCATTTTCCTGCCTCACCAGCTCTTCTCTGACAACCTCATCTGTAATAGCCCGTTGTACCCTAGCAATCGGGTGCACAATGGTTGGCACAGTTTAAGTTATTTCTATTTTTTTTGTTTCGGTTTTATTTTTCAGTTTTGCTATTATAAATCTTATTATATGTTAGTAATGGTTTTCTCAAAATCGATTCTGAAACACCAAATTCTGAGGTCCTGAAAAATACTCGTTTTAACATTTCAGGCACAAGCCACAGAGTTACATAACACTTAGAGGGTAAGGTATGGTGAAGATGGGGCCCTGGGTCAGGCTGCAGGCCGTGTGGAGGGTGGTGCTGAACTGGTGTTGTCCCCAGCTTCACCCCTAACCCTCGGACTATTGGGAGAACCTTGCTTCCCCATTCCCAGCTCCCCCAAGTTCTCCCAAGGAGTCCCTTTATCACCTACAGATGTTTCTCATCTGCGGTGATATTCAGCTCATTTTAGGCCTAAAGCAATTATTTCTGAAAAACCAGACTTTTGACAGAAGTACATTTAACTTTTTAAAAATAGCATTTTTTTTTTACTGCATGCTATTATCATTGTTACTTATTCAAATGTGTTGATGGTGGAGTAGGTGGAAGGGTGATGTTTGCATTGGCATGGCAACCGGTGACTAATTGAATTCTTCACAGTCCGTGATGGCTTCTGTGACTTAGGTGGGGCCAGAAATGGATTTTCCTCCCTCTGTGTGTCATGAGCTTATGGTAGAGAAAAGGTTACCCACTCATGTTCGAGCTCCACTCGTGATCAAGCCCTTTCTTGTGCTATTTATGGTTTCAGTTTGCGACATCTCTTGGGCTGGGAGGTTTGAGGGAATTTACTTCCCACGCTGTCAATGTAGGACTTCTGATCAACAGAGACCCTCTGAGACTGTTTCATTGGCCCTTTCCTGTTTACCACGGAGCTGCAATCCCAGCTCTTATCAACCCTTCCTGTTGTCCTCATTCCTTGTTTGTTTGTTTGCTTGCTTTTGTTTAAGGCTGCTGTGGGGAGGGTTGAGACAGGGTCTCCGCAGTCCAGGCTGGCCTTGAACTCCCCACCCTCCTGCTTTCTGTGCTTTCACCCCTGGTTTCTCGTGCTCTCTCACCCATATGAGGAAATGAAAGCCGCCCTTGTGTGACTTACAAGGATGGAGAGTGCATGCAGTTCGTGTGTGCGGTGAAGGACAATGGTAAACTCTGGAAGCTGACAGTTTAACCACATTGTACCCGAGCTGACCCTAGGAGGTAGGGCGAGTCCTTCACCCACAAGGATGGGGCACAGCTAAGCACAGACTTTCCTCTCACATTTAGGGCAGATCTTCCAGCTCCACTCACCCAGTCAAGACAACCCCTCACAGGTAGAACCGGAGGCTTGTCTCGTAGGTCATTCTAGAGCCTGTCAGGAAGACGAGATTCCCTACCCCACCACCCAGAGTCTGCAATTTATTTCAGGGAAAACAGTGTTTCCCACACTCAGGCCCCAAGCACAGACGGAGCCAACTCCATTCTAGCATAGGTCTTTCCCTGTGGTCAGAGTCATGGGTTGAGAGATGAACACATGAACCGAGCTGATCCCATAGGAATGAGTTCTGCCAAGCTGATAAATTTTAGCTCTGGATCTGCTACCAGCAACCAGATAAAGCAAGCCTTCCTGAACAACATCGTTAACACTATAAACAGATTACAGTCAAGTCAAGATGGTGTAGTATGGTCTCCTAGACCTAACTGGGCCTGGTACTTCGCCACTTTGAGGTTTTCCAATCAAGTGAACTAAACAATTCAGACATTTCCTTCTCCTCCCAGAGTATGAATGAAGACAGGTGCACACAACCGACATACACACACACACACACACACACACACACAGAAGAGTTATATATATATATATATATATATATATATATATATATATATATATATGTATGTATGTGTGTGTGTGTGTGTATGTATGTATGTATGTATGTATTTTCTCTCCTTATACCTGAGCCCTGTCTCTAAACTCTCTACTTTCAAAAACATTCAGGAAACCAGCACCGAAAACAGGAAGAGTTCTCTTCTCCTTGTTTTTTCTTCTTGGCTAGTCCTCATCCCTGTTTGCAGAAGTTACAGATATTGGGGGGAAAAGTGTGCAGAGGGACTCTTCATAGCTGAATGCTTACGACTGTTAAGACTGATTTTACTTGGCAAAATTCAAAACCACAAATGATGAAGGCTGTAGGGAAAGTTACAAAACAAACAACATTCTCCAGGGTTCTTCCCATGGGGCATCCAGACAGGGCCAAGCGCTGGTACAGCTAATGCGGTAAGTGCTGATGTACAGGTGTATTTTCCTCCCAGAGAGGGGAGGGGGAAAATCAATAGAACATGCAAATAAGGCCTCAAACTTCAGAGTGTGGAAATGTGGGTATTTTAATTTCCCTTGATACAGACAAAGGCAGCCATAAGAAGTTTCTTCAGGAGAGCTTGTCATCTGCCATTTATAGGGGGGGGGGGGGGGTCAGCGGCAGTAGATAGAGGAAATCACTATCCAGAAGTCAGGAAGACCCTGGCCCACCGTGTGAGAGGCCCAGTCGTTCCCAACAGGTCCAACTCCTTCCAGAGGCCGCTCGAAAACCACCAAAGTAAGGATGAAATTGTCAAATTGTACCTTGTTCTTCATGGCTGCCTCTGTTTTGGAAGGGAGCATTTGAGCTGCCAGAAGCTTCCTTGTGGCCTCTTTGGAAGATGTCTCTTTTCTGTGAGAGGACACAGTTGAGCTTCTGAGCCAGGCTTCTGACGGGCTGCTGCTTTGGAGGGCCTGGCTGAGCGACTGCAGAGAGGCAGCCCTGGAATCCCAGCAGCACTGGCCGACTTCGCCAGCCACTGACAGGGTGCCACTTTGGGAGGTGGCTGAGCCTTGCTTTCCTTGTGTATAGGGTGTGATCGAAACACCTGCTCTGGAGTGAACATTAGAACTAGCTGATGGGCCAGGCATGCTGATGCACACCTTTAGCCCCCAGCATGCTGAAAACTGAGGCCCTGAGGCAGGGAGATGTCTGAGTTAAAGTCCAGCCTGCTCTATTTAAGCATCATTAGGCCACCCAGGGCTGCATAGTGAGACTGTCTTTAAAACAAACAAACAAACAATAAATAAAATCAGTGCTAATAGGAGCCAGGAGAGGTGGCATACACTTCTGTAATTCTGTGGTCAGGAAGCTGAGGTGGGGAGGGGGTGCTGAGGTAAATTCAAGGTCAGTTTGTGACTGTGTAGTGGAATCCCGTGGAGAAAGGAAGGAGGGGGCGAAGGGAGGAAACAGACTCAGGATCCCTTTACAAGCAGAAATGAGTTATGGACACCTAGACAGTCTCACTGCCTACCCCTAAGTTTGTGTCAGAAACTATATAGCATACAGTGAACTCTCTCTCTCTCTCTCTCTCTCTCTCTCTCTCTCTCTCTCTCTCCACCCCTCCTCCAGTCACTTGTAGGAAGAACGTGATTTGCTGTTACACAATGACTTTAGGAAAGTAAGATTAGAATAATAACACAATGGGCAGATGTCTACACTTCAGGGCTTAGCCTCTAAAAAAGAAGAGAAAGGGCTTAATTTTGAAATAGGATGAGACTACGAAGGACCGGGTCTCTCAGGGCCCTGGAAGGACAACAGGAACTTCCTGAAAGTGACCTGTTGCTCCTGGGCTAGGGCAGCTGTGAAGCAGGAATGCGAGCCCATGGCCTGAGCCAGGATCAGCAGCTGGCCCCTTCCTGGTGGGAGTCGCCACTTCCTCCCTGCCTGCCTCTGAGCATAGAACAGGGCGGCCATTAGACAGGGCTCCGGTGGCGGTACTGAGCCCACACAGGGAAAGCCTCCCGCCAGCCCTATGCCAGGCAAGAAGCAAATGCCACAAAGAGCTGTTACCTGAAGAAATTCGGGCGTTAAAGAAAAACAGTTTTTTACAAGGCAACAGAGAAAATAGACACATAAAAACTCTCCAAGGCCTGTCAACAGATTGCACTGCATCCTCCCTGCTCTCAAGTTTACGGAGTCTTTTTCCTTCCGCTCTGGTTTTACAGAAACCCTGCATCTCAGCAGGGAAACCCTGTGAAGTGAAACCCTTAATGCTGTTCCCAACTGAGGGGATTTTTGGTGCTGGTGACTGTGGTGTGATGCTTTGCATTAATCAGATGGGTAGGGGCATCTATGCCCAGTGCCTAGGCTGGGATGTGAAAGGTTTGCACCAAAAGGCAAGCTAGATCCACTGAGTTAGATCCTTCCACCTCTCTGTCTCGTCATGGCTTCTGGGAGAAATTCCCAGAAATAATAGCTGCCACATTCAGAAGAAAAAGAAAATGCCCCAAACTTTGTTTAAAGGTTATTTGCTTTCTATCATCTTTGAGGTGGTCAAAGTGATTCTCCTCAACATCAGTACCAGAAAGTAAGGGTTTGCTCTGGTTGGGACAGTTCGTTTTCATGTCAACAGGACACATTCTAGAAACACACCGGGGAGAAATGATCAGCGAAGGATGATTTAGATCAGGCTGGCCCAGAGGCACCATAGGTTGTCATGATGACGTTAGCTGATGTGAGATGATGACCCAGCCCAAAAAAGTGGCCGGCACCATTGCCTGAACTGGGTCCTGGAGGGTCTCAAGGCAGAGATGAGCCGAACGTGAGCTTGCATGCACCGTCTTTGCCATTGACTGTGGATGTAACCAGATGCTTCAAGTCCCTGCCTTGACTTCCCCCACAGTGATGGACTGTAACCTGGAAGCAAAAGCAGAATAAACTGTAACGTGGCTTTCGTCGGGACATTTCATCACAGCAACAGAAATGACACAGCGGCCAGTGTGAGGCTGACTGAATGGGAGGTATTTAGGGAAACAGCACAGTGAGTAGACAAAGCATATCCCGTAGAAACAGATTTACATTTCAGATTTACCCCCAAAGAACATCTTTGTGAGCCTACAAGACAGCTCGGTGGGTAGGGCACTTCCCGTGTCTCCTGACAACTGGACTTAGATGCCTTTGCCAAGAATGAAGAAGAGAAGTGACCCCGCAAAACTGTCCTCTGACATCCATATGTGTGCTGTGTGGCACGCATGCATCTGCACACACATCGTACATACACACAGTATCAAGAATATAATAGTTTTAAAAATAGCTTTCCATTCAATGTAAATGTCAACTGGTTGGCCACAGTTGTATAGAACAGGCAAATAGTCATGACTAAAGTGTGGATGGGAAACCTGCTACGTGGACCACCCTGTGCTAGAGAAACAAAACATGAGCCACCCCCCATCCTAAAGACCAGTCTGATGGGAAAGCAACCAGGTCTACAGCCTTAACACTGGGGCATGCCCAACGGTACCTCAGGGAACAACCCCAGCTTTGGTCAAGCTTCTTGCTTGTAGACAATGCAGTCCTCTCTGGCTTGTTTAAACTGAGGGGATTAATTGAGGTTTATAAATATCTCAGAAAATCACTGGGAAGAAACAGGCTCTTGCCTGAGCTTCCACAATCCTGCCAAAATAGCTTGCCAAAGACATGCTGTCTCTGCCACAGACAGGAGCCTCTGAATCAGTAAGCCACTGCCACCACTGCTGGCTCCATCGCCCTGTCACATCCGCCATCATCCAAGCCAGCAGGATGAATGGCCCGTGTCCTGCTTCTTTTCCCATGAAACTTACATCCATATCCAAGTCGCTCATAAACGTATCTGGCTGGCAAACAATAAATCACTATCAACGCCCCACACAGGGGGCAGGGAATATGGGAGTTCCTCCATGGGAACTTGAGGTGCTTAACATGGGGAGCCATCACAATGTGGAGAAACTAAAACCTTTGCGATAGGAAGAACTGCTGCCCCCTCAGTGGCTGAAGAGACCACTGCTACGTCAAGTGGGACCCATGTGATGGAAGCACATCCTTCACACATACACTTGAGATCGGAGAGAATGATTCAATAACCAGGCACCACTGAGGTGTGGCGCTGATTGATCTTCATTTGACCTTGACTGAGTAGGGTCTGGTCCAGCAAAGGGTTGCAGGGAGAAAACAGCCCAAACATTCAAATAATTTTAGGAATCTGCAGGTTTCCTGCCATACATACAGGATATAACTGTGAACTAAAAGACCCATGCTTCACCTCGATGGGGCCCACAGTTTGGGATAAGAGGCGAAAAGGTATAAGAATTTTCCAGAAGGTCAATGGTAGTTAACATGAAATTTTGGGTACCATAACTTGGGTAATGGCTGCCCACAGGCTGGTGTGGGATAGGCTTGCTTATCAGCCTGGTAGACCCTGTAAAGAGGTGATTTGTACTGAGGGTTAGATGTCTGTGGTTTTGAAGGGAGGGTTCCTGTTACAAGCTCCTGTCACGGCATGCCACCTTACCACAAATCCAAAAGCAATGGGCCAACCTGCAGTGGATTGAAACTGAACTGTGATCCAAAACCATACCCCCCCCAATTAACTATTAACTTGGATATTTGTTCCAGTATTGGACATCTGATTAGCCCTGAGGTGGGGAGGTGACAAGAATGGCTGCATTTATGGCCTTACTGTCTTCTGCCCTTACAAGGCTTCTACCTCATTCTAGATGTTAGAAAATAACCCATTTGATAGCCCATGGCTTCTGAGTTGGCAATTAAGCACAACTTGGCCCAAACGGAGAACACGGTAGCTGCCAACAGGTGATCCTCCCTTGTGACTGAGCCGGGATGTGTGAGAGAATGTGTAAGCTATGTAACATTCATCTGCACATCAGAATCGGGAGCTAAGAGGGACCACAAGAGATCTCGAGATCTCAATGTCAAAGTGACAGGAACAATGTCCTGCTGAAGAAAAATCAACCTGATGGAATGGAAGGTGAAGCATGATTAATAAAAACTCAGAAAGAGAAATTGGGGTTCAACCTGAAGATCTGGAAAGCAAAACAATCACTGGCTCTTACCTCAACCTCCATCTGAAATGGCAATCCTGCCTCCAGGAATCTCTGAATGAGACTGTCTGAGAGCTGTCTCCTCCCATCTTATAATCCTCTCTAGTTCTGGGGTTAAAGGTGTGCACCACTACCCCCTGGTTTCTAGCAAGCTAGTGTGGCTACTGGGATTAAAAGTGTGTGTCATCAATGCCTGGTCTGTAAGGCTGGCCAGTGTGGCTGTTTTACTTTTCTGATCCTCAGGCAAGTTTTATTTATTAAAATAAAAATGATATGCCACTACAGGCAGGAACAACAGGATGGGGCAGAGTGGACTGAGTGTCTGCCAGTGATGTCTAGGGAGCCATAAACTCTTGCTAAAGAGAGCAGGGAGGGCCAGTCCAAGCACTGCACTGCGGCCTTCCATTTCCTGGATTCTGTCGTGGGCTCTGCTCTGTGGCTCCTGGGAGTCCCAACGCCTCCATTACCATCTTCAAGTTTTCCCGAGCACCCACGAGGGAGCATCATGGTGCCTCTCTTTGACTCTTCAGCTAAACAATGAGACTCTGAAAGGCCTAGACTCCACCCAACCACCCACCATGGAAAGAGAAATTGTTTTTTCCTTTAATAAAAAAGAAAACGAGAGTTAAATATTGGTTGATTACAGTTTAAATTCATATTTTTAGTATTTCATTTGTACCTATGTATTTATCTTAGCAAGAGGCCATATTATGTCTACTGCCTGGTTGGTGTGGCTGTGAACATGTCAGTAACCATGAATAAAATCACAGAAGCTATTGTTCCACCCTCCCACTCCAGTACCCCTTGGTACCCACTCCCACCTCCTCACCTAGAAACGAAGCCTGTGCACACGAGGGAGCTAAGGTCGCCAGGAACACAGACGACAGAAATGGATGCTCTATCATGTTTTAAGGAAGCCTAGTTTACATTCAGAACAGGACGGTCCTTCCTCCCTCGCCCTGAGAGACCAGAAAGCGCTAACCACATCCCTAGACCTCTTAAGGGCGTATTGACCGATACTGTTTCAAATCAAAGGCTGTTTAAAGAAAGGTTTGCTTCTGTGTGAAGTTTTGCTGAAAAAGAAAGGCTTCGTGTGCCCTCCTAAACAGGGTGGTTGGATCCCATTACAGGAGCTTCTTCTCAGAAAGCTGGTTTACTACCTCTCTGTCTCTAAACCCGCCTTCCCCCTCACACACATCTGAGGTTTCTGTTCACACACATTGGAACAGAATGTAGCAGGCCCAGATGTAGGGGAGACTGTTCCCTAGGGGAGCCAGCAGCTGAGGGGCCAGATTAAGCAAGGCGTTAGAGAACATGAAGGCTTGACTAGAGCTATAGGGTAAGTTTGTACACTCGTTCATTTATTCATTCATCCGTTCTTTCGGTCATCCAGAAAAGATTTATTGGGAGTAGGGATGTAAGACTAAAAGCTTCGGTCCCTGTTCTCGGGTTGCAGGGCCCAGAGCCATCAGGGTGACACTGTCAGGTGTCATGGAAGTGCCTAGGATGGGTTTGACCGTCTCTAATGTGCTAGTGGAGGTGTTGGGGAGCTGATTCCTGTGTACTGTGTGACTCTGCCTGCCGGGAGCTGGTTAGAGAAGACCTAGAAACAAAACCAGCAGGACAGGTAGTGAGACCCAGGCAGAACGCCATTTTGGCCAATTGGTCACCATCATAAATACTCTCTACTAGTCCTTTCTAAGTATTAGCCAATAAGACATTTATTGAAGACTTACTGTGTGCTAGACGTTAGGTCAATTGCCTTTGATTTTTCTTCATGAAATCCCTACAAAAAAAGCCTGCAGAGGCAGATATCATACAGGTGAGAGACACCAAACCACAGGGTGGGGTGAGGCGTTGTGACAAGTCAGGGCTACCAGAGAGAAATATAAGGACAGGGACCAATTTGGGGTGGCAAGACTCCCACTGCTGCTCCCCCAAACTCCAGAAGTCTTGTATCTGCCTGGGTGAGGTACATGGGCCCCCCAAAAGCACAGCTGATCCTAAATATGCCACAGTAACAGCAGCTACAGAGGGACTCGTAGGGAGAATGAATTCGGCCATGCTGGTATCTTTAGAATATCAAGGGACTTAAATCTTCAGACCTCACCTCCTACCTAGTATCATTGGAAGATACTGTGTAGGCCCCTGAATAGAGCCAAGTTCAGTAGCTAGCCACTAAATAAGGTCATAGGTGGATCCGGGAGCCAGGAAGGTTGTCCTGTGGTCTCAGCACTGAGAGATTGTCGTTCAACACAGTGCCCAAGTGGAGGCGGCTGTTTGTCAGAGGAGGCTGGGGAAAGAAGGTGAATCTTGCTGAATGGAGCCTGGTCAAGGGGTGGGAAATTAAAGAGCCCATTGTTGGCTGATGTCACAAAGGAGCAACTGATACGGGAAGGCCAAAGAAAAATTGGATGTCTGTCTTTGAACAAGGGAAACGAGGCTTATAGTGTCTTTACAATGCTGTTGGCTTTACCCCAGTGATGCCCTGTGCACCAAGCCTTTGTTCTTCTCCCCTGATGCTCTGTCTATTGGGGCACTGGCCTGAAACCCACTGAGAAGATGCGGACTTATTGGAACAACAGTTGATACTGTTGTGAGACTCCATCTTTAAACTGGAGACCACAGGGCCAGTTTATCCTGTCACCCTTGGGATGCTGGTTCATCTACCTGGCTTTTCTTTCTCCTTCCAGGCCTCTCCTGGCTGCTTGGCTCTTCGAGCAGTCAGTGTGTTCATGGGGTCTTACTGTGATAACATTGGTGGGATGCTAGAGGACCCATGAGTCACTCTCAGAACTACAGCCTGCTCAAACATGCTGTCTACTGAGTTTAAAAGCCAACACAGTTTCTCAGTGCCCAGAATTGAACTCAGAGCCTTGTGGATGCTGAGCAAGTACCACTCAGGCCTGGAGCTACCAGGTTTTTCCCCAGCTCTCACTTCCATTTCTGGCAAGCAGATGCTGCTGGTTGAAGACAGGACTTGGAAAACTGCTGCTCTAAACTATCCCCAAGACAGCAAAGGACAGTGACCGAGAATCTGAGTACATCCCACCCCCATCAGATTGGATCAGGATGACAACCAGGTGATTCTTTAGAAGGAAATATCATCAGAGCCAGCTCGGTGCCTGTAAGCACAAGGACCTTAGTTCAGTTCTTAGAGGCCTTGTAAGAAAAAAAAAAAGCCAGATATTGTGTTCATGCTTGAAAACCCAGTGCTGGGGAGATGAAGACAAATCCCTGGAGCTTGCTAGCCAACCTAGCCTAATTGGTAACTGGTGAGTTCTAGGCCAGAAACACCTGAGGATCCTCTCTCCCCCCCCCAACTTCCTTCCTCCCTCTTTCTCTCCTCTCTTTCTCCCCCAACACACATCTCATCAAATTCAATGAACCAGTCTACAATTCAATGCCAATGCCCCCTAAAAGATTCCCCAGCTTCAGATGATAGCCTTGGGGGATCCAGCTCCTGCTAGCGATACACCCTGACAGGACCCCATCTGAGCCAGAGAGGGCCAGGAAATGAGGTTTATAGTTCTGCATCAGCCATGAGCCTCAGGATGGTACCCTTGTCCTGGGCACTCCTTTCCCCCAGCACCCTGGCGGGTGTTGCCAAGAAGTCACCTGAATGAGTTCAGCAGCACGCATCCCAAGGCTCTCTGGAGTTGCAGAGACTCCTGTGCATGTCTAGGAGTGAGGGGATGCCCCTCACTGCCACCGCCTGCTGCAGTTTGGATCTCATTACCCAGTCACTTCAGTTCTTGGGAACCCAACCTATTTTTGTTTATGGTTGCTAAAAAAAGAAAAGAAAGGAAAGAATCTCTTTCACAGTCACTTCCTGGAAGTTTTAGGAACCTGGGGCCTCTAGATAGGTTATAGATAGATAGGTAGGTAGGTAGGTAGGTAGGTAGGTAGGTAGATAGATAGATAGTGGGTGGATGGATAGATAGATAGATAGATAGGTAGATAGATAGATAGATAGATAGATAGATAGATAGTGGGTGGATGGATGGGTGGATGAATAGATGATAGATACATATACGCTCGCACACACACACACACACACATGCTCGCATACACATACCCACACCCACACCCTTGCACACACATACATGCACCCTCGCACACACACTTGCACACACACATACATGCTCACACAACACACGCTCACACATTCACACTCACACACACATGCTCGCACACACATACTCGCGCACACACACACACATACATATACACTCTCTGAAATGCAGGTTGAGGTGGTCATTCACTTCCTGTTTATCAAAGGCATTGTCTAAAGCAATCCTTCTGCGTTCCGTTTTCTCCATAAGCTCATTAGTCTGCTGCACACATCGTATCTAAAGCAAAGGATTCCAGGATAGGGAAGAGGAAGATGGGAGGAAAGGTTCCTTTCCACACCACATTTTGAAAGAATCGCACACTTATCTATACCAAGGACACCATACGATACACAGAACACTGTGGTAATTGGAGTTATCTGCGGAGGGAGGCTTTTGTGCGGCTTTTATTCATCCTTCCCCTTGTAGTTTGTGGTCAGAAACACGTAACCACATCCTTATCATATATCTTAGCTCCCACGGTCTTCAGAGCATGGGCATGTGTGGGAAGGGGGAAGAGCAACTCAAATGGAAGGGGGATCTGTGGGCCAGGACAGAAAGTCTAAGGAAATGGTGTGTGGTGGGATCCCACGGATCTGTGGCTCAGACCAGAGATGAGAAAAGTTAACACTGTTTCACAAATTAGAAACAGTATCTCACTGAAGAAAGATTAAAAAGAGAAAGGTCCCAGGTTTCAGTTTGGAGGGTCAGGGCTTCCCCAGAGGCAGGTGTGACCTACATCCAGGGTTCAGGGAGCATCCACAGGCCCTCAGCTCTGCTCCTCACAGAACACTTCTGTCATGATCTTCATGACCTTCCTGAACCAAACTGTGCGTGGCAGCCCACCCTGGAGAGCACCTGTGTCTCTCTTCCTTTTCCTCTTCCCATGGTATTACAGGAGGGCCCTGCAACCTCGCCCTCCTCCACTTCTGCTGAAAGCTCTGGGTCTAGGGAGCTACTCTTCCCTATCTCTCCCCAGACTCCTCTGCCTGACTCTCTCTCCTCCCTCCCCCCACCACCTCACATAGCTAGCAGAGGGTGTCCTGCACAGCAGGCTCCGGGGTTCTGGTTCCCCACTGTCCTTGTCCGATCAGCCTGTGGAGGAACCTTTCTTAGATTCTTACACTAACTAGAAAGAACCAATTAAGAATGAAATGACCACATATTGAAACTGCGCTCACATTTGCTGCCCTCGGACCAAGATGTTGAAGTGACCTTGTGTGGTATGGCGGGCACACGTACCCTCCTCTGTGGGACTACTGGGTAAGTTGAGGTGACATTGCCAGATGGCAGTTTGCCAAGCATGGGAAAGCTTTCCGACTGCATCTTAACACTGGAGCGAGCCTCTGCACTCTGAGAAATGACTTGTAGGGAAAGAGAGATGCCCACACCACACACGGTATTTCATGCCAAAATGTTCATCAAGGCATTATTTACAGTAAATGCTTATTTTGTGCTTTCGAGACAGGGTCTCCCCATGTAGTCCAGTTGACCTCAGAACTTGAGACCGTAAGAAGAAAGGACAGACAAGCGTCTTAAAAGAGGGAAGGGCTTTTGGGAGGATAAACATGAGAAGGACTCTCATCAAGAGAAGGTGAGGAAACAAGTCTCTCGCGTCGGCTAGGGTTTCTGTGGGGCTTGGGAGGCATTAATCTTGGAACCGTTTTCTGAAAGGGACAGAAAAGGTGTTTGCTGCTTTGACTTCAAGAAGCCAGAAGTGTTAGTAAGCAAACAGAGTGGGCAGTTCAGGCCAGAATCAAGCTGCTTTGGGGTAAGATGGTCCTGCTCTTGTTCTTGAAGGCCCTCCTGCTTCAGCCTTTGGGGCAGTGGGGTTCCGGGCATGGGCGGCGGCAGTCAGCTGTGTATCCATGAGAGAGGAGCAGCAACAGAGGTTGAGGCGGAATGCAGAGAATAGAGACCGCAGAACATCGCGGAGCAGCCACGCCTCTTCTAGGCGTGACTACTGGGAAATTGTGTGAGTTTTATTGTATGTGAATTAAAATGCTGACAACTACATCCAGCCTGCTGCGAGCTCGTCCCTGACCTGGACAACGGTCCCGCAGTAGCAGCTTCCGTGTGGGGGCTGTGACACCGCCCTGTACCCAGCGCTGTGGCCTCTGCTCTAGAAAACAAGGCAAAGTCTGCAGCCCTCAAAGCAGATTTTTTTTTTTAATTGCAATGAAAGAGACCTCAAACCAAAAGGGCTTAGGAATCAAAGGCAGGGCTGGCTGCACTTGAGAAACCATCTGGCAGGGACACTTTGTCACCAAGGACTTGGGTTCCTTTCGGGGAGAAAGAGAGAGAGAGACTCACCCTTCCTGACACTTTTCCTTAATAGTAGCCCCTGAGCGTTAAATGACAGCAACTAATTGTTGAATGGCCGGAGGGCCACTGGAGCCCGTGTTTGCTCCTGTTTCCTTTGGGTGGATAAAGGGCATCTCTGCCCTCCAGCGAACGGATGCCCAGTTAGGCTGCTCCCACTCTACAGCTGCCATAACTCTTTCATATCTCCAAGAGGAGGCCAAGGAAAGGGTGGGCAGCTTTTGTGCGCACTCTGAAATGAATGCTCTCTTACATCCGAAGGCTTTCTCGCAGCTGTCCCTGGACCACTCACTCAGTTAAACCAAGGGAGGGGATGCCCAAATTGTCTAGATCTGGGGATTCTGAGGAGTTATCACCGGAAAAAAGGCCTCCCAGACACATAATAGAGAAGCTAAGGGACAACAGAAAAATAAATACAAATAATTATTCAGATTTCTTGCTCTGACCATTGTTATGCTACTGTACACACAGTAAGCTGCCAAGAAAGAGGTGGGGGGGTATTATTAGTGTTTTAGTATTTCATATAGGGCACACTTTGAAAAACACTGTACTTGATAGAAGACATGTAAGCAAAGGTACCATCCACCCCAATCTTTCTAGAACAACCTCAGTGTATCTCTTTCTCCTGTCTATTGTTAGCTCTTCCAGCTCCTCTTTAAAGTGTCTTAATTTAAATGACAAATTATCTGGTCACATCTGGTGACCTGGATGGAGGACTCCATGTTGGATAGTCATGGACTCCATCAAATCTTCTCTTGGAGGACTATAAATTTGAGACTTAGAGAAACAGGAACACGGGACCATTGAAATAGAAGATTTGGAATGCCATGACTCAAGGAGAAAGATGAGTTGGATGGGATCCTGTTTGTGTCCTTCCCCCAAAACAGGGAGCGAGATCATCCGACATCCATGCACCTCATTTCCTGCTGTTAATCCAGCGTCTGGGATACCCACCCATGCTACTGTCCAGGATTCTGCTTAGTCTTGGCTCCTAGAGCTCACCTAAACACGTGTATTGCCTAAGACGGCCTTTCTCAGTGCGGTTCTCAACTCTGGTTGCATGTGGGAGTCACCATGTGTGTTCACTTTCATCCCTGCTGCTGCCCCAGACAGTTTGGGTTTTTGTGATTCTGTTGCAGTTAATATCAGTTGTCTACTTAACAGGGTCTGGCATCACCTGGGAGGCAGAGCCCTGGGGTCGTCTGTAAGACCCACCCTACATGCCCTTCCATGGGCTGAGATCCTGTATTGAATAAAGAAGGGAAAGCTAGGCACCAGCGTTCATCTTTCTGGTTCCTGATCTCAATGTGATGAACCACCTCATATTCCTACTGAAATGCCTGCCCCCCCCCATTTTGGACTGTGCCCTTAAATTGTGCACTAACACAAGCCCTTCTTTCCTTAAGTTGCTTCTTTCCACCCCCATAGCAGTAAGAAGTGCAGCATATACAGACGGGGCTCCCTTAGCCCAGCTGAGCCTCAGCTCTCACTGTGTCTGAGGATGACCTTGAGCTCCCAACCCTTCTGCCTCCACCCCACAAGCCGCCAGAATCACGGGGTTAAACTGCCACGCTCCCTTGTCCCAGACTTTCTATTTACAAGGAAAAGTATTATTTCAAAATGATAGCTTCAGAAACACGATTTGCTCATCTAGATGATGAGAATTAAATGTGTTTTAGCGTAGTCTCCTTCCTTCTTGGCCACGTGTTCCAAAATATCTGCAACGATATTTTGCAATATGAAAAAAATAGCCACAAACACGGAAATAGAAATGCGTCCTTTGATGATGTCCATGGCTGGCGCTAGCTCAAGGATCAGTGGAACCACGCTGGGCTGAGTGGACCCCTTCCACTGGCCCTGAGATGACTGGTCGGCCCCTCACAGGATATTGTAACAGATGAGCGGATCCTATCCCTCAGGAGAGGGCTCATCACCCCCTTCCCCGCACCACTCGGGAAAGATGGCTTCCCCCATACACCGTAGGTGTACACTTCACCTGGGAAGCACACTAAGGCTATATCCCTATTGTCTGGACACAAGTGAGCCAGCCCTGTGAGTGTGAGGGCAAGAGAGCTGTGCCCGTGCATCTGCCATGTGGTGGTATGTGTGAGGGAAAGACGACCCCCCTGTCCCCCCGCCCCTTGCTACCTGTGGCGGGCTAGAGATTTGGATCTGGGTTTACAAGAGAGAATTAGGTTTGTCCTATACCTGCTACAGCTTTCGGGAGAGTGGGGCCCTGGACCCTGGCTGGGCAGCACACTAGAGCTGATCCTGTTGTCTGGGTTGTAGGTGAGCTAGCCCTGGGGGCGTAAGAGTCGGAGAGCTGACCCCCACCCCCATCCTCTGTATTCCCCCTACTGCAATCGGGAGAGAGGGCCTTCAACTCTCCTGGGCAAAGCAGTAGAGCTGGCCCTGGTGATATGAGTGAGGGGCACCCAGATCTGAGGACCCTACTCTTTGTTAGGCTGCATTAGGTGAGCTAGCTGAGGCAGTGACCTGGAAGGCTCATCTGGGTAGTCATCATGAAGGGACGCTGGCAGGCTGACCGATTCAGCTACTACCCAGGCCCAGAACCAGGGCTGAGTTGGCCCACTTTAACAACCTCCTCATCTATGAACCGTTAGAGCTTGTGAAGGGGACGAGCCTATAGATCCAAAACAGCTAAGCCCACTGTCGGTGGCTTAGTAGAAGCCAGAGACCAGACTTTGGACTTACAGTAATGAACACTTGCAAGTAACGGGTAAAGTGTGTCTCAATGAGCCACATTACAACTTCCACAACAAGATTCTTCTTTTTGTTTTTATTTTGTTTCATTTGGTTTTTGGCTTTTTTTTTTAATTTGACTTTGTTGGGAGGGAGGTTGCAAGGGAAGAGGGCAGATGTGAGGGGACTGCGAGGTGAGTGGGATCCCAATGCATGTTGTGAATTCCATAAAGAATCAATAAAAGTAAAAGAAAGAAAGAAAGTAAGAAAGAAAGAAAAGAAAGAAAAGGATGAAGGGAGGGAGGGAGACAGGAAGGAAGGAAACAAGCCTTACATTTCTGGAGAATTGTCAACAGTGATAAGGTGATTCAGTAGAAAAAAAGAGTAATTGTCCAACAAATATGTTGACATGATTACACACACGAGGAAGGGAATGAAGTTAGATCCCTAGCTCCCACCGCATAGAAAATTAATTCAAAAAGGATTATAGACCTGCGGGTGAGAACCACCACTATAGAACTCTCCGAAGAAAACCTGAGTGTAGCTCGTCATGATTCTGAGTTCCAAAACGCTGTCTTAGATACGATGGCAAATGAACAAGAAAAGGAAGGACAGAGTTGGGAGAGAGGCAGACAGGGGTCAGAGAGGGAGGAGTGGAGGGAGAGGAAATACATACAAGTGTATTGTAGTTCAACTAAATTAAAACTTTAAGCTATTGTGTCCAAAGGGCATGGTTTATAAAAATGAAAAGAGCACCCACGGAACAGGAAATACATTTTCAAGCCGTATGCCTGATAAAGAACTCGTTTCCAGGCTATAGCAGAGGTGAGACAGGGTGAGACCGACTGAGCAAGGCAAGGAGTTTATTTTGATTTCAAAGACACTCCTTTGATAATCCATTAATTCGTTAATCCATGAATGAATTAATCCATTCACGAGAACTGACTTGGAACTCACTGTGTAGACTAGCCTGGACTCAAATTTATGACAATTCATCTGCCTCTGCTTTCCAAGTCCTGAGATGGTATGTGCCCCACACTTGGTTCCTAATGGACTCTTAAAAGCCCAACCTAGTCCCACCCCTTAATGCATCACTATACAGATTAAATTTCAATATGAGCTTTGTTGGGAACACTGAAACCAAGCAATAGTTTAGTAGTTGCTAGGGATACAGGCTAGAGGGCATAGCAGCTGGGGGATGTGGCATCCCTGCTGAGGGTGTGGCCTCGCTGCTGAGGGTGTGGCATCCCTGCTAAGGGGCGTGGCATCGCTGATGAGGGCGTGGCATCCCTGCTGAGGGTACAGCATCCCAGCTAAGAGGCGTGACATCCCTGCTGAGGGTGTGGCCTCGCTGCTGAGGGTGTGGCATCCCTGCTGACGATGATGGTGATATTCTAAGTCTCCACCACGGTGTTGCTGGGAAATCTTGAGTGAATGACTAAGAATAAAGCAGAAAGCAGAATCACGTGCGAGGAGGGTGAGGGTGTGCTTAGTCCTGCTGAGGGGGACAAGTAGGAAGTACTGGGATTGATAAAAGTGAGTCCTACCTCCTCTGGCCACAGCCTGTTCATTGATCCACCAAACTGTTTGAGTTCTTTTTGTTCTCATAGAGTTCTGGATTTTTTTTTTATCCAAAATTAATGGGGGTTAGTAATTCTCCTAATCCATCTGTCCTTATTATTTAAAATACATTTTGGGATAGTTTTTCATCACTCCCGGTCTTTTGGCTGTGATCCAATATAGAATCATTTTCGATTTATATTTTTTCTGTGAATTTAGATTTATAGAAAAATTATAATAAGAGTCTTCATAGTCCCTAAAATAGCCTGTGCCTCCTATTAGTAATAACCTCCATTACTACAGTACATTTGTCACAACTAATGACCCCAGAATGATGCATTATGATTAACAAAAACCCATGCTTCATTCAGATTTCCTGAGCTGTTGTCCTTTTTAATCTAATGTGTTTTTCCACCACAGGATCCCATGCCAGATACCACATTATAGTCTCCCGTTTGTTTTGTTATATGGAAGCTCCCATTGGCTGTGCTAGAGTCTCAGACTTTCCCTGTTTTCGGTGACCTTGGTTGTTGTGAGACATAATTGTCGCAAGTTTTATACGACCTCTCTGCTTAGGTGTACCGGATGTGCTTCTCACCATCAGACTAGTGTCATGCAGATGTTGAAGGAAGATCCTAAGTAAATGATGTTTTTGATACATGCCAAGGGCACATTTTAACAGAATAGCTTGCCACTGTGGAAGGTTGGTGATCTTGACCACTGGGCTGAGATGCGATTAGCTTTCTTTATTTATGAAGCTACTGGGTTTGTCTGTTTCTCTTATTTTCCATTTTGACTCAGGAAGAAGGTCTCTGTGAATAGCCCACAGTGAAGGAGTGGGGAGGCCAGCTACCCAGCCACAGCTCTGGGGAGGGGACAGAAACTTTAGGAGGAAGGAACTACGCGAGGTCTTTCGGTCACCAGAGTGTGGCCTGGAATGGGACTGTGGAACCACAGGTCCTATTCTTTCTCCTTGGTTTTGCAGTTCATGAATGAGTGGCTCGGCCTTCCCGCCCTGTTGCCATGATGCCCCTTACCGTACGCCGCAGACCGCACAGCAAGGATAGCCCTTTCTTTTAAGTGAATGGCCTCAGTAGAGGCAACTAACTAACTTCTTTGAAGGAGGAATATTTACAATTATCTGGAATTCTTCACAGTGAAAGATTTTTCTCTCCCCCCCACCACTTATTTATGCAACTCACTGGTCTATCTCATCATGAACTTACAGATATTTATCTTATGTGTTCAATTATGAGCTAATTCTCATTTGTGTTGTTGTTTGTTCAAATTGTTCCATGGTGGCCACTGGTCGCTCTCTCAGACCATCTCCGCAGGGGAGGGTTGTCCATTTGTTGCTGTGGTGCTATTGGGGTGTCTTGCCTGATGAGCCTATAAAATCCTGGTTTCTTTAATTACAAAACAGAATCAATCATAGCGTGATGATATCTCTCACACACCTATCCCTTCGGTCTAACTCCTCCTAATACTGTTTTGACAAGTCTACCTATATTTTCATTTTCATCTGTAATAGATAACTATTTTTAATTAACCACAATATCATTATCATGCTGCATAAAAATCACATAAACTGATTCCAAATGTCAATATTATAAGCTACTTCTGAATTTTTCTTGACTATCAAATGTTAGTATTTGTTTATTTACTATTTATTTATTACATTTGGGCTGCTCAGATCAAGTCTGCCCTGGATTTGACTCACTGTGACCTCACTGTGTCATTCTGTCCCCTCCTGTCAATATTCCAAACTACAATTAGATCTAGAAGTTCATGACCTCTGAAGGTAACAACGTTAACACGGAAGCCCACATCCTGCCTCAGACTGTTAATTCTGATGAATCCTTCTATCTCTAGGAAGCGAACGTCCTCCAGGACCCATATTCACAAGGAGAGAGAGCGAGCTCTGAACATGGACTTTAAGGTTGCCAAGAGTTCACTCCTGTCCCCTGTGGGTCACAATGCCATGTGGGAATGCTGGGAGAGAAGCAGCTGGGTCCACGTGTGTTTTAAGGCTGTGATTAGGTTTTGCTAGCACCTAAAGTCTATTTTCCCCCATACACGATATTATTTTTCAACATGGCATTTTTAGAAAAATATATGTGACATTAGGTCAGAAATGCTACTATGTTCTTATTTAAAAGAAATAGTTGAGAATTCAGGGAGTCTTGGAAATTTCAAAACTTTGGGTGTCTTTATGTCCTAGGTCTTGCCTGTTCCATTTCCACACCCTCACAGAGGGGTCCTGGCTGGAGTCTTAGTTTGTTTCTGTGGGATACCCTACCTAGCAGGTCTCTGCCTGCATCGGTAGCCTTTCTGGCCCCTTCAGTTCTGCTTTGCCTATCCTCACATCTCCCAATCGTCTACCAGTAAGTTGAACTGCTTTATTTGGTAGGATCTTGGATATCAGAGGCCTGCCTGTTCTTAGGATAGTAAATCGAACCTCCTCATCTGCCACGTGAGGAGAGTTTCTCAGAAGTGCTGCTTAGTGCTGTGGCCGGTCATGGCCAGGGCAAACCCAGGTCATGGTGAGGTCATGCTAGGCGTCCACTCCCAGACAGAGGGTTTGCTGCTACTAAGGGATTCTTCTAAGTGATCTCTTCAGAGCGCCGGGACTTTACATTTTTTTCTGCCTTTGTTTCATTCCCCATCCTGCACCTTAGTCCCTTTCAACAAAGGATTAAAAACTTATAGGCTGGGAATGTGGCTCAGTGGTCAAGTGCTTAGGTAGCACACATAGGGGGCTGGGTTTAATTCCCAGAATCAAATAAACCAGGTGTGGGGGTAGTTAGAAGCAAGAGGATCAGAAGTTCAAGGTCATTCTCAGATACATAGTAAGTTTGAGGCTAGTCTGGAGTAGGCAAGATCCCAACTCAAAAACAGAAAGGAATCCAGCCAGCTTACATTCATATAAATCCAATAAATTTAAACATACATCTTATAAAGGAAAGCCAAAAAATCCCCTTTGTATGAATAGAGGCACTGGGTGAGCATTGTCTGGGAAGCTTCGAAACCGTGCCTTTTCTTTAGGGTGCCTCCATCACCACAACACCAAAGGCCTGAGGGACACTGCCAATCACCCCCTTTGGAACATGGCATCATGCAGACAGATATGGCACCAGGGCTCGTTAGCAGCTTTGGGGGTGTCTAGGGACAGAGCCACAGGCTTCAGGTCAAGTCTTATCCTTGTCAAGTTACTGTCCAGCCCCATGCTGCGCGAGGGCTGATTGCTACTTTGCAGATGGCCCTGCAGTGGCTTGGGCCATGCTCCTCTATCCTGGCTGTGATTCCAGAAAGATTTCAAGGTTCTTAAATGAGACAGGAAGTGGAAGGAAGCATTGGCTCCTCTGTCTTTAACTCTTTTGGACACTATAGGGTCCCGCCTTTCTCCTTCTCAGAAACTTCCTCAATTTTTCTCCCTCCCTCAGAAACCATGTCCCAAGTCTGTTCCTGTGACATTTCCCTGATGTGGGAGTCCCCTCTGTGTGCTGTCATTATCATTAACGAATAAAGAAACTGCCTTGACCTGCCGATAGGGCAGAACGCATGTAGGCGGGGAAGAGGAACTGAATGCTGGGAGGAAGAAGGGCATGGCTGGAGGTAGACATGCTGAAACTTTGCTGGTAGACCACGACCTCATGGTGATATTCAGATATTAGAAATGGGTTAAAGTAAGATGTAGGAGTTAGCCAATAAGAAGCTAGAGCTAATGGGCCAAGCAGTGTTTTTATTATTATTATTTATTTATTTATTCGTTTATTTATAAAAAATTTCCACTTCCTCCCCTCCTCCCAATACCCTCCCACTCACCCCACTCCCTCCCCTCCTCCCTCTCCAGTCCCAAGAGCAGTCAGGGCCTCCTGCCCCGCTGGAAGTCCAAGTTCCTCCCCTCTCCCTCCAGGTCCAGGAAGGTGAGTATCCAAACAGACCAGGATCCCAGAAAGCCAGCACATGCAGACGAAACAAGACCCAGTGCCATTGTCAATGGCCTCCCAGTCAGCCCCCATGTCAGCCACATTCAGAGAATCCGGCCCATCATACGCATTCAGTTTCAGTCCAGCTGGTTCTGGTGAGCTCCCACCAGACCAGTCCCCTTGTATCAGTGGGTGAACTCACCCCTCGCGGTCCTGACTTCCTTTTTCATGTTCTCCCTCCTTCCGCTCCTCATTTGGACCTTGGGGGCTCAGTCCAGTGCTCCAATGTGGGTCTCCGTCTCTATCTCCATCCATCGCCAGATGAAGATTCTATGGTGATATGCAAAATACTCATCAGTATGGTTATGGGCTAAGGCCAGTTCAGGCACCCTCTCCTTTGTTGCCCAGGGAATGGTGTGGGAGAATTGTCTATATTTTGTCAATCATGTATTTTAATAAAACGCTGATTGGCCAGGTAGGAAGTATAGGCGGGTCAACCAGACAGGAAGTAGAGGTGGGGCAATGAGAATAGGAGAAGGCTAGGGAGGAGGAAGCTCCCTCCACCATTCCCGCCCAGACCACCGAAGAGGCAACATGTGAACTGTCACACTGAGAAAGGTGCTAAGCCGTGTGGCTAACATAGATAATGATAATGGACTAATATAAGTTACAAGGACTAATAAGAAGCCTGACCTAATGAGATAATCAGCTTTATAACTTATAGAGATCTCTATGTGATTGATTTCTCTTTGGGGCATGCCGGTTGTGGGGTACTGGGCGGGACAGATACCCCAACATGCCAGCCCTTCATGTTACAAGGGAACAATCTGGGAACCTCTCCTTGGGCCTGGGAACCCCTCCAGAATCAAGTCTCTTGCAAACCCCAAAATGGCTCCCTTAGTTGAGATACACACAGTGTTTTAATTAATACAGTTTTTGTGTGGTTATTTTGGTTCTGGGCGGTTGGAACAAACAAGCTACTCCATGAAACATTTCCCAGCCTAAAAACTTCTGAGTCTAGACAAGGACAGGAGATCTGTTTCTACCCCCATATATTTGCATGGCTTTAGGCAGATGGCAGAGGCGCACTTAAGCCCCTAAGTGCTCACCTGATAAAATAGAACTAAACAACAACCTTTTTTTTTTAAAGGTCCATTGTTGCATCAAAATCTGCTAAATCTATTGGTAACTAGGTGTCTGTTAATGATGCCAGCACTACCAGTTTCTAAACAGTGTGCTCAGACACTTGCCTACAGAGATGCCATCCCACAGATGCCTGTAGACTAGAAGCTACAGGGGAGGCTAGCCAGGCCCTGGGGAATCTGCCAAGCCAAGATCCATAACCAGCTTGGTGCTGCTTGTCTCGGGCTCTCTAGAAAGCTTTTGAGTGCTGACCCAGGGAGACAAGGGATTTAGAGCCTGCCCTGGCCACTGTCCCAAGGCCAAGGGTGAACCAAGCTCCCCTAACTTTTCACTCACAAGGGCTGAGGAGTAAGGAGATGTGGCCGCAGGTGTGGGCAGTTCTAGAAACTCAAACCTGACTCTCTTGGGGCTTCTGTTTCTGCACCTGAAAATAGTTTTTGCAGCACTGGGGGACACCTGGGAATTCATTTCTCGAGAAGCCATGGCTGCAGGGTCGGTCAGTCTGCAGCAATCAGATGAGATCCATCTTCCTCTAGCAACTCAGCTCATTTGAAGCTGTAACCCAGGCTTAGGGAAGGCAACCAGCTGAGCGGGTCCAGCCACAGAGAAACACACACCTTGGATTTCTCCAAATCAGTTTGCTGAGGGACGGTGTGCCCTCCCATGCCCTGGACACCGAGGAAGCTACTGCATTGTGAAATAGCAATTAAATATCCACTTGATAAAAATAACTTATTAATTTATTGACTGACAAGATGCATTGTCAAGCCATTCTGGGGCCCTCCATAGCATGGAGGCAAAACCAAAGGAAAAGCAAAGCTTTGAGGCAGGCTTGCAGGCTTTTGCTTCATTTCATTGTAAGTGGAGGGCGATAAGGCACGGGCCCTGCTGCGCTGCCAAAGCTGCTGTGTGATTTCCTTTTGTGGAAGAGGCGAATCCTGAGGTGCAGGATCTCTCACCTACGAGAAGTCTGATGCTGGTGGATGGCTCCCATGCACTCATGATGTCTGCCTTTAAATCTTTGGCTCGAACTCTAATTTGCTTACAGTTTAATGAACATCAGTCTTGTTGCGAAGTGTCTAAGTCCCTGGGAGATTGAACACTTAGGCCATCAAATGCTCTCGCTCCCCACACTAATCTTCAAGGTCTGCATTCTAAAAGGACTTCTAAGGGAGAGTGGCTCTTTCGAGCCTAGTGAGCCACTTCTGAGGAGTAATAGGACGCTCAAATTAAAAGCCATGATCTGGATGGAGACTTGGATTATGCTACAAGAAAAGCAAAGGCCTCTCTAGTCTGGGTACCAGAGAATTCATCACTGCCAGGTGCAGCTTCATGGTTGTTTCCTTCCCTGGCTTTGGTTTTCCCAATAGTTGCTCCCAACGGTCTCAGTTCCCTTCTTCTAGCATTCTCTTCAACTCTAAGAATTTGGAGACAGGGGTTTATAGTGTCAGTGGAGGCAAAGGAAGAGGTTTCCAGTGTGAGCCCTGTTGCTTATTTCTGAGGTCCCTTTACCTCAAGACTTTGCCCCTGGAATGGAGGTTATTAGATAGGATCATCTAAATGTATATAATTATCGCCAGTGGGTGCGATACATTTCACTGACCATGACTTCCACAGTTCAGTCTTTGAGGTAAAGCATAGGAATAAGCCTGAGTTGAGTACCAACGTATGGATTCTGCTGTAGCAAGTCCGGGATAGGACCTGAGATGGCACATTTCTGGGGGACTCCCAGGTGAGACTCCTGCCGCACTGGTCCACAGATCACTCTTACTGTAGTCATGAACTAAGCCCTTTATCTGGGTGATCTCATTTCACCTTCCTTACAACCTGTAAGGTAATGAAGACTGCTGAGGTATCGAGATTCAGTTACTGGGTTGTTGTGAAATAGTCTTTTTGCACACTGTAAAGATTTGTCACTTGGATAGGTTTAATAAAAAGCTAAGAGGCCAGTAGCTAGACAGGATTTCCAGGGCAGAGAGGACTTTGGGAAGCCAACCAGACACTGGAATATCCACAAAATGGGATAGAGGCAATGGTCAGAACATGGTAGAACATAGATTAATAAAAATATGAGTTAATTTAAGATCTAAGAGCTAGTTAGAAACAAACCTAACTATCTGCTGAGCTTTCATAATTAATAAGAAGTCTCCATGTGTTTATTGGGGAGCTGGCTGGCAGGACAGAAAAAGTCTGCCTCCACTGAGCCACTGAAATGTGGAGAGGAAATTTGATTTCATTGTGTCTGACTCCACTGCCTGAGCTGAGCACTACTGTAATACCCTCTCCTCTTTCCAATAGGTACTCTCTTAAAATTTTATTATTTATTTGCTCTATGTGTCTTTTACATCATGTTTCCTGATCCCATTCATTTCCCTGTCCCTTCACATCTGCCCTCCACCCCTGCACACCTCCCAAATAAAACAAAGTCTAAGAGGAAAAAAGGAGAAAAACAATAAAATGAAGACAGGAAATCTCATCATGGAAGCTGTAGAGTGACACAGAGAGTCACGCCGTGAACCCTTTGTCCATACATCTTTACTTGCAAATGTTCATTGCAAAGAGACATTGGCTTGGTTTGGGGCCTCTAGTTTCTATTACCCTATCGATGCTGGGCCCTCACCAGGGTTCCTCCTGGATATCCTGTTGTTACTCTATGTTGGGGAGATCCTGAAGCTTTGGGTTTGCAGATCAGGTCCCTTCACATGCTCCAGAAGATCTTAGATGGGGTGCAAGATGGAGCCAGCCAAGTCATATCCTTGGGTCTGGATCTGGGCAGCTGTAGGGTTGGTCACCACTTAGAACTTCAGGACTAGCTCTGAACACCTGCATTAACACCTGTATTAACACCTGCATTAACACCTACAACTTCAGGGCTGGCTCTGGACACCTGCATTAACACCTGCATTAACACCTGCATTAACACCTGCATTAACACCTGCATTAAGGACCTACAACTTCAGGGCTGGCTCTGAACATCTGCATTAACACCTGCATTAACACCTACAACTTCAGGGCTGGCTCTGAACATCTGCATTAACACCTGCATTAACACCTACAACTTCAGGGCTGGCTCTGAACATCTGCATTAACACCTACAACTTCAGGGCTGGCTCTGAACATCTGCATTAACACCTGCATTAACACCTACAACTTCAGGGCTGGCTCTGAACATCTGCATTAACACCTACAACTTCAGGGCTGGCTCTGAACATCTGCATTAACACCTGCATTAACACCTACAACTTCAGGGCTGGCTCTGAACACCTGCATTAACACCTGCATTAACACCTACAACTTCAGGGCTGACTCTGCACATCTGCATTAACACCTGCATTAACACCTACAACTTCAGGGCTGGCTCTGAACATCTGCGTTATAGGGTTGATTCTCTCACTCTTCTGACCACAGGGTCAGCTCTGCCACCTGCCTCAGGCATTGATGGGCAGTAGGGAGGGCATCATTACACTTCCCATGCCACCATGAGACAGATTCGAAGTGGGAAGAGCTCTTCCATGTTTACAACTTTGGTGCTGGCTCACCCACACCTGTGCTACAGGGTTCGCTCTATTCTGCTGCCCTAAGAGATGCAGGGCCCTAACAGGTACTCTTGTGTGCCGGTTGCTTTTCTTATTGGTGCAACTAAATACCTTATGAGGAGTTTAAGAAAGAAAGGTTTATTCTGGCTTACAGTTTGAGGGAATATATACCTTTAACTTTTTTATTTTATGTATTTGTGTGTGTACATTTGTGTGTATATGTAGGTGTCCATAGTGGCAAGAAGAAGATATTGAATACCTTGGAATTGATATTACAGGTGAATTCTGGGAACTGAATTCTGGTTTGTGGAAGAGATGAATTTTGAGGTGCAGGATTTCTCACCTACAAGAAGTCTGATGGTGGTATTTTAATATTCAAATTTGAGTTAGAATATTAATTAAAAACCCTCATGTAATTTGCATTGGAAATCCAGCTCCATGAATTCTTTTGGGAACGAGAAACTTGGGCATAACAGCGCCAACCATCAGGAAGCAGAGAGTGAACAGGAAGTGAGGTTAGGCCATTAAACCTCAAGGCCCCGCCTCCAGGGATCCACTTCCTTCAGCAAAGTTCTGCCTCTGGAAAGTTCCACAACCTCGCCTAACTGCACCACAACCTGGGGAACAAGCATTCAAATACACAAACTACAGATTGTTCCACATCCAACAACGGTATAAAACTTTACACTGCTTTTTATCTACTACATTTCCCACCAAAGCCTACAGACAGACAGACAGAGCCATGTGGCCACGGGCTCCCCATACGGGTCAAGAAATGCTCCCAGCAAGACACAGAGAGCCCCTAAAGAAATCAGTTTTCTTTCGGGTCACTTTGGGTCTCCTGACTTTGAAGTGACTGGATAGATAAATTTGTACCTCTCTTAAAGATGAAAAATGGCACACTGTACTTTCTAAGTGTCCTTCTCAACTGAATTCTATTGGAAGAATCCACTTTTCTCCAGTAGCCAGGGCCTAAGACACACAAGGTTATCTGTGTCAAGCACTGGTTTAGCTGCTTGCTGAGTATGTGGACAGCTTACAAGCTGCTTGTGTCTTAGTGTCTTCAGTTGTAAGGAACAAGACTGGTTGGTTATAGTACCTACCTCACATTTTCTGAGAACACTGCATGGATAAGTTCATGTGAGGAGTCTTGACGTGGATAATCCTCCAAAAAATGTTGGACTGGGAGATAGCTCAGTGGGCAAGAATTCTTCCTGCACAAGCATGGCCTGAATTTAGAACCTCAGCATCCCCATAAGAAGCCAAACATGGGCTTGAGAGATAGCACAGTGGTTCAGAGCATGTACTGTTCTTCCAGAAGACCAGAGTTCAGTTTTCAGCATCCATATCAGGCAGCTCCTCCTCCAGGGAGATATGACCCCCTCTGGCCTCTGCAGGCTCCTGAATGCATGTGCACATACCCACACACATACACATAATAAAAATAAAATGGAGGGGAAGCTAGACACTGCTGCATGTGCCTGTGACCCCAATGTGGAGGGTGGCAGAGATAGGGGGTTGTTGGGCTTGCTGGACAGCAGCCTGTCTGATCAACAGTGAGCTCCAGGTTCAGGGAAAGACCCTGCCTCGGAGAATAAAGAGGAGACTGACCAAGCAGGACACCCATTTTTCTCTTCTGGCCTTCACATGTGTACATGGATGCTTGCACATCCCCACATATATACATGTGTACATACATGCACACAATTTTTTAATTTTTAAAAACGTAACTAATAATTCACTTGAATATTGGGTAACATATTTGAACAGAAAATCTCAACATAAGAAACTCAAATATCTGAGAAACACTTAAGAAATGTTCAATGTCCTTAGACATGAGGAAAATGCAAATTAAAACAACTTTGAGATTCCATCTTACACCTGTCACAATAACTCTTGCTTAAGAGGATATAGAGCAAAGGTAACACGCCTCCATTGCTGGTGGGAGTGCAAACTTGTACAGTCACTATGGAGATCAATATGGTGAGTTCTTAGAAAGTTGGGAATCAATCAACCACAAGACCCAGCTATACCACTTGGGCTTATACCTAAAGGACTCTCTATCCTACCACAAGACACATGTTCAAACTGTTCAATTCAGTTTTATTCATAATAACCAGCAACTGGAAACAACTTAGCTGTTCCTCAACAGAAGAATGGATAAACAGAATATGGTACATTTACACAATGGAGTGTTATCCAGCTGTTAAAAAAAATGACATCGTGAAATTCACTGGCAAATGGATGAAACTATAAAAAAAAATCATCCTGAGTGAGGTAACCCAGACCCAAAAAGACAAATATGATATGCACTCACTTATAGATGGATATTAGCTGTAAAGTAAAGAATAATCAAGCTACAGTCCATAGACTCAGAGAGGTTCTAAAGAGGAAGGGGTCGCAGGAATCTTCCTGGGAAGGGTTTACAGGTGGGCTGGAAGCAGGTAGGGACAGGTGGTGGGGATCAGGTAGGGGGAATGGGCTGGAGGGAGAGGGTATAGGGAGAGATGGGATTGAGGGGTTGCATGTTGGGGGTGGTTCAGAAACCTATTGCTGTGGAAACTCTCTGTGATTTCTGAAGGTTATACTAACAAGAACTCCCAGGAATGGGGGGTACAGAGTCTCAGCTGATCAGCTCTTGTCACCAAATGAGGCTTCCAGTACTGGAATTGGGTTCCATTCAATAGAGTTGTTGGCCAAGAGGGGGCCCATGGAGATTTCCTAACAACCCAGACTGTTGTAACAACAACAAAAGGTTGCTCTCTGCAAACTGACAGCAGGCCCCCATTGCCAAGGACAATACCCACACAATTCACTGAACAGACAGAAGCCGAGTTGGTGCCTGCATGGAGCCTTCAGCCCTATGTTCTAGTCTCTGGTGTGTGAAGGTACTCTGCAAATGGAAACCAACCCAGCCACAAAACCTTTATCTACAATCTGTCTGAAAAATATGCTAGGACAATGGTGGCACAGAACTTGTGGCCACCTAAGGCCCACTCCATACCCAACACTGGTTGGGTAACCAAGAACCAGAGACCAGAGAGCCGAGAAATCGAAGGTAAAACCAAACACAACTAGTCTTTGAAAAGGGGGGAAATCAATAAATGATTCCTAATGATATTCTGCTATACTCATAGATCAGCATCTTATCCACTCCTCCTCAGAGAGGCTTCCATGAGCAGTAGATACAGAGACACACAGTCAGACATTATGCTGAGGGGAGAGAGAGACAGAGAGAGAGAGACAGAGAGACAGAGACAGAGAGAGACACACAGACAGAGAGACAGAGAGAGAGAGAGACAGAGAGAGAGAGAGACAGAGAGAGAGAGAGAGACAGAGAGAGAGAGAGACTAAATTGGAGGTCTCCATCAAACCCCTTCCCTCAGAGCTCAGGGAATCCCATAGAAAAGGAGACAGAATATTGTAAGAGCCAAGGAGGATGGAGGACACCAGGAGAGCATGGCCCTCTAAATCAACCTTAGACTTACAATAGCAGGGCACCTATGAGCTCACAGAGAGTGAAGCAGCAGTAGGTACAGGGCCTACATGGGCCTACACCAGGTTCCCCCCCCTGTGTGTGTGTGTGTGTGTGTGTGTGTGTGTGTGTGTGTGTAAAGCTATTAGCTCAGTATTTTTACGGGACTTCTCCTGACTGTGAGAGCAAGTGGGTCTCCGACTCCTGTGCCTGCTCTGGGGACTCTTTTCCTCCAGTTGAGTTTCCATGTCAAACTTTAATATGATAGGTTTTGCTTCATCTGATTATATTTTATTTTGTCATGTTAAAAAAAAACGTGAGTATCTAGTACTAACAATGACTGGAACAGATAACATTACTGAGCACATCCATGAAATATGGGTGTTGTTCTTTTGGGTTTTGTTTTTTTCCAATATATTTTAGGGTAGCAGAACTAACTATACTGATGCTTCCCAATGAAGAACAAAGAGAAAAACCTACAACCTTGAGAACGCATTACAGATAGTTCAAAGAAGGGTCAGTGAGATGGATCAGGGGTAAGGGTGCTTGCCACCAAACCTGATGACTTGCATTCAATTCCTAGAACACACACACACACACACACACACACACACATACGTGCACGCACATGCACACACACACACAAACATGCACACACATGCACACATGCACACGTGCACACACGTGCACACACATGCACACACAGACACACACGCACACACACATGTTCACATGCACACACACACTCCAAAGCAGAGAGAAGGAGAGCAAGAACTAGAGCTAACCTCCATGCATCATGCATCCCCCGGTCCTGGCACCGTTTAAGTGAAGAATTTCTTGGCTAATAGTTGTGGTGGTGACCGTATGTGCTGAGCCTGACTCCTGAGCTACTTCTTGGATGCTAGCTGTGGATGGGCGATGCATGCTGAGCCTTGCTCCTCAGCTACCACCACAGGACTAAGAGGCAAACATGCCTTTCAAAAGGAAACACACTTTTATTTCCTGAGGGCCCTCTAATCAAGGCAAAAAGCTATTACTTGATCGCATAATTAACCTTAGGAATAGAAGTGTAAACAGCACAATTCATGAAGCTGTTAATTGGTCTTCCCTGCTACCAATATTAGCCCAAGTTGATCTGTTGTTCTCCTCTGCTGAGTATCTTAAGCAGCAAGTTTTCTCATTTGGGTTTCTCCAGCACAGCCAAGAGGGCAAAGAGAAAAGCACCGTATTTCCTGTGGTCTGAGAATATGGTGTAGATACGCGCTATTTGTTTCTCCTGGAGGAAGGAGGCCATTGGGTATATTTGGACCCGGCTCCAGTCTGCCCTTCTGTGTACTCACTAGCCATGGGTCCCCGGACGCAGGAGACCAAACCCCTGGGCAGCAGAAACAAAGCAGCCGGAAACGCTCATGTGCAGTCGGTCATGCCGCCCAGACGTGGAATCCTAGTCTTAGTTAGAACTGACTTATTTGCAACAATTCCTTGACTGAGGAGAAATTATTAGGGAATGTGTAGGCTTGGGGCCTACAGGTGGAATGCCTGTGTACACGCCAGTGTACATGTGTATGTCTAAAATAAGGAGTTGCTTTGGGCTTTGGGGAGTACAACACCAGAATCATTATGAGGTTGGTTGTTTGGGTTTTTTGGGTTGGTTTTTTAGGTTTATTTTCTATACATTTAGGGGTGTGTGTGTGTGTACCAGTGCCACTGGAGGCCAGAACAGGGGATCAGATCCCTTGGAGCAGGCATTGGAGAGCCGTGTGACATGGGTTCTAGGATCTGAGCTGCTGTCCTCATGACAGAGGGCAGGTGTCCTTCACTCCTGAGCCATCTCTCCAGGCCCACGAGTCCATGACATTTAAAGAATTGCACTTGGCCCAGATGTGGTGGTGTACACTTATAATCTAAACACCGAAGACACAGAGGCCTGGGTTCAAGGCCAACCTGGGAGACATAGCAAGGCCTCCAAAAAGAGAAGAAAGGGACAGAGGGAGGGGAGGAGTGAGGGGAAAGACGAGAAAAGAAAGGGGAGATAGTTGTATTCATAAAACAGGAGACATAAATTCAAATGCAAGACATGTCACAGCATCCCCTCCTTTTCCACAAGGCACACCCATGTGGGAACTTGGGTCAAGGTCCAGAGGTAGCAAATAACACTTAAGGGACTCTTCCATTGAAACCCTGACTGTGGAACCTAGTCATTTAGTTAAGTTAGACACTGAGTTCTCTAAGGGATGTTTTAGAAAAGAAAAAAAAAAAGCTGAGGTAGCAGCATGAGCCTTAATCTATTCACAGATGCTTTAAAGACACGAGTGGCGAGTGAGTCCTTGCTGATACTTCAGGAAATGAAGAAGCCGCCTGCTTCAGCAAACAGCCAATTTCAGTTGATAAGTAATGGTTACAAGGTTCTACGAAACAGACAAAATTGCTTGTGGTCTGTCTTTGCTCTGAAACCTGAAGTCATCTTGCTGTGTAAAAGTCTACGGCACTGTGCAGAAAGCCACAGTGAAGCATGCCCAGATGGATAGCCAGTGGCTACAGGACTCACAAAACCACAGAGCGCAGACAGGCAAGGTCTGTGGTTTAGGGCCTTTGGAGCAGCCTAGGGTGTGTGCAGAAGGATCAGGTGACAACTTTCTGTCTGTCATTTAGACTTTGGGATTTGGCCTGTAGGGCTGGGCTGTCCCCAGCTGGCCGTCTGCACTGGCCGCCACACCCGAGGGCCACACTGGCTCAGGGCTTCTAGAACCTTCAAGGAGACTAAGCCAGAGCAAATGAATTCACTCAAGGGACGGCTGTGACTATGCCCTTGCAAATGGAAGGTCAGTGGCGGGCCCACGGTACCAATGTCCACCCACTCATTTCTCCTGCCACTTCCTGGGGACAAAATGCCTTTGTGTCAGGAACTTGTGAATTTACTTTAAGGTGGTCACGCAGCTGCTATAGAGCCAGAGAACTCCTACCAACCCATGGCTTCTACTCTTTTACTCTGGCCTTGTGGAATTTTTGCCTTAGAGATGTTTTATTTTTTGTTGGGGGGGGAGGGGAAGCAGCAGAGTTATAAAAGTAGATACTCTAAACTTAGCTTTCCAGAAAAAAAATCAGTTCTTTACACTTTGCCAAAATGTTCTTCTCGATAGAGAAGACACCTTAAAACTCTTGGTAGGGAAATTGGGAACTACATACCACCATTAGAACTCCTGGGAAACGAGTTGGGGAGGAGGAGGGGTTCCCGTCCTTGAGGCTCCTCTTCAGGAAAGGCACACAAGCTGTCTACCTTTCTGCAGGTCCCCAAATCAATTCGGAATCTGAATCCAAAGTTCCAAGCTTGTGGAGGTAAGCATTCCAACTCCTGACTTCTGATATGAATTCATTGTTAGATATTAATAATGTCTAATGATGGTCAAGGAAGAATGAACTCTCTTTTTCCGTTCCTTCCTACTCGATTTTATCAAGATCATTAGTGTGTACATTCTATGGCTTTGTACAGATTGTATGTTCTAGGGTTAATTAATGCACTGTGGCTTTTTCATCCTTTCTGAATTACCATTTGCCTCAGTTTACCCATTGCATACCCCCTTCTACGTCAAACCTTTCTGTTTTCTAATAACATCTGAGCTTCTGAGCTTGGAGACGTTTCTTTTCTATGATGGTGGATGATCTGTTGTTTTCTTTTGAATTCTTGGGACCTTCCTTTAGGGGCCCTCCAGGCTCCCACTCAACTGCTTCTTAAGTCCACCATGCACCCACCTGCTGTCCTAGAATGCCCTTTGCTCCGCTTCTGAGTTGCCATCTATTTTCTGCATGACACATTTTTTTTTAAGTCGGTGTTCTATTGCTGTGAAGAGATACTGACCATAGCAGCTTTTATAAAGGGAAACATTTAACTGGGCCAGCTTATGGTTCAGAGGTTTAGTCCATTATCGTCATGTGGGAAGCATGGTGGCACGCAGGCAGATGTGGTGCTGAGAGTTCTACATCTGAATCCTCAGGTGTCGGGAAGAAGAGTGAGTCACTGGGCCCAGCTTGGGCTTTTGAAACCTCAAATGACACTTCTTCCAACAGAGCCACGCCTACTCTAACAAGGTCACATATCCCTTTCAAATAATGCCACTCCCTATGAGCCTACAGGGGCCATTTTCATCCAAACCAACACACACACACACACACACACACACACACACACACACACACGTTCTCAGCTCACGGTTTATTTTATCGTTTAGTTGAACCATCCCTTTATCAGAAAACATTCCAAGCCATGGCTGTCTGGGTCATTCCTGGTCTGAACATTTCTTTTCTTTTCTCTCTTGAAATGTTTTGGCTAAGTGTTGATTCCTAGCTTGAAAATAAATCACCTATGTAAGTGTGAATGAAGGTCTCTGCTACAATTGAGGAGTCTAAAGTTTCAAATCTTCCTCTTCCTCCTTGTCTTTTCACAGTGCTGGGGATGGATAACCAGGGGTCTCAGAGATCAGCTGTGGCTTCAGGCGCTTGGTGTCTGTCTTGTTCAAAGAACTGAAGCCACCCACAGGGGCCGCGGAGTAGTGAAGGGTTTTCTTCGGAAGCACAGCAGAAGCCCAGAGTGGCTGCACGTCATAGGGTCTGCCTGTCCTGTGCAATCACGAAGCTCAAGAGTGCCTTTCTGGCTTCCAGGAGGAAGCAGTTAGCTGCGAGGGTCAGGGTACAGCTAGTTTTCTGTTTTGATTGATAGGCTTAGGCTATGCAAGCCTTCCTTGGCATGTCTTCTTTCCCATGATGCATCTGCTCTTATCATATGCATATCCAATCATGCAAAGTATAATATGTAAATGTGGGGCTATCCCTACATGTTTAGAAGACATAATTTGCCTTACTGCACACGGACCTAACTAGTGAGTGTAGTCTGAACTGGTGCCCTGCCTCAAATGTCAGACTTCCAGGGTGTGTTCATAGGAAAAGGGAGTTACCAGGGGTTGCTAAGGAGCTGTAGGTTGTAGAGCCCAGTTACTTTATTTGTAGATGGGTTTGTGTGTTGCTTGATGCAGGTGTTGGGTGTTGGGTTGTCCCAGGTAACGAAGTTATCCCTGAAAGCTCCCTGCTTCAGATGGAACCCAGGGTTTTGTGCAGTCTGGTAAGCACCCTATCGACCCCATTATGTCTCCAACGTCCTCTTTTTAGCCCTGGTTTTTTCCTCTTTCAAAGGTATAGGGACTTCTCCTCAGCCCTTGTGCTCCAAGATTTCGTAGTGATGGATCACAGTATGACAGGTTCTCTCATTCATTTTTCAAAGGGGTCTCAGTGGTCCTTCCAATCAGCCTTCAATTTGGTTCATTTTCTTGTATTATTTTTGAATAATTCATTCTATCTTCTCTACTTTCTTTCCTGAAATTCCCACTATTCAGACAGTCAGCATCCCAGTCAATCCTAATCTTTTATATTTTCTCTTCTTTCATTTTCCCCCTTTAACTTTGAATTCTTTAGTTTTTACTTTAAAAAAAATTAAGGTTTTTAAATTTTTTCCTCCACATTTTAGTTTCCTTGAGCTCTTCTAAGAGTTATATTTTACTCCCTACTATATATAAGTGCAACGTTTTCCACTGTGAAGACAGTGTGGTTCTTTGTGTTTTAGATTTTGTATTATTTTGAATTCTGTATATGTGTAGGTGTAGGTGTGTATACACACACACACACACACACACACACACAGAGAGAGAGAGAGAGAGAGAGAGAGAGAGAGAGAGAGAGAGAGAGAGAGAGAATATAGGTGCCTACAGAGGCCAGAGGCATCAGGCTCCTTAGAGCTGGAGTTCCAGACAATTGTGAGCTAATGAGAATGCTGGAAACTAAATTTGGTCCTCTGCAAGAATAGTATGTGCTCTTAACCACGGAGTCATCTCTCTTCATATTACAGTTCTTATCAAGGCTTATTTTATATGGTGTTTTTGGAGGGGGAATTATTCTGTGAGATTACAATCTTTTATCAAATGCTCGGTGATCCTATCATATTTTAGAGACACTCAGAGACCAAGAAAGCTTGGCATAGTGGTGCATGCTTTTCAACTCCCACGTGGGCTGAGGTGGAAGTATCACAAGTTCAAGGACAGCCTGGGTTACTCTGTCTCAGGCAAAATAATAAACACAAAGCAACAAATATGTGCCAACAGGAAGCTGTGTTGATTGGGTGGGCCAACAGTTCTACTGGGGGACTCCTGCAAGTCCTTCAGCAAAAGGCAGATGCCAAAGCCTCCCACCCCATGTCAGGTTCAGCTTCCTGGCACATTTGGGGTGGAGTTTGGACATTGTGTCCTGGAAGTCTCACAGATGAGTACGTCTTAAATGGTGACCTGAAGTTGTCACCAAGACAATGTTATGACAGTGGCAGTGGTGATGACGGTTCCTGCGAAGTGAAGGCGTTCTTCATCACACACTTTGGCCTCCACACAGGTGGGACGGCATGTGCACACATCCCCAAAAATAATGTAACTTTTTAAAAATCTTCTAGAGTCACACAAAGTTGCCAAGATAGAATTTGAACTCAATCATCTCTCATTCCTGCTGATAATAACAATAACTGGCTGCTAATATGTATTGAAGATTCACTGGGTTTGCACTTACCTTCTGCATGGCCTGACCTCCTTATGTCTAAGAATGCAGAAGCTTGCTGTTCCTCTGTTCGGATGACTGAGTTTGGCACACTAGTAGACCAGTAGCATTTATTTTTTTAAATTCTTATATAATTGAAGTCTCTAACTTCTGTAGTCCCTTCCCCTGCCCAAGGACCTGAAAACAGACTTTCTTAAAAAGATTATTTTTACATTTATTGCATAGGGGGAGGTTTAAGGCATGCTAAAGTCAAAGGACAACTTGTGGGAGTCAGCTTTTATCTTCCACCATGTGGGTCCCCGGGCTTGATGACAAGCACCCTTACTGCTGACCCAGCTCACCTGCCCTAAAAGAGTGGTTGACTTTACCAACACAGTTTCCCCATTCTTCCTGTGGTTCCACTGTTGTGTGAATCTCACAGAACAAATTCTTCCTTGGCAACTCTTTTGTTTTTGCAGTTGGAAAAGGTGAGGGGATTCCATCTTGCAGCACTGGGAAACTAACGTGAGCGAGTTCTACAGTTCTCTCCGGTTGAATTAAGCTCTTTAAGGTTGTTTTTATGTCTTCCAAGTTGATAGGTCAAGAATGAGGATCACATTTTCTGGTATGGCGTGCGAGTGTGTGTGTGTATGGGCATATATATGATACACACCCTCATCTTCGTAAAAAGGCTCTGAGTGGATCTATTTAGTGAACCATGGTGCATATCCTTAATCCCAGCTCATAGAAAATGAAAGCAGGGAGAGCTTTGTGAATTCAAGGCTAGCCTGGACTACATAAAGTGTTTGTTCCATGTCATTTAGGGCTGCATAGTGAGACCTTAAAAAACAAATTGGGTCCCTAGAACCCCAAGACAAGTTTTTCCCCTCTTCTGTGTATTCTTGACAATAAAATAAGATTACCTGTAATAACTGTTTCATTGCACAGGTTATTTCAAAATACTCAGAACCGAAGTGTACAGAGGCCACTAGCTGCCAGAGTTATGTTTGTTGATAGCTCTCAAACTTGAGACAAATGGCTGAGGTAACAATTTAAGTAACAAAGCGGGCCGGCTGCCAGGTTGTCCCTGTATCCCTCAGTTCCGACCTGTTAAAGGGTTCTTCTGGCTGTCTTCCAGTGCCCTAAACTCCTCCAGCACAGGGGCTGGGCTGCCCTTCCCCCAGCTGCTCTTCTCTATTTAATCTAGTCATTTTGGCGGCATTGGCCCTTTAGTTCTCCTGGCTCCAGGTTCCCTCTCTTCTCTCCCCCTTTCTCACATGACCTGTCCCAGTCTGCGGGTCATGTCTACTCTGGACTCTCCCAGATACCTGTTCGTCTCCCTCATATCTACAATATAACTCCTCTCCGCCATGCCCAACTTTTAATTTTTCCATTCATACAACCCTTCGATGACAACTACATGTCAGGCGCTACACTAACTTGTCCTACATTGTGTCCTGTTGTCCTCACAATCCCCCCACCCACTTACAGAGGAGGAGTCTGCTAAAAGAGATTGGCCTAGTCACCTAAGGGGAGAGAGTTGCTGGGAGTTGTAGTTCTCCAGAGGGGCAGGGGTTGCTGGGAGTTGTAGTCCTCCTAGGGGGCAGAAGCCACACTGTAATGATATGGATTTCTAATACACATATCCGATGACTGCCTAGGTGTCTCAGAAGGAAAAGGTCCACGTTCTCAAGCCCTCTGAACTTTGTTGTATTGTTCTTATTCTAATGATCATTTTCGATCCAGTCTTGAGAAATCTTTTTACCCTGGTAAGCATCGGCTCTCCCAAATTGGGATCCAATCTTTACCACATGTGCTCTCAGTTGCGCCCTTACCTTTATTCACACGAGGCTCCGTTTGAGGTACATTTAAATCACCTTACTCTGTGGGGAGCCTACTCAGACTGACGAGCTTTTCCCGCTTACTATTTCGTATGAAGTGCAGAGGATTTAATGGATTCTATGGCTGCAATGTGAATGAGTCTTAAGGTCTACATAGCAACCGCCTCATACCGACGGGTGCTTAGCTGTTTCTTTTACAGGCTGTGAACTTCCTGGGAAAAAGGGCAAATTGGTAATATGTTTTTGTGGCCTATTACAGTTGAACCTTCGATTTGCAAGAGTCCAGGTAATTTTTCCTTGCAGAGCACGGCTGCCTATGTGAAACAAAGTCCAGAGACAACAGCAGAAGTAGATTTTGCCACAAGATGTTCTTCAGGAGAGAACCATCAAAACGTCTACTCAGTGGTTCCTTGTCCTTCTGGATCTTAGGAAGAATCAGACCTGACACAGAAATGCAGCTATTTTTATCCTCAGCTGCCAACGGGGGAGCTGCCAGGCTTCTGCAGCACGTTGTCCAGGAGCTGGATCTGGAATTCATTCCTACCTCACACTCTGGAGAGAGGTGTGCGCTGGCGCCTCCTGCCCCCCTGAAGAACCTTTGAGATTGCCTTTTGATAGTCTCCGGCGGCAAGACCTTCACTCCTTTGGGCCTCACTAGTACTGGGTGGCTAGTGAGACACGCTGGCTAGTCACAATGCCAGACCATGCTATGTTCGCTTACAATTGAAAGCAGTGATTAACAGAGCTGGGTGCAGGCCCCGTGGATCTAACAGCATCTAGCTTGTGGGCGGTAGTAAGCGCCAAAGTAAAAAAATATGTACCAACTTTTCAAACTGCCATATGGTGACTTAATGCAGGAATCCGGGAACATTGTGTGAACAACCACCTCTCACATCCAGTGGACAGCGATCCACCTCAGAGGACATGGGGGTCTCCTTGGTCACCAGGCCCTTTAGAAGCTTTCTGACTTTCGAGGCAGGCCTCTCCTGATCTTCCTACCTTCCGAGTACCGGGATCACATACAGGAGTCATCAAGATCAGTTCTTCTTTCTTTTGATGGATGAAGAAGGAAAAGGAACAGGGGGAAATGATATGATCTCCACACAGAAGAAATCCCATTTCCGGTAGTCTCTGTGTATGTAAAGGTGCTTGTATACATAATCTTCAAGGTTCGGTCAAAGCCAACTCAGAGAGCCCTTACTCCACCTCATTCATGTCTTGGCAACACAAAGCCACTTCACCCTGCGAGTTACGACATGGCGGCAGAACCGGATGCCCTGAGATATGGCAGGTTAGATCCTTCGTTGGCTGGTGAGCCAGAGAGAAAACAGGCTGCAGGCAGAATCTTTACTGGGGATGAGGCATGACTAACAGAAAGAAAAGGATTTAGGTCATCTGAGGGGAATATTGACTGAGAAAGACTTCCCAACTCTTCCATTTTCTAGGCAAGTGACCCAGAGGGCGGGAGGTACAGGGGCACCTGTCCCTGCTAAGCAAGTCCCAGGGACAAGGCTGCTAGGCAGGCTCTCTGATTGCTCCCGCTCTTCTGAAACCCTTATTTCACAAGGTGTGCTAGGCGCCTTAGGGAGAAGGGTCTAGAAAAGCCTGGTGTGGCTGAGCCTGGGAAGCTACTGGCGATTCCGCATCTACTGGAGACAGGCTCCGAGGAGGCATCTTCTGTTACTGTTTGTATCCTCCGAGTCATTCAAGGAAATGACATTATAATAAACTAGCTGGAGGACTGGAAAATGGCCTACGACTGCTGATACAAATAACTAGATGTCAATTGCATTTTGTGAAATTAAACAAATAGGTTAGAGCATTCGTGTAGCCCTTTGGTAGGCGCTAGCTGTTGCCGGTTAATGACAGAGCTGAGGCAACTGAGTCTGTTCGGGGGCTTCCCAGTCAAAATTATGAATTCTTTCAGTAAGGAACGGTACCCGGGTCCAGGATGCTCTTAGGCACATTCAACAGCATCCACCAGGCACCTGCGCTGGGCTCACTTCTGTCAAAATCTGAGCATTAGTTTTTGTTACGATGGCCATTACAAAAATGTAGTTACATAAAAAGCAGCAACTCCCAGCAGAAGTAAGAGAGTAGACAAACCTCAACTTTTTAACTGCAGTAACTCCTTAATTGCTTAAAAAAAAGAAAACCTATCATTTTTTTTTTCAGGAACAGATCTACTATAACACTTTTCTTCTCTTAAAAGAACAGGGTCTTATGTATCCCTAGCTGGGCTAGAACTTGCTAGAAATAAACTTGAACTTCTGATCCTGTTGTCTCAACTTCTGGAATGTGAGGACTGCAGGAACCAGAGTCGGTTCCACAGAGCTAGGGGTGGGACCCAGGGCTCTGCATGCCTACAACACTTAATGCCCGGGCAGACACAAAATCATTGTTCGGTGCTTATTATTATCATATTAATATTATTAGCATTTCATTTTTGTAAGATGGCAGACTCTGTGACTCCACTTGAAATAATAAAGTTGGTGTGAGAGAATGTATACACGTATATAAATATAAATTCTACATATATACCTACGCCACTTTCCTTATATACCTGAATGAGGCGCAAAACAATGATCAAATACAAAACATTACAATGACCTGGTTCTGTTATCTTAAGAACTCTATTTACTATTGTAGGTGTATGGTGGGGGCAGGTGTGGCATTCACACGACCTTTTGGGGACTGGTTTTCTCCTTCTGTCACGGGCAGACCTCGGGGAACCACGCCTGTGCAAAAAGCTACCGTGTCAGCCTGGAGAACATTCAGCAGTAACTTCCTTTCACTGAGTTTTATGTGCTGCCAAGACCTATGCTGCTCTGCAACGTCCTCACGTTGACCTTGGGTGCTCACTGTCCACATCTTAGAACATGAGGGCAGATGAGGTGGAACCCTCAAAGATCTCGTAGCTGACATCAGAGATGGGACGCCTGATTATCAGCAAAATCAGTGAGCATTTTCTTCTGTCATGTTTTAAAGGTGGGTGTTTTCTTCAGTTATACCAGTATAGCCTCATTTAGGTGACCCTTTGAAAATATGACATCACTAACGTGGACAGCAGGCATGGCTCTGAGCTGAGGCCGCCTTCTCAGAGCTGCACTCACAGCCCAGCCCGTCTGCACTGGGCCCGTGCTGTGGGATTCTCTCGTCTGCACTGGGCCCGTGCTGTGGGATTCTCTTGTCTGCACTGCACCCGTGCTGTGGGATTCTCTCGTCTGCACTGGGCCCGTGCTGTGGGATTCTCTCGTCTGCACTGTCACCCTCCCTACTGTTCTTATTGTGGAGTTTGCAGAGGCCTAGTAAACCAAAGAGTTTCAAGAACAGCGTGTAAGCCATTGCCTTTCCACGCTCCAGGTCACGTTTGACAGACTCCTAGCACTACTCCCGTGGCGGGACTCTGCCTTTGAGTAAGTCGGGCGCTATGGCTCTGAGAGTCTTGTTCTCCAAGAGGAAGGACTCCATGTTGATTTGAGATTGGTTGAGGTTAACACACACGCGCGCGCGCGCGCACACACACACACACAGAGCATGCACCTCCCAAACCTTGCGTTAGTTTACTAGAGTTTCACTAAAGGCAGCTGGAATTCGGTTTTTGAACACGGGCTGGGCAGAGCCATCACACACATCACCTACACAGCCACAGGCGCAGCTCTCAGGTCCATTGCTGAGGTGTGAAAGGAAGGAACCAGATGCCATGTTTACACGCCCAAAGCAAACACGGAGGCAAGTACGGTGGCGTGGCCTCGTTTCTATGTTGCTACAATGAAGGCAACACTAAGAAGCCAAAACCCGACTATTAAAATATTAGACAAATACTGTATGTTTATAATAAAACAGTATTATCTAAGTGGAAGAAACAGGCGCAGTAACATGAAAAAACACATTTTATTGCACTTAAGTTATAAGAAAATAAAATTTCTAAGTGAATCAAACCATAGACACAATCCCTTTAAAGGTTGTTTTCCTCCATCACGTCAGGGTGTTACATAACTAAAATTAACCAACTTGAATCTGATTGTTTAAAATCAGACTATAAATAAAACAAACAAAAAAATAAACAGGAGGAGGAAATAAAAGACTGCCTAGGATACAGTGTTAACCACTTTCACAGTTCAGCTTGAGTTACGGCTCCTGGTGAATGAGGCAGACGACCTGACTCCGCTCGCTCGCTCGCTCGCCGCGCTGGCCTGCTTGGACGCCATCACTACAGCGCGGGTGATCCTCTCGCGTCGGTTACTCAGAGCAGTGAAACTGTAACAGTTGTTTTCCCGAATACTGTAAGATGCTACGACGGACCAGCAACTTCCTTTATTCTGTATTCTATATATCTTTAAAATATCTTGTCAGTTTTACTATGTACGTTCATCCATTCACCACAGCCCTCAACAAAGAAGCTTCTCCGCAGAACAGGCACCTCAGGCTCTGTCCCAAGGAATGTGTTTTACTTTTGCCCAGATAACAGAAAATACGCTTTGCACACGCTCTCGAGTCTTTATTTGCAGGCAAACTTCACTCTTTAGTATCTGAAACTTTTGCATTCGCAGCCTCTTAGAGGCACAGATGGCTCAAGTTTCAGCGGCAAAAAGTCTTTTTTTCTGTAACCAAACTAGAGCAAATTTGGAATTCAGTCTGGGACTAAAACGTCACAGCAGAAAAAAAATAAAAAAAAATAATTTGTTTTTTCTTTCTTTCTTTCATTTAGCAGCATAAATAAGTTTGGCCACTGGAGTACAGTACAGGGCGGGACAACGACCCCACGCGTGGAGACCTACTTCTAGCACCAGCGTCGAGAACTAAATCCATCTCAGGACTCGGAACCCAGGACAACGCGACATGCGCACTGAAGAGGGGCTATGGAAGCAACAGGAAGAAGATTAACAGAGGCTAATACTGTGATTGATTGACATTGGCAATGGCTGGCAAAAACAAAACAAAGAAAAAAACCAACAAAAAAAAAATGGAAAAGAAAAAGAAAGCTTCATGGTAACTGTACAAAAGCAATTCACAGTAATTTCTTTCTGCTTCCCACTTCAGAAACACGACTTTGCTGCAGAAGCTCTGATGACACACGATTGGACATCACCGCCACTCCTTCCGAGGTGACGGAAACAACGTCTTGGTGAGGCTCTGCCCAACGACCACTGGAGAAGAAAATAAGGAATAATTGCACCTGGTTGGATTTAGAGAGTCTCGTTTTGCAAAGCTGCCCCTCATCAGAAGTGAAGCCTTCAGGTGGTGCGCCGCCGCCTCCCTCGGTTACGGCTCTGTCTCTTCAGCCCTTCTCACCTTCTTGTCTGTAGGTCTTTTCACTCTGTTGCCCCAAACCAACATCCTGCACCACTGAGTACAAGGGATTTTTTTCCTTTTCTTTTTTTTTTCTCTTTTTTCTTTTTTTCTTTTGTTTTTTTTTCCTTTTTGTTTTTTGTTTGTTTTTTTTTTGTTTTTTTGCGCAGGGGGAGGGCAGGAGTATATTGTCTACAGAGTTGGACAAGACTCATCTTGTCTGCTCTTCATTTCAGGTCCACATCGAAGTCCAGCACCAAGAGCTTGGTTTCTTCAGTCCCATTCCGACTGCCAACCGCACACACCAGCTTTGTATTGGAGGCTCTGATCCGCCACACAACTCCCCCGCTCCCCCCACTCTCCAATGTGACCAGATTTCGAATAAATTCACCCGTTTTCAAGTCCCAGAGTTTTACAGTTCCATCATCTGAGCTGGTAATTACGAAGTTCTTGTTGAACTGTAAACAGGTCACGGCACTCTGGTGCTTGTTGGGACCTGAGCAAAAGCACAGGGATTGAATTATCAGTTAGAACACATGAGAAACCTAACAGTTAAAAAGCTGCATATTTAGAAACCTTGCTGTAGTTTAAGACCAGCTTGAGGTAGAAAGCTCTGGGAACTATTTGTGGCGGAAGCCCCAACGCTCACGGCCTGACTCCCATGAGCCACCAGACACGCGTTGTTCTCGGGCTATGGCAGAGCTCTCCTGAGATGACGTAAGCAATGCAGTGTCACATTCTACTGCTGGAAGCACGGATGTGACACATCTGTCCGTCACTGTACCACTCTGCACTGACCAGTAGAGGAGAAAACAGAACTACACTACCCCCACATTCCCAGGAACAGTCACGTGATGCCTTCCAGATGGGCTCACTGAAAACAAACCAACCTTCTAAGCACAGCATCTAAATATAAAACAGTGAGTGAATCATGAAGAAGTCAATGGTGCTGTGCCTCCAAATCAACTTTCTCATGTGTCTCTTTATCTCAGGGGGAACCACTACTCCATCCCATCCCAACTAAAGCAGTTGGCTAAGTGGAGGCCAAAGTAATTTCCTATCAGAGATGCTTCAATTCAAAATATAATGATCAGACAAAAAGAAGAGTCGCTTCTGCGAGACCGCCAAGTCTTTCTTCTCATTGTTAAGGTTAAATAGAGTCGACTGAACAAGCAGGAAATGAGTAAGAATTTTCACATTAAAGACACAATTGAAGCCATTTCTCAAGGTGGTCTGGTTCTGAAAGGCACGCGTTTACAAAGTCATCAGGAGTACTCTGCGTGGGGTTAATCTCTGCTCTACACAGGTTCCCTCTTCAATAGCAATGACATTTCAGAAAGACACGGCTAAAGGAGAGTCAGCACTTACCCTGCAATGTTTGTAAACACTGTCCTGTTTTGATATCCCAGATTTTCACTGTAGAATCTGCATTCCCAGAGACAAGAATATTGTCCTTGAGTTCCATTCCACTTGTTAATGACTGGTGTCCTGTTAACGTGTGAATACAGTTCCCTGTCTCCACATCCCAGACTCGGATTGATGTATCGAGAGACCCACTCACCACATGGATGCCATCAAACTACAAGAGACACAACGTATTAGAACAGAAACATGGACTCTTTCCCCATCAGCTAGCTGGTAGACCTTACAATAGGGAGGGAGGTACAGCAACCTGTAAGACCAGAACAAAGAGCACACTAGGGTAAACTCGCAGCTGGGCTGATGTGCATGCCATCACATGTAAGTCTACAGATCACATCTCCAAAAACATTTTTCATAAATTCTCTTAAAAATAAGTAAACAAAACTGAATAAAACTGCCCAAAGTTCAAACAAGAGGTAGAAACAACTTCAAAAAGAAAACAAAGCACCTGAAATGAACAACATTCCTTTCAGACAACCTGGTCCCAGCTGAAAGCTACATCCTATGTATTCAGTAAGAAAGTCGTGCTTGGCTTGCCCAGAGGAAGCCAAAAGCCACGCTCATCAGCCCAAGGCATGGGAAGGAAGGGCCACAGCAAACTTCTGTGATGCTCAAAAGTAAATTCCATTAAAAACTGTAAGAAGAAGCTTTTACAAGAACTGACTGCTAATTAGGAAATATCCCCAAAGATGAATATGTCAGGAATCAGAAGAGGAGGCATTTTAGTAGCAAAAGCAAGCTACGCAGCCTCTCTTCTTCAGCTTCCCCAAATCACTAAAAGCCAATAAACACCTACCAATCCCCAGCAGGCATATATAATACCTGGCTATACATTCTGAGATCATTCTACAGTTCTGAGTACAGCACAAAGAACCAACAACAGTGGCAACCAACTCCCCCACTTGAAAGCCATCATCTTCTCTAAAGCGATCGACGTCTTTATCATATATCGACATTTCATTACTTGGGCAGTCTTATCAATTAAGAATCAAATGCCCTAAGGACAGCCATGTCAGCACTGGGATTCTGCTCTACTCGGCTAGCCACTGACGGGCAAGTGCCTGAGAAGACAATTATGTAACAAGAAATACTTAAAATGGAGAATGCTGCATTTCCAGAAATAAAGGTGGCCCACGTTTTCTGTCCCGTTACTGAAGATCTTGAAATATTATAATCTGTTAATAAATTCCAAGTTGACATCTAAAGGGATACAGCAGGCCCCGGAAAGTGCGGTTTTCTGCTGAGAGGCTCACGGCCACTTTAGATGGGACGGAATCACAATTACACGGCCCATCAACTTCTAGCTATCAAGGCAAAGGGGCAGCAGCTTTTGGCCAAATTAATCCTCAGCAAAGGAGTTTATTAAAATCCAAGTTATTCTCCTATGAGATTATCTAACTATTAATAATGTAACAAAATTTACAGCCCTGAAGTATCAGGTTTCAAGACAAACATTTGCATTTTAGAGAGAAAATGGATCAGAGAAATTAAAACAGTTAAATGCTTTTAAAATTTATGTTTTCTTCTTGCTAATAAGGTACATATAAACAGCAACTTGGCAGTAACTGACTGAGCCTTCAGCAGAGCGTGGAAGCGATGGGAGAGGCAGATTCTTACCTGTAATGAGTAGACTCTGTTAGTGTGCCCCTGTAACGTGTGCAGGCAGGTCTCAGTCTCTGGATCCCACACCTTGACCATAAAATCATATGCTCCACTAACAACCCTCCTGCCGTCATACTGGACACAGCGGACTGCAGCTACGTGACCCATCAAGACGTGTAAACACTGGCCGGTCTCAATATCCCAGACCCTAAGAGTGGCATCTCGAGAACCACTGACAACTCTGCAGAGAGGGAACAGAAAACAAGGCATCAGAATGCTGAAGAGCATGAACCACACCACAGGTAAAACAGTGCTCACTTTCTCTTCTTAAACAGAACAGACACACTTTCACAAGAAACCCCTAATGCTTCACATATGACTTCAAGTTACTCTGCCTGGAACAGGAACAGGGGAAGCTCATGCAGTTGGAAACAACCGTAGCCTCCCATAAGCAAGCAGCTCTTCATACACACAAGCTCTCTTGATTACAAGTGAAGCGGGAACATGGCACATGCGACTCAGTCCTTGGTGCAGATCTAGGATTAACTTACAACAATTCAAAACTTCCTTTCTTTAGAATGTTTGCCATTTCATTACATTTCAATTATGAACTCCTACTACCTATTTCAGGAAGCAAAAATTATTGATGATATTTTTCAACAAAATAGAATTCTAAAATTAATCTGGGACTCAGAAAACTATGGCTGTTTTCTTACACTTTCCACAGAGGGAAAAACCACAGCTGCTGACGCAGACTGTGAAGGATGCTCCTACAGGACTCACAGAAATGCCTTCAGAGACTGGCTCAACGTTATCAGATTAGACTCCTCTGAAAACCACAGTGATACAGTCATGCAGTCACTGCTGGGTTGCTAACCAGGTGCCTTTATGGTCCCAAGAGAGAAAGCCACGTTTGAGAGAGTAGAATGACAAAGCGTGGGGAAATGAATGCAACCAAGAAGGAAATGCAAGGTCTCTTGAAACTCAGGCCTTAGATTTTAATTTCACAGCACACTGTGTGAAGCAGGCTCACAGTAAAAGTAAAAAGGATCCCTGTACATATCACGACTTCAGGGGACAGCCTACCTACCAAAACAGTTGTCAACTAAAAAGAGTACCATGTGCTGAGTTACAGGTCATGACTACTGTGAATTCAGAGTAAGGACCCCTCTAAGATACATTCTTTCAGAGGAAGAGTCTTTTCTAAAGGCTGTGAATTCAAGGAATCCTCCTGTCTCTACCTTCCCAGTGCAAGGATTAGGAGCATATATCACATTAGGCCAAAAGAATATTTTTTGACAAATGAAGTAGAAAACACAATTTCTTAGCTGATTGCAACGAAGATGTGTTAACAGAAGGACATGATTTCAGCAGCAGGGCACTGCAGGTGAGAGAAAAAAGCACCAGCCAGGCAGAGGCACCGGGAAGGAAAAGACAAGCAGGTCAGGTTTGGCTGCAACCACTTTGAAAGCGGGACTCAAAGTTCTCCCCAAATGTGGTGGGCACGGAAAGGGCAGAAACACAGTCCTAAGGCCAGCTGTGCAAAGCCATATCTGAGCGCTCAGCAGCTCCGACGGCAGGCAATGAGGACGTAAGCTAAAGCCCAGACCTCGGGTTTGCCTAGATCTAGAATGGGATGGGTCACTCAAGGACGCACAGGCTAGGAGTCCCAGTGACTGAATCTGAGGCTCCTGCACAGCATAAATTCGGTTATTAAGAAAGAAAATGATTTTTTGTTTGAAGACAATGAATCAGCAAATCAACACCAAGCAGAGCTTCAAGAAAAAAGGTTGTACCATCATCAAATAAAGAAGGAAATTTTAAGACAAGTCTCCGATTTTACGCCAATACAACCTGACTTTCCTAACTTAGGAACATTACACTTTAATCACTAGTATCTACTTTAAGAGCTCATTAGTACTATATGAATTTCAAAATCACAAGTGACAGAAGTGAAAGCCCCACCATAATGGGATTTCCTCTACCTTTTCTCATGGAGATGCATACAGCGTACAGTGGAAGTGTGCCCATATAAAGTATGTATGCACTCTCCGGTCTCGGCGTTCCACACTTTGAGGGTCCGGTCAGTGGATCCACTGATGATGATATTGTCTCTCATCTGTGATGACCATACTCCACCCGTGTGTCCCACTAACGTTCTTAGGCACTGGAAAAACACTTCAGATGATTAATTTTAGGTAGAAATGAAAGCAAGGCAAAGAATATATTAGCATCTCATTAAAATCTAGAACAAGTCTTACTTATTCAACTTTATTAGAGCACTAGGAAACCATTTTGCTACCAATGCTGCATGACACCATTATTACTGAATTGTTTATTTGTAGTGATATATGCTTAGACATGCATCCACAACTGAGGGACCAGTATGGAGAAAGCAAACAAACATGATATGGAACTTAAGATTAACATGACAGGGCTGGAGAGCTGGCTCAGTGGCAAAGAGCATTGGCTGCTAAGGGATCTGGGTTTGATTCCCAGCACCTAGTGACTCACAACCACCTACAACTCCAGGGCCAGGGAATCTGACACCCTCTTCTGGCCTCCAAGGGCACCTGGCATGCACGTGGTACACATACATACACATATACATACATACATACGTACATACATACAGGTAAACACACACATAAAATAATAAAATGAAGTAAAAAAATCTGAAAAGAATCATGATACAAAGCATAAGACATGGCAGAAAGCAATAAATAAATAAATAAATGCGAGCAAGTTTAACAGCTCCAGCCTGGCCGCCATGGTTAAATAATATTAAAGCTGCAGCAGGGTGTTTCCCATGGAAGAGAACCAAGGCAAGATGCCAAGAAAGTTGGGTGTGACCACATACCACAGCTCACCCATCTGCCTGCAGGCGGTAGTTAGGGGCTGGCCACGCTACTCTAGACATGTAAAGACAGACACCGAGACTCTGAGATAAGTCCAAAAGTAATATTACATCCTGGAAACGTGTAGCTACTTTTGAAATTTTTAACATCTGCTTTGAGTATTTATAAGATTCTTGTTCAAGGAACAACACAGCAAAAGATATTTTTAAAAACAGATTTTTCTCATACTTTCTTCTGTTACTTCTTAAATGGATGATTACTTAATTCATAAAAACATTCTCTTTTGGACAGATAAAGTCAGTATGCATTAGAGACTCATAAGGAACACTACGTACAACACAGCCACTGCTTGGGCTACTTGGTTTCATGTCCCTTACCATTCACGTCTGGGACAACTTCCGATTAGCAGGATCTTTTTGATTCCTAGATCACAGACAGCTCAGCCACAGAGCAGTTATAAGGAAATTACAAATCCCTCAGCCATGTTTTGGAAGGCGTTAGGGAGCAACGATTCTGACTCACACGGGCAAGGTGAGAAGATGTGCGTCTGAGAAGTCTCAGACCATCTAAGCGACAAAGACGGCAAACAGGTAACAGTCCTAAGGGAGAAAGGACCATGTTTCTAGGGGCGGCCTGATGTTGCTATCAACAGCTGAGGATCAGACCCCCTTCACTGTGACTGCACACAAAATGACAACTTGTGAAAACATGGAAGAAGGGAACTTACTTTGCCCGTGACTGCTGACCAGACTTTTAAAGTGTTGTCGTCAGAACCACTCACTATGCGGTTACCACAGAACTGCAGGCATGTGATGACATGATCATCATGCCCTTTCAGCACCTATGAGAAAAACGCACATATCACATTTATGTTATTACATCATAGTCTTTAAAATACAGCGAAGTGCTGCAGAGATGGCCAAGTCCCCAGAACTCTCCCGCACAGGCCTATAACACTGACACTGGGGAGAGGGGAAGAGCTGGGCTTATGAAATGTATATAAAATATACAGCACAGCCTGGGCTACCAAGTGAGTTCCACCCAGGCAAACCTCAGTTCAAAATTAAAACACAAGAAAAAGAGGAGGAAGAGGACTGGGTTCTGGGTTCAACTTTTAACATTGCCAAAAAGAAAAATAAAGCACCTAGAAACAGGAATAATAAATAACAGTTTTTTCAACCTAAAATTATGCCAGTGCATGTTGGCATATAAAACAATGCCTCTCCAAATTGGCTAATTTTAAAATATATGAATTGAGGAGTTCTACCATTTATACATCTGCAATAATATTCTGAAATAGAAAATGAGACTTTTGCTTCAAATCATAAAAGCCAAAAAAAAAAAACCCAGAAAAATCCACAAAACCTAAAACTGTTATTTCTAAAAAGTAATAACAAATAACAATAACAATGTTGTGTGGAGTGGAGTAGAACAAATCCATGTCCTCTCATCTTTGTTGGAAGAGATTTTCTTGAAGCAAGGTCTCATACCATAGAACAGGTTGACCTAGAACTTAGTGTGTTTCCCAGGTTGGCCTTAAACTCACGGCTATCCTCCTGCCTCAGATTTTTGAGTACAAACATGAGCCACCATGCCTGGATCAACTCATCTTTGATTTCAATAAAATTATCAGATTAAAGAAACCAGAAATAAAAGAACATTGTTAGCTACACTTTGAGTTAATTTTAAAATAGAGCCAGCTTTCTTTTCACAAGGCATCAGGTTATACTTTAGGCCAACAAGAGAAGAGTTAGAGCAGGCATCCCGACTGATTAAAGGTTTCTGTTAGCATGTGAAGAGTTCTGTTACCTTGGGAGATTTGAGTTCCCCTCGCCTCCAGTTGGTATCAATTCTGTGCTGTCTGATGTATGCACTCTTCCACGGGCTATGTATAAAACCTGGCTTTATTATTTTTCTTCTCTTGATGTGCAATGGTTCATCAATTCCTAAAGCATCAAAGAGTTTAAGAGAATAATTCCTTTTGTCAATAATAAAAATTACACATTTTATACAGATCTTGTATTTTTCTGCTTAGCACCGGTGAGGTAGAGAGCCCTAACTTCCAACACTGCTCTAGGCAGCAGTGAGTCTGCACTGGGTACAGCAACTCTGTCCTCATTGCCTCTTCTCCTTCTCACAGACATGGGAAGGCGTGAGTACTGCGTGTGTGGATGCAGAAGGGCACCACTGCTCTGGAAATCAGTACAGCGACTCCACAAAAGCACAATCACACAGAGGACGTAGGACTTTCACTTCTGCATGTGTGCTCAAAAGTACTAACAGGAGAGATGTGAGCAGGTTATCTAGACACCGTGCTTATACTGATATTATTCAGCTAACCAAGAGCAGGAAGCAGTCCAGGCGTCTGTCCAAAACACCACATGCAGTAGTACACACAACGGAATGCTGCTCGACCTTAAAAAGGACACGTGGATACAGGGATACACGCTGGGACATGAACCCTGAAGACATTAGTGAATGAGGAAATTACGAGGGGATAAGCACTGACAGTCTTACGTATCACAGTTCCTAGAACAGCAGACTTACAGAGATCCAGCAGGTAGGGGACAGGAAAGAAGGCGTGGGGAGACGATCACTGGATCATACGCAGCAAAATGGCTTAACTGACACTGGCCTAGCACTCACTATGGAGACCAAGATGGCCTCCAGCTTTCAGTAATCCTGCCTCTGTCCAAGTAGTATGATTACAGACGCACATCATTACCTCAGGATGTTTGCACATGTGTGTGTGTGTGTGTGTGTGTGTGTGTGTGTGTGTGTGTGTATGTATATTGAGACAGGGTGTCACTATATAGTCCTGGAACTTGCTATGTAGACCAAGTTGTTCAGAATCATTTTTAGCAAAAGCAGTTAAAGGACATTTAAAAATGATTCTGAAGCTGGGCATGGCAGTACACACCTTTAAACCCAGTAGTTCAAGGCCAGCCTAATCTACCTTGCGATTTCCTGGATGGCCAGGGCTGTAGAGACCCTATCTCAAGGAAGAAACAAAAGAGTCTGAGAAAGAAGGCAAAATTAACCCTAGTTTACATATGAATATGTTTGAGAAAGAAGATTTTTCTGACTAATCCAAGAGCAGCCAGGGAGGACTGTGGGACCAGGCTTCTTTCCTAGCCCTCTCTAATGAGCGGTGCTCTCCATCTGGCCTAATGCAACACTACCAGGTTTTTCTTGTAACATTTTGCTTCTCAGAAACAATTTTTTTTTCAAGATGATTACTTTTCTAGATGCCTACCTGCAAAACAGAAGGTCACCCCTTTGATCAATATGGAGCATACTTAACCCCTTCCTTAAAAGGATCCAAACCAAATCAAACTATGCTGCAAGAATATAAGATCCATGTCAGGAGGAAGATGTCAAACTGTACAATCTCCCCAGCATTTATGAACGTTCAGCCCACAGGAGGTGTCCACTAAGAATTTATGGGAGGGGTGGATAAATACTCAATTATTTGGGTATTAATCGCTTGAAATCAGGTGGACTCCTTCACTTTGGGATCAAGGAAGTGAATGAACGCAGACTCACTCTGCAAGCGATTTATTCTCCCTGCACGGGAAAGTTACTTTGTCGACTTGCTTCCAGAATCCTTTGCTGCTGCAGTAAAAACACACTCTCTGTGTGATTTTGAACCTTACCCTCTTCTTTACATTTCTCTCTCCAGAGAAGGTTGTCCTCAGCCAAAATTCTCCAGTATCGACAAGTCTGAGCCGCTTGCAGCAGGTCTTTGGGTTCCAGGAATGAAAGTACATAGAGTGCCAGCTGTGGAAAAGAAAGTGAGGATGACATACTCACACGTCAGAAAACGGCAGAAACCATTTCCGTAGGACTGCTGGATTTTGGTAGATTGAGCAAATCAAGGAGAACAGTATTTTAAGACCAAAGAAAATGCTCATTAATCTCGTATTAGGGATCTGAGGCTTTATTCTAGACGACCTGTGATTGTATTGGTATTTGTTCACAGTGAGAACAATGCCAATGATCACAAGTTTCTCGTGTGAGTCTAGTGCTCAAGTTCTTAGATCAGCCTCCATGGTGATAGAGAAAGGCTTGAGATCTGCTCACACCAATTATCAGAAAAATACTAGTGCATTATGCCAATATAGTAATAATGTTTAACAATACATTCCTGCTGATAACACAAACGTCCCTAGGCCTTAGATCTGTGCCAATATAGTAATAATGTTTAAACAATACATTCCTGCTGATAACACAAACGTCCCTAGGCCTTAGATCTATGCCATTATTCTTCCACATATGAAATAAAGCATTTTTTTTCAAATGAAGACTCTTTCCCCCAAGTAGTTGAAAACAAGAAAACATGATATGCTACGCCAGGTTCCCTTTCTAACTTCACTTCTCTCTTTCCTTCAGCAGTCTTTGAAAGAACACGGAAGCCAAGACAATCTTTTGGGGCTTACCTTTTATTAATAATCTGTGCTTACTTCTTAAATGCTAAAATATTCTCAGGTTTTGGGGTGTGGTGACGGCTCAGTTGGTAATGTTTCATGTATAACCATGAAGATAAGGGTCTGGACCCCAATACTTGGAAAAGACAGGCATGGCGGTGGCTACTATAAGCCCTGTGCTTGGGAGGACAGACAGGAGCTCACTGGCTAGTCCAGATGAGTGAGTAAGTTCTAGATTCAGTGAGAGACCACGACTCTGACTCAAAACAACGTGGGAGCAACTGAGGAGCACATCTCTGGCCTCCACATGCACATGTGTGCACATCTGCATGTATTTAAGTATTTGAACACATATACACACCACACATATAAATAACCACCCCACAAAGATTCTCAAATTCTACTGGTTTGAGGTCAGGAAGTTTTTGCATGATAAGAGTATCTATAAAACAAAGAATAAAGAAAAAACAGAATAGAAAAACTTACTCTCAGAGATAAGTAAATACACCATGCTATGAGAGGATCTATACAATTAAGATTCTAAAGGAGGGTACCAGGGACGTAAAACATATCAAGGTGAGCATCTGCTGCATTCACAGAAACTGCTCCTTACTATTCTATGCCCTGATGACCTCATGTTACTTTCCTAAGTTTATTCAGAGTTTTGTTGTAGAAAAAGTTCACGAGAAAAAAACCACTTCTTTTGTGGGACAATGTCATTTTTTAGAAAGTATTCCAAAGGGGGGAAAACACCAGAAAAAAAGATATTTTTTTAGTCAATTTTGCTTTTCCCCTAAGTTATGTTAGTTTCATCGATTTTACTCAAATCTAATGTAAAAAAAAACTATAATTAGGACTATGAATGCCTCTAGGAACTTAGTTGGAGTGACTTTCTAAGTGAAAGCAGGACTCCTTTTCTGTTCAAATTGGAGGGTCCAGGGTCACTTGTATGATGAGTCTCTTTTTCATGCTGTCTTTTAAGCTGGTATTTAATTAGTAGCATGAGTACAGTAATTTGAGAAAACATACAGCATGGGAATTATTCCTTTCTGCTGATAAAAATTAAGCTATGAAGTCAAAAATGTCAACACAGGCATTATACTTAACCTATGTAGCTGCACACGGCTTATGACGGAGTGCTACAAGAATGCACTTCACACGTGATCTCTCTCAGGTAGAGGACGGCTGGTAGATATGGACAGGGACACACACACACACATTATATATATACACACAATTCTGTGTATTAAATAATAACTGCAGAGGGCTGGAGAGATGGCTCAGCACTTCAGAGCACTGGCTGCTCTTCCAGAGGACCTGGTTTCAATTCCCAGCACCCACATGACAGCTCACACCTGTCTGTAACTCTATTCCTAGGGTTTCTGACACCCTCATATATGCAGGCAAAACACCAATGCACTTAAGAAAATAAATAAAAATAAAAACAATTACATAGTGCAAGGACCAGAGAAATGCAATCGTCAGAAAATTACTGGTCTTGAAGGGACATAAGAAGTGAGGGACAAAAAAGAATAAAAACAGTATTGCAGCTTACTGAATTCAGAATTTAGAGAAAATCCACTATAAATAACAAACATACCCAAATAACTAAAGTCAGGCTTCAGACAACCTAGCAAGAAACTCAATGATTCTCATGCAGACTTACCTTATCCAACGGGGAGGGAAAAGTACCTGGTTACAAGCATTCTTTATGTAACAGTTTCACCATTAAGCCAGGACAGCAGCTTGTGGAGGTGTCAAACCACGACCGGCAGGACACTGCTTACAGGGGTGGTGCCTGTGCGGGGTCTAGCTGGCAGCCTTCGCTTACCTCTTTAGGGAGCAAGGAGATGAAGTCTCTCTGGAACTGGGGCTCTATCACCTGCATCATGTGCTTCACCTGCGTTGGTTCACAGCTATCGATGAGTTCATCTAAAGCCAGCAGCTTCTCTGGTCCACTCCAGCTCTACCGAAGAGGACACTTTGATTACCTTAAAGATGCTCTAGTTACAAATGCACCTGCGTGTCCATGTTTGCACAGGAAACTGCATGGAAAGGGACCATGGGCAGAGAACTTGGCTGCAGTAGCCTCTGAAGCCATCTAGATTTTCCTTTCCGCAAGTTTACTGAATACCTTTCCAGCAAAGTCATGACTGGCGGAGAAAAACTTCAGCATTTATTTCTTTAGCTATAATAGCTATGCATTCATCCAACACCAAGACACTGGGGGACACCAAAATCCTGTTCCTGAAGCATCAATCTCGGCTAAGGAACAAATAGGGAATTTTCATAGATCATTTTTCTTTCTCCATATTATTTTTAGTGGACAGCCATAAAATTTTATGGCTTGAATAAGGCTTTCATCTAAGAGCTAAAAGATTTGTAACATAATTAATTAGAGAAATTAATAGCTGGATATTCTGCATTTCTGTCTCCTATAAGTTTAAAAAATGCTGTTTTACACAAAATATAGATATTAAACAGGAAACAACAGCAAAGATTGGCTGAGTTCATTTTTTAAAAATTAGAATATATACAAACACCAAAAAGAGAATTAAGAACAAAAATGCTATACTTATGAAAAATAAAAGCATATAATTATATTTCAAAACTGAGTTCCTTTAAACAACTCTTGGGGTTGTTTTTTTGTTATTGTTGTTTAATTTTTTAAAAAATATTTTCTACCAGTGAGTATGACTGCTTAGAAAAGCAATCGTTCTTGAAAGGAAACATTTTATGGCCATATGAGTAATTTAAAATGTTGGAATTCTGTAATAACTGTGTAAAACATTTAAGTAACTTCATAATTATTAAGTAGAAGCATATCTAAGCAGGCCTTTGTAAATCTGTGCCGATGTCGATGTAAACACCCCAGGGGATTACTGCGGCCATTTGGACATGGACAGATAAAGAGTAACATTCCGTAAGATGTAAGATAAATACTGAGCTGTGTCGAGGCTCTTAGGAATTTACTCCTTTAGACTCCATAACGACTGCACCTCTCCTCTCTTGGCTGCAGATGACGCTGGCGCTATGGACCATCAGCCAGTGTCTAACGTCCTCCATGGCCTACTCTACTTTGCCCAGGCTGCCACAGGTCATGTCCTCCGTGCTCAGACAGGGTGCCCACCCGAGGTCTGTCATACAACACATGTCTTCTCCCACAGCACTTCAGACACTGGCTCAGACGTGAGCCATCTGACAATGTGGTCAATTTCCATTCATCACTCCCCACACAGTATATATAATTTAAATTTACATATTCATTGATTCACACCCCTCACAGGATTTCAAATGGTTTTCTATAATATGTTGGTCATTTTCACCTGCCCTACATGATAGCAAATTTGTGGACACTATCACAGCCATGGTCACTTGGGAGGCAGACAACTAATGCTGACTCAAGGAAACTGTAAATTTTAATTAAGCATTTGAAAACAATTCACAGCACAGAATAGGGGGACTCAGAGACACAAATCCATGAGCTTTAAAACATCTGAAACTTGGTCATGACTATGCCATCTAAGCCACCAATGTCTCTTCTAGATGATGACGTCCAGACCTCCAATGGCCTCTCAGCTCCCTAGCTTTGTTCTCGTCTATGTCCAGACTCCTTGGAGACTGGTGAAAGTGACCTTCCTGCTTACTGCCTTAAGACTCCTAATAAAAGACGTGGTTGGCACAGTGGTTCCCAGATACTGCCCAGGGGAACCTGGCACGGTGCACTTACTATTCCAACCTTGGGTAATTGAGCCTGAACTCACGGTAGAAAACTACAACTAGCTAGCTTCTCCAGAACCTGGGGCATGGCAGTGCAGGGACTTGTGTTGTATGGCTTGGAGTGGTCCGGAATGCATGGCCACCCTCTTCTACTTGAACAGCTCCTATACCACTTTGGGCAGTTCTCCTAGTAGTCCAAACAGTTTCCAATCCGCTTCAGAAAACATGATTCAGGTATGACTTTCTAAAGAACCCAAGACTTAATCTGCTTTTATTCTGATGTAAAGTTGTGAAATATTAAATACAGTACTTTCCTGTAGTCCTGTCTCATAAATACATGAATTTCTTCAACTTCCTTACACCAGGTTTAATAAGTTTTCTTAATCATGCTATAACAAATGCAATTTCAAAGAAACAATAAACTGATCCTGTTGTCACTTCCTTGAAGGTTTTCATCTCTTGTTGACTAACAAATAAAACTTAACTAAAATAAAACAGAAAATATATGTAATTTCGGAGTTAGCGTGGAGTGTGATAAACCTTCAATATAGATTTTATTCATTATAACTATCAAGACACATGTACTTTATTTTTTGGTTTGAGTATAGCAGATCTTTCCAAAACACAGAGCCTTAATGCAAATCCGTTCTGCTAAGGCGTGCAGAAATTTGCATAATGTTATAGCACTCTCGTGCTCGCCCTCTCTCCCTCTCGCTCGTTCGCGCGCGCGCGCGCGCACACACACACACACACACACACACACACACACACACACACACCATCACCACCACCTTTGTCCCTCAGATTCCCATGTAAAGTTAGTACTGACAGGCTCTTCTAGACCAAAGAAAACTGGGCTCGAAAACTGCATCTTGACAATGGAGGAAACTGGCGTGTATGGACTCTGTTGTCCTTCCATGTAGAGCTGTATGCACAGCTACATAGTCTTCCCTTTGGACACTTTTTAGTGTAATGCTTGCTTTATGTAGTATGAAATAAGTAAACAATGGATCCTTAATCAAATACCCGCTGGTTACAGTCAAAGCCAAAATTTGAACTAAGCCTCTTCACCAAGGTCATATGTGCTTCTCTTCCGTGATGCTTCTGAACCATAAAAGGCTAATTCCGTTAGCATCTTTACCTGCTCTAGTTTTGTTAAGTAAAAAGCCATACAGTGTAATATCCAAATTACATAAACAATTCAACCAGCCCTATCTCTTTGGCAGGCACAGCGACTACTGGAAAGTTGAATCAATTTAAGCAGGGCAAAGTTTGGGCTTTTGCCTTTGTCTTTAATTTACATTTCTGTTTTTCAGTAATAGTCTCTCATTCAATTTACAAATGGAGTACAGAGTACTTTGTCGGCATAGATGAAGCTGGACCAAGTGCTCTATCACTGCCTGCGGAGCAATAGGAGGACAGTAAGGGGACAAGAGTTCCCATTTTGCTTGTTACACAACAGGGAAGTCACCATTAAATGCCCCAATCGCATATTTGCAGAAGCTTGCCAGTTTAATTGTCCCTCATGGGTCAGCTCACACCACCCCACTTTGCTGTGCAGCTGTGGCTGTCTGAGACGGACACTGAAGCATCGCAAGCCTCCAGGCAAGTGATTCAATCCTAGTTAGTTTGGCGCCAGCCTTGAAACACAGCACAACACAGGACAGGAGAGGGTACAACTGTGAGGCCAGGTCACGTCAGAGGCTGACATGGAACAGAAGATTTAGGCTGATCTACCCTGTCAGGTGGGCCTTTAGTTGCTACAGATTTGTTTCTACAGCATGTCGGGGAGAGGTGGATTAAGTTCTTTACTTGAAGGGATAATTCCACAATATTTCTGTGAACCAAGAATGAGATCTCTCACTATAACTACTCGTATGAAACAGACATACTTTTATAGGACAAAGCTGGCTTAGTGAATTTGGTTTTCTGATTTTATTTTTACAGTAAACATCTCTGAAACGGTTAAGTTGGACATTTTCTTAAGGAACGTATGGGGCGGCTAAACAAGCACTGTACAAAGGACCGGCTAAAACAGCCTCATGAAAAGAAAGCACTAATGTTCCCACTGCAGATCAATATGATAAAAGTTCTCTTAATGAACATCATAAGTGGCTTACAAAAAACATTTTGGTACATTAAAATGCTGTGGGAAGAATGGGCCCAGTCATATAAAAATTATTTGGACTAGCCTGCTAACGAGCTTTGCTCCATTCAACACTCTGAAGGCTGTCTGAATGCACGCTAAAGCTGAAGCTAAAGCTAAAGCATTTGGTGCTCAGCCCCAGGTAAGACATCAGCTCTGCACTCATGGGTGCTAGGGTGTGTACACACTCATGAACATGCAGGAGAACACACAGATCTTTCCATTTCCCTGGCCTAATCAGAGGTCAATATCTTCAATATCCCTTTAAGACTACATTCCTTGTGGCTGTAATTATCATGACATTTCCATATGTAAAATGTAACTTCCATTTCTTCAATCCCAAGATTCTTAAATTCAGTACTAGGCCATTTTGGGTTAGATAATTATTTGTTTTTTGGAAGTGATCCTTCATACTGCCTTTACCAGCTAGACACCCAGGGTCCTACCACTTCATCTATTCATTTAGGGAAAAATTAAACCCTGTTGTGGCACCAGGGCTGCCCTGGTTACAGTAGCTGCCCCAACCCACGTTGCTGGTGTTTTAGGAATCACCAGAAGGCACAAAACAATCTTAAACTCATCTAGAAGTATATCACTTCATGTTCGTTTTGAAGTTATAGAAGAAACACACACACACACACACACACACACACACACACACACACACACAGAGGAGGGGAGGAGGGAGGGAGAGAGAGAGCCTAAGCAAAATATTAGTATTTGTATAACAGAACTTCCTAAAAATTTGAAAATGACAAATGCTGTGGGACAATGGTCTTTTATCCTGTCACTTGTATTATTTTTAATAATATGCTGATTGGCCAGTAGCCAGGCAGGAAGTATAGGCGGGACAACACGGCAGGAAGTAGGGGCGGGGCAATGAGAATTCTGGGGAAGAGGGAAGTTTCAGTCTGCAGTGGTGACCCAGCCTCAAAGAAAGCAAGATGTGACTGCCTCACTGAAAAAAGTACCAAGCCACGTGGCTAGCACAGACAAGAATGATAGGCAAATGTAAGTTATACGAATTAGTTAATAAGAAGCCTGAGCTAATGGGCCAATAAGTTTATAATTAATGTAGACCTCTGTGTGATTTCTTTGGGACTTAACAACTGCAGGAACTGGGCAGGAAAGAAAACTCAGTCAACAGACAAAACCAGCATATGTTTTAAAATTATAGTTTCCTTATATACCTAACAATTCAAGCAGCCAGAGGTAGTAAAATGTGTTCATTTTATATTAGTATGGTGGCCAACATCAGATATGTTCATATTTTTATTAATATTGTCTGGAAGGAATTACTGAGGACTTCCTCTATAGCAGCTGCTTTGGTAAGCACTTGACTTAGTATATCGTTTATGGTAAGACAGTCTAACTAAAGTCACAAAAAACTATATGTGACTAATCTTCCCAGTAAATGTTCAAAGAATTTAAATTCTGGTAAAAGACAGCAAATGGAACTTGAGCAGATTAAAGCCAAATACAAGCAAGGCATTGAGAGAAGTCACCCAGCCATCTCTTCTAGGGACGTAGTGAAGGGTAAGTCACCTCTGGTGACTTGATGACAGTTCTTAAATTAATCTCAAATGCCTTATTTACAAGAAACATGTTCAGAAAACAAGAACATAGTCAGTGACATAAAAATTCAAAAATAAACAAAAAAAAGGCTTGTCTAAAAAGCAATGAGGATATATAAATACATACTAACACAAATAAGCACTGTACTTATTCTCAAAGATGCAGTCATATCACAGGCTTGCTATTTTAACTGTACACTTTGGGGACTCCCAGGATGCCTCCCTTTTTTGATGACCACGACCCTACCCAGTTCCAGAAATCTCCTATCATTCTCTCCCCAAAAAGCCTACACCTCTTAGCAGGTAACCTTTCCCCTGTCTACCTGGAAACCACTAACCTACTTTCTCTCTCTTTTTATTAATAAACACTTCACTTTACATCTGGCTTCTTTCATTTAATGCAGTGTTTCCAAGGCTCATAAATGGTACAGCACCAAACAGTACTCCGTTTTTTTAATGGCTGAATAGTTATGCACTCCTCCCCCACCCCCAGGCAACTGAGTGAAGCATTTCCAGTGTCCACAGTCACCTGAAACATCTTCAGCCACTCCTGGAGGCCGGTGGGTGGCTGGACAGACGTGATCCTGCGCCGCTGCTGCCCTTGCCCATTGGCAGCTCTTAGGTCCCCGAACGTTGTTGGTGTTGCTGAACATGGTACAAGCCCAGTGGTACTAAAAAAAAAGGAAAAGGTACAAGAGGAAGCAAAGACAGGTCTTATTAAGAACTGTGAACTCTGATTTCATCAGAATAACAATCTGGTATTCTTCCAACATCTCTACAGCAATGCCTTTTGCTGGCTATTCTCAGAGGGCAGGGACACACAAAGCCTACTTTGCTTTTTTCCTTTCCTCCTGTACCAGAGATGGTCTCACTGTGCAGTCAAGGTTAGCATCAAACTTACTCTGAGGCCCAGGTTAGCTTTAAACTCGTCTTGCTTCAAACTCTTAAATGCTAGAAATACAGGCATCTGCCACTTCTGGCTCTGTTTTACGATTATAATGAAAGTTTCCTCCCTACCATCATCTGGGCAAAGCTACTGGCAACCAACTAGAAGACTATGAAACTGTGTTACTAGTCTATGTAACATAGATGCAGTAGGGCTGTGAGGAAGTAAATGACCAAGCATAAAAACCAACAAACGTGGCCTGAGAAATACAGCCCCACTTCTAGGACAGTCTTCATTAAAGTCTACATTTTCTTTATAAAAAAGAATGTGAAAGTATTCGTGTTACCAATATTTTAGAGATTAAAAATGTTTTGAATTTCATTTCTTACACATAAGACCTTAAACTTGCCCTAGATGCAATAATATTATTTATAATATATATCTATTGCTAATTTTAAATTGTCACTTATTAAGCTGAGCCTAGGTATCTGGTAGTAGCCAGCCCTGATGAGAGCACAGCTTTTCAGAAGAAGTAGAGATCTTTCAGGTAAAATTAGATTAAACGAGATGGTTGAAAGATTCTTTTCCAATAAACTTTGAGATAATGAAAATAAAAATATAAATAATAAATTCAGAACTGAGTACATGGTTCTGATCTAGGTCTGAAACCGTATTACTCTGCTAGCTAACAGCAGGAGGAATATGGTCTCATACACTGGTGGTCTCAGATGGGGGCTTCTCTAAGCCAGCTCAACCATCTAAAGCAGGGTGGACATTGAGCATTTCTGCAGGCAGGTACTAAAAGGACAAGACCTGCCTGGGAAATTACATCTGTGAAAGAATCCTCTTAAGTCCAGAGAGCAGCCAGCTCACACCTGTTATCAGGGCACTAGATGAGGGGGCAGGAGGGCTGTCCTGCGTGTGAGGTAAGCCCAGGCCACACAGAGTGAGCTCCAGGCCAGACTGGGCTACAGTGAGTGCTTAAAAAAATTACATATTTATATCCAAAGAGCACATATAAACTGTACCATAACAACTGATTATCAACATCTGACAAACTGCTAAAAAAGCAACTCTTTAATTTTTTTTAAATGGCATCAAAATCACTGTTTTACAGAGATCTTCATGCCTGCACCTTTGAATCTTTGAATATTTATTTAAGACAATCTGTAATAGTCAACAAGTAAGTCAATCCTTTCTTCTTTTCTAATTCAAAACCAAATTCAGTTTTTCTCTTCTCCTAAATAAAACATGATTTATTAATAGTTTAAATTTCCTAAGGGGGGGACAAAAATAGAAAATGAGTTTCATCTTATTACCTGTCAAAACCTGTCCAAAGCATTACTTAATATCACACATATATGCTAGTGACCGACAAGATGGCCCCAAAGACATGAAAAGAAATATGTATTTGTATATAGTATGATTCCTTATTAAAAGGCAGTTGCTTTCTCGACACAAAAAGCAACTAAAATGTTATGAAAATATGTTCTGTACCACAAATTCCATTCTAAAATAACTGAACATTTAATATTTTTGCCTCAGTATTAACAGAAGACCAAAATGACGTGGATGGACTAAAATCTATAGATTAAAAAATTACATTTACAATTAGTTTAACATCAAGCTCAACTCTCTCATCTGAGAAACATATTGTCAGGGTTAGAAGGAGAAGCGAAACGTTTCCCTCTGGTGGAGGTGCCCACGCAGTGAGACTGTCATGGCAGAGAGGATGGGAAGAGCTGCTCTGGAGCAGGAGCTCTCTTCCCTCTTCTCTCCGCGTTCTCTAGGTAGTATGGCTGCTTCATTCTGCAGAGGAGCACTGAAGAAATTTCCTCAACTGAATGAAATAAAAAACCGGTAAGGAGGGGTGCAGTCTATAATGTCTTAGAGAACCTTGTATCGAGGCAATGCTAATTTTATTCTACTTTACAGAATAAAAATAATTAAATCAAAATGCTTTAAGAAAGAAAGATCATAACCATGATGTCCTCAGAATGCCTATTGTTCACTCTGACCAGTTTTTTTTTAAAAAAAAAAAAAAACAAAGTGACAGTTATACAAGAGGGGGAGGGGACCACAAAGGCTCTTAAGATACTTTTGTTATTTAAATTTTAAAACACAGCATTTCAAAGCCATTTTTAATTGGCTGGGAAATGAGATATTGTGCTTAAGTTAGCCTAATTAGCGTGAGAGTGGGCAAAGTTTTATACTGATGCAAAATCCAAAAATGATGGAGTGAAGCAGGAAACAAGACTACAATTGTGTCTAGTTGTTATGGAAACTATTCTACAAGAGTAGAAATGTATGTGCTACAACATAAAGCCCATCAGGTCAATACATGGGGATTTCTAACACTCATTCCATGCAGTAAGACTAAGTTTAAAACTGGGAGATTTACCTCACTTCTAACAAATTTATCTCCGATTTGGTATATGTAAGTATCTACCCTAGAACAGCAAGCAGTTGCTATAGTAACTAGACATTTGCTGGCATTCAGATCTCAGGGTTTACTGTTTAGGAGTCCTGCATGTGCCTCCCCTGTGAGTCCCTTAGTAAGGAGCAACATGGACAGTGCTAGCCCTTCTGCCCGGATTCAGACTGACACCCTTCCCATCTCTGTAACATCGGCAACACTGAATACAGCAGCATTGTTATTCTGCAAACACAATTCAATGCCCCCCCCATCTACCCCTCTATTTAACGTTACCTGGTGTAATCTGAGACTTTGCATGGTTTCTTTCCCAAAGAAAAGGAACGGACCTCAGAACCATGGTCCAACTTTCTTTTCATCTATAAGGTAAAACAGATAAGTTTTTTTTTTTAATTTACCCAGTCCATTATCAGATGAATTTGCATGCTAATATTAAAAGTTGTTAAATTTCCATGTGCCTACAATGGTAGGTTAAATGGAAAATCTATTACATAGTTTGTCCTATTTGCTTCGCTCTTACAGACTGGAGAGGCAATGCTCCCTTAGTATTCTGTTGGGGTGAACTGTATATGGTGATTTAGAAACTAATATTCATCATATCTTTAAATAATTACATATTTTTCAGTTAAATAACAAGAAAAATTTATTAGTACTCACAGAAAAGAACCATATTTAACATGTCTTTCTTTCTAATCTTCATATTTCTTGAAAAATATTATAAGATAAAAAATTAAATTAAAAATTTCAAACCAGAAATATGGATAACTGAACTTTAAACATTTATATCATTATAAAAAGGTAGAGAGCACTGTAAATAAACTAATCTTGGACAGTGATTCTAATACAGAAGAAAGCAATTGGTGTGGAAACAGAGACAGCTAAAAGAGTGAGTCCTAGCGGCAGAGACTCTGCATCTCCTACGGTGAAGCTGAAGGGAAAGTCATCAGCAGCTACTTGGGTCCAAATACTCTTAAGAGAGTGAGCTACGTCTGAGACATATAGATATATGATATATACGACATGTCCAACGTGTACATCCTAAGGGCTCTCACTATGCCATGGGATGCTGGCAATTCATTCAATGTTAATATTGAAATATTTATTTCTGTGTTTCACTATCAATTAATGTAGGCCATTGGAGTATATGTTTACTTCCAAACTAGAAAATAAGATTCGTTAAGGTTCAACTTTTTCTTTTTCAACAGCCTCTCTTGGATCTGCACGTACTCACTAGTTACTGTTATTGCATGCTGTGGGGAGATAGCCATCTGCACTTTTACACCAAGTGGACCCCTACTTGGCAGCAGCCTCACACCGGAACACAGGAACACAGAACACACACGGCACACACTACAGGACGCAGGCCCTGAGATGGGGCAACAAGGACTCTTATCGCCATGCAGGAAGTCCGGTCAGCACTGCATGGGTTTCAGCTGCGAACGTTCCAGAAGCTTATGCACAATTTATACCTTAGCTCATGAGATACCTACTGGGGGAAAATGGTCTGCTCTCCTCCCTCTGAAGTTTCTATACTCATATCGTTTTAAAGACAATCCTCTCCAAAATATATTACTTCTTTCTCTTTGCAAATAATTTTATTAAAAACAAACATAAATAATAAAAACACTGTAATACATGGGTAGCCATGTGCTTCCATGTGTGCAATTCACAGACATGCACATGTATACAAATGAACCCATTGCATGGAACTTGCTAACTTTCACAGATGTCTTTCATGATCATTATGAGAATCTCTGATACTCATTTGAATTAAGTCAGCAATGCTGGCTTTCAGAACTTCCCAGAATGTCTTGTAAATACACTGGTACAAATGCCATCTGCCACTAAAAGCAAACTTTATTTCCATCTTATAATCTTTCAGGGAATAAAAATACTTAAAAAATAAAGCAAGGAAATCACTGAGAAGGGGGTTTTACGTTAAATTATTTTATAAAACAAAGCACCTTCTGAATGACTATAAAAGCCTTTTAAATACTGTACTGCTAACTGAAAATACCGACTTCATAACCAAAAATTAATTGGGTAGTTATTTAAGGTACCACAAGTAGTACAATCTCCTCAAATATGAACCCCGCACATTGCAGTGACTACACTTTAAGAGTTAACTAATGAACACATATGTATGTCTATGATACAGGAAAACTGAACAGAAAGGTTCACGGAAAGCCAAGTGAGGCTGAGTATTTCCAGGTCAGCATTTAACAGAGCCACATTTCTGAAGTCTGGATACATTTTCAGTGAAAAATTCTCAGATGGAAACATACATTTTATTTTAAATCTTCTCCCAGCTCACGCTGTCGTTCCATAGTTGCTTACAACATTCATGAAATAAAACAGAATACCAGACATCCAGCCACCCACCAAAATTAGAGGATACTGCAGCCATCTCTGATGATACAGATTTTCCTTCTCAGGCAGGCACACACACACAACCACACAGCACAGGAAGAAAACAGCTTACTTACTTTGTAAAAAATCATTTTTAATGTGCCGTAGAAACCCATATTTTCTGTATTTTTCCCCTTCAGGGATTCCGTGCCCCCGTGTGTCCGGCTACTTGGCAGTCTCTGACAATATAGCCCCTTTTCAGGTAGGTATGTCACAGATTCTAACGTGGACATGCTCAGGCACGCCAGAAGAGGAAGATTAGGCAGCGGAACCGGCAGCAAAACTCCCCAGCACCAGCAGACGCAGCTCAGAACCAGAACGCTGCTCGGGACGCACACACGCATGCAGCTCCACTGAGAACTCGGAGAATAATGAGCGAGAACCCACAAGATTATTGGAGGAGACTATGCCCTGTCAAAGCCTTGACTGAACAGATTCCTCCCTCAGCAGCAGAGGGATCAGATTACATCTTCCCTTGAACACGGAATGGTGCAGTCCAGGGTTCAGCAATGCAGACTGCACATCAATTATACGGCGACTGCTCCGGGGAGCCCGTAAGCACACAGCGCACTGAACAGAGGGCGGACGTGGGCAGCAGAGACCGCCCCCACACCACAGCCCCTCTCCCCTTCCAAACTTTCAGGAGATTATTTTTGTGTTCTGTAAAACCCACATTTTTGACGAGTTTTAAATAGCACTCAGCATTACCACAAATAAGTCCTTCCAGAAACATTTTGAAAATGAAATGTATTTGGGTACCCCCGCCCCCCAGCAAAGCAGGCTATTTCATTAACTGCCTGTCACCCCACTGTCCAGTCTGGGCAGAGGCTGTTCAGGCTCTTCATGCAGCTTGGACAGTATTGATTGGGCAATTTCAAAGGGAGAAATTAAATATTCTTGGGGGAACTGCCAATAAAGTAAATCAGTTTAGAACATATAGTTTTGGTTTTTAAAAAAACAGGAATTATGTAATGTACAATATATTTCAACTGGTATGCCTCATATTAAGATTTAATGAAAATATTTCTTATTCTTTACCATTACATTCTTTTAAAATACAGCTTCCAAGATAATCACCAGTGATTCTGAGGGACCAGGAGGTCTAATGATAAGCCAGTTCTAACTAAGGTAGAACGCTTGTCGGAAGGTTACTTTCTCCAATGTGAGCAAAAGCTGTGCTCCGTGCTCTCTGGGGAACCTCCTGACACTCGCCTAGCCTGGGTCTACAGAAGGTAGGGACTTTATATCAAGACAGACTCTGACAGTGCACATCGCTTAACACTGAAAGGGAATTTTATGCAATAATAAAGAAACTAAGTTTGCCTAAAGGCAACATTTTTCTTATAATGATTATTGTACGAATTTATGTATTCATCTTGCAACCTGCTACACAACTGCCCTTGGAGGCGGAGATAAGGCTCCTTGGATAACAAGAACCTATTATCAAGTGCCTAGCTAATTAACTCCTACCCTCCCCACTAATGTTATTATAAGTAAGCTATGTGCCTATAGTTATTTAAAGTACTTAGGGTTTTTTTTTTTTCAGAAAAAAATAAACCAACCCACAATTTGAGCACTGTCTAATAGTTCTGCATAGTGATAGGATATTGTATGAAATATCAACTTTACAAATGTTTACCATTAGAATTAAGGCATTCAATGTAAGAAAGTAAGATAATATAAATCTCATGAAGATGCGCATCTTCTCCTAGAAATGATGTCTGCTGTCTGCTATCTTCTCAAACACTTACCTAGTTCTTCCATCATTCCCCTGTCAGACACAGCGTGTGCACAAATACTCAACAAAAGTTAGTTTTCCTAGCAATCAATTCCTTCTCTTCAAAGAGAAATTCTTTAAAACTGAAATCTCTTACTATGAGGGAAAAATCCAATAATTAGGAAGATACACAGAACTTTACTATCTAGTTGCCTCATACTTAGGAGGGAAAAAAAGCCCAGCAAATATGACTATTTGTTTGTTTCCACGCTCCCAGAGAAAATGAATGACTTGCTGGAATCTCCTGTCGGGATTACCAGCTTGTCTTGGGTCACCTTAGTGGAACCAGGGATAGGACGGGCTTGTGACCCCTTCAGTGTCAGCTCAAACTACGGCCTACCTCCACCTGAACTAACCTTTTCCAAGTTCTGAGATAAGAACAGAGATGAGCTTTCATTAGTAAAATGGAACCCTGTCTCAAATGTTTGCCATTGAATCTATGTAGTCAAAGCAATGCCCTCATGGTCACACAGCTGCTATGAAGTTATTAAGAGAACTTGCTCACAAATGTTTGTCAAAACAACACAGTGGGAAGGCTATCCTTCCCCCATTCCCTTCATCTATCAAGGTTCTCACTTGGGAAAGACTTCTACTAACTTATCCCTTTGTGAAGAATATGTACGGTTATAATTGCTAATGATAACCAATTTACCAAGTATTTAAACATTTCCTCCAATACTTAATTTATAATGCTAATTTAATTGACAAGTGAAACTAGTTTATCAATTTTCTAATCAGATCTCAAAGTAACAAAGTATAAATTTTCCAACATCTTTTTAAGTTCTTTCAGTGAAAATCATGCTATGTCTTTCACCAGAATCTATCACTCAGGACCACTGTAAAGGAAATGAACCACACAGTCTGGTTTCTGGTTGTCTTGGCTTAAATCCTGATGGTCTCAAGCATTACTCTTACTTGGCTGTTTTAGTAATAAGTTTTTAGAAGTCCTTTGTTTCTATCAATATTACACCTGGGTAGACAGAAACATTATAACTTTAATCTACGATCTATGTAATTCTAAGCTTATTTTGTATTTTATGCCTTACATTAAGTAGTAAGTTCATCAAAAAAAGATTAGCCAGAGAGCTACTACTATAGATAAGGAAATACTAATAGGAGCTGAACAAAATTTTAGAATATCAACACATTAAATATGTTTTCATTACAACAAAGCAAATTTTCATGTAATTTCACCTAGGCAATAATTTTTGCATTCTTTAGAAATATTTCTTGTGCTAAGAAACTTCAAGCATCACTTCAACTCTATTAGCAATGTAAACAACTTTTGAGTTGGCTGTAACAAAGGTAGGCCAGTAGTAACCCCTGAAACAAACAGCACAGAGATACAGGCTTTGTCCCAGAGCCCAAGCCTAGGGAGATAATGTTTGTAGGACAGCTAACCCATGCTAGTCCATGCGAAGGTGCTCTTCCTGAGCAAATGGCTGGAATCACTGAGTTTGGTAAAGTAAGTTAGGGTTATACACAGAAACAAACAAAGTCTATGTACAGTGAGAAAAAAAAAACAGTCTTCTGTGCATGATGCAAGTGAAGTATGCAGTGTCAGCAAAAGAAAGAATTAGTACTACCTCCTAGCCTTGACCTCCAGGCTCCTGACTCCCCTCACAGTACGGTACTAACCAGTCCTGGTACTACCTCCTAGCCTTGACCTTCAGGCTCCTGACTTCCCTCACAGTACGGTACTAACCAGTCCTAGTACTACCTCCTAGCCTTGACCTTCAGGCTCCTGGTTCCCTCACAGAACGGTACTAACCAGTCCTAGTACTACCTCCTAGCCTTGACCTTCAGGCTCCTGACTCCCTCACAGTACGGTACTAGCCAGTCCTGGTACTGCTTCTGCCACAGCTCAGGGGTGTTATTTCTGTACACCTTCATTTCTACTAATTGCTCCTTGAAGGTTTTTATTTTACTCAAGTTTGTTTGAAGGACATCCAGAAAAACTTTTATGTATCAAATAACAGTTGTAAATATTGGCCATATAAGTAAGACACAGCAACCATAGCATAACTTAGTAAAGACACGTATGTATGTATATATATAGTATGTTTCTTAATACTTATTATACTTAGTATTTACAAGTTTATTGTAATATAACTAGTTGGTTGTACCATGAGCACTATTTTCTTCGTTATCTTGCTAACATTTAAAAATACATTTCTGCCCTATAACAGTAAGAGGATGTGTCTGTATTTTGATGCCACTGATTCTGTTTTCTGGGAAGGAACAGGAAACTACCTACCACAGTTAGCTATCTTGCCCCAGCACAGACTTTAGATCAGAGATAGTCTAAATTTTCTACATCAAAGAAAGGAATTCCAAGCATGTTGAGGCTGTAACAAAAATTCTGAATCTTTACCAACTCACTGCCACTAACATTAACTTTCTGGGATGCAAGTTCATGCTGAAGACTCCCAAGGTCTGCGTGTGTGCTACTGCAGTTCAGTAGGACACGGGCTTCCAGTGGGTCATGCATAGGATAGTATATAATTTAAGACTTTCTCTTCTATGTATAATAAATTAAGAAGGTACAAGGCGCGCGCGCACACACACACACAGACAGAGAGAGAGAGAGAGAGACACAGAGAAAGAGAGAGAGAGAGAGAGAGAGAGAACTCTTAGAATCCACAATAGAATTAGTTCCAAAAATCGAAAAATCTAGTTTTTGAAACTTGCTTTTTTTAAAAAAAAATAAAGATTTTATTTATTTATTATGTATGCACTGTTCTGGTTGCATGTGTGCCTACAAGCCAGAAGAAAGCACCAGATCTCATTATGGATGGTTGTGAGCCACCATGTGGTTGCTGGGAATTGAACTCACAATCTCTAGAAGAGCAGCTAGTGTTCTTAAGCACTGAGTCACCTCTCCAGCCCTGAAACTATTTTCCAACTAAACCAACACTATAATATTAATGTATAACTAAAAATTGTCACTATTAAACAGTATAATATATAACTTAAAATAAAACTGAAAAATTTACACAATGAAGATTTTATAACATATTAAAGTTGTAAACATAGTAAATCAAACTGTAAATGAACATAAAGTTTAGACTTTAAAAGTTTTATTTAACTAAGTATAACTGTGAAAGTAGTACTTTCTTTCTTTTTTCCTTTAAGTTCAAGCTATTTAATGTCCTCTTTACAAAGGCCCAGCCCCTGGTAACTCACACAAGCAATCACAAAGCATTACAGAGACGGCAACACATGTGTGCATGTACAAAAACCTAAGTGCATAAACGTCCACACATACAGAACGTGCACAAAGAGAAAATTAAGAGTTCCATTTAGCACAATCACAGAAGAAAGTAATAAAGGCAGAAGTTTTACTTACTTTCCTAGAGTTTACATTTCTGTGGAACTGCCAGGGACTTAAGTCTAGGGGCAAACATCTCAGTTTCTCCTTCTCACCCATACTTCAGATAAAAACAGAATATCAGTGTCTTAAATCTGTACAGAAGTAGGTATTTTCCCTCAAACTTTTAGTGTAAACCTATTCTTACAGTAATATTTTCAGTGAAGCAAGGAAACTGTCATGTAAAAACCACAAAAAAAGGTTGACTTTAAGAAAAACAAAATAGCAAACTAACATACAGGAAAGGATGAAATGATAAAATCAATTTTCCTTTAATGTAAGGCTTTTATAACCCAATTTACTCTTCTATTTTCTCTATCCACTTACATAGTTATTGAGGCTGTCTATGATGTCAAAATATATTTGAGGAAAGTCTTCATGTATGTAAAATCTTATGTGTTAATACAATCTTATATTCATTTCAAGGTGTTTAAAATTCTGGAGTTAAATTAGCTATTAGTCAAGACAAAGTTTGTGGGATTAAAAAGCTAAAAGTTAGTAAGTAACAGCAGCGCTATCTATTGAGCCAATAGAAAGCTGAGTAGCAGTAGGCATCCCTACGCCACGGAATGGCCCTGGAAGCCATGTAATGTAGCCTTGCTCTGCGTGGGGACGACAGTGAGAGCAGAACCAGAGGAATCTCATCTTAAACACCCGAGTGCCCGTAGTCATTGCGCCTTCGTGAGCTCAGCTGGGAATGGCATTGCTCACGCACCCTACAGTCACAGTGAGGACTCTGTGAATGTCCAAAGGGAGCAAATATCCTACAAATGGTGACCACAGTTGACAGGTGAAAAGGTAAGAACCGAGTGTCTAGCTCAGGTTCAACACAACTTGGCGCTGGTTCCAGAACTCAACATTTCTAATGCCCATTACATAAGAGGTGGGTCGACTTGAGTCAAAAAACATCAGATGCTTCTAAAGAAAAAAATGTGCTCCATCGTTCAGATAATAATTACAGATGAAAGCTACAAGCTAATCTTAGCGCAACAGAATGATCACTCTGGTCTCTACAAAATGCTACTAAAGACAAACAAAATACTACATTAACCTTCTTCCCCAAAGATTCTTAAATCTAGTCGAGAAGATAAAGGTTTGGTAGATGCCGAGGAGGAAACTATCCCTTCTGTGGATTGGAATGTGGAAATACAGTCATTACTAAGACTTCTCGGCACGGCTCTCAAAGGACTCATTACAGGGTAACCCATGCACCGTTCCATCTACTCACTCAGCTACCTAATGCTGAGGCTACAATGTTCTTTAACTAATTAGCCATCTACCTTAATTCATTTAAGAGCCCCACATGCCTTTCTGTACAAGGAGAACTTACAGGAATGGATAAGTAGGCATAAAGACTGAATTTTTCACTTTAGTTGGAAACACTATGCAAAAATGGATAGTTTGTTTGGATTTTTTTCTATCCTGTTCTACCATTAGCCCTTTCTCCTATGCCCCTAGACTCAAAAGTTTCTTTCTAAAATACATACCTCACTGTTGTTTATCAGATGCCAAACTGGGAAAGGGCTACTTAAAAACAAAACAAAACAAAACAAACCACAACTTTTCTCATTTTACATATCAAATCCTACTTCCCTCTCCCCCCACTACCTTCCTGTGTCCCCCCCCCTTCTCCCCACACCCCCAGACACTCTTCAGAGAGGGTGAGGCTTCCCATGGGTGCCAACAAAGTCTAGCACAACACTTTGAGGTAGAACCAAGCCCCCCAACTAGGCTGAGCAAGGTATCCCTCCAAAAAGAATGGGCTCCAAAAAGTCAGTTCAAGCACTAGGGATACATCCTGGTTCCACTCCCAGTAGCTCCACATACTGCCCCAGCCACACAACTGTCACCCACATTCACAGAGAAGCTAGGTAACAAGGAGAACCCTATGAGAGGCATACATGAATCTCCCTGAGAAGGGGAAATAGACAAGAACTCTTGAGAAAATGGGGGGGGGGGGGCTGGAAAAGAGGGAGGGGAGAAGGGAAAGGAGGAGGAGAATATGAGGGAAAGGCATGGCTAAGATGGGGGAAGAACAGAGAGGTGAACACAGGTCAGAACAGGGAGGATCTTGCAGACCACTACCAGGAGTTTGAGAGTACAGTGTGAAGTCACTAAAAGACTTCTGAATGGGAATCATCAGGCACCATTCCTGTAGGATGCCCACCCATATTCTCGTGTATTCTCAGCAATGTAAGGTTGGAGGTCACTAATGAAGAGACCATTACCTTTTGAAATAGGGGATACAATCTGCCATGCAAGCACAAGACCTGAGTTTGGACCATCGGCACCTACATAAAAGCCAGGCAAAGTGAGACCATAACTGCGCTGGGCGAGGAGGGTGAAGACAGGAAGATCACTGGAGCTCGATGCCTAGAGCACCTAGCCGGAAGTTGGCATCAGACTCAGTGACTGATGAGCACCGATTTCAAAGTCCACTGAACTGAAACCAAGAAGAGAACTGAAGGGCAGATGACCCCACTCCCGGCTACTCTGCTCCACTTGTAGAGCAACAGTTGGGGTTCTTTACACCTACTCAGCCAATTCTGGGGAACCTACCACATTGCAGCCCTACCTCACTGCTCTTCTGCTTTCTCTGCTCTCATTTGACTCCACATTTGATAATTTACTATTTTAGAGAGAGTGGTCAGATAACCAACGACTATGATTGCATCTGCTAGGATTGTTTCAGCTAATGTCTACTACAATAAGAGATGTCCTTACTTTCAGTTATTAGAGCTGAAAGGACATTTCATCATAAACTATTCTCTACAACCATAAAGGAACACAGAGAATAATCACACAACCACCAAGTTAAAGAAGACCTTCAGCCAAAGTTCCTCTTACCCACAGACACAATGTGGCCAACAGGTAGTCATCAGATCTGCTTCACAACTCCCTGACTTTGACAACTGTGTTCAGTTGCCAACATTTAGTGAGAAGATACATAAAGTCAAATTCAAACACTGAGCTTTAAGAAGTAGGCATTTCTACTTATCAACTCAATAATTTTCTAAAATTCAAAATAATAACAGATAGTTTTAATCTTTTTTTTTGAGACAGTCTTACTCTGTAGCCTTAGGTGGCCTGTTAAGCAAATTTTTAAAACTCTAATGCCTGATGTGGGATTCCCCTCTGTATGCTATGAATACGTTTTACTGCCATTGGTTAATAAAGAAGCTGCTTTGGCCAATGGCTTAACAGAATATAGCCAGGCTGGAAAAGATAGAGAGAGAGGGTAGGCGTAGTCAAAGAGAAGTCATGGAGCCACTGCAGGAGACAGATGCCGGACTCTGGACGGAATCTTACTGGTAGGCCACAACCACATGGCAATAAATTAATGGCACAGATTAATGGAAACAGGTTAACTGAAGGTATAAGAGCTAGCTAAGAATAGACTAGAGTCATTGGTCAAGCAGTGTTGCAATTAATACTGTTTCAGTGTGATTATTTCAGGTCTGGGCAGTCCGGAAAAGAACAAGTAGCTTCTGCCCAAACAATGCCTGTGAATACAAGCTTACTTCACTTCCTTGGAAACACTGAGTACCTACTCTGCATTGGTTGTAGGCTAATAAAACACCACCAGCGGTCTTGCTTTATGAAATGTACATCAGAGTGATCTTTTAATGTAGCTTACTTGCTCTTCCAAGTATTCAAGCGTTTGATGTACTGTCAAGTGAGCAGGAAAGAACCCAGTGATCACCCCACTATGTTTAGAAAGAAAGGAAGGTGCTAAATATTCATATCAAAAACATCAATTTACATTTGAAGCAGTTACTGTGCGTATAATTTAACAAATTGCAAGAATTATGGGTAGCATAATGCTTACATGATCCCCTACCTGTGCAGAAGATTCCAAAGACAATTTGAATACAAAAGCATATTGCTGGAAATAGACAGGCCATTAGTAGAGTTTGACATAATCTTTTATTTATAAATTCATTTTGTTTATTCACTTAAAAATTAGCACATGATCTAAAGATGTATTCCAATAAGCACTCAAGACACTTAATGTCTAAAATCTAACTTTAAATGGTTGTCATATCTGATATCTAACTTCAAGAGGCTCTTTTTGTGAAATGATATTTTGATTTTTTTTCCACTAGTCAAATGAAGGCGTGGAATGGAAAGACAGATGAGCAGATGCTGAGGATGAGCTCAGACCCACGCTGGCTCTGGCTCTGGGCATGGCAAACAGCTAGGAAACCTACACTGTGGTTTGAGAGGACTTCTGAAAAGTGAATTTTAATTTTTAAAAAATTTTTGTATGATACATACAAATCAATGTATGTATACATTTTACAAGAAATATAACCCTAACAGGAACATCGTTTAAATACAAACTTAAAACTAGCAAAAAGATGTCAAACTTAAGCAAAACCTTCAAAGCATGGTATTTGTTAGTTCTTAAGATAAAAATGTACGCTCACAGATAAATAATTTCTTTATGCTAAGCCTCTCCTTTTAAAAAATAATCTAGAGAAACAAAACAGCGTATTAAAACATCTTAAAACTATTTCAAGAGATAATAAATGAAGTTTTGATCAGCAATACTATAACACCAGCAGCAAAGACTAAAATTAAATGCTACTTTCTTGCCGGGTCAACCTATAATTTACTCCACTAATCTGTCCATCCCATAACTTAAACTTTGTGAAACTACTACCTTTGTTCATACATAGGTAGCACAAGAAAAGGTGTTTACAGGGAATAATTTATACAGTGATCCTCACCCAAATCCTTCTACAGTAAGATCAACTTCAGACAAACACACTCTGGGTCAATGGTTTCCTATTTTGTAAACAGTGAAGGAGAAGGTGGAAAACGAATTAAGGGTTAAGCATTTTTTTTTAAATCTAGATCTAACCAAGTATTCAGTCAAGGTTAGCGAAATCTACACAATAGCAAAAAAATATATATAAAGCTGAGCAAGATGTAGTAGTCTCTATCCTAGAAGACTTCCTAATTCACAAGGAGGGTAGATAGGTCAATAAAAAAGGCAGATGCATATAATTAATAAAATATATTCCTCAATTCATATAATAACACATACACTAGAGAGATGAAGAGATAACTATTTCTAGGAAATATAAGACACTATTTGACACCAAAATAATGCAGGAAAAATAATCACTAGGTATTCCTTCAGTAGCCACAGTCAAAGAGGCTCTCTACGCTATTCTTGTTCAGTTGGAAAGCTTTGACCGAAGATGTCCTTCTAGGAGAATGACATACAATGGGACGAGAACTCACTAAAGCCCCGTCTCTTGCAGGTGGTTTTGTCCACTGGCTCACGAAAACTGTGCAACAGCCTTATGACGCAGGAGCTACTTTGACAATTCCTATTTTATATGATAACAGAGGTTGAGAGTTTAACCCAAGGCCATAAAAATATGACAGCAGAACATGGGCAAATTTTAGCCTCTAGTTACAGAAATTAAGGCAAGAAATACTTACTGGGAGTTCAAATATTCTACATGTTTTCTGAGCCGTGTCAGCATGCAAACATGTCATATGTAGATAAAATTTGCACCGAAATTAAGATAGACATAGAGAAGAGACAAACCAGGTAGCTACATGTGCACATACGAAGTTGCAAGACAAAGAATTGATGCACAAACTGCTAATGACCCTTGCTAAGAACAACTTCCTTTATCCTTGGCATTAGCTATACTGAGACCAGGGCAGAGGAAGAAAGTCTAAGCCAACTGTGGTATAGGAGATTCTTCTGTTTGTGTGTTGCTTCCATTGGTTGAATAAAGAAACTGCCTTGGCCTTTTGATAGGGCAGCCCTTAAGTGGGTAGAGTAGACAGAACAGAATGCTGGGAAGAAGGGAAGTGTGGCAGAACCATGAAGCTCCGGCCCAAGGCGGACGTAGGTTAGAATTTTTCCCGGTAAGCCACGACCTCGTGGTACTACACAGATTATTAGAAATGGGTTAGATCAAGATGTGAGAGTTAGCCAATAAGAGGCTAGAGCTAATGGGCCAGGCAGTGATTTAATTAATACAGTTTCTGTGCAATTATTTCAGAGGTTAAGCTAGCTGGGCGGCGGGACACGGCCCACTTCTCCTCATACTACACAACTGCTCACAACACATGAAGCAAACAGAGTCCCCTCCATCCCTGCGTGACCCAGTGAGTACAACTTTAACTTCATGCACTCTTCTCACTTATAAAGAACTTTTAAAAAATTATTTATTTCTCTGTGTGTGTATACATATGTGTGAGGATGCACCTGCTCATTTGTATGTGGGTGCAAGTGTCTGCGGATGTCAGAAGTGTCAGACACCCTAGCACTGGAGTTATACCAGATAAGGATGCTGAAAACCGAACCCAAGTCCTCTGCAAGAGCAGCAAGTGCTCCTAATTGCTGGGCCGTACCTCCAGGCCCTTTAGGAACTTTTATGTCCTACCCTCATTTCTTCATGGTCCGATGTTTTATTTTCTGCTTTTGTTGTTTTGTTTTAGTTTTTTGAGATAGGGTTTCACTGTAGCTATGGAGTCTATGTGCTGGAACTAGCTCTTGTAGACCAGGTTGGCCTTGAACTCACAGAGATCCACCTGCCTCTGCCTCCCAAGGGCTGGGATTAAAGGCGTGCACCACTACAATGCCCAGCCCTATGCTTTATTTTCTAAGGAAATAATGAAAGTTAGCAGGGACCAGGATACAATGAAGCATCTGAAGTGAAATATCTTTTCAAAGAAGCCACAAGATTTTTCATCCTTACTACAAAGATCTGACCCCATGACAGACTGACGGAAGTGACAGATTCTATTCCATAACTGAAGAAATTACTTCAAGTGTTATCTGTTGACTCCTCCAACCCAAATATGTTTGAAGGAGATCATAGCTTTCCTCTGATACAGTGGCATGCTATGTGGCCCAGGCTGGCACGGAACTAGTGATCCTTCTACTTCTCTCCACCTCCTCTCCAGTGCTGGGCATCATCACACCTGGCTCTGCCCGGTTTCCTGATTTTTATCATACACATCCTTTTCCTAAGGGCCAATCCATATTTAACAGATGCCAATTAGACCCAGGCATGCTCGTCCCTTCCTCACAGCAAACATCACTGTTAGTAATTGTGTGTCTCTGTAAATTTATCCAGTATTTTATTATCCTGTCTCTACCTTCATCCTGCCAGACGGCAAGATTTTGACAAATAGATTTATATGGCTATTTTAATTTCCAATGACACTCATTCATTCAATACAGTACTCATTTTGCTGTCTACACTGTATCTGCTAAGTATGGGCCCAACTTCATGGCTTGGGTTATACTGCAGGAGGAAAGAAAAAGGAGAGGCTCTGAAACTGCGTGCTGCAGAAGGCTAGGGGAGTGGATAATGGTAAGATCTGTTTTAGTCTAGGGGTTCAGAGACGGCTAGTCACTGGACTGGGCTGGATCATGTGAGGGCAGGGCAGGACGACCTGACCCTGGATGGCTAGTGGCATAGAATAAGGGTAGAAAATAAGAAAAGACTGGATTATACAAAACTGTCTAAAGAACTTTTTCTTTACATAAAAGCCATGAAAACTTACTACTGGGTGTCCATCAAGAAAGACGCGAACAGAAAACTTTCATGAATTTCGAATGCGAGGTTAAATGCAGTGAAGTGACTCAGAGAGAATACGGGCTCACCCTGTGACTGGTCTGTCACCTGACAGGCAGAAGCAACACGGCTTGGACTAACTGGATAGTAACAGATGCGTACGGATGGACAGTTGAGGTGTCTGGACACGAAGCCGACAGACAATACAAACGAAGGAAAAGGATGTATCAAAGATCACATCAATATTTATTTATTTGTTTGTTTGTTTGTTGCTTGCTTGACCGGATAGAAGACAACAAATGACAAACCAAGATTTGTTTTTGTTGTTGCTGTTTGACTGTTTCTGTTTTCTGGGGGATGGGAGTGAAGGAGCACGAGACATCTCTGAGACATCCAAACTAGAATATATCATGTACCAACTGGCCCTGAAGCTCAGGAGCTTGGTATTGAAGAGGAAATAGCAGAAGTCATCTGCATAGGCTACTTCTAATTTCCTCCTACCACCTCCCCATTCTAAAGCTGTCAGTCATGGTGAAGCCAGACCTTGTCAGTGTGAATACGTCATCTATTTGTCGTCCCCCGAGACTACAGGCTTCACGGCAGCAGTGACCACTTCCATTGTGATGTGTCTGTAGTGCATCAACAAATAATACCTTTAAGAGATTATGGTAACGTAAGATATACTCTACCAAATAAACACAGACCTACAGAAATAATTTTAAAATGCTAGTTATTTATCCTATTATATATTAGTTATAATTTCATTTATTTATATATTTTCTTCCTAGGGAAATGCTGTGTCTGAAACACAATTTGAGACATGATAAAAATGGAATGGAATGGATTAGGACTTCCCATACCTTAAAATGTGCCCCACTGAATATAAATTTTCACTCTAATAGAAAAACACCTTAATAATGTTTATTAATGCACAACATTTCCTGCAAATCTGTTTTATTTATTTAGACATTAACAGAATTTTGTTCCTCTACTTTACCAATCCCCCCATACAAACATGAGAGTTTATAAGTAAACACGTTATAATCGCAAATCACAAATTAGCTATCTATATTTTATATATAATGTGCATTCATATATTTTAATCTCCACTAACAAAATAAGAGTTTTCTTTACATTAAGGTGGACCCTGTACATTTTACATATCCTTTCCTAGCTCTATCTTACTTCAGCTGTTCTTTTTAATTATTTGCCACTAAGACAGAATATATTAAAAAACTGAGTTAATAAAAAGGGGTCAAGCTGGGCGGTGATGCATGTCTTCAATTCTAGCACTTAGGAGGCAGAGGCAGGCAGATCTCTGTAAGTTCAAGGCCAGCTTGGTCTACACAGCAAGTTCCAGGACAGCCAGAGCTACAAACAAAGAAATCCCATCTTGAAGAAGAAAACAAAACAAAGGGAGGGGGCAGAGGAGTAAGAAGCTGCTCAAGTATTTTGCCGCTGCTGTTCCGTGCGCAGCCCTGGCTGCCGGCACTCACTGTGTAGCAGAGCAGCATTAAACTCCTGCAGCCCCCCCCCCAGGTCCTGATTAACATGTGTGTGCTACCTCACAAGGCAGAACTTTTAAAGGAAGTATTGACAGTTATTTCGATTCGCTCTCATGTGGTTTTATGGATATGAAAAATAAACACAGGATATTTTAGCAAAAGACACGCCTAACTTCACAAGTATGTGCCACACACTTGATCTTCAGTAGACCCAAGACCACACACTCACAGTTTCAACTCTTCTGTCATTTTCATTTCTAATATTTTAACAAATATATAGCAAAACCGAACTTTTCAAAGCAGACATTTTTTATGAAGCTTGAATACAACAGCACGAACTAGTGAGATACTAACTGATGGAATCAATGCTTCTTGGTTCATGTTAGAGAAAAATAAAACATACTAAAATAAAGAAAAAGTTCAAAGTTGGGGCTTGCCACTTACTACCTTGCGTATTAATTAAAATTCTGAAAAGGTCTGTTCTATACAAAGCTGAACAACCTCGAAAGCTCTAAATTCATGACAATGACCTTGGACTTTCTCAGAAGGATTTTTAACACACTCTGTCATTAGTAAAACCTGCTCAAACACATGCCCCATCTGCCAGCACCCCATCTGCAAAAGAGCTTCTTATTCTTGTAGCCAGTACAACTTCTGCCTGCTTCCTCCTCGTCTCTACACACCAGCTGTATGGTAATGAATCTGAGCAGCTGAGAAACACTGCACGGTAACAAAGCTAATATGAAAACAGCAGAGCAACACTTCCCTGGGAAGCAGTTGCATCCGGAGCATGGTTGATAAGCTATTAAACAGGGGTGCAGACCAGAATAATGTGTGTGTGTGTGTCTTCATACATGTAAGCATGTTAAAGCATGGTCCCCACAGGACTGAAATACAAAAGAATGAAGAAAGCAGTGCTGCAAAGCAAAGTCTCAGCGTTTGGGGACATCTGCGGCACCTGACGCCCAGCTCCTCAAGTGCTTCGGTCTCCTCCTGAAAGGTAATGAGCACTGCTTTGATCAGGTCATTTTCAAAGATGCCAACAAGTGTGTTCCATTTCTTAACTGCTGAATTCGAGGGGCTGCAGGAAGGGAAAAGGGTTCACAACTTAAGCTCATACTGCAGGGAGACATGAAGGAACTGACAGAACACATGAATCAGTAAACTGTTTTCAATGCTTAGCACTTGTAAAAATTCTATTTAACGGCATTTCAACCCATCACCAGACAAAATACAAAGATGTCACATATCATTTTCTCATTGATATAGACATAATGGGGTTAATTTTTATACAGGGTAGTCACACTGAATGAATCTACATAATGAAGGTAGAACCAAATCACATTAACTTTCTATAGGCAGTAATTACCAGTCACGCAGCAAATCAAAAAGACTATTCAAAATTGATGCTATGCATTTTCTTTCACAATGTGAAAAATAATCAAAATACTTACTCTAAAAATCAGAAGTAGAAGTAAGATATATGGATACTGAGAACTGGTCACACTCTTTAGCCACATGGGCTTGAGGACAGTGAGCTCTGGCTACACAGCCATGCTTCCTGTGGACTCTTTTGTTTGGCCACAACAGCACCCTAGGAAGGAAGGCAGTGTGTCCACTTACACAGGCTCACTTGCTAAGTGTGCACTTGGTAAGGCTTACTGGGTAAACAATGCAGGGAGAACTTATGCCCAGGTCTGGAAGGTGTCACCCCCCCACTTCCTTATGCCCTTCACTGTTCTGACAGGAACCAGTAGTGAAGACTGGGTTTGCTGTGTTCACTGGTGTTTCCAAGTGTGGAAAGCAGGAAGCAATAAAAACAACAAATTAATAGATGGAAAAACAACTGACTCAGTTTTCTCTTAGTGGGAGTCAGAAAAAAAGAACTATTAAAAAATCGTAACAAAGTGTGTAATAATCTTACTGTTTTAATATTAAAAATAGTACATTTTACAAAAATAGTACAATTAAAGAATCTTAAAGTAAGATTATCTATTAATCTAGATTTTGTTTGCTTGACAAGGTAATGAACATTTTCCTCACATCCTTAGAAGGCTCTTTCTAAAACAATTAGGACAGACTGCACTGACTTTAGTAGTTTGCCTATTTTCATGAATTAATTTACTCACATTTTATTGTCTAACTACAAATAAATTTTGCTCTTTTAATTAACAACATATTCCCTGACATCGAATACAAATTAAGTCTATGAGTTTTAGTAAAACAAGAGCTTTGCATAATATACATAAGAACTGGAATTGAACTAAACAAAGCAGGATCAACTGTGCATTGAAAAGTGAGATATGCTGTTATCGTCCATCCGAGAACAAGCCTAGAACTGCAGCAGCTTAAAAGTCTCCACATGCAGACGATATTCACAGAACAGCGCAATACTGCCTCTACGTGTTCACAGCAGTAGTAACAGTGACATTTAAACAGTCTAAGTTGGTAAAGGTTTCTGCGGGTGACTGAAAAGCTGTAACTGCGCACACGTGTACTACTACATACGAATCATTCACAAGCAAATGTAAGTAAGCACAGGAATAACAAATTCCAATTTCCACATGCAAGAACAGTAAAGAAGAAATTTAAGGCAACAGAATTTTATTCAGTATTACTGTATTTTTCTTCTCAAAATAGATCTCAATATCATCACATGAAGATATCACAAAATAGCCCACGACAAGCATGTCCGTGTCTTTTAGGGTCAGTATTTAACCTTTTCTGTCTTGGGTTTCTTTAGGCCTACATTTATTTACCTCGGGCAGGGAGATGCTCTTACTTCAGAAAAAAAAAAATTGACATCACATTTCAAAAACTCTTAGATTATTTCTATTATTATTTAATTGATTTATGTGTTAGAGACAATTAATGTTTATAACTTTTCAGGGAAAGTCAGGAAGACGGAGGGCAGATAACACAGTTCTGGCCCAGAAATAATTAATAAGCAAGTTATCGGGATGTGGTCGATAGAACATTAAAGACTCTCAAACAAAAACCTTGTTATAAAAATATGATCAAGATGAAACCACATATACTCTTTAGGTAAAGTATATGTGTGTGTGTGTGTGTACTTATGAGTGTACACTTACAAAAAACTTTATTACAAATTATTGCAACTAATTTTAAAATAAAAGTGTATAATAAAAGAGGGCTGGGAAATGGCTTAACAGTTAAGCATGTGTACTGCTCTTGTAGAGGATCTGCGTTAGGATTTAAGCACTCTTTATTAGTGGGCTCACAACAGCCTGTAACTCTAATTCCAGGAGATCCAATATCTCTGGATTCTATGGAGACCAGCATACATGTGCGTTCTCTCTCTCTCTCTCTCTCTCTCTCTCTCACAAGTATTTTTAAGTGCATAATAAAAGAGCACGGAGTGCTCTTCCAGAGGATCCGGGTTCAAGTCCCAGCACCCACATGACAGTTCTCAACTGTCTATAATCCAGCTCCAGGTGATTTGACATCCCAACACAGACATACATGCAGGCAAAACATAAATACACATAAAATAAAAATTAATAAATTAAAAATAAAAATAAAAGAGTCTGCTGACACACCGTATTCTGGCACAGTTCAAATATAAGTGTACCCTGTAAGTACAATGGTGTCTGGTCTATCTATTTCCTAGTTGATGAATGAATGAAACCATGTGCCTATGGGATTGGTTCTTGTTTTGAGATAGGCCTCACTATGATGCCCAGGTTGCCCTGAGCTCACACATCTTCCAGTCTTACTCTTCCAAATGATGACATTCCAGTTATGCACACTGTGCCCAGCTTGTTCTGGGTTTTGACGTATGACTACAGGATGAGAACAGGGGACACATCTCTCAAGAGACAGAAAGGCATCAGTGGTCTCCTTATGGGAAGCCGCTCTGTTTTATCCAATTTTATAATACTAACAAAATCAACAAAACAGAAATCTGTAATGAAAGGTTAAAGTGAAATTAGCTTTGATCTTATTTTAATGTACACAGATCTTCAAGTGTGGTTGGGGGTTCTTTCCCATGATTTAATGTATACATCTGTTGTATCTTAATCACTGATGGAAGACAATATTTTAACTCCAAACTATCATTATATTACAATGACCTATCTATAACTAGGGCAATAAAATTTAGGTTATTTATCTATGTAATGCATGCTTTAAATATGCATATGTATCTGGACAGGGACTTAAGATAAAGCTTAGATAACCCTGATATTTCCAAGTACATTCCATTTTTATATGTAAATTATAGTTATGAGTCTTACAATTCAACAGACTGAGCTCTCTAACTCTGAAGAACGCTGAGTTCTTATATGTGCATTCTGGATTTTGGAAAAGTGATATGGAACATATATTACAAAAACTCCTAGCCCGTTACATTAGTTATTTCTGCAACAAAATAAATAATCATTTAGATAAGTATTAAAGAAGGCCATAACATGTGAGCTGTAAGTTAAGTCTTTTACATCTTAGTAAGCCCTCACTGCAGGGCATAGCAGTGGCTGTGCTGAGAAGAACGACACAACTCCTAGTTATAAGACACGTTATTAAACCTTCCTATGCCTTGGAGCTCTCACACATGTAAATAGGAACGATGTAACTCAACCTACTTCATGAGATTATCTTAAGTATTATATGACTTTTTTGGTAGAAATACTTTGAGTGGTGTCTCGTCATTACTTCATTTTACTGGCATCAAACATGAGCATCTGTAAGAGTACTTTTGGCTTCCTGAAACTAGAGTTTAAGGTCTGTGGGAGCACAGCGTTTTCCTCCCTAGTTCTGTTCAGTCCCTGGGAAGGGAAAGGCTCTCTACTGGTCCCAGCACTCCGGGCAGGCGGATGACCTGCAGCAGCAGACATCCCGTGAGGAACAGCTCAGCAAACGCCATGTCTGAAAGCAAAGCTACTCTCAAGTCTTTCTAACTACTGAGGGCCCCTCTTTGTACAGAGTCTCATTTAGACATTTTCCTTTTTGTGTTACAGCGGGGTGAGGCTTTACCACAGACGTAAGCGTTGCATGTTTTTGTTTATTATTTTTGCATAGCCGTACAGGAGTTTCTATTTATAGTCGGCGCTTTGCATGTTACCGAGAGCGCAGCCTCCCCAGGAAACCGTGACTTCTACTCTGTTTGCTCACAGCCGTGCATGAGGCATGCACAGTTCTAGGAAGAAAAGGACGGACGGGATTTTAAACGGCATGCTGAGACACAGTCATCAACTGGCAGGCAGTCTCAGAGGACAGAGGGGGCCTGCAAACGCCAGCCCTTCTGACGCAGGAGCGGAGAAGCTCTCTCGAGATGGGCTCCCACAGTCCTCATCTTCCTCTTCTAGGTATTACGCTTTTCTTTCTTTTACCTTTGCTGACAGTTTCGTGTCCCTGTGCCTCCTAGATGACTACACTGCACATTTGTTTCGCCTTTGCTTTCAAAGTCGTTAAGTAGTAATTACTTTTAAAATTAAGTGTCAAACTGTATCTGAGTTTGGTTAAATTTAGAAAGTGAAATATTCAGAATCACAGCTGCACAGTCATTTTAAAACCCAGTAAACAAAAACAAGCTATGCTCTAATGGCACAAAAACTCTTAGAAGGAATTTTCAACTTTAACAGCTATTTCAACAAGCCAGTCATACAAATATTTATACTAACTTCCTCCTGAACATCACTTGCAGTGTAAAGAAGTTCTGGAGTCAACCTCTGTAGTCAGAGTTGGCAGCCTTACTGAAGCCACCAGTTTCTACACGGCAGGCACACAGCAGCACTGAGAAGCCAAATCACGTCAAGGGCAAAGCTAACACAGCAAGCGCAGTAGGCTGAGGAGAATATGAGGACTCCTAAGGCAGAATCAGTGCCTGGAGGAAGGATTAACCATCCAGGCATGGAAAGACCCAGAGACACAGACCCACAGGTAACACAAGGGGCTGATGCGTGTTTAAAGGTTTTATATCTCTCTGTTAAAGAGATATCCACACATATCTGTATATTCAACCAAAGGATCCTGGAAACAGATGTTGCCTACCAAGACATCTTAGATGAGTAGACTTGCTAAAAACTACAATGAACGAAAGCAAATTATGCCAAGAATGGAATTCAGACGGACGGGGAGAGCAAGGTAAGCCTAGAAAGTGCCTAATTGGCGAAGCTATGACAAAAATGCTAGCCCTAAGTAACACTGTGAAGACACGTATCTCTGGCAGCTGCTGCCAGCAGCAGAGATTATTAATAGCAGGACACTTTGGGAGAGGCTGCACTTACACTGTAAAATACCTCACTAAACTCAGAAGCGTAGAGTATATGTGACATACAAACCAGGGCGCCAATCAGAAGACCAGCAACAAAAAGAAGATATTGAATCAGAAATACGTTTTTTAAAAAAAATCACACACGTAAGCAATCTATTTGTACAAAAACACCAGAACATGAGAAAAGTAGAAAATCCTTAACAGTTGGAAATAATACAGGTGACAAGTCTATGGCAAATGTCCTTTTTCATATTAAAGAAAACAATCACTGTAAACAAATAATTTTAAATTTATTTTCACTTTTTTTGATAAAAAAATAATGATACATACTTAATGAAAATTCCAGGACAAATATTACCTAAGTAAATGACCACAAAATGTTTCAGTAAGAATAAATAGGCTTGGTATTAACATTATTAAAATAATGTTAGAAAGGTCCTGTGGTATTTGTATAACTGGTACAATTTTCTGGAAAGTGATTTATCATTAGCCACTAAGAATGGAATAAAGTTAATAAATAATTCTATATCTACAGATCTGTGTGTAACAATATGATTAGAAATTGTGTCTCTGTGTGTGTATAGCCAAAGCATGCCACTATTCAAACTAACAATTGTACAAGTATCATGTATTTGGCACACTTATGGCACATTTATGTGCAGATCAGACACTTTCCAGTACTCATGGTCTTGGAGAAACACTAGCAACTCATTAAGAATGGGTACAACCGCCAATTTGGTTTAAAAATAATTAAACAATTAAAACTATTGTTTTGGTTGTTTCTGAGCAGTAAAATTACTAACAATTTAGGAAGTAAAGAAAAACCTTTTGCATATAATAAGCATGTCCTATTTCTGAGATGTAAGAGACATTAAAGATTAGAAGAAAACAAAATGTCACTATATAAACTATTCAGGTAGATAATTTGGGGAGACATTACATCTCTAAATTCATAATGGTAGTAATTTATACATTTGCTTTATCAAGAAAGGCCATTGTGACTGTGGCATAGTCTTTAGGAACATGCTACAGTCATGAAGATTTTACTGCAAAAGGAATAATCAGAGATTTTCTTCCTAAGAAACAACACAACTGCTTAATAACAGTGGCAGACCTTTGCTGAAAAGGTCTAACTGCCTGGTCTAAAGCCCACTAAAAGAACATGATTAAAATTACATACAGCCTGAAATAATGCGTCCACGCATACAAAACAACCTATTAAATTATGTCTGAAAGAACATTAAAAATCTGAATACAATTTGACTTTGTTAATGGCACAATGACTAACAAAACCCCACACCCACAGCAACACTGCCCTGTGGATGAGGGACGCTGCTCCGGGGTGACGGAGACCTGTCTCGACTGCTGTCAGCTGAACACAGCCACCTGGGCACAAACCAGCAAGTGACACGAACATTTCAAGATCTTCATGGAGTAAAACGGTTTCATAATGTGTGACTTAAGTTTAAAAATCTTAAAGGTGATTACCCAAGACATTTTAAGACTATAAAAGGACTCTGCTACAAAAATTTACTTGTTGGTCAATTTTTGAAACTTTAAATGTTTATCCTCAGAGAAATAAATTTTAACAGTGATATTTCCCTAGACTACCTTCCAAACCTAGTTATCACAGGAGCAGACAAGTGTCATGTTTGTAAGGGGAAAGTCTGCATTGTGTAGCCCTCAAAGGATGAAAGTAAGGCTAGTGGGTACCTATGAGACCAGAATTCCGAGACTAAACACCAGCTCTGCCATTCACCGCAAACCTGGGAGAGTTCAGTTGTTGGAGTCTCCTCCACTCCTGTGTCAACCAACTGGAGAAGCTTATTGGTCTACAGTGTCTGACGTGCATCTAAGTCATGTACGGACTAAAGGCTCAGAAAGAGCAGTACCAAGACCACACACTGGGCTCCTGGAAGCCAAGCATGGCGGTGTACACCGCTAATGCTGGTGCCAGGAAGGCTGAGGCAGGACAATCTCCAGTTCAAGGCCAGCATCAGCTACACAGCAACACTGCCTCAAGAAACAAACACAAACGGATTACAAAAAAAGGACCATGGGGTTCTTTCCCATGCGCACACCTGCCTGTCACCAAGCCTTGCCCCATCCAGTCTTCCCTGCTGCTCAGCCTATGCCACACAGACCCAGAACATACAAGCCACACAGAGATCATGATCTGGCCAGGAAGCAGCACAACCAGGTGTTTAAAGGTCTAAGCCGGGTGGTAGCCACCTTTAATCCTAACACTCAGGAGTCAGAGGCAGGAGGATCTTTGTGAGTTCGCCAACAGAATGTTCTACAGAGTGGGTTCTAGGACAGCCAGGGCTACACACAGAAAAAGCCTGTCTGCGGGTAGGGGGGAGATCTTATCTATACCAACAACTGCATATCATTCCAAAATTTCTGACAAAATAACTCTACAAGAATAGTCTAGATACTTAGGTGTTCCAAAGCTGAAATCAGTAAATGAGATTTATACATTAAGAGTGGCTTTCTTCAAATACACCAACTGTAAGATTCACCAATATTTCTCTTAGTAAAAAGAAAACAATTCTGCACTCTTGTTTTAGATATCTTCAAAATGTGGGAAAATCGTGAAATTGGGATATCAGAAACATACTACTATCATAATTAAAGGCATCCCAATTTCAAAGGAATAAGAAACTTGTGTAATGTTTCCATTCTCCTAAAGGATAACCAGGGCTTATTCCTACATTTCCTTGATACTAAGAATCACCTACAGAGCTTATCTTTTCAAAGTTTTTAATGATATGGATGTGTGTGCACAGCAGGGAAGGGGTCCAGGATCTCCTGGAGCAGGAGTAGGAGAGCTGTGAGCCACCTCATGTGCTGGCAACCACACTCAGGCCCTCCGTGAGAGCAAAATGCACTACTAACACCGGAACCACCTTTCCAGGCCCCTGCAGAGTTGGCTTTTAACAGTCTAGCTGATGGGGTTCATTAATGCTAAAGTATTTTAACTCAACAGTTGCTAATTAGTAGCTAGTTTGATATTTACTTACTGCTACAAAAATTTAATGCTCATATGCTTCGGGTGAGAGTCTAGAAAAATGGATAAATCGGATTACATACATTGATATGATACTTGATAATAAGTAAAGCACATTTTCTAAAGAGTAGGGGGGAGAGGTTGAAACTGTAGCTATGCTTATGGCTTTAAAGAATTTTTCACAATTTTCTTATGTCATGTTTTCAATTTTGTTCAGAACATTAGCCCTGCAAACATGAACTGACTCAGCATCTATAAAAGGATATCATGTTCTCTCAAACATCTGGCATAAAGTATAATCAACTCTATGGCACTTCAGAAGATTCTCTCGTCAACAAAATACACTTAAAACATCTGCCATAGCTGTGCCAGGGAGAAAAGTGGGTGGACTAACACCGATAATGTAAGTCCATTTAAGAAAGCAAATGTGGACAGAGGAAACCTCCTGGCTCGGGTGTTTCTCGAGGTCAGCGCATACGAGACATGCAGCACTCGGCTACTAGCAGGCACACAAAAACTCAATGTACTGATTTTTGAAAGAGTAAATCTTTTCAAATCTTTAGACACCTTTTTAGCTCTAATTTTCTAGTACAACTTTTATTTCCACACTTAGATTCACCACGGCACTGCAGCTGCACAGTGAACATAGGACAGCAACCTAGAAAAGGGGAGTAGTGACGTCAGAAAGCCTCCAGGTCCTTCTTCCCATAGGACCAGCGGCTAGGCAGTTCCCAAATGAATGCAGGACGACATAAAGCCTCCCGCCTACTAAAACTTCAAAAGTAAGAATAGGATAAATTTAACTTGGTTATTAATATTTTAAATATTTAGTGTAAAAATAATTCATGATTTTATAAGTTAAAGCTTTGTCTTTCGAATTTCTTTGTGTTGGTATTTCCTTTTACAAAAGGACTAAATTAATCAGCAGTTTTACGAATGACATCACAGCTGTCAGAGCTCTGGTAAAACATCCACATGTGAGTGCTGACCTCAGTCCACAGAAGCTTTCAAACTGACAGGTGAGAGACGAGGGAGCCATGAAGACGGAAAGACAGGGAAGAAAGGGAGAAGAAGCAGGACAAGAGAGGCACTTCTGTTTCCTACTTTAAAACACTGCTTTAACTCTGTTTTACAGCACAGCTACCATTTACTTCAGACAGAAGCTGAAATCACTCAAAAGGAACTAAGCAATTAGAAAAAAAATTACAAAACCTACTTAAGTCTCAGCAAAAAAAGGCTCTAGACTAATTTTTTTAGTGTTATGAATTATTCTACTTGTCTTCTTCAGTTTTAAAAAAAGTAACTATATAAGAGATGTAAGACACTAACAACATTGATTAAAGTTCTGATTTGTTACCAAAGAGACTGTGTGTGTATGCATGAATGTGTTCCTACATGAATACACATGTGTTTGGGCCTAATGTGTTCAGGGTCATAAATGTATTTCAGCTCCATAAATATATCACTCTAGTAAATAATTAAAAATGGCAAGTCAGAAGAAACATGTATGGCTAGCGAATCCTAACAACTTCAGTAGGCTATACTGAAAAACATCCATGGATCTTGATTAACATTAACACTAGTTTGCAAAATGCACGTTAGTTCGGATGTCTATATATAAACTGTGTCACACAGCAGCATGGTACTTCTGCTTCAGGAAAAAAGTGACATCTCTCTTAATTTATTAAGTTTTAATTCATGAAACAGCTTTTAAAAATAACCCAGCTTTAAGGGCCAAAGAAGTCTAAGGACCTGGAATGCTCTCTGAACTAGATGCTGTATTCTCACACGAAAGGGACACACCAGCAGCAGCTTTTGGATCCCATCAAGACAAGAGCTTCAAAATTGAGATTGTAATTTTTATTCACATATTTCAAGACATATCTTTTCTATATTTACCAGTCTGAAGTAAGTTTACAGGATTCTAATCTCATGAAAAAATAAATGAGACCAAGAGGCATGGCGGGCGACCCTGCCGGGCTCCAGATCGTCCTACCAGCTGGTGCTGTGTGAGCTTTCCCTGGCCACACTGCACTGCTGGCCTTCCTCACAAACACACACGGAACTCTGTGGCACTGCTTCACTAGGGGAGAAACAAACATCCTTGCTTCTCAAGTGTGACAGACTTACCCGGCGTCGACAGAAGGGCAGGCCCTGGGCGATGATGCTAATGCTGAAGATCTTCATCACGGTCTGATGTGGCAGGGACTCTTTTGCAGCGTTAAGATCAACAGGAACCAAGCCATGGTTCACAGGAGCTTTTCCCGGCTTTGACATTTTTAAACTCCTCCTGGTTGATAAATGCTCTCTACATGTAATGCAGGCACATTACTAACACACTAACCACCAAATCCAAAGAAACTGCTAGAAGTTTTAAAGGCTAAGAACCCAAGGCCTGCTGCTGCTTTGTCTTTCGACCTTCTCTTTGCGAGTGTCCTGACCTGTCTGGGGCTTGGTGAAGTGAACTGTCCTAGAATAGCCAGGAATTAGAAACTCCTGAAGTGAGCGCTCCTGCTCCTGCCAGTCAAACAGCTGGTGAGCTCCCACAGCAAGCGAGTGGTGCGGACAGGAGCGGGCAGGGCTGGCTGCAGGGCCCTGGGAACGCTTCAACTAAACAAGGTGCTCCCTGGAAAGTGGAAATTAAGATTTTCTTTACAAAATCCAAAACACATATAACTATTTTCTCTTGTAAGTCTTTCTCAAATGTCACCATAAATATCTGAATAATGCTTTGAGTTGCGTCAAATTTAAGGAGTGTTTCCTTCCGCGTGTTAAAAACGTGTTTCTTCCACCTTGTCTGAATTAGCCGGTGCTCTTTCCCTTTCCACGCAACCATTCCTTACCCCGCTCACCAGGACAGTAGACACGCCCTACTTCTCTCGAGCTATTAATAACCTTGAAGGATTCTACTAGGGATAACCAATCTCACTTTCTCTTTTTCTTTTTTCTTTTGGAAAAGTCCCTGATTCTATTATAATAGTCACAAGACTGGCAGAGGCACATAACTGTTTATTTTTATAGAATAACCTATGATAGACAGTGATCACGGTCACGTGCCACTTCTCAGCAGGGACATGCTCTAAGAAACCCATGGCATCGAGCACACTGACACAAATTAAGTGCCTGAAACGTTGGCTGGTACGTGGAAATTCCCAGGGCTTAACTTCTCCAACATATCAGTTAGACAATCTTCCTAAAACACAGAAAAGGACTAGCCTGTACAATCTACTTCTAAAGACCTCTCAAAGGCTCCGTAATGCCCAAGGTCAGCTGGAGGCAAAGACTCCACCTCAAAGTGGAGCAGCACAATCTCAAATTTTCCTTAAACTAACCACTAAGGCTACAATACAGCCAAGAACGACCTTGAACTCCTGATCCTCCTGCCTTTAACGCCAAATTCTAGAAATAAAGGGGTAAGCCACCTTGTCTGGCTTCTTTGGAAAGATCTTACTCTATAAGGAGCACACTGATGAAAAGATAGTTTAAAATGAGAAACATTCCTCGCCCTATCCTGATGTTATGTTCTTAAAGCAGATCTTTCTCTCTAATATCAAAATCTGAAATGCAGGTGAAAATACAAGCTCACTGGCAGTATGTAGGGGACTTGGAATGTGGTGGGAAAATGGTATGACAGTCCCCCAAACCTATGTGCAAAGCCAACACGTCACTCAGCATTTCCACGTCTAGACACACACCCAAGACAGAAAAGTAGGAGCCTGACTGGAACAACCACAGCCACAGCAGCACCAGTCACAACAAATCCAAAGTGGAAACAACCCAAGTAAACACAGTGTTGCACGCACACATACAGCTGAATGCTGTTTGGCCTTCAGAAAGAAAATTCCTGCCTCACTACACTGTTGAGAATTGAGTCGATCACACTAAGTCAAACAAGCACACTGCAGAGAGACAGATGCCTCATGATTCCACTTATACCAAATACTTAGGCAGCGTGGAGGGAAAGTTCAGTTCAGAGACAGAAAGCAGAAGGGTGGTCCCAAAGGTGTGGAAACAAATGTGTTAACACTGCTACAGAGTTTCGGTCACAAAAAAATGAGAGCGTTCAAGAGAGTTGTGCATAACTGATATGCAGTTTTGTAAATGTATTTAATGCCAACAAATACACATGAACAAACATTACATTTTATGTTAGGGATATTCAACAGCAACAAATTTAGAAGGCAAATGAGGATAGAAGCATACACCAGAAGTCCTTAACCCCATGACTGGAGGTTCGGCTCCGAGGACCTAAGAGTTCTTGCCGCGTAAGCAAGACTTGAGTATGAAGCTTTGCACCCACCCACATAAAAAGTTCCGTGCGTTCCCATGGGTCTGTAACTTCAGTGCTGTGCAGGGGACAGAGACAGGGGATCTCTGGAGATGGTTACACTTCAGCCTAACTCCAGGTTCAATGAGAGGATGTCTCAGGGACAGCAAAGAGTGATTGCATAGGACACGTCTTCCTCCGTCCTCTACATGAGAGTACACAGCATAGACACCCACATAACACACTTACAAGCATGTGCACATTGTGTTTATTATTTATAAAATAATCTATGATGAGCAATGATCACAGTCACGTGTCACTTCTCAACAAGAACATGCTCTAAGAAATACATGGCAATGTGTGCACCGCATCAATCCCCAACAACGGTCAGGGTTAGAACAGAGAAGACAGCGTAAAGACACTGTGAATCTACAAACTGCCATGGTTGGGGGTGAGGGGAGCTGAAACAGCTTAGATCACCATGTCTATGGTCCCAGCAGCCTCTCAAGATCCTCAGAACAAATGCCACAATCTCCTAGTCTCAGCATCTCCTCTGATGCTCATGTTAGTCCCTAGAGTTAAGACTGGAATTTCTGTTCATATACAATAACCCTCATTCATATTTTGTCTGTCTCCTTAGAACAACCCTTTGCTAATGCATACCCAGATACAATCACTATCAATTTGCTAATATTACAATATTTTACACAAATTGAGATCTTTATTTTCAAAACAATTTATTTCAATGGTAATCGCTGAAAACAATTGGTCCTTCTAATTTTTTTTCTAAACCACACAGAAGACATCATCTAAACTAAATGATATTTCAGTGCTAAAAATAAAGAGGGCAGTATATTCTGTGAGTTTAGCAGTCACTCTGCATAAAAACATACTGAACAGTTCAGCTGCAATTTAACTTTTACTTAAACCACTGGTTAATTAAATAGTAGCACGCCAAACATTGTCTGTATTCACACAGACAATTAAAGGCCTCAAAGACCGGTAAAGCCACATTGTTTACGTGTGTGTACTTTTAAGATCTGGAGTCGCAGATTCAACCCATCTATGCAATTTTAAAGTCTGACATAAGTGGAAAGACTTGGCAGTTTAAGGGCCCTGGAACTGGGAAAAACTTTAAATGAACATCAAATTTTCTCCCTTGGTTCCTGAAAAACCAAACAATTATAAGGAAGGAAAACCAGACTTCCCATGATCCCATGATTATTTGTGATAACAGAAAAACACAGCAGAGAAAATGAACACTGTAGTACACCAGAAAGCAGTTTCAGAAACCCCAAGTGGAAGCATTCTAAACCCTCTTAAAATCAGTGAACAGCTGCCCTCAACTGGCTAGTGCTGAGCACTGCAACTCCAACAAACCTAACACTAAATGGAGTGTGCCCAGCCAAGCCTTCAGTGATGACCGATTCAGGGTGTAACTTTCAAGGGTCTGTGCTTTGAGAAACTCTGATTTCTGAAGCCATGCTCTCAATCTAGAACGGAAGTATACAAGAAAACCCTGGATAACAAAGGGCACCAAGGACAGCATACACGTCATCTCAACTGCTAACATATTAAGCTGGAGCCGGTGCCATGTGCCTAACTATACAAGAAAAGCACGTACGACAGGCAACCCCACAGGAACACAGCAGATTACACAGCAAGTGCTAAAGGGTCTCCTTACATCGCCAGGCCAGCCTCACAAACAATCCTCCTGCCTCAGCTTCTAAGTAGCTAGACATGGGCCATTACACCAGTTCTGAGAAGCTGATTTAGTATCGTGGGTTTTCACATGTTTCTAAGGAGAGAATATTGTAACACATGCCATTGGATCTTAGTGGTGTTCAATGCTTCTGTGAATTTAAGCCAAAAGGAATTTAATTCTTGGTGAAATAGAAAATTCTAGATACTGAAAATTAACAGTACTGCTAAAGTGAAATAAGTCAGAGAAACTAGCTTCCAATAGAGAACAGAGTATTGTCAGCCATGCTCTGACCTGTCCCAAGAGCTACTTTCTGGACCGAATCAGTTTTCAGTCTTTCACAGCCAGTACCAAAGAGGGGAGACTGTCACACTGTTACCCACTAAGCAATTTATGAAGATGAAGAACCTAAGACAAACAGGAAGCAGTCAGAAACCAAGTTCTCTGCTTGCATCAGTAATACCTCAACTGTAGAAAAAGACATTCAGTATGAAATAAAAAGTTAATTTTATGGTGTGTCCCATACACCCTTAGTATTCATAAAATGAAATCAAATAGAAGAACTGTTTTTTTATGAAAAGTTAAAGTTCCACCCAGAATTACTTCTAGAGAAGTTCAAAGCAGCATTGAAATGCTCAAAGTGCCCGTCACACATCTCACGTCTTCCATCACAGCATGTAGGTCACATGTATGACTGGGTTTCCCTGAGACGTTTCCTTATGGAAACACAAAGGACAAGCCCTCAAACCACGTGAGCAGACAGTAGCACGGGTTCTGAAACAGCACACGGTTTATAAAAGCAGTCTACAAATAGACCTGGTGGCTACACACTCACAGTCTGAAAGCTGTACGTACATGTGTACATACATACACACACACACACACACACACACACACACACACACACACACATGCACACACAGTATTTTAAACCAACAGAAATCCCAGAATCCTGGGTCCTGCAGCTATTGTGATTGATGTATTCAAGGTGGTTGTTCCAAATCCCACTGGAAATTCCCAGTTATGCCCAAGTGATTGGCTGAAAATAAGTAATGAATTAGAAGTAAAAGGTCAGAATGTTCACCAAAATGATCAGTTTAAAGGTGACAGAAACCACGCCATCGGACACCAGATATTTTGATTAAAGTGAACATCTATTAACTTACGTACAGCTCAACTACCCTTTGAACTTTTCTCCCAATGAACATCCTCGTGCCCAGCTGTTCTCAGCATGTGGTTGTGGCCCCTTTGGCAGGGGAGGGAGGGGTAGAATGACCCTTTTACAAGGGTCACCATAGATCACAGGAAAAAAAAGATATTTATGATTCATAACAGTAGCAACTACAGTTATGAAACAGCAAGAAAAACAACATGAGGAACTGTACTAAAGGGTCACAGTGTCAGGAAGGCTGAGGACCTTGTCCAGGCTGGATCACCCAAAGCAGAAGAGCAGCACACACAGAATACCGGGTGAATTTTAAGAGTCCAGGTTCATGGCCACCATGAACTGGGAACCTGAGCCTGCTGCTTGCCCCACACTTCAGATTCCCAAGGAGAATGGGGCAGAAGACTGAGGGAACGCCGCAGTCTGGAATGCATATTGCAGCGTTATTAGTCCTATGGCTTTGAGTCAGTGAGCCTTCTTTGACTACAAGTTAATGACCAATAAAGTTGGGCTACCTTTACAAAATACAGCCAAGGGCCAGGAACATGGCTTAGTGGAGAGAGGCGCTTGCTGCCAAGCCTGAGACCTGGGCTTGATCCCCAGGACCCAGATGGTAGAAGAAAAGAATCAACTCTGATAGGTTCTCCTCTGACCATGTAAACCCACCCCGCCCCAAAAATGAATGTGATTTTTAAAAAACTTAAAATAAAATACATCTGAATAAAACTCACTGCTTCAATTCATTTGTGCATACTCTTCAAGAGTAGGCAGCTGTGACTGCGGTAGACAGTGTAGCTGAGCTACATACGAAGATAGTATTTTAACTGGACAGAAGTTACAGTTGCAATGAAAAAGTTTTTTTTAAAAAAAAAGGACCAAAAGATGAAATTCGAGAAGTTAAGACAACAATAAATTATATATTTTTTCTTCTTCTCCTATCTGCCATAGTGACCTAGGCAGTAACATACAAGACATAGAGACAGATAGATTTTCATCTTATATTTGAATCTAAGAACTGTTAACGTCACAACAAATTTCTTTTATTCAGCATTTAAAGAAATATCTGAGACTAAAAAGCTAAAGTCCAACTTCCAGCTTAAGTTTTCTAAGTATCTCAGCAATGCCAGTATGAAGTCCTCTACGTCTATAACGTAACTTACCTCATGATTAAGTCTAACTCTCAAGCTGTGCTGGGTTACCCCAGCTGTTAAACCGGCCTTACACAGCTGCTCACCAAGAATTCGGCTGACGATTAATATAGCTGTACCTTTAAGCCAACTATGACAAAAATGGCATTGTAATTACAGGTATTTCAATCATGCAGGAATCCTAGCTTCATGTGATTGACTGGGAGAGGCTCAAACAACTTCATCCTCCACAGTTTTCAAAATAAATGTAAAAATCTAGTCTGTCATTTAAAGTACTTTCATAAGCAAGCTTAAACATAAATACCTCATCAACCTTTCTCCTAAAATAATACCTATATATCATTTATTTCTCCTGCAAAACTCTCACGACTGCAGGCCAAGAAGTCATACTACTCTGTGCCTGAAGAGTGGGGTGTGTGTGTTGTGTGTGTATGTGTGTGTGTGCATGTGTGTGAATGTGTATGTATATACCTTTAAATTATAAATAAAAGAATTTAAGTATAGGAATATTTACTCTGAATAAAATAGCTTGAATATACGATCAAATTATAGAAAATAATTTAGGGTTTCATTCCTAGATGAACTGATACTCATAAATCTCAGCATTAATTTTATAGCAGGCATCTGAGTTTTCATTTCTTCAATAAATAAAACACTAATTAGCTAGCAAAAAGATAAAGTAACTCAATTTCTAGAACCCCCAGTGTGCTAGTGTGGAAAGACCTTGGCGGTTAAGATAGCTTGGTTGGGTAAGTGCTTGCTACGCCAACAGGAGGCCCTAGACGTTCATCCTGAGCCGCCATGTTTACATTTATAAAGAAGGTGGGCCCAAGCGTCTAAAATCCTAGCCAATCTAGCAAAGTCCAGATTCAATGAAACACCCGCCGTTTATGTATAGTCTCTGAGTGAGAAAAGGTGAGAATGGAGCGCACAGATGATACAACAGCCTACAGCAGACATAGTTGCTTGGAAATGTGGAGACCACATCCTCTTCACTTAAAACACTTGCCAGACTTTCCTGTTCTTTAAACATTCTGTCCTTTAAAACACCTGTGACTGCCTCAGCTGTCAGTACAAAGATTCAGCTTGCTTTTCACACGGATGTGCTGTGCCCAAGTGAGCTGAGGTCACAGAATAAAGCCCAAGGCAGTTCAGGTAAGAAGACATGCCGATAAGGCCTGAGAGTGCATGCTGGGAAGAATACTGTTCAGCCTCCATCTGACTCAGACCCACTCTGACTTGTAGAGACTGAAGGTGTAATGTGCCAGTGCCTAACAAAACACAAACAAAAACAAAGAGCACCAAGCATACAGCTCCATTATGATATGGAACCTACAGAGCCTTCACTGTAGAATGGCACCTTACCAAGCCTGACCCAGTCTTAATATCTCACACATAAAAATAAAAATCAATAATAAATAATCCAAAAGGCAAACATACCACACAGCACAGCTGTGGCACTCAGTGCTGCATTTCTACCCAATTCTTATCAATGTTTATTTACTTGATGAAAACTACTTTGATTTTGCAATGAGTGATAAACACTGTATATGATCTAAAATGAAGGTGACTTGTAGGGAAACAAAGGCAAAGAAAAGCTTTATTAACATTTTAGAACATGAGGAGTATTAAGAAATCGTGAAATACCATCTGGAAACACAGGTGTAAAAAGACGAGCCTGGCATCTCCAGCTCTTTGGGAACTGGCAGCAGTGCAGGCAGCAGTGCAGGCGTTCTCACGTCCACTACTGATCCACCTTTCCGGTCTTTGGGGCTGGAGAGATGGCTCAGGGGTTAACAGCACTGGCTGCTCTCCAGAGGACTCGGGTTCAATTCCCAGCATCCACGTGGCAGCTCACAACTGCCTATACCTCCAGTTCCAAGGGATCCAACACCCTCACACAGACACACATATCATTACCCACGCAAAAAGTGTTCAGTTACCTAAACTCACATTAATCTGCCAAAAATATAAAACCATAGGAGCAGAAAAACAACAGTGAAGCAGAGAACCGGCAAGTACATGACAAAAGCATATCAGCTGTAATCTTAGCAGTCAACGCTATCTGTCAACAGTGTGCATTAGTCAGGGCTCTCAGAGTCACAGAGCTTAACTATACACATAAATGCTCTCTATACACATAAATGAAGCTCTCTATATGGAGTTCTCGAGTTCTCTATACACATAAATGCGTTTACACATACACACACACATATGCAGGCGCATCTATCAGGACAATTTACAGGCTGCAGCCCAGCGTGGCTAGTTATAAATGGAAAGAATCTAGGAGCTCTTCAGTCCCATGGGGCTGGGTATCTCAGCTGGTGTGCTAGGGTGGGCTAACAGGGATGAGGGCACACGGGGAAGAGCACCCTTCCTTCTTCCACTGTCCTTACACAGGGATCCATCAGCAGGTGTGGACAGAAGAAAGTGTGCCTCAAGGTCTGGATCAAAGGTGTGCTGTGTTGTCTTCCTGCTTCCAGTCCACAACATAAGTGTGCCTTCCATATCTGGCTTATAGTTCATTCCAGATACAGTCAAGGTGACAACCAGGAATTGCCATCACAAGCAGCAACTTTAATATTCATCATATGCAAAAAGATTAACTTACCCATACAATTTAGATCTCCAAACCCAAATTGCCAGTGCATTCTACTAAGTAAACCCAGGAAGTAGTTGAATAATAAAATGAGCAGAGGCTCACATGGTGAATGGCGCCAGAGTCCCACCCTGCTGGGCCGCATGGCCTCAGGTGCAGAGATGTTTCTACTGTGTCCGCCATCCTCGCCCACTCTCAAAAACAGAGTGTGAATACTGACCAGTAAGAATGACCTACGTTCTCCAGAAACATAACAGAAGCTGAGAGGGGCAAGGGTTCTGTCAAATGAACACAGCGAGAAAGAACAATTCTGAACTTAACAAGCAGTAGTGCGTATTTCTGAGTATCTGAATGAACTGTCCATGGCCCGCTTCACACAGTCACACTACTCAGTTAGGGCCTAGAGGTGACGAGTCACCAGAAAATCCAATCAACTGGTAAACATTCCTCACCTCAAGATGGCTGGATGCTAACACAAGAGGGGCCTTCCTCTTTTGCACACACGCTGAGGAAGCCTGGAGCATCCAATCATGGGAGGTCTTCTGGTTGAAGACTGTAAATTCATGACAAGTTTTCAAAGCTGTACTCGTCCTCCCAAAGCAAGTGACAAGATACACTGTATATTTTGTTATTAAATAGCAAAATGAGAATATGTTAGTTGCTTGCTTTAAAAAATGCAAAAATATTATAGGACAATATACATGACTGCCCTAAATATTTATTCCAAATTGGGTCAAGAAATGACAGACAAGAGACAAGCAGACAGTAATATATTTAAATACATGAAAACAGCACCATCAACAAGGTGTTACATGGCCCTCTAGTGTTCAATGAAGAAACTTAAATGATTACATGTTTTACTACCAAAATCTCTCCAACTGACTAAGAACACTGTAAATACATCAGTGTAAGACTCCTTACACACTGAACATGTCCACCTCTTTCGTGGCTGTTGTACTTTCTTTGAAGTACAACACTGCTGTACTTTATTTTGGATTACTATCTATTTGCCGAGGATACAGCAAAAGAATTCTGAACTGTGGGCTGGGAAGGCAGGGCCCAGTGAAATGCTCCAACACAGTCCGACCAAATTCCCTGCAGTTTATCTGGAGACAGTGACAACTGCTCCAACACCAGAGGGAAGGCAGAAGACCTGAAAGAGCCACTGTAATGCAGAACAAACCTGGGAGACTGACACTGTCCCATCTCAAGTCTTTTTATAACCCAAGACGGCACTGTTAGGAGACAGAGAAACACATACAACTGGGGGCCCAAAGAAGACTGGTGTAAATACAGTCAAGTGATCTTTGATAGAAGAGCAAAGGAGATACAGTGGAGAAAAGTTAGTCTCCATAGACGGGCCCACAACACCCGGAGCTCTACCACACAGACCATGATCGGCACCAGCATCACCATTATCATCCATGGCCCTACACCCTTTCCAAAAATTATCCTAAAGTAGACTGCAAACATACATGTAAAGCGAACAACCATCAAACCCAAAAAAGCGACAAGAGAAAACCTAGGCAGATAACCTCAACATCATGAAAAAAAAAAAACGATGAAAGGACGTCACTAAAATTAAGCAGCCACTATCATAGAGAAAGACAAGCCACAAACAAGTCTTGTAGAAACACATCCAATAAATAACTTACTGAAAATTCATAAAATTCTAAGAAACAATCTAATTTAAAAATGAGAAAAGACCTGAATAGACACCTCACCCAGAAGATGTGTTTATGGTGAGTATGCACCTGAGAATACGTTCTCTATCATACAGCACTGGGGAAGAGACGCAGCACACCTCAGAGCAGCCTCATTCACTGCCGTGAGAAAGCAAAACAGGAGTCAATGGAAGACACCCTGGCAGTGTCGTACAAAAGGAAATATACTGCGGCAGTACTCGTCATCTGGAGCTTTTCTCATGGTTGCCAAAATCTGGAAAACCAAGATAGTCTCTATTAGGTGGGTGGATAAATAAACAGCAGCCCATCCAGACAAAGGAATATTATGCAACCATAAAATAATAAACTTTCAGGCCTTGAAAATGCACTAAAGAAATTTAGTAAACGCTATTTGCTGTGGGACAATGGTCTGCACCCTGTCAATTGTATTTTAATAAAATGCTGATTGGCCAGTAGCCAGGCAGGAAGTAGAGGCGAGGCAATGAGAACTGGAGAATTCTGGGAAGAGAAAGAGTCAGTCTGCAGTTGTCACCCAGATACGGAGGAAGCAAGATGAGAACGCCTCGCCAAAAAAAGGTGCCAAGACACATGGCTAACACAGACAAGAATTATGGGCTAATATAAGTTACTAAGAAGCCTGAACTAATGGGCCAACCAGCTTATGATTAATGTAGACCTCTGTGTATTTCTTTGGGACTGCACGGCTGCGGGACCAGGCAGCACAGGAAACCTCTGTCAACAGCTATTAGAAAGCCAAGCTCAGAGAACCACACACTAGGATTTCCATTATATGGCAACTAAGAAAAGGGGGTGCTGTGGGGACAGTGCAAAGATGCTGGCTGCCTGGGGTTAGGTGGATGGAGACAGAACAGGCTCATCTTGAGGATTTTCAGGACAGTAGAAACTATTTTATAAAACGCTACACTGAGAAACATGTCATCACACTCTCGTTCAGACCCACAAAGTACATCACGGAGGAGTGAATGTGGTAAAACATGGACCACTCTGGTGAGGGGGCTCACTGTGAACACGACATGAGTGGGTGGGGCTAAGGAGCATACAGCACCCTCTGTGCTCTCACTCAAACTCTTTTAAAAATAAGAAGCTTGTTAATTTTTAAAGTTACAAAGAATGGCTAGTGCAGGAAAGTCTCCCACAAGACCATCTTCCCGAGTCTGAAGGATCAGTTAACTCAAGGACAGACCTCCTGTTGAGTGTAAGGCATTTCTTCCTATCAGGTGGGGTGGGTGACTTCACAGATGAAACATGAGGTAAAAGTGCGTAGGAGAATGTCATGTTAATGGAGCATAATTTCAGTTGTGTAGGCAGGGAATTTACTAAGAGACCAATTCTTTAAACAGGCTACCAAATTAACTAAGTCTGTTAACAACACTGGTAATTCAAGGACCTACAGTGGCCTGAGCTATGCAAAACATGTACCCATGTGGCCAAAGATTGGCAAATTAATATTATAAAAATGAATCCACAAAATAGTAGTTAATATTTATATCAGAGTATGCCTGATAGATGATAAATATTAGTCAAAGTTGGTAGAAAAACAATTTTAACACAAGCCCTAATAAACGTGCCATAGGAGCAGAGATTTAGTTGGGGTAACACTGGAGACCTGAAAACAGACGCTAAGGTTTATGGGGGATCTCACAGCCGGTGGCTCCCAAGTGCAGTGATACTGTTTCCCTGTATATTCCTGTTTTAGAGGAAGCACAACCTGGGCTGAACGGGAGACCTCAGCTCCAGTAACAGCTCTACTGACCTGACAGCCAGGCGAGCTGCTCACGTCATCTCAGACATGAGGGTGGCAGCGAAAGACTGCCGTAAGGAATCGAGCAGCGCTCAATACACGGTTTATTAGCTGTTTTCATCTGTTTGCTTGAGACAAGCTTTTCTATGTTGCCCAGCCTGGTATTGAACTTGTGGGCTCAAGCGATCCTTAGGAGGAGAAAACAACAGAGCTTGGACTGAAACAATGCGCCACCAAGACTGGATATCACTATTACAGCTATCACCACAACTGATGCCATCTTCCACTGGACTGGTAAGGACCGGAATAAAGACAGACGACGGTTTGGTCAACTGCCCTCAGCAATATCACACTGGCATAAGGGTAGGATGGTATCCTGGGAATACGTACAATATGACAGAAGGCTTCTCTTCCAAGGCTGTGAATACTCTAGACTGAATACAATGCTAACAAGAACGAGTGGTCAACACAAAGAGCGGTCTAAGATAGAAAGCTCCTGCAAGGCAACTCTGCATTTGGAGCTGGCACTCCCAGCAGTCCTGTCCATTTCAGAGTCTACTACAGAAACTGAAAAGCTAGGACAGAGGAGCTAAGCAGCTTACTGTATCAACAGTAGGGACGGGAGCCGGAAAGGAAGACTGGCTTTTCTGTGAAAGCACTGGACACTTCAGAACTCTCCAACTGTTCTCCCCCCCACCACACACACACACATTAAATGAAAGAATGTTTCGTGGTGTTCTGGGAATGAGAACAGGTCCCATCAGTTCATATCTTTGAATGCTTGGTCCTAGCTGGTGAACCCGCTTGAGAAGGAACAGGAGGTGTGGCTTTGTTGGAAGGGGTGAGGTACTGGAGGGTTCAAAAGCCAAAGCCAGGCCCAGCCTCTTTTTCTCTTGGGCCCCTGCTGTGGATCAGATGTAAGCTCTCAGCTGTTACTCAGCACCATTCCTGTGCCTGCCACCAAGATCCCCACCATGATGGTCATGGACTCCCTCTGAAACTGAAAGAAAGCCCCAGGTAAATGCTTCCTTTTAAACTGCCTTGGTCATGGTCTCCTCACGGTGACAGAAAAGTAGCTCATGGGATGTTCTAAAGAATTTGTTTAAGAGACCACATTAAAAAAAGTTTCATCTGGAGAACCGGCTCAGTGGTTAAAAGCACCTATTAGAATCTGACTACTATTCCCAGAATCCATGCCAAGCAGCCGAGGACTGTCTAACTCCAGCCCCAGGGGATCCAATAGCTTCTTCTGAGTTGTAGGTATACACAGGTACATGGGGCACACACACACAAACATAAATAAAAATAAATCTTCTCAAAAAGTCTCAAAGGCAAGAAAATACAGCACTATGCTAAGCCGTCTTCCTCTGGCAACAAACTCAACAGACCTGGCTAGAATTTGCCAGAGCTCTGAATGCACCTGAGACCTGTGGGACCCGGTCACACCCAGACAGCAAAACTGCCACCCTTTCTGCTACACTCAGTGATATTTTATAGTCTCACTTCTCTCCTTCCTTTAAGGACATACATCAGTTCTTGGGAGGGAAAACTTTATGTAACCCTCTATTAAGCATTATAAAAGTTATACAAAAGCCTAAGTAAAAAAATGGCTTCTAGTAATTGTGTCTAACATTTCCGATATTAATAAATGCTTGCTATAACAAGACTGGAAATGTATTTAAAGAACACTGACATTATCTATTTAAAAAAATGAAATTCACCCTGAAGACTGTGTGCTCATCCCGCACACCATCTTCTCTACCACCACCAAACCTCACTACAGAGATCGCCCTTGTAATCACACACAGAAAGCAATCTGCCTCAACACCACCTGGGGATGACTCTGCTTGGTACCAGAACATATTTCAGAAGTTTATCATCTGCACTTAGAGTTTTAAAATTCCCCATTCTGCTTCTGTTTTTGATTCACATCTCATCAATCAGATCAGGCTGGCCAAGAGCGATACCTACCTCCACTTCCCAAGTACTAGGTAAAGTCCCCTGTTCTATGGGGAAAATATCTTTAGTTTACAGAGGAAAGTCTTAATTAAAACAATCCTTTCATTATTTTTAGTGAATAAGATACAGATTGAAAAATAATCTGATTCTCACACAGATCTAAAATATATTTAAAGCTATTATGGTTTTAAACAATGTTAAATATTTTTAAAACTGCATTAATAGAAATTAAAAGTTTACCATATGTCGACACTTACTTTATTAATCAAACGTAAGCCTTACAAGGCATTTGAACAGAAACTTTATGGTTAAGGACTAGAAAAGGTATAGACTCACTGACAAATTCTGCCACGAGTACAGCACATGCCTATGCATTGATGAGATCTGTATCTCTCTTCTCATTGAAGCCCAGCGTGTTACGTTTAACCACCATAACCTTTGTGCATTAGGGGTGATACACCAAACGAACAATAAAGACCGTGTGTGTGTGTGTGTGTGTGTGTGTGTGTGTGTGTGTGTGTGTGTTGTAAAGAATGAACTGCATTTAAGGGACAGATACAGTCAATACCAGGTCACACACAGACCTATGTTTCGGAATCAGAATCCAAGACCAGATACCAGGAGCTATCACCCGCTGTGTTGAGGGAACCCATCCATGGCTTCTGGCCTGCCCCTTCCCAGTTTCATTATCTTTCCCACACTCCAAATCAAATAAGCCAGGCCCCACCCCACCGCATCTCCGCATCTCCACTTCTTCCCATTCACAAGGCAAAGATGCAGTCTCTCGAGGGCCCATATATCCTAGCACTTGTTATACAGGACAACTCCTCTCGGGAAATGCCTGAACCTAACTTTAACTTACAGACAGAACTAGGCCTCTGATGTCTAAGGAGCACGTCATTCCCAGGGAGTCACTTAACTTAGCTTCCCTTTAAGTTTCGGCAGTTGGTCACATTGTTCTATGAAGGCTTCTGGCTATTCCAACTCTATAGAGCTGCCACACAACTGTGACCTTGATCCTGGTTCTGGCCACCTTCAAACTCGGGGTTTAAACCCCTTCTCCCCGGTCCCAAAAAGTGCAGGCCCCTGTGACTAGACCCTGTTTATCCTCTACTGTTTAGAGCCTAAAAACACAATCTATTCAACAGACTACTTTGCAAATGTATTCATGTGTATACATAGTTCTTATCGGAGGCAATGGATAAAAGCAGATAACAGAATCGAAGAATCATAAGTAAAAAAATTTGAGATAAGGAACGAAGTTCCAGATGGAAGCATCAGAAATGACTTCCCAAATATGATGGTTTCCATGAAAAGATCTGGAGGATAAAGACTTGACGCTTGTAGTCCCATTTGCTTTTCATGTTAGCTGAATGTGAGCTGATAAAAATAAAACGGTAACAAGAGTCCTAATATCTATAAAACATTTCATGCCAAAGACTCAATATGAGTAAGAATCTCTTTAAGATATAATCAGCTGTTAACATGGTTAAACCTGAAGAGGTAAGACACTAAGAACTGGCAAAGCAAGCTGACTCTAGAACTGGGGGAGACTGCTCATACTAAGACAACAGCAAACCCATTTGACAAACTCTAGAGAGTAACCAGACTCGTTTTTTCTTTCATGATCCTTTCTTCGTCTTTCAACTTCAGTTTTGTAACCTCGTATCTTCAATAATGTCTTGTTAAAAACCACAAGAAAAGCAGTTACCTGAATTCTCAGGTGGTTCAAAGAGCAGCGTAGGTTGCTTCCTAATACTAAACCCCTCTCCTTGGAAAACACTGATGTACAGTTTGTTACTTTCTACCATAGGGGGCAGCATTCCACATGGAAAGAGAAAGGGTTCTTGGAAACAAGACAGATCAAGAGTAAAATCTTTTGTTATTTATGGTGTGGATGGGAGCTGCACAGGTTTGTGCCAGATGGGGTCCCAGTGCTGAGAGGAACAAGCCCCACCCCTAACCTAGAAGCTATCTGCAATGGATAGCCACGTGCAAAAGAAAACTTCATTTTCTCCAACAGAGTCTCTCTGGGGAAACAAAGTGCTCCTAGGGGAGGGTCCCCGCACAAACTCAGTGTTATCTTTGCAGGTTGTCTCACGAGGCTTTGTCAAGGCATACCTTTTTCTTTTTCATCTTACAGATCTCATATATATGTTCATTCTGTTTTTATGGGATCCCTGTGTGTATGAACATGTGTTTCTGCGTCTGTATGCTTGGGTTCTTTTTCTTCTTCTTTTTGTCTGTTTTGTCCTATTCTGGTTCATTTGTTTTTGTTTGATTGTGTTTTCTTTTATTATTTTTCTTTAGATTCCTGTTTGTTTTCTATGGAGAGTCAGAAAGGGTGTGTATTCAGATGGGAAAGGAGGTGAGAGAGCTCTTGGAGAGTTGGGAAGGGGAAGCATAGTCAGAATATATTGCATGAAAAACATCTGCTCTCAAAAGAAGAAAAATAGAAAAGATCTAAACATGGGGGAAAAGAACCTAAAAACAAGCATTGTGCAGGGTGAATCACTGGGCTCTCTATAACCAATAGCCTTGACTTTTGGTATTAGGGCAGCCTGGAATTTCCAATCTATACTGTTTATTGCTGTTAAGTTTCAAACCCAGGACAACTGGCTGAGGTATCTACTTAACACATCAAAGCTGGACCTGGTCCCGAAGTTCTCCCAGCATCCCTCAGTCCCTACCTGTCACCCTTCCATATAGAACCCACACAGTTTAGTCTCCTGCTCTTTTGTGTTTCTGGCCTCCTGGCTGTTGTGCCTGGTTCCCCTCTCCTCACCTCTCCACACACGGCCCGGCTCAGTCTGGTCATGTCCACTCTGGACTGCCCCTGCCCTGCTCTACCTATGCTCTCCCTTTTATTACAATACACTTTCTCCTCCACCGCACCTAGGAGCAGTCACACCCTTTCTTCTCTTTATCTCTTTTTGTCACTCAACTGTACATTCCCACAAGAACAAAACTTAAAGACACGAGAAGACACAGCATTCTGGTAAAGAACAGAGACTGTGCCTACAACTAAGTTCATCCAAATGGGTCTGTTCATCAGCAGGGCAGAAAACACCTCAAAAGACTGTCTGTCTCAGAAACTTTAAGAAACAGTACAAAGTCTACTCAACACACTGGCTGGTCCAGTGGGCCCTTGGACACTGTTTACACTCACCGTTTAAGGTACCCACTTCACTGCAAAAAATGCTGTCTATGTCTACACTTAAAAAAAGGAAACCTTCAATGACTAGGGGTAGGAAATTATCTTAATAGTTTCCCTTTCATTCTGAGAATAAACCAATGCAACAGAGAATCTAACATTTCTTTTCATTAATGTAGAAATGATGCAGGAATGGCACCTAATCTAGCTGCCTTCGGGTTGTTTAGAGACTGCCACAAAGGATACTTCAAAAGCATACTGAGGAAGAACTGAGGAAACCTAATTCTCTATTAATATTTCAAAGGGGGTGATGTTTTCTTTCTTTCTAAGACCAAGTCTTGCTCTACAGTCTACCCCAGACTCACGCTCTCTCGCTAGAGAGCTCAGGCTGGCCTCCTGCCTCAAGTGTTGAGACTGTTGATGTATATGCCACCCGACTCCTAAAGGAGGGTTCTTTATTTCGTGCCTCCACTCTGCTCAAAGGTCAAATGTTTAGGTTTGAGTGAAACTGAAGTCCAGGATACTGAGTTTCTTTTTTCTTTTTCTATAAAGACCAGGGATTCAAAATAAAGCAAAATAAAGTACTGAGTTATTATAAATTTCTCCTTATTTCCCTTATTAATAGATTAGACACGTGATGCCTTCTCAATACAGCAAGGTAACTTTTAAAATGTCTTTAAAGCCCGTAACAAGGTCTTGCTATCTTGACTCATGGTCTTCCTGTCCAGAGTGAGGGAGTTTTCTGAAGCTGTTTCAGAAATGACGACAGTGGTCAAAATCTAGTCAGTCCAGACCCAAATCCTTCATCTAGGCATGGAAACAGTTGAATAAAAGAAAACCACTACTGAATGCCATTTCCTTCCTCAGTCACACTGACAGCTCAATAAAATAACCTGTGACTAAGCTACAAGAATTAGAGATAGTAACAAATTAAAACAAAACTAATTCAGCAAATCAAATTTATGCCAAATGTATCAGATACTTCATTCCAAGTCAAACTATATTGAAATACATGCTATTAAACTTGTAACTATTTATAAACAAAATCCACAAATTCTTTGTTAAGTTTAAGAAACAGCAAATGAATAAAAGGAAATCTACGATGGATGGTGTTTGTTTTTATGTCTGTAGTACAGGTGAGCTATTACTCAGAGTCAAGCCCCACAACAGCTTAACCCTTAAAGCTGTCCTGCATGGCCATCCATGAGTCCCAGCTCATTTTTGAATAGTGAAACAAAACAATTTTCAGTGATTCCTAGTAACTCACACATCAGAGTAACTCTGGTTAGAAACACAGCCTGTGAATACATTAGCTATTTGTAAATAAAAAGACTCCATTACGTCATTTACACACATCACATTTCATGACAACCCTGCACATTCACACAAACCACTTTATTTTAGCAGCAGATCTGAAGCTGGCAATTGTTTGCAGTAAGCAAGACCAGTTTCCCCTATTTCACAGTCAGGCTGCCCTCCTATTAGTACTTCTATTTACAGCACTGTGAATGCCTTTAACAAACGAAAACTTACTTAATCAAGTTGTCACACACGAAGATAGTAAGCAACCTTACAAAGACTTACACCCGAAACAGCGATGTAGTGGGTCAGGTGAAAGGATACTCACTTTTGTTGTCTTTGTATAGAATGGGGAAGAAAGCTGGTGAATGGGCAGGTCCACGATACTACTACAGTTTGTGACATTGCTATTGTGTGTATGTTCATCTTCTCTGCTACTATCATCAGACTGGTCAAAGTCATCACTCTCCTGGTCCATCTCCTCCTCCTCCTCTTCCTCCTCCTCCTCCTCCTGTTCCCCAGCATGCTCTTCATCTTCCTCTTGCTCTTCTTGGTTTCCCGAAGAGTCCTCATCTACTGAGATAAAGCGGTTATTGTTTTCTTCCACGTGTCCTTGCTGGGAATCGCTCTGGTCTCCAGGCCTCGGGTCTGCCCCCACAAGTTCACCATTCCGTGAAGTGTGCTCCTCCTCTTGATAGCTCAGCTGCTGCTGCTCCTCCTCCTCCACCACGCGATTCATCTGCTCCTCGTCTACCTGGCTTGAAGAAGCATTCCCTCTCAGAGAGCCTCCAGTTCGTCGTCTTTTGCTGCCCACAGAGAGCAGTTCCTGATTCATTTCCAAAAGCCAGCTTGCTACTTCTTGAACCTTGGCTAGACTATCAGAAGATGCAAAGGTTTTCACATTCTGTAGGAGGAAATGGGAGATAAAGAAGATTTGTACAATCTATATTGTCGTCTACTTTTAAGTCATATGCCTATCATCTAAGTAACAAAGACTGTGGAAAACATTCACACGCTCTTTAAATTAAGTAAGCTATAAAACTTCTAAAAATGCATACCTTTAGCAACCTTTTAGATATACCTCTAAAAGCTTGATAGTTTAGTTGTCTTGATCAGTATGACATAACTTAGCCAATAAAACAATTTTAAATCTTAAATCATTAATTGTGAAATCATAGCCTGGATAAACTATTCACTAAATAGTAAACAAAAAGAAAACACCCATCAGGTGCCCAACTGGGTTCAGGAGATCCTGCAGTAAAACCTCTTCAAGAAAGCTTTATTTTCCTGGCAACTCCCCAAGCTTCTCCAACCACAAAATCCTGCCTTCAGGTAAGAAGCACAATCTCTGTGATTTTTATCTCCCACAATGAATATAAACCAACAGAACAACAAATTTAAAAATTGCAATTAAGAACACAAAAGCAAAAAGTTCTTAAGTTCATAACCTCTGACTCAGTAACTCCACTTCTGGCAATCTATCCTAAGGAAGTAATCGTAAAACAGGAAAGGAAAAAAATTATACCGAAGATGCTCACTGGTGCAGACTGGGGCTAAGGGAGAGGGAGCGGGATGGAAATAAAATCCAGATGTTTAAGATAAAAGAATTTGTATCCAAGACATGATACATTTAAAAAGCTTGATGAAGACTGGGTTTTTATGTACTACGCTAAGGAAAAACTTACATGAAAAGCACATGACTACAGTGTAATTACTAGATTGCGTAAGGACTACATGGTAGTATTTCAAAACACTTGCATCTTCAGCAATGGCATTATTGATGCTTTAGACTTATTTCTCAAATTTTACACATTATGTTTTCTTTTGTTTCTTAGCATAGGTTCTAATATTTCTTATTACATTTTCAATGAGTTCATTATACAGCACATTCTTTGCTGGTATTTGATAAAGTTCAAGTTTACTAAAATAATTTCACATTACACACATTAAAAAACCCTAGAACCTGAACTTTGAAATTTTCATACAGAAATTAAGCTGTCAAAAATGCATTATTATTTTACAAACTAATTCTGAACATCTTAGAGAAAGCTTTGCATGTATCAGAACACTCATATAAAATCCAAACATGAAAGAACAGTATTTTAATGTATTTAGATTGAAAATTTCAAAAGTTTAAAATTTTAAAATGTTCTATTTCACACCAACAGAAGTATACAATATTTATATATTCAAATAAAGATCTTATGTTTTCATCAATATCTAATGAGAATTAGCTGGTGTTCAGAAAAATGAAGTCTGTGTAATATATTTTTACACTGTACAAATTATCAAATACTGCACTATTCCCTTGACAACTGGACATGACAAGGATGTAAACAATGCTGACAAAACCTCACAACTGTCAATCTGGAAATGTCCGTAACTAAACAGACAACTGAGGCTCAGTCCAGGCAATGCAGTGCTCACAGATCGCCAATCCAGAACCAATGCAGTGCTCACAGATCGCCAATCCAGAACCAATGCAGGGCTCACAGATCGCCAATCCAGAACCAATGCAGGGCTCACAGGTCGCCAATTCAGAACCAATGCAGGGCTCACAGATCACCAATCCAGAACCAATGCAGGGCTCACAGGTCGCCAATCCAGAACCAATGCAGGGCTCACAGATCGCCAATTCAGAACCAATGCAGGGCTCACAGATCGCCAATCCAGAACCAATGCAGGGCTCACAGATCGCCAATTAAGAACCAATGCAGGGCTCACAGATTACTAATCCATTTCAGACCCACATTAGTGTCCCGGAGGGAAGTACTTACAATTATTTCTTCACCTAATCCCAAGTACTACCAAGAATAAATTATACAACGAAACCTAAGACATGTCTCTGCATGTGCCAAGCGTGTCATTCAGCAGTTTTTGATTATAGAACCCACAGTAAAGTAAGATTTCACATTACAAGGCCACAAGGAAATAGTAAACATGCCTGAAACAGCAGTTTCAAATGGAGTGAAGATAATAAAATTTTCACAATCCCTAAAGCCTCTCTAGGTCACCACTGTTAATTAAATAGTTAATTTTCTTTGTGGTCATCATGTCTGATGAAGTTGCTTTAGTCACTGAGTTAGTAAATCCTGAGGATTTCCTGGGGAAAATGGTTCCGATCAGCCTCTGGATCTCAACACTATCTATCATCTACTGATCGACTCAGAACTACACTTCTGATTAAAGGCACCTTATTTAATGCAGATTATGAACTCAGCATTGAACTCATGCCCAACTAGTATAACTCCTATCTGAATGAGGCTTGTCTAAGACGCATTATTTTCTCCATAAGGTAGTGTCACAGCTTTCTCAATCATTAGAGGGTCATTTGGTTATGAGTGGGGTCAATTTAAACAGCACGATCAACAAAAGAAACAAAAATAAGGAATGTGTTAGCACAGACCAGGAAAAGGACACTTGTTTATGGCACGGAGCTGAAACAAGCAGGTGAAGCACTGTCCTACTGACAGATGCATGCCAGCTGGGTCCACAAACGGCTGACAAGAAGCCACAGGTAGGCTGTTAGGGGTCAGTGCTCTACAAACATGAGGATCTGAGATCAAATCTCCAGCACTCAAGTAAAACCCCAACATGTAAGTGCAAGCAGGGGTGTAACAGGCAGATGCCAGGCGTTTGACAGCCTGCCAGTCTAGAGGAAACTGTAAGCTCCAGGTAACTGAGAGACCCTGTTAGAAATACGTTGGAGAGCAAGACAGGAAGACACCCAACATCAAGTTCTACATGGCATGAACACCCCCATATACATATTCTCTCACTAGCCCACTAAAACCAGTAACAAGCCCCTACACCAAGTGCTCCCTCTCTGTCTTGCCTTTCCTCATAGCACTAAACACATAGAAGCACTAGAATGACCCCTGCTGTGGAGGACGGACCTGTGTGTCCATCCACACATTCATATGCATGGCCTTCCCCCACTAGCCCTGAGGCTTTATCAGGGAGAAGCTGTCCTTTTCACTGAGGTCGTCCCAGCACGAGGGTATGACGCCTCACTATGTGCTCAGAGTATTTGCTAACTTCAGAATCTCGGTTCTCTTCCTGTTTAACAGAGCGGACAGGTCATGTACCTGAACTTAATTTAGCAGCATCACCAGTTATGTCTACCATGTGCCTCAATCACTCTTTTCCACTCGCTGAGTCATTGCAAGAACCTTAAATGTCAATACCTTGATGGCAAATTACAAACATTTATATGTTTAACTTTGCCCCACAAGGGAAAGCAAATACCAGTATGAAGAAGCTGGGAGCTGGGAAGACAGTGTAGTTGGTACACTGCTTATGGTGGAAGCGTCAGACCTCCGTTTCCTTTTTCCTGTGAAAACTTGAATGTGGAGGAGGCCAGGACAGAGAAATTCCTGGACTTACAGGCCAGCCAGTCTAACCAACGAGGGGGTCAGAAGAAAAAAAAACTGCTTGGGTCTGCTTACCGCAAGCCCAGCTCCAAACTAATAGGAAAAGAACCACGGCCTAGAACTTAATCTCACAGGAATATAACCACCATGAAAAGAACCACAGCCTAGAACTTTTCAAAGCTCATTGCTTAGTATAAACAAGTTTGGATATGCAACCTAAATTTTTAAAAGATAATTTAAAACAACGGAAGTCAGGCATTTTGCAATGTCAAATCCTAAGAATTCCAATTTTTGAATTTGCAAAACACAAAAAGGATATAATTACCTTATAAAGTCATGCAATATCTTTTATGAATCTACTCTGCATATCCTCTAGCATAGGAAGAAACAGGGCTGTGAGGTAAATGACTACAGACAATGTGAACAAATCTCTAATCTAGAAATACTTTCTTCTTCCAGAAGACAAGACAAAAAAAGGAAAATATTCATTTTTGTTGTTGTATTTTAAAAAGCAATATATGATCATTTTTAGAAAAAGAATTAAAGAAAAAGAAAAGAGAACTAACTTTATAATAATCAGATTAACTCTGTATTAATTCACAAACTGTCATACAGAAACTCATAGAGTTGACACAAGGACAATGGGGTAAAGCCAGTCACTCGCTGTGCTACAGTGAGACTGGAGAAACGCCAATGCCTAAGTACTACAGCTTAGCTAAGAAAACATCTTCCTACACTACTAGAAATGAGCAAGCAGGAATGAATGAAACTGTTGGCGCACCCCGAGTACAGCATCCTGCATCCCAAATGCAAGTCTGCCTCGAGGAAGATGCACATTAAAGTTTCCTGCCAATCCATCACCACCATCACCACTGTCCTGATCAAAGCAGAAAAGAGTATGAACAGATGAAAACACTTATCAGCTAAGGAAAAATCTTAATTTAATAGGAGAAACTGCTTGCCTAGTATACACAGGTATGTGTGTTGGCTAGTCCATTTCTGAATCTGCAGCTAAGTTTTGGCTTCATTTTCTACATATACAACTAAGGGTGGGAATAGAGTGGTCTCTGAATCAGAGTTCTGTCACACAAACAAAATGTTGACTGAGTATGAGCTGTATTCCAAGCATTGCACTGTTTTATATAAACTATTTCAATATTCAAAAGAACCCTACTAATAAGCAGTACAAAATAGAACCAAACCTCACTAAATGAAATTATCTAGGTCATAAGCATGTGTTACTCTTGTAGAGAACCCAGGTTGTTCCCAGCGTCCACATGCAGCTCATAAGTTTGCCTAAGTATTTATTTCCTTTATTCTACTACCTTGTGGTGTGGGAGAATCGTCTGTATTCTGTCAATCATGTTTTAAATAAATGCTGATTGGCCAGGCAGGAAGTATAGGTGGGAAAACCAGACAGGAAGTAGAGGTGGAGCAAAGAGAACAGGAGTATTCTGGGAAGCAGGAAGCTCCTTCTGCAACTCCTGCCCCGACTCAGAAGAGGCAAGATGTGAGCTGCCCATATGGCTAACATAGATAAGAATAATGGGTAAATATAAGCTTACAAGAGCTAATAAGTAACCTGAACTAATGGGCCAATCAGTTTTATAACTTATGGAGATCTCTGTGTGATTTGGGGGGGGCGCTTGCTGGCTGTGGGGTACTGGGTAGGACAGAAACCCCAACAAGCAGGCCCCCTCATGTTACAACCTTGAAATGATTATGTAAAAGTTAGCACATACACGGAGTGAAATATACAATATTCTAGCAACAGCTGAGATAATCATACATCCTAAAGCTATATAAATTAATTTTTAAATACACCTATCTTTATTTTCTCTGCCTGACTGCTTGCCTGCATGTATGTATATGTGTATCACATATGTGTCTGGTCCCCTGGAACTTGTTACAGACAGCTAGGAGCTGCCATACAGGTGATGGAAATACAACTGGATCCTCTGCAGAAGCAGCAAGCGCTCCTAACTCTTAGCCTATACAAGTGAATTTTAAAGGGTCAGTTATATCCCATCAACTACTTCCCTTTCACATGGAAGAAAATGTAGAAGAAAAATAGAGGATTGTATATAAATCCATGTTAATACATGAACAATCAATGACAAAGCAACGAGTCTAGAAATACAGTTTATCTCTATAAAGTGGTTCAGTAATGTGAATTAGTTATACCCTCAGCACTGAGGGATAAAGTTGGCATAGTGTCAGTCACTTTAGTTCACCTTAGGTTTCACTAATGTTAAAAAGACATCTACCCCGGAGTTTCTATTGCTATGATAAAACACCACAACCAAAAGCAACTTGGAGAATAACGAGCTTATTTCAACTTACAGATCCACATCACAGCTCATCACTGACGGAAGTCAGGACAAGGGAACAAAATAAAGTAGTAACCCAGAGGCAGAAGCTGATGCAGAGGCCACGTAAGAGAGCTGCTTACTGGCTTGCTCAGCCTGTTTTTATATATATATAATCCAGGCTCATCTGCCATAGGGCCGTGCCACATCAATCAAGAAAATGCACTAAAGACTTGTGTACAAATCAATCCTATGGGAAGATTCCTTCTTCCAGGAGGACTACAGCCTATGTCAAGTTAACATAAAAATTGGCCAACACCATCAGAAGCAAGTTTTCTCACTACGAGGGTATTATCAATGTATGATGACATTAAGAATAAAACTGAGGGCCAAAGAGGCACTTGCCATGCTTGATGACCTGAGTTCATTCCCTCATTTCCCATGAACACGGAAAGAAAACTAAAGGAGAACCACCTCCTGGAAACTGTCGTCTGACCCCCAACACACACACAAACAGTCACTAAACAAACAAATGGTCTAAGAGAATCTACATAAAAGACAACTACAAGCTGACTAACGGCTTCAACTACTAGTGTTCCATGGTAAACTCCATAGTAATACCTTGGGTATGAATAAAGACATGAAATGCTTCGCCTATGTTTATTTTTTCAGGGACGAGGTAGTGATAAAAGACTATATCTACATACCTTTACTAATTTTAACAATCTTACCCCAAATAGATATGTGTCCTAAATTCTAAGACTCAGAACTGACACTGGGTGGCCACGTTTACCGGTGTTTTATGAGTCGTCACTGGTCGTTGGTGGTGCAGAGCTTCTGGATGCCATAAGCCCATTTTCAAAGATGGTTTTTACAGAACTTCACTCTTTTTCAGAGCAAGAAAGATGGTTTGTTATTTGTGTATATGTGAAACATACACACACACACACACACACACACACACACGCACATAGTCTCTCTATTAGGCAACTCAGACTGCCTAAAACTCACAGAAATGTAGACCAGGCTGGCCTTGAACTCACAGAAATCCACTTACCTCTGCCTCCCAAGTACTCACTTGAGACAGCACTTCTTACTGAGCTTAGAATTTACCAATTACGCTTCACTGCTTGGCCAGCAAGCCGCAGTGATCCTATCTCCACCACTCCAGTCCTGAAATTACAGGCACACACCACGAAGTCTTACTTTTTACCTGGGTGCTGGGATCAAAACACAGGTCCTCGTGTTTATGGGGCAAGCACTTTACCCACTGAATGATCTTTGCAGCACTGAACATACATAACAGAACTGCCTGTTACAATTTTCAAGGCAGTCTAGAACGACCGAGTGCTTTATTTAGGTCTAGCTTTACCGCTTCCGTGTTTGTAACCACGGGACGAAGACGATCTCCACTGAGATGAAGCTCCTATTCCTGTTGCACACTTCAATCACGTCCAGTCAACCTTAACAGTGCCCACTTTAGCTTGTAGTGTGTAAAAAACATGAAGACAGATGGTTACAGTGAAATGTTCAGAAAAATGAAATGAAATAAAAATTAGAAATACAGATGTGATTATAGTGCTAGGATCTGTGGTCCTTTATCTCAAGATTAATTTCAACTCTGGGGTATGATGTCCATTTTTAAAAACAAAATCTGAGTCAGTTTCATCGATTTTATAATAACGTCACATGACAAAGACACCATCCATTAAAATGATTATGTTCTCCTAGGAGTCATCTTTTTGGAGTTTTGCAGAGCAAAACTGAAATTATTTTCTTCATGAAAATCCAAAATTACCAAGGAGAAATAGGTGTGCTTCATCTCTGGTTATAGGTGACTCTTTTCTTTAACTAAGCTAAACAATGATAAAGTTAACTTTAGCATTTAAATCTGTTCATAATATATACTAAACACTTTCAATCTGATTTGTAACTTAATTTCAGCAATACAAAGTATTAAAAATTGAATCAAAGCATGTGTAGTGCTTTAGGGCACAGGAGCAAATGCAATCGACTGCTTCCACTGTCCCTCCTGCTCTAAAAATGTACAAATAATAGACATATGTGTATGTGTGTGCAGATAATACATACAAACAGATAATACATACACTGCAGATAATATATGTGCAGGTAATATACATACATACATAGCATGTATGCGCACAGATAATACATATGCACAGACATTTGTCCCTTGAAGTTATGACCAAAGACTATCCAAAACACTTCCAGTCTTGGATTCTAAAGGATGCCACTTACTACACTGCTCTCAACACACACCCGTGGAAACCAGTTACCAATTACTCTTGCCAAGCTATGCATGATATATGTGTAGTTCTGTCTTAGAGAGAAGATACTGTAACATCCAGAGGAACCATGTGAATTGATCACCACCACCACCATCTCCCCCCAAAACAACAAACTCTAGTAATTTCTCAACCTAAAAGTGAAATCTGTGGCTTTGGGCTCAGCCCACTACTACAGCCTGTTCAAACACACATTTTCCGTACATTTCAGCCCAATTCACAGATCAACTCAACAACACTTATCTCCTTCCCTCTGTGCACCCCTCCCTGCAATGCTGCTGTTTCGGGTTCTGTCCTGCATGCCCCCCCAGGCTCTCACACCCCGCTCATCACAGCAGTACCACCAGCACGACTCATGGAGGGCTGCTTCAAGGACAGAGTCCTAGAACTTGAGGAAAAATAAAATCAATGGCTCCTTCTGAAAAATAAAAATTAAAATCTGCTCTCTCCCGAAATGACTCTCGCACACCACCCACTTCAAAGCCATTAAACCAAGCCCAACACACTCCAGCCCCTAGCAGCAATGCCACACCTGTGCTCTCCAGTGCCGGCTTTTCTAACAGGCCACCAACCTCGAGAGCCATTTTTGCCTTTGCTGTTTTAGTATTTCCAGTGCTTTGTTTGCACAAGAATTTAACTGTTATCCAGTTATCAATAAGGGACAAGGATGGCAAATGAATTGTCCTCATCAGCAGATATTAACAATGGTAGAATAAAAATGAAAATTGTTCACTGTGTAATTTGAATTAGGAAGCCTTATTTTAAAGCTTCCCTTGTTCCCCACATTCTGAACACTACAATTTCAGATGGGATCAACTAAGATAATATCAAGGATAAGAAAGTGAGGCTTGAAGTGATACTTGAGGTTAAAAATCTACCTACCAAGTGTGATCTCATCAAAGTTTGCCAAGTCTCAAAGGCTCATAAATTCTAAAATGAGACTTTTATCGAATGAACGTTTTAGGTAACGATTAAAACAGACAAAGTGCCTGATGCACTGTGAGTGTGAGGCCAGCCTAGTCTACGGAGTGAGTTCCAGGACAGGCTCCAAAGCTATACAGAGAAACCCTGTCTTGAACACCACCCCAAATTAAAACAGTACTCTTAGCAAAAAGAAAGCAACATGAATAGGCAAAGGAAGTATCAATACTGCCTACAAATTCTTTAAGAAACTCTAAATTCCACCAAACTCCAACCTCTACAGCTTCAGTCCCAGTTCTGTAGGCACCTCTCTCTGACAGGATAAACTGAATTCTTTTGAATGAATATTTTAAGGGGCCTTAAAGCGATCATTCATACATAACCTGATCAAGATCATCAAAAGTATTAGTAACGAAGCCAGACAAAATCCAGGTCTTAAATGTTTGATCTGGGCTCTTGAGAAAAGGCTGCTCTACTGGGGGTAGGACTTCACAAGATACATCTCCCTTTAATTTTAAATGAAGCACTATTGCACTGTAGAACAGTAGCAGTACCCTGTACCTTTCAAAATCATTTTAAGCAAGCGGTCACATACTGGTACTCACTTCTCTTCAGCTATGCTCAACCAACTATACAAAGCCGGGAGAGGGGGCTTTAATGTACAATACTACAGCAAACATTTATCAGTAATTGATTTGTTGATGGTACATCATTTAACATTTTCAATAAATATTGAATTCAGACATGCCCTGGAGCAAATCTCAAATGGTAATGGCATCCTTATGTACATATATCCAATGCACGCAGAGGGATTTATGCTGTTGGTAGGAGTGAAGAAAAGGTGAAGAAGAAACTTGCCTAAGGAAGAATAAAGACGACAAACTCCAACGCTGATTATCTATAGCTACCTTTTAAAGTGAGAGTGTTAATATTTTCACCTTGTAAGAAACACTAAGGCGTCAAACAGTTCAGTGTTAGCCCCTGGGCCTATCAGAAAGGAAATGTCCCCACGCAGTGTTTGGATAGTGTGGTTAGCACATGCAATGGCAGTACTATGCTTGATTCTGCAATAGCAAATCTTGAATACTATTTAGTTATCTTAAGTGTCATGAAATACAGTAGAGAGAACAACAAGAATACATCTAAGGAATGACAGAAAAGTCATTATCTGTGGGAGTGTGTGTGTGTGTGTGTGTGTGTGTGTGTGTGTGGTTCTGTATAAAACATTGCATTACATACTAAACAGAAAGGAGGTGGTGCCAGCGAGGGAAGGGGGATATATTTATTCACTGATACAAAGCCCCAAGCAAGATGTCAGCAGCCAGGATCTCAGCATGGACCCCACTGCCTACAGCAGCAGGTGCATTCTAAGAATGAGTTTTGTACACCCATATTCATAATCAATTGTTTACTCTAAAGGCAAAGGAAGCCAAAAATTATTCAAATATAACCAGTTTGTAAATTTTGGATAGTAAATAATATTGGATATCAAGTCTATTAATTTGTTGTATCCTTAAACATTACAATAGCCCGTGCTGTTTTTCTTGATATTCCTAAGAAATAATCGAGTTTAGACTTCCAAAAAAAAAAAAAGAAAGAAAGAAAGAAAGAAAGAAAACAAAACAAAACACTAAAAAAAGACGAAGAACAAAATTTCCAGTGACTCTCTGGGTCCACAACTTCCTGTGTCTCCAACGTTATCAAAGAGCTGAAGGTGGGACCCGATGAGATTTCCAGGCGTTAATATTTTACTTCATTCAGATAATATTCGTTAACAAAAGCTCATGCTTTAGACATGTGTTCTCATGTCACTGAGTTAAGAAGCAAAGAGAGAAGACTGTGTTTTATTGTATTTAAGGCCAGGCACACCGATAAACTTTTTATAAACTGGTCGGTGAAAAAGAAAACCGTAATCTCTAAGATTTCACAGGGGCACTCAAGTAAAACTACAGCAAAGAAAACAAACAAGGAAAGCCTAGCCCTCTGATTTTTAACATAAATGCTGCTACTGCTGCGGGTGGCCAGCAGTCTCGAATCAACACTGGCTGCAATCACAGCATCCATTAGAGCGCTACAGTCAGAGCAAGCAAGTGGTTTTCGGGGCCGCTGGTAAATCACCTGACCCTATTACAAAATCAATTACTGCAGTGCATTTCCACTGCCACAATCTGACGATGACAGAATTGATATTGGATAGCTACTGCAAGGTCAAGAAAACTGCTAAGAACATCTTAATTGGCCTTTTATGTTCAATCACTTGGCCTGCTAATAATGCAGCCATTTTAACTGTATATTTTTATTTGAAATAAATCTATGTAGTTACCTTTGGTTTCCTGGGCCATTCGATGGAAAATCTCTGCAACTGGTCTGTTGTATGGCTACAAGGGAACAGATCGGAGCAGCAAGGCGAGCGGCTCAACCTCTTCATTAGAAAAGAAACAATGCTGCAGCCACAGCCACACATTGACTTGAGCATTAGAGAGAATCTGACTTTAAAAAATCACAAGTAATGTCCCGTATAGACTAGAACTGGCTATCTGACTCATTCTGCAGCTCTCTGGCTAAAAGAAGTACTGTTAAAAAATGAAATAAAAACAAATGAAAATCCAAGTTCACAGCAGAAGATAACAGCCACAAACTCATCGCCAAGAAAACCTGCGAGAAGTATCAAGTCTCCTGCTACCACACAAAGAATGTAAGGTGCTTTAATATTCCAACGTGTTCATATTAAAGCTCAAGAACTTAGCAAAGGAGCAAACTCAAGACACCCCAAAACATACTAACCACTCTTTCTGTCTTCCATCAGTTTGGATCTGTTTGCCTACACCTTCTGCTCAGCCTATCCAACTTGTTCCCTCTGTAAATGCACGCTATTTCAACAGCCAACCGGAAAGAGCCCCACCCCTTGCTGTCCCCGTACACTGTTCAAGAAGGGCTCAGACTCTGAGGACGCTGGCTGCAGCACAGCTCTGAGAACAACAGGAGAGGATTACTGGACAGAGAAGCTCACCAATCAGAACTGATGACCTATGGCTCCACACTCCAGAAGCCTGCCAAACGCTCACAGTAAGCATGCTCACTCACTTTCCTTCTCTACTCCAGACCGACTTACAGAACCCTTCCCCAATCTCAATACTAGACTTAAAATTCAATGGGAAACAGAACACAGGCCTAAATCTTTTCTTAAAAAATAGAATCTGGATAGTAGCTAGTATAAACCTTTGAGTAGTGGTGGGAGAGGACAGGAGGGTGGCTGAGTTCTGCAGACTGCACGAGCAGCGCCCGTGGCTGTGCAGTCTGGGAGGAGAGGGTGTGACTGTGCACCTAGTGCTGGCAATACCTACAAGCCATCCAGAACCTCTCCTGACCCCGGGTCATCTGCATTTCAGTAGACGGAGAACTTCTAAAACCTGAAGCCCTCTTTGAAAATATAATCAAACAGTATTTAAAGACGTTAGTCATTTCCTAAAATATTTATACTTAAAACATTCTACCTTTCCTGATAACATATAGTTACTTGTATCTGGTAATTATAATTCTTTCTAAAATCCCAGAATAAAAGAGGCAGATTAGATACAAATACGCTAGTCTTCTTTGAAAAAAAAATACCTATTCAAAATAACAATGAACATTCAGATACCAATGTCAATTCTCTTTAATACATCTTTTTTTTTTTTAAAGGCAGGTAAAAATAGCAAAATAGCTTCTATTACAAGACCCTACGTCCTGTGCATTGAAAAGCTCTGTATTTGTGTGTGCGCTGTGCTCCATTCCTTCCCTCTTTAAGCTGTCAGAAGCCAGCACCGTTTCTGCCTTCCCCAAGCACTGTCCTTTCCACAGTCATGTTAGACTTAAATCAGTTTCTCCAGAGGACCTATAAGCAGGCATGCACTTCACAGGGGGAGAAAACCAACCTTCTGTAAATAAAAGCTACAGAAGGAAAGAAGCAAAATCATTCAGTAACCTCTTCCTCACCTGCTGAAGGCAGTGTATGCTGAACAGAAGCTAAACCCTCACCTGCAGATGCAACTGAGCTGGACTGCCATGCAGTCTACCTTCCTGTGCAGCTGCTACACCAGCCAAAGAGCACACAGCACATGGAAAACGCAAAGGACTACCAGCCTGAGTTTCTAAAATGATTTAACAACAGAACGTCTAAAATCTACTCTAGCGCTGCCTCCTTTGAAACGCACATTGGAGACATTAGGGGAGAGGTTCTCAACTGCTGTTCATGTGCTTCTCCAGCAAATATAGGAGGCAGGGGAGGTAAAAGAGTTAATGAAAAAAATTAATGCATTGTGCTAGTATAAGAACAGACACCAAGCAATAACACTTGACATAATTTACACTGCCAATAAATATACAATATGCTCAGATGAGAGAAATACATTATTGAGTGTAAAATAAAGCAAGCATCAATTTAAAGTTCCCAGAAAATGTAAGCTGCTCTCAATGAAAGCAAGGCATCTTATCTGTCTAGCCCTCAGCATTACTACTGCTTCTAAACAAAGCCTAAAATAAAAGATCTGAAAGCAAAAAATGCTTCTGAAACCTCCAGCCATGAAATGCTTCATCAGCCTCATTTCCCCTACCACCCCCAATACCCCTTGGCTCTTAAATTAGTTCTAACAAAAATAGAATAAGCAATAATGGTTATTTTCATTATTTATCATTTTTCTTCCCTGTCAGCTAATTCAATGTACTATTGATCCTTAGGTTGCATACAGACATAACTTAAAGACTAACCAACAGAAATAAACATTTTTAAAATGTCAACAAAGAGACCATAATATTGTTCTGAAAAAAAGACAGTGAATATTTAATCAAGTCTACCTCCAGCCCGGTTTAAGAAGCAGAGGTAACATCATATGTTAATATTTGGTGATGAGCAAGTGATCTAGACAGTGAATATTTAATCAAGTCTACCTCCAGCCCGGTGTAAGAAGCAGAGGTAACATCATATGTTAATATTTGGTGATGAGCAAGTGATCTAGCATTGTCTTAGTCACTGCTCTGTCGCAGTGAGGTGACACCATGACAAAGAACCCCGAGGAGAAAGAACTTATTGGGGACTTGCTCGGTCACGGGGAGGGGGGGTGAGTTTGTGACCCTTGAGTCGCATGCATAGCATGGCAGGAGCTGACTTATTGGCAGGCTGGAGGCGGAGTCTACACCAGGGACACACCTCCTCCAGCAAAGCCACACCTCCTAACCCTTTCCTAACAGTTTCATCTACTATGGACCAAGTATTCAAATATAGGAACTACTAGGGGCCATTCTCATTCACATGACAACCACTAAACCACATTCCCAGACCTCAGAATTACCTCAATAAAGTTAACTAGTTCCCTTCTTATGAGTAACTCAATGTCAAAATTTTACTTAAAAAAAATAAATACTGTATTATGCATACTGAATTAATTTCCAATTCTTGAGGAAACAACAGGCTCCATGTTTAGTAGCAGCCTTAAATGCTTGCCCAGCATGCACAAGGCCCTGGATTAGATCTCCAGCTCCATCCATCCAATCATCCATCCACCCACAGAAACCTACAGACACAACACAACTCTGCAATAGAACATTCGTCTCAATTGGCCCATATTTATGTGTAATTAACGTCCTCTTCTGGTCTTTATGGACACCAAACACAAAAGACATACATGCAGGCAAAACATCCACACACATAAAATAAATCTTAAAAATGAAAATAATGAAGAGCATGTATGATTAATCTCCAGTCGCTGTGGCACAGGCATGACGTCTGGGACAGTCGAAGCTAACCAGGAGCACTGCTTTCATGGAAGTTGAAAATCAGAAGGAGATTTTGTCTCAAAAATCAGATAACATTTTGAAAACAACTGGGAAAGTGGCCCAATAACGCAGAGTAATTCCTGGTCTTGGAACTACGGGGCATGGCTGGCATAGCAAGGTTTCACAATAGTAAGTGAGGGTGACTTACCTTCTAGATCTGCACATGTGAGCTCACAATTGTTTTCACAAGGTTAAGGTTCCCATACGCCCCATAGATTAACTATCAAAACATTCTCTTTGGTTCTATCCTTGATCTTCCAGAACTAATTCCCATTCAATCAATCAGTCAAGTATTTACTAAGCATCTAATGTGCTAGGCAAGAAAGAGTAACAAAGACATTTCAAAGGAAACAGAAATCTCTTCCACAAGCATTAAACTTACATTCCAAGAACAAAGACAAAATAAAGTTTTTTTTAAAAACCTTAAGAAGCAAAATAATTACTTATAATAAATGGTAATAGGCACCAAGGAGAAAAATACAGGAGAAAAGATTAAATGGTTTGCAAAAGTCTCACTTCTATAACAAAAATCTAAGTTAAAACATCTGTGATATGTCAGATCACTTTTAAATGTCAGGAGAGGAGGAGCAGCACAAGCTAAACAGTCATGGGGGGAAATGGACATTCTAAACGAAGTCTCCGGTATGCAGAAAAAGAAGAGCATATTTATAGATTGGTGTTTATCACACCCATATTCAACTCAAAACACGGCCAACATTGCTTGTCTATTCTTTCTTTGCAGGCATTCTAAATTAAGTTGCAGACACCATTCCTACACATACTACACACGCGCACATTCACTCACACCACCTCCCACACCCACACAAGACTTCACAAACGCCTCTCTCTTGTGTTCACATAATCACCAGATGGTACCATCACATTAACTGTATTTCCATAACAATTAACACCATTCAATATCCAAATTCTCCAAGTTGTCTCACAAACGTCTAAGCAGAGAGAGTAGCAGGGCTGTCCCGACTTCTCACATCACTTCCCTGAGGACCCCCGGGGCCTGGATCCCCCCCACACACACTGCCCAGCAGAGACACACTAGATGCCTGACACTGCAGTGCCTGTGCTTCCCACTGGCACCCACCGTATTACCCAATCTTCCACAGGAACTTAACTACAAGGAAGTTTCAGCATGAGGGTTCTAAATTCAACTAATAAAGAAATGCTAACAGTATGATTGGCACACGTGGGATTATGGCCCCAGAGAACCCAGCAGCAGCGTAAGTTTGCCAGTGATCCCTAAACAGCTGTGGAAAGGCTGAGCATGGTGCAGTAACTCTGAAGCGGCACAAGAGGGAGCTGTAATATTTAGAAATTCCATACTAAGTAGCATCACATTTTACTTTAAACACTGAATTTCAATTTAGTGATGGTTAAGAACACAATTGTTGTTGCATATGCTTCCACTAGAAAACAAGACCCCACTGTAGAACAAAAGGACTTAGAGGGTAGGTAAAGGCTGGGCATATGATATTTATAATCCAAATGTACTAATTAGCCACTACCAAATGTTACCACTTAACATGATTCTACAAACAATGCACTTCTACTTTACAAGTAACTCTTTTCAGTAAGTAAGCACATCGAAACGGCCTAATATATTTTGCTAGATAACTGTTTTCATCATAAATTCAAATTTCAACTCTCAAGCAAGGAAGTTCTAAACTTTGGGTTAGCTTTTTACATATCCACATGTCCAAAAAGAAGTCTCAAAGTAGCAGGGCAGTAGTGGTGCACGCTTTTGATCCCAGCACCGGGGAGGCAGAGGCACACAGATCACTGAGTTCGAGGCCATTCTGGTCTACGGAGCGAGTTCCAGGACAGCCAGAGTTACACAAGAGAAATCCTGTCTCAAAAATCAAAATCAAAAACAAAACAAAACAAAAAATACTAAGTCTCAAAGTATATGCCTAAGCATATATAGGTTAGGGAAATAGCTCAGTGGCAGAGCTTACCCACTATGTGCAAATCCTCAGGTTTGATCCCCAGCTCTAAAAGATGTTTCCTCCAAGGAACACTGATATTATATGAAAATATAAATTTAGGGACTGAGGATGGCTGGGGAGGTGAAATGCTTGCTGTGCAAGCGTCAGGACCCAAGTCAGATCCCCATGTAAAAAGGCTTGCACACAACTGCAGTCCAACCACTGAGACTCTACATCCAGTGAGTCCGTGCTGAAAAATAAGCTGGACTGAAAGACAGTCGCTCAACACCAGCCTTCGCAGTGCACCGCGACGGCCTTCATCAGCGGGGCCTCTAATGCTGCTTCCGTCAGCCGTCTACTTACGAGGACTTCACTGATTCCTTAAGAAAACAGGCTTCCTTTTCCTTGTATTTTTATTTACTCATTTGTGTGTGGGCATGTATATGCTTGCATGCATGTATTTAGTATGGGCACATAGCTGTATGTGTCTGCAGAGGCCCTGAGGGGCATCAGATCTCCTGGAGCTAGAGGACAAGATCAAAATTTAGTCAAAAAGAAACAGCACAATTTGATAAATGTTTTCATGTACGCAGTATTTAGTCAACAATATAGAATTATATTTTGCTGTTTTTATTTTTACGGTAAGGAAAAAGCATGCAGATTTTTTTATAATCAGAAAAAATTATAGTAAATTACATAGTTACTAACATTGATGTGAATTCTTTCAATAGCCCTGCCATTTAGGGCTATTTCCCATTACTTGTAATTGTGGTCAGATGATAGGAAATCCTAATGTTTCTCTATCTGAACTTGTCTTTGCTTTACTTTGGAACTGCAGTGGTCACAGAGCCACATGTCATGGCTTTCCCTCTGGTTCCCTGAAGGACCAACTCCTCATCTTCTAGCCTGTTTCCGAGAAGTTCTTTTTCTGTCACTGCTTTCCGGGTTTCCTCTGTCTCTGTGACAACTGAGCAGCGTGACCACTTGGGTGACCAGACGTGGAGCCTTTCATGCTGGCTCTGCCTGAGGCTGCACGAGACAGAGCCCCAGCCACTATTCACCCTACCGTGACTCTGGACAGACGGCTGTCTCTAACAAGTTCTTCACTCTCTTCTGTCTCTATTCTCAATCCTCCCAGCCTTCCGGGTGACGACTTTTATTACTCTAAGTTAATTGACTCTCCTCTTTGCTAAAGAGTTGCTTTGCTTATGTAAGTAACTCCTTCCAGACAGCCCTAAAACGCTCTCCTGCTGCCGCTCTCCAAGCTCCAGCCGCTCTCTCCTAAGTGTGTCCTTGAACCCTCTGATGAGACTCAGTCATTAGCTGGCCCTACTCAGAGTCAGTTCCCACGTGTTAATTTACCAAATCTGAAAGTAAGCCCTATCCCATACCTATCTAGTAACTTCTGGAGGAAGCCAGACAATGTAAAACAATAACAGCACATTGGACTTGGCTATATTCTTTTACAGGAACTTCTGATCCTGGTGTTGCGGGCAGAAACTCCAAGCTGTTCCCTTCGCAGTGTGTGGCTACTACCTGTGCTCAGCTGCTTCATCTCCGAGCCAGGCCTTCTCACTTACCAGCCTGATGCCTGGGACACTGCCCTGGCCCCTGAGGAGTTTACAGTGGGCAGTGGGAGAAGTGGGTAGAGATAGAACTCAGATGTATGCTCACATCTCTGGTGGCAGACACTGTACTCTCAGAACTACGCTCACACCTCTTGGTATCCTGCCTCAGGGCTTCGCCCCTGCATTCCAGCTCTTCCATCAGCCTTGTGTTGTCTGTGTTACTCTAGAAAAGTTTCAGCCACCCAAAGCCACATGACAAGTCGAAAGACATATTCAATCAAAAAGAAACAAAGATACATCTTGTATGGATCCATTTTCTTTCAAGAACAGAAATCACAAGCATTCTGTTAAACTGCCAGATCCCAGTACGTGGGAAGCTGAAGCACAAATACAGTAGTAACTGTTTCCTTGTGCTCTGGCTATCAGACACAAGAAATACCAGTGTTCTCTACGGACTTGTGATGAAGTGTGTCACAGACTTAGACTATCGATAAATACTTATCTTAAAATGAACCTGTAAGTACACAACAAAATAAATGCTGAACTCTATCAAGATTAAAATCTTTCGTTCTTTTTCAGTGACATTTTTTAAAAGTAAAAAGATAATCCAAAGAATAGGAGAAAATACTCATATTTGATAAAGGTCTAGTAGTCACAATTTATAAGGAATGCCCACAATTCAAAATTAAAGGTATAATATAGGCTGAAAATGAGTAAAGAATTTGAATAACTCTTCCTTCAGAGACAACAAATGATCAGTAAGCAATGAAACAATCCACAATGAAATACCCTTTCACACCAACTAGGAACACTAAAACACAGGCATAAAAATACAGGCATTCTCATGTTCAAGAGAATGTGGAAAAAAATAGAACCTCTGTGTATTGATGCATAGTAAAACTTGAAAAGGAACATAAAGGACTAAGTATCAATCCACATAAGCTCAAAAGAAATAAAAATATATATCGACAAAAAACTTACACAAGAAAGCTCACAACAAATACATTCGTACCAAAAACCTGGATCTATTAGCTGATGAATGACTAAATAAAACACAGCATACAAATGACCTAATAAGTTATAAAAATAAATTAAATACTGACATGACACATATAATGCTGAAAGTATTGTGCTAAGAGAATGAAGCCAGGCACAAAAGAACAATACTGTGTGCTGCCATTTTAGCCACAAACTCTAACAAGCAGAAACTCCATCACCAATTGCTTAGAGAGGGGAGTCAAGGGGAGAAGGGCAATGAAAGCAGCCTAAGCTGTGAGGAGAGTGTATACTGAATATACTCGAGGATCACTGACTAGTCCACAACTACAGTGTATACTGAATATACTCGAGGATCACTGACTAGTCCACAAGTAGTGTATACTGAAATACTCGAGGATCACTGACTAGTCCACAAGTACAGTGTATACTGAATACACTCGAGGATCACTGACTATTCTACAAGTAGTGTATACTGAAATACTCGAGGATCACTGACTAGTCCACAAGTACAGTGTATACTGAATATACTCGAGGATCACTGACTAGTCCACAAGTACAGTGTATACTGAATATACTCGAGGATCACTGACTAGTCCACAAGTACAGTGTATACTGAATATACTCGAGGATCACTGACTAGTCCACAAGTACAGTGTATACTGAATATACTCGAGGATCACTGACTAGTCCACAAGTAGTGTATACTGAATATACTCGAGGATCACTGACTAGTCCACAACTACAGTGTATCACTGACTAGTCCACAAGTAGTGTATACTGAATATACTCGAGGATCACTGACTAGTCCACAAGTAGTGTATACTGAATATACTCAAGGATCACTGACTAGTCCACAAGTAGTGTATACTGAATATACTCAAGGATCACTGACTAGTCCACAAGTAGTGTATACTGAATATACTCGAGGATCACTGACTAGTCCACAACTACAGTGTATCACTGACTAGTCCACAAGTAGTGTATACTGAATATACTCGAGGATCACTGACTAGTCCACAAGTAGTGTATACTGAATATACTCAAGGATCACTGACTAGTCCACAAGTAGTGTATACTGAATATACTCGAGGATCACTGACTAGTCCACAACTACAGTGTATCACTGACTAGTCCACAAGTAGTGTATACTGAATATACTCGAGGATCACTGACTAGTCCACAAGTAGTGTATACTGAATATACTCAAGGATCACTGACTAGTCCACAAGTACAGTGTATACTGAAATACTCGAGGATCACTGACTAGTCCACAAGTACAGTGTATACTGAATATACTCGAGGATCACTGACTAGTCCACAACTACAGTGTATACTGAATATACTCGAGGATCACTGACTAGTCCACAAGTACAGTGTACACTGAAAATACTCGAGGATCACTGACTAGTCCACAAGTACTAGTGTGTATACTGAATACACTCGAGGATCACTGACTAGTCCACAAGTACAGTGTATACTGAATATACTCGAGGATCACTGACTAGTCCACAAGTAGTGTATACTGAAATACTCGAGGATCACTGACTATTCTACAAGTAGTGTATACTGAATATACTCGAGGATCACTGACTAGTCCACAAGTACAGTGTATACTGAATATACTCGAGGATCACTGACTAGTCCACAAGTACTAGTGTGTATACTGAATACACTTGAAGATTACTCCCCTTTTCTGTATATACACTTCAGAATCAGTTGCCACACTCTAAGGCAGAAGAAGTCTGTATCTGCTATCTTTGCTCTGTCTTGTGCTCCTGAATATGCTACAAGTCCCAAGTGTGTACTGAACACGTGTACTCAGAGTAGCATTTGCTACACCTGTTATGGAAATACCCTCTGTTCCAATACAGTGAACAGTTTAGTACATAAAGGATGTTTGCTCACTTCACAGTTCTCCATGTCTCTAGGAATTCCCCTTTAACTAAAGAAATAAACACTTTTAGTGATTATATTCACAACAACCATAAACTATATCATGGTACTTGATTACCAGATGTCCCAAACATTTAATCACTTTAAAATTTTCCACTATTAAAAAGAAATGCACATAAGCTGGCGTAGCCACTATGGACAGTAGTATAGGGGATTCTCAGAAAACTACAAATAGAACTCCATGTGATCAGCTATCCCATTCCTGAGCATATTTCCAGAAGAATCTACGTCAGCATGTATATGAGCATCCACATGAAGGAGTAGACAAAGAAATGGTAGCACATATTCACTACGGAGGTCCACAGCCCCAGCTATGAAGAAGAGAAAAAATGTCTAAGAAAGTGGGTCGATACGAGAGCATTATGTTAATCGACGTTTAAGCCACACTCAGGGAAAAGAAATTATCACCTGTTACATGCTGAATATACACATGTGCGTGGGTGGATGCATAGACACACGGATGGAAGGGCAGAGAGAGAGGGTCATCTAGGACAAGCAGGAACGAGAGACGGGCTGGGGAGATGGCTGGGTGACAGGAGTGCTTGCTGGGCGAGCAGGGGAAGCTAAGCTTTGATCCGCAGCACTCGTCACACGGGCTGTAACCCCACCACTGGGTTAGGGGACATGAAAAGATGGTGAGGTAAAGTTCCTGTGAGGCCCTGCCTTAAGAGGGTAAGACCAAAGAGTAATAAAGCACACATGTCTGTACTCACATGTGTGTGCACACACATACTATACACAGAGATGAGGTTGAGGACTAGAAAAACCGTGTTCGCTAGTGAAATGGTAACTTAACAGATTCTTAATTAGAGGCAACTACAAAAGCTTTCATTTTAATCTTAAAACAAAGAAATTAAAATAATACAGATTGGAAACACGACAGATGCTGACCTCAGTAATAGTGTTTACACTGACACAATGTAGTAAACAAGATTTAATACATTAAGGAACAGTAAAGTAATAAATAGAAGAATAGTAATAATAACAATAATAATAAATCTGCATGTCTTTTGGCAATTAATAGATCATTACTATAAAATCTCAGGTAGGAAAAAGTCTTATTTAACTCATAAATTTGCTATTCCTGATTACTAACCTGATTTTCTAGACACAATGTGTAGAGGGATCACAAAAGTTATAAAGAGAAGAAATTCTCGTACCTAGGTAAAAATGAAAACAAATATAATTCTTATTGCAATTTAACTTACTGATATCAGGAGCATTTATAGTGCATATACATAAATTTAAGGAACATGTAAAAGTACAAGAAAACCAAACACTTACCAAGTATTTAGAGAGCCTTTTAAAAGTCTCGTTGATAGCTGAGATTTCCTAAATAAAAATAAAAATGATTCAATGTCAAAATTAAACATACTCTGCCAAATTTAAACAAAATTTTCATGTTCTTAAAAATAGCTTGCATAAGTAACACATGGAGGAACTAATAAACTATCAGAACACTGGCAAAGTTTAAAATATTAAAATATTTTATCCATAGCAAAGTTATGTATAAGCTGAAAAGTTGATTTTAGTGTTTACAGAAGTCAGATTTAAGTTATGTTACTTAATAAAAATAACTATAGTACAAATCATCTCTGTCAGGTCCCAAGTTTCCTTAGGTTCAAAGCATCAGGAACAGAAGTACTAAATGTTATTTAGGGAGCTGGTTATTTGCCAAGCACTTCACTCTGGACTTTAAAAAGCATATATTTATCTTTTTTGCTGTTAATCACTTCATTTTTAATAACGACTAAGCCGTCTGCTTCAGCACAGCAGCTGCACTCAACTCAGTTCATGTTCCTAGCCATCAGGATAAACAGGTATGGGTCCTGCCCTTTTGGGCAGTAGACACAGGAGGATCAAGAGCTCAATGTCAGGCCACCCAGGAAGTTCAAGCCCAGCCTGGGCTAGAGAATCTGCCACAAAAGAAAAGACATACATCTTTAATCATCACAAGACTCAAACAAATGTACTACAGCGTAGAGGAAAACTGACTACCTCTCAATCAAGGGCAAAAACTTTTAAAACTCCTTTTACCGACTCAACAGATTTAACTAAGAACACAAACTGTTACCATCTAGAAAGTATATACCAGTTACAGAAATAAAATGTTTCTTGGGCTAGCAAGATGGGTCAGCAGGTGAAGGCCTTAGGTGTAAAGTCTGATGATCTCAGCTCCATCCCCAGAACACACAAATAAGAAAGACCCTATCCTGAAAGTCGTCCTCTGCCCTCCACATGTATATACACAGCACACACACGCATACACAATAAATGGAATTTTTAAAGTATTTTCTTATGAGTAAGTCATACCAATAGATTTTTTTGTATCTACTTGTGCTAAAATCAAGAGCAATCAAGTTAATAGCATCCAACCCCAGACCATGGGAAATATAAAAAAGCAGGGGCGTACTAGAGACAAACAAAAGTTAGGACAATAAAGTTTCTATAAGATGACAGGAAATGGTTATAGCTTTTTCAAAGAGGGCAAAGATTTCTTAAATAGTACACAAGGGAAAATTGATCGTTAAAATCAAATATTCTTTATGAAAAGCTGAAATGAAAGAGTTTAGAGAAATCTAGCAGGGAACACGTGCAATCAAGATTCAAACCCAACACACATTTTGAAAACAATTTCAAGACATCAAGAAAACTACAACCAGGACTGGAAAGAAGGCTGTGGTTAGGGTACTTTCTGCTTTTCCAGAGGACCTCAGTTCGGGTTCCAGCACACACCCTTGAGACAGGGTCTCTCACTAACCCCGGATGGAGCTCAATGCTTCTGTCTAAGCTGGCTGGGCAGCAAGGCTGAGTGAGCCATCCTTCTGACTCCAAGCACTGGGGTCACATAGATCATGCGCACTCTTGGCTCATGCTTGTGCCGCCAAGCACTCTCATCCAATCAGCAATCTCCCAAGTTCCATTGTTAGTGGCTTCATGGGGAAGTGGAGGGTTGAACCTAGGATGCCATGTATGCAAGACAAGTATTCTACCACTAAGCTACAGCTCCATCACTTATACCAGGCTTTGCTAATACTTTTTTTTTATATTCAAAGTTTATTAAATTATAAAAGTTTCCATTTCCGCCCCTCCTCCCAACACACTCCCACTCCCCCCACTCCCTCTCCTCCTCCCTCTCCATCCCAAAGAGCAGTCAGGGTTTCCTGCCCTGTGGGAAGTTCAAGTTCCTCCCCCCTCCCTCCAGGTCCAGGAAGGTGAGCATTCAAACAGACTGGATCCCAAAAATCCAGTATATGCAGAGGAAACAAGTTGGAACACCGGACTGAGCCCCCCAAGGTCCAAATGAGGAGCAGAAGGAGGAAGAAAATGAAAAATGAAATCAGTCCGCGAGGGGTGCCATCACCCACTGATACAAGGGGACTGATCTAATGAGAGTTCACCAAGGCCAGTTGGACTGGGACTGAACGAGCACGTGATCCAACCAGATTCTCTGAATGTGGCCGGATTCTCGGAATGTGGCTGGCCTGGAGTCTTTCTGAAAAGCTAATACTTCTTATATCCAAGTTAAATTCACAAACATATGGTTCAGCACGGTGGCTCAGAAAGTAAAGCTTTAACATGCAAGCCTGACTTGCTTGATTCCCAGAATCCATCCATGAATGAACACACACACACAGTACAAATACATAACCCAGCACATATATAACATACAACAGCAATCAAGCTAATCATGCCACAAATTTGTAAAACCTTTTTAAAGATAACTATTCAGTCCAATTGTTTAAAAAACTAAGGTTTTTTTTAAATCAATGTCTTTTAAAGAAAAGTCTTTTAAACCTACTGAAGAAACACTTTGCAAATAAATATTTTTACATGCCTAAAATTCTTGTTAATATTGACAATGGTAGATTCTTGCTGTGGGACAATGGTTTTACCTTGTAAAGATTTGTTTCTTGTACTTGTTTAATAAAATGCTGATTGGCCAGTAGTCAGGCAGAAAATACAGGCAGGGCAACCAGGCAGGAAACAGAGGCAGGGCAAGGAGAACAGGAGAATTCTAGGAAGAGGAAAGTTCAGTCAGAAGTCATCACCCAGACACAGAGGAAGCCAGACACAAAGCAAGCAAGATGTGACTGCCTCGCCAAAATAGGTACCAAGCCACATGTCTAACACAAGTCTTATGGGCTAATAGAAGTTATAAGGGATAATAAGAAGCCTGAGCTACTAGGCCAACCAGTTTATAGGCCTGTGTGTGTTTCTTTAGGACTGAACAACTGCAGGACCAGGTGGGACAGAAATCTCTGTCAACAAATGGCACCCAACATAGGGCAACTACATCCACAGAAAACCTGAGAGAGCTTGGGAAGTAATTCTAGACACAAAATAACAGCATTAAGCATGACTTCTTGGTAGCAGCAATTTCTCAGGTTTGCTCTCTTTGCTAGAGAGGCTTCCTGACTCAGCTTTAGCTGCAAAACTTTGCAGTTCTTTTAAGAGGCCCTGCCATCAAACACTAAAATGATGTTTATAAATTGCCAACAACATGCTTCTTGGTTCTGCCAGAGACCTTAAAATACCATAGAGTTGTGAGAATAAACATTGCTCTGGCCAGTACCTCTGCCATAAGGCCAGATTCTCAAAAAGCTAAGAAATGGGGTGGATTCATTTATCCACCATGTTCACTAATCTTAGCCATATCATTTAGTAAATTAAGGACTCAAGTGGTCAAAAAAGAGAGACATACAGAAAAGATAGTTTCAAATTAAAAAAAAAACCTCTAAATGGTTTACAATGTCTAAAAATATATGTAGGCTTATGAAAAAACAAAGTCCTTAAAAGAAAAAAGAAAAAAAGAGAGAGTAGTTAGTTGTGGTGGCACACACCTTTAATCCCAGCAGTTGGGATGCAGAGATAGGCAGATCTCTTGTGAGTTCAAGGAAAGCCTGGTCTACAGAGTGAGTCCCTGGACAACCAAAGATACACAGAGAAACCTTGTCTCAAAAAGCCAAAAATTGAAAGTTTAAAATAAAGCCATGTAAAGATAAAAAAAATACAGAGTCTGGATACTGTACATTGTGTTGTCTTTGAATGTATGACTGCTGATAAAGGAGCAACATTTTATTATAAATGCTGCTGGATTAATCCACTATATGTATTTTAAAAATGCCTTGACTTCAAAATTTAAGTCAAAAGGTATGTTACTTTAAAAAAAAAAGAGAGGTTTTGCTTTTGTTTCCACAGGAAATGAGAGACTGTAGATTCAGTCTAGATTAAAAAATAATAAGGTTTGATCAAAAAAGACCCCCTAAAAAATCTCCAATAGGAGCAGATGGCCCAGATGTCTGAGTTCTGCATCCTGCTCTTGCCTGAGATGATCAAGCCTCACAGGATACTCCAATAAGGACTTGATCACAATTCTAATTTTTCTTTATGTCCCCATAAGATTATCAGTACCCCCAATCAGCAAAAAGTAGCATAAAAATTATGCCCACATTCCCAAAAAATAAATTATGGAAGTTTTTCTTTTTTAAAATATTGGTTACAATTTGTATGGATAATGGTAAAAAAAAAAAAGCTAAACAAAAATTCCATTCAGAGCTACTTAAAATATAAGTATTCTCATTTCTTTGTATTTTACTTTCCCATTTGATTTACCTAATCACTGTCTCTTGATGTAAACAATTTCTATTTTCTCTAAACTAAACTAGCATTCTGTTTTAATTTAGAATAGCCAGCTGCAGCGCACAACGCCCGTCTGCGCTCTATGCGCTATCATACAGTTCACGAGCTTCGGGCAAGGGCTGGAGATTGAAACACACAGAGACACAGACAGAGAGACAGAGACACGACCTCAAGTCACTGGTAAGAAACCCCTTTCTTCAATAGCACCACGGAGGCTTATATTCCCAACAGTCAAGTGGGCCAACAGGTGAAAACCTTATCCTCTGAACCTCAAGGCAAGGCAACACGTGCTCGTGAAGCAGAGATGGTAAACAACTTTGACACAGCTTTCAGTAACTCACATCAGAAGGAAAGTAAAGATCTCTAGCAGGGAAGAGCAGCTGGAGGCCAGGACTCCAAATGGTCCCAACAGACACCTACTTTATAATTCACAACAACAGGTTTGCCTGGGACTGTTACCTGTCTTCCTTTCTTTCTACATTTGTTTGTTGCTTGTTGGATGGGTGCACAGGCATGTATGTGTACGCACACAAGTGCCACAGGACACACAGGGAGGTCAGAAAACAACACGGGTTGGCAGACCTGGCAGCAAGCACCTCTAACCATTGAGGCATCTTGCAAACACACTTATTTGCAAACCCAGGCCTTGAAGATAAGCTCTCTCAACAATCTCCAGATGCTGACGATCTGAAGCTTCTCCTCAGACAGCAGCTATTAGAGATGGACTCAAAATGTTACAAGAATGTAAGAATTTGGCCTGGGGGAGAAAGCTGCACTCAGCATTGGGAGGTCTCTGTGAGAGGATGGCCAGCCACACAGTACAGATGCTGACACTTCTGGTCCAAACTGCATGGAAACCCATCCACTGACTCCATTTTTAAAAATCATATTCCATTGTCCCTTCAAGCATAAAACATACTTCTTTAAGGTTCTTGTCTGTCACTGATTAAGAGCAATATCAGCATCCTTTAATTTAAGTGTTAGTTGCAGAGGTATCCATGCTGTAACAAACGGAAGAAACCCCTGAATAAGAAATTTGTCATCCTGAAAGACAAAGAGATTAACTATTAAATTCATACCCCAAAGAGATCTGTACCTCTCGGTAACAACAAGGGCGGCGGGGGGGGGGGGGTCTACTTTGAGGGTAGGAGTCCACAGTGACCACAGGCAAGACAACAGATCATGTGTTATCTAGGGCCCACAGAACCAGACTGTGGGTACCCAATTTTATGATTCCTAATGGTCCAGAGATCTCAGGAAGACCGTAACACAGAGAGAAGCACACTGGTCACCAACAGCAGGGTCATGACGAGTCTCCCTGTGTCGGAGCCATGCAAACAAGGACACCTAGCAACCCAGTACTTTCCCAGGCACAGCAGCTATAGTATAACTAACACAAATAACAATAACATAATGTATTTTTCCAAAACAGCTGGATTTTGAATGTTTTCACCTCAAAGAAAGATAACCCACAGGTCAAAAACCACTGCTTACAGGAAAGATCAAAACCCTCAGCTTTACAGGAGGCACGTGTGATGGAGGAGGGTTAGCTGTCTATTGTGCTATTTTCATTGGTCAATAAAGAGACTGCCTTGGCCCTTTGATAGGACAGAAAATTAGGTAGGTGGAGTAAACAGAACAGAATGCTGGGAAGAGGGCTATGAGGCAGACGCCATGGAGTCAGCCACCAGGTTGACTGAATCCAGCCATGCTGAATCTTTCCTGGTAAGCCACCACCTCGTGGTGCTACACAGATTATTAGAAATGGGTTAATCAAGATGTGAGAGTTAGCCAGTAACTAACTCTCTAGAGATAATGGGCTGGGCAGTGTTTAAATGAATACAATTTGTGTGTTGTTATTTCTGGGGCTAAGCTAGCTATGCGGGAGCCGTGTGGGACGAAAAGCAGGCCTGCCTGCAGCTCCGTACACACGTGCGATCGATCTACATTATTCCGTCCCATGTGAGGCCTCAAGCACCCACTGGCATCACGGGGTGCGTTCCCATGAGAACAAGAGATGCTCCTGGAGATACATCAACATCAGATCTTAAACTAGAGGTCAATTCAAAGTTTCTCACCACCCACTTAATCTACCCTAATTACAATATTTCACAAATGAGCCTACTGTAATTTAATTCATTTTTCTCCACCTTATCTATTATCTTTTCCTTCAGGCATATTTTTAAAGGCTGCATACCATGAGAAGCTTTTTATTTATTAAAAAAAAAGCTAAATTTTTACTAAAAGGACCTCACGATACTCTTCTATTTCCTGAATAAAGTGTGAGGTCTTGGGGTTACGAAAGAGCAGCAGAAAGCTCACGCAGTAACTCAGCTTTCTGACTTCACACAGCTGCTTCCAGCAAGAGAGAAGGCGCTGTGGGCAGTACCTTTACGCCATCTGATTTGCCCCGATTATCAAAACAGCACAGAACAGGTGTCAGTACAAGTCACCTCGTTTATCGAGTGTGTGTTTCCTCAGTTTTCCTCAGCACTTCCACAAACGGCTTCACAGCCCCTCAGTCATCAGGAGCCAACACTTACCAAGCACTCCTGCTCCTTAAGCCAACAGAAGCCTAGTACATCCTCTTACTGTCCTGACACACACGCTATACAAAGTCTAATTCCTAGTCTCAAAAACAGGAATTGGATTTTTTTTTTATTTGCTGCATATGGGTGTTTTTCCTACATGTGTTGTGTACGTACACCAGTTTCATGCTGGGCACCCACAGAGGCCAGAAGAGGGTGTCAGCACCCCTGGAACTGGAGTTACAAACAGTTGTGAGCTGTCACATGCTAGGAACACAGGTCCTCAGCAAAAACAGCAGATGCTCTTGATCACTGAGCCATCATAAACTCTAGAAACAAAATGTGGGTCACTTTGCTAAGTGGCTAGTGCACCTGTAGCAAATTAAACTTCATGGAATACTAATACGTATTAAAGGATCCAAACTAGTTTCATTGAAGTGTTTAAAATAACTATACATAGAACCTCTTCAATCTTGTACTACAAAATTTAAATATGAGATTGTAAAAAAACACATGGCTACTACTTAAAAAATGGCTAAAACAAATGGGCCATAGGAATTCATTTAAAATATAGTTCAAGGCAGCCTAGAACCAAATGAGAGCATGCGCTGTGTAATGCTGGTATGATCGATGGCATACTTCATATGAAGGTGGAGAAGAAACTTTGCTACCACTAAGAGCATGAGAGAAGCTTTTCTGACATCGCCCACCTTGTGTCACTGTGGTGATACTGTGTAAAACAGCACACTGTGCCTTCAGTGTGGAAAGTTATGTCCACCGAATGCTGCTTGCTAATGATACATGATCGTGCTACTGATGTATACATTAGTACAACATTCATCATTATCTTAGCGTGTACTCTCTACTTATAAAAACATTTACTGACTGGCAGCAATGCCATTATGCCAGCACTCAGCAGATAAAGCTGTAAGTTTTACTTAATTGCTGTAAGTTTGAGGCAAGGCTGGAATATATACCAAGTTCCAGGACAGCCAGGACTAAGATCCCCGCCCCATAAAAAAAAAAATATATCCAGTAACAGACTATATTGCAGGTTCACCACGTCTTGATTACAACAAGAGCTACTTGGAACAGCTGGCCTGTACCACTTAGGTTTGTGTAAGTGCCTGGTAACATACAACAATGGGACTGCTACCAACACCACATTTCAGGGTATAACCTATCACTAGGCAAGATATTACTGCACTAACAGTCCCAGCACCTTTTTCTACCACCCAACTGGCTACAAAACAAGTAAGACTAGGACTAACCTTATTTAAAAAGATTAAAGCATTTCTCTTTCCATTAAAAAACAAATGATCCCATGAAAACAATCTGAAGATAATTTTAAAAATAGTTTGAACTAAATGAATATAGCATACAGCATATCCATGTGTGTGGTGCAGTCCAGACAAGGCCTGGAAGAAATTGTAAAGGAAATGGCACTTATCTGTAATCTGCAAGAAGTAACATGGGCTACTGAGAGAGATCCCATCTCAAAGAGAAAAGGGGAAGAAATGGAGAGGAGAGGACAGAGACACAGAAGAGGGGATGCAAGGAGCAAAAAACTGGACAGAGAGACCAAGGCAAACTCAAAACAGTAGCAAGATGACATGACAAAGAACTGCGACAGCTGGTGCACTGCAACAGCCCAGGAGAGCAGTCAATGCCAAGGTCGGCTCTCTGAACACTAATAAAACAGAGATGCTCTCCAGCCAAACCAGCACGTGAAACAAAAAGGAAGACCCTGTCAACAAGAGCACGAACGCATGAATTACCACAAAGGCCTCACAAACAGTAACTAATTAGGGGACGCACTGTGCCTATAAATTCTACAACTGAGAGGAAATGATCATTTCATTCTGAAAGATATGGACTGCTAAAATCCATCTAAGTCCAATGAGCATACAAAGAAAACAAACCTGCATTACAAATCATTCCAAGACAGGAAGCACCATGCTTTGCTGGGCTCTTAGCAAATGCAGTGAAACATTCACATGCACACAAAACAAAGTTCCACCTAAAGACAATCTCTCCTAGACAACCGAGGAAGGAGTTTGTCTCAACGCAAAAACACCAAAGAACAGTATTCCAGGAAGAAAAATATCCTTCACAAATATACACAAAAAATCCTCAACAAAATATAAAAAAACTCAATCCAACAATATAGAAACTGAATAAGAAATGCCTTTACAAGCAAATGTGGGTTATCAGAGACAACAGTGTCGCTCAGCAATTTTTAAAAATCAACAGACCTGTCTAGATAGCTTTGCAGGCAAACGCATTTGCTGCTCCCCGAGTGCACCAGAGTCTGAACCCAAGAGCCCACCTGATGGCAGGAGATCAAATACCTAAAGCTGATCCTGGAAAGAAGGGGTGGCATAGGTCTGTGTGTACATGTGTGCACACCAAGAATAAACATATATAATATAATAAATAATAAATATATGTAATCATTTTCTAAATAAGAAAACCACATTTTCATATCTTTACAAGAGGCACTTTGATAAAAATCCAGCACCTACTCCTGATCACTACTCCTAAGAAAAACATAACTCGGGCTAAACAGACAGCTAAGACTAAGGGAAGAGCTTGCTGCCTGTGATAGTTTGAATGAGCATGGCCTCCGCGGTTTGACTACCTGGTCTGTCAGAGGAGTTACCCTGTCCCAACCGCCTGCTCCCAAATAACCAAAACAAAGGCTTAATATTACTTATAAACACTCAGCCAATATCTCAGGCTTGTTACTAGCTAACTCTTACACTTAAGTTTCTGATTTACGCTTCACCATGTGGCTCGTGGCTTGTTACCTAATTTTCTACACATCCTGCTTCCTTACTGGCTGACATCTTCCATGACCCCACCCTTCTTCACCATGCATCCTCAGTTTATTGTCCTAACAGATAAGTTATAGTTAAAAGACCAGCAAGATGGCTGAGTGTGGAGGAGGATGCTTGCTGCCAAGTCTGACAACCTGAGTCTGAACCACTGGGCCTGAAAATTGGAAAGAGAACCAGCTTCTGCAAATATTGTACCGACCGCTACACATGCATGTCCACAGACACACAAAACCAACAGGAAGATGTCCCATCCTAGAGGCATCACACTTTCTCTAGCTTAAATCCTGTACCTCACAATACTCTCAGAGATGTGCAAACAATTCAACTGTGCTACCTTACTCCATTACACCATCCCATTACAGCTACTGTTTTTTCCTATCAATTAGACAGTATGGGAGGGTCGGCTGTATTAAGACTGGAGACAGGAAAATGAAATTCCTCCTGTTACAGAGATGTAGAAGTCTAATTTCTTGCCAACCCTTCTATTCTCTGCGCTGCCCCAGCAGAGTCATGGACTGGAGAGCTCAGCGTCTCTGACTGACAAAGCTACCAGTACACGTCAGCCAGTGAAGAAGCTCCTCTACTGCTGCTGCTGCTGAAGGAATCTTTGATTCAACTGTAAAACATCAGAAGCCTCAGAGGCTCCAGATCTCTAATTTTTCCATTTTACCACATGAACATAAAAGTTTTTTCTCTCTCTCCGGTATATTTCAACTGCAAAAGATGTTAAGAATTAAACTAGTATCTACTTTACTTTATTCTGCTATTTTCCCATGAGAACAAAGTATAAAACTCATGCTACCTGCTAAGAGTCTCAGAAACAACCCTTATAACAGTCTAAATCAAAAGTATAACTGATATCTTATTCAATCAGCACTACCTGATCAACTTCAGTAAGCACAGCACAGAAAATGCCACAAAATTAATGCAGCTTTGACCTCATATAAGATGGGAACCTAGAAAAACTACTGTAAAATATCACATAATATTGTTAACTACTATATAAGATATTAAGGATATATAATTAATTAAGCTCTAAAGAGTAGAAAAGACTTGAGACTAAATAAAGAATAATATCTTTAAGTTGTGTGACCTTACAAGGATGGGTGAATCAAACACCACGGTCAGACTTCTAATGCACAAGTATGGCTACTTTAATACCATTCTTGTAAAGAGTTAGCCTAAGGAAAAAATTGCATTAGGAAATGCCTGTTGGTTCATGAAGAGCTGCTTAGTTACTCTAGAATCTGGACAGTTACTGAGAAGTTCTAGGAGGTCTATCACTAGGATTCAGGTTGTCACTTGTCAGGAAGCACTCAGGCAGCACCCTGGCCAGCCCAGGGTCCTACGGCTGCTATGTCACTAGCAGTCTGTATGCAGGTGCAAAAGGTCCCTAAAGAGACAAGCTCCGCCCATTCCCGCTCCCCTTCTCACTGCTCTGATGCAGAGGCAAGCAAATCTCTGTCTCCGCTCTCTGTTGCTTTCTGTCTCTGTCTCTCCCTTCCCTTCCCCGACTCCCCGACTCAAGCTCTGTCTTCATGATGTGTCTGTCTCTCACTCACTGCCACGTGGCTCCATGGTACACTGAGGTCCCTCTCCCACAGAATCCAGCACCACTGCCCCAAAAGACCCCACAACCATCTGAATTATCAAAAAAAAAAAAAAATCCTATTTTAAGATGTTGGGGGGGGCGGGGCCTGGACAGTGGTGGCTCACACCTTTAATCCCAAAACTTGGGAGTCAGAGGCAGGAGGATCTCTGTAAGTTTATGGCCAGCCTGGTCTACAGACCAAGATCTAGGGCAGGCTCCAAAACTACACAGAGAAACCCTGTCTCAAAAAATAACTAACTAACTAACTAAATAAATAAATAAATAAATAAAATAAAATCGTGCGCGCATGTGTGTGTTTGTGTGTGTTTGTGCGTGCATGTGTGTATTAGCATACACATGCAGATGCCCTGAAAGGCCAGAGTTATGTATGGAATCCCCCTGGAGTGAGAGTTACACAAAGTTGTGAGCCCCCTGATATGGGTACTACGGTAGAACTCTGGCCCTCTTTGAGAACAAACGTACTCTTTAACTAGGAAGCCATCTCTCCAGCCCTATAAGCTCCCATTTCCAACACCCTCAGAATACATAAGGATTTGGGGAATTAAGGCACCATAGAAGTACACGATGACTGGATTTTTAAATATAATTCATGAGAAATATGACTATATATAGTAGTATATATAATCTAGTAGTATAGGCTACTAGATTAGATTCAGTATCTTCTAAAATATTTGCTATTAAAAGCTAAAAAATTAATGCATAAAATGATTACAATATCAGGTAATTTTCAACCCCGTCAAGGATTCAAGACAATGTTCCTGAGAACTGTAAGATACACTGTGCTACTTCTAAATTCAATAGCAAGAACTGGGGTTTTATTTTACTATTCATGGGCAGGACCACACACTCAAAGGCAAACACGTGCATGGCAGAGGACAACTCTGTGGAGCTGGGTTCTGTCCTGACATTTGATGGGATCAGCCTAAGCCCAGCCTTACCCACCATAACCTTACTGTGAGTGTCCACGGCACTGTCTCAACTTAGGCTCCTGTGTGCCAGGGCTCTCTCTACCCTACTGCTCACTGCAGCCTGAGGATTCTATCTGTATTCTTACATGAACCAGCGACAGTCAATCATCCAACCGATGCAGCCGTACCAATCTCTAACTGTTAGCTATTATGAATAAATCTGCTATATATATATTCTTAGAAAACCTTTGTGGTTTGTCACTTCTACTGGAAAAGTATCTTCTCCATTCATAAGGAATGAAGCTGTAAATCAAAGCTATAACACATGCTACAATGTGGATTAAACTTGAAAACATTATGCCAAATGACAATAAACCAGTTATAAAGAGGTAACCACTGTATGACTGCATTTACATATTCTACCCAGAATCATCAAGTTCAGAGAGACAGCATAACAGAAGTTACCAGGGGCTGTGGGGAAAGTATGAGAGTTACTGCCTACAGTAAACAAAGATTACAGAGATGATGACCAGTGACTGCTACAGAAGATTGTTAAACTATACATATTTAAACTGCTTAAAGCCCTAGTTCTTTTCTGCCAGCTCCTTCAGCCACACCTTTCAACCCATCTTCCATTCCTTTCTGACTCACAGCTGACCTGCAAAACAGTTCTCGACCAAGGCCTCACAGTCAGCACATTTGGCTTGGGACTCAGGCTCAGGCATCTATGTGTAAGAAAAGGCAGAAAGAGTGTAAGAGCCAGAGGCGGTGGAGGACTCCAAGGAAACAGCATCTTTCCGATACACAGATGAACTCAGAGACGGAACAACAGGCATGAGACCCATAGAGGTTCAAGCCAGACAAAATAGTAGCACAAAGAAGGGAGAGTAGACTAAGGTCCACCCCTAACCAAGAAGATATTTACAACTGATACCTGACGAGAACGGGGGAAATCCCAAGTTCAAGAGAAGTTGACCGACACAAGGCATCATGGTTTGGCACAAGATTTTGTTTTTGTGGATGTTGTGAGCTTTTATTTTGTCATTTTGACTTACTGGTTTTTGTTTGTTTTGAGCTTTTATTGTTGTTTTGTTTTAGGAAGCAGAGTTTCTCTGTGTAACAGCCCTGGCTGTCCCGGAACTTGTTCTGTAGACCAGGCTGGCCTTGAACTCAGAGATCCACCTGCCTCTCCCTCAGGAGTGCTGGGATGAAAGGAGTGGGCCACTACTACCTGGCTATTGTAGTGCTACTTCATTTGTATTCTAATAAATAAAGCTTGCCTGAAGACCAGAACGCAAAACAGCCACACTGGGCAGTCATACAGGTCAGTCAGTGGTGGCACACACCTTTAATCCCACTTTAAATACACACACACAATCCTCTGGCTCTGCATTCCCTAAGTGTAGGCGGGTGGGTTCCCTTTGTTGCTCTGATGTAGGTAGGACTACGGAAGGTGACTGACTCCCCCAGAGCACATTCCTGACGGCTACAATTCCCTTTCTCTTAAGCAGGAGCAGGAGTAAAAACATACACACTGTTCAAGTTGTGAGGTACTCTGTGGGTGTTGGGACAGCAAACTCAAGATGTTGCCTGAGTGCTTTTTAACATGTAGAGGTAGCATGTCCAATAGCAGGACCCCTCAGCAAAGCATTTGTGTCCATACAGCACTTGGTAGTGAAACATCCAAATGTAATGACTGCTGAAAATAGGCAATGGATACAATGGATACTTTTATTCTATTCATGCTTTAATTTTTCCATACAAATTTTTATTTTCTTATCTATCAGTAAAAAATAAATAAAACAAGCCCTTAAAGATTGTTTCCCTCCACCCCGATAAGCTAACAGGCAAAAGAAGGAACACAAGACAGAAAAAGGTGGGTAGTAATATTCAGAATAATCTGTGAAAATAGGAAAGGGCCCTTAATCATAGATTCCAAACACAAAAATGAGAGATACACAATGACACTCAAAAGCTTTTTGGGAAGAAACTGAAGAGCCTTTCCTACTTAGTTCTAAATCTAATGAGTATCACTAATGCTCCTTAAAAAAAAAATGCAATGCCAATAAGGTCACAAGAAAAGTATCTCTCATAACTATTTTTTGTTCTTCACATTTTAAAATACATACAGAACAATAAAAATCAGCAATAACAGAACAGCTCTTAAACTTTGCTGTTTAATTTTTAAAGCTACATAACCATTTACTAAACATATGAAAACACTGTAGTTTATAAAATGCCATCCCTCCCACCTCCTGGTCTAATATATTAGGGGCCTGGCTTCCTGCTGATGAATTTCTCAGAAGCAACTAGATTCTGAGGGCTCTGTCCTAAGCAGTGGATGCCTAGTGACTGTATTAGGAGGTAATATGAGTAGGAGGCGGGTCTATCTGAGAAAGTCACTGCAGTGTGAACCTAGGGCTTGCCCTGGCCCCTCTTGCATCTCTTCCCTCTACTCCAGGCTGTCTTGACGTGACATGCTGTGCTGTGCCATGCCTTCCTTACCATGATGAACTGAAATCTCTAAAATCATGAGCCAAAATACAGCTCGATCTATAAAGTGCCTGCCTTGTAAGCACAAGGACCTGAGTTCAATCCTCAGAGGCTACATACAAAGCTGGGCGTGGTGAAGCATGCTTGTCCCACAGACAAGAGGATCTGAAGCTGGGCAGTCAAATTAACAAGCCCTCGGTCCCAGTGAGAGACTTCTACTCAAAAACCAAGCTAGAAGGCTGTCCTGAGGAACCATGCCAAAGGTCACTCTGGTCTCCTCCACACACATGTGCACACATGAGAGTGTGTCCACGGACAGGAACACACACAACTTTTCCTTAGTTGCTATTCTCAAGCACTGGTCAGAATAATAACAATACTAGACTACCAAGACTAGCTACACTCTGTCCTCTGCAAACTCGCATCTTCTGAAGAGAGTAAATCAAGGTATTCCTGTCTCGTCGCTGCAACAAACACCTGACAGAAACAACCTAAGGAGGGGCTGACTGAGGCACAAATGAAGTGGTTTGCGCGCACCGCTGCAGGAAGGGCGGAGGTTGGTGCCACTGCTGCAGGAAGGGCGGAGAGGAGTTCCTGGAGGCAGAAGCCTGCCTGTGCCAGAGGTCCCTCACACCACAACAGACCAGGAAGTAGAGAGTGCCAGAACTACACAACAGGCTATAACCTCAAGACCACACCTAGTGACCCACCTCCCGTACAGCACCAGCTTGTGAACAAGAACTCAAAAACATAAATCTACAAGGGTCATTTTGGACCCAAACCATAACTGTGACTAAATATACATATATTATCTATAATATCACACACACCCTAATGAGTACTCTAAATTAAGAACAGATTTCCCCTTTCAAAACATATAGAAGATGCTTAAAGTAAAGAAAAACTGGTCAGGGCGGCACACACCTGTGTCCCAGCACTTGGAAGCTAAAGCAGAAGGACTTCAACTTCAAGGCCAGCCTTGCTACACAGTGAAAACAAAAGAGGAAAAGGAAAAAAGGGACTCGGGAAAGAACAGAAGCAGAGTAGAATCATAAGAGACCGGAATTAATTGTATTAGTAAGGTTGTTTTTATTGACCTAGTAGAGCATGTACAGGTATTTGTGTCTTCGTAACATTTGACCTTAAAATGTTTACGTGAACATTTCAGGTATACGTAGATTGTATAGAATAAATGGCCAGCTTTACCAATCGATTCTTGTTTCATCTTGAACTCCCATTCCCAGTCACTCAACTGTCTGCGTAACTACTAGATAAATCTTACACACCCGGAAACACACGTCTTAGCTGCCAACAAACAGATACAGCCTCTTTCACACATCGGTCAGACCCTGAACACGTCTATCACTTCAGGAAACGTGCCTGGCCGACTGTCCGCCATCAGCTCTTCACAACCCAGAGGCAGTCAGAGGCTCACTGTGTTTACAGCCGTCATCATAGCCTGGCTGTCTCGTCTAGAACCTGCTGTAGATGAAATGAAGAATTCTGCATCCAGCTTCTGCTGGTGTGTCTGTGCAATCCATCTATGTCTCTTTCTACACTGGGGTTCCTTTTTATGAATGAGCAGCACTCGTCTGCAGGAAACTTTAGCCATTAGCTACTGAATGATGTCTGGGCTGCTTCCAGTTGTCAGCCATTCGGAATAAACCCAGTACTCCTTTCAAAGAGCTCCTGATGAGTGAGTGTTTGCGTTTCTCTTTGGAATACACAGGACAGTGCTAGATCCAGAAGTAGCACATGTTTCAATCTGCAAAAGGCTGCTAAAGGTATCATCTCGAAGGGTCCTGGGTAACTTCCTAGAAAATCTCTGTTACCAGTCCTGGAATTTTAGCCCTTTTGGCTTTTTTTGAAGGTTATCTCGTGGGTTTGATTTGCATCTCCCAAATGACTGCCATTATTAAGTTTTGCCTATGTTAAAAATATTTACATTTAAGGCATAAGACCAGAATAATTATGAGCAAAAAGACAGCAAGTGAAGGCCCATGCGAAAAGTCTGAGAAGATAAGCCAAAGGTCAAATCTGTGTGTAGAGATTGGTAATTCAGACTTAGACTTGTTTTGTTTGAATGACTTCTAAGAGAGCTACATGGAGTCGTAAAATAGGTTTGGATTACAAACATGTTAGTGTGGCGTAGAAACACGGTGTTGAGAATGCCTGGAGAGAGAGAAAAAAAACAGGACAGAGTAATCTAGGACCAATAATCAGGAAAATTTCATTTTTATTTAATAATTAAGTCAAAGGGGAAAAGCAGGTCAAAATAAATTTAAATTTTTGCTTACAGGTAAAGAATAACGCAGAGCAGCAGAAAACGTAAGGTGGTCCAGGAAGGGAAACAACCCCCAGGACTCCCATAGGACAGACACCTGAAGTGGCACCAGGGAGATCAGCACAGCAATGGACAAAAACACTGCATCGACAGCCAGGCTATGTGAATATCCAACTGTCTGATGGCCATGAGCCTATAATCATTTTATAATCTCATCCTAACAAATATATGATTACGTATTTATAATTTAAGGTCTCTAAACATGTATGTGTATGTATACACACGTGTCTATGTGTACCTTTCAGAGTGGCTCTCAACTACAGTATGTAAGTGGTACAGGAATGAAGAAAACAGGTAGCTGATTTAATTCAAATGGGACAAATATATGCAAGTAAGGAGTTAAAGCCTGGCCAAGAAGTAGACAAGACTCAATTTTAACAGCAAAGCAAAACAGAGCAAGTTAAATGCACAGAAGAGGCAAAGCGCTGAAGTACACGTAGCTGCAGTAGCAACAGCTAACCCAGCCTCCTTGAGGGACACCAGTGATTAGCTAAGTGTAACAGTCAATATTATAATTCCCCTGCCGTAGCCAAAGATGAAGAAAAAAAAATCACAAGAAGTAAAACCCAAGAACACTGGCTAGTGATCCATGCAGATACTAAACCCAAGAAGAATTACCACAGTGCCTGACATGCACAATTATACCAGGTCTTCCCCAGAATTTGTAACATTCTCCAGAAAGGTTGCAGCTGATTCCTGTGATGAAGACGCTTCTGGATGTTTGCTGGGCATTATTCGATTCTAGTAGTGATTTACATAACAAGATATATGATATGTCTACTGATGAAGGAAACAACATGAAGAAGTTTAAAGGGACCTGTCCAACTTACTCTCTTATGCCATGCTATAAGAAAGTGTAGGACGCCTTGAACGCTAGAAAGGATTCAGGTTACAGTAGCTGTACAGAGTGTCATTCCAATTACAGAAATGTATTAAATATCTACTGTAATTCAGCTCTGTAAAGCCTCCAATAGAAGCTTCATTAAGGAAGGACACACCAAAGCCATTCTTTCAAATGAATCTTTTAGCCGTACCAGACTGCAAAGGGACAAGGTTTCTGCCCTATGAAGGGTTGCCAGCTGGAGCTGTATAGTTAACCTTTGTAAGGACTGCAGTTAAAATTCAAGTCTCCCTCCCTTCTCCACACACGAGCATAAAATAACCAACAAGGAAGGGTTGCAGCATTAGTTAGGATGCACAATGTTGGTACAAGGAAAATTAAGAAGAACAGGCTTGTGCAGCATTAATGATCACGATACAAATTATAGGCTTATCAACAAGGACACCCCAAAGAATCTATTACTTGAACTAAGAGTTTGGGGCAGGGGACAAAAAGTGGGGGGTGGGGGGATGTAAGGATAGTGGGCACATGGGGTATGGTGGTAGTGTCTTTAATCCCAGCACTTGTTAGGCAGAAACAAGTGGATGTCTGAGTTTGAGGGCCAGCCTGCTCTACATAGCAAATTTCAGCCCAGCCAGGGTTACAGCAACAACAATAAATCTAAAGATGGCATCAACGAAAGCAATCAGCTACACTAAGAGACATTACACAGTGCACGGGGAGACAGATGATCACTACCCATGCTGAAAGCTGTAAGTTCAGTGAGTTCCAACCATGACTCCAGCAGCTGTTGGTGTTTGCCTTTCATTAGATTATTTGGAAGGAGTTTTGAAAGCAATAAGCTGACCTAACAGTTTCAGAGAAGATTCACTTTCTTAACTATCAAAGACAAATTAAAACTGCTCTGATTTTAACAGCATGATGATAGCTTGAGAGCAGACAAATCAAATCAGTCCAGCGAACAGAAACAATGCAAATACAACTCACTGTCTTAGCCAGGCTTTTCACACTGTGAAAAGCACATGGCGGAAATCATTTTAAAACTAGAAGGGATTTCTTTGGCTTGGTGCTGCAGTCCACCGTGGGTCCACCGTGGCAGGAGGAACAGCACAGCGGGGCAGCTCCTATGCTGTCCCATCAGAGCGGCCAGGAAACAGGAAGACAGCAGGCTCCCTCCTCCTTCCCCAGCACCGCCACCCTCACGTCTCCACCCCCTTCTTGCTGTAATAGATGGGGGGGGGGGGGATGATTCTGGGGATCTTACCAGTGCCTTGCATACACTACCACTGGGGTACATTCTCAGCCCCTGGTCATTGAGACAGAATCCTGCTAAGCAGGCCAAAGGAGCCTAAAACTCTGACCTCTGGAATACTCGAACGATAGTTGTGACACCTGCTTCTCCTTCCCACCTTCACTCACCTGTCCCTCAGTCTACTGGCCGGTGCAGGCTGCGGTCAGAGCAGCTCCTCCTCAATCCCCTCTGGAAACACCTGAAGTGAACTTACTCAGCTCCTAGGCATGGCTCAATCTATCAGGCTGACAGTCAATATTAACTACACAAGCAGCACACTAAAACACTAACAGAGTTGCGTCTAAGAGAGACTGGAAAAAGTACTTACAATGCATACTTCCCAAAACGCTAATGTACAAACTAAAAAAATAAGCGCCAGAAATCAATATAAAGTCAAAATACAATAAATAAGATGCAAAGTCTACAAAGAAAAGCTTCAAAGAACGAAAACCAAAATGACTGAAGATGTTCAACTTCACTAGAAATTAATGTAATAAAATTAAATAAAGTTTATTATATTAAATTAAAGTCTAAAAAAATACGAAAACTCAACTTTCATCTTCCAGACAGGTCAATTAGAAACAAGATAAAATTAACTGTAGACAAAGGAAACATGGTGGCAGGCGTCAAGTTGTAACTCCCTTTTAGGTCCACAAGCAACACCTGGCCTTAGACCCTCTGACCCCCTGTTCTCTGGTGTCTGTCCTGGATCAGTTCACACTCTTAGTGTAAGCACTATGTGCACACATTACAGTACCACCTGCCAAAAGGCAAAACCGAACCTTACTCAGCATGGAAAAGTTACAGCAGCTCTAAGAAATAAACTAGCTTACATGTGTCACTTAAATGGACCTAGAAAGCAAAGTGGCAGAAAACTGTTAAGGTCATTCTATATAAATGTCTTACATCAGGGGTCCTCAATCTGTGGGCTGGAACCCCTTCGGGGTTACATATCAGATATTTATATTACAATCCATTACAGTAGCTAAATTAGTTATGAAGTAGCAACAAAATAAAGTTATGGTTGGGGTCACCACAACATAAGGAACTGTATTAAAGGTCGCAGCATTAGGGAGGCTGAGAATCTCTGCCTTAGACACACAAAAGCGACAGTGGAATGACCACAGGGCCTTAGGACACTAGGTACCTAGCAAAGGGCGAAGACAGTTGAGAAGGAAAGAACTTCAAAGGAAGGAACAGGTCCTGGGAGTCAGGGAGCAAAGGCAGAAGGGTCATCAGCCAGAGCCGGCCAGTGCTACAAAAGCAGGCTGAGAGAGCTGCCAAAGCTCTTGACCTTGAGTTAGGCACAAAGGGTATGTCATAACACCTTCTGAACTTCTATGGTATGTGTGAGTCACTTCATTATTTATATAAAATTCTAAAGGTATTTTAAAAAGTATACTTTCTGACAATGACTACCAATTCCAACAGGTATAATGACAGGAGCTCGGCAGGAAGCAAGAGATAAACAGAGGCTCTGTCAAGGCACAGATCGTGAACCAACACAAAGACATAATTCAGATGTGCAGCTGTGACCCGTGCAGGAGAGCAGGTCTGAGTCTCAGGGAGGAAGCAGGAAATTGGGCCTCCAGGCCAGACTGCAAAGGTAAATCAAGTATAACTAGTTTGTTATCTCAGTCTGGCCTCACCACGATTTTTCAGGTGACCTTGAATCTAAGAGGTGTGCGCAGGCAGCAAATGACAGAAAGGCCTGTTACCAGCTCACAGGGAGTGTATGGCTAAGTGCGGCACTAAGATGCACACAGAAAGAAAAGCCAAGACTTCACCTAAACAACTGCAGTTGGCATTCAGAAGAAGCCAGCTGGCAGCTGGGGTTGTTCAGAAAGGTCTCCTAACTACAGTGGAACTAAAGCTACCTACTAGGTGGAGGACAAAAAACACCAAAACAATTTAAAGGAGCAAAGCACAGACTAGGCAAGAAAACCAGCAGCAGAGATGTAAGCCTCAGGGAAAGAAACACTGGAGGAAAGATTGTAATACCTATACAATTTGTAGGTATTAGAAAGATCAAATACTTCCGCCATAAAAGAAAAATCTACAAAACCAGGAATCGGAGCCGCCCAAAAAGAAGTTGCACAAGCATATTAAGTGAGTCAGAGGGTTCTCCTCAGAGAGCTAAAGCAGCAGCTTGCAGGCTGTGCAGTCAGGAAACAGCAAAGTCTCCCAAGTGATGCCCATGACAGCATGCCAGTACCACAACAGGTCAGTCAGGACCAGGTTCAGAGCTCCCTCCACAACTATGGCCTCCTCAAATCCACTCCCCATACCCACAGGGAGTAGCCTTTCCAAGCAAGAGCTGTGACCTTCCACTTCTCTCTTGAATTTGTATCTTACGGGTGTGTATGACCCACAAGGCCTAGAACACATACATGCCTGTATCCTATTACAAGGGGTCCTGGGAAACTGAATTCTACAGATTATAGCCTAGCATACAAATGACCCAGACAGGCCATCTGAAATAAACAATCAAAAACACGATCAACATGTACAATAATTATTAACAATAAACTCCAAACGCGATTCTCAAGATGACAGTTTTGGCTTGTATAAAATAAATTCTGATCCTCAGAGGAAAGTGAAGGCCACAATCCCATCAGCTGCTAGACCAGCTCCAGTCTAAGCATCAGCGAGTCTAAGAGACAGCCGTTCCCTGTGTTTCTCTATAACCAACAGCTACATTGCACAGGGGAGTAGAAAAGAAAAGTATGAAGGAAAATGCGTTAACACGTAAGCATAAAAAAAGGAATTTCGCTAGGCCTCTGGCAAGGGCTAGGGAATGAGGCTCACAAACGCGCGCGCAAGCCTGTGCGGCTTAGACGAGGAGGAGGCGCTTGTCTCACATGCGCAAGGCCTAGGTCCAATCCCCAGCATCTGCAGGGTGGGGCTGTAGCAGAACTTCACAGATCTGCGAAGGAGCCAGCATACCTCTGACCACCGTGTCTACCATCCCTCCTTATGGGGGCGACGCCTATCCTTCTTACGGATCGGCGGGCATCAAAAGGGGAAAGGCAGTTTCAATGGAAGTAACTTCTATCGCCACAGCAGCAATCAGGGTTTAATACACACTGTCCTCAAGGCTTTCTCATCACCTTGATAAATGCACTATATTCAGGATCTTTAGTGGAGAATTCCGGAGAGAAAGTTAGAATGATGGCTGAATGGCCACATTGATAACTGAACCCCATCAACCCTGTTTGAACTTCCTCACTTCCTCCACATGTATCATAATTTTCAGGTAGTGTAAGGCGATTCCAAAAGCAGAGTAAACAATCAGAGCTATCTGAGCTAAAATATTGAGTCCAGAATCTTTAGAAGTACAGTGCATTAACTCAGCAAAACTGCAAAAGCATGTTGTCTGTGTGTCTGTACGTCCCTCCTCTCTTTTTCCTCCCCTCCTCACCCATTCTTAGAAATAATTTCACACATAAGTATAGTTTTTGCAGTCTTAGCAAGTTCTAAAAAGTAACCACTACACAATCGTTTTCTTTCCAGTCAGACTAGACCAGCGTGTAGTATGACATAATCTCGGCTCCAGCTATAGGTCTGGAAATGTAAGGACTGTGGGAAAGACTGGTCACTCTCATAGGCAAGGCTGTCCTAGGTCTTCAAGAAAGTAGGCAAGGCTGGACGAGAGGGGATGAGGCAGGAGGTTCATTAGGAGTTTAAAGCCAGTCTGAACTATAAGTTTATCTTTAAGAGAAACACGCGCACACAAGAGAACGGGCAAGGATAACTTCTGTCACCAAATAACACTCATAGATAATGGAGAAAAAACTGAACAACTGTGTGACAACTATTCCCTATACGGAGCCAACAAGGTGGCTCAGCAGGTCAAGGTACTTGCTGACAAGCCCGATCACTTGAATTTGATATCCAGGAAAAGGAAAAAAACCGACTCTTGCAAGGCATTCTCTGCACTCTAAGTACATGCTCACAAAATTAAAATACAATAAAAATTAAACAGTAACAATAATTTCTTCTATTAAAAGAATATATTCAGGTGCATGTGTAGCACAATGGTAGAAGACCCACCTAGCACATACAAGGCCCTAGATTCCATCCCGAGCACTGTCCAAAAAAAGAGACTGCATTAAAAACATGATTGACAACAAATACAATATATCCAACCTTAAAACATGCATTTTCTTAAAATTAGATTAGACAATATTTTTCTAGTAGATTGTTTCGTTACTATGTACTTGGTGTTTTAACAGCTACTTAGTACACTCTAAAGCATTATGATGCTCAAATTGAAGTGCCAGCGAATTCATACCTCTAGAGGGCAGCATTTATCACAGGACAGACAAGTTTGGAAGAAAGAATTCCATTGTCCAACACACTTAAGAAACAGAAGGAACAAGCAAGCTTGAGTACGCTTTGGTCAAGAGAGGTCTCAGAACCCTTAGCACACTAACGTGCACAGGAGCCTTCAGGCTCTAAGAACAGTGTATGATGTTCCTTCAGTTTAAACTCAGGACTTGCTTCACGACTCGGTCAAAGGAAAGCAGCAGAGCAGGAGAGGAGGAAAGGCTGAGGCTGTGACTACCTAAGATGCATCACCTCCAGCTTTAAAAGCACATCACAGAAGAAGCTTAAAAACAACCGAACTCGAACTAGTGAACATGCAGATCTATTAACAACCTTCCCATAATACAGGTCTTTATGTATAATCTAAAGAAGGTTCTGAATTTGAGACCTCTACAAGCACACACAGCCAATAGTTTTTACTTGTAAAAGAGCTGTTAAATGAGATTTGCTCCTGGTTTGGTTTGATTATTGTCTTTTTTAAAGCGTGTGCACAAGTGTGTGTGCATATGTCATTTTCACCCATGAGCAATGTTTGAATTTTCTTTTCTTTTAATCCTTCATGGCAATGAGGCATGCTACAAAGAAAATTATAGTACTGAGCAGTTCTTTCCAAGGCTCTTGATTAAAAAGTCCCCCTTGTACTTATTTCTCCTATGACATAAGCCTTTTCAAAATTATACATAAAAATAATACTGGTCTTGTCAGTGAGTATTAACCGTTTCAGCTGGAGTAATTTTTTTTCAATTTTCAATATAAAGTATAATGTAAATATAAAGTATAATCTATTTACTAAAAGATTTTAACAAAAGGATGCCTACATAAATAAATCACAAGTGGTAACTAAATTCAAATGCCTTTTGATTTTTATTTGAATCATTTTACTATCTTCTGCATACAATTTAATCATTTATATTCTTAAATGAATGGATGAAAAAGGAAGTGGTGCAGTGGAGATGTAGATGTGGTACGAGCGGTGTTGGTAGAACACTTGCTAGGGCTGATCCCCAGCACGGCTTAAACCAGGCACAGTGGAGCAAGCCTACAATCTCTGCACAAGTGGAGGCAAAAAGGCCCTAAGGTCAAGGTCACTCTCAGCTACTTAATAACAGCTACCTATGGCATGAAAGTCCTTTGTGACAACACCAAAAATCAATAAATCCAAATTCTGAAAAATTACTTTCAGTTTTAAATGAGTGAAATCACTGGGGAGCCTGCCAATCAGACAAATTCTGAAGAGTTTCCAAATAAAAAGAAATACTGTCACGGTGCTGCTTTTTAAAAATTACAATGATGAGTCTGCCGTGGTAGCACGCAACTGTGATCCCAACACGCAACAGGCTCAAGCAGGAGGCCTGTGAGCTGGATGGCAACCTGAGCTGATCAGCAAAACCAAAATGATAACAACCAAGTAATAATTATTAATAACGGCATGGGCCTTACTAGTATCTCACATTATGTCAAAAATATGAGATGGGTACTAAAAATAAGCTGTATGAAACCAACGCCCCAGCTATGCCAGGAATATACAAGCAGAAACCAGTGTCTCGCTGCTTTGTCCCCCTTGACACACACTGGGAAGGCCTGTGCTCAGTCTTCTGAGGATAGAGTTCACGGCTTGTCTGCTAAGTACATGCCAGTCCTAGCCAATCCTAGCCAGTCCTAGCCAGTCCTAGCCAGTCCTAGCCAGTCCTAGCCAATCCTAGCCAGTCCTAGCCAGTCCTAGCCAATCCTAGCCAGTCTGTGAGAAAGAAGAAACAGAAGTTATGTAAAGATCTTGTGTTTTGCTCACTGATTGAATTGTATTAAGAATTCCACAAGAATTAACGCCATAGTTAACACTAATGAAAAACATAACGTTTTCCAATATTCAACAACGAAGAAAGCAGTGTTTGTTTCCTCACTGAAGATGGACACGTTGAACTGAAACATCCAGAAATGAGAGTTTAACATGACCTGGCTATTTGAGCAGACATCAAGGTTGAAGTCCCTAACACATTAATAATCAAAGATTCCATACTTTTTTTCTAACATAAATTCACACACAAATGTTTAATTAGAATTGTTAAACAAATTAGTCGCAAAAATGACAAGATACAGTTGAAGAGCACTTGACTAACACTGAAACGTAAGAGTTGGCAGCACCTGCCCCCAATCTGCATAATCTGAAGCAGACACCAGGAGCAACAGCTTCTCCACCTTCTCTATTCACCAAGATCAGCTGGGGAGCAAGCAAAGGCACTGCTGAGGCCAGGGACGTCTGAACTGAGGCTGATGCTGCCAGGGCAGTGGGCACACTCAGAACCACAGGAAACAAAGCTAGGATACATGAATGGGAAGTGTGGGTGAACCAGTCTACGCACGGGGGTCCTGACGCCCTGTCTAGTGGAGAGCACACCCTGGGAGCAGCAGCTTAGGAACCGCGCTCCATGCCCTTCCTCTCCTCTCCAACTGTCCAGACACTGCCTATGTCAAGCTGCAGCTTACAACAGAGATAGGAAATCAATTGAGAACAAACACTTGCTTTAAAAACCAAAGCAGCAGGGGGAAAATGAAATCTACTACAGGCACTGTAAAACCTGATCTAAAATGTACTGTAGACCTGGGGACACGGCTCAGGAAAGGAGCACCTGCTATACAAACATGAGGACCAGAGGACAGCACGGGAGGTGGACAGGAGCTTGTTGGCAGCCGGATTAACTGGAATGCTGAGCTCCTGGACCAGGAGTACACCCTCTGTCAGCAAAATAAAGTAAACAGCCATAAAAGGAGACTCCCAGTGACTTCCTCCGGCCTCCACATGTTCATGCACAGGCGTGTACACCTACATACTCATGTGCAAGCATCACACACATATAGCACACACCATACCAAACCACAGAGAGACAGAAAGACAATTGGGCAGATCTACTCTAGAGAGTAGAATATGACACCTAAGACATGGAAGTGAACTAGGAGAACCTAGAAACAGTCTAGACTTCCCTTATGGAAAAACTGAACTATTACAATATAATAAATGAAGGACCTAAATATTCCTATACCATATTAAATCAGAAAGAAACTGTTAAAAGAGCTTCTTAAACTTTTATTACCAAATACTTAACAAAACCAAAGAAAGATATTATTCCCATGGAAGAGCATGTAAAGCAATGTTCACATGCAGAAAATTCCTCCATGATTAAATCTACTGGGGAGCAAAGCCCTCACAAAGACAATAACTGCCTATAAACTAGAGTCTATACAGACGGGCCACATGTCCAAGTCATCCAAAGTCACTCTACACAAACATTCTTAAAATATGTTAACAGGGAGGAAAATGGAAGGATTCCTTGGTGAGACAGCTGACTTCAGGCCTAGGGCAGAAGAAAGGACGTCATGAGTCTGGGACAGCTTGTGCTGCTGCTATATCTGTATCTGTCTTCAAAAGGTGATGGAGATGCCTGGAACAGGCTCCTGAAGCCCAATTCTAAGATGACCAAATCACTACGTATGTCCCTCAGAAGAGACAGCCGTTCCTCACAGGAGAGAGGATGGAAACAGAAAACAGCACTGGGCAACACTAAAGCAGTGGTGCTCATCAGGCAGGACCTGGCGACAGAATTGGAAACTAGCAGCTTTTCAAAAGCATGGTGCAAATAAGGTAATTAACTTAATTGCAAAGTACTTTCCCCATAGGACACTTAGTAACAAGGTTTACATGCAACTAGCATGCAGGCCTAGTATCAGCCTCACCAGACAAACAGTGCTGATAGCTCAAGGGGACGGGCACACCAATCCTCTGTGCCATCCAGTAAGACACTGATACCATCTCCGTAGTAATCTCACCCAAGAATGATTGCCAATCACTGAAACATGTATCATACAAAAAAAAAAAAAAAACTGGAGGTAGTCAACAAAATTTCTGACCAGTAGTCTTCCAAAGTCTAATAATAATAAAAGGCAAGGATTTTGGAATTGTTTAAGAATGAAGAAAATGAAGGACACGTGGGAGATGTGGTTTGAATGAGACGTCTACCATAGTCTCAGGCATTGGTGCACTGGATCGCCAAGTTTGCAGCATTGTGTGGGTAGGTAAGGTGGGGCCTTATTAGAAGTATGTCACACTAGGGGTGGAATTTGAGCCTAAAAATAGAAAACTCACACACGCCCAGTCCCTCTACCTTGACTTGTAGGTCATGATGGAAGCTCTCAGCTTCCACTCCAGTCGCCATGCCTGCCAACTGCCATGCTGGCCCCACCATGATGGTGGTGGAATCCTTACGCCTCTGGAACTGTAAACCCAAATAGAATCTTTCTTCTCCCAGCTGCCTTGGTCACAGTGTTTTATCACACAATAGAAGTAGCTAATAGAGCAGTAAGTCAATATGACTCAGGAATGATTGTTAGATCCAGGCCCAAAGAAAACACGACAGAAAGCTACTGGAGCACGGTGAGGCTGGCCTGGATGAGGTAACAGGATTCTGTCAATGCTATTTCCCTGGTTTTGATCACGTTAAGATGGAAGATGTTAACACTGAAGGAATCAAATGGGGGACATATGGGAATTTATTCTTTGGACTATTTTTGCCAAGTCTGTTTTGTTTTCCTAAGTCTTAAGGGGGTGGATGTGGTTCAGTGGTGAGGCTGTGTCTAGCGTGCACAAAGTCCTACACTCCAACGCAGCAAACAAAGCCCAGGAACTGGTGCAGTCTTGTTTCTAACTCCTGTCACATATGCAGAACTGCAAAGGAGCTGTACCGGCGACTCACGAGTCTCACGGTGACAATCGACAGGGAAGGTTTGAAAGACGACCCAAGGCTGATGAGCCTCAGCATCACTGCTTCCTGCACAGAAGAAAGACGGACAGAGAAGTCAAAGATCAAAGTCGGACGCTGCGGCTAAGAACTCGGCAGGTCAGAGCACCTGCTCTTCCACAGGACCAGAGCTCAGTTCCCAACACTCCCACCAGGAGGCTCACAACACCTGTTCCTTCCAATCCCAGGAACCGGGCACCCTCTTCTGGCCTCCAGAGGCACATGTGGTTGCGTATTTTTAAAAAGGGTTAAAGTCACATGTATTGTTATATAACCCCATCTGAAATTCTCACAGTGACGGGAGCACTCCTTTGATGAGTGCTGAAGCTGCTTTCTGAGTCCGTTATTACACACAATGTAGGACATCACCACAGCGGAAGAGGAGGGAAACTCGGACTGATGGAGTTAGCACAGCCCCTCTACAGTGACAGTGGTCAGCAGCAGTCCGCCCTGCAGGCCATGCCTCCCCCACCATGATGGACTCTATCGCTTCTTAAATCATGACCCAAAATAAATCCTGTTTTCTGTACTCTGTTTTGTTGAGTACTTTGTCACAGCAGTGAGAAGAGCAATGCAAGTCTTCTCCCCTGACATCAGTGGGTACACTAGAGGTGTAGGGAACAAGGCAGGCCAGGCATGGTGGTGTACGCCTTTAACCCCAGCACCCAGGAAGCAGAAGGAGGCAGATCTCTATGAGTTCGAGACCAACCTGGTCTACCTTCTAAGTTCCAGGGCAGCCAGGGCTACATAAAGAAACTATACAGGAACACCTGGGAGAGCAGAGAGATTCTCACACATTCTTTTGATTCTACTAACAAAACTCTTGGTTTGTTTTCCCACTTATTCGACTTTATCTCTTTTTCTGTTTTTGAAAAGTATGGTGAGACAGGAGATAGCATCCCTTGGGCAGTGGGGGCAGCACTCCATAAAGACGTGAGGTGGGGGTGGAAGACCATCTTCACTTACATAATAAATCCCAAGCCAGCCTGCGCTATGAGACTACATTGTAAGTAAAATAAAACACATTTCTAATTCTATCTAGGAAGCATGTAGACTATTATGAGGTCACAGAGAGACCCTACAGAGAACACCACACAACAGACCCTACAGAGAATGCAACCTGGGGGAAAAAAAGAATGCAAAACTTTGAAGATCAAGTAGTTACACAGACGGTAATAATAAATGTCTGGATATGAAAAATTAAGACCAAAAAGGAATCTATTTCTCTCTTTGATTTAAAATGACATATTTACAAGAAAGAAACTCAGCACAAATTGAATTTGGTCATCTGGAGTAAGGAAGCAAGGAAAATCTGTATGTAGCCTCTTACGCAGACTCCTCTAACTCTCCAATAATACCATTATTTATAGAATGAAAATGTATTACAATATATTTATCATCACAAAATTAAGCATAGAAACCTTCTGAGCTACCACCCTAACCTACAAGATAATTAGACATTTACTTAAAGGCAATTTCTTGGGGAGTTGATGCGATGTATAATTCAAAGAGTCTATTATCCGCAGTATATGCATGCCTAATGCAGTGGCCACTAGCTAGCAGCACCTGCGACATGACCGCACTCACCACTAGCACCTGGGGCGGTGCAACTATCTACAACCCCAGCAGAGACAGGAGGATGAAAATGAAGAGTCTGAAGCCAGGGAACTCGAAGCCAACTTAAGCTACAAGGAGGGTGCAAAGGAGGAGGAAGGGAGGGGAAAGGAAGAAGGCAGCACTAACCTGGGCGTGTGAACGATAAAATACACACAAGATTTCAAAGATTTAATATCAAAGTAACATTTTAATACTTCAATAAATTTTCTTAGCTTAAATCCAGAAGTGATATTTGTATATATATACAAATATATAATAAACTACACTAAAATTAGTACATTTGTTTCAATACCACTAGTAGAAAACTTTCACTCCGGTATGTGGCACTGTGCAATGCTGTCTCAGATGGTAGTCAACAGCTTAGGGTGTCTCTGAGCTCCCTTTTCCTCCTGTGTTTCCTAGAGAGCTTACTCACTAGACACCATTGCACACCACACAGAGCAGTGGGGACGCAGTGACAGTGAGTGACTCAGGGGAAACTGTCCATCTCCTAAAGTCACACTGTGATTCGAGCTGTAACAAGAGAGAAATGACCTGGCTTGGCCTTACAAGACAGAAACTAGAAAAGAGGACAAGGAAACCACCTACTCAAATCTGTCTAGCTTAGGTGCTAACAGAGACTGGGAACATGCTGGAATTATCTTGGAAATGCAATGAGAATCATTTTACCACACCCCAAAACAATAAAGCAACACCTAGTATAAAAGGAATCTGAGGGAAACAGGAGATCTGACCCTTTGGTCTCTGCGGGCACCAATCATGCCTGCGATGCACAGACATGAAAACAAAACGGAGGAATAACCTGTTTCCATCTCCTCCTTTTTCTTCACACTGTTTAAAATACCAGAGTAAAATTAGTCTAGAGTAAACAGAGGATGATTGTCTCAGAGGATGAAGTTGCTTTAAGGAAGGACTGACTGAGAGGAGGAGCAATCTTTAAAGGATGATGCGACCTCCTCCCTCGTGAGTGTGTTTTCATGGTATATAAACTTGTCAAAACTCTTCAGATCACACAGTTTAAGTAGATGAGCTCATTTCATATAAACTAAACGCCAGTAAAGTTGACTGAAAGTGCACAGGGAACAACAGCAAACAAGCAAATCTGAGGGGCAATATCCCATCCCTGTGCACGTGTGCAGATGTGGGGGGAGCAGATTCTACCACTGAGTTTCGACTGAACTTCACACTGCTGGAAGGGTCAGGAGGCAGAAACACAGACAGGCCTCTGAGGAACTCAGAAGGACCCCAGGCTGACAGCTAGCAAGAAAACAGGGACATCTGTCAACAACCATAATTCTGCCCACTACTAAGCCTACAAGATAAGCCAGAGCGTCAGGAAGAGACAAGAGGCAGACGATCCTGAACTTCCCTCACCAGCTGGGCAGACCCCGGTTTCTAGCGAGGCTGTCAGCTGCTGAGTTTGGAACCACTGTTTATGCAGCACTAAAAAGCAGATTTTAGGAAATACGGCTAATTTCTCTTTAATGCTGCTCCTCTTCATCACTAAATCAAACTCTAATATTATCACGTCACCATAAGTGACTAATTCAGCTTCCCTAGTTTAAGAAAGTCTTTGTAGCTTGTCAGGCCGCATTTCCTCCATCAACTGTGAGCACAAACAAGACTATGAACGTGGTGTGCACCCATCTGCCTTCCTAAGCAGATGAGGGCGAGGGACAAGGAGGAGAGAGGCACAAAGAGAGGGGAAAGGGAAAGAAGAGGGTGGGGAAGAGAGAGCAGGCTCGGTTCTCATCCACCCATACAAGAATCAACAAACGGTAAGAAAAACTAATTTTGAGATCTAACGTGACTAATCCAAGAATGTTCGGGGACAAGAAGAGCTCAAGACTCTGATTCTCTTTGTTCCAACCCCTAGTTTCCATCAGCGGAATTCAGCCTTGTTTACGCATTACTTCTTGTTGTTGTGTATGTGCACATATGTTTGTGTGTTTGTTATACACGTGTCACGGCGTGCGTGCGGAGGTCAGAGGACAACTTGTGTTGTCAGTTTAGCTGCAGAGACTAAACTTCAGGTTGTCCTATCTGGAAGCAACTGAGAATTTCAGGCCTCAATTTGGGCTTTCTTCCCCAAAAGTATTTATTTTATTTTTGTGTGTGTGTGGCAGAGAAGCACATGAGTGTCGGTGCCCCAGGACCAGTTACAGGAGGTTATGAGCCGGGGTGAGGAGCCGTACATACGGAAGCGCTTGTCTGTGGCATCATCTCTCCACACACCCCCATTTCCATTTCGGTACTTTTTAATCTTTAATGGAACGTTAAACAAGGACTCTACTCTTACACCTCTGATAAAATTCTATAAAAGCACAGAGTTTCAAATTCTCATATAGGCAAAGTTTAAGCATATGCAACACTACTTTCTAAAAAGTAGAGGACTGCCTGGCTAACATGTGCAGGGCCCTTGGTCTCATTTCCACTACTGAAATAAATAAGCAAATAAAACATTTAAAAACCAATGTTAAGCTTAACTCTCTGTAAGGTAAGAAAATTAAAATGTGAAACTTTTAAATCTCAAACATATAAACATATAAAGTAGTACAGACATCAGAAGTACTTCTTAAATGAAAGAATCCATAATGCACCGAGTATGGACTTATTCTAGACCAAGAAAAAAGTGACATTGTTTGAATGATCAAAAAGAAATTGCATTAGGGAAATAGTCCACAGAACCACTTAATCAAGAGATTAACAAGTATTAATTCTCAAATTTCTGCTATGCTTCACACACATCCAACAATAATTCTTCTCCTCCGAGGATGCCAGCAGTACCTGGAATCCCAGCAGCAGTCAGCCGGAGGCAGAAGAACCAAGAGTTCAAGGTCAGCCCAGACTACCTGCAATCTTGCCCTAATTAACTAATTAAAACTTTAAAAAATGCTGAGTATAAAACTGACAGAAGCCCCTTCCCTCCACCCCTATTTTGGCAGTGGTAGGTGTGGAACCCAAAGCCCTGTCCACCTTAATGAACTCCTACAAGTGAAGGGCAGTGTCTCGGACACCTGGTCTAAAAGTGACTGAGAACCATGGCCTATGTAAAGCCATTCAAACACAGCTTCAATTTCTCAGCTTGGAAAGGGGCACACACCTGGGAGCAGCTTTTCTACCAGCCTGTCATCACCCTTTCGACAGAACGACATCCTAACATTTCTTCTCCTATGATAGTACAACTTACCATATAACACACAGTTTCCTGAGTTCAAATTCCTAGCCTCAGTTCAATTCTCTCAACCCGCTTCCTCTAGAACATGTGGCAAAGTGAGAAATAAACTATAAACAGTGTACGTGGAAGTCTTCAGCACAATGACAGACACACAGCACACATTCCCTAAGGATAATGATGGCCATGACGACAAATATCTAATTATTCACTTACCACATGATCAAATCTATATGCTTTATCTCCTAGAGTCACACAATTCTCCCTTCTAGCTAATTATCTCTAAATACCTTGGGTAAGTCTGAGGCTAAAATCAATCACTAAAAGAAAAAGGGGCATAGTGGCAACTTCCTCACTTCCAACTGAGCTCTGCCTTCTTCCAAGCCTCAGATGCCTCAGCTGTGGGCAATAACTGAAAATATATATTCATTAGGTTTTGCTCTAAGTTTTGTTGAACATTATTATTTAATCACAGCCCGTATGTAATATAAGACTAATAGGACAACGTTCAAACACAACACCGTGAATAAAGAAAGCAATCAATCAAAATCATCTTGCAGCCCATTTTAGATCGACATTTCTTAAACTGTGGGTCATTATCTCATCAGGGTCACATAGCTCAGTGTGGAGGTCATGAGAAATTTGGCAATGTTAAGTTTCTGAACATGCACTGTCTGAAAGTTACTTTAAAATCAGATGTGAATGACTCTGAGTAGCGTGTGCCCCCTGAACCAGGTGACCTCAGCAAAGGGTTGGCTCTGAACACACAAGCACTTCACACTGTGCACACCATTCCATGCACAAACCCACACTGCCTAAAATGTGTTGGGTCAGATTTGAGATCACTGTGACATGCTGTGTTTTTACTGTCCATAAAAAGTTTCCTGCCCTTAAAGAAACACAATGGTTTAGTCATGGAAAACAGAGACTTTTAATATATTCCTACCAGTATTTCTCGGAATGCAAGTATCAAATTAGTGTATCTCTTAATTATATTGTATTAGAATGTTTGCTTTGAAAAACAAATTGCTCGCTCAAGTTTCATTTCAAAAAATTATTCAGTGAATTTTGGCTTAAAATTAGAACAAAAATTCCAACAATTTCTGAAATTGCCCTAAACACACTACTGCCATTTATACTACACAATTAAGCAAAGCAACATTTTCAGCACTAACAATTATAAACTCAAAATATCAATCAACTCTGGAAAAATACTAAAAATGTCTATACCCTGTATATCAAATATTCAACTAAGATTAATTCTTTATGTAAAAATTAGCAAGCATTTCTATCATATTAGTCTGTAAATTTGCTTTGTCTTTAATAAATGATATAACCAAAATAATTGCTTTAAATTTTACCTACTGCCAGTAAATGATTTAATTTGTATATATATTTTACATATCTATACCCAGGGCTGAATCAGGAGAGGCCAGTGTGAAGCAGGGCTCTCCCAGTGTGAATCAGGGCTCTCCCAGTGTGAAGCAGGGCTCTCCCAGTGTGAAGCAGGGCTCTCCCAGTGTGAAGCAGGGCTCTCCCAGCTGTGCAAAGCTGTTTTAGCTCTAGCTGTTTCTTAGAAATGAGGGAGGAAGAAAGTGCATTAAAACTATCAACTATGAAAACTTGTTTCTTGGACTGTAGAGATGGCTCAGTGGTTAAAAGTGTTGGCTGCTCCTGCCGACATCCCAGGTTTAGTTCCCAATACCCATGTTGGATGGCTCACAACCATCTGTTAACTCCAGCTCCATAGGACTGGATGCCCTCTTCTGGCCTTCACAGGCACTTGCATACATGTTGCATACACAGACAGACACACACACACACACATACACACACAGGTGTAAATTAAACAAAAAAATTAATATAAAATTTGCTTCTAATTTACTCCCTAAGGATTTGCAGAATACCTCTGAGACGCACTACTAAACATCTGGGTTTACACGTAACATAACAAAGCTTACAGTCTTAGAGATTACTGAAAACATCTCCTGTTTTGTTCTCTTCCAGTCTTTGTTCATATACCATATACCACAACCATGCAGCAGGAATGTTAAAGCATTTGGGGGAGAAGAAATTTACACAAAGTAAATAAGACATAGCCTCTACCTTCAAAGAAAGTAAAGAGAAAAACAGAAAATCACATCAGACACTGAAAGTAAAAACCTACTAACTCTACTTAACAATAATCAATAATCAAGACATGTTTCCTCGGACAATCTTTAAGTGGGGTCCTAAAAGAAGAAAGAAGTCTCCAGGCAGAGAACTACCAGGTGCAGAGATGAATACACACATCCGTCCGGTCTGCCCTCTGAACCTGTGAACTCCACATCCACAGATGCAACATCCTCAGCTGAACTCAAGATCAAAACATTAGAGATAGAAATAAAAATGCAGAAAGTGCTTGTTGGAGCTGAGGAATGCTCAAGCAGTAAACAGCTGGCTCTGCAAGTATGACGATCTGAGTTCAGACACCAGGAAGAAGGTTAAATCCAGCCACTAAGCTCAACACCAGGATGCCAGAGACAGATGGATCCCTAGAACACAGTGGCCGCCCAGACTATCACCGCTGGTGAGTTCCAGGTTCATGGGCAGACTTGCCTCAAAAAGTCAAGCAAAGAACACAGTAGGACATACCAGATGTCAACCTCTGATCTCCACACACACGTCCTAACACACAACTATGTGCAAACTGCATGAGTATGGACACACACAAAGAAAAACTGTTGTGTAACTGAATACACACATTTTCCTTGTCCTGAACACAGGGTTTAACAATTGTTTACATCACCTTTGTATTGTATTAGCTAGCAATAATTATTAGCTGTTACTATAGTTAGAGACGAGTAGCCAGGGTGATACAGCTGCTTATAAGCTCTGCTACAGATAGCAGGGGGGAGGGGGTTCTGGGACCAATGCTGAGGGACAGCTGCACACACACATGTACATGTGCAAGCAATCATAACATTTCCACAGTTTGTATACCTGGACACACAGCCAGTCTTCTGTATACAAATGACAAATTGAAAATGATGTGACTACTTCCTTGATTATCACCAGTTAGTACACAAGCAGTACCACGTCCAAGAGAAAATCTGTTCTTCCCGTTCTCACTGGAGGAGGGTAGGGCTTAACTCCCAGGACCTGGGCAGTAAAGGGAAATCTGCATGCAGCTAGTTAGGGTCTGTACTAGACAGGCTACCGGCCAAGAGTCCACAGAGGTGAAAATAGAAAGAACAAAAGCAAAAAACCTAAAACGTCAGAGAACAGCAAGATATAATTGTAAACAATGATTAAAAAATTAAAAAGAGAAGACAGATAGGAAAGCAAGTTCCTACATTAATAACTCCTTGGCTTGGTAAGTAATGAAACAAGAGGAGAGAACACACAGTCCAGGTTCCCAGCAGACGATTTTCTTCACCTCAATGTGTGCGCTTCCTTTTAATGAACGTGTCACTTACAAAACACACATCCTGGCATTCGTATCTCACAAGCCCTCAGTTCTCAATAACTTTTACATGAACAGGTTACCACGTGAAAAATTAGTAAATCTGCTAGAAAGAGAGGAAGTTTTCCCAGTTCTGGAAGAGGACATGCACTTTTTAATTATTTTTGGAGGAACTGCTCTTTCACCTTTAAAAAAATTAAGTGTTATCAACTAATTTCCCTATGTCTTTCTTAGAGAATAAATGTTTAAAAAAAAAAGTCCTATACAAGTTTACCTTTATCAATAGCCAGTTCTTATACAGAATCTTACTGGTAAACTATTTTACACAAAGAATATATGCAAATGAGAGTGGAAGGTCTCCAACACTGACATTATTGGTATTTTAGACCAAATAATCTTGCTTTAAGTACTGTCCTATATACTGTTTATATCAGCTTCTATTCATTAGAAGAGTATTCATTACAATAGCAGCAGTTAGTTAATTAGTTCATCTTCCCCACCCCCCACCCCTGCCCCTCCTTTCTCCCTTCATACAGCTGTAAACATCAGAAACACTTCCACGGTTACAAATGAGTTACTACATGCCAGATACAGCTCTGGGATCCTCATTTTTCCTAAAAACAGAGTATCTGTGAGGTAGGTGTTATTTTCCCCACCACAGATAAACTGAGCAGACAGTTGAAAGAACTTGCCAAAGTAAGTGTGAGCACCTGTGTTTGCACCCACGACCGTGGCTTGAGTCCCTGCTCTGTAATCATTGTTAATTACATCATCACATTTTCATGAGATTTTTTAAAAGTAATACAGGAACATAAAAAGCTAACCATTTACATAAAAAGACTAAAACTGCAAGTACTGATAAAGATGGAAGTGCAACTGTAAAGCCTCCCAAACCCCACAGAGGATAAACTGCCCTTCAGCACTAAGGTCACAGCTGCAGCAACCAGAGCGGGTAAGGGAAAGCGAAACCACCACTGGTGAAGCTCTTCTCTACTTTGTCTCTCAGACATTCACAGCACCCCTCCCAGCAAGCTTACCCTTTTCTCCCAAGGAAGCTCAGCTTAGAATGAAAAAGTGGTCTGTAACCTTAAAGGTTCACAATTTAATTGAAGATATAAGAAAAAAACTTAATGAGACTAATCAAGCTAACTATTTCAGTTAAAGATAATGAAAAGAGAGGAAATACAAAACGGGAAAGCGCCACATTGAATATGGAGTGCATATGAGGAGAGGTTCTGTGAACTGTCTTGAGAGTGACAGATAAAAGGCAAAGCTGTGAAGCTGGGGAGAGGGAAAACACGAATAAAATAAAGGAGACTAAAAGGAAAAGCCTGAGCTAGCCAGCTTAAGAGGAAAGTCGAGGCAAAGATGAACACCTTGAGGCTGCCTCAGAAGGAAGACAGACCTGGAGCTGGGGACCAAGAGGGCAGCTCTGTGCACTGTGCTCAGTGTGTGCTGTGCTCTGGGTGTGCGCTGTGCTCAGGGTGTGCGCTGTGCTCAGGGTGTGCGCTGTGCTCAGGGTGTGCGCTGTGCTCAGGGTGTGCGCTGTGCTCAGTGTGTGCGCTGTGCTCAGGGTGTGCGCTGTGCTCAGGGTGTGTGCTGTGCTCAGGGTGTGCGCTGTGCTCAGTGTGTGCTGTGCTCTGGGTGTGCGCTGTGCTCAGGGTGTGTGCTGTGCTCAGGGGGTGCGCTGTGCTCAGGGTGCACTGTGCTCAGGGTGTGCTGTACTCAGTGTGCGCTGTGCTCAGTGTGTGCTGTGCCCAGGGTGTGCTGTGCTCAGGGTGTGCTGTGCTCAGTGTGCGCTGTGCTCAGTGTGTGCTGTGCCCAGGGTGTGCTGTGCTCAGTGTGTGCTGTGCTCAGGGTGTGCTGTGCCCAGGGTGTATGCTGTGCCCAGGGTGTGCTGTACTCAGTGTGTGCTGTGCCCAGGGTGTGCTGTACTCAGTGTGTGCTGTGCTCAGGGTGTGCTGTACTCAGTGTGTGCTGTGCTCAGTGTGTGCTGTGCTCAGGGTGTGCTGTACTCAGTGTGTGCTGTGCTCAGGGTGTGCGCTGTGCCCAGGGTGTATGCTGTGCTCAGGGTGTGCTGTACTCAGTGTGTGCTGTGCTCAGTGTGTGCTGTGCTCAGGGTGTGCTGTACTCAGTGTGTGCTGTGCTCAGGGTGTGCTGTACTCAGTGTGTGCTGTGCTCAGGGTGTGCGCTGTGCTCAGGGTGTGCTGTACTCAGGGTGTGCTGTGCTCAGGGTGTGTGCTGTGTTCACTGTGCGCTGTGCCCAGGGTGTATGCTGTGCTCAGGGTGTGTGCCGTGCTCAGGGTACTCCCAACTGAGGTGCAGCAACACAAATGGGGAAACACTAAGCGGTCTGATTAACGTCAGCTTCCACCACACTAAGTCCGCCAACCCAATTCTTAATTTGTTTTGCTCTATTGTGTATATCTTGCCTCCTCTAACCCAAAGGTTAAGTTTCAAGCAAGCAGATATTTTTATGCTCTGTTCACTTAGATCAATGCCTGGCACAGTGGATGTACAGTAAATATCTTCTACTGAAAAGACAATATTCAAAATAGGAACATATTCAAGAACAAAGATCACAAATGACATCAGCTTTCGAAAGGAGAGCAACCGCACAGAAACATAACTTACTACTGCACTGTGCATTACCATAGCAGCTAGCATTTCCCGAGCTGAGCCAGACGCTGTGCTAGGGGCATCTATGCAGAATGCCACTCAGTCCTAATTACCCTCTGAGAGCCCCAGGTACTATTATCATCATCACAGTTTGACAGGAAACTCATTGAATAAACAATTTGCCCAAGACCACAAAGTAGCAGAGCAGGAACTTGGGCCATCAACTCCAAGTCTGCCTCACTTAGTCGTACAGGATTACTAGCCTCCCTCTTATGTGGGGCTAGAGAATAACACAGCACATCCGGGACAGCAGTGGAGGTCAGACTCTTTGTCCGGACCTTCCCCTATCAGGTATGGTGGAAACTTTCCCACCCTGGAACACAATGATTAAGCATACATATTAGAAATTCAATGGTTTTAAGAATCCAGATGTTGAAAAACCATGAACAAAAATCAATCTTCTAATCGACATTTCAGAGAGTAGCAGATAACAACTGGTAACACCCCAAGTCCACGACCCAAAGAAATCAAAGGGTGTAACCTCTAAGACTGACCTCAAAACTTCCGGAGACAGACTCCCCAAGTCTGCTTCTCAGCCCTCCCTCATCTGCCCTGACGTCTCCCCTGCCCCTCTCCATTCCACCTCTCCTCTCCTACTGGATGACTTTTATAACAAAGTTAATTATCTGTTTCCTGCTCCAAATTTCTCAATCCAATAAATTAAAATCTTATCTTTCTCAAAGAAAACAATCCCACCTGTTTAAGATCCACAGAGAAGGGCCCACACGCCCTGTAAGCATTCTAAAAATCTTACCAGCAGATTCACAGATAAGAGCACACATGAGTCCTTAGAGAAATCGAGACAGGTCCCTCTTAAGTCTAAGATCCTTCTTGAAAATCACTGAAATGGAAAGAAAGCTGGAGATCTAACTCCAATTGCTACCAACAAGAAAAAGCTAAAATACTGGAAATCTTAAAAATTAGATCTTCATTAAATTAATCATCCATCTAATCAGACATCAACTTTCAGATAAACTAACCTAATTTTATATTTACAACAAAATCTACAGGAAATTTGCCTAAAAAAGAGAAAATAAAGCAAAAGACCAGAGCTAACAAGATCATCATTGCTAAGAAATGTCTCCATCTTCTACCTGGCCTGTGGGTTCTTAAATACTTAAATATGTAATTCTGTTAAATAAAACAGTTAAAAGCATAACCAAATGGCTCTCAAGTCATAAAGACCTTCCAAATACACAAGCATTGGAGGAATTAGAGAAATGGATTGAGATCAAGAGCAGACACTGCTCTTGCAGAAGACCCCAGTTTGGTTCCCAGCACCCACATCAAGTGACACCGCTGGCTTCTCCGGACATCTGCACCTAAGTGGGCATATCCACCAATATAAGTATACACCCACATATATGCATATACACATATACACATAATTAAAAATAATATAAATCTTCTTTTAAAACCATTAAGAAGCATTTATTACTTATATGCTGATAAAACCAACTTTTCTAGACTTGAAGAAAAAGTATTTCTGAATGCTATCTTGTGTTTAAGGAACATTAAACACACATAAATCGTTTTATGAAAACAAGAAGAAAAATTAGGTATCTACTAATAATATGTTCACCTAAATAAAGATATTTCCATCTCAGTTTGAAATATAACTGACACAGATAAATCTATTCAGCTTCACAAGTCTCCAAAGCTTTCTATTTCCAGAGTTAAAAAGGCAGGCAGTAAAGAGTGAGAAGAACTGATAACTGAATTGCATTCTAGGATTTCTCAATGGGCAACCTGAACCATCATCACTATCGGGGAGGAAAAAACACTAATTATTTAAGAATAAAGAGTAAAAGTGTTCCATTCAGTACTAGTGTCTTTGGAAATGAAAGTCCAGCGATGTTTAAAAGATCTTTCTTGTCTGTCAGTAGTTATCATTTTCCAGTTTTTAGATGTTTATGAAACAAGACAACAAACACAAGGGCTCATTGAAATGTTGAGCAAAAACAATGCCTGATTCTGACCTGATACCACACCACACATTAAAAAACAGGGAACTTGGCAAATTAACATCAGTGAATCGTATATATGAGTTCCACACAGTTCCCCCCCACCTCTGTTTTTTTGAGACAGGGTTTTTCTGTGTAACAGCCCTAGTTGTCCTGTAACTATCTCTGTAGACCAGACTGTCCTTGAACTCACAAAGATCCACCTGTCTACAGAGTGCTGGGATTAAGGGTGTGTGCCACCAAGGCCCAGCTCAATTCTCTTCTACTCACAGCAAATCCTGTGAAGAACGCACTTTCCCCGTGAGCGGGTGCTGAAGAAGTGGCCTGTCCAAAGTCAAGAGGTTAAGAAAGGCACTCCCCATCTCACTGGGCCTTCTGCCCCCAAGTATGGATGTGTAGTTCCAGGTAAATGAGACATGAGCTAGTTAGCAACTTGTTGCTGGGTCCAGGAATGTTTTCAACCACTGGTTGTAGTTAGTTATAAATTAACTCAATACTTTTGGTGAGGCAAATTCTCAGACCTAGGACACCATGCCAAGTTCTATCACTCCTTAGCGTCTCCTAAAAAGCAGACCTAAAACATCAACCAACTATACATACATTCTTCCAACAAACAAGCATCTTGCCTTGCAATGCCACCTACAGTGTTGTCAGTACTGAGAAGTGGAGTCTGGTGGCACAGGCCTACACTACTCCCAGCACTGACAGTCCTTGGGAAGCTGACACAAATGGGCTTTAAAATAAATAAATAAATAAATAAAAAAGCACTGTGGGATGTGAAAGCCCAAGGCAAACACAGTGTGTTCAGTGGTGATCTCTTGGAGATAAGGCTAAGGTAAAATGGTGTTAACCTTATTTTAGCTTTTAAGATTTACAAATATTAGAGCAGTCATATAGTATAGGAAAAGGTATTCATCACAATATACCAGGTGGACAAATACACAGAGAGGGTGAGAAAGAACTACCTCCTTCCAAAAGCCACCCAGATTTTCAGTAGCAGGGGGAATACGCTTAGCTACAAACCACACAAGAACCTGACTTGTGGTTCTGATGCACAGCTGTGCTTTAGGTCTGATGGGGAAAAGCAGATGAGAGCCGAGCAGTAAGATCTCCTGTGCACTCCACCCACTGCAGGGAGACCACACAACAGAGCACTGGTTCTCCTGTTTCCTGGCTAAGCTCAGCGTGTCAGAGAAACTGAGTATTTACAAAATTTACAGAACATTTTAGAAAATTTTTCTTTTAATCTTTCTATTGTCCCAGAGCTCAGTAAGAACCGCAATAGTTTCTCAAGGATTTCACGATCTCAAAGTATCCTAGGAATAATTTTAAGTACATTTATACATAAGCATGTAATTACTAGCATATGTATAAACATCATATTCATTTAAGAAATATACTCCATTTGCATATGATATGAAAGGTATTACAAGAAACTATCAGTGAGGAAGCATGGAAAATAGCAAAAATCTGATTGTATCTTTTCAGGCCTCTCCCAGAATGGTTTTATACTAAACGGGAAAAGTCTCAAAACAGAAAGATATTATAGCAAGAGTTCACTATTTGAAAATAAATTTACTCATCCATTTGCAATGCTAATGAACATACACCAAAAAGTTCACTTGGTCTACTAAGTATTGCCATAGTAAACTATCTATTTGGAATCCTTGCAGACATGAGAAGAACACCTATGGCTTTTTAACTTTGCTGCCCATTCATTGATAAAATCACTTTAAAAGGCCAAATGTTTACTGTAAGACTTTGAAAAGATAAAAAAAAAAAAGAAAAGATAAAACAAATCCAGGCATAGTTGTAGATACCTATAAATGCAGCACCCCAGACACTGAGGCAATAGCATCTCAAATTTAAAGCCAGAATGGATTATAGCAAGGACGACTGTCTCAAACACACACACACACACACACACACACACACACAGCCCCACAAAAGAAAAAAAAACTATATGCTTTTTATTCAAAGAGAAAAAGAGAAATCAAAATATCAATTACACATAGAGAATGAACAGTTCACACTCTATTAATCTGCAGATTAAACCAACCACAAATGGAAACTATTCAGGGGGAAAAAATTAATATAGTAAATTTGTAGACCTTTTTATTGTGGTCCCCTACACGATATAGTATAACAAACGTTAAATGTTTATACTGTATTATGTATTACAAATAATCCAGAGGCTAATTTTAAAGTATACAGGAAGATGCATATATAGCATATGTTTATATTAAAAATTAAATATGCATATATAGCATATTTTATATTACATGTTATATGTAAATACTTTTTATCACATTATTTATGGGGGACACACATAACAATGCATACTGTGGAAGTCAGAGGACAACTTTTGAGACTCATGTTGGTTATAGGGAAGAAACTCAGGTCCTCAGGCACGGCGGCAAGCCACCTCACTGGGCCCGCTAAATATTTCTTTTATGTAAGAGGCTTAAACATCCACAGATTCTGATATCTCCAGGGTTCCTATAATACAGAGGGACCACTATAGTACATATAGCTTTGAAACTAACTGAAAAGGAATCACAATTGTGCTGTAGTATACAAAAAAAGAGATCTAGAAACAAAATTTGTAAGAGCAGGTAAATATACTATCATCTGACACAGGTATTAGTGTTTGCTGACACAGGAAACACTGTTTTAACGCTAGTTGTAGCCAGGTGTGGTGAAGCATGCCTTTAATCCCAGCACTCCAGAGGCAGAGGCAAGTGGATCTCTGAGAGTGTCGCGGCCAACCTGGCCAACAGAGTGAGTTCCAGGACAGCCTACACAGGTACATTGCTACATAGCAAGACCCTGTCTAGGAAAAACTAAAAACAAAACAACAAACAAGCTAACAGAAAACATTAGCTGTAACATTAAAACTTGCACTAAGTGAATAGCTACTCCTTTGTAGGCAATACATTTGCAATATATTTACTCTTAAAGATAGCAATTTGGTTTATAATATACATTCAAATTACTTAAGTGGTTTAAGATATAACACTTAAAAAACAAAATGGAAAAAATTTTGAACTAAATTTTCCCCCTTTTTGGCTCTTCAAGTCAGGGTTTCTTTCTGTGTAGCCCTGGCAGTCCTGGAATTCACTCTGTAGACAAGGCAGGCCTTGAACTCATAGAGATCTGCCTGCCTCTGCCTCTGGAGTGCTGGAACTAAAGGTGTGGACCACCATGGCCTGGCTGGACTAAATTCTTTATACTGATTTAGTAATAAGATCATGACTTCAAGAGGTGGATGCATCAAACCTTAACATTTCTTAGAATCTGACTTGACATCTTTGTCTGATTTAAAACAATTTGAATGCTTTTAATTTCATATTAAAAGCAAATGCTTTACAATTTATTTTCAGAACCTTTCAAAAGTAAGCTCCTACCACTGGGGATGTAGCTCAGTGGTAGAATGCCTGATCAACATGCATCATGCTTCCGAGTTCAAATCCCAAGTAGGGGTGGGAGGACTTACTCCTTCACAAATTCTTTTAGCCGGAATACAAAACGAGTATCTCCTCTGTGTCAGCTGTGGAGATTTGAATGAGAACAACCCATAGGCTCATATTTGAATGCCTGGTCTCCAGTTGGTAAAAACTGTTTTGGAAAGACTAGGAGGTGTGGCCTTGTTGAAGAAAGTTTACCACTGGGTGGACTTTGAGTTTCTCTCGTGCATACATGAGCTCTCAGCTAGTTCTCCAGTGCCATGACTGCCTGCAGCCATGCTTACCCACCATGATGGTCAGATTCACCCTCTGAAACTGTAAGCACAATTAAATGCTGTGGGGGTGGGGAGGGGGGCTACATCATGAAGCTTTGTCACAGAAACAAAAAAGAAACTAAGACTTCAATTATGGCATCTTTAAACGTGGGTCTCATCTTTTTAGATCCATTTAGAGAGAATCATGCCTGCTTCTTAGTCCATACTTCTCAGCACTATGAAGGCAAATCATTACAAAGCATCACATCATCTGGAAAACAGAACCCACGTAAAATGGCCAATCTGGCCTTGTAGTTCAATGTAACTCACTTTATACGCCGGTAGATTTAGCTGTCCTCTGCCAGGGGATTATAGACTTCAGCCCACAGTCCTAGCACCATCAACTCCTTGATTTTATGCATGAGATCCCATTGCAGCAGTTATAGCTCAGTCCATTGTCATCTACGGCTGCTTTCACATGGCGGGCAAGGCACTACAAGTTGTGACAGAGCACGCTGACCCACACAGAAAGGTTGCCAACCCCTCCTCATGTCCCTCAAGCCTTCTCCAAGAATCATCTTCAAAGTATATTTAAATGAGCTGCTGCTAAGCCACACATGCTCTGGAGCCCTCTGGTCCTAAGATACATACAGATACAAACCCTCAAGGTTCTCTTATTAATAGCAAAACTGCCACAACAAAGAATATAGATGTGACCATTCCCCACAATGAAATCCCACCATATTAGTATAACATGTTAATGCTAAACAGTTGCCTTTTTAAAACACTTAAGCATATCTTTGCCCATGTAAGAAATGGGGAAAGTATAAAAAAAAAAACTATACAGCAGATATTCCAATCACTGTCTCCTCACTCTAACATCAGGGTAGACCTACCTCTTTGCTTAAAAAAATATCGATTCCTGGATTTCTGCCAACTGGACATTCTCTTAAGAAGCCAAAGTAGCTTTGGAAGGCACTGAATTCAAGCTAAGGAATAGAAAGATGATTATGTATTTCTACTCCCTATCTTTTATCCTTGCCAAAGCCAACACCAAACGGTAAACATAAGATGCCTGAACATTCTGAAGTACCCCTAACACTTCTGTGCCAACACAGGCCATCCCTCCACTGTATGGACACAAGCTGCTATCCCTGAATGAGAGAGCTAAAAACAGTCTTCGCCTTCAGCAAGTTTCAGCCCCACTCTCAGTATGGAGACCAGGCTGAGCTGTGGTGGTGCACACTTTTCATCCCTAGATCACCGAAGGAGGCAAAGGACAGTCAGGACTACACAGAGAAACTGGGGGGGGGGGGGGGGGGCGGGGACACCAAGATTATAATAATATCAGAAAGTATCAAACACCTGACAAGAGTTTGGAGCAACTAATTTTCCATTTTATGTGTAAGTTCCCTAACAAAGTCCTGTCTTCTGAACACGTATCTCAGGATCTAAGCACTCTATTGAGTACTAACTGTTTCTGAGACAGAATTAGATCCCGAGACTGGGTGGGCGGCTAGGTTTTAAGACTGCTCATCTTTTCAGCTGCCATTTTTGCTCACTTACGAAGCATCTCTTTGGAGAATGTCTTCTCCTCTTGTTATGCCTGTGCCTAAGCTAACAACCTCTGACCCGTCCCCCAAACTTAAAACTCATCTTTCGGCTCTTTACTCAGTATTATTGATCTCAGAAACCTAAAGGTTTGAAGACCGATGCTCATCTATCTCTACCCACACTGCCGCATGGTACCCAAACTATTTTTCGGTCTTGAAAGCTACGTGGGGCAGGGTCCTGTGGATATAGCTCAGTCGGCAAAGTACCTGCTAGAATGCACAGAGCCCTAGGTTCCATTCCCGACACTACATAAGCCAGAAATGGTGGCACACACCAGTAAGTTTAGCATTCCGGAAGTCAAGGCAGGATCAGGAGGATTAGAAGTTAAAGGTCATCCTCAACTACACAGCAAATTCAAGGTCAGCCTGGGACAAGAGAGTCAAAAAACAAAGAGTAAGTGAGAAGCAGTTAAGAGAGGGAGGAAAAGAAAAACAGAATGAGCCAACACAAGAACTAGATGGACATTCAGCTCTTAACCCCAAATTCAACATCCAAAGCAAAGTCTGCTGCTGCCCATTTCTGAATTCTTGCTCATGAGAAACTACTAGCATCAAGCTAAAAAACATCCAAAGCATTTCCTTTTTCACGCCTCCTTCTGTGCAGCCACCATAGTGTAAAAATGTTGGTTTCCTAGAGTCAGCATAATATCTTTGTGCCAAAATATAATTTCTCCCAATCACTTGAAACAGCCCTCTCTGGAGCGGCTTTCAAACGCTTCTATGAACTGTAACCATGCAGCTATATAGGCAGTATACACCTACCCTAACCCTCACTGAAACCCTCCACAGTCAGCAGGGTTCCCACCAAGCTAACTTCCTAGTTAGACCTCACCTTTTACATGTTCTGACTCTAGGTCTTTAATATTTTGTTTGTATATGTTCTTTTCTTTCTGAGGAACCCTTCCAAGATATGGCTCGGAGACTCCGATTATTCCTGGGTAGTCCAAAATCAACATTTCCCTAATGAACGTGCAATGACAGTCCCTGGCGAACAGTGATCGTAGAGTAATAATGATAACACATCCCCCCCTCACATTTTTAAAAACATCTGTTTAATTTGACTACTACTAGTACCACTACTACTACCACCACTGCCATGCGTGTGCACATGACACAAGCCACGCGTGTGCAAGTGACACAAGGCAGAACAGCTCTGTAGAGTCGGTTTTCTCCTCCCACCTATGGTTCTCCGAATTAGACTCAAGTCCTCAGACTTAGACAGAAAGCAGCTTTATCCACTGGGCCATCTCCTACAGTTTTATGACATTTATATTGGATTGCCTCTGTCATTGGTAAGAAAAGGTATCCCAAGGACTGAGAGTATCAAACGTTTCATTATTTTTACGTTCAATAAAGTACTTTCATAATTTAAAACCAATTTGCAAAGCAGATCCTCAAGTTAGTAAACAAACTGACTAGATATAATACACACTCAAAGTAAAATTTTCAGGTTTACATCCCCCTTCTTCCCAAAAAGCAAAGTATCCAAGACTAGGCTTCTCAATTATCTTTTCTGAAAAACAGAATACATGACTTTCTCAGAGTAACAAGATAAGGTTAACAGATCCAAAAGCATGTTTTATTCTACACCTAAAGTTACATTCACCAGTCAATATTTTCATGCCAATTCCCATTTACACTAAGTAGAATTTACAGTGTCTTATGAAAACATGAGAAAAACAAAGCGTAAGGAAAAACAAAAAATGCTAGAAGATCCAAAAGAAGGTAAAGTGATCAAAGAAATGGAGGGGGAAAAAAAGCTAAAAGTACCCTAAGTTTAAAAAGTTGGGACAGCTGACAGAAGAGAATACCAAAGTTTATGAAAGCAAGAAAACAACCCATGGTTGTTTTAGCACTTCTTAAACTGTATCTCAGAAGTCTGAGGAGGCAAGATGAAGGTGAGTGAATTGTTACACAATGCAGAAACTGATAAACTTTCAGGCTCATTACTTTAAAAAGAGTGGGGAGGAGAACAGGACCCAACCACCGCGAAATGTAACAAACTTTCAGATTTAATCTGATCCTAAATGTAGAGATTACGATGGATGGGCAAGCCCAGGTTCCCATTCATCTCTACAGAGCATCTGACTCTGCCCACATTCAGTTGTGTGAATGGACCAGAATTCTCGGTCTTACACTACCTGTGCTCCTTGCTACACAAGATCCCACGGTATGTTTTAACCCTTACAGAGCTCAGTTTGACCTTATATATGTGAAACATTACTTTTCTGTATTTCTAAGCACTCTTAAAATACCTGAAATACTTTCTTGAAAGAGTAAGAAGTTTCTCCTAAAATGACAACTGGCGCCAAGTAAGAAAACTCTCAGGCATGGCCTATCAGTCCCCGGTAAAAATGTGCTATCACAGAAAATACGTGACAGCAAAAGAGAAAAGAGTATTAGGAGTATTGGGAAAGAAGAGCTGGAACTTCCAGAAAATGGTGCTGCATTAAGGGCTCTCTCCAGATTCAGTGTCCATGAGTTCCGCATCCTAGAAACGCGGACTCTCCTGACCTACTGAAACGTGCTAGTCCACCTCACAGTGGAATCTCTGGACTCGGGAAATAAGGCGTCGGGAGCACCAAGCTCCCGTGTGGACTAGAATGAAAAGTGGTCTTCCTCTTATGGACAACTTCAAAACAACAGTTCAGAAAGAAATTTTAAAGAGTTGATTCAAGTGATTCCCACGTGGGATTCCATGGGAGTTTCCCTGAAACAAAAACCACTATGCTGGATCACAACCGGTAGCCAGGAAAAATGTACAGGACACAGGACAAACCTGTCCATGGGCTTTCTCGATTTCCCTTGCCAGTCAGAGTGCAGAGAGGTGCAAACGCCCACTCTGGAGACACAGCTCCTCTAAGAGAAACTCCATCACTCATGCAAACTGATGCCTCTCCCCCCAGCAGGAAGGGCAAGTCTCTACAGTCGACCCTCCGGAGAAACAGTCAAACTCCAGCATCAAGCACCCACCGGTTCCCACTTGCCACTCTAGAATGTCCCCCTCCCCCGAGTCTACTCACGCTTCAGAGACGAGCGGTGGCGCTGACAATGTGGACTGACTCCCTTCCTCCTTCGGGCTGAGGCGGCAGCTGCGAAAGGCTCGGCGCAGAACTGAGGAAGAAGCGGTGCTAAGCGTCGCTCCACCAGGCAACCACCCGGGTCTCTTCCGCGCTGCCGGGGTAGAAGCGGCGGCAGTGGCCCCGCTCACCGTTTTTTCCTCTTCCTGAGTCTCTGCAGGCTGTAGCTTCTGCCCGTCCTGGGCCACTTGTCCCGGGACAGTCACGATCGGAAAGCTCGATGATATTTTGTTTGGGTAAAGTTTCCTCTGGGCGGAGGCGGCGGCCGGCCCCCCGGGTCCCCCCCGGCCCCGCTGCCCTGGGGGGCTGGGGCGGGGAGGGCGCGCCGAGAACTCCCGGAGTCCCGCCGAGGAGCCGAGGGGGGCGGCGGCGGGCCCAAGGAGAAGCCCCCCAAAAGGGGGTGAAGGGGAGGGGAGGGGAGGGAAAGGAGAGGACTGCGGCGCCCTGGCCGCTCACCACGCCGCCGCGACCGTCTCACATCGGGGTCCCCGCCCCCCGGCCCGGGGGTGGCTCCTGGGCTGGGGGCCCCGGCTCATACACTCCCCGAAGGGATGCTACGGCCCCGGGCGGCCGGACCGGACGGTGGCTAAACTGGGGACCCGGCGGGCTCGGATCGGCGCCGCCCCCGCTCCCGGCTCCCGCATGTGTCGCGGTGGCCGGGACCCCCTCCCTACACCTTGGGGGGTCCTTCGCCCCACGCCCCGGGGCGAGGCAGAAAGCCCAGCCCCTCGCGGGCGTCCTCTCCCGGCTGAGCAGCTACCAGTCCCGACCCGCGGCAGCCGCCTCCCTGCCCCCCGGCCGCGGGCTCGGGGTCCGGCTCCGGCTGGGGCTCCGGCTGGGGCTCCGGCTCCGGCTTGTGCAGCAGCCGCTGCCGGCCGGGAAGGTAAGGGGGGGAGCAGACGGCGGCCGCGGCTCCCGCTGGCCCGGACTGAGGCGAAGGTCTCGGCGGCGGCCAGTGCACGGGTGCTCGGTCTCTTGGATGCTCGCTCGCTCACTCGCTTCTCACGCTCTCTCTCTCACCGGCGGCGGCGGCGGCAGCAGCAGCGCCCGGAGCTCAGCTCGCTGTCTCCCTCGCTCTGTGCGGGGCTCTCGCCTCACTCCAGAGAGGGGCGGGAGGAGAGCGGCGCCCGGCGATGACGCAAGTCGCCTAGCAACCGCTCTCCTCCCCCCTCCCTTCCCTTTCCTCCGCCGGCCTTTTCTCCCCCGCTCCAGGCACCCCGCCCTGAGAGGCGGCGGCGCACGCTGATGACGGAGCAAGGGAAGAGGAAGTCGAGATCCACAAGCGGGTGGGTGCGCCTCGGGCCGCGGGACTGCTGCTGCCGCTGCCGCCGCCGCCGTCTCTACGGCCGCGTCAGAAGTAAAGAGAGGAAGGGGAGGAGCCCGGGCGAAGCCTAAGCTACCGCCTGATCTTACCCCTGACCCGAGGGCGGTGCGGAGAGCGAGCGCCGTCGCCGTTCCCTCCGGGGCAGGTGCGGACTGCTCCTCTGGAAACGAGGAGGAGGCGCAGGCCCCAGGGCCGGACTCGGGCGCGCACCACCCCGAAGGTGAGGCATTTTGGCCCGGAGCTGGCTCTCGAACGGCGAGACGGGTGGAAGAGTTGACCTCCAGCCCTGTGGCTGCACCTGCTCCCGGGAGCAAGCGCCCCACCCTTCCCGCGGCGTGGGGTGCTGGTGCGGTGCGAAGGTTTTGATGGGGGGAAAATGAGCGAATGAATGAATGCCTCTCGCACCGCAGTCCCGGAACTCGGCGACGACGGGGGAAGTGCAAGTGTTTTTGTACATCGCAGCGTGGAAGCCTGAGAGTTGTAATACACTCCCCCACCCTCTAGCCGTGAAAGGAAAGGGATGCGGCTTCACGGAGGGAGTCGCAACTTGAGGCTTTTGTGGGTGGGAAAGGAGGAGGATTGCCGGGGTTGGGGAGCAGAGGACTGAAAGCGAACCAACTCTGGGTTATTATAGAGGGGATTCCTACGTTCTCGCGGGGGGAGAGCGGATGTAGTCTTAATAGAATGACTTTTAGCAGCCATTCTTGCTTGTCTCTTGGATTTTTTTTTTTTTTTGAGCGCTAATCTTGTTCATCACAGTGGCTCTTACTATCTTTAAAAATTTTTGGCCCACGTCTGGAGACTTAACTCAAGTGTACCCTCTGCGCGTGCGTTCTCTCTCCGTCTATCCCTCCCTCTCCCCCCCCTTCTGTTATTAATAAATAGATTGAGCTGTTTGTCCTACAGATTCAGTTCTAGGAAATAAGTTTTAGTAAAATTTAAGTCGTGGTTCTCCAGTAAAAGAATTTTCAAAATAAGAGGACCACAATCCTCAGGAATATGTCTTGAACCTGCCCTTGTTAGTGGTGTGAGAATGAGATTAAAGCAGCAGCAAAGGTGAAGGGAAACAAATTCCACAGTTGCGCGGCTGGACCGCGACACCCTGTCCCTCCTCTGGAAGCTGCAGTGATGGATATCTTAAGCACTTTACGTCTTTCAGCCTCGCTTGGGAAGATTGGGCTAAATACACTATCCACATATTTGGGAAGCCCAGGGTTTGCCACTGTTGCCACCACCACATGCAAACATTTGATCAAAGAAATGTCTACAGTAATAAATCAGGGGTTCATTTTTGTTCGAAGGCTGCAAAAAAAAAAAAAAGTGAGTAAATGAGGGAGGAGGAAGCCACAAAGGTGAGAACAGACTCACAAGTTGCGCAGGGACCCGATGTCTGTACTCCACCTGAAATCCCAGGAGTCAAATATCTCACCCTCCCTGCGCTGGGTTTGACAGTCTACAAACATGTTCCATTCACTTGCCTTTTCCAACTAAGACTCACAGAGAATCCAATCAATAAGCAATAGTCGGACGTGGCAACAGCAGAAATTAAAGAAATACAATATAAGTTTAGAGGAGTTTAACTTTGTGGACTCTGAATGAAAAGAGTACAAACATCAGAGCTCTACAAATGAGAATAAGCTTCCAGGAAATTGTGCACCACGCAGTGGTCAGAGGCCCGATCTGTTTCGTTGCCAAAGGTTCCACTTCAGAACCTCATTCCTAAGGACAGAACGGCACTCAGAAGAGCCACCTCCTTAGGAATACTAGCTCCACTAAGCTTAGGGAATGAGATCCGTTCCCCTCCCCTCCCAGCCTGGTAACAGGAGAACAGAGCTGCTTATACAACTGCTGGAGAGGAGGAATTCTTACATCTCCAGCTTGTTCTATATCCTCACAGCTCCGCAGACTCCCTGTTCATCAAGAGGAGAAATGCATCAGTTAAATCAGATTTCCCAACACGTAAATCAGGATCAAAACCTTATTTCAGCTAGCAGGGTTCTTTTCCTGGCTCACGAGTTTATCATAAAGATCTACATGCTGGGTTAAAGTATGACAAAGGACTTTCTGTAGAGGTTTTGTAACTTCTCCCTTGAAAGTGGGCTTGTATGAGAAACTAATTGATGTTTTATTATTCCATGTCAGTGATTTCCACAGTCAAAGATTATATGACCTAGTTTATCTGAAAAAAATTTCTAAAAATGCCACTATAGTATATCAGTTCATTTTAAACATTTTTGTGAAATGGATTTTAAACATATAGGGCAGTTGTGTGCTATGAGTAATTATCAAAGAAACTACCCTGTAAGAAGTCATCCAGGTCAATCAGTGGGGTTTTGCTAATCCTTCAAAAGCCACTAATGACCTTTCTAAACACAACTTTCCCTCCTGGAAGTTACTATTTTTCAGACCTTTGTGGAATCATTTCCTTGCTTTTCTTTATTGTTTTATCACAGGTGTTCATCCCCAAGCGTTACATTGTTTAGTTTCCCCCCCCTCTCTTGTGAATGGTATATAAATGAGATAATATGTAATCTGTTTTGCTTACCATATTGAATCAACTGTGCTGTAATCCATATCTTGTTCAGGTTGTTCATATAGCTATAATTTGTTTTTTTAATTGCTGCATATACAATTCTCTGTTGTAACGATATGTAACAGTTTGTTTAGCCGTTTTGTTGCTGATGAAAATCTGAGTTCAGTTTGAGGCTGCTATAAATGCTATTGCAAATAATTCCTTAAATCTGTATTCCATCTCATCTCCGCCAGTTTCTGTGTAATCTGTACTTGAGAGTGTGTATATAAACATGAATAAAGAATGTCACTCTTCTAACATGATGCAGTCAAATTAGCTACATGTGGGCACCATTGCTCTGCACCTCACAAAGACTCCTGACAAAAACCTCCATTTTCTCATCCTGGTCAGTGTGGAGATCTCTAATTTCAGTTTTAACTTACATTTCCCTAGCTACTGACTTCGTGAAGAACCCTTCCTGTGCCCACTTTTGTATTAGTCAGGGTTCTCTGTAGGAGCAGAATGTCTAGGAAGGGGATTTGTTGGAATTGTTTACAGGCTGTGGTCCAGCTAGTCCCAACAATAGCTGTCTCCCAAGAAAGGGCCAAGCATCCAGCTGTTGTCAGTCTGTAAGGATGGATGTCCCAGCTGGTTTTCAGTATATGCCTAGAAGTGGGCTCTAATGCCAGTGAAGGAACGACTTGTCGGTGAGATTGAGAGCAAGCAGGCAAAGAGGGCAAGCTTCCTTCTCCCATGTCCTTCATGTAGGCTGCCAGTGGAAAGTGTAGCCCAGATTAAAGGTGGATCTTTCCTCTTTAGAAGATCTGGATTAAAAGTGGGTCTTCACTGTAGGCCCAGATTTCTATATGGTGTGGCAACCAGGCTCAAAAGCCATAGGCCTCACCTGAGGTGGTCACATAGCCTACCAGATAGGCCATCACTACCTAACAAAATGTCAGGATGATGTTGCTCCTTCTTTGTAATTTAGAGGATGCCTGGTAGAGATGTTAATTCAAGCCTACCTGACAGCTAGCACACAGAGCAGATAGGTAGATGTGGACATGACAAAAAGCCATTCACCTGGTTACCTAGGAGACAGAATGCTAATATATTTCCCCTCAGTTAAGTTTTGGTATAAAGACTGGAGAATAAATGAAAGAAATTCTTCAGGATGTGAACTCAGGACTTCATGAGGGACCACTGAGAACCTCCCTCCCAATAAAGCCATGTGAGTTGTGTCTTTATATCTGCGACTCCACGCTGATCCAGAGAAAGATAGTTCGTGTTGGGGTCTGGTCTAGAGAAATAATTGAGGGTCTGGGCTAGCACCGGACCCCGACACTTCACACTTCAAATGATTGAATTAAGGAGAGGTTCCTTACAGATGTACTCAGCTGCTTGAGTTAATTTAATTACTTAGCTAAATCCGAAGACTAGCCGTCACAACTATAGTGATAACAGTTGGGTTCTTCTTTCTTTTTCTGACGTGAAATTTCTGAAATGCCCAAATTCTAGTGTCTTTGTAGTTCATATTTGAATATCAAGTACAATAATGCCACCAAATGTTATATTTGGGACAGATTTTTGTTGGGGGGGGGATTTCATGACAGGGTTTCCCTGGCTCTCCTGCAACTCACTCTGTAGACCAGGCTGGCCTTGGTTTTGGGGGGAGGGGGTGGAGACAGATTCTAAAATAAGAATTGTCTTTCCTAATTCCTCTATAATTTGACCATAAGCTTTAAAGTAGGATACACACACACGTACATGTGTATACATATATACATATATATATTCTTTCCAAAACAATGTTTTTTTCAGCTATTAAAAGTTAATGTCTTAGGGGCCAGAGAGATGGCTCAGAGCACTGGCTGCTTTTCCAGAGGTCATGAGTTCAATTCCCAGCAACCACATTGTGGCTCACAGCCATCCGTAATGAGATCTGGTACTCTCTTCTGGCCTGCAGGCAGAACCGTGTATATGTAATAATAAATAAACATTTAAAAATTGTTTTTTAAAAACATTAACATCTTAGTTATAGGTTTCCTCAGTTCATAAAGGCATTGCTTACTCTCAAAGCTGTGAGAGAAATCTCTCTTGTTCCTTTATATTTTTCTCAGACAATTAGAGAAATTGTTTTCTACCAGGTGTTTTGTATTTTTCATTTCCTTGGTTAGTAGATTTTATAAAAGTCACAATGGCTTATTCTTTCCACTTGCAGTCCCTACTAAAATATATGGAATTATTTTTATAATTTCATTCATCAATTCCACGTGTACTGTGACATACCACCCAATATTCAACTTATTATTTCTTATCTCAGCTCTTTGTTAAGACTCTGATATTTTAAAGCTGGAGGAAGCTGGGGCCCTGAGAAATGAAGTGATTTACCCAGAGTCAGGAAAGCAAGTAAATAGAAAAGCTAGCTCCACCCCGAGTCTTCAATAAAGACCATTCTACCACAGTGACTCAGCCTTCTGGAGGAATAGAGCAAACTGATTCCCAGGATCTATAGAATATTGTTCAGTCCCACATAGCAAAGCTCTGAGCTGAACAAGTTTCCTTCTGACCTAAGTGTTTGGGGATCAGTGAAAGACTAGGAGGACTCCTGGGAAGGAGGACAGTCGAGGAAGAGAATAAATAATGGGCTGGGAATGTAATCAGTAAATGGCGTGAGATTACTTTTTACATGTGTGGCATTTTTTAAGATTAATAATGCTTAAAATAGTTAAATAATAGGAAACTTGCTTTAAAAATGAAATTTTTCCCCCTCTGCCCTTCGACTTAGAACCAGTCCACTATATTCCCTGATGCACATGCAAAGAAATTGTCAAAAAGAAAGAAGGAGGCAGAAAGCTGATTTGGTGGTCAAGCCTCTGATAATTTGGGATGGCTCTCTCAGGTGCTGGAGACTGGCAGCATCAAAGACGATTTAAGAGCATGAAATCCACCCAGGGAGCCTGCAGACTGATAGCACTCTCTGGGTGGCTTTTCTCATCTGGGTTCGCAAGAGAACTTGATTCTGAAAAGTAAGTGATAGATGGTCACTGGTTTCAATTTTTAACGCAGTAAAATAACTGAATCATTTGTACTCATTCATAATCTAGCCTTAAAATTTTCCTCAGAGGCATCTCATTCAGGGTATAACCACTTGGTTTTACCTCGTCATGAAATATGTAACAAAATCCAGCCACTGCTTTTAAAATGTTGAGTAAAACTGACTTAATAAATGTATAAAAATATTAAGATAGGTTACTTAGCTGTTACTTTGTGGCACAAAGGCTTTAGAACATCTAGTTTGTGGTTCAGAAGTTAACTACTGAATTTACAGGAAGTTGTAAGAGTACTTGTTGTGCAAATATTACTAGTGCCACGATTTGTGTAAAGTAGAAGAGAGTGTTGTACACAGAACATTCACATTTGCATCACTATTAGCTTGACAAAGTCACACTTCTCTCTGCTTCCTAGCAGTTGGCAAAGTGCAGGAGGGAAAAATGCAATGAGAGAGAAAAATCGGCCAAGGAGATGGCTTCTCTGATAGAGATGCCTGCTACCAACCCTGCCAGCCTGACCTCAGTCCCGGCACCCCACACAGTGGAAGGAGAGAACTGCCACAAGCTGCCCTCTCTAACCTCTGAGCGTGCACATGCGCACGCACACACGCACGCAACATGTTACTCCACCCCTCCATCTGTGGAGTTTATAGCCTAATGCCTAGAATGTGACAGGCTGAATAGTTGACCCTCACTACTACCTTTTAAAACAGTTGATTAAGCCACACTTGGGAGGCAGAGACAGACAGATCTCTGATTTTGAGGCCAGCCTGGTCTATGAAGTGAGGTTCAGGACAGCCAGAGTTACACAGAGAAGCCCTGTCTCAAAAACAAAACTTGTTGATCGGCAATCTCTGATGTGTTCTCTGAGTAAATGACATAGCTTTTGTTCTCTTGATAGGCAAAGATTTAGTAGAAACGTTTATTTGTTAATTTTGAAATTTATGCTAATATCTGAAACTGCAAAGAGCAGGTTACTATGTCTTCATACACTGTCCACCTAGTTCAGTCATTACCAGTTTGCTGGGTTTGATTTCTGGACAATCTGAAATGTGTTTGCAGACCTTCTGACCGTTCAGGTCTTGAAGTACTTCAGCAGGAAGTGCTCAGGAAGAGGATACACCTGTACCTAACCCTCATCTTTGATCCTCCCTAAGAAAAGTAACAAAAAAAAAAATCTGTCTCACTTCAGTTCATAATTAATTTTTCCTGTCCTAACATTACTTCCCGTGGCTTACCACCCATCCTGGGTCCAGTCAAGTTCCACACAAAGCATTCTTCAGTGTGTCTTCTCAGAGACGCTCAAACTCCGCCCTCGGCTAATCTGGAGAATTACCTTCTGCCTTCTCACCCTGTTCTACAGCCTGCTGTTCGAGTCTGTTGAGTGTCTTGAGATTTTAGTGAAAGATTATCTGTCTTCTTCAGTAGATTTGCACTTATTTTTTGATTTAAATGATTATTTAAAAGGTTTTAAAGCTCATTTAAATCTTGACTTTAAATGATATTAAAGCAGCTTTGGATGCCTAACTGTTGAGAAGAGCCGCTGAATTACTGAACACCCCTGTTCTCCGAAAGAAATCTGTGCATCTCTTGGACACTGCTTCCTTCAATCTCTTTCCAACATGCTTTCCCTGGAAGACCTAGATCGTCCTTCCAGGCACACCTCAGTACTTCTTCCCCTGTCCTTGAATTGACCTTTCTAGGATCCTCTCAAGAGCATCTCGTAACTCCATAGCTCTTATTCTCTGTGCGCCTTTTGGGTGACCAGAGCAAAACCTACAACAGATTCCCTTTGACTGTGCCCCTTTATCCTCTGCCTGGGGGTTTCCCACCGCAGCCCACCACCACCACCTGCCACGGCTGCGTCATCACATTGAGTTACTGTACTTACCCGATCGTAGGAAAGGAAAGGAAATAGCTTTTATCAACACTATATCACCTAATTTCAAAAGTCTCATAAAGTAAGCGAAGAACCTACATTTCCTAGCCTCCTTCGCAGTTAGACTGGGCCATACGCAGTTAGCCTTGCAGATAAGATGTGGGCAGAAGTAATACACATCATAGAGAACTTCATCCCTAAAAGTCTTCTCATAAAATAGTTGGTGATTTCTTCCTGCCTGTAATGGCAGAAGCAGAAGACATTCAGGTAGTGTGCCACATGTCGGCAGGAACCGGCCTCTACCACTGTGTGCTAGGGTGTTACCCTTGAGCTCAGACCGTGAGCATGCACTTCAAGACATAAAGAAATCAAGTGTGTGCGCTCTAACCTAGTGAAGCTGGGCTGCATCCACCTTGTGACGTGATAGAACAATGCTACCCACTTTGGTGATGCTAGGTTACAGAACTGTGAGTTTGGAATTGTAACCTAAACGATAAAAAAAAACTTGTAAGACAAGACTCAGAAGGCAAGGCTATAGAATCCAGAGTTTGATGCCAGCCTGGGTTTCATAATGAGACCCTGCCTTTAAAAACCCTAAAATGGTTGGCCTTCTATAATAGGTGCTACACTAGGTCGGCTCTCTTTCAGGAAGGTGCTTGCGGAAGGTTCACTTTTCAACAAACAGGTTTCCATTTCAAAGATGTACTGTTTTGGCACTCCAGGGTTAGCATCTCCCTCTCCAGCCAAATAAAAGTCATGGCCTACTGTTTTACATGAAGGAATTCACACTGTTCCAACGCCGGCACCATGGCTGGCATCCTCACACTGTTCCAACGCCGGCACCATGGCTGGCATCTTCACACTGTTCCAACGCCGGCACCATGGCTGGCATCCTCACACTGTTCCAACACCGGCACCTGAGCCAGGCACTACTGTTCTTTCCGTTCATGACCAAAGACTGTTCTACCCAGCCACCTTTTAGGTTTGGAGTTAAGAATGGCCGTTAGTAAAAGAACCTACTTAGAACTTAGGAAACATCTTCTAAATCTACATCAGCATCTGGGAGGTAGATGATCCAGTGACTAAAACATTTGCTGTGCAATTGTGGGGACCAGAGTTTAAAGTCCCAAAACCTACGTGAGAATGTCATGTCGGTACGGCCATCCACCTACAGTGCTAATGCACAAAAGATGGAGAGTGGATTCCTGGAAAGGCAACCAGCCAAACCAGCCGTATTGCCAAGCACTGCGTTCATTTGGGAGACCAGGCCTCCATGAAGGTGAAGAGCAATCAAAGAAGACTCATGTAAACCTTGGGCCTCAACATCCATGTCCACACACCCACACAAATGAGGGGGGGATGGGGGATCCACATCAGATACAGTTTCCCTATAACTCTTGGCCAACTGCTAGTTTAGGGAATCTCTCAGCAACTGTATCTCATTGTATCTTCTTCCCATGACACATTTGTTGCTCTGACCCTCAGGTTCTCCTCAAATCTCCCCCAAAGCAGTCTGAAACACAGATTCCTTTCAGTGTATTAAGTAACAATTCCCAACTCTCCTGTTCTCATATACACATACACACTGCCCACCAAACTTGGGAGTAATGAATGGTGCAAATTACACAAGCCATAAACATACTGAAGGTTACTGTTTCTCTTCCTACTAATTCAGCCCAGAGAGGGCATTGTTATGCGGTTCTGTAATCCCAGCATTCAGGAGTTGGAAGCCTGAGGATGAGGAGGTGAAGGCCAGCCGGGACTACATAATGAAACTTAAAAATAGAAGAGAAGGAGGGAGAAGATGAGGAGGGGACATTGGCTGACAGGGAGTCCAAAACTGATGCAGATGCTCACTGGTACCATAGGGTACCCGGTGTGTCTGTTTCTTCTCTCCTTGATGGAACCAGAAAGGGAAGAATGGTGGCAAGAAAGACACAATAGTTGGGAACTTCCCTTGGCAACAGAAGCTCCCAGTGTGGCTTGTTTGCATTTCGATAGGACGCTCAAAAACTTGACTAGAATCAAGTACACCTTCAACGCTCTGTCCCCACTGACCCACCTCAGGGTAACCGGGCGTCACCTCCTTAAAGTCTATAACATCCCAAATACAGCACTGCTAGCTGGGGACCCAGTGTTTGAACACAGGAGCCTGAGGAGGCAGGGACAGCATTTCACACGCAAACCTAAACCCAGGCTCTCTCTTTCTTTGGCATTTCTTTCCTGTTAACATTTATCATCTAATTGGCAAGTGACAAAAGGCTGTTAATCCAAAAAAAGTCACATCCATGTTGATTCTTTCCCCAGTATTTCCAGAACACTTTTCATTTAGACCTCATTGGCATGATGTCTTGAGGTAATGCCCTGTTCCTAAGACAGCAGGGAAATGTTTTGGCTGGGCACTACTGACCAGAGATGGGAAAGTAGAGAGATGGGTAGAAAATTTCCAGACACACTAAGGGCCAAAATCTCCCCCTAGAGATGAAATACTATTGTCTACTCCTAGAAATGTTTTTGTTCTAGAGAGCAGTTTTCTTCCTGTTCTTTACACAGAAACACGTAGTTGGAGAAGCTGCTCTTTTTTTTTTCTGTAGTTATAAACTGAAGTTTTAGTTTTAGGATCATCCTTTAATAAATGGATTTGTGATCTCCAGGTGGCTTACTTTTAGTCTTTTGTATTGTTATTGGAAAACACTTTTATACTGCATTTTAAAATCTTTCGTTTAGACTCAAGTAAAAGACTGATTATATTTTCCTTTTTAAGCAAAAAGTAAGTATTTTTGCAAACAGCTTTATCTTGAACAGTTTAGGAAGAAGTTATGAACCATGTTTCTTCTCGCTCCAAATGCTTAAAGGGATCTGTGTATGGCATTCCCATTAATAACCATAATTAACAAAAAAATCTTTGGTTTTCATGACCTTAATCTTTTCAAGATGACAACTAACAATTTTGTTAAATATCCCTCAGGTTCAACCTGTTTGTGTCCAGCAAAAGCATCGCCAAAATAACACCACATTCCCTCTGCTTCAGGTGACAATTTTAATTCCTCCCAGTACAGGTGGCCTTGATTTCAGTCCCTCAACTGAAATGGCGCCTGCCAGCCTTCTTCACAAGGAAGTGACTCCAGAGTGAAGCTGCTGGATTTTTTACAAGAAATTAGTAACTAACTTTTAAGCAAACATTTTACCTCTCTGCTCATATTATATTCATCAAACTTTCACCCTTTCGTTTTACTAGCATGGGTTATCATTTTTTTTTATTTTGCTCAGTGGTCTATGACCTATTAGTATTAGTGATTGGTTTGATGGTCAAATTGGCTCATAGTTAGCTAGCAAAATCCCTTTAACATGAGTTCTATCATTTTGGACCATTATTCTCCAAATATTTATTTTCTACACTTATTAAAGACTTTTTAAAATTACATGTACAAATTTGGGGGATGATGTACAGGCCTGCATTGAGTCCTAATAGTCCAGAAGAGGGGACTGGGTCACCCAGAGCTGAAATTACAGGTGGTATTGAACCACCTCTACGGGCACTGGGATCCGAACTCTAGTCCTCTATAAGAGCCTCAACCACCAAGCCATCTTCTCTAGACCCTTTTTACATGTTTTTACACTGTATGGATGAATGTTAAAGTATGTGTACAGCCTGGAGGAACATTTGCAGGAGCTGGTTCTCTTTCCACCATGTAGGTCTCAGGGATTGAACTCAGGACACCAGGCTTGACAGCAAGCTTGCCTTTCCCTGTTGAGCCATCTCGCCAGCTCTGAGTGTTTACTGCCTTTAAAGCACAGCAAAATGTTCCAGGCTCCTCTTGTACTTTCCTTGTCCCGGTGGTGGAATCAGTCATTTCTCCAAGGAGTATGTTGCCAAGCAAATTACAGGACAATCCGATAAATTTGAATTTCAGATGAATAATGAATAAGTGTTTGGTATAGATATGTTCCGTGCAATAGGTTTATATGCAAGGAATGTTTGCTATTTTGCTATTTATTATTTTTGGCTAAATCTGGCACCCAGTCAGGAAGCCCTTGTTCCTCTCAAGTGACAAACAGTACTTGGAAGCCAAGATCTCTTCAGAGCTGACGGTTGCAGCTTCCATTCCTAACTCTTGGACTCCTGGATGGAGAATAGTTAACACGTGCAGAAAGACATCACTCATGCATACTGTACAAAAAGATGCCATGACACAATGCTTCCCATGACTTCATACTGGCGGCTACTTTGGGCACAACAGTGCTTTTTTTTTTTTTCCTAGTTCTTTCTCTTCATATCTGACTCCATTTTCCTAGGCTGAGAAATCTGGCTACAGTCATCCTTAATACATCCATTTACTTGGTTATCCCTTTGGCTGCTACTACCCTCCTCAGCCTGACCTCTGTGCCAGGCCATGCCCACATGAAGATACCTTACCCCCAGTTTGGGCCTTACAGCTCATCCCGCTGCGGGTACATCTGCACCCCCAGAGTGCAGGGACCAGCTGTTCCTCCAGAGGTCTCTCCCTAGCTCAGTCCCTGCCACCCAACCCCAGGACACGTGCATGCAGAAGCCTTCTTCATCCCCCTCAATCCACAGAGACTTCACCAGAGTGACTGGCCGACACCACCTTACCTCCCTCTAAGCACCAAGTCTTGTATGAGGGACACCTAAAAAAAATGCAGTTACGTTGCCCTCCATGCCTGCTTTTTGAATAAAGAAGCCACTGAAGCAGCCGCTGGAAGGGTGGCTACCATGGGAAATTATGATTCATTTGCACTGAACTGAAAGTAACCAATATTTATTGACTAATAGCAAAATTCAAGAGAAGTCTAAATTAGAAAAGTAGGCCTACCTGGTCAGCAGCCTGTGTCTGTTTATGCTTCCTTCCGAAACCCCCGAAGGTAACAATAGAGGGATTTTTTTTTTTAAGCTACAAGAAGCACTAAGATAACAACAAATTGTGATGACTGCAGAGAGTGAATGTCAGAAAATTCTAGGAGCTGGGACACGGTGGACATTAGGAGGATCTGACTCGGAGACAAAGAGGCATGGCTTGAGCTCCCACAAGTATCAGGCGAGAACAAGCCAGTCCACTAGAACTGAATACATGTGTTGTGTGTGGATGGATAGATAGATAGCTAGATAGCTAGATAGATAGATAGATAGATAGCTAGATAGCTAGATAGATAGTTAAAGGTTCATCTTTAATAGTGGAAAATTAGCAGATTATGTCCTGAAGGAAAAATTAAGACCCATCTGAATAAGCTTATAGATGCTAATAAGAGGGTGTGCTAAGAGTTTAAAACGGCCCCTAAGGAAACTGTATTATTTGAAGGAAAAGTGCCTCACTGACTCTGTGGATAACGCATCAGCCTCATAAAGAGGGGAAAGGAAAGGGTTCATTTTTCTTTACGTGCCCTATACTATTTTGATAAAACATAATTCAGCTTAAAAGTTAAGTATGTCTAGTTTGATAGGTCTTAATAAATCAAACCAGGAAAAGTAGATCAAAGTCATGGAGGGAATCCAGAGGTGGCACCCATTCAGCCATTCACGGCTTATGACACAGTGCATCTTTACAGATTTACAGTTGGGTCATTACACTTGCCCCGCTGCCTTATTTTAACGCATTTGTTAAGGATTCCTTAACAAATGTCAGGGCCTAGACAACTTGAGCAACAGAAACGTGTTTTCTCACAGTCTTGGCTGCTAAGGTGTTCGGTTCCGTGACCATGAGACCTCTCTCCCTGGTGTGCAGATGCCTGTCTTCTCCCTGGTCCTTTGGTGTATGTCTTAGGCTTTACTTCGTCTTCTAACAGAAACAGCTGGAGCACTGGGTTAGGGCGCTACTCTGACACCCTAGTTTCAGATTTATCACCACTTTCAAAACCTTATCTGTAAATACAGTTATATCCTGAACACTTAGGGGTTGGGTTCCCAACATAGGAACTTTGAGGGACCACGATTCAGCCCACAATACCTACCTGCTTCACTTGTGTGTTTACTAAGACTGGTTCATCTTTCTCCATGTGCCAGACTAAGCTGTGAATCAAGGGTTGAAACTGAGATCAGTTCAGAAACTAAAATATACATTTGAAAATGAAGGCACGGCCCATCCACATGCTACTTGGCTTGCAGGACAAATTAGATTGAAGTTAAATGAAGAAGATGGGGATTTTCTAAAGAGGAAAAGACGGGAAGTGTGTGAAATCAGAATAGCCAGTGATATTCCATGAGTGTCCGCTCTGTGCCAGCTCAAATAGAAGATGTGCATAAACTTCATCATTTGCCTGTCACTGCTACCCTGGTGGATGAATGTTGCCAAAACTGCATGTTAGAAAGAAACCTCAGAGGTCTGGGGATGTGACTCAGTCAGTAAAAGGCTTGGCATGTAAGCATGAAGAACGGGGTTTGGATCCCCAACACCCACATCAAAGGCTAGGAACATGGGCATGTATGTGGAATTCCAGCACTAGGGAAGTGGAGACAGGTCAGTCCCTGAGGCTTGCTTACCAGTTGTCTAATCAAATCAATGAACTCCAGGATCAATGAGAGACCTCATCTCAAAAATGAGGTGGAGAAGTGATTAATAAGGATATATGACATAGGCCTCTGGCCTCCACACACATGAGCACATATCATGCATGCACACACCCCACATGTACACATAAACATGTGCATATATATATATATCATACACACACACGCACACACACACACACACACACACACACACACACACGAAAAATAAAAAGCAAAACGCAAAGACTCAGTACAACCTCGAGGCTGAGTAGTTTGTAATCATGTTAAATTTGGATCTATTTTTACTTCAGTATTTGTGATAGCATTTCTTGGTTATCAATTTGACTCTATTCAGAAAGAAGTACAATTCAGAAATGGAGGACACACCTATGAGAGATTTGCTGCTTGATTTGAAGTGGGTGAATCCACTTCCAGTCTGGACCTTTGAGCTGGGAAGACACACACCTTTAATCTAAATTTGAGGTGGGAAGACACATCTTTAATATGGGCCATACCTTCTGTGAGAAATCAATCTAAGGACATAGAACAGGAAAGCTTTTTCTCTCTGCCTGATTGCCTTCACCTTGCTACCACATTTATTCACTGGTATTGGATCCTACCTCTTTGTGATTCCAACACATACAGAAGACCAGCTGAGTTAACCAGCCTTGTAGAGTCTAGTTCCTTCTACTTTTGTTCACAGCTAGCTATTGTTGGATTAGCTGGAATGCAACCTGCAAATCTTTCCAATAAATCTCATGTATATGGAGAGAGAGAGAGAGAGACTCATTCCATAAGTTCTGTGACTCTAGAGAACCCTGACGAATACACTAGTCTTTATTCTGAGTCACATCCAGTGAGAAACTGTGGTTAGACGCCATTTCCTTAAATCATTTATTAATGATTAAGTACATCCAGAAAACCATAATCTGTACGTACAGAGGACAATAAAGGAAACACTGTAGAAAGTGCACACCTGCTGGCTTGAGAAAGAGCATTGCTGGTGACAATTGTTAAACAGTTCTTTAAGCAGCCTTAATTTATTCCCATCCCCCCTTCCTGGAATTAACAATTTTTCTAGTTTTGTGCACTCACCTATCATTCATGCATACACACATTTACATTTTTCATGTTTTTATTAAAAAAACATAAATAACTGTGCTCTTCTGAGATTCCCTTTTCACTCCTCAACATTTGGTTCTCAGAATGAACTTGGGAAGGAGGGCTTGTGGTCCTAAGGGTAGCCTCACTGTTGCCGGTGGTTTGGTGCCACCAACCCGTCTCTAGATTCCTGTTCTCCGCACTGACTGCGGAGCATCTCTAACCACCAGTCTTGATCTAAAGGACAGAAAATTCCGAACTTCTCAGACTGCACTTGGACATTCCTCATCATTTAACAAGGAGAGCATCTTCTGGGCCCTACTGAGAAATACTGTTCACTACCGAGGTCTCTAGGAGTAAGCACATTCTTATTTCCAACCTCTTTCAACCTCCCAATACTGTCTCCGTCACTGTCCTACTGCTGGAAAGAGACACCATTGGGGCTGGCTTACAGGGTCAGAGGTTTAGAACATCATCATCATGGCAGGATCATGGCAGTATGCAGGCCAACATGGCATTAGAGAAGAAGTTAGAGACTGGACCTGGTATGTACTTTTGAAACCTCAAAGCCCATCCCCAGTGACACACTTCCTCCAGCAAAGCCACACCTCCTAATTCTTATAATCCCATCGAAGAAGTCCACTCCCTGGTGAGGAAGCTTTCATTAATATGAGCCTACCAGGGCTAGTCTTACTCAAACCCAAACTGCCACACCTGCCCTCCCCTTTTCTCCTCGGCTATTTTCAGCTTCTCCTTAGTAGTACTTCCACCTGACATTCTATTGTGTTTATTTATTTTCTCAAGCTTTTTTACCTCCACTGGAATACAGGCCAGAGACTTCATCTGGCTTGTTATTCCTACCATCAGAAAAAAAAATCAGACAAATCTCTCTTTTTTTCCTGCCTCATTTCACTTAGCACAGTTATTCTGAGGGGATTTTCCTCCTCTAGTGTCAGCAGTTAGTTCTCTCTCTCTCTCTCTCTCTCTCTCTCTCTCTCTTTCTCTTTTTCTCTTGACAGAGTTTCTCTGTAGCCTTGGAGCCTATCCTGGAACTCACTCTGTAGACCAGACTGGCCTTAAACTAGCAAGAGATCCGCCTGCCTCTGCTTCCAGAGTGCTGGGATTAAAGACGTGTGCCACCATTGCCAGCTAGCAGCTAGTTCTTGTTCACTTCTGATTTTCACTGTGTGACTATGTCATAATGTTTTTATCTATGTGTCTATTGATGGACATTTGAGTTGTTCTCAGTCAGGACCTATCACAAGTCAAACTTCTGTGAACATTTGTAGATGACTTTTTGCTTGCTTTGCTTCCATTTCTCTTTGGGAGACACCCAAAGGTTGAGCGGTGGGGTCGTAGGTTTAATTTTTTAAAAACAGATTGCTTGGCAGAACACCGTTCCCTTTCCTATCTCTCACAGCCATCCTTAACAGTTCCGGGTCACCAAGCCTCACAAAGCTGCCATATTGCCTGTCTTGCTTGTTTTGTTTTCTGAGACAGGGTTTCAGCTACAGGTGTGTAGCTCTGACCATCCTTGAACTCACTCACTCTGTGGACCAGTCTGGCCTTAAACTCATGGAGATCCTCTGCCTAGAGGGCTGGGATTAAAGCCGCATGCCTCCGCGACAGGAAGTGGTCTTTTTAATCTTATCCTTCCCATCAGGCATCTCACTGTGATTATCATTTGCATCTCAATTTAAAGCCCAACTTATTAATTTTCTGTGATATAGCCATGCTTTTTGAATCTGAGTAATCTTTGCCGAAGCAAGTCACTAAGACAGCTGCCCCTCCCCCATTTTCCTCTAGAAATGTTTTGTTTTAAGCTCTAATAGCTAGGCTCATTATGGAATGTAAGTTAATTTTTTTATGTATGATAAGAGGCAAAAGCCGAGACTCTCTGCTGCTCTTTTTCCTTCTGAGTCAAAGCTGGAGTTTATTAAGAAAACTAACACATACTTAAGGGTAGGCTTCACACATAGACAAGAAAACAGCGATTATATACACCCCAGGCTGCGTGAGCTTCTTCAGAAAAAGAGTCATTATTTAAAGGCGTGCACCACTACTCTGGCAAGAGGCATGAATCTTAAACACCAGCAACAATACATTTTACATCTTAGATGTCTTCCTGGGAAAGAACTTAAAACATTTTAAAATGTGCTTTAGAAACCAAAGGGAATAAAATACAGGATTTCCATCAGCGCTCCCTTGTCTCAAACAGAGAGACATTTCGCGGAGAATCTGCTCATCTCTTTCCTTCCTTTTCTTCTACCGCTGCCTGATGCACAACCCAGAGCCCTGGCTGCCCCGTGTTTACAGAGCAGCAGCCTGCACCACCCAAGTCTCTGCTATGGCTCCTCTTAGCCCTTCGCTGTCTCCAGCAGGCAGAGGCCCTTTCTGCAAGGCCTGCCAACCACTCCCCAATAACTGGGTGGATCCGTCCTCTCGCCTTGCCCCCTAGGTCCTCCCTGTGAACCCCTTTTTGCATTCGTGCTGTCCTGGGGTCGCTTTTCAGGACTCACCAAGGGGAACCAAGTGAGGTACTTGCTTGAGAAAATGAAGTGGGGAGCCAGGGCAATGGTAAGATCCTTAGTACCAGCTACTAAAAAGGCCAGGCGAGAGGATCACCTGAGCTCAGAATTTCTGCTCAGTCTGAGCCATAGTGACATTCCTCTCCAAATAAATAATTAATTTTTTAAAAAAACTGTGATTTTTTTTTTTAAATCACTATGTAACCCTCGCTAGCCAAGAACTTGCTATGCAGTCCAGCCGGCCTAGATCCCACAGAGATCCACCTGCCTCTGCCTCCCGAGTGCTGGGATTAAAGGTATGTGCCACTACATCTGGCTAAATACACATTTTTAAAGACTTAAAAAACAAAAAACAAAGCTCGCCTGTCGGCATTAACACACATCTTTAATTCCAGCACCCAGGAGGAGGCGGAGGCAGGCGAATCTCTGTGTTCAAGGCCAGCCTGGTCTACAGAGTGAGTTCCAGGACAGCCAGGGTGGGGTTGTTAATAAAGAGAAACTCAATCTCTAAAAACCAAAGGGGTGAAAATAAGGGCAAATAATGATTCATAAAAAGGAGTCCATGATTTTGGAGGAGAGCAGGGAGGGGTATATGGGAGGATTTGGAGGGAGGAAAGGATACCATAAGGTTATAACTCAATTACAATCTCAAAAATAAGTTTTCACATATTAAATAAGAATAACTGGAAACAAAATAGGATTGTTCAGTTTATTTGTTTTTCTGATCTTACACTGTAATATGGTTCCTATAGCTTTTATAGTAACTTCCTAGATGCAAAGATCCACTCGTGCAGTGTTCGCTCAAAACGGTCCACTCACCCCGTGTGTGCTCAGCACCGTCCACTCGCCCCGTGCGCACTCAGCACCGTCCTCTCACCCCGTGTGTGCTCAGCGCCGTCCACTCGCCCCGTGCACACTCAGCACCGTCCACTCGCCCCGTGCGCACTCAGCACCGTGCGCACTCAGCACCGTGCGCACTCAGCACCGTCCTCTCACCCCGTGTGTGCTCAGCGCCGTCCACTCATCCAGTGTGTGCTCAGCACCGTCCACTCACCCCGTGCGCATTCAGCATCGTCCACTCATCCCATGCACTCTCAGCTCTGTCCACTCGCCCCTTGTGCTCTCAGCACCTGTCCCAGACAAGCTCTGGGTACCAACTCTGTGGCCTCAATTTTCTTTTTTCATGTTTCACTTCTTTTATTTAAAAATACAGCTGTGTTCAAAACATCGGAAGAGAGAAAAGTGACATAGAAGAACGTACACGACAGACTGGTAGTCAAAGAGGACAGGAACTGTGGTTGAGACAAAGAATTTTAAACCACAAAGAGGGAACGAGGCATAATGGTGAATATTTCTCAATTTAAAACGTTCCTTTTTACAAATCCATAATAATCATCTTAAATAATTAATCTCATGATGTTCATTTCTCATTTTCAGTAGGCTTTTTGTCATAAACATATGCACATTCTACATATAAAATTTAACATATCATATATAACTCCTTTCCAGGGTTTCCTTATCATTCAATTACAGATTTTTTTCTGTAGCTTAAATGAAAAGAATTGTCTATTTGTGGGCATTCACATCCTCTGATTTAATGACCGTTCTGACAGTCCTCCTTTGTGGACCTAAGACTTTAAAATAAAATCTGTGAAAGTGTTCAGTGACGAATAGGGGGTCTTGGTATTTCTTTTGTGTTGATCTATTAAACAAATATTTAATTATTCAATTCATTTCTTTGAGCATCATGATATCATCCTATGTAGTCTATTTTCTAATCTAGTCAAAACCGGTTTGGTTCTCAAGACTGTAAATATATGTAGTAATACCCAAAACCTCAGTGTTGAAAGGGAGAAAACACAGAGTTGGAATAATGTTGTGTTTTCAACTGTATGTGTACAATCAGATCGCTTTGTCTCATAATACATTATATTTTTAGCACTATCTAGTCTTGCCGGAGGAGAAATACAAGCAGATGCAAATGGCTCAAGTACTCCCTATGTCAAAGGAGGAATTCCTGCCCTTTAAATTAGCATAAATTAGCCTCCGATGCACTGTGAAGTTAAAACCACCACTAACGACAGCGGTGATCCATGGCCTTAGTCCCATCTTAAGGGTGAACAGAAATGGGAACAGGTATAAAGTGTAATATTTCGTTAAATGCCATAGACGTGATTGCAGCCCAGGAGTAGGTAGGTAGTGGGTGTCTGTCACGCATCTCCAGGAACCTAACCCATATAAGCTCTACGTACGTTGTCGCATGCCTATCTTGAAGGGAGAACACATCCGATGGCAGAAGAGATACTGCGTGTTTTTATGCTCATCCGCATTGCTCCTGATTCAGAAATTTCCTTCAGAAAATGGTAAGTGCAGTTATAGATTTTACTGCTCTCAGTAGTCGGGAATGGATTGAAATGTCCTAGCTACTTGCTAGGAAGGAAGATGCAGGTACATGAACAAAGAAAACCCAGAGTGAAGGAAACAACAAAAGGTAAAGATCTCCTTTTGTTCTTTTCTCTCTCTCTCTCTCTCTCTCTCTCTCTCTCTCTCTCAGATGCTGGGGATGTAATCCAGAGTTCATATTAAATATGTTAAATATGCACTCTAACACACACACACACACACACACACACACACACACACACACGATAGAGACGGAGACGGAGAGGGAGAGAGAGAGAGAGAGAGAAAGAGAGAGAGAGAGCTATTCCTCGGAGATTTTCTACCTTCTTTTGAGACTGAGTCTCTCACTGGTTAGGAGCTTGCCAGTATCGAACTCAGGGCCTCCTGCTTGCGAGGTGAGCACTTTACAGACTGAGCTATCATCTTCCCTGCCCTGGGCAAAGGGTCCAAAGGCTTAGTTCTACTACTTCTCATCCAGGAGAGTCATATATTCATCATTTTTCTCATCCCTAACACAGTATGCATACGTGGGCTGTGATAATTCCCATTCTTCCCAGGAAACAGACATAACGAAGATAAAACGAGATAAGGAGAAGCAAAAGCAATTTGCAGTGTCTTATTATCATCTGGATTCCCTCCTTTCCAGGAGAAATGCAGCTCCATGGAACATAACAACCTGGGAATGGACTCTAGAAAGTACAGGGTACAAGTGGAAACTGAAACCACAAGAACCGGGGCCATGGTTTGATGGTAGAGCATCTGTTTAATGTGCACGAGACTGGAGTTAGGAGACAGCTCAGTGGATAAGAGTATTTTCTGCACAAATGTGAGGATCAGGGTTGGAATGCCCAGCACCCACATAAAAAGCGAGGGATAGCCCGATTCCTCAGCTCTATGGGAAGCAGAAACAAGAGGATTCTCGGAGGACCAGCTCCCCACTTAAGCATATCCTTTGTCCTTCGTTTTCGTTATGGTTTGTGTGTTAAACATCCACACCACAGTCTCAGGCGTTTGAATACATGCTCCCCAGTTGGGGAGCTGCAGCCTTGCTGCAGGAAGTGCCCTACTAGGGGAGGGCTTTGAGAGTTTCAAACCATCAAAGCCACTTCTGGTCAATCTCCTCACTGTGGCTAAGGATGTAGTCTTTCAGTTTTTCCCCCCGCTCTGGCCACCATGCTGCTTGACCAATGCCTCCCTGTCGTGATGGGCCCTGAGTGGTATAGAACCATAGGCCAAAATAAGTTCTAGAGCCACTAGAAGGTCACACTTCTTTATCACAGCATCAGACAAACAGCTCATACAGCCTTCTGGTTTGAAACAGGTCCTGCTGCGTGGCCCTGGGGATTGTCACAGGCCCGTAGGAAGGGGTTCTTCCCTCCAGCGCCTATTATCTGAGGCCGTGGGAGTGAACTGTTCTGCCTGGCTTACTTCTTGGATTTCTTTCATCAGACTTTTGTAGGGTTCCTCATATACCTCTTGAACATAGCTGTCAGGTTTATAACCAGAGAACTTTTTTTTAAATGTTGTTTTGCAGGGTTTTTGCTTTTGTTTTCTATTTTGGCACTAATATAAATGCCATTGTGTGTTTTAAGTTTCAAATTCATTGCAGATATATAAGGAAGGAATTGACCTTTTGTGTTAGCTTCGTATTGCTATAATCACGAATTAAAGTTCCTAAATGATTTGGGAGGTATTTTTCCATAGTTATTTAATTCATTTTTTGTGCTCACTGATTATTATTGTTGTACTATGTGTAGTAACATGGGTGCACATTATTGTTATTATTAATTATTGTTATTATATGTGTATGTGGGCCACATGCCATGGTAACCATGTGGGGATGAACATGCAACATTATGGAGTGAGTTCTCTCCTCCCACCTGCACACATGTTCTGGAAACTGCACTTGGGTCATCAGGCTTGGGCAGAAACCCCTTCACCCACTGAACTGTCTCAACAGCCCTTAATCCATGATGTAAGCTCTCTGCTCAGTTCCAGGCTCTTGCCGTTACTTATTTGAAAATCAATACTTAAGTTGCCCTGTCTTGCACCAACAGGGCCTCTTTAAGCTGCCTTCTGTGTCTTTGACATGACCCCAGTATCCCCGAGTGGCTTCACTGACATCTGATGTGGTAACATGCTCTGAGTTAGTCTTGAACAATTCCTGCCTCCTCCAGTCTCTTGCAGTTCCTGCCCAGAACTATAATCATTCAATTCTCCAAAGATTCCTGGTCCCTTCTTTCGGAAAATAGAAATCAGTAGTCACAAGCCTGGGTATTGTTTGGCAGCCACCCTTGGTTTTCTGTGAAGGCAGAGACACAAGGAGGCTAACTGGACCTGGCGGAACTGGCTAGGGACATGTGGCAAACCAGGTGAGACGGTGGCACCTGCACCATGCTGTTGACGGGGACAGGACACAAAGAGGCCAATCGGCAGCAGATTGTCCTGTCACAGACATTGAGTTTGCTGTTTACATGTGGGGAAGGAAAGACAAGAAGGAAGGGCCAGGAGGGTGGCTCAGCAGTTAAACACCTGCCAAGCGAGTGCAAGGAACACAGTTGGGATTCCCAGAACCCCATGCAAATGCCAGGCGGGCATGGCAGCCAGTCTGTAACTCTAGCCAGGAGACGAAGACAAAGGATCCTGAGAGCAAGCTGGTTAACAAGACTAGCCGTATCTGCAAGCTCTGGGTTTGACTGAGAGGCCTTGCTGCGAGAATAAGGCAGAAGCTCGATTGAAGAGAACCCCTAACATTAATCTCAGTCCCCCACACATAGGCACACATACACTTCCGTGTGCACCTACATATGAGCCCACACATGGGAAAAAACACACATTTACACATCACACACACACACATGCGCACATATACAAACACAGAAAATGGGCAAAAAAGACAAGAAGGATTCAAGGACATTGGTCACCGGAGAGATGGCTCTGTGGTCAAGAGCACTTGCTGTTCTTACAGAGGACCTGAGTTCAGTTCTCAGCATCCACATCAGGTGGCTCACAAATGCTTGTAGCACCAGCTCCAGGAATATCTGACCTCTGTGGGCACCTGTACGCACATGCACACACACTTGCACAGATATAAATAAATAGACATTATTAAAAAATAATAAAAAGCATTTTTTTTAAAAAAAAGAACACTTATTGCCTTACAGAGGAAACAAGTTCAATTTCCAAAACCTGTGTCGGGCAGCTCCCAAAACTCTACCTCAGGGGATCTGATACCTCTGGCCTCCACGGTCTTCCCAAAGCTCTACCTCAGGGGATCTGATTCCTCTGGTCTCCACGGGCATCTTCAGTCATTCACAAGCACGTAGCTTGAAATGGAATAAATCATTTTTTTAAAAAATCAGCCATGTGTACATACAATAATTTATTTAATCCTTTCGTTATTGGGGGATGTTTAAGCTGATTTTAGTTTTTAATTATTGTGCCTTGCTAAGTCTCAGTTATAAACAGGAAAAAGGGATTCAGCTGGGCAGTGGTGGTGCACACCTTTAGTCCAAGCACTTGGGAGGCAGTGGCAGATGGATCTCTGTGAGTTCAAGGCCAGCCTGGTCTACAGAGTGAGTTCCAGGACAGACAGAGCTACACAGAGAAACCCTGTAATGGAAAAAAGGGGGCGGGGGAGAGATCCAATATGCTTTAAATTGAAGAGATGCTTTCTCAGTAAGGTGGAAGTGATGTTGTAGACTCCCTCTGTAGAAGGGCAGCTGAGAGCCGGAAAGAGACAGCTCTTCCTGAATTTCTTCTGTTTCTTTTGGGGAATCAGCTTCATTCTTTCTCCTCTTATCAGCAATGCCTCTCCTATCGGGGGAGGAGGGTGTCCCTCAGAGCACAGCATTGTGCCACCTTCACCTAGATGGTGGCCTCCTCTGCCTCGTTTCTACACCAATACCAAGTTTGTGCTAGATATACTTGTGTTTGAACTGTGGGCCGGGAGATTCGATCATCCAGGGTCAACCTGGCCTCCAGAGATTTACCCTGTGGATAATGAATGCAGAGAAAGAGGAGCCCTGAGGAAGGGAGCTGGATTACCACGAGCTGGTCTAAAAAGGTACCATCCTTGAATAACGCTGCTACAGGCAAGTGCGCAGTTGTAGCTCCTTTTAAAGAGAAGACAAGGAAAGGGCAAACTCCCAAAGCGTGTTCTGGGAGGAAAAGTTTCCTGTCCACGTGAGCTGGGCTGTGCCGAGGTCGGACATGAGCGGAAGTAAGAGTGTTAGGAAATACTGGTCGGACAGCTCTTAGAAGACTCTTATCTCCCTGGTGTATTTTAACTCGTTGCTTCTTCTACACTCAGTAAGTCCTAGGAGCAATACGCCCTCTTCACATATTTTATATTCTAGTAATATTTATTAAACAGAGGCAATGAGAGAACAATCTAAGCCAATGTTCATGAAGTAGTATCGTAGTATTTTTTTTCTAAAGAGAAGGATTTATTTGTGGGAGAGTGTTTATTCATACATGTGGGTTGGATGTATGCATGTATGCATGCATGCGCATGCATGTGTGGATGCCTAAAGAGACCAGAAGACGTTGCTGGTTACCCCAGACCTGGAGTTACAGGCAGTTGTGAGCCACCTGATGGGGTGATAGGAAGTGAACACAGGTCCTCTGCAAAACCAAGCTCTCTGAACCACTGAGCCCCCTCTCCAGCCCAGTACCACATCCCTTTTTACATCTTTATATTTTATTTTACGTGTATGAGCATTTGGCCTGCTTGTATGTAAGTGTATCATGTATGTGCCTGGTGCCCATGAGGGCGGGAGAGGCTGCCAAGATGGTTATAAGCCTCTGGGTGGGCATGGGAATCAAACCTGTGTTTTCTGGAAGCGCATCAAGTGCTCTTAACCACTGAGCCAAGCATTGAATTCTTAAAGGGAGTTATGGAGTTACAAATTATTTTGTTCTCATAAATAAGTACGTCTGTTTGCCATTCTGATCGTCCCCCTTTTCCAACACTTCTAAATGGTTTCCTGGCCTCTGCCATACTCTTTCTAGTTTATTCCTTTGCAGAAAGGATCTGGAGAATTCCCTCTTGAATATAAAACAAAGAAGAGCTGTCACCATGAACTCTTAATTCCTTCAAGTAAGTGATAATTGTCAATAACACTGATCACCATCTAAATATGTCACAGTTTCCACAATATTACATTGTTCTTTTTTTCTTTAATCAGATCTAGAATGTTCTTTTTGTTTTTGAGACAGAATTTTGCCATGGCCCAGGCTGACCTTGAACTCGGTGTCCTTCTGCCTCAATCTCCAGAGTTCTGAGATTAGAGATTTCCACCCACAGGCCTGGCCCATGTTCATATATATATATATATATATATATATATATATATATATATATATATATATATATATATATATATATATATACCTTTGGATTTTTTAACCTATGAATTCAAAAGTTGGACAGAAGTCTGGTACAAGGTTTCAGGAACCAGAGGGTAAAACAGAAAGAACCAGGGCCAATAACATCCAGCTGGACACCATCCAAGTTGCTACAGGTTAGAGGCGTGTGAGAAGGCCACAGGAAGGAGAGAAAGCATGACTCCCCAAACAGAAAAGTGGGAGACATTCAACAAACTCAGGAGAAACACCAAAGCTTGGCTTCTGAGCAGGCAGACTAGCCAGAGGACTCAGACTCCTGACAAAGCCGACCTGGGGAGGCAAGCATGGGATCCAAGTGTGTCAACAGATCTGGGGGTACCTGAGAAACAGCCCAGGAGACCAGAGGACGGCAGAGAGGTCTGGTCCCGTTCACACAGGGACGTTTTTAACATGTGTTTCTAATGCGTTATTTTGCCAGAAAGCTGTCCTGTCTTCACTCTATTGTAATGCCCCATATTGCTTTATTTAAAATTGTGTAATTCACAGAGGCCCAGTCAGAGCAGGGTTCTTGCTTCCAAGTCCGAAGTCCCATCTTTCTGCCTTTTTAACACACAAGTATGGAGGGATGCACTGGCCTGGTAGGTGCGCTCTAGTCCACGGTAAGTAAGAACCCTGGGGGTGCCAAGTCTGGGGCTGCAGCCCAGGCAGGTGTGATGATGTCTGGGGGGTCACATGGACCCTAGAAAACTTCCCCCAAGTGTCTGAAGAAGGGAAGAAATCCTCTCCTTCTGCCTTCCATTGTTTCAGTCCGAATTGAAGGGTCATGAAAGGAATGGCCGTTGGTTTCTGAGTTTTCAGTCTGAGTGTTAGGAGTGAATGAACAGGGAATTGTCCTGCTGCTTATAGAACAAACGAGGTATTCACTGGCAACAGAGCGACTTATGCCTGTTCTGGGAATACTCGTCCAGTGCCTTAGAGAGATGGCTGGCCACTTGTTTAAAGAATCCAAAGATGAGCCAAAGCCGCTAGCTGCGTTGAGGGAATAGTTGTGGGCAAACATCACGAAGGGGCGGGTGGGGGCAGGTGGATGAGGACCAGCTGCCTGCTAGGAAACACTTAATTCAAAATAAGATAGCTGGCCACTGTACTGGACAGCAGATATTCTTACGGAATTCCTGCTCTTACCTCCTTAACCTAGCTGTGCTCAGACTTAGAAAGTAGGATGTAAAAACTGTAGATAGACTGTAGTTAGATCCCTTTGCAAAATCCAGGGACACGTTTGGCATGTGTTTTCAAGAAACTCAGATTTTTTTCCCCCCCAAAGAGTCTTTTCTTCTTCTCTCTATAATGATTAGCTCCATGTTGCTTTCTTTAAAACTGTACAATTCACAAGAAAGATCAAGGCTTGTTCCAATGTATGGGCCAAGTTTCTCCTGAGACAGGGAACTGAATGTGCTTCCATCTCTGCTGGCGACTCGCTCCCCCTGGGAACTTAATTCTTAATAAATATTAAGCGATGGGGTTGCTTTTGTGTTCTTGGCCTCGAACTGCATGGCCACGCAGATTCTGAAATTCTGTCCTTTATGCCTCGTGTGCTCTCGGCGGTGACGAAGCAAAGTGAATTTTGCAATCAGAGGCCTTCTTGAGTTAAAAACACGGAGGAAGAGGTTCTAGGGTTGGCAGGGCCCTAAAAAAACGTGCTGCCGCAATGGAACTGTATGAGTTGAAATCTCAGGATGCGCTGAGAGATGCCCTCCTTACCATGAACTCCAGAAGTGGTGGGAGGATTTTTCTTTTAAAGAAGAATAATTTAAGAGAGACTCTGATGAACAACTTTAACACAAATTTCAATTATTCTAAGTCGGGCGTGATAACTGAATCCAGCAAAATGAGCCTACAGGGTTAAAATTTAACTAAACGGAGCTGGAATTTCTCAAAGCAGCAAACTCCAGCATGTGTAGTAAGATTATTTTTTTTTTTTTAACTAGGTTGCTGACCTAGTTTCAGACACAGACTCGCATGCTCCAGGTCCCTAAAAGAGTAAGAAGAAAAGCTACTTACTTATACTCGGCAGTTTATTACACTAATTTATGATCCTTCAAGTCTGGGCAGGGGATGGGCTGTTCTTGTTTTATAGAAGAACCTTTTTGTCCTTTGTTGGGGACGTTTCCAGCTGTTTAACAATCGACTCTAATAGAATCTTATGAATAAAACTAATGAAAACATGAAGAAATGAACTCTAGAGACCAAACATACAGTAGCTTATTGTTCCCTCTCCCGAGAATAGAAATACCTTCTCTAACAAGGTACAATGGTGCAGACAGGAACCAACACTCCGGTTTCAATGCACAAGGCAATCAGGGTCAGGAGGAGGCCAAAGCTGCTGACATTAATCGGGTCAGCCCGGCAAGCTCAAGGGACAGGACAAACAGAAAGGTAAATGCCTTTCCACCTTTGGGAAGTGCTCACTCGGTTATTAAAATTATTTTAGGAGGGGAACAAATGACCAGAACTAGCTCTTTGTCCTCTGACCTCCCTCCGTGTGTTTTCCGGAGAACACATGTAACAGGTCATGTTCTTTCTGTCACAGAGGCCAGCCCTTGTGGCCTGCCGTCTTCTTTTGAACCTTGGGGAGCAGAAGAAGCACTGGAAAGTGGAAGTGGCTACAGCTCAGAAGCCTAGAGGTTCGGTTTCTGTGGTGCTGGGATGGAACTCAGGCATCAGGAACTGGTGCATGCTGAGCCACACTCCCAGCCTAGACACACAGTTTTCATTACAAAATTATCTAACACAGCAAACTTTTAATGCAGTTGTGAACCCCAGGGCCAGTGGTCTCAGTTGCTTGGTTCTCAGTGACGTCCGCCTACAAAATGAGAGACTCACACGACCAGTGTACATCCATGGGGACCTCCCACCCATGCCCCTGGCAGCACAGAAGATGACTTTAGGTGGCACTCGGAGAGAGTCACATCTATCTATCTATCTGTCTGTCTGTCTATCTATCTATCTATCTATTGGCTGGTTGATATGTTTTTCTAAAGACAGGATCTCACTTAGCCTAGGGTGGCCTCAAAGTTGCTCCATAACGAGGGTGACCTTCAAGTTTGGATCCTCCTGCCTCTGCCTCCCGAGAACAGGGTTTGCAGATGCATGCCCCCAACCCTGCTGTGTGGTGCTGGGAATCAAACACAGGCTTCACGAAAGCTAGGTAATCATTTTACAGCCCTGGGTCACATCCCCTGCTCCATTTAAGAATTTATTTTATGGGCCGTAGAGATGGCTCAGCCGTGAAAGGCTAGGCTCACAACCAAAAATATGAGGATTTATTTTCCTAGCCTATTAAACCTGTGATGATTCTAAATATTACTGTAAATTGGATTGCTTGTTTTTTAGCAATCAGCATAGAGAGAGATATCAAGCAAATGATAAGAATATCATAAAAGAGGGACGTTTTGTTGGGTAACAGGAAACAGACTTGCACTGGTGGAGTGGGATGGGGTTAGCGTGCTTTGCTTGCCATTTCGAAGGCCCTGGGTTCGATCCCCAGCACCGGAAAAAAAAAAAAAAAACTCAAGAAACAGAACCCCAAACAAACTAGAAGTTCAGAATAGTCTAGATAACCCCCAAGTCTGAAACACTCAAAACTGCCAGCCTTTCTTCAAAACTTGCGGACTCCGCCCTCCACAGAGGAGCCAGCAGTTGGTGGAGAGGAAGGGGAAGTGCCAGGAGCAGCCTCACACCTGCGGACCAACGGGTCCACTAGCTGTGCGGCACTAATGTGGATGTGGGCGGGACTGTGGCTGCCAACTGACTCCACTGGCTGCTTTCCTAAGAAGAAGACCCTCACCTTCAATTACAGATTCCATGCTTACGTTCCAAATGTTTCTGCACTAGTCACGAGCCAGCACTGGCTCTGGAGGAGCTGTCGATTGTGTTTTGGAAGATTGTGTGCTTCTCTGGAGCTGCTGGGGAATGACAGTAACATGCATGTGGACTTGCATGCACACACACATGCGCGCACACACAAGGCACATGTGCACACACACGCACATGCAGACACGCACCCCCACGCGCGTGCACACACACGTGCACACACACACACACACACACACACGCTGCTTTCATTAGCTGAGTGTCCACCCAGCCTTGCGGTTTATGAACTTTATCTTATGTAATGCTCACCACAGTCCACCTCCGCATCCTACAACCTTCCCTGCTTTTAGAGTTAGAAACCAGTTATTACCAGTGGGCCCAAGACCTACGCTGGCCTGTGGTGAGCATTTAAAAATGCTAGCCATGCCCACCTAATTTCTAAGTGTTCATTTTTCTTACATGAAGCTTAATGCAAGACTTTTAAAGAAACACCGCTTTCTCCCTCCATGGGAATCAAAAAAGCCTTTAGGCTACGGGTGGGGAAAGGATTTTGCCTGGACATGGTGGTACGTGCCTTCAATCTCAGCCTTCAGGAGGCTGAGGCAGGCAGATCCCAAGTTCCATGCCACCCAAGGGACAGAGTGAGACCCTGTCTTGTTAAACGTGAGACATAAAAAAGGTGGGGAAGCTTCTGTGAGCTCGAACTCTTCCAAGGAGGTCGGAGGCTCGGGCTGAAGTATCTACAGGGTGGGTCATTTCGAGGAAAGAAGAGGTTACCTGGAGTTCTGCCATCTGCCCTAACAGTTGGATGGCACATTCAGAGATCCTGGGGTGAGGCCCTGCCCTGCAGATAAGCATTCAGGACCAAAGCTGGCATCTAACTGCAGAGGCAGCCTTTTCCTCCCCCACGGCTTATCTGTCTCCCCCACCAGGAGCCTCTTCTGTCCCTGTCCCCTCCTCCAGCTCTCGGCTTCCACTAGATGTGACACCACCCTTCTACACTGTCCCTCCCGTATTAGTCATTTTCCTTTGTGATAAAATGCTTGAGGTAATAAGACCTTTGACTGTCACTCTGTAGCCCTGGCTATCCTGGGACTCACCGTGTAGACCAGGCTGGCCTCAGACTCACAGAGATCTCCGCCTCTGCCTCCCAAGTGCTGGGATAAAGGTGTGTGCCAACAGGCCTAGTAAGGCAACAAACTTTGAAAGAGTTTGGCTAGCAGTTTTACAAGTTTCAGCCAGTGGTCATGTGACTCTATTGCTTTGGGTCTGTGGTGACTGTGGTGGCACAGAAGGATGTCAGAATGGGGCCCTCGGTTGAGGAGGCTGCTCACCTCCTGGTGACCAGGAAGCTGAGAGACGAAGAGGGGGCTGTCTTGCTCCAGCGAGGTCCTACCTCCCAGTGGCACCGCATAGAGAGCCCTGGAAGACATTTGGATTGGAGTTCAAAGGAGCACCCGTCCCCTGTCCTTGAGAATTCTGCCACCTAAACAAGGAGGGAGGATCCAGACAGAAATCCCATCTACAAGTATAATCATCACCTCTGTTTATCGAAAACTAAAAAAGCAGGGCTTCTGTTTGTCTGAGACAGGGTCTCACCCGCTAGCCCTGGCTGTGCTAGAGCTCACTAAGAAGATCAGCGTAGCCCCAAACTCACAGAGATCCACCTGCTTCAGCCTCCTGAGTGCAGAATTAAAGACGAGAACCACCACCCCAACAAACAAAGAAAAGGTTTAAATTAAGTGACTCCTTCTTTTTCCTTTTCTCTCTCGCCTTCCTCTGTCTTAGTTTCCTTTCTTTCCATCTTTCAGCCTTGCTGAATAGCTCAGACCTGTCTGGAACTCATGGTCCTTCCACCTCAGCTTTCTGAAGGCAGCAGGACAGCCCCATTCCCTTTATTTTGCAAATTAGTGATGGGGTTACAGCGAGTAACCTGTCCTACTTCAACAGGTCGGAGGCAGAGGCAGGCAGAGCACTGTGAGTTCCAGGCTAGCCTGAGCTACATGGCGGGACCCTGTCTCAGAGAGAGAGAGAGAGAGAGAGAGAGAGAGAGAGAGAGAGAGAGAGAATAAAAAAATTAAAGAAAAAGAAAAAAAGTGGAAGATAGTGTGAGAAGAGGGGAAATGAAAATAAAATACCCAAATAACAAACCCAAACTTAAGAGATGTCAAAAACAAACAGAAACCTACTGGTAAGTTGCTTCAAAAATATGCAAAAACTAAGATAAAAGAAACACCTTGCTGAGCGGGCAAATGAAAACGAAACAGGGCTTAGTCACAAGGATATGCAAGCGTGAGGGAAGCTGCAGGTGTGAACACAGTGAGGTGTGAACACGGTGAAGTGTGAACACGGTGGTTTCAGGTCCTGAGTCCATTGCTCAAAGCCCGAGAGTCGGACAATGGAACTCTTGGCTGAACCCCACGGCCACTTGTCTCTGTACCAGTTCCATCTCACTGTTGGGTGACGTCCTGAAGAAGGCATCTCAAGAGACTCTGCCAAGGCCCTTCCCAGACCTGTACACGAGGTGGCAACTTTTATAGGTCAAAGTGGACAAACATCAGCCACCCAATCGGCTCATTTTCTCTCCATCGCGGGGGTTAGGGTGCAGAACTCCATCTTGTAGAGCAGGGCGGTGGTGGCGCACGCCCTTAATCCCAGCACTCGGGAGGCAGAGGCAGGTGGATCTCTGTGAGTTCGAGGCCAGCCTGGACTACAAAAGCTAGCTCCAAGACAGGCTCTAATAAAACTACAAAGAAGCTCTGTCTCAAACAAACAAACAAACAAAACTCTGTCTAGTAAAACTTGACTTCTCCAACTTGACCCTACCCCTGATGGTTCCAACACGGCCATCACAAACTTAGCGAACTTCCAGCAGACTCTCTAAAGCTCAGGGCTGAACTATCAGGGATCGGTCCCTGAGTGTTAGCCTGGCACACGCTCTGCTCTGGCCCAGTCCTTTGACGACTTGTTGAAGACAGGGTTTTAAATTCAGAAGGACCAAGTTGAAAGAGAGGAGACAGACTGTTCCTAGGGGATTTCCACCCCGTGGCAGGTTCTGGGCCTCAGAGGGCCACGTGGTTCACACACCCACACTAAAGCAGACCACTTCAGCCATTTTCAACTCCTTTTTCTCTCTGTTTCATTAATAAGAACTTGTAGATACTCAGGAGACCCACAAATGAATGCAGTATACAGTAACCACTCTATGGGGAGGTTGAAGGAGACAGCCTTCTGAATAAATTTGTAAAAGACACATGGAAGCATATTGAAGTGACCCTCTGGAAAAGGGTGTGCCTGTATTCCCGGATGTGTGATGACCTCGTCCCCTGGGCCTGCTCCCTCCTTTTGTCTTAGCCTGCTGGACTTCCCTACAGTGACGCAGCCTTCCCACAGCGTGGCTCTTCCTCACTCACTCACTGCTGGCTCTGCGTCCCCCGCGGTGAGCAGGGCAGCTGTCTCTGGCCTTTGTCCTGGCTGTCCTCAGCTCCACCCCACCCTTCCTGGCCAGAGATTCTGGTTCCTGTAAACTGTGCTTATGGCCACGGTGTGACATTGTGGCTTCAGACACTCATTAATTGGTCATTATAAGGACCCCAAGTTTTCTCACTCAGGATGTGTTCTGTCTGCTCAGGTACAACTGAGTACAAGTCACAGTGCCCTAACTGTCCGTTATGAGAGGGAGAAAGATGGACACAGTTATGTTTCCCACGTGTAATAGTTGTCAGTGTCTGTCTTACTCCTCGAGATGTATTTAGGGCAGAATTTTCTTCCTTTACTTACAGTCTTTCTTATGACTGGCGTCTGCTTGATCAGTCACAGCCTCCTTCACTAATCCAAGTTCACTGAGAGTTCAGTCCTCGCCTAGTGACGTCTATAAATATCTCCTGAATGAATAAAGGTGTTTTGTTGTTGTTGATTTGGTTTGTTTTTAATAGAAAGATCTTGCTGGTCTTTTATTTTAAGGCTTGTCTTTGTAAGATCGTCAGAAGACTAGGCAGAGAAAATCATTTTGCTTATTTGTTTTGAGGGTCTCATATGGCCAAGGTTGTTCCTTGAACTTGCTGTGTGGCAGAGGATACCCTTAGCTTCTACCACTCCCGCTTCTGCCTGCCAAATGCTGGGGTTATCGGCGTGCATTGCTATATGGGCCTTAAGAAACACTTAAAGTTCGGATGACTCAATCTTCTTGCCTCAGTTTCTCAAGTACTAGGATGGCAGGCATATGCCACCAGGCCTGGCTATCAGTTGTCTTTAACACTTCTGTTTTCATTCCCCACCAAGACTTGGAATGTTCCTTCATGCTTCACAAGCTAAAACACTGAATCCTGTTCTCCCTGTCTTTGTAAAATTCCCAGAGGAATAGAAGAAATTTTTATACTTGTAGGACCTTACAGTTATGAGTTATGGCTGGGATTCCCCTACGGTTTCAGCCTTCATGGTATTACATAGCTGCTACCTCTTGGCACTTCACAGTAAGTCCAACGGGTGGGAACTCCCATGAACTTCCATTTATAGGAGAGGAAAGTGAGCGGGGCGGGGGGGGTGTATTTTTTCAGTGTATGTGTATGTGTTGCTGAATGTATGTCTGTGCACTGAACGTGCACCTACCACCCACAGACACCAGAAGGGGACAGCAGATCCTCTGGAACGTGAGTGCAAGATGGTTGTGACCATGCGGGTGCTGGGAATCAAACTTGGGTCTCAGTGCTCTTAACCACTGAGCCATCTCTCCAACTCCTTAGACTGTCAGTTTGACTTTAAATTGCCCACTGTCATAGTCAGGGATTCTCTTGCTGTGAAGAGACACCATGACCAAGACATTTATTATAAAGGAAAACATTAAATAGGGGCTGGCTTACAATTCAGAGGTTTGGTCTGTTGTTGTCGTAAGAGGAAGCACGGTAGCATACAAGAGGAGAAGGAGCTGAGAGTTCCACATCTGAACTGGCAGGCGGCAGGAAGAGAGAAAGAGACCAGCTTAAGCATCTGAAAACTCAAAATCCAGCCCTAGTGACACACTTGCTTCAACAAGACCGTCCCTTAGCATTCAAATAAATGAGCCTATGGGGGCCAATCTTATTCAAACCACCACACCCACCCACCCCATTATTGATTTATTTGTTTATTTATTTATTTTTGGTGCTGGGTATCGAATTCAGGACTTTAGCCTGCTAGCAAATCATCTACCACTGAGCTAACCGTTAGCCTCCAAACTGCCCTTTATGAAATGCTTGTCAGCTGAATTTTAGACGTGTTTCTTAAGACGCACAAAGCAACGCATTTCCGTTATCCCAGCATTCGGGAGGTGGAAAGAGGAATTCAAACAAGCTTAAGGAACAACTTAGGCTAAATGAGACCCTGAAAGCAGACAAAAATATTTCTTTAATCTTCTGAGACTCTTACACATGACAAGAATAAGCTTCAAAATAAAACGATTTCAAAAAAAGTATAGAATGTCAAAAGAGGCAAGACCCTTAAGGTTGACTCATTTTTGAACATGTCATTTAAAAAATGTTTGTTTTTGTTTGTTTTATTTGTTTGCTTTCCATTGAGCATGGTGGTACATGCTTGCAATCTCAGAGTGTGGAGGTAGAAGCAAGAGGATCATGAGTTCAAGGTTAGCCTCGGTTACATATTGAGGTCACATTACAAAAACTCAAAGCCAAGCAACAGTGGCTGGTATTTTAAATAACTATTACTGGCTGGTTTAATTATATATATTTAGTTCTATTTTATAATATATATTTATATATATATTTAGCTATAATTTTTGAAACTCAACTTGTTATCAGAGTGATTGATATCAGGTAGTTCAATTTAAATAAAACAAACAAAACAATGAACACTTGTGAGACAGAATAATTTGGCTATGGTAAAAGAAAGCAAGGGGACATAAACATCTTTTTCTCTAAAGTGAAAGGAGTGGATGTTGCTCATCTAGGATGCTAAGAATATTTTCCATCCTGCAGCACAGAAAGGATGCCTGAGGTTTATTTGACCTAAAAGTCCTGGGACTCTCATGATGTTCATTTCCTGCAGTTGAATGGGTAAAGTTCATGCAAGAGGTGCTGTATGGGCTTGGAGGAGTATGCCTGAAGTTTTTCTGTTTTTTTTTTTAATTTTACAAGAGCCATAGCAATTATTATTACCTTTCCTGAGAGTCATTTGCATTTCAAAAAGACACATATGCTGACATTCACCTTTCTCTCTCGATTGGTCACGGTAGTTTGCACCTTGCAGACAGACCAGTAGCAAACACAGTGATAACCCAAAGTTCTCAGCTGATGCCAAGAGTACACAGCAAGTGGCCAAAGCCACCCTTGCCAAGGCTGATGTCAGGGAGGAGGGGCTGCTGCCTCTTCCATTTCCTTCCACTCGTCCCTTCTTGGTCTCATTTCACCTCTGACTCAGGGTCTGAAGCAACAAGCCATCTGCATGCTCACCAGACGGTCGCTCCATGGCTGACAGTGGAGTTATGCGCCTATAATCCCACTGTAACTTGAAAAGACATTTAAGGCAAAAGGCACTGAACATAGCTAGCCGAGCACACATCATAGCTGAGCAGCACAGCACACTGTAAAATCTGAATTGTTTCCTTGACAACCAAGTGACTGCAGCTCACTACCTCTGACCAGGATCACGACAGAATGAGAGACCAAAAGTCAAAACTCCTACTGTTGAGATGAAAATGAACGAGTCGAAGCATGTGAAGAGGAGGCCGTCAGAAAAGTATCATAGACTTGGTCGATCATTTTAAGGCAGCCACCTCTGTAATCTTTCCAGGTCCAGGGCAGCTGGGTCTTGTTCAGCTACTGGGGGAGTCACGGCAGTCCCACCACCAGGAGAAGCGAAGCCGTGGAATCACAGCTGTGTGTGAAAACCGAGGAGGGAAACGATGCAGATGTAGTGTGGCTCTTTGACGGTGAGCCCTGAACGGTAGGTACTTAGGAATGGGCATGTTAGACTAGGGATTGATAATTTCACAACACCAGTGAACAGTGGGAGAATTATCAACAGCATGAGGGAGCAACGGTGAAGGGTTTCCCACACTGACTCACCACATAGCCTGACATCACCCTTGGTTTCTCATCTCAGGATTTCTCATCTGTGAAAAATGTACACCTCTTGAATAGAAACAACAGACACTCGAGTTCCTTTCTTGCCATGTCATGGAAAACAATTTTTTTCTTTCATTCATATGCTAATCAGTTCATTATCACCGTGAGAAAATACTCGAGATGAGTGAATCAGAAGGAGGAATGGGTTATATTGGCTCATGGTTTCAGAGGCTTCTGTTCAGGGGCAGCTGGTCATTGCTTTTTGGTTTTGTTTTTATTTTTGACCCTACGATGAGGCAGAACACATGGTGGAGAACAGTTGCTCAGCTCATGGTGACGGTGACTAGGAGAAGGCCCGGGGAGAGAGGAAAAGAAAGAAATAAAAATGAATAAGACTCAAGTTATAAACAAGAAAAAGTGATTCAGCTGGCCAGTGGTGGTGCACGCCTTTAATCCCAGCACTCAGGAGGCAGGTGGATCTCTGTGAGTTCGAGGCCAGCCTGGTCTACAGAACAAGTTTCGGGAAAGCCAGAGCTGCACAGAGAAATTGTGAAAAACTAAAAAGAAAAAAAAAAAGGTGAATGAGAGAATGAGGAGCCGGGGTCCCCACATTCCCTTCGAGGGCATACTCCCAATAAATAACTTCCTTTCCCCAGATCCACCTTTTATGTACAATACAGACTGGTGGTCAAACCTTTGGCACAGGGATCTTTGTGTGGGGGGGCATTTAAAAGCTAAATTGTAACAATTCTTTTTGGAAACAAATAGCAAAGCAGCACTAGAGCCACGACAATCTTTAAAGAGCTTACCATAGCCTAACTCTAACAAGACTCCTTCATTTTGCTTGCTACCTCCTACACCATGGTTCAAATATAGTTGTAGTTATAGTGTACATACATTCTGTACAGAAATATTTAACAGTAAATAAATCCACCCACTAGAACAAAAACATGTTTTTTTTTCCCTCCCTGATTATTGAAATGTATTACATGCGTTGCCAAGTCCTTCCTATTATAAGTCCTGTGTGACTGCTTTTATTGTCCTTTTTCTATGAGTAAGGGATTTTGTGGGAAATGAGACGGTTTGCCTTGCTTTGAGACTGATGCTGTCAGGGTGTTTTTTCACATAGAATTAACTTTATACACAGCTGGACCAAGTGTTGGTCTTATTCAATGTTCTACTGCTGTGGAGAGACTCTATGACCACACCAACCCTTACAAAGGAGAGTCTTTAATTGGGGCTGACTTACAGCTTCACAAGTGTAGCCCATTCTCATCATGACAGAAAGGATGTAGTACGTAGGCAGATGTGGTGCTGGAGAAGAAGCTCAGAGTTCTGCGTCTGGATCTGCAGGTAGCAGAAAGAGTGATAATCATGGGGCCTGGCTTGGGCTTCTGAAATCCCAAAGCCTGTGCCCAGTGGCACGTTTCCTCCAATAAGGCCACACCTTCGAATCTCTTTCAAGTAGTACCGCTCCTTAATAAAACATTCAAATATTTGAGCCTGTGGTGGCCATTCTTATTCAAACCACCGCAGTGTCCAAGCGCTGTGACCTTTGGGTTCCTATGTTTCCTTGTGTCTTCTGTCTCTACCACTCTAGTGAAGGCCTGTCTCTTAGAAGCAGTGACCTCGTTCATGTCTGTGAACGTATTTACTGCTATTTATCTGTTTGCTTACGTATTAAAGCTTTCTGAGGCTGAATCCAAAGTTCTCATTTCTTTTTTCACAACATCGAGCACCCGGGGTGGTCCATCTGTTAATGAGGCTTCATTTATTCTCATTTCTTTGCTTTTATGAGATAGGGTCTCAATAGCCCAGGTTAGTCTGGAATTCCCTCTATAGCTGGAAATGACCTTGAATTTCTGATTCTCCAGCTTTCGCCCCACAGTGCTGGGGTTGTACGTGTCTGGCGCCAGAACTGGTCTATCTCATAGCTTTAAAGGTTTCCCTAAACCTAACTTCTTCTCTTAGTTCCTATGCATCCTCCACCTACTCACCCCACTTATCAAACCCCTACCCCAATTCCACCAAAAAGTGAAGACGCTCTTGTCAGCAGTCACGGATGAGCTATAGAGGGAGACCATCCTTAAGGATTCAGAGTGGACTTCTGCTGGCTCTCATAGGGAGAGGCAATAGAGAGTCAAGAGTGGTGTTGGCCAGGGTGTTCTTGGTCAAGCAGCTGGAACTCAGAAGAGCCTCTCCCTTCAATTAATGAAGAAGAAAGAAGCATCTGTTGTGGCAAGGAGAGTAACAGGATTAATAACAAGGTATTTGATGTGACAGAATTTTTATCATAGCGAAATTGGTTCAGGTAAAAAGCTCAAGTGTCTAGGATTCCCCAGAATTGAGATCTTTATTGGTTCTTAAAAACACAGTTCCGGAAAACATTTGGTTTAGGGCCAAGCGTTTAGGGGAGGAGTTGCTTGCCTGCCGTGTAAAAGGTCTATGTTTGATTCCTCAACACCAGGAAAAGCAAAAACAAATAAACAACAACAACAACAACAAACCCCAAATAACAAAAGACTAAACCTGAAAACCTTGCTTGAATTTCTTCCATTTGTTATTTGATAGGTAGTTAAAATAACAAGGGGTGTGAATTATCTATCAGATGTTTTAAGTGTTTCAAAAGGAATAAAAAGGGGTTCAATGAGTCAGTATAGGACTAGAAACCAAGAACATTTTGTAACATTTGCTTTCTGTCAAAGTGGAAGTACCAGAATTCTTGGTGTCCCACCATGATGACAGAGACGGAGAGGGATGTCATCATGTGAATTAGTGCGTGTGTGTCCTCCACTAACAAGTGCCAGGTGATTGAGAAACATAGAGGTCAGAGGTCAGATAAAACCTTAAGGCTAAGGGGAGTGGGCTGAAAGGTCAAGAGGCCTTCCCAGGACTCTCTGCTTTTCCTTGAAATGGAGCAACTCCCATAGCCAGTAGGTATGTGGGGGAAGGGGAGCAGAGAAAGGGAGGGGAAGGAGACTGAGAGAGAGAGAAAGAGAGAGAGAATTGGGTGCAGTTACTCAGTCAAGTTAACTGAGCTAGGTGTGGTGGATCAAACCTGTAGTGCTGTTGGCCCAGCTCTTTGAGAATTTGAGGCAAGAGAATCACTTAAGTCCCTGAGTTCAAGACCAACCTGATGGGCCAGGAGGATGACTCAGCAGGTAAAGGCCCTTGTCACCAAGGCTGATGACCGAAATTCAATCCCCAAACACACATGATGGAGAGAACTAACTCCCAAAGTTGTTCTCTGGCCCCTACATATGGTATAAAAAAAATAGGGTTTTTGTTTGTTTTTGTTTGTTTGTTTGTTTGATCAACCTAAGCAACATAGTAAGAGTTTGTGCCCAAACCACCAGAATATAAAGATTGCAAGGCTCTTGGCCCAGGACAGCACGTTCACCCATGAAGGCCTAGAAGCTGAGCAGAGGGCAGACATAAAAGGGGGAAACAGAAGCTGAGAGTGAGGTTAGTGATAGAACATTTGTCTACTGTGAAGCCCTAGGTTCTATCCCTACCTGTGCAAAGGAAAAGGTGGGGAGTTAGGCTGGGTGGGGTAACTTCACAAGCATGAGGACCTGAGTCCCATCCCCAGAATCCGCAGGAAAACGCTGAGTTGATGGCACCTACCTGTCCTCTCAGTCATGAAGACACAGGGACAAGAATTCTCTGAAGTTCACCCACTTGTCAGTCTAGGCAACTCTAGGTCAGAGAGAGACCCTGTCTCATGGGACGGACGGCATTCCTGAGGATGACATCTGTGTTTGTCCTCTGACCTACGCATTGCAAAATCAGGTATTTATACTGGCCATGTCTTTTAGAAAGAATAAGGAAGTTCTTAGTATAAAAACTACATACCGGTACTCTTTTGTTCCCCGAGTGTTTATAGGAACATCTCAACAAAGAGCAAAGAATCAATAGAAGGGAGATACCTCTGGGCTGTGGGTGTCTGTGCATCTGGACAAGGGGAATGCCCACCCGCCCCCCACATGTGCTTCTGTGGTCTAGAGCAGAAATGTGGTTCTTCATGAGAGCACTTCTGGGCAAGTGCATGGAGAAAGGAAACAAGTGAAAAGCTCATGCAAGGAAATAGCCATTCCGGTGACTGCAGAGTGGACACAGGATGTCCCACAGTCTTGTCGGGGAGTCTCACTAATATCAGAGGGGAGAAAAAGAGATTCTAAGAGAGCAGCACAGAGCCAGGGACCCCAGTGAGAGGCAACGGAGAGTCACATCCAGTCCTCAGTGGGGGAATCAAGAGTTAGGAGCAGAATTATCCCATAGATCTTCGGGTTAGCTCATCTGCATTTTGAGTAGGTTAACACTTGGCTCATTCTATATTGTTGCTTAACAAAATAACCCAATCAAAATAAATTTATTTGGGAGTCTATGTGTGTTTGTGAGCATGCATGTCCTCATGGAGGCCAGAGTGACGGTAACCTTGGTGTTACTGCTCAGCGGTCACACACTTTGTTTTTGTTATGTGTGTGCCTTAAACATGTCATGCATGCGTGGAGGTCAGAGGACAATCTGTGGAAGTCGGTTCTCGCCTCCTACCATATGCATTCTGGAGATTAAACTCAAGTCATTCTGCTTGGCAACAGGTATAAGGGCCTACTTAAAAAAAAAGATTTAAAATTTTTTTTGTATGTTTGAGCGTTTGTCTGAGTGTATGTTATATGTACCACATCCATGCCTGATGCCTATGGAGGCTGGGAAAGGGGCATTAGATTCCGCTGGAACTGGAGTTACAGTTGCTAGCCGCCGTATGGATGATGGGATATGGAACCGGTGTCCTCTGCAAAAGCAGCAAGAGTTCTACCGGCTAAGCTGTCTCTCCAGCCTCCAATCTTGTTTTCGAGATTCGTGTCTCATAGGATCTAGAGCTCACCCCATAGACTAGGATGGTTAGCCAGCAAGCTCCAGGGACCCTCCTGTCTAAGTACACACTGTCACACCTGGCTTTATACATGGGTGCTGCTAATCAAATTTGGATCCTTGTGCTTGTATGTCAAGCACTTTGCTGACTGAGCCATCTCCCCAGCCCAGATCTGGGAGTCTTAATAAAGCACTGAGTTAAAAAAACAAATGATCTAGAATAGTGATTCTCAACCTGTGGGTCGCAACCCCTTTAGGGACTGAGCATTGGAATACCCTGCATATCATGTGCTTACACTAAATCCAGAACAGTAGCAAGACTGCAGTTTTGAAGTAGCAGTGAAATAATCTTCTGATTGAGGTCACGGTAACATGAGCAACTCTATTCAAAGGTTGCAGCGTTAGGAAGGTTGAGAACCACTGATCCAGAGGCTTTCTTTGTTCAAGAAAGCAAGCTGTCCTTCCTGGGCTATCGTCCAGAGTCTCTGTGAGGCATCCGGGTGAGTGGTGTCCCTTAGAGGACTGGGATATGGAGGCTTTGCTCCATTCTCTCTGGGGTTGACTTTATGTTCGTGGGAATAGATCCCATGGCATCCACGAACTTCTGAACCAGAGAGGAGAGAGAGCCTGGAGAAATAAAGAGAAAGGTGAATGGAGTCTTACTCATTAATCACTTCTTCTTTCACTTTTCTCAACATATATACCCTCCTGAAGAACCAGGCTGCCATTGTCCAGTATCTCAGGCAGCTTGGCTGGGCTGGCAGCTCCTGAACTCCCCCCTAAGGTCACTCTTACCTAAACTGAGGCTGCCTTCTGAGAAAGCCGCAGCCAGCTCGTAAGGGTCGGGACATAGGCTTCTGCCCCTCTCCTCACTCCCACTGCTCCTCAAGTCTAACGCCCTTAAAGCCAAAGCAAATGCTAACTTTACCAAGAAACCACCCCAGAATCTCACGTTTCCTCTGGCTGCCAAGGTACTAATGTCTCTCTGCCTACCTGTGTCTCCCCCATTGTGTGTGTGTGTGTGTGTGTGTGTGTGTGTGTGTGTGTGTGTGTTCATAGACGTCAGAGGTTAATGTCTGATGTTTTCGTCAATTGTGTCCAACCCCAACCCTTAGGTTTTAGAGACAGGGTTGCTCATTGAAGTCTGGAACTCTGGGATTGGTCTGGTCTAGCTTGCCAGCAAGCCTCAGGGCTCCTCCTTGTTCTTTGTGCACACTACTACACCAGCAATTCTGTGGATGCTGGGGGTCAAACTCGGGTCCTCAACCTTTCACAGTGAGCACCTTACCTATGGAGCCGTCTCTCCAGCACAGTAGCTTCCTGTCTGCTCCTCCTTGACTGTCGTTTCCTCAAAGGAGAGGTGAGATCTTCTTTGTCCACGAACCCCCATCATTTTGTTGGTTGAGTGTTAAGCTGTTTTGAACAAAATTATTCTCACCAGGCTTTTATCACATAAACCCAATGGGGTTGAATGGAGATGAATTTCTGAGTGTGTTATTTCATATCCACAGAGCACATCCTGAGTATTTTTAAATGCGCTTATTGAGAGGTATTCCATGTGTTATACAACTGACCATTAAAAGTATGCCAATAATTGTTTTTACGGCATGCATGTGGTCATGCAGCCCCCTCCACAATCTAATTTTAGAGTAGATTTCTCTCTCAGAAAGAAGTTCTAACTCCCATTAGTAATACTATTCATTCCCACCTACCACTGACCTGCACAGATTTAATTGTTCAACGTTACACAGAAACGGGAACATTCAATGCATGCTCTTGGTGGTTTAGATTTGATGCGGATGGAAGATTCTGAAATTTCTCTTTTAGAGAGGTCAGCTCCTTTAAATCAATCTATGGGGGAGGGCACACTGTAGGAGGGAGAAATCATCAGCCAGGCAGGAGGGACACTAAATGACCTTCTTAAGGGTGTGTTTTGAGGTGAAATAACAACATTGCACAAATACATGACTCCGGTTTAAGAGCAGATGTTTGGGGAGGATACAAAGCAGAGTGCTGGACAGCTGCCCCTCTCCGGGATACCCGTCACAGTGGACGCTTCTGATCCTTCCCTGTGCACTTTGTCAACAGAGTTATCAAGTTCTCGGAGAAGGCCTAAATTTACCATGCACCTTCTCCTTCACAGAATGAGGGGCAGCTTTGCAATAATCTTCGAAATGTCTTCTAAGAATGAGATCTTATCTCTTAGACAAACAAGCACAAGCCTTCATGACCAATTTCATGGTCTCTAAGACATGTCTTTTTTTCCCAGTGCTTAAATATCTCTTGACTGGGACGTGTCTTACAGTTGCTGCTGGCCCGCTAACAGTTGCACAGAGATTGCCACTGATGGTGCAAGTCCAAACCTATCGTGGCTCGTTCTATTGGCGTGCACGGCCTTTGCAAGTTCCCAGGTCATTAACAATTCAGTCTAAATGTGGGTTCCGTGATCTGACATGGATCTTCTATATGCCTATTGTCAAGATATCCTGGAGGATTATATTATCTGAAAGCAAATACCAACAAAGATGTATTTCATCTGTAAGTTAAAAGATGACTGAGATGGCACAGAGTCTGCATACTAAAAAGCTTTCTGAATACAGTTACAGGGCCAAGCATGAGTTCCCTTCTACAAAGTGGGGCTTATGGCCAATCAGTTGTTGATTACCCCTAAGATATGAATGCCACTATCACACTGCTGGGCTTATCTTACTAATTTTTATTACAGTTCACGTATCTGTAGCTGGGCAGGACTTCTGCTAAGTTTTCTCCTTTGATAGCCTGCATAGCACTCTGACACTAAGAGCTATCCTTCCAAGACGAGGGGTCTAGGTCAGCACCGATTTGATGTCTTTGATTCTTGTGATCAAATGGTATGGTGTCATCAGCAATAAGATCTGACCCTCAAGTTCAGCCAGCCAGCCAGGAGTAATGGCAACAGCCTGCTTTGTTTGTATGTTGTTGTTTCTCAAAAACATAGGCAAGACCCTGTGGCTGGAGAGATCCCGCTCCTAGAACTTGTTACCGCCATCATTTTGCTCAATAGATACAGTGCCCCACGAATGCTTGCCCTTCTACCCATAGGTCAGCACCCCTTGCCCCTCATCAAAGCATTTTCTTTTTCAGGAGATGGAGGCTACTACTGAAAGCCACAACTAGCCAATACACAGAGAATAAGTAACTATGGATTGCCCATCCCTAAAGAAGATATCTGTAACACAACTCCATATGCCAAGACTCATGAAACATGATGGGGGAAAGGGATGGAAGATTGCAAGAGCCAGAAGCCCCTGGGAACTTCTATGACATAGTGTCATCTGATGTGACGGGAGCGTTGCCTCCTTAGACTCTCGACAGCTGTGGTCACCTGCACAAGGCCATACCGGTCAACATCCTAGCATGAACTGGGGAAGGGCTCACAAGGCCCCACTCTTAGTTTAATTACAGGCAATTAAAGAGACTAACTTTTCTTCTAGAAAAGGGTATGAATCTGAAAGGGGGTGTACAGTTCCTGAAAGAAGCTGGAGGAACAAGAGGTGAGTCTGATCAAAATTCATTGTAATCACATATGCAATTCTTAAAATGTTTATATATAGTAAATACAAATTAGGAGCTTTAGGAACGCTTTATATTCAGAGTCTTCTTTTCTATGTAACTCCAGCTGTTCTGGAACTCTCTGTGTAGACCAGGCTGACCTCCACCTCCTAGAGATCCGCCTGTCTGTTTCCAGGTGTGTGCCGCCACACCCAGCTAAATTTTTCCTTGCTGTGTGTGCCCAAGAGAGAAATGTGAGGAGAGATGGCTCAGTTGTGAAGAGGGCTTGCTGTTGTTCCAGATGACCTGAGTTCAGTTCCCTGCACCCACATTGGTCAGGCACAACTGTCTGTAGCTACACACACACACACACACACACAGCACATGCATGCAAACACACATAAACAAACACAAATCTTTTTTTAAAAAAGTGAAATGCCATTTTTTTTTTAAATCCATGTCTAGGCTTGATGGAGCATCGCAGGACTGATGACAAATGAAAACCCTTGTGTTAGAGTTTAATTGGCAGGTATCTGTGTCTCTCTTCCTCGTGCATAAAATGATACCCCTTATGAACTTAAACTGTGCATCGTAAGGCCAGCAAATCCCCGGTGTGTTGTCTTGTCCTAGAGGAGCGAGGATTAAAGCCCAGCTCTCAGAGACTCAAGCCAGAAGGCTCAAAGATGAGTCTCACTGAAGGAACTGCTAAGGAGACATCGCACACCTGGTGCTTGTATGGAGCAACGACAACAGAAGCCACGACAGAGACAAGCAATCTGGGATGCAGAAGATTCTAGTGGGATTCCATTTTCCGAACGCTGGCAAGCAGCCCAGAGACAGCTCTGCAAGCTCCCGGAATCCTCTGGAGGACTGCAGAACTCTATAAACTATATGCTGACATCACCCTTGTCTGGGCAGAGACAGGAGCAGCGGCTGCCCAAGAAGGGCTTTTCAGCATCCCTAATGAAGCAATCACCATAAACCGGAGCGAGAGAGGGAGCGTGTTCAGCCCGGCTTCTCCGCCCAGGAGTTCCATGTCCCAGTCACCAATTAACTTTAGCGTTCCATCTGCCTTTCCTGCCAAGCTCTCCCATAAAGAAATTTATCACCTTCTGTTCTGCTTTTCTTCCCAAACGTGAATCAGAAGTGCGCAGTTCTGTTTAAAAAAGGCACTTTCAGCAAATCTGATTACTCTCCAAGCACCTTTACACGGGACCAGCCAGCTCTTCTGCGCGCCCTCTCTTGGCTTTATTAACGATGCTGCCCAGAAGCTGACTGTTATACTGGGCCAATAAGAAGAAGAAACCCTTGTTTCCGAGGACGGCCCTGTCCTTGGGGACTCTTATCTACTTACTGACTCCTCAAGGCAACCCCTTAAGATCCTTGTCTTACTACTCCCGTGTTGCAGATGAAGAAACTGAGGCAAAGCCGCGTTAGGAAACTCAGCTCCAGGCAAGGGAGTTGCGCGGTGGGCCCAGACAAGCTGCCCAGTGTGTGCCGTACTCGGCTGTGACGGAAGAGCAAATGCTGCCCTTTACGCTGCCTTCTTCTTAGTAAAGAATGGGAAGGCTCCCCAGCCTTGCGGTTTCACACCCTTAAAATTAGCCATGTAGTGTAACAAGTCCATTAGAGACGCATTGGTGGAAATAGGACCAGACACTGCCTTTTTTTGTCCATCTTCCTGGTCTGGGAAGTGGTCTTGGGGACTTGCGGAGGGGGCTACTCAATGGCGTGGGTGTTGGAAATCACATCTAGGAAACCTCGACCTAAAATACCTCTCGCTTTTGATGAGTTACCCAGGACCTCAGAGATGCATCTGAGTTCCCAAGGCTTCGAGCTTGTCAGGGCCAGAACTCTGTTGGGGGGGGGGGGGGGGGCAGGCTCTCCAGACACGCCTCTGCTTGCCTCTGCTGGACTTCTTGGCCCTGTCCCAGCATGCTGCCTCCGCATGTTAGTTAGCGCCTGCAACGCTGTCTTAATGAGGGCAAACAAATGCGCTCATCGCACACAGCTCAAGTGTGAACGAGGCGATCGGGCAGCTCGCCCTTGCTCAGCTGTCCTTACTTAGGCCATCTAGGATGACAGGGCCCAGCTTTGAACGCATGCTTCTGGAGGACGGTAGCAGGTCTCTGGGAGCACCAGGGTGGCACTGTCTGCAAAAAACCAATCTCAGCGTCAGAGAGGTTTTTTTTTTTTTTTTTTTGGTCCAGCTATTAGTTCATCCTCTGTGATGTCCTGTCGCCTACTCCTCTAACTTACAATAAAGTCTAGAAAAATCCAAATCACCTGAGAGTATTTGATGGGCCCCTTCAAGTTGGTAATAACTTTTTGTGGGAGCATGAAGCCTGACTTCTGCCTGGCTCCCTTTGTATTTGCAGGAAACACAAAGCAGCATTGTTTGGAAAGCATTGCGGCTTGAAAAAATGAATCCGTGTACTGTCCCTCGAAGCAGGTGGTATCACGGATTTTTCAGAGGGCTCCGAACAGACGACATGATCGTGGGTTAACAGTCACATATAATTACTGCTCTGCGCGGTTGAGTCCACGAAGAAACGGTCCTTTGATTGCAACACGCGGCTTTGTGTTCACGGAAGCCTTACCACCTGACATGTAGTTTAACAACTTCTTCGTAACTCTGGCTGCACTCGAGAAAATTCTAGGCAGACTTGCTTGTGTTTCTGGCCTCGCCTGATGGTGTTCTGATAACTATGATAGTGTGATACTGTGTAGAACCGGGGGAGGGGGGGTGTTAAGTTTTTGCTCAATGCTGGTTTTAAAAACGACCACTTTCCTCTGAGTAAATGCATTATATTTAAGCTCAAATGCAATTACAGTTCTGTGTCTCTAGGTATCTTCAGATGTGTGTGACTTTGTCTTTGTAGGTTTGGCCAAGCTATTTATACTCACACTTAATTTCTCTCTAGAAACAATGCCAGGTCAGCCATTAAGAACTGTGGGTTCTCTCTGTGCTGACAGAAGGACCAGAGAGCACTCAGCCACCATATGGGTGACAGAGATGCACACATATGAACAATGCTGGCACAGAAGGAAGCTTTGGGTTAGGTGTTATCTTTCTGGACCTCACTCAGTGTGGGGGTTTGAGTCCAGGATCTAGTGCACACCAGACAAGAGATCTATCGCTAAACCACAACCCTAGGCCTCAACCAATTCTTAACAAGCCATATTCTAGGGCAATGTCTCACATCAATACAAATAGTATACTCAGCTTTCTATGACTATGGGGACATACCTAAAGTAATCAACCTACTAAGGAAAAAAAAGGCTCATGGTTCTGACCCTTAACTACTTCTTCTTGTTATTTTAGACATCTGGTGACTCTGTACATCATGGTAAGGGATGGTGATACAGGAGCTTCTCTGTTTCAAGGTAGCCAGAACTACTGGGCAAGATGGTGCATGACATAATCCCAGCACTCAGGAGACAAAGGCAGGAGACACTGTCTCAAAAACAGAAACAAAATGGAACTAAAATCTCAGGGTAGTCAGGAAGCAATAGGGAAAGAGAAAGGGCTTTATCCTCATATTCCCTTCGAGAGCATAGGCATAGACCTGAGTTTCTTTCATTGCCAGGCATGTCCAACCCATAGCCCACAGGATGCATGAAGTCAGGAATAGGTATGATTGGCTGGGTGTGGTGGCATATGTCTTTAGTCCCGGGTCTAGGGAAGCAGAGGCAGGTGGACCTCTGTGAGTTCCAGACGACAGCCTGATCTACATAGTGAGTTCCAGGACATCCAGGGCTATGTAGAGAGACCCTGTCTCAAAAACAAAACAACAAAACAAAACAAAAAAAACCCTAAGTATGTGCTCCAACACAAAATTATAAACTGACTTAAGACATGGGAGTTTTGCATTTTCTGGTAACTCAGTTACACCCTTTTCCAATGTGAACTCTGTAGACTTTGTCACCACAGTGTGGCCATGTGTTGAAATGTCGATAGGTTAGACTTGCTTGTATGACTGCACCCTACCTTTAAAGGTTCTATCTCCTGTCCGTAGCATCAAGGGCTGGCAGGCAAGTCACAGAGCTGAAGATTCAGTTAGATGGCAGAGCAATTACCTAGGAAGCACAAAACCCTGCAGTTGGTCTCCATTATTGTGTGGGGGAGAACAAACTAAAGCAGCAACCAATCATGACAAAAATCAGAAATACAGCCCTGTCTAAAGAATTCTACTTACAATAAATACTAGTAAAGTGGTCTCCATTTTCCAGGGATTTTGAATACAGTTACTGTGCAGTGCACACATGCACAGTTTCCCCATACCAACACCTTCCAGGCCAGAATCTTAGGGTGCATGACCCAAGAGATGTGTGGGAAAGGCAACATGGGTTTTCTGCTGTATCTGTCCTATAGAAGAATGACTATCATCAATGGTTCCATCTTTTGTACACTAATCTGAAAGAGATCTGTAGTATTCTTGCAATATATTTTGGTTTTTTGACTTGATTGATGCAAACATCAATTTCCCTGGTTAAAACATCCCAACACAAGAAGCCAATGTGAAGGGTAAAATGGGCAGCAAATGATTCTTAGGAGAGAAGAGATGTGTGTAAGCTTGGGAAGCTCCCTGGGTGTTGTTTGAAGAACATACAGTCCGCATGGGCTAAGCAGCCTTCTTATCTGCCCTTGGCATCTGTCTGGCAGGGGACAAGTGTCTCTGTACCAGCAATCAAGAGATCAATGATAGGATCTCTTCAGAACAGAGGACCAAAACTGAGCAGATCCAGCAGGCTTATAACACTTGTAGAGGTGTGCCCTTGAAATCGTGAGGGAAACTGAACTGAAAATCATTGAGAGGGGGGTGTTTGTCTCCCAGAGCTTGAGTCCAGCCAGAGCTCAGTTCTTCCTGGAAATATTGCCACGCACATCTGCTTATGGTAATGAGGCAGGCCACTACCTCGGCGTGTGAGGTATCAGCTTGACAAATGGCTAAATAAATACAAAAGAGCTAGGTGAGATCGTATCTAGGCCAGGGTAATAGGCAGTATTTCCATACACCTGTGAAGCCATTTTACATACACAAAAAGCATCCTCCTTTGAGCGAAATGATACCCTTTCAAAGCGGCAAGCCAGGAAATGAGAAAGAATCACAACAGGTTAAATAAGCTCTGAGCTGCAGTTTCCTCACGCAGATGCCCGTCGTGAGTAGCTTGTAAAATCAGCCACTGTGACTGTTCCTGCGTTCCTGCGCCGGCTCTGCTGATTTTACAAATCCTTAGCAATGCAGCCACCTCTCCAAGGGCAGGCTCCAGCCTGACGTTTGCACAGCCAGCAGAAATAATTTCTTGTGGGAGATAGAATTTCGTCGTTTAGCAATATTCCATCACGGGGAGCTGCCCCCTCAGCCACACTCGCCGTCTATTACAGGGGAGGTGGCTGCCCTTCCTCTGGCTGCTTCCCTGTAGATTAATAGGCAGCCAGCAGGTAAATCAATTCCTTTATCCAGGATGGCAGGGCAGATGCTACAGGGATCTTTAGTGGGAATATTTATCATGGGATGTGGTCGCAGGGTTTTTACAAGTTGTGTGTGTGTGTGTGTGTGTGTGTGTTTTTCTTGATTATCAAGGTGAATAATGTTCAACAAAAAATGCTAAAATAAAAAATTGGAAAAAAGTTATTTCAATGATTCGAAGGTAATCACTTTAACATTCTAGTGAGATCGGAACCTTCTTATACAGACGATATACCATGTAGCCAGCCTGGAAGCTGCTCCCTCACTTGAGATTATATTATAGATGCGGCACATTCGGCTGCCTCTTTTTGTGAGTTAAATGGCACTTCTCTTTGTATTTTCGGCTTTCTTAGATACAGGTATATGTATGCGTACCTGAGGGGCATGTTCGCGGTGCCAGAGGTAAACCCCAGGAATCCTTTCTCAGGTGCTGTCTACTTTGCTTTTTTTTTTTTTCTTGAGACAAAGTCTCTCATTGGCCTGGACATCACTGAGCAGATGATGCTCACTAGCCATCACCTCCCTGGTGCTTGGAGTCTAAGACACACAGCCACGTCTGGAATCTGGGAAGTCAAATTCAGGCCCTTGGGCTTGCATAGCAAACACTTCACTGACTGAACCATTGCCAGTCCTACCAATGGTATTTCAGTGGATGTCTCTGTGTATAATTTCTAGCCCATACCTCCGATTTTTTCCCCTTAAGGTAGATTATGGATTTACAGAAGTAAGGGTGTCAAAAGCCAGATATATAAATATGTAGAGAACTGGGACTGGAGAGATGGCTCAGTGGTTAAGAGCACTAACTGTTCTACCAGAGGACCCGGGTTCAATTCCCAGCACACACATGGCAGCCCACAACTGTCTGTAATCCTAGGACCCAACACTCATGGCAAAACACCAATGTACATAAAATATAAATAAATATTTAATAAATAGATAAATAAATAAATAAATATGAAGAGAGCATTGTAGCACTCACAAACAATTGTATGGGTTAATCAGAAAATGCACTGCTGCGTTTTCTGGCTGTGTGCCACCTGCCAGCCACATTCTCAAAGCAGTTCTTTCTGATATGAAGGTAGCAGCTTTGGCGCTTGCTCTAGAGAGCAGAAGATGAGATGAAAAGACCCACATCGGCCAGCTTCCTCTTGTTCCTCTAGACTTTCCTCTCTGCTCCACTCTGATGGCTAATGTTGGCTGGAAGCTTGGCTTATTAGAGATGCTTAGAAAACTGGCAAAGTCCACTTGTGGGCATGCCGGGAGGGTGTTTCCAGAGAAGACTGGCATGCAGGGAGCTGAGAATAGAAGACCCACCCTGAAGGCAGCGGCACCACCCAACAGGCATGTAGTAGACTCGCATTTCTTTGTGAGGATGAATATTAATAATTATTAATAATAATTTCCTTGGAAGAATAATGGAAGGTATAAACTGCATTGTGTCGATCCATTAAGCTGCTGTTGGACACTCGTGGTAGTCTCTGTTTTAGTTTTTGTGAATGCTACTCTGTGAGATTAGTATACATCATCTGTGTCCTTTCCCAAGGTCAAAAGTCCTGTCCGTCCTTCCCTGTACAGCTACCCTTTGTTGCTTCCTGCACCGCCCGCACAGGGGGAACCGAAACCGAGCAAAAGACGTCAGGATTGAACACGCATCTTAATTCCCCAATACGTCCCTGTCAGCCCAGGATGACCCTGTCTGCTTACCCCTCTTTCTCAGATCTCAGTGGGACCTTCACTTGTAGTACACCACGCCCGTCTGCGCTCTATGTGCCACCATACAGTTCGTGAACCGTGTATGGGACTGGAGATTGAAACACACAAAGTCTCACAGACAGAGACACAGGTCATCCTTGATGCCAAAATGCCCCCAAAAATGCCCCCTTTATTGTGTCCAGGGGTAGCTTATATAGGGATAGCCACGTCCCAGCCAAACGCACCAGAAACCATTTCCCTGCCATCAGGAACTCCCGAGGGTCTCGTGCTCAGGGCAGCTGTAGGCACTCAGATCAGGGGAAAACAAGTTGTTTACAAGAAATTCAGGATCTGGGGGTTCACAGCTCCCAACAGCTTCCACTTAGCACTCCTTTTCTTTGGTTCTTTAGGATTAGACTGGAGGTTGCGCTTGCTAACTTGAGGCATTGTCCCCTCCCCTACGGGTCTCTCTACACCTCTGTAAACCACTCACTCGGAATGTGCCATCTGTCCGGATTAAGACTGCCATCCAGACATTGTTGTAAACCACAGTTTAGGTCTGAAACAAGGAGCTCCACTTCAGCCACACCTAGGAACACAGCCAGGCCACAGACATTGACGAGCACCAGCAAGTTCACAACAACTCAGGGGCCCAGAACCATTTCAAGTGAATCCAAATACCAGAGTTAAAACCTGGGAGTTGTTGGTTTCAAGGACATTTCCTAGTCCTTACAGTGCCACATCTGCCACAAGCCCTGGGCACTCTGTTTGCTACACAGAGTCGGCGTGTAGGGCTGGGTCTGTTTTAAGAACTTGGACAAACATTTTTTCAAGTGAAAACTGATACGGGAGTATTCAAAAATTATTCGCAGGTCATTGACGTGATTTCGACATGAACCTTATTTCACATCATGTTGCCTTCAAGTAGCCATCAAGCTTGGAGGAAGAACAGAGAAAGATTCCCATAGCCATAGACTGTCTTCTGAGTTGTCAGTGTCTTGTTCATTTTCTTCTCCAGAATTATTGTAGTCTACCTGAGCTGACAGGATGATGGTAGTGCACACCTTTAATCCCAGCAGAAGAAGAGGCAGACAGATCTCTGAACACAAACAAAGATTCTATAGTAGCAGTAAAAAACTAGGTTATGCCTGGGTTCGGTCAGGAAAGGCTTTGATCTAGGAGCACAAGGACCTGAGTTCCACCCCAGAGCCCACAGTTTGAGAAAGCCAGGCTGCTATGTTCCATGTGCCCTGCATACCTACATGGATTTCCCCAAATGCACACATGAGCAACCACCAGCGTTTTTCCTTCACATTTCTGAAAGTTGCTTAACTAATACTTCTTGTGTGCCTTTCCTGAGCAGGACAAAATGGTGCCACCATTAAGTGTACTGTCGGAAGCCACACTGGGTGTGACTGCATGAACCGTCTCTCCAGGCTCACAGTGGCTGCAAATCTGAATGGCAAGGCTGAAGCCAGGGTACTGCGTCATCCTCCGCTTGCGACCTCATTTGCATTATTATCCCTGGAGGTGGAAATGTGGAGCAATGCTTTCAGCTTCTCTAGCCTGCAAATTATCTTTAGAAAAAGGAGAGAGAGAGAGAGACAGAGAGAGAGAGAGAGAGAGAGAGAGAGAGAGACAGAGACAGAGAGAGAGACACAGAGAGAGACAGAGACAGACACAGACACACAGAGAGAGAGAGGAGGAGGAGCATATTTTGCTGTACTGAGATGCATCTAAAAGCTCATCAAATTTTATCAAATTTAAAGTTCTTTGGTTCATGAGTTCTATATTGCAAAAGAGGAAATGAGACACACAAGGATTTAAATGGCAGCTCCAAGTTCAGGCCACAATAAAGAAAAAGGCTCCACGTCGAGGCCACCTGGTTCTTAGCTTACTAACCGACCCAAAATAAAGACAGACTGGAGGTTTAGAGGAATTTAATTAGCAATTAAACAAAGGCAGCAAGAGAACAAATCAACAAACTCAGTTGATGCTGAGAATGCCAGATGTCCCCTGCTGGTGACAGCGAACCACACTGTGGTCACCGTGGCTAATGCAACCCAAAGTTCTATAGAGCACAAAAGAAAATTGCAAAATACCCCAACATTAAGTGAGCTGGACAGGTGGAAAAAAATGACCAGGAGGCCCTTGTCTGGCGATGCGGAGTTTAAGGCAACCAGCAGCCATAAGCTGTCATGTGGTGGTCACAGTCTGGCTGGAGAAAGGCCCGGTGTGAGTTACTTGCAGAACTAAGTGTCTGTTATGGGCTTTGATGCATCCTCCCCTTGCTGACCTATCAATAAACCTCTTCACCCTCTGATCTATAGAGAGAAGCTGGATGAATGAGTTTCCCTCTTGCCCCTTGATTTAAAATACTGCCAGGCTTAGCTCGGTGTAGTGGTGAACACCTAGAACTCCAGCACTTAAAGATGGAAGCGGGAAGGGACCAGGGAGATGATTCAGTCATTTTAGTGCTTGCTTTGCAAGCCCAAGGACCTTCGTTTGATCCCCAGTAGTCCTGGGAGGCAGAGGCAGAAGGCTCCCTGGGGGCTCCCTGCGCAGCCAGTCCAGTCTGATTGGTGATCTCCAGACCGGTAAGTGCTTCTGTCTCAAAAAAGGAGACAGTGTTCGTGAGGAGGACATTTGACATTGTCCTCTGGTTTCCACGCATGCGTGAGTACATGCGCACATGTAACACTCTCCATGTACAGCCGCACCAATACCCACAAACTCGCACTTAACAATGTCTGTTGTTGCTGTTTTAGTGAAACAAAGCAGGAGAGTTGTTGAACTCCAGACCAGCTTGGTTACATAGTAAGACTCTCCAAAACAAAATGAAACAAATACCAGCAACATTGACCTCTAAGTACTGTTCTCAGAACTGAAGAGTCCGGCCTGTTGTTGACTAAATTCCATTTAAGAGAGCCCAGACTGTGAACGACAGGCAAAGGGAGATTTGCTGCTTAGTATTTCCAATATAAGCATGTGTAAGAAGGTCTTACGGGGTTTTAGGAAGACTCTGAGTCTAAAACACTATTGTAACCACAGCAGCAAGCTGGTGTTTAAAACCACAAGTGGGTAAGGAAACAGGTAACTGATTTTCAACAGATAAACACAAACTCGGAATCCTGGGAAATAAAAACAAACCAACCAACCTACATCAGCAGCTTCAGTCTCTGGGCACATTTTAGGACACTGTGCTGCAGGGATCCCCAAAACAAGTGCCAGACTTCACTTCTGCGGTGCACGTAGCCTCTGGGCACTGCTCATGTGTTGCTAGATTTGAAGGCATTTTTCTGGTGTGCCACACCCTCACATAAGTTAACTGTTGGTGTCCATAGTACAGGAGTAAGTAGAAAGGTCAGGCCCGAACAGCCCTTACATTTCTGACACAAGACAGCTCATAACTCAGAAGGGCTCTCTGGCAGACTCACCGATAGCAGTGTGTGGTGGTGGTGGTGCAGGAGAGGGGTAGGGGTACGGTGCGGTGTGGGGTGGGATGTTAGCTCTTCCTGCCAGGGCCTGGCAAGTTCACGTCCTGTGTTCTGGGCTAATTGGATCACACTGTGAGCCCGTGGAGGCTGCAACTGCTCACTCATGAAGAACATCTGAATCCAGCATTCCTTCTGTGTGTTTGTAGACCTGCTCCTCCTCTTTGCCCTCTTTTACGGGATGCCCTGTTTTGTTTAGCTCAGCCGTGAATGAATGGCTAACAGAGATAAGAGTGAGCCCGTGTTGACAGGGGAAGAGATAAGTGTGCACAGGACTAGACCTGATCCTCCTCTGTGGCTGTGGAGGAGATGGAAGAGGTGTTCTTCTTTTGTTTTTCTTTTTTTCTCCTGGGTCTTCAGGTCTGGGTGATACCAGGGTATGTATGTGTTGTGTTATGACATGGGACTTCTACTGGGAGCATGGGGTTGAACCGTGCCCAGTGGAGCAGACACGGAAGTGCAGGACAGACAAAGCCTTCTTCACATGTTTTCCTTTAAGGGTATCAGTTATCTTGGCATCTCCGTGGCCAAAATACCTGGCAGAAACAACTTCATGGAAGAAAGATTTCCTGTGGCAGATGGCTTCAGAGGTGTTACAGCCGTGGCAGAGGCAAAGTGTAACAGTGGGGGTGGCTTGATCGACAGGGGCAGGAACTTCCACACAAGGCTGTTCCCAAGACTCAGAACAGGAAGCCGAGAAACCTAGGCTGGAATGTGGAGCAGGCATGACCTTCAGAGACCCCAGAGGTGTCCTTCCACTGCACAGACTTGGCACACTGAAGACTGGACAGCCTTCAAACTAGCACCCCTCCCCTGGGAGTGAGTTCTCAGGGTGCAGCTGTCCAGATTCAAGTCATAGGCATGGTCATGCCTCAGGTCAAGATTTGAATGACTTGGGGGCCTCTGTTGTCCAGATAGTCCAAGAGACTGAGCTCTTGGGTTCGACGGTGACTCTCTGGGTTGTTTTGGTCACCTCAGCCCAGGTGTGCTTGGCTGTGAGAAGCTAAAGGCTTTCTGTCTTTGCATGAACTTCAATCTCAAATTTGAGTCTCAGAGGAACACTGAACATTGGGAAGCAAAGGACCAGCCTCTGGCTGACAGCCTGGTGGCAGGAAAAAGGAGAAAAATGTCAGTTTTTGTTAGTGTAACAAATGGTGTGGGAGGTCCTTCTGTCTGTGTGTCGCTTTTATTGGTTAATGAATAAAGTATTGCTTTGAGCCTACGGCAGGGAAGAACAGAACTAGGCAGGAAAAGCTAGGCTGTAAGCTGGGAGAAAGAAGGGTGGAGTCCGGCTGACAGAGACAGATAGTCTGAAACTTTGCTGGTAAGCCACAGCAAGCTTAAATAATTTCTAGTTTAATAGAAATGGGTTAAATTAATATAAGAGTTAGCCAATAAGAAGCTAGAGCTAATAGGCCAAGCCGTGGTTTAATACTGAATACAGTTTCTGTGTGTTAATTTCGGTCTAAGCTAGCCGGGCAGCCAGGAACCAACAAGCAGCCTCCGACAACAAACACAAACCTGAGATAAACAACTTCTAAGGTAAAATGTTTATTTTGACTCTCAGTTTCAGAGCTTTCAGCCATGGTAACTTGGCCCTGTTACCTTGGCAACAGAATGAGTAGGTGGGGACAGTGTAGCACATGGTGAAGAAGCTGCTGACCCCATGATACCCAAGAAGCCAGAGGAGATGGTGGAGGACCCAGGGTCCCAACATTCTCTGTGGGAATACAGTCTCAGTGATCTAACTTCCTTCCACTAATGGACTGAATTCTCCAAAGAGTCTAGCACCTCCTAATATTGGCCCAGGCTGAAATCCAAGGCTTTTTTTATTTGTGTGGGTGCCTGGGAGATCTTCAACACCCAAACTACGGCTGCTGAGAATGGGAGAAAAAAGCAATATGGCAGCCACCAAGCAGTGAGGGAGCTGCACCTCCTGAGGAAATGTCACTTGCTTGTTTCTGCTCAAGAGGAAAACCATCTGAGGTGGGACTTTAAGCTCTGCTTATGGCCTTCATTCTCTGTCGCTGTTGTTGCTGTTCTTTGAGACAGGGTTTCTCTGTGTAGCCCTGTATAGACCAGACTGGTCTCCAACTCAGACATCTGCCTGCCTCTGCCTCCTGAGTGCTGGGATTACAGGTGTGAGCCACCACCGCCACCACCCAGCCATTGTCTTCATTCTAAACAGAGCAAAGGTGACTCGTTCCTTTGCCACAAGAAGGAACCCCGAGTGCTCAGGGTGGCAAGATTAGAAAGCTGAACTTGAGGAGACCAACCTGGGGTCTGCACCTAGGATGGGGGCAGTCTGTGGGCAGCATCTTTTTTCTAGTGACATATTTAAATAATTTCAGGAACCAGGAGATATCCCAGCAAAGCCTGGTATAGAAAAATTATACAGATAGTAGATTGAATTATGACTCCTCAAATATGTCTAAGTCCCCAGCCCCGCACCTTTGAATTTGACCTTTTTGGAAAGACATAATTAAAGGCATGAAGATATTGTTATTCTGATATGGGTGAGTGGACCTCGAGTCCAAAGACAATTGTCCTTGTTAGAAAAGAAGTCACAGAGACACAAAGGAAGCCTCCATGAAGAAGCAGGTACAAGGGGTTGTGTTTCTACAAGCCGAAAATTGGCTTGGTTGCTTTCAACCACTCGAGGCTGGAAGACAGATACAGATGAGGTTCTCAGAGGCTCCACGTGGGATTAATCCCATCAGCCCTGATTAGGGCCTTCCAATCTCCAGAACTGGGAGTGAAAAATTTTCTTTTAATTTTTTTGGTACCTAGTTCATGATAATCTGTTAGGAAGGCCTTTTGGGCCACAAGAGACACCCAGGGGAGACTCAAACAGACTCCCCTTGGGCTAAGGACACCCAATAGCACCTTTGTGAATGTCATAGTACACGTTCTTAGAACTTAGGCCCTAGGTCACACTGCTGTAAAAACATAACATTTTTAACCCTAGGGAGTTAGGGTTTGCCTTCAGGGAGTCTGGAATGGAAGAGCCCCTCTGGTTGTCACTAAGAGAGAGACTTAGCCCCTGGGCCACCGGACTGTCATTGCTCTAGGGCTTAGAGTCCAGCCCCATAGAAGGCTCTCTCACACAGTTAACACACACACTGCTTACTCTGAGGGAAGGCTGCTGCTGCATGTGGAGCTGCCAAGGGTTTGGCTGATGGTTCACCCTAATACCCCTCAGTCCCCAGCGTTTGTCTGGAGCCCAGCTCCCAAGGGAGGTTTAGCACACACTTGCTGGTTCCCAACTCTTTTTCCTCCTGCTACCTGAAGAAATCTCCACAGGGTCAGCTCTTAACAAAGGGAACTTCTAGTAGCAAGGCCAGGACTTGCACAGTACAGCATGGGACAAACTAGGGAGGGGCCGGCATAAAAAAAAAAATCCGCACCCACACCTGTCTGCGTTACCCTTCCCATAAAAACCTGCCAAGCCTCTGAAAGAGAATTGCCCAGCCTTCACATGGAAACAGCTGGCCAGAGAGGAAGGACAAAGAGCCTAACACAGGTCCTCTGCTCATAAAAACAATGTGACACTCCCGAGGGCTGGCCAGAGCCATGGGTTCCTGACGTGAAGGATGGCCTTTAGAGCCGAAGATGACATTCCAAGCTACTTCATTTTCAAATGGGTAAAAAAACCAATCAGCGGCCCTTCCTTTTCATCTGGCGGGGGATTTTCTTCTCAAGGCAGCTCTTAGCAACGGGCTGCATCCCTCCTGATTAGCGCTGCCATTAGAAAAGCGATTCCTCAGCACAGCGAGTCGCCTCAAATCCTGACAACTGTAACCATTCCAGATGGCAAGAGCATCAGTGACCATAATGGCCCTTCCCGTCAGCGTTCTCCCGTGGATTGTTCTCGGAACCGCAGGGGAGGCGCACGGGCTTGTAGCCTGTGGAGAGTTACAAGGGGCGGTTGCAATGTAATGACACTCGTTCTGCAAACCCCACGTGGAAATCAGTCGCCTCTCTTCAGAGTCGCATCTTACAGGAGGGGCAAGCCCAACTCCGGCTGTGAGAAGCAGAGAACAAAAAGACTCCGGCAATCCAGAAAACACTGAGCGGAGGTAAGAAACAGGCGCTCAGATGCACCGTCAGCAAGAAGACTGCAGGTGTCTTTCATGTCACCTGCAGGCCTCCAGGTCCAATATGGAAAGAAAAAAAAAACACTCCGTGTTGCTCGTGAAGAGACTGAGCAAGTCCCACGTCTTCGCAGCCCACATTTTACTGGGAAAGATATGCCAAGTTAAAGGAGAAGAAAGCCAATTGGGGGGGGGGGGGGGATTGGGGAAATGACTTCAAGAGGCTGGTTACATTAAGCTGCTTTCCCCACCTGGGTGTCTCCTGACTGTTAGGTGTAACTGTTAAAAGCATACTGAACACAACTGAATTAATTCAACCAATTTTGAGGCTTGCATTTTATATATATATATATATATATATATATACACACACACACACACACACACACACACACACACACACATATAGTAGAACAGGGCAAAATCTCCTCCTCATTATGGCAGAGTGAAGTGCCCCTTGCACAATGGGTTGTTTAAAGTTAATGGTGAATCAGCTGAGCAGCCACTAAGCAAGTGACACATTGATTTAATTCCAAGTTGTTACAGAGAGAGCAGCCGAGCCAATACACATGCAGAGAGCTGGCAGACGGCTCCTTTTGGTGAGAATATTCATTTTTTATGAATTACTCATTCATTAAAAAAAATCCTCCTCTTTAGCCCTGCCCTCATTTCTCACCCCTGCATTGAGTCCAGGTCCTAGGGTTTCTAAAAGTACTAGAAAAAGGGAAACTGTGCACTTTAATGGGGGGTGGGCGGCAATGGCCAGGAGACTCCTGTTTTGGATAGTTCATATAAAAATAGAAGAAGAAGAAAAAAATTAGGACAACAAGGCAGAGGCAGTAATTGGTCTCAGAAGCGTCAGTCAGCTGGTTATTTACTGAGGCTACACTGTGTGTTTCCACGGTAAGTTTGTTTCAAATCCAGACTATGATTCGTCATGACAGTGAAGCTATCTGCTCACCTTGTGCAGAAAGACACTCTAGACCTGGCTCACCTCATGAACCAAAGAATAAAAGCATATGCACTCAGGCAAAGAAGCACACCCTCGAAGGGAAGTGCATCAGAACCTCGTCATTTCCTGGGTGCTGAGGAAGGAATCAAAACCTCGTGCATGCTAACCTCTGCTGCGAGCTATACCCCGGACCTTGTGTACACTTGTCTCCGCAGATCTCGGAACACCCTTGGCAATTGCTCAGCTTCTTTTAAAGGATGTGTGCGGCAGGGGTGCTTGTGGGTCTGATCATCATAGCCTAGGACTCTCTGTATTTTATCTGCCCATCAGGGTCCCTGTTTCCTCAAGGTTTCTGAATGTTCAGCCAGCAAAAAAGCACTGAGACTATCCTCTGTCACTCCAAAGTGCATCTACTCTTCCCTGTTTGGGTCCCTGTCTGTGTACAATCTGCCTGAGGAACTGTGGGAGAAAGGCAGATGGGAGAGTTGAGAAAGAGATGGGTGATGAGCTCTTCCTGACCGTACACTACAGCCCAGGGAACCCTTTAATGCCTTAAGTCAGAGGTGAGGTAATGAAACAAAGTGGCTGAGAACTTGGGCTCCTTGCCTGGGACCCTGGGACTCTGACTGACTATGTGTGTGGCCTTCAGCAAGTTATTCAATCTCTCTGAGTTTCCTTTTCTGGAAAATGGATACAATTCTATTGTTTTCCTCATAGGTTTGTTAGGGGGCTTAAATGGAAGTAAATGATTTGGAGTATTGCCTTGTGCTGTTTTCTGAATGTTCTGTATATTGTGTTTTGGTGAAACACAATCACCAAAATTATGGCATTAGAAGGTAGGGCCTCTGGGAAATCATTAAGTCATCGAGTTCCTCCATCATGAGCATGGTTTTGCTCACACGGGCAAGAGACCTTGCATTGTCCTCATGGTGCTAGGCTTGCAGGCATGCACAATGGAAGCATTTGGGGGACATGAAGGATTTCACTGAGATTCCGTAGGAAGGCCAGACAGTACAGGTAGAAGTTCCAAGAGCTCTTTAGGGAGGACTTGAAGTCCATCATCTTCTCGAGTGTTTTGGTGTTGCATTGAATCTTTGGAGGCTCACAGTATTCTAAGCACAGGTTGCTGAGAGTACCCTGTGGGTGAAAGTGGACTCCAGAGTCTCCACGGGCAGGCCCCTGTGAGGGTGAAGCTGCTGTTACAGAGGAGAACCTCAGATGCTAGAGACAACAGAAGCTTTGACCACCTGCTGTGAGTAGCCAGCAAAGCCAGCCACGGTAGCCCAAGAGAAAGGCCAGGTGGGCTGCACCGAACAAAGCCACAGCCCATTGGATCTCATGGCATGACCCCACGTATCTTGGGTGCCAGATATAGAGCTATAGGATTCGATGTTAGTGTTGCTGAATTTGGGCCTCGCTTTGGTCCAATTTATCCTCATTATTTTCTTATTCTTCCGTTTGGAATAAGATTGTTTACCCAGTGTCATTTTGTCTGAGCTTTATTTAAATAATTCTTCTTCTTCTTCTTCTTCTTCTTCTTCTTCTTCTTCTTGTTATTATTATTATTATTATTATTATTATTATTATTATTATTATTATTATCATCAGGCACTCACAGATCTCCTGGGTCTGGGGAGGGAGGTGGGGCTCTAGATTTCACATTTGAAGTGCTGAAATTGATGATTTTTAAGCTTAGTGGCTATTAGGGAGGTGGTAGACTCTTTAGGAAGCAGGACCTCTTCGGAGGAAGTTAGGTCACTGGAGGCATGCCATTGAAGGGGCTATTGGGACACTAGACCTTTTCTGTCTCTCCCTCTTGCTTCGCTTTCGAGTTTCTGTGAAATAAACCAGGCCCCCTCTGCCACATGGCCTATTGTGCTAGCAATAAGAGGACCTTGTCAAGGGCGACTATGCATGACTATCTCTTTATTTCAGATCCACAGGGAAGAGGGCTGGCCCCTGAAGTCCGCTGCTCCTGGATACCGAGAGAGGAATGCTGGGTGTCCCACAGCTAGGAACTAGAAAGAGCTCCTTTGGGAGGGCTTGGAGTTGGCCATCACCCTGCCCGTTCTGCTGTTGCATTGAATCTTTGGGGGCTCACAGTACATTCTGCTGGGGATGCTAAAAGTTCTCAATGGGTCAAAGAAGACTCCAGAGACTGAGATTCACTCTCAGGGACTGGTGAGAGCCGCTGTTCTCAAGCTGTGGATCATGACCCCTTTCAAGGGGTTGCCTACGCCGATAGGAAAGCACAGATATTTACATTAAGATTCATAATAGTATCAAAATTAAAGCTATGAAGTAGCAAGAAAAATAATTTTATGGTTGGGGTCAGCACAACATGAGGAACTATATTAAAGGGTCATAGCCTCAGGACAGTTGAGAACCAGAGTTAGAGGGTACACATGGCAACCATTGATCAGGTCTCCCACTGTGTGGATCAACTGATGCTACACTCAGGGGAAGAGTGAACTCAACCCAGTCTCTATGACAACTTGCCCTTCACTGCTCTCTTCCTGCATGCAATATAGTTCTTTTTTAATTGTTGGGGAATATTCAACAATTAAGCCCCAAATCAGCTTTTGTGTTAATTAAATAAAATTAACCTTGGGCCAGGAGGTTGAGTCAGCAACTAGTTGCCAGAAAATAATCATAGAGCATTGGAGGCATTGGAAGGAGATGGAGGGACGTGCTGGAAGTCGTAAGGAGGGATTTTGTTTCCATGGAACAGAATATCATGCTTTTTGGGAGACGCCAGCAGGAAGAGGTTAGTCAATTGCTACTGAACCTCTCTGAGCTAGCAGGCTTTCACCCCAGCCTTTGAATCTCACGTCTTATTTACAAGTAGAATGATAGAGATCGCGCTAAAACTACCTTTAGTGCAGTGACAGAGCAGGTGACGGCAGGAACAGAACAGGCTGGTAACTGTGGAGTTGCAATTACCGGCTGAAATAGCAGTAGATTAAGGTGCAGTCACTGGGCTGAAGATTAAACAATACTTAATTCCTCCCCTTGCTCCTTCTCCTCTCTCTGTGCTTTCTTCTAAAATTTCTGGGGCTAGATAAGAGATGAATGTGGCTCTCAGGAAGTGTGAGTCTCAATCTTCTTGGCTGAGAATTATCTGGGAGTTCTCCTTAAATGCACTGACTCCTGGGCCAAACCCCGGGTTGCTCTTTAGTCTCTGGGATGACAACAACTTTTTGAAGTATCTTTGGTCCTTTTCACACACACACCTTAGCCTGAGAACTGGTTTCAAAATAATATAACTTAGCACATTTATTTTGCAAGTGGGTAAACTGAGGCTCAGATAAGAAAGACACCTTTCCCCAATGTCACCAGCTAGCAAACAGCAAAGCAGCAGTCTTCAGGATAGGAAGTACAGGTGTATTCTTTTCATCAAAGGACACTTCAGGCTGTAGAGCTGTGAAACTTCCACAGACAAGCAAATGCCAAGTTCGGTTTCCTCGCCAGCTGGCTAGACCTGACGACAGCAATGTAGGACTTATTGACATATTTCACAACAAGCATAAATTCTACATTTCCAAATAAAGCCAGAATCCAGTTTATGCCCAGTGAAAATAAATTAATTTTAACGAGGGACTCACTTACAGGGTTTACGGATTTTTGCATGTTTTATCCGGTAGTTTAATGCTATTTTGCCTTGAGTGTTGATACCAAGTTGATGAGGTGTTTTTAAGACAGCAAAGAAAAGACTGTAAATGTAACTATTTTCCACCTTCAAAATTCCATGAGCTAAAAAATCAGGTACAGTAGCAAAAAGTAGATAAAAGAGAGAGATGGGCAAAAGTCAGAGGTAAAGGGACAAGATGGCACGGAACACCAACAGAGCAGGGAGCTTGCCTGACCTCTAATCAATGCCTCATAAAGCATGCTTGTGCAATTCAGGGGCAGAGTCCACGGTTACTGTCGCCTTTAAACTGCCTGCCCATACTAAAACCCACCTGGGAAATGAGAAAAGAAGCACGCGTTGGGTGGAGGGTGGACAGGTGAGATGGGGGTATGAGAACAGGCGAGGATGAGGAGAGCATGGGACCAGGGAGGGGGCCCTAGGTTTACCTGCTCCTCTAGGACCCGTGCGGTTAGAAGGGGATCCAGTGTGGGGGCCCACGGTGCAGTAAGGCTGTAGTGGAGACAAGGACGCACAGATGCTCCAGAGCCAGGATGGAAAGCTAGAGCTGCAGAGCTGGAATTAAGGGCATTCTCGAGCTTGCCTGCCCACTTCAGGTCTCTTGGCAGGCAAAGGGCAAACCCAGCTGAGACGGTTTTCTGATGTCACTTCATTCATTCCCTTGGCTCTCTGATTTGATTATTCAAAAAATATTTATTGTTCTTTAAGCATGATGGAAATACAATGACTATCTGTGGCCTACTGTGGTGTTTTGAATTAAAATGGTCCCCAAAGACCCATGTATTTGACTGCGTGGCCATAGGGAGTGGCACCGTTAGGAGGCGAGGCCTTGTTGGAGTGGGTGTGGCTTTGCTGGAGGAGGTGTGGCTTTGCTGGAGGAGGTAAGTCACTAGGGAGTAGGCTTTGAGGTTTCAGAAGCTCAAGCCACGCCCAGTGTGACGTCTTTTTTTTTTTTTTTTGCTTGCTATCTGCTCATCAGCTCCTTCTCGAACACCAAGTCCACTTGTCTGCCGCCATGTTTTCTGACATAATGGCAACGGACTGAACCTCTGAACTGTAAGGCAGCCCCACTAAAAATGTTTTCCTTTGTAAGAGTTGGGGTCATGGCGTGTCTTCACAGCAACAAAACCCTAACTGAGACACCTACCTACCCTGGGCCGTCGCACAGGACATGAAGAGGAGCCCCATAGAAACTGGCGACTCGCCTATGCACCCAGGCCGGCCCCCATCCCAGATAGCTGCTGCTTTGCTATGGTTTGAACACGAAGTAGCCCCCATAGGTGCCTGTGTGGAATGCTCGTTCCCAGGTGGTAGAGAACCACCTAGCTGGAGAAAGTGGGCCACGGGGCTTATGCCTTGGAGGGTTATACACGGTCCAGTCTCTTCCTCCCTCTGTTTCTAGTCCGGTGTTGGGTGAAGAGCCTTATTTACCACAGGCCCCACAACCACAATGTTCTTCCCAAGCCTGATCCAGCATGGGCAGACCACCATGAGGCAAAATAAATCCTCCCGCATTTGTTTATGCAGTACTTGCTGCCTCAGCGAGTAGAAGAACCACTACTAACTCACCCCACCCTCCACATTTTTATTTTATTTTTTGCCAGGAAGATAAGTTTGATGGCGAGAACCCCAAGAGCCGTCTCAGACCAAAGGAGGCAGGGGACTGAACCTATAGGTTAAGTATGGGGGTGCACAGATGGACACAACTCTCAGATGACCATTGAATCACCTCACCAGTACCGGACTCCCTACTCCCCTGATTTCTTTTATTTGAGAGAAAAATAAATACCTCCACCTTTAAGCCTCTGTTAATTTTGTTTGGCTGTATGCAAACAAACTAATTTTAATCCTACACTTTCAACATTGCCACTTTTCCTTTTTCTGGCTGTAATAGTTCCCCAGAGCTCTGCTGGTATATTTGCTGTGGTCTTCTAGTTGACCAGACTTACGCACTTCCAATCAACGTTCAGGATGCTGCCTCACGGCCATCCCTGGGCTATCGCGCCCCATGTCCCTGTCAGTGCAAAAGGCAACAGCCCTTTTCCTGTCACTAGGGACCAAAAGCCTAGTTTAGCTTTTATTCTCTCTTTCAGTCGGTTTCCAAATCCTACACATTCTGCATTCACTCCCAGAACACGGGGAGAACATGCTATCTCAGGAGAGACAAGTAGAGCATGGTGAATTGACTCTGTGAGGCTTGCGGTCGACGCAGACACGAGTTAAACAACCACACAAATGCACCATGGTAACCGCGTCAAGTGCTACAAACGGGAGTTGCTGAGGCAGCACACACAAGAACAGGGAAAGCTGTGACTGAGCTGAGCTGAAGGGTGATGGAGACGGAGTGTGGCTGAGAAGAGAGAGGATGTAGGCCCTGGAGAGGGGGAACTACAGGTGACATTTTCTGTAGTGGAAACAGCGCTTGAGAAGACTGAGGATGGAAGGGTCCGAGCGTGTCCCACGATGTTGAAAGAGGACGTTGGCTGACGCACCGGGACACCAGGACGTTTGCTGACGCATCAGGACACCAGGACGTTGACTGACGCAGCGGTCCCCGTGAAGGATGAGTCCAAGAGGCAAACGCCAGGCTCAGAGCGTGACTTCGGACTCTTGCAAAGGCCAAAGGTGCACGGTGTTCCTGTAGTAAAGCACTAGCAGACCGAGCCCACAGTACTCCCGTTTCTCCTTTCCCTCCCTTTCTCTTCTCTTCTTTCCTTTCTCCTCCTCTCATATCTCTTCAATTTGCTTTGTGTCCTCACTCCACACGGTCTTGAGGATCCTTATTTCCAAGCCCAGTGGCCACCATTCTACTCCCATTCCCCCCAAAGCTGGCTGTTCCCTTCTCTACAAAAACTAACTTCCTAAACCCGCACAGTGAGCCCCTGGCACCATGCAGTCGTGAACTCTCTCTTGCTAGCCCACCCCCTGCCTGATCTTGCCTGATCTACACTGCACTGCACTTTTCCTGTCTGACCTGACTCCTTGGGCTAGAATGCCGTTTTTTTCTGCACGGCTGTTTGTCCCCTCAGACTCCCAGAGCCATCCTTTCTCCTCTGTAACAGGGCTGTGTACGCTCCTTGGGGGACCCTGTCATCGCCCGCACTTCCACAGTCTGAGGTAGTTTCTAGCAAGGGCGCCTCTCACTTCCTCTCTGCTCCCAGTTCTTTCCTAAATAAAGGGTTCTGAGAGAGCGCATACAAATGATGCTCCCAGAACTGGATGTACAGCATCCAGTCACACACACAGTCCCTGTCAGACTCTGGGGACAGGCAGACTGGTTTTGAGCCCAGAATGTCTGGGTTCAAATTTTGGTTCTGTCTGACGATTCCTCTGTGCTTCCACTTGTCGTTTGTAGAGTGGAGATAGCCGCATCTTTGATTGGAGGAGCTGAGGGAGCTAGTCACATGACACACACCCCAAAGATCATGAATTGTACCTATGCTCCCAGCTCCTTAGGAAGACGAGGGAGAATCATGAGTTCAAGACCAGCTTGAGCTACATAGTGAGTTCAAGACCAGCTTGGGAAACTTAACAAGACCCTGTCTCAAGCTTAAATAAAAAACAAAAACAAATAAACAAGCAAAATAACCAGAAGAAAGTGCTTGTTATAGTAAGTGCCCTCTAAGTTTATCACCATTCCTTCAGGTCTGTAGGATCACTGTCATTGTGGGACAATGCATCTGTGCCCTGGTGGCCTGTCAAACAGCACCAGAGCTTGAGAGATACGGTCTCTTAGGAACTGCTCAGAGCACAGCATCCTAGCTCCTCTAGGTCAACAGAAGCAACACAGCCAGCTCTTCCACCATGCTTCACGGGCCGCTGTGATTTTCAAAGGACTGACTGCCAGCTTCTTAAAGAGCAGAAGCCACCACCACGACTCTGCAGCCTTAGCACATACTGCACCTCCTACAGCATGCGGCTGAATTGAGTCCTGCAGTTTTCCCAAAGAATTTAGGAGGGAAGTGGGCCTCAAAGGTTCGGTGAATTGCCAAGAGGCAGCATCAGCATTTACACAGGCTCCGGTCACTGTGAGGGTTTCAGCCCCTCTCAGTGACATCAGGGACAGACACAGTGTTTCCCAAGTGTAGAGCCCAGTGCCATCTTCAGAACAGCGTCATAGGGTTTCCCTGTCAAAGGATTCTTATCAGCTTACTTGCCTCTGACACATAGCTTCAGCTATCACCTTGACACAAATCTAGTATCACCTAAGAAAAGGACCCTCAGCCAAAGAACTGGCCAGGTCAGATTGGCTTTGCCCTTGTCTGTGAGACATTTTCTAAGCTGCTAATTGATGGAGGAGGGTCCAGCCCGCCCGTATGGAAAATGTTGCCCCTAGGCAGTTAGGTCTGGGCTCTGTGAGGAAGGTAACTGAGCAAGCCAGAAGGAAGCCAGTAAACAGTGATGTGTGTTTACTCGAGCTTCCATCCTGAATTCCTGCCTGGGCTTCCCTCAATAATGGACTAGGACCCAGAAAATGAAACAACCTTCCTCAAGTTGTTTTTTGTTATGGGGTTGGTCACAGCAACAGAAAAGGACACCCAGGACACTCTGGCCGTCGGTCCACATTGCTGGGCTTTTCAGAAAACCCGAGTCCCCACACCAGGCTGCTGGAGGACACCTCCCTCTGTAGCTTTGCTTGTAGGCCCATTCCCAGGCCACTTCTTACTTCTCAAGTATTCCTAAAAATAGAAAATGTCTTGCTGGGCTGATGGAAAGAAAATGATTTAAGATTTGTCTTGGTTGATAAGTCCTGAAGCATCTATTAGCATGTACAGATTTTACAGTGTGAGATTTTCATAGTACGTACCTTACCATCCCTCACTGTCTCTTATCCATAACTCCTCCCATCCCTTCAGCCTCTCTGCCTTCCTTATTAGTCATTAATCTCCTCTATGTTCCTGTCCTGTCCCCCCTCCCTTTTTTTTTTCCAGAACCCAATTTGGGTGAAAACATGACTTTTTTCTTTCTGGGTCTGGCTTTTGTTTAGCTCGATGACCTTCAGTTTCCTGCAAACAACATGATTTTTACTTTTGATGACTGAATAATACCCCATTGTGCACAATCTGCCACGTTTTCTTTATCTATTCATCTGTTGAGTGGCAACTAGACTGAACGCATGGCTTGGCAACTGGAAGCGGTGCCACAATAAACAAGGGTGTGCAGCACCTCTACTGTGTACTGCTTTTGATTCTTGTGGGTGTGCACACAGGAGTGTAACAATTGGGTTGTATCACAGCTCTGTTCATAGTTTTTTTTTTTAAAAAATATGTCCACCAATTTCCATCCTGGCCACGCTCATATGCATTCCCACCAAACATCTGTGAAGGGTTTCTTTTTCCTTCATCCTTGCCAGCAATTGTTTTTTATTTTCTTGATGATAGCAATTTTAATTGGGGTGAGGTAGAATCTCAGTGCAGTTTGAGTTTGTAGTTTGTGGCCTCGATGCTGGGGAACACGTTTTCCCCTGATGTTGAACCTTTTTTCATGTATGTATTGACCATTTGTATCTCTTTTTTTTGTTGTTGTTTTGTTTTGTTTCGTTTCGAGACAGGGTTTCTTTGTGCGGCTCTGGCTATCCTGGAACTCACTCTATAGACCAGCCTGGCCTCAAACTCAGAGAGATCCACCTGCTTCTGCCTCTGGAGTGCTGGGGTTAAAGTCATGTGCCACCGTGCCTAGCCATTTGGACCCCTTCTGAAAGGTGTTTGCTTTCCTGCTTCTTGGTTGACTTATTTGTTCTTCTTGGCTATTTATCTTTATGAGCACTTTTTATATTGTGGCATAAATTCTGGAGGAGCAGCTGCAGAGTGCTTTTCCCCTTGGGCTGCCGCCCTCCTCACTCTTGTCATTGCTGCTCTTGTGCCTTTGACCTCAATGCGATCCCGTTTACCAGTTGATGATGTGATTCCCTGGGCTGGTCAGAAAACCACTGCCAATGCCTGTGTCTTCCAGGGCTTCTCCTCTGTTGCCCTTTGGTGGTTTCAAAGAGTCAAGTGTTACGGTCTTGAATCATTTCATGTTGACTTTGGCACAGGTAAGACACAGGTATTGAACCATCTTCTCCACGTGGATGCCCAGTTTCCCTAGCAGTATTTGTTAGAGAAATTCTCTTTTCTTCACTGCATGTTCTGAGAACTTTTTGTCGGGAACCAGGGTGATATAGCTGCATGGATTATTTCTGGGTTCTCCTTTGGCCCATGCCTCTGTTTTGCTGGGACACAGCTCTTGCTGTTACTATGTTCCTATGGCTCTGTAGTATAATTTGAAGTCTGGTGTTTTAAGGCCTCCAGCCCTTATTCTTTGCTTTAGCTATTCAGAGACCTTTGTGCTTCTGCATGAATTTTAAGATTTTTTTTCTATTTTTGTGAAGAATCTTGTTGGGATTTTGGTGGAGAATACATGTATTCTAATTTCACAGTATTAATTCTGCTGGTCCATGCACATGGGAGTTTTCCCCATTTTCTAGCACCTTCTATTTCTTTCTATAATATTTTATAGTGTTCATTGTTGAGTTCTTTCACTTTCTAGGTAAAATTTATTTCGAGATAATTTGTCCTTTTTAAGGTTCCTGGATTTGGGATTATGTGTCTGATTTTTTTCCCAGAATGTCCACCGTTAGTATAGAAAAACAAACTACTGATTTTTGTGTGTTGATTTTGTTTCTTGCTACTCAGCTTTTTTAAAAGATTTTATTTTTATTATTATAAGGTGTGTGTGTGTGTGTGTGTGTGTGTGTGTGTGTGTGTGCCCTCAGAAACCGGAGGCATCAGATCTCCTGGAGCTGGAGTTACAGGTGGCAGTGACCTGTTCAATATGGTATTGGGAATAGAACCCCGGTCTTCTGGAAGAGCTCTTAACTGCCAGGCCATCTCTCCCATCCTCACTTACCTTATTCTTGAGTGAAACCTAAAACTCTTTTGATGGAGACTTTAGAGTCTTCTAAGTACACGGTCTTATTATTTATAAACAGGGATAATTTGTCTTTTGCTTGTTTGTGTCTCCCTTATCTTCTTATCATGCTTTGTCGCTCTGGCTAACATTTCAAGCGTTGCGTTCAACGAGAGCAACGAGAGCCCTGGTGGTGTGTGCCCATGACCCCAGAATTTGGGAGATGGGTGGGGGGAGAATGAGGAGTTCAAGGCCAGCCTCAGCTGCACAGTGAGTTCAAGACTGGTCTGGGCTACTTAAGACCTTGGCTTGAAAAGAGAATTTGAGTTGCCTTGTTCCTGTTTCAGAAGATATGCTTTCAGTTTTCCCTCATTCCATATGAAACGTCCATACATGTCTTAGATATGACCTTTAGCATGTTGAGGTATGTAAGCTCCTCTGGAACATATTTTCTTCATAGGATTTTATCGTGAAATGACATTAAACTCTGTCAAATGCCATTTCTGTATCTAGTAAAGTAATCATGAGATTTCTTTTTGCTTTATTCTATTTATATGCTACATTACATGTGATTTGTGTGGGTTGAACCATTCTTGACTCCCTAGGATGAAACCTACATAACCATGGTATGCGATCTTCTCAAATGTGTGACTCAATTCAATCGCAAATGTTTTGTTGAGGCTTTTTGCCTCTGTTCATTGAGGGTATTGGTCTATAATTCTTCTTGACATATTTTCATCCAGGTTTTGTGTCAGAATAATACTAGCTCCCTACGGTGTATTTGGAAGTGTTCCTTCTGTTTCCATTTCGTGTCCCACAGATGGTTCTGATTACACGATTCAGTCTTTGTAGGTCTGTAGAGCTTCTGGTCTCTCTCTTGCTGTTGATATCGCTTCCATCACATTTTTGTTCTGGTAAGAGTCAAGAAATTGGTTTTTACTTTTAGTATTGTGATTTGCATTTTGACCTACAATGTAATCTGGGTTGGAGAAATTCTGTGCACTCTCGGAAAAGAGTGCTTTTTCTACAATCTTGGGCTTTTCCTCTCCAGGATTTTTGTTCTCAAAATCACTCCCTCTATTGAGCTTCTCTTTTTCAGTCTGTTTTGTCTCGCATCTTCTCTTACTTGGCTCAGAGGTTTATCTTTCCTATTCTTGGAGCTAGTTCCCTGACTATCAGGGGATGGGCTGTGAATGGAGTGATGTGTGTTGACGCTTAGCCCAGCTGAATGTCAGCTTTTAGCTCAACAGCAGAGCCCCTGTAGAACTCCTCAAGTGTCTGGCTTGATCCCCAGGACCTGGGAGAAAGTGGAAAAGGAGAACAGGAGGAGAGGCGCAAGGTGTGGTAAAGTAGAACCGGAAGCGAGCGCCAGCTACGGCATCTGAAACCTAGGCAATAGGAATGAGCGGGATGGGGAGGCAATAGGAACGGGGTGGGGCAGACGTGGGAATCCAACAGTGAACAGAAAGAAAGAAGGAAGGATAATTAAGAGGAAATGGAAAGCAAGAGAAAAGTTAGAGAAACGTAAAGAGGGGAAAGGTGGAACGGGAAGGCACAGGGATGGAGAGATACAGAGAGACAGAGACAGAAAGAGACATGAACAGAACAATAAAAGGGAAACAAAACACATACGGCAAACCAAGCCAACCAAACAACTCAAAAAAAAAAAAAAAAAAAAAAGGCCACGGATGATTGTTGTGAGTTGAGGACAGTCTAAGCTACAAGGTTAGTTTTAGGCTAGTCTGGGCCAGATCCTCAAAAAACCAAAAAAAGAACAGCCTGGGTTGCATCTGAATGCCCCCTCCCCCCAAACACAAAACAAAAAACCCCACCAAAGTCAATCAAACAAAACAAAAAATAAGCAAACAACAAAACAAAACCCTAAGTTTTACAAATGGAAGCATCACCTCTGCCTGGGTAGTAGAGCAGGCAAGGCTGGCTGTCCTCTCTGCCACTCTGCCGGCTTCTTGCTTTCTGTCGGTTCAGACTGCACCGCTTAGACACAGCAGGAGCAGGAGTCTGACACCTTCCCTTTGTGTGCCTGGCTCCCCAGTCAGTTGGAGGGTTGGGTTGGACGCTGACTGGAACCGCTTTCAGCTTCCCTCATTGCTAGTAGATGTGGTACAGCTGTGTTTCTCAGTGAGCGTTCAGTCCAGATGCACGTGCCAGACCACTTCCCAGTCACCTGAGAGAAGAGGGCCGACAGGCCCTGTCCCAGTGCAGGAGTGCAGCAGGGGTGTGTGATGCGGGAGAATTGTCTGTATTCTGTCAGTCATATTTTAATAAAACGCTGATTGGCCAGGCAGGCAGTATAGGCGGGAAAGCCAGACAGGAAGTAGAGGTGGAGCAAAGAGACTGGGAGTATTCTGGGAAGCAGGAAACTCCCTCTGCAGTTCTGCCCAGACCACCGGAGAGGAAAGATGTAAGCTACCCCACTGGAAAAGGTACTGAGCCATGTGCTAACGTAGGTAAGGATAATGGGGTAACATAAGTTATAAGAGCTAATAAGTAGCCTGACCTAATGGGCCAATCAGCTTTATAACTTATAGAGATCTCTGTGTGATTGATTTTCCTTAGGAGTTGCCGGTTGTGGGTACCGGGCGGGACAGATACCCCAACTAGCTGGTCCCTCATGTTACAGGTGTGCAAGAGTGTGCAGCGGTGTGCAGGGGTGCAGCAGGGGTGTGCAGCAGGGGTGTGCAGGGGCATGCAAGGGTGCAGCAGGTCCTACACATTGTACCACCAGCGACTATGGTTTTCTGAGGCCCAGTCTTCTCTGCAGTCACCAGACCCTGATGGGACTGTTGACCATCTTCAGTTGGCTGTCAAAAATGAAGACTTGAAGGGAGAGTGGGCGCCACTCCATTTTGTGTCTTTAACCCAAATTTTACTGCAATTATTTTCAATGACTTAGCTTCGGCAGCATTTTTCCAGGGTCACAGGGACCGTAGGTAGACTCCATCTAGAAGGACCTGGCCACACTTGGCAGGAGACCCAGGGGAAAGGAATAGGTCAGGGATCTGCTTACCAAAGTAGCAAGCTCGGACATGACCTTCTAATGAGGTTCAGCGCAGCCCAGGTGGAGAGTGCTTAGGAGCTCAAGGATCAGACTTCTGCTCTGCATCTGTGGCTGAGCCCCCGTCCCTCTATCCACCCTGTTCCCTTTCCTGGCAGCGCCAGGGTGGGCTCATTGCTCACGTACTCTCTTCCTCTGTCCCATTCATTAACCATTCTCTGGGTCTCTCTCCTGGTCTCTCTAACTCTGTTGCCAATAGTTACCCACCTATCAGAGAAGCTGCTTTCTGGTTGAGAAGTCGGGAATCATTGCTCATTTCTAACTGGCCGTCTCCCCCACCCCCACCTCAACCCCCACCCCTATTAAAAATTCTTTTTACTGAACTTTATTTTCAACACATCTTTTTTTATCTTTATGAAAATTGTACAATGTCAGTTACAGAAATTTTAGCAATGACAGAAACGCACAAATAAAGAGAATTTAAAATGAAGGACTTTTTTTTTTGCTCTCTTCAAAATATTCTTTTGTATTAAATGATACTTTCAGTAAAAGAAAGGAATGCAAGTGATTAGACATTATGTGTTCCAGGGAGAAAGAAAGACAAAAATCTTTTCAGTTCTGCTTTGCTCCGGTTCAGCCTCTCAGGATTTGCCAATGAACCCTCTTCTCCTTCACCCCGCCATCCTAGATGCTGAAGAGAGAGTCACAAGGTACAGGCAGATGCCCCAAGGCTTCTCTGAGCCTCCCACAGTTCCCACAAGGAATTGGGCAAAAATGTCTCCAAATGTGGTCTGGTTTATAGGAGTGCCCTGCCTGTAACCCAACGATTGACCTACCTGTGGTGGGTGGTGAGGGGATGAGGGAAGGACAGACACACAGACAGAAAGGCTGGCATTGGATGGTCTGGCTCTCAGATGAAGAAGCAACAACATATCAGAAGCTCATAGTGGTTATTATATGTAGTTGAACAGTGAGACAGGTTTATTGTATAGAGCAGAACAAAGAACCAGGCATTGCTAATCTCAGTAGGATATATAGTTGAATAGTGAGGTTGAGTTATTGTATATAGCAGAACAAAGAACCAGGCATAGCTAATCTCAGTAGGATGTCTAGTTGAACAGCAAGACGGGGTTATTCTATACAGTGGAACAAGGAGCCAGGCATAGCTAATCTCAGAAGGAGCAGTCTCCGTAGGGGAGCTGTCTCCAGGCAGTGACTATCCTGAGGGAGAAAGTTATGAAGGACATTTTTCTCCACACACCGTCAACATTCTCACTCTGATCGCAGGAAGGCTTTGCCATCCCTCTGAATCTCAGCCAGGGAAAAGCTGTCCCAGGAGACAGAAGCGGTGAAGTCCTTGCCACAGCTGTGCCCATCCGTACCCATAATGCAGTTCGTCATGACGTCACTCACTCTCTCTGGGCGGCGCCCGTACCCATAACACAGCTCGCCATGACGTCACTCACTACCTACAGGAATGTTTGTAAGAAACAACACATGCCCCTCCCACACTCTGACATGATTTCTTTGAAGGGCCCTACCTCTTTTTCAGAATATTTTCTCTTTAAATAAAAAGTGTACATGTCTAACTATAGTTATGCCTCCTTGCAGAAATAGTAAATCTAAAACTGGATATTTCTCCCTTTCAGTTTTGGTCTTTATTATTTATGTTGTGGTTCATGAAAGCATATCTATAATATTCTTTATAAAATTAATTTGTTTATTTTTATTTTATGTGCATTGGTGTTTTACTTACATGTATGTGAGGGTATTGGATCCCTTAGTACTGGAGTTACAGACGTTGTGAGCTGCCACATGGGTGCTGGAAATTGAACCCGGGTCCTTGGGAGAGCCATCTCTCAACCCCCTGTCTTTTTTGTTGCTGTTAGATCGCAGAAGTAAAAGTTACTTACTGTAGGACATTTGGAAAATATCACACACAAGGAGGAAATGAAAAGCATCAGTAGATTTTGGCCCACCCTCAAATTCCAACTCTCCGGATGCAGGTAGGAAGTGGAGAGGAAAGGGAGACGCATGTAGAGGGGAAGACTCAATGTCTGTCTGGTCCTAAATGCCAGACATCTGGGCACAGCACTCTCGTTCTCTTAAACATGATTTCCTCCTGCGTTCTGTATCCCCGTAACCATTACCAGACAGCGTTCCCATTCACCCAGTCAACCACTCACCCAATCACTTAGCCACCCACTCACCCACAATATGGAGGGAAAAGCTGGTCTACTAATTCCAGTCCTTCACAGGGCTAGTCATTTTCTGACTGCTTTTTCTGAAGTTAAAGCAGTATACTCAAGATTGGGAAATTTATAAAGAATGGGCGTTTATTTATTTATTTTATTGTTTTTATTGAGCTGTATATTTTTCTCCCATCCTCTTCCTTCCTCCCCCCTTCCTGTCTACCCTCTCCCATGGTCCCTATGCTCCCAGTTTACTCAGGAGATCTTGTCTTTTTCTACTTCCCATGTAAGATTAGATCCATGTATGTCTCTCTTAGGGTGCTCTTCGTTGTCTAGGTTCTCTGGGATTGTGAATTGTAGGCTGATTTTTCTTTGCTTTATGTTTAAAAGCCACTTTTAAGTGAGTACATGTGATATTTTTCTTTCTGGGTCTGGGTTACCTCACTCAATATGATGTTTTCTAGATCCATCCATTTGCCCGCAGATTTCAAGATGTCATTATCTTTTTCAGCTGTGTAGTACTCCATTGTGTAAATGTACCACACCTTTGTGTATATACATAAAAGTGGTATTGCTGGATCTAGAGAAAGGTTGTTTCCTAATTTTCTGAGAAATCGCCACACTGACATCCAAAGCAGCTGTACCAATTTGCACTCCAACCAACAGTGCAGAAGTGTTCCCTCTACCCCACAGCCTCTCCAGCATAAGCTGTCATCAGTGTTTTTGATCTTGGCCATTCTTACAGTTCTAAGATGGAATCTCAGAGTTGTCTTGATTTGCATTTCTCTGATGGCTAAGGTTGTTGAACATTTCCTTAAGTGTCTTTCAGACATTTTAGATTCCTCTGTTGAGAGTTCTCTGTTTAGGTCTATACCCTATTTTTTTTTATTGGATTATTTGTTCTTTTGATGACCAATTTCTTGAGTTCTTTGTATATTTTAGAGATCATCCTTCTGTCTGATGTGGGGTTGGTGAAGATCTTTTCCCATTTTGTAGTCTTCTGTTTTGTCTTGTTGACTGTGTCCTTTGCTTTACAGAAGCTTCTCAGTTTCAGGAGGTCCCATTTATTAATTGTTTCTCTCAGCGTCTGTGCTATTGGGATTATATTTAGGAAGTGGTCTCCTGTGCCAATGCATTCAAGTGTACTTCCCACTAAGAAAGAAGGTTTATTATAATTTGTCTTAGTTAGGGTTTTATTGTTGTAAAGAGATGTCATGACCACAGCAACTCTTATAGAGGAAGCATTTAATTGGGGCTAGCTTACAATTTCAGAGGTTTAATCCATTATCATCACAGCAGGACATGGTGCATTCAACAGACATGGTGCTGGAGAAGGAGCTGAGAGTTCTACATCTTGATCCATAGGCAGCAGAAGGAGTCTGTGCCACTAGGCATAGCTCAAGCATATGAGACTTCAAAGCCTGACCCTACGATGACACACTTCCTCCAACAAGACCACACCTCCTAAAAGTGCCACTCCCTATGGACCAAGCATTTGAACACATGAGTTTATGGAGGCCATACCTATTCAAACCACCACATGACTCCTGGTCCTAGAGGTTGGGGAATTGAAGAACAGGGTGACAACGTATCCTTGCTTCTGCTGGTTGACTTGCACTTCTCCTAGTGGGGCAGGAAAGCCCAAGAGCAAACAGGTGTGAGAAGAAGAGACAAATCCTGAGGGGCAGACTTGCTTTGCAATTGCTTGTTCTCAAGTAGGTAACCCAGTCCCAGGAAAGCAGGAAGTAGCAGGTGGATGATGTCAGTCATTCACGGGGTCTGCAGTCCCATCATCAAGCCCTTCCCATAGGCCACAACTCCCAGTCCTGTCCCCGTCTCACATTAGGTATTGTTGGGACAAAGTGCCAGACAAGAGCAACCAATGGAAGGAGCCATTTATTTTGGCTCACAGTTTGAAGGGATAGAGTCCACCGTGGCCAGAAGGAGTGTGTGGCAGCATCAGTTGGACATAGCCAGTCACTTAGCATACCCCAGCAGGAAGCAGAACCAGGAACCTTGCGTTTTCTTCTTCATTCATTCCTGGATCCCAATTCATGGTATAGTGATTCTTGCCTCAATCAGCCTGATTGAGCAAATCCTTCACAGATACACTGAGGTTCGTTTCCATGACAATTCTAAACCCTGTCAAGCCGACAGTCATGATTAACCATTATAGCCACATTGAAAAATTATGTTTTAATGTAAGACAAACCACAGAAGACCTGAAACCTAGATAGTTCAACCAAATCCCTCCTGGGGACTTTTATTAGTCTGAAGCAGAGAAAGTGACTCATTTCTGCTTCAGCGGTAAAAACAGGAAGTCCCCTGGAGCTACCAGCAGCAGCAAGGCAGTGCTGTGGAAAGCTGTCTCAGAAAATGAAGGGCAGAAATTGTCCCTTCTGCTCTGATCTGCTGGTTCCTGGTCTCTCCTGTCCCGACTTCTGCCTGACCCTGAAAGCTGCAACTTCCTGCCTTTTCCTAAGGTGGTTCCGTGAACGAAGTTTCCTCTGGCTCTGTATTATTTTAGTGAGGCTTTTTCTTCATGAAAGCCAGAGGCCGAGGTAAACACACACGTTACTTTTAAGGAGTGATGGAGGAGCAATAATTTTTTATTCACATGAGCCATTGGGCTCACATCACCTGCTCTGGATATGGCCAAAATATAGATGCCACTGCTTTCTCCCTCAAATGGTCTGGAAGGAATCAGAACAGGTGTTCTGGTGCTGTGGGAACATGAGTCACATCTGAGGGTCTGTTTCTCACTGTCTGTCTGGACCAAGGTTTCCCAGTTAAACATGATGGATGGAGAACTCTGACAAAGAGAAGTTACTGGTTACCTAGCATCCATCACATTATCTGAGCAGGCTGATTCCTGTTCACTGTGCATCTGTGACCAATTGGAGCCGACTCTGGCTAGCTCAGTCCCACGGAAGGCAGGGGCAAGGGTACCTTCCTGACCTTTTCCAGTCTGCCTCTGTCTGTCTCTGGTTTTTACTTTCTTTTGCCTCTTTGGTTGTAATATAACCTTAGTTTTATTTTTAAAACAGAATTTTTTTATTTTTAATTATATGTATATGTGTGTGTGGCGGTATATGTGCATGTGCAGAGCCTGAAGAGGCCAGAAGGGTATGTTAGAGCTGGAGTTCCTGGCCGTTATGAGCAGCGTGACTGTAAGTGATAGGAACCAGACTGTAAACCTCTCCAAAAACAGTAAGTTCCCTTGGCTGTTCAGCCATTTCTTCAGTACCCAGCCCCTTTAAAAAGGATTTTCATCTAGCCTTTGTTTAATTTGTCGAGTTAGAAGACATTCTAAGAACATTTATCCTCGCCTTTCCACCTTGTTCTCTCTGCTCACACTCCAATTCTGTCGGGGATCATTTGTTGTTGGGGTTTTCTGTCCTGCCTGGTTTCTGTACTCCCACCAGGTCCCACACCATTTAGCCCCCAAAGAAATCACACAGAGGTCTATATTAATAATAAACTGACTGGCCCATTAGCTCAGGCTTCTTATTAACTCATAACTTATATTAACCCATTATTCTTATCTATGTTAGCCACATGGCTTGGTACCTTTTTCAGTGGGGTAGTCACATCTTCCTTCTTCTGTGATTGGGACAGGACTGGGGAGGAATGGACTTCCTCCTTCCCAGAATTCTCCTATTCTCATTGACCCACCTCTACTTCCTGCCTGGTTGTACCGCCTATACTTCCTGCCTGGCTACTGGCCAATCAGCATTTATTTAAAACATAATTGACAGAACACAGATCATTCTCCCACACCACAGCTCCACTTAGAACACAAACCCTGCAGCTAACTCCTTTGGCTGCTTCTCCAGATACATCCCCCTCAGCTGCCCGAGGGCAGAGGATTGGACAGTACAGAGAGAGGAAAGATGACGTCCGTTTAGAACAGGATGGGAATGGTGTTAATCAGCTTTGCATCAACGTTGTCTACTGCAGTCAACTAAAGAAAAGGCCCATGTGGCCCCGAGTCTGGAGGTTCTAAGGACTGATTGGCACCATTGCTTTGGGATTGTGATGAGACACCAAACCATGTTTGGCACACCTGGTAGAGTAGCACTGTGTACCACATGGACAAGAAATACCAAAGCGGCTAGGGACCACCAGTCCTTTTGAAGGTCATACCTGGAGCTGCACCGAATAAGCCCCACCTCTTAGAGGTCCTGCCACCTCCCAGTAGCACTTCCCTGGAGAACAAGCCTTTAACCCATGGGCTTCTGGGTACAGTCACAATCCAACCGTGGCAGTTGGGGGAGTGCTCACCGAAGGGGAAGAGCAATCGGTGACCACTACAGTAAGCTGGAGACCCTTCCATGCAGGGAAGAGATGGATGGGTCCCATGGTTTACTGTCTGGCTCCATCAACTGTCTCAGTTGGTCTCACCCAAATTTGATGATGATCAACACCATAAGAACTATTTAAAGGGCCTCTTCTTGTTGTTGTTCTTTTGAGACAAGGTCTGGCTAACCTGGACTGGACTATGTAGCCTAGGTTTACAGCATCCTCCTGCATCATCTTTCCCCTCCCGAGAGCTGAGATTATGGAAGTGTGCCACCAATTCAGCTAGGACCTTTCAAAAATATCTCTTTTTGCCCAGACAATAAACAATTCTTGTTTTGTGCTTATTCTAGTACTTAAAATGGATCATCTCCTTTTTTTATAAATAAAACATATTTCTCCAAAAAAGGGAAGTTCAAAACTGAGGCAAAATGTGCTACTTTAATGATCTGGCTCCATCTTAAATGTTCCCTTTCCTTCCAAGAGCGAGATGCTTTATTTCTACTGCCTTTTGGGTGTTAATTACTAATTGCTAATTAGTTCTGATCATTCTCTGCCTCCCTCTATACTGTATTTACAGTCACTAAAACCAAAATATAAATACAATAGGGAATTTAAAACAAAGATAGGACAAGGCAGTGAAGGCATACGCCTTTAATCCCAGTACTCATGAGGCAGAGGTAGACAGATCTCTGTGAGTTTGAGGCCAACCTGGTCTACAGAACTAGTTCCGGGTAGCCAGGGCTACACAGAGAAACCCTGTCTCAAGAAACCAACCAACCAGCCTAACAAACAAACAATAAATAAATAAATTAAATTAAATAAAGACAGCCCAGGCATGGTGGTTGGTGCATGGCTGTAATTGCAGCACCCAAGAGATGGAGGCAGGAGGATTAGAAATTCAAAGTTAGCTATAGTTACAAGATGAGTTCTAGGTTAGTGAGGCTTTAAGAGACGCTATCTCAGCAAACAAACAAAGCTAAGGAATGGAGCCCGGTGAGGTGGTTCCCACCTGTAACCCCAACACTCAGGAGGCAGAGGCAGAAAGGTCTCTGCAAGTTTAAGGCCAACCTGATCTACTTGGCGAAACTGTCTCAAGATAAAAATAAAGAAGATTTTAAGAGAAGGGAAAGACAAGGGCTGCAAATGGCTCATTGGGAAAAGACACCTGGTGACCTGGGCTTGATCCCTGGACCTACGGGAAAGGAGAGAACCAACCAGCAAATAAACAGTGGGAGAAAGAATGGCCATGGAAACCAAGGGAAGCTGAGGACAACGAAAACCGGGAAATGGAACAGAAAATGAGCAGACGGGTGTCTGCCGTGACCGACGACGACGGAGGCTGCCTGGGTCCTCCGTAACTAACACAGACTCTGCGTGCGAGCCACTGGATCCCCGTGACTGGTGGGAGCCCCTCTGTCAGGCACCTTTTAAGACACAGAGGCCGCAAAGACTTGCTCCTACCCTTGAAGTATAACACTCTGCTTTTGGACCCTCTGGGCGGAGACTGGTGCGAAGCTCTGTGTTTCATTGGCCTACAAGCCCTTCTGGGCGTGGTTCTTGCCTCGTGCAGTTGGTGAAACTAGTTCTACTACTTGGAGCAGATTATTATTGGACTAGGAAACTAGGGCCAAGACAAAGACAACCACGTAGATGCTGGACTCTGGGGAGGTCAAATAACCCTAACCGCTTGGCATAAGTTTACCTGATAGATTTCCTGCAGACTACAGGCAGACACACCAATTTTGGCAGATCATTTTTTTCTCAGATGCTTGCAATGACACCCCTACTCTGTCTCTGTCTCTGTCTCTGTCTCTGTCTCTCTTTCTCTCTCTCTCTTCTCTCAACATGACCTTAATGCTTTTCTCATTGAGGTCCCAGATTATGTCTTCTCCCCTTTGATCTTGTGTAGGTCTCTGTAGCTACCTCAATACTATATGACAGACGCCATGCCACAAGACTTCTGACACTAGTGTTAAAATGTTTCCACATTGTTCTCTTGGGACACTCACTCTTGGAATCCAGCAGCCACAATCTGAAAACACACAGTATGACACGGAAATCCCATACGACAGAATGAAGACCCTGGCTGGGTTTCTACCCAACCGTCAGCCTTACTCACATAGTAAGTAATCTGAGAATGCAGCCTGCAGCCCCCAGTCAGCTGCTCAGCTGATCCCATGGGAAAGAAAAGGAGCCATCCTCTGTGAACTCCACATCTGCGGGCCAAAGAACCCACCAGTTACTCTGAGTTACCAGGTTTTGAGGTGGCTAGTTAGACAGCATCAGGTGTCCGAAATTCAAAGCCAACTGAGCTTTGCTGTCTTGGGGTGTGTGAACGCTAAATGTATCCAGAGGCAGGCCACCTGAAGTCAGGATGAAGCCTAGCTTTCCGCAAGTCTTATGCAAAAGGCAGGCTTGGGGGCTCAAAAAGCCAGACGGTGGCTGTGAACGACGTGCTATTTTGTGCTACTTAAATTCTTGCAAATTCTCGCACTGAACACCTGCTCCTGCTAGTGTCTTGGCATGCCTCTCCCCTGCACCCAATGTCTTCCTTTCTTGCATTCTCTGAAGAGGGCATTTGTTTTCTCCCTGATTTCCAGACTCTTAATAGTGTCTAGGTCCAAGAAATGGGGTTTGTTTGTTCTCTCTCTCTCTCTCTCTCTCTCTCTCTCTCTCTCTCACACACACACACACACACACACGCACACGCGCAAGCACAGGCACGTGCGTGCATGTATTTGTGCAAGTACAGTGTATGTGTACAGTGTATAAGCACATGTGTGTCCAGGTGTGCAGGCTACAGGAGGATATCAGGGGTCCTGCTCTCTTGCCCACTACTTCACTCCCTGAAACAGGCTCACTGACCCTGGAGCTAGGCCAGTGGCCAACAAGCCCCAGTAACCCTTCTTTCAGCACCCGCATAGTGCTGGGTTACAGGTATAGATAGCCATGAGTGTTAGGATCTGAACCGAAGCTCTCATGCTTGATCAGCAAGTACTCTTGTCCACTCCTCCCAGCCCCCAGGAATTAGGTTTTATTACTGCTGTTCTAAGTTGAGGCTGTTTGTACAGCATGGTTTATTTGCTTATTTTTTATTGTTGTTGTTATTATTATTATTATTACTACTACTACTATTGGTTTTTTAAGATAGGGTTTCTTTGTATAGCCCTGGCTGTATTGGAACTTGCTGTATTGGCCAGACCAGCCGCAGACTCAGAGATCTGCACACCTCTGCCTCCTGAGTGCTGGGATTAAAGGCGTGTGCCACCACCTCCTGGGCTGGGCAGCATGAGTTAACACTTCTAGTCCTGGGGCTCTGCCTTCTCTCTCTGCCATCCTGCTACCTCTGGCACTTATTTCAAGCTGTGTTCTGGAGGTGTCAGTGACCAGACTGACGAACATTGTTCTAGTGTTTGCTCTTGGAAGGAGAGGACAATAGAGTGTTCAAAACTCAGGTCGACAAAGAGTCCTCTGTACCCAGCCACCGTGCAGACTGGTTGACCAGAGAAGTGGGTGGGGTTGCTTCACCGGATTGGGAGAAAGACTCTCAACAGCTGCTGACCTGCATGGGAGGCTCACCTTTGGATCCGTTCCTTTTGTTTCCTTGTGACTGTGGCTACAGGCCATCCTTTCAGCACATGAGCAACCCAGAGGATGATTGTCCTGCCCTGGGAGAGGTGAGAGACTTAGGAGAATCCAGATTCTCAAAAATCAGACTCATTTTTCATGTGTGAGAAACAGTTTGCTTATTTTAAGATTTTATTTATGCTCTTGGCCACTCTTATAGGTGTAAGATGGAATCTCAGAGTTGTTTTGATTTGCATTTCTCTGATGGTTAAGGATGTTGAGCATTTTAAATGTCTTTCAGTTATTTTAGATTCCTCTGTTGAGAGTTCTCTGTTTAGGTCTGATGATAATTTATGCTGTAGAAGATGTTGGGTAAAGGGAACACTCCTGCATTGCTGGTAGGAATGAAAGCTGGTACAGTCACTTTGGATATCAGTGTGGCAATTTCTCAGAAAATTAGGAAACAACTTTCCTCAAGACCAAGCAATACCACTTTTGGGTATACATCCAAAGGATGTTCCATCGTGCCACAAGAACATGTGCCCAGCTATGTTCACAGCAGCTTTGTTTGTCATAGCCAGAACCTGGAAACAGCCTAAATGCCCCTTGACCAAAGAATGGATAAGGAAAATGCTGTGTAGTACTCCATTTACACAATGAAGTACTACACAGCAGAATAAAATAATGACAGCTTGAAATTTGTGGGCAAATGGATGGATCTAGAAAACATCATATTGAGTGAGGTAACCCAGACCCAGAAAGAAAAATATTACATGTATTCACTCAAAAGTGGCTTTTAAACATAAAGCAAAGAAAACCAGCCTACAATTCACAATCCCAGAGAACCTAGACAACAAAGAGCACCCTAAGAAAGACATACATGGATCCAATCTACATGGGAAGTAGAGAGAAACAAGATCTCCTGAGTAAGTTGGGAGCATGGGGACCATGGGAGAGGGCAGAAGAGGAGGGGAGAGAAAGGAAGGGGATGAGAGAAAAATATACAGCTCAATAAAAACAATTAAAAATATTCTAAACAAAAAAGAGTTTATTTATGTATATATATCTGAATATATGTATGTGCACCACATACATGCAGTGCCTGCAGAGGTCAGAAGAAGTCGTCAGATCCCCTGGAACTGGAATTATAGGCAGTTGGGGCTCAACCAATATAGGCACTGTAAACAGAACCCAGGTCTTCTGCAAGACGGACAAGCAGCCTTAACTGTGTAGCATCGTTCCAGCCCTGGGAAACAATTTGATTTGTCTCTAGTATTATAGACTGGGCTTACTTTGTAACAAAATAAAATTTTGTCAAGACCATGACTCTGTCCTGGTCCTTGCTCTTTACTGTGGAGCTGTCTGCTGTTGGATCCAGGCATCCAGGTTGATGTGTTACATTGTTGAATCCAGGCTGATGAGTTACACTGTTGCATCCAGGCTGATGAGTTACATTGTTGTGTGAGTCTGATGAAGATAGGGAGGAAACACACTGCAGGTTCTAGGGTCTGCTGGGATGAACTGCATGGCTGATTGAGTTTTGGGAGGACTCTTCCTGCTCACTGTCAACGCTCTGACTGTTCTTTGTGTACATGTCCCATTCAACGTGTCTTCATCTCATCTACGCCTTATGAGTCTGTCAATTCAGTCACGCTCAGTTACGACATCAAGGTGTGGAAGGCGGAGTTGGGACAAAGCCATGAAGAAGAGTTAATCATTAAGAAAGAGAGAGGTTTGATCTCTAGTATTCTTTTCATTTTTACTAAAAATAATTTAAATTACATTTCCATACACAGAGTTCATTCTTTCATACAAAGATGTTCGGAAAGGAAGAATAAAGACAAGAATAATATTATCTTACAGAGATGTAGAAAACCGAGTTTGGGAGCTAGATGACTTTGGATAAAGCAGTTTCGGTTCTGAAAGAATGCTTGGGACTGGGATTGTCTCATTTATTAAAGAGGTGCGTGGATCAAAGCAGTGCGATCCTGAGGGTAATCGTTTCATTTACAGCGCAGGATCATATGAATTTTCCTTAGCAAGATGCACAATGAGCCCTTTACCTCTTGTAAGCAGCACATTTTGTAAACACGGTGTTAGCCCGTATGTTGATACCCATCAGCAGGCGTGGAAGCAAAACCATGACAAGCAACCCTCTCCTATTTCATAGTTCTTCATGTTTAAATTAATTTAGAAATCCTTTTCAACCTATCACTGCTGAGTGAGCAACTTAGCATACAAATCCATGTGCTCTTATTTACTTTAAATAAAAAAAACATTAAATGCCCCTGAAGGTGGCTGGAGAGATGGCTCAGGGCTTAAGAATGCTGGGTGCCTTTCAAGAGGACCCAGGCTTGATTCCCAGAACCAACATGGGAGCTTTCAACTCTGTCTGTGATTCTGGTGTCAGAGGACCTCATGCCCACTTCTGGTGTCTGTGGTCACCTCACTCTTGATGCACAGACAAACGTGTCGGCAAGACCCTCATACGCATAAAATCAAAATCAACTAAAAAATAAAGTTTTAAAAATGAATGTGAGAAGAGAATAATTCCTACACACACACACACACAGACACACACACACACGTGTATACCAGACACTGATAAAGCCTCAATCACGAAAAGTGTTACTATGCATTATTCTGACATGGAAGACAAGAGAAGACCTAATTTCAATTCATCTTAAAACTTTGATGAATTTAAGAATCAGTTCTAACCAGTAGTCATGGGGCAATTTTTCTGTCCTTGCTGTCATTTTCGGGCAGTGCTGGGATGGATCCTCTGGCTTTGCTCACGCCAGGATTTGTCACTGACCCTTGTCTCCAAGTGGGCAATCCTTTAAACAAAAGCCTTTCTTATTTACATGCGAATGTGTGTGTGTGTGTGTGTGTGTGTGTGTGTGTGTGCACGTGTGTGCAAGCTCCATGGTACACATGTGGAAGTCAGAGAACAACTTTCAGGACTCAATTCTGTACCTTGTCCCACATGTGGGTCCCAGGAACTGAACTCAGATTGTCAGAGCTGGTGTCAAGGGCCTTGACCCTCCTCCCAGCCACCCCACCGGCACTGGACAGATCTTATGTAAGGGGCCACAGCCTAGAATATGTGCATTGCTAGGACAGAGGCAGGTGAGGCTCTTCTCTAACTCACGGCCATCTGACCTAACTGACCTCCTAAAGAACCGGTCTAGCTGCTTGTAAAATAAAGGAGCTGAACACAGCCCTTTTTAGTGAACCTTAAGTCCGAGATGTACGAGGATATGCACTGATGGGTTAAATTACCACTGATGCACTGCATTGTTACTATTATTATTATTATTATTATTATTATTATTGAATGACTACAATCCCGGTGATTTCAAAAGCCGGCCTTTTAATCATGCACCCTTCAGGCTTCTGATACTGTTTTATAATTTCAGCGATTTCATCTGAGAATAACACAATGATTACTTTCCACTGAAATAGATGCTTATTTCGTGGTAGCTGCACGTCGCCCATTCTTCACATGCAAACCCAAAAAGGGAAACAGAAGAATGTGTGCTGGTGGCATTCATGTATCCACTTACAGAGAACTGAAGGGCGAGGAAAACATTGAGATGGATGGGCTTAGCAGGGCGAGCTTGCCTGCATCTGCTCACCAATCCAAGTTCAATCATAAAGAAGCAAACACACTCCACCTTCGGCTGTGTTCAACAGTTCTAAATCATCCTTCTGATCTCAGACAATATCAAGCACTTTGGTTTAGGTGTTTAATTTCTCAACATACTTCAGAGTTTAGAGCATGCACAGAGGTCATGGTTTTGTCCAGTTATATTGATTACTACCTCCCGAGAACGGCGTGTTGTTGAGAAAAGGTAACAGGATTAACAGCATCCTGAAATGAAACTCCAGGAACCTAGAAGCAGTACGTCTCAAGAGGAGGGAAGTCAGATTTCAGCATCAGACAATACAGAGCCATAGCAACGTCAAGGGGAACCTGAAAAGACCAATGGCTCGGGCAGCTGATTGTCTGGGTTTTGCACCTGCCGGCAGGTTACACTGATGCCGGTCCTCAGTAGGCTACGGGCGTTCCTCTGACCATTGTGGTTGTAGCAGAGTGTCTGTAAGGGGAGCTGCTCCTAGCTGCTTACTGTAGCTATTAAAAGAAAACCCCAGCATGCTCCCTGAGTGTCTTCAGAATGTGAAAAGTCATGTGTGCTAATTGAATTCAGTATAAAATGTCAATGTTTTCCCCACAACATGACTTCAGCATTGTCTTCCCAGTGGGAAATCGTGTCTTATCACCACAAGGCTTAGAGTTTGCACTTATTCTGACAGAAGACAAAACTAGCACCCACAATTTGTTTACTCAACATAAGGCCTTTTTCCAGAGATGGTGCCAATGGTTGTTTTTTATAACCCAATTGCAAGATCACACTGAAAGTTTTTTGTTTAACTTTCCCAGCTGTATTGGTATTATTCCCACTGCCAGAGCTCTGTAAGTCAACGAAAGTACATGCCACCCGTGGAGGCCAAGGTTGATCCGGACTATGTCCATGCACGTGGGTAGTAATGCCCGTCCTAGAGAGGAGTCCCGGCATTGAGAGCTGCAGATGGCCTGGTTAGGGTGGATCACTCAACGGCCACTTATTCTCAGCACCGTGAGCAGCTGTGGGTCTCTGCATTCAGGGCCAGCCACTGCTGAGAGAAGCCTCTCTGATTAAGGGAGTAACATTTGTTTTTGCAGATACTCCAGGTCAGACACCGCCCCCTTTTCCTGTAGAGGAAAGAATTCTTGGGGGAGAGGGGGCAGAAAAATTGTAAGAGCCAGAAGGCGGGGAGAGGGTTGTGAAATCCTATCTTTTTTGACTTGGCACAGCAGTACAGCCATGACCTCACAGTGCCTATGACTGCCTACACAAGACAGCCAATTAACAGTCAATCAGAGACTGAAGAACTATTGACTACCTAGGAATCCTTGGGGACAGTCATTGTTTTTAATTATATGCCCACTTAAGAACCCACTTGTTCCAAACCCTGGGTCCCACAGACAATCCTGGTTAAACTCAAGGTATCTCAAAACAAATAAAACAGCATGTGTGGGCAGGAGACTTGGGGAGAGTGATGGGGGGGGGAGGATTAGAGAGGGTGAAGGTCACAGTAATCAGATGCACTTCTTTATATAGGAACCTGTCAAAGAACAAATTCAATACACTTATTTTTTTTTAAAAAAAAAGAGTCACAAATGGAAATTTTTATGTATTTATTGAAACAAGTTTCCAAAGAAATTCTCCCAGGCAATGTTATCAACCTACTTTGCTTTTAAAATACACACACACACACACACACACACACACACACACACACACACACCAAAGCATGTGTCTTTAAAATGGTTCTTTGTTTTTGGTTTTTGGGGCTTTGTTTTTTTTTTTTTTTTTTTGAGTAAGATCTTACACAGTCCAAGCTGACCACAAACTCCCTCTACGGTGGAGAATGACCTTGAACTTGTAGTAATGATCTTCCTGCAGCCACACTGAGTTTATGCTAAGACCTGAACCCAGGGCTCTGTGTGGGTGAGGAAAACAACCCCCAACTGGGATATATTCCCTGCCCATCTTTATTTTAAAATCTGATTTGTTCTGATTGGCTATCCAGCTTGGACAAACTGATGAGACTTTTTTTTCTATTAATAATGTAAAAGATAAATATTTTGTTTTAAGAATTCTTGGAGGGCTGGAAAGAGTGGGTAAGGGCACTGGCTATCCTTCCCGAGGTCCTGAGTTCAAGTTCCAACAACCATGTAGTGGCCCACAATCATCCATAATGAGATCTGATGCCCTCTTCTGTCATGTGGGCACACAAGCAAATGGAACAGTTGTATACATAGGTAAATAAGTTTTTAAAAAAAGAATTCTTGGAATTGTCATATACATATGCTGTGCTCTGATTCTCTAATAATAAAAAGATTCAGGATCCTAGGGTTTACTTGACCACTTGACCCATGCTAACATCATGAGTCTTGCCAGAGCAAACTAGCTTTGTAGAAAATTCCTATGGCACTGTGCATCTAGAGAAGCCAGCACAGTTCTCAGATGTAAACCCAACGTCTTGCAGGTCAATTGGTTTCTTTGGGAGTTTGAGGTTCTTTAGCAGATTGGATGAGAATTTCATTATCATCTCACAAAACATTGCTTTATCCAGAGTAACAGTCCAAGACCTCGGACCCTTCTGAGGACTTCCGAAGTTTGATATTGAACAGACCAAAGGCTTGGGTAGTCAGCGAGGATCTTGGACAGCCCGAGAAAGAGGGAACCAGACTTTTCAGAGAAAGACGAGCAAATTTCAAGGAACGGTCATGAGCAGAAGACAATACGAGCAAAGATAACTCAGAAGGTAGCATTTGCTGGCTGAATGTCTGAGGATCAGAGCAGGTTACAAATTGATTGTGAATGTCCAAGGGCAGGGACAGAGCCATGTCAGAACGCTGAGGATGTGACAGACCAATCTGTTGAGGATGCACTGTTGAACACTGTCCTTTGTCAGAGCACAAGTCCCAGAGCTAAGTCCCAGGACAGCGGGAGAGCCAGGATCTGACGCAACCAGACTTGTCTTTCACTGTCTAGAGAGACCACCCTAGCCTGAAGTTCTGCCTATAAAATTATCTGCATAACTCAGAAGGCAAGAGCTCGATGAAGGGGCCTCAAGGAGGCAGAAGGCACTCTGTGGCGCATGAAGGTAGCCTTTCAAACACAGACTCCAAATTCAGCAGCAAAAAGTTCAGTTAGCTTCATCTCCCTTCGGTTTATATGTGGCTAGCAGAATAAAATTCTCATTCTTTGTTTCTTTCCTGGAATAAAATACCAAGCATCCCAGGAGAGCTAAGGACTCAATTTGCTAGATGGCCTTTCAAAGGTCAGAGCTAGAAAGCTAAGGATTTAAATCTGGTGGGCTTGATGGAGGAGAAGATATTAGTGGACCCTTCTGCATTTCGCGACAGTTTTTAGCACATGGATGTCCAGGAATCTCGAGCAGAACACCTTCTGTGACGGCCTGATAGCCACCTCCCGGAGTGCTGTGTTGAGGGCTGGGGACTCTTCGCAGCCCAACAGGAAGGGCCATAGGGTGCAGGAGAGACTGCAGAGCACGGCGAGCCGCAGCTGCCACAGGTACAGATCTATCTTGTTCACCCTTGAGAATCTCCACGATGATCTCAGCCTGCATGCATTCCATGCCGCGTGCCCGTACAGGACAGGCCCGTGGGATGAGACAAGATCAAAACAACAGCTTTGAGATGTTGCAAGGTGATCTTGGTGGAGAGGAAAAAGGTTGTTTCTCTCTTTAACGATGGCTATTTCTTCTCCACCATTTTCAAAGGTGACTGAGATGTGGCTGGGTGCAAGTCTACGAGCCACTCAGGGATCTCCCATGGGGGCTGTGCCCTTCCTTGCTTTATGTCCTTAGCAGGTGAGAAACAAGCCCAACAGCCCCCTGGGATGGTGTGGATATGAAACACTTGCTTTGTTTGGTGTCTTCGCTGTGACGTGGTATGACGTGAGGAAAGTCCCAGAAGACGAGAGTTGACCTGTCAGAGGACATTAATAACGAGACAGTGTCATCCAAAGCCGGGAGGTAGTGAGGTGACCCGGAAGAAGACCAGCTTCCTTATTCGAATCCTCAGGAGTGAAGCAGACCAGTGATGGCGACTTAAAGGTGATCAGAGTGAGTGAGGAGAGGACGCCCACTGACCAGAAGAGCTCCTTCTGCACCCTGAGTTCCTCTGATGGGCAGCCAGGCCTTTCCTAGGACTAGTCCATGGGATGTCATCGTCCGAAGAGGGGGTGGTGGAAGAAACAGTAAAACGGTCTTGTGTCTACGCTGATTTGAAACGAATGGAACTTGTCTCCTCTTCATCTTCCCGAGGCAGGCACAGCAGGTGCCCTCAGGGAGCGTGCTCTTGGAGAACACCAACACAGCTCAGATTAGGACTCACTGTCGCTGGAAGAGAGAGAAACACAGAACAGAACAATAGCACATCTCCAAGAAGCCAGGGAAAGGCGATCCCTCTATCGCAGAGGTGACTCAGGAGTCTAAACGATCAGAAAGCCAGCACTTTTCACCTTACAACTTCCCAAATAAGGGGCAGTTTGAATTTTATATTTGATTCTTAAAGGAGAAATTCTTGTGCACCAATAGACAAACCCTAGCTCTCCCAAATCCTTCCCCAGTGATGGGGGAACCAGATGGAGTTGGGGGTTCTCTCGTTTAATTAAATCTAATCCCATTCCCTATGAATAGATGCCAAATGTCTTTTCAAAAACAAACAAACAGACAAACAAATAAAACACACATGTGCTGTTTCCCTTCAGAGTTTGTGGTCCTGGCTTGTATTCAACACTGTGTCTTGTTCAAGCCCGCAGAGGGGCTGGTGCATGCTCTCTGCACCATGCAGAAATCCATCATAGGTCTCTTGGGGTGTGAATGGTTGTAAGCTATGAACCTGGTCATTGAACATAACCATGCTGTTGGCTAACTTATGCTTCTTTGGTTTGTTGGTTTCTAGTTTGGCTATCTTTGTCCAATATCTGACTTCACAGCTTTTCCCCAGTATGGCAGGAAGCCACTTGATTATCCTGGAGAGCAGGCAGAGCCCCACTTCTTGCTTCCTGCTTCTCCTCTGGGTTTGGTGTCCTCTCTACTACATTCCAGTGCATCTCTAGGTTGGCCAACTCTACTTCCAAGGAAAAGTATGAATGACCACAGTGGGCAGTTGTGCTTGCTCTCCTTGGCTGTCAGGTGTATGCAGTCTACTGCAGTCTTCCAACTCGGTCTACGGAGGTACAGCAAAACATTGTGTATTAGCTAGGGTTTACACCTGTAGTCACCAATTACAGCCTGGGAAACAGTGGGAACTGTCTCGGAAAAACAAACAAAACAACCACAATAGATGATAGATCAGTCAATAGATAGATGTGTCCTTGACAGGGGAGAGAGACACAGCTCTCTCTCTCTCTCTCTCTCTCTCTCTCTCTCTCTCTCTGTGTGTGTGTGTGTGTGTGTGTGTGTGTGTGTGTGTGTGTGTGTGTGTGTGTTAATTGTGGGAACAAGGGAAGCATGGGAGAAGGGGGCAGAACTGTATCCGATACACTGATGCAGGAGAATAAACAAAAGAATGATCTCTAGAACAAAACTTATTAAATGTGGACAATGAATGGAATTCCTCTCCTCTGGGGTATAACTCAGTGCCAGAACGCATGCGGACTCTCAAGTCTATAACTTGGCTTTGATCACCAACATCCCCTACACACTAAAGGAGTAATATTCTCCAAGAGTTAGGTACTAACAAACCTTTAATCACATCATTCTGAAAACCTCAAAGGAAGTGAGTGAAGGTTCCATTTCTTGGAAACAGGGTGGTAAGAAGACAGCATTGCTCAGGGAAGAAGGCCATCTCTGTGGATCAGAAGTCCCCAGACTATGTTCTCCTTTTTATGACCTTATCTAGCAAGACCCTCTTACCTGTAACACTGAGCTCTGCCCAATGGTTTTAACAGAAATGGTTTTCAAAATTATTGTAAAACCAGTCCATGTTCGTTTTTTTTAATTGGAAAACACAGGGTTGGGGATGTATCCAGACAGTGGTAGAATGCTTGGCTACCAGAGGCAAGTCCTAGGTTCTATCTCCAGCAATCCTAACTCCCAAAACAGAATAAAAACACCAGAACCTTCACTATAGCTGGTACTGCAGCGTGTATGCTCCCGAACATTTTTCTATTCTAAAGATATTTTATTCTTTGATCAAAAATAGGATCTTGATATGCACATTGTTTTGGGGTATGGCTCTTCCTAGCACACTTACAGCTCAATCCCAGCACCGCAACCCACAGAGTAAAATCTCCCCCATTTTTCCCATCTCCACCTTCCTTTTGAGTAGCTACACAGAGACCTATTAACCCATTAAATAAATTTTTAAAATGAGACTTAAGAATTCAGTACAATAGTAGGGTGTTTGCATATGCTGAAGCTTTAAATTCAATCCCCAGTACTAAAGAAAGAAATGAAGGAGGGAGGAGGGAAGAAGGAAAGACGACTAGAAAAAGATTCGTAAAACAACAATAATATCCATCTCTAACCAATATTTATAACTTCTTATAACATATATTATAACTAACTCTTTAGGCTACTTCTAATTTTTAACTTTTATGAACACTTCTAATTCCCTTTGTATATGTCTCTACAAGAGGAATTTTTAGGAAAAAAAGGAATTTTGGGTGCTTTCAGGCCCATTGTTAAAGGTTCCTTTTTTTTTTCTTTGAAGACAAGGTCCTCTGTGTAACAGCCCTGATTATCCTGGAACTCACTTTTATAGACCAGGCTGGCCTTGAACTCACAGGGATCCATCTACCTCTGCCTCCTGAGTGCTGGGATTAAAGGTGTGCGACACCACCAGCTGGCTAAATGGTCCTTCTTCTAAGTGAAAAAGCTATTATATTTACTTTACCTGTACTTTTGCTTAGCTTTTTGTTTTTGTTTACTTTTTATTACGAAGAAGAATATACTTTTTTCAAACATTGATTGGTAATTTCAATGTTGCTAACTTAATTATTGATAAACTTTGCTCATATAAACTAGGTCAATTATCTTTTTACTGGTTTAGGTAGGAAGAATAATTTGGTTCATTATCTATCCTTCAAATCATCTCCAGCTTTTTAATTTTTGTTCTAATTTCTTGTTTTGTCTTCTTGGAGGTGGGGTCTCATTTGTGGCTGCTGTTCAGTGGTTTCTTCTGAAAGGAAAACCTTCCGTCTTGGAGGAAAGTCGTTAAGGCCCACAATGTTAAGTGGGAGAGAAGACAGTAGGCTAAAGTGAGGTGAAACATCCCATCCTGCAGGGAAGTTTACAAAGGCTTCAGGAAGTTCCCAAAACTGACCAGATTCAGTGAGCCCCTCCCTCTCAAGCATGTGAAAGCAGAAAGGACACTGGAAGACACTCAGACCAGCTGCACCACAACCTGTAAAGCTGCCCACAGGCTGTGCCCTACCCTCCAGGTCCCCAGCTTTGTGAGCTGTCACCCATGCTGGGGTGGGCTTTGGTGATGCAGCTGTCTCTGAGTCATTCTGCTTCTGTAAATAACCCTAGGAAAACTCCTGGGACCACCAGTTTGGACTTCTGTGGTATCCTCGCTCTGGTCAGTCATCAGTTCCCTATCTGGAGCAGGTAGATGCTCGCTGTTCATCCCTCCTGAGTACAGTCACACACACCAGTAGCCCAGGCTGCTCCAGAACTCACTCTGTAGACCAGGTTAACCTGAAACCAGTGTGATTCTCCTGCCTCCGCCTCCTGGGTGTTAGGATTGCAGGCATGTACCACCATGCCACCATGCCAGGCGATTTATTTTGTTTTGCTTCTTTTTCAAACAGGGTCTTACTCTGCAGGCCAGATTATCCCTGAACTGACAGTGATCCTCCTGCTTCAGCTGCCTGAGTGCTGATTGCAGGTGTGAGCTATCACGTTCAGCTCTCCATTAATGACTCCCACCTGGTGCCAGGGGAAATCATGTTTAATCTCTAGAGAGTGCCCCATGAGTCTTCTGACATCCGACCCCAGCTCACATCCGGCCTAATCTGTGCATGGTCACTTTTCCAAACAAAATGTACATTGGGACTTACTTGCAAGAGATCTGGTTGAATTTGAAATGATAACTTCACATTATTGTTGAAAGGAAAAGCATCATCTCAGGACCCCCAAGGCCAAGTTCTCAGCACAAAGGAGATTTATTTGCCCCAGAGGGACAGAGGGCAGGGCTAAGAGACACAGACAGGAGATAGGGGAGGAGGGAGCAGGGGAAGGGAACAAGGGAAAGTGGGCAGAGATATTTGTCTGAGAGAACAAAGGACTCCCCTGGATAGAGAGGAGACAGATGTGGCACATGGGAAAATGGCAGTTTATAAAGGTAAAAACCTGTGTTAGGATGAGGTGTCTGATTTTAATTGGGCATGTTAATTCGGCAATCCAAAGGGGGCTCTTGGTTGGTGGGCTTCAATACTTTGATTTCTGGACCTTAGTAGTCAGCCTCGGGAGAAGGAAGTGGCCAAATATGAGAACAGACCCTGGGGTCTAGCTTTAGGAATGTAATCTAACAGTTTTTAGCAAGGTAGAGAGAATCAGAGAGATGGGCAAGGCCTGCCAGAGCTGTGCTTGCCAGACCTGGGCTGGTTAGGGTCCCTTCATTTGTCTTTGATTTCGCAGCGCACCACGATGGCTTTCCTTTGTTCAAACCTTTTACATCCCTTGGTAAAAAAGACTGAAGGTTTGGATCAGTGGTAAAGCTTGTGCTTCGCTTGTGAGAGTTTCTGAGTTCAATCCCCAGCATCAAATAATAAATGAATCAAATAAGTAAATAAATTTGTGTGTGTGTGTGGGGGGGGAACATGTGTGTATGCGTGTGTGTTCATGTTCATGGATGCTTAGGGCGTGTAAGCTGGAAGAGGGTATCTGGTGTCCGGCTCCGCCACTCCCTGCTTCACTCTCTTAAGACTGAGTCTTTCCAGGAGCGTGGAGCTAAGCTGTCGGCTAGCAGCCCCATCCCAAGTCTCCTGCTTCTGCCTCCACAGGTTAAAGGTTGAACCTCTGCCACCCACCATACCCTCCCCCCACACACTGTACCGTCCCCCACCCACCATACCCTCACCCACCCACTGTACCCTCTTCCATCCACCGTACCCTCCCCTACCCACTGTACCCTCCCCCACCCACCGTAACCTCCCCCACCCACTGTACCCTCGCTTACTCACTGTACCCTTCCCCACCCACTGTACCCTCCCCCACTCACCATACCCTCCCCCACCCACTGTACCCTCTCCCATTCCAGTACATAAATATTCCAACCTTAGATATGATTATTCTGTTCCTCTTGTTGTGGGTATTAGTGCTGGGTAGTTCCCATTTTTTGGTGGCTTTTACGATAGTTACAGTCTGGGATACACTACCAAGTGGATTCTCAGCATAGGAAGAACACTCAATCTGACTGGAGTTTGAATCAGGGCTCAGTTACGTCCTTGCTGTGTGACCATGGGCAAGTTAACCTTTCTTAGCTCTAATTCCCTTGTCTGCTCTCATCTGTGAAACACGCCTAATAATTACATAGCTTATAGGGCTGTTGTAAAGAATAAATGAGGGGCTGAGATGTAGCCCAGAGGTAAAGTGTGAGAGAGGCTCTGGCCTCAGTCCTGAGCACCACACACTTAAAGAAAAAAAAGTGAGAGAAAATGCAGGTAAACCCCATGCTACAGGCCTGGCATTTAGATCCATGCCTACTGCTAATGCTTATTCTGCAGACTGAGCACTGGCTCACTAGTTATCTGGAACATTGCCACAAAGTCTCAAAGGCTTTAAAATGTCTGTGGAAGCGCACTTTGAATTTCTAAGGAGGAGCATTTTGTTTAGCAGTAGCGTTTACTTAACTCCTCAAAAGCAAAGTACTCATGACCTCTGGAACATCATAGAGGGCTGACAGAGTCCCGGCATAGACACAAGCTGCTTCTGCTTTGATGAGACATCAGGCCGTTCCCAGAGAGCAGCTGCCCTCCTGGCGTTCTGTGTGGTGCGATGTCCACCAGTTCAGTGAGTTAGTCAGAAACTTCCTCCCCACAGCCCCACCACCCCACAGCCCCCACAGCCCTCCTCACCCCCACACCCCCACACTCCCACAGTCCCCCACATCCCCACAGTCTCCCACACCCCCACAGCCCCCCACAACTCCCCACACCCCCACAGCCCCCCACAACTCCCCACAGCCCCACAGCCCCCCACAACTTCCCACAGTCCCACAGCCCCTCACAGCCCCCACAGGCCCCCACAGCCCCACACTCCACACCCCCACAGTCCCCCACAACTCTCCACAGCCCCTCCAGCCCCTCACAGCCCCAGCACCGTGGCCCAGGGCATCCCCCACTGCAGGCTCAGTCTTTTATTTAGTTCCATGCTCGCTGCTGCCTCTGGTTGTTCGTCATCGCTGGGAAACGATCAAATAAGCCATGCGTGTTTTAACTCTAGCAAACCCTGGAGTTCCCTGTTAAAAATACCTTGGCGAGCTGCCACGGAGCCGCGGCAAACACAATAGCGGCTCCGCGCTCTGCCGTCCCTGCTTGCCGTCATGCGCACACGCGCAGTTTGAGCAACTTATTTCTGACAGCGACATTAACGAGCAATTTGTCTAGAAGTGTTGCGTAAACATGGGAAGAACACGGAACACCTTTCCACAGCACACACAGGAACAGAAGGACAGACTGTCAAACAGTCTTCAAGAAGGCACTTGACGGGCATGCTGCCAGCAGAATTGGGGCAGATTCAGCTCGAGTACCTCACTTCGGAGCCGCGACTCTGTTAGTCCAGACTGGACAGCCATCCTGTCCCCCTGCCCATCTATCGTGCAGCAGTCCTGAGCTATGGCCGCAGCTAATGCAGCTGTCTCTGAAGATGGCAATACGCCATCACTAAGCCCTTTGGAGGCCTGGACGCTCTGACTCAGTTTCAGGGAGTGCAGTGATCAGTTTGGCACGAAGTCATTTAACAATTAGATCGAGTTCCTTTCTCATCAATACAAAGTCCCTTCTTCCCGACAGAGGCCTGGCCTGGGTGGAGTTACTAGCAATGAGGCTAGCAATCAGCCCAAGACACAGAGATCGTGCCTGCTGTGGAGACATAATCTTGTGTACACACACACACACACACACACACGCACACGCACACATGCACACACACTCTTTCACTCCTGTCTTTAACATTGTCCTATCTGTCTGGAGGGCACAAACTATTATTTTGTATCCCTCGTGATACTAGATCTAGATTTGAGCTAAACAAGTTCAATGTATATATTGAGAGAGGGCTTCTCTGTGTAGCCTTGGCTGTCCTGGAACTTGCTCTGTAGACCAGGCTCGACTTGACCTCAAAGATCTCCCTGCCTCTGCCTCTCGAGTGTGTGTGCAACTACACCTGGCTAGTTCGCTCTTCATGTTTGTGCACTTGAAGGATGCTGTTACTGGTTTTTTAAGGGACTAGATGGGGTGAAAGGGAAGAAACTACCAAAGCAACATTGGAAGTGACCACAGACATCTCCTAACACCTTACTGTCTCTGCACTGTGGCACAAAATAAACTCCACCTATGGACAGAGATGCGGAGCAGACAATGGGCACTTGGTTACATGTGCACCTCCCTGTCTGTGTTCACGCCATCCCAGCAGACAGAAGCACTGTCTGCCTAGTGACTCAGGAGAAAGGAGCATGCTGTGAGTCTGGATAAGCCAGAACCAGGCAGACTCTGTCAGGGTTGGACCACTGTCTCGTGGCATTTGGGAGATGGGTGTTGTACGGGTGGGGCCAGACAATGGAGGAGTATGCCTTCCCTAGAGACCGGAACTGTAAGACCCACCAAATGGATCTGTTCTTATCATCGTGTGCTGACAGAACCCAACAATGTTGGCGAGGAAATTCTTTCCCCTCTGGGCTACCCCTGTCCCTCTTCTAGACTCTGAATACCACAGAAAAGACTTCTTTGTCTGGTGCAAGTCACATAACAGGGGATTATGGGGAAAAACCACTTTCCACTAAGGTGGGAAATTAAGAATAGAGATCCCCCAACTCCTTTGCTTTCTTTTCCTATCATTATTTTGTTTTTGTTTTGGCCATGACAACCTCGCTGCAAAGGTCTTGATGTGTTTTGCGTAGATCTGGTCCTTGCTAAAATCCTATTTGGGGGCTCCCATGTACACTGTAGCAGAACACTGGCCCGGCAGGTACAAGGTCCGGGGTTCCATTCCTAGACCAGAAACTAGACTCCATAGTTCAAGAAAAATGTCCACTCTCAGGTAAAAGGCTAAGAGATGGTTAATGGGGGATTTGATCAAAGTAAACTAGAGGGATATATAAAAATATAATGACATCTATTATTCTGTGACATTAATGTACCCTAAAAAATAGCAAATGTATACACTTAAAATGTCAATCTGTGTCAATACTTCTATCATCCCAATATTCAGAAAGCTGAAGAAGGAAGATTATGAGTCCAAGGCCAGCCTGGGCTACATAATAAGATCCCAACTCAAGACAGAGGCAGAGATGGGGGGGTTACAGGGCAAGAGAAATGAAGGGAGAAAAAATGGAGAGAAGGGGGGAGCATGAAAGGGGAGCAGGAAAGTATAGTCAGCGAGAACAGGGAAGTGAAAGTCAAGGGCTGGGAAGGGCTCTGTCAGAGCTGCCTTTCCCAGAAGCCCAGAGGACATCTGACAGACCCTGCAAACGGGTTCCAGAAGCCTTCTTTCATCAGGAGGATGGGCATTAAATCCACCCCTTATCTGCTGCCCCTCCCCTGCTTTCTGAAGCTTTAAGGTCACCTGATGGGGAGGGTGTCTCAGGGCTCAATGCCAACAGCTACTTGATGTATCAATTGTATCAGTGTATCAGTTGTATCAATTGTAACCAGTGTGTCCCCTGTGGGGAGGTGGTGGTGCTGAGCTGGGCTGTGCATGACTGACAGTTCCTGTAAACTCATTCCACTTTCAATATCATCTGCCGGTGGAAGTCACCAGAAGGGATGTGGTCAAGGGCTGAGATTGGCCTGCTAGAACTCCAGGACCGGCTTCCCAGACACGGAATGGGGGAAGCCCTGGCGGTGTCCTGCGAGTCAAAGCCAGACGGTTCCAGACCCATGGAGGACTTCAGATACTCACTTGAAAAATGATCGGTTCACATAGAACAACTCTCCAAACAGTTAAGGGCTGTTTTGTCCTACAGGCAGCTTATCTCAAGACCAACCTCTCTATGGTTTAAAAAGAAAACCAATCCTGTAAGAGGAGGTCTCTTCAGCGACGGCAGTGATCGCGAAGAGTGAGATCCAGGTGCATACAACTACTGACATTTCTCAACACTGAGGGGGCAACGATAATGTTAATAGTTCGAGGGTGATCGGTACTGACTTAGCGTCTCGTTAGGAGGGGAAGGTTAAGATACGTGGAAAAGATATTCCTCTGGGATGTCCCTTGTCGTACAACAGTGGCATTATTTTCCTTTCTTTGGCCCTCTTGTTACTATCTGGAATCTCATTTAAGTGAGAGAGAGAGTACTTCTGAACAAGAGATGAATTGCAACATATAAACACCCCAAGAGGTAACACGGACTTGATCTCTCAGAGTGGCCTTCGGGTTGAGGTTGGCCTGGATAGAACTGTGGAGAGGGATGCAGGCTGGTGAACTACTAGGCAGCACCCTGGGATTCTAGGGAATAGCTGCAGAGAGACAAAGACCCCAAAGGAAACCCTCCTAACATCTTTCCGTGCAGTACTGTGGCCTTGGGAACGGCCTGCTCACAGGTGACTGCATTCCGGAAGCATCTATGACAAGTACACTGATAACTCGTGTATTCACAGCCGTTCACCACTCTCTCAAGCTTCACTCTGTGCTCTGACCCAAGCGCTCTGTCCGTCACTGTGACTGCTAGGTTCTGCTGTCTGTCCGTCTTCCTGTCACCCAGCAGATAAAGTGGTGACCCCCCCCAAACCATAGCCATGCTCTGAAAAGCATGCCCCCTCCTTAATCCCTTCTAGCTTTCTCCACCTACTGAGCAAACAGCTCTCTAATTGCAAATCACCCAAACTCACTAATTTCCCTCCTCACAAAAATGGTATCATTTAAATGATACCATCCAGGGCTAATAAATTACACCTGGCCCCAAGGCACTAAAATCTTCTATCAAGCAGAGCCACCTAGTGGCAGAACTGAATACATTTTTAATTTTCATTGAATTTCTCTCTGAAAGTAATCCAGACTGGGTGGGTTAGGGTCCTTTGTTTGTTGGCTTGCTTTTTGAAATGTTCCTCCTAATCACGATTATTTAAAGCCACCTTCTTTGGGCCTGTTCTCTCCACCTGTTTCCTTACCAAACATCTATCCATCCAAGGCAATTAACCTCACAGTTCAATTTGCTATAAACAACAAATTTTAGGGCTAAAACGGAAACCGGCTCAATAGTGTCTCTTTGAAACATCAAGGACACATCAATACCAATTTATATCTAAGGACAAAGAGCTACTGGGACACTTTTGTAGTTTCCAAAACACGCTTCCTGACCGCACAGCCCTCCATGTAAACTGACAAATTAAATTGCCAGGCATAGGGAAGGTGAACAAAACACCATACTGTGGTTGTGGCCCACTTCCACCCTCCATGACCCCTGAGAGAAAGCAGATGTAGACATACCTTGGGCTGAGGTTTGGCTCCTTTTCTTCCTTCAAAGTAGGTAAACATTCATAGTCAGCTAAGTTGGCAGAAAAACAAGGCCATTGTTAGTCACCAGAACTGCCTTTTCTGTCCACAAAACTGACACCGTCGGGCTTGGACTACACCCTCTATGAGACCACTCGTGAAGAAACAGCCCCGCTAGAGAATTCTAGAGGTTCAAAGATTAATGATGCCGAGACTCTTGAAATGATAAGCGCCCCAGTCACACAGACACGAAGCCGGGATGTTCTGTGTCCCTGTTGAAAAGGGCATAATCCATCACGGCTTGCTTAGTTGGTCCCCTGAAGCCCACTGTGTTCTGAAAGTCAGAACATGCCTCTTGGAAGCCAGATACGGGAATAAGACTGCTGTGCCTCAGATCCTGAAGTGTCTGCAGAACGACTTTACGGCAGGAGCATCAGGAAGGTGGGGAGTGGCCACCTTCCCTCAGGGAGCTTCTTTCTTCTCTAACACTCACACGTACATGCACACACACACGCACACACACATGCACACACGCACACACACATGCACACACGCACACACACATGCAACACGCACGCACACAGTGGCGTGGTGTATCATATGCATACCCATGTATGCCCATGTGGAGGCCAGAGTTTGGCACTGGGTGCCCTCACTTATGGCTCTTCACCTTATTTTTTGAGGTAGGGTTTCTCACTGAATACACAATACCCTCTTCTGGGCATCATGCATGTGCATAAATGCTCCTACTTGCACATAGATGTTGACATACATACATACACATAAATAAGGTAGTAGCTAACTAGATAGACCTATTTTAAAACATACAAATGAGTGAACTGAAGAGATCATCCAGTGAGCAAAAATGTCTCCTTAGTGCACAAGCATCGAGTACTTGAGTTCAAATCCCCAGCACCCATGCCAAAACCTCGGTGTGGCTATACATACCCATAAGTGCACTCACAGTGTGTGTGTGTGCGTATTCATGCACATGTGTGTATGTGGGGGGAACACATGGGCAGAGACATCTTGCTGTCTGGACTGTCTAACCAAAAAGCAACAAGTTCCAGGTTCAGTGAAAAATTCTCAAAGGAATATGAATGGACTGTGTTAGAGGGCAGTTTCCTCTTCACACAAACCACACACACACACCACACGCACCACATACACACATACACACACACACACACCACAAGTACACCACACATATACCACACACACCACACATATACACACACATTCACACACACCACAACTACACCAAACATACACCACACACATACACACACATACACACACCACATACACCACACACACATACCACACATACACCACACACACACCACACATACACCACACACACACATGAACATCATACACACAAACATCACACACACATTCACACATGAACATCACACACACACGCACACACAGGCACAAACTCAGAAAGAAACAAATAACTGCGCCATCTCCCTTCGAAAAGTCCCATTTCCACTTGTACACAATTAGAAACAAGTGCTAACCACAGATGCAATGGTGATGATTAAGCTGGACACTTCAGGACCATTCAGACCTGTGCCCGATGGAGCGTGGCTTCAGAATTCCTGAGCTGCTGCCGAAGCCGAGGCAGCCTGCTAACCTTCCATCACCAGAGGGGCAAACAGACACTCCGGCCTCCACATACCATTTCTATTCATGCTGCTCATCCACCTGTCCAGCTCCTCCATCTCTATTTCCATCACGGAGGGTGTGTCCTCTTCAAAAATAGGGCTAGACGGAGGGCAGAAACGCACGTTTTAAAAAAGAACAAGCCCCGCCGACTGAATTTCATCGGGGGAAGAGTCTAGAACGTTGCCTAGATAGAAACAACCTGATTCCGTGTGTGATGCCCCAGTCCGGCCCCAGGTCTGTCCTCATCAAAGAAGCATCAGACTAACAGCAAGAAAGGCAAAATCTGCAAGAAACCCTCATCTGTCATTCAGGCCAAACCGGATGGCATAGAGGCCGGGGGTAACTCAAAGAGAAACTGCTCCCTGGAGACCAAAGCCACGGTTGCCAGGGTGCTCAGAGGCTGCCTAGGGACACTTCTCTTTTCTTGGAATTTTGATCAACGACCCAGATCAAGAGCGGTCGTCCGGCTACTTTTATCTGATCTCCTTCTAGGTCCAGGCTCTCTAACTAGGAGCAATGGAACTGCCGCTCTCAGAAGTGCCCTGGCCCCATGGCCCAGGTTTCGAGGGTATGAATAGGGGCAAAAGCTCTGGTCGGGACGGATGGAGCCAGGGAGGAAAGACTGCAGCTCTGAATGCATTGCAGGTGTTGTGCCTGCTCCAGGAAAGACGATGGGAGGGGCAGGAGAGGCGTCGCCCCATGCTTTTGGGGTTCACTCAGGACCAGAATATTTACTGCTATGAATCTGGCACTGGTAGCACCCAGACAAAAATTCCTTTCTGGCAAGTGACAACAGCCAAGACCACTGGGCAAGGTTTGGAGACTAAGACGCATCTCCCATGTGACTGTGGGTGCTGCCAGAGTGCAGGGGTACTGGCCCACAAGAGAAGCCACCCAGATGGTTAACGGCTCTGTCCTCTCTTCTCCCCGACTATTGTCCACACAGCAGGGGAACCGAGGACCGGTGGGGAGGACTCACTCACACTTTCAGGTTTTCGCCAATGGGCTCGTCTGAAAGAGAACACACATAGGAATCACGTCAGCGCTGACCATCTGCAGGGATTACAGCAACAACCCTGAGTCTCCTTTACGATGGAAGGAGATAGTGGCGAGTGAATTGTCTTTTTAAAAAACTTGCTTTTACTGTATTTATTCTGTGCATGGGGACCCATAGCATTTAAGCGAAGACAAGGGGACAGTCTGAGGTAGGAGGTTCTCTTCTTCTACCACGTGAGTTTCAGGGATCAAATCCAAAGCCTTTACCCACTGAGGCACCTTGAGGTCCGTGGGTCACATTTCTAAAGCAGCCGCCATTAGCCTCCAAGGCACACAGTGCAGATTGCTGTGGTGAAACCAGGTCCCAATCCCCCACAGAACCTGGGCTCTGCCTTCTTTAGAGATGAGTGCTCCCTGAGAGTGCTCACCTTCATTATTATTTTTGTATCCATGCGAAGAAGAAAAGCATGGTCAGGAAAGAAAGGAAGTGTTAAAAACAAACAAACAAACAAACAAGCAAAACCAGGGGTTGATTCCTGACCTGCCTTCAACAAAACAACGTTCCAGATCATTTCCTTACGACACATCATTCTAAACCTATGCCACATGGGCGACCCCATCAAGGGATGCCTTTAAAAGTCCCCTTCACCCTGCTCTTCGAACATCTAGATCCCTCCACCTCTCAGGCAGTCATCCCCACCTCTATTCAGGGAAGTCCATCTGTGCCACAGGTCCCTGGCTCTGCGTTTTGCTTGCTTCCTTCACAGTACTGGCCAGTTTCTCACCTGTTGGACCATCTGTTTGAGTCTGTTTCGTCTGTCCTTCCCACTAGAGGATAGTTCCCAAAGGGCCAGGAGAGCATCTTTCTGCCTTGTTCACCGTGACATGCCCCAGCCCCCATCCTGCTAACGCAGTATCCAGACAACACCTAGCAAATATCCACTGGGCAGATGAATAGGTTTCAATCTCAGTTGTCTATGATGGAGTTAAATTCACGTCTGATCTCTTGGACCTATCATTATTATAATAGCGGGACTTCCAGCCAGCTTGCCTCTGATGGCTGCTGATTGGGGTGAGAGTCAGGTGAAATTTGACAAAACAGCTCTAACGCGGATAAGGCTCCGGATGAGCAGGTGCAAGAACCATAGCCTGGCCCAAGCAAACTCTGTTTAGTTTGGCAGGGAGACCAACATCCCCCGGGAAGGGAATCAAGGATGACAAGTGGGCACACTGGGAGCAAGACAGATGCTCTGGAAAGCAAACCTTTGCCAAGGTCCCCGGAGAGGCAGATGCTCCTGACCCCTGGCATCAGAGGCCACCTGGTGTCTAGCCTGCTGAAGTACAGTTATCAGCAAGGAAACACAGCAGCGGGCACCTGGAACTGAGCTCAGGGCAGCTCAGGCTGCCACATCCTGCCTGTTGGCAAGCTTCAGGGGCACGGCTAGTCCAGGAGAGCTGGCACAGATGCAGGATTCATGCCGTCCCTGCTTGCCTTGAAGGCACTGTGGGTCCTGCCTTCCACCCCTGAATAGGGTCTGAAGCCTCTGCTTGCACCAGCATTATAAGCATGCAGCCCCCCACACACACACACACGTATTTCTGCAGTGCTTGGTGACTGAACCCTGTAGAGAACCCCCTGCCCCATCACCCTGCACTTCTGAACAATCCCACTTCCCCTGCATACGAACTTCCCTGCTAATTTCTCAGGGAGCAAATGACCCCAGCGCCCTTCTCTAATCTTCCCCTCATTTGGTCTCCCACAGGCTTGGAGGTGAGAATGAGCTGACCTGCATGCAGATGATGGGAAAGTTTTAAAAAATCCATTATCGAAGTGCTCCAGATACACCAAATGAGAGGCTCTGTAATCAGTATTTTAAAAGAGCAAAAAGCCTTCCATGGCCTCATCTTCCCTGCACCAGGGCCATTACCTCTGCCCCAGCCGCCATGGCAACAGAAACACACCTGAGAGAGAGTGCTGGAGCTGAGCATTAAACCGGGGGGTGTGGGGGGGACCAATTACTTGTCCTCAGCAATCTGATCCTGCCTGCTCCACTCCACAAGGCCTACATCTCTTTACTAACAGCCACCAATTCAACGCAGCTGCCCCCACTGGGTTCCATTCCATCCCTTTCTGTCCCGCCATGTCATAGCCTCCCCCACCTTACTCTTCTCCTTCACAACCATGTATCTTGATGAGACCCTCCCAGCACCTCTTATCTCTGGGCCCTGGGCAGTGAGATTGTTGGCGCAGTGGCCGAGGGAAGGAGCCACAGAGGGCTCTGGCCACCCGATTTCCTGACTGAGGCCGAGACTCACTGAGCAGAGCCAGGCATCAGGTAGCCACAGCCCGTTCTAAGTGAAGACTTCTTGCCCAAGCCGCACAGCGGTTCTTTGAGAGACACCCAGCGCATCAGTCCGATGCTGAGAAAGGCGTGCCCTGCCCTAATTCGGTGAGAGAGAATTTTTTTTCCGGGCTGTCTTTCCCTCAGAGATTCCATTTCGCAAGTAGAATTGGCCCGTGTTTCGAGGCGGAGAATGACTGTGGCCTGGGTAGCCCTGGGAATGACATCACCTGTCAGAACTACCCATAAGGCACACAGGGATAAAGAAGTTACTAAGGGTAGAAAGGGTAACACTGTGTACACTTATCAAAGCAGGCTGAGATTGTAGCTGCCCTTGGGTCCATTAAGTCACATCAGGAACACTGGGCCCCAGAAGTCACCTGACACACTAGGCTGAAGAAATGGTAGAAGTCGCTCATCTGAGCTACAAAGACTGGATGGCGGGCACCGTGATGGTAACAACCCGACCCAACTGTCAGCTGACCACCGTGTGTGTGTGTGTGTGTGTGTGTGTGAGAGAGAGAGAGAGAGAGAGAGAGAGAGAGAGAGAGAGAGGAGGAGAGAGAGAGGGAGAGAGAGAGAGAGAAAAGAGAGAAAGAGGAGAGAGAGAAAGAGAGAGAGGAGAGAGAGAGGAGAGAAGAGAGAGAGAGAAAGAGAGAGAGAGAGGAGAGAGAGGAAGAGAGAGAGAAGAGAGAGAGGAGAGAGAGAGAGAAGAGAGAGAGGAGAAAGAGAAAGAGAGAGGAGAGAGAGAATGAGAGAGAAGTGAGAGAGAGAAGAGAGAGAGGAGAGAGAAAGAGAGAGAAGAGAGAGAAAGAGAGAGAGGAGAGAGAGAGAAAGAGAGAGAGAAAGAGAGAGGAGAGAGAGAAAGAGAGAGAGAGAGAAAGAGAGAGAGGAGAGAGAAGAGAGAGAGAGGAGAGAGGAGAGAGAGAGAGGAGAGAGAGAAAGAGAGAGAAGAGAGAGAGGAGAGAGAGAGGAGAGAAGAGAGAGAGATAGGAGAGAGAGAGCGAGAGTGAGAGAGAGAGGAGAGAAGAGAGAGAGAGGAGAGAGAGAGGAGAGAAGAGAGAGAGAAGAGAGAGAGATAGGAGAGAGAGAGAGCGAGAGTGAGAGAGAGAGGAGAGAAAAGAGAGAGAAAGAGAGAGGAGAGAGAGAAAGAGAGAAGAGAGAGAGAAGAGAGAGAAGAGAAAGAGAGAGGAGAGAGAGAGAAAAGAGAGAGAATTGAGAGAGAGAAGAGAAAGAGAGAGAGGAGAGAGGGAGAGAGACAGATGGCGTTAATAGGCAGAGAACTCCAGATAGACCCTACTAGCATTGCTGTCCATCTATCCATCCTAGACCCTGCCCTACCCTTGACCCTTGCAGTCTCCCCTGCACTGTACTTGGGCAGCTTGGCTCTGGCCCTGCAGCCCGACTCTGTGGCAGTATCTCCTGCAGAGCTCCGGCCTGCATCTGTCATTTCAGCCAGCAGAAACCGGTGCAGACCAGCTGGGTTCCCAGCTGTGGTGTCTCAGTCCTCTTAGGAACACCTAGAGCTCTGCTAGCAACTATGGCCTCTCAGACCCCACCCCCCATAGCCATTCAGTGACCTGGAAGGATGGATGGATGGATAGGTAGACAGACAGACAGACAGACAGATAGATAGATTTACTGTATGACATATATGATTGAAAGTTAATATTATAGTAAGAGTTAGAATATAAAAACTGTGTCTGCTTTAATTGACTATCAAGAAAAGCAGGATCAATTGGAAAACTGTTGTCAAACAAACTACCCCCTTGTGAATTTATTATTATTCGGGAAATTCTGATGCTGGGAAAAGGATGCAAATGTTTAGCTACATCTGTGATACATAGGCATTCACGCCACTTTACAGTTATTAAATAGCAACTTCAGATGTAACACTGGAGGTCTAGGACAGAGGAGAGCAGGCTATCCCACTACACAGTGTGACACTGAAGGTCTAGGGTAGAGGAGAGCAGGCTATCCCACTACACAGTGTAACACTGGGGGTCTGGGGTAGAGGAAAACAGGCTATCCCACTACACAGTGGGATACTGAAGGTCTAGGGTAGAGGAAAACAGGCTATCCCACTATGCAGTTTCCCCCTTTTCTGGGTTTGAGACTGAGGAAGGTGATTTAGGGGCTGGGATGTACCTCAGTGGTGCAATGCACACCCAGTGCAATCAAGGCCCTGCATTTCTTCCAAGCGCACACCAATAGACTAATTTCCAGGCAACGGAGGGGCTATGTAAACCATGTGGATCAAGTCCTCCCTGGATGTGGAGGGAGGGTCCAGGCTCCATCACACAGGAAGGAAACGGTATGTACATTTCTACTTCCTGGGGTTATCCTGTGCATAGGTGTCCACCTGTTCCGCAAAGCAAGCCTGCCTGTCGGACTTAGAGCGATGGCTTTATTTTTCCTGAAAACCCATGTATTTAAATGGAATTTTGTTTATTTAAATATCCTGTGAACTGAAATTGTGCTAAGTGCAAATGAGTAGACTTCATGAGAGGCATTTAACCTGTCAGCCTTTAGTTTAAGAAAAGGGAATTTGTATTTATATAAAAGTAGTGGTTAGTATAGAAAAGAAATGAAAGGCCTCTATCGAAAGCTTTTCTGGGGCAGAGGAGACGGCTCAGTCAGTCAGGCACCTGTCTCACAGACACGAGAACTTGAGTTCAATCCCCAGGACCACGGCAAAGTTCTGGGAAAGGGGCCCACGCTTGCAATCCTGGCCCTGGAGAGATGAGGACGAGAAGATCCCGGGTGGGGGTGGTCTGCTGGCCGCCCAGTTAACCCTATAGCCACTGCAGGGCACCGTGTTTCTGAAGCAGACGCTCCAGCTTGCCCTCCGACCTCCACATACATGTGGTCATGCATGCACATGAAGCAGCACATACGTGGACATGCACCCGCGCATATCCGTATGCGTGTTGAAAAAGACTTTGAAAACTATTGCCTCAGAATTCTAAGTTTTCTATGTCGTGTTTTCTTAAAGCGGGGCATATTTAAACTAAGACAACGCGCCAATCTGTGGTGGGGATAATGTGTAAATCCAGCCTTTGTTGTTGAGATGAGTCTTGTTTTGTAGTCCAGGCTACCCTGAAACTCGGCCTCTTCCTGCCTCCATTCCTAAATGCTGGGATGGCAGGCTTGTCACGCCATGCAGGCTTGCAATTTTGCTTTTAACTGAAAGTGTGAAGCTTTCTTTAAAACGGATCTTGGCATTCATTCATTCAATCACACCTTCAACACGTATCAAGCAGCAAACATACTATAGACTGAAGATCACGTTAGGCAAACATATAATAATAGTAAGTGAAGGGGATGGAAGGACGACTCAGTGGTTAAGGGCAATTATCTCTCCTGTAGAAGATCAGGGTTCGACACCCACAAGATGGCTCACAACAGTCTGTAATTCCAACTCCGGGGGATTTGATGGCCTCTTTGCGCCTCTGAGACTCCAGTGTAAACCCACACAGGTGTAGATTGTGAGCATTTAATAATCTAGGCATGTTTAAAGACACAGCTTCATTTAATTTCACAGCTCTATGAGGGTGTCGAATTCACCGACGGGCACGACAGCTGAGTCGGAGGACTCCATTGAGCTAAGGCAAAGCAGTGTGTTTCATTGTCCCTCTCACCTCGATGAGAGGTCACGACATCTCACCGTGCCCAGCAAACAGGAGGGTAAAGACAAGTTCTTGGTCCTTTTGACCTTCAAGCAGAGTCTGATGTGGCCGGCCAAAACAAAACAGGAAACAACCTACGAGTGCCCTTAGGAGGCTCTCGTGAACCCTGTGAATGGTGAGTGTGAGCGTGGATGCAGAGACAGCAGGAGGGGGGCGGCGATGGACTCAGCCCAAGGAGGGATTGCTCAAACTTCATGAAACCTCAGAGCTGGGCGCTGAAGGAAGGGGTGGCAGTTTGCCAAGCGGACAAGAAGAAAGTCCAGACAGAAGGAGTTCTGTAGTCACCAGGCCTCTGGCCTCCCTGATGTCAGGTCAGGCTCTGGACCAGCAGAGGCTTGGACAGTGGCTGAATGTGGGATGCTCTGAGGATGCTGGGACCCAGACGGAGGGCGGGGCTGCTCCTCGCATGAGGACTCTAAAGGCTAAGCAAGAGCTTTCCGTGAGACGCCCTGGACTCCCCTGGGTACTGAGGTTTCACAGGGAACTCCTACTTCCTCTGAGGTTAGAAGAGGAGGAGAGGAGAGAGCCAGGTGCGGTGTTACATGCCTGTAGCCCAAAGCTACTTTAGAGACTGATGCAGGAGAACTACTTTGAGGAAGGTGCTCAAGTCTGGCCTGGGCAAAGGGGGCCGGGGGTTGGGCGTGGTCCAGGCAACAGTGGGGAGTGGTCTGGGCAGCTCCACTGGGCCTTGCTTTAACCACAGATTACGGAGGAGTTCCCTCGAGACCACTGTTGCTAGGTTACTCTAAAATATCAAGCGGTAGAGAATAGATTTCCTCTTCCTCTTCTATTTTACCAGTTCCTTCTATGAGAGAAGAGGTTAGCGCTTGCTCGCCAGCTCCATTTACCTCCTCTGTTGGCTGTGCATAGTTAAGACAGCACCTGCTCGGAGCTCAATGACTGTCCTGGAACTAGACAGAGAGCAAGGAAATCAAGGCGCCCTGTTGGCAGGCCTGGAGGACACAGAATGGATTTTCCATGGAAGCCTGACCACGCATCTCACTATCCCTGAAGTGAAGTTTGAAATGACTTTTAAAAGCTTCAATTTAAAAACTGAAGCCTGGGTCAGTCAGCTGGCTCAGCAGGTAAAGATGCCCCTGCCAAGCTTGAGAACCAGGTTTGATCTCTAAGACCCGCGTGGTGGAAGGAGAGAACTGAGAAGACAGAGAAGCTGTCCTCCGACTTTCACACATGCACCAGGGTGTGTGCATGTTTGCGCGCGCGCGCACACACACACACAAACACACAACACATACAAATATAATTTAAAACAAAACAAAACAAAACCTGGAGCCAGTCATAGTTTACTAGTTCGGGACCCAGAGCACCCTGAATTCTAGTTTCTGCTCATTCTTTACTATACTTTAAGAGCGCACCTGTGGCCAGGCAGTGGTGGCGCACACCTTTAAACCCAGCACTCGGGAGGCAGAGGCAGAGGCAGGGGGATCTCTGTGAGTTCAAGATCAACCCGGTCTACAAGAGCTAGCTCCAGGACAGGCTCCAAAAGCTACAGAGAAACCTTGTCTTGAAAAACAACAACGGCACACCTGTGACCGGGAGTTTCCTACCCCGGTTCCAGTCAGCCATCTTTAGTCAGTTAACAATTTCCATACGGACGGCAGCTTCAGTGGGAACAAGAGGAATGTTTCTCTCTGCCCTTCTCAAGGTCAAACTGAGGTGTGGGGTGGGACAAGTGATATCTATCATAGAAGCGTGGACCGAAGACCCCCCATCATGGGAGAGTGAAGAACTCTTCAAACCTTTATCCTTAACACCAATCTGACTCACACCTCGCCTGCCTGACCCCTTCCTCCCACAAAGTGAAATGTCACATTGCTCTAATGGGCAAGGTTCTCCAAGACCCTGGTCTCAAACATGCTCCAATAACAGCAGGATATTACAATTTCAATGTAGACTGAAAACTTTTTTTAAAACACACACACACACACACACACACACACACACACACACACACACAGAAGATGGCATTATTAACTTCTGAAAGCTTCAGTGGGATATAGCACTCATCAGTTATACTTTACCCCCGGCACCAAGCGGATACTCACATGTCTGGAAGACACTCTGAGATCCTTGGCTAGGAGGCTCTGCATAAAAGGAAAAAGCATGTTGTTTCTGGCAGCTCATTGAGGTGTAAAGTCATCATCCCAACACGGAAATGCAGGAGTTACCTACCTTGCTTGTGTCTCCTGCTTTTAAGGTAGACCACAAGAAGAACCACAGATAAAAGAATGACCAGCGCCGCCAGTGGGACCGCCACCATTAGCACGAACTCCTGCAGGCCTGGGGACTCATTGGTGTGTGTAGAATTCGTATCTGCAGTTAACACTTCTGTGCTCACCAGAGCCAAAGCGCTGGTTGTCTCTACATTCGTCGTTTCTTCTTCTGTGGTGCTGTATCCTGAGTGCTCTAACTCGTCCTCGGTGCCTGAACACAAACAAGATCAAGAATGCCATGGTCTGAGACAGGCCGACATGTCACGGTTCCCGTGAGTTTTAACTATATCCTAGATGTGTTCGGTGGTGAATGTGATCCACTGGTCTTGGCTTTCCCGTTCAGTGCGACATGGAGTATTGGTTAGACCTCAATGAAGCTCAAGCTGGGAGTGTACTGAACATGGAGTCAACGCTGGAGGTAACCCTTCCACAAACGCAGGCGGTTCAGCCTGAACCAGGTTCTTCGACAAAACTTACAGGGCATTAGAGGCTTTGTCACTTCATGAACTATTTCCCAAGCCATAGGGCATCAGGATATTGTCATACGGTTTCTGAGTAAATTCAAACATACGCTTATAGGACATGCCATAAAGAAAACATCTAGATGTAAATAAATGGGCCTGGAGGTATAACTTGGTGTAAGAAGGGTACATCCTTCCCAACGTAAGGCCTGGGTTCAGTTTCTAGCACCACAAAAGGATGGATGGATGGACAGATGAATGGATGGATGGACAGATTGATGGACGGACAGACGAACGGATGGATAGATGGATGGACGGACGGATGGATGGATGGATGGATGGATGGACAGACAGACAAAGAGTAGACAGCTAGAGATAGGAATGCATTCTGCAGTAATTTTTTTTAATAAAGGGCACTTATCCATCGAAAGGAATTCTTTGATGTTGAGATGACTTGGGTTTTGGTGCTGTGTTTTACATTTTGCCCAGCACCCAGTCTGCCCTTGAGAGGGTCTGACATATCCTCCTGAATTTTAAATAAGGACATGATGTATATCTCATTTGTGAAGTAAGACTCTCAAGGCAGTCTCCTGGAGAGTAAGAAAACCCACCGTGTATAGCTGTTTGGGGAAATGCATGGGTGGGGGTGTCACAGTTAGCATCGATTGTCAAGGTGACAGGATCTGGAATCATGCGGAAGGCAAACCCTGGATGGGTCTGTGAGTTTCTAGACGAGGTTCATCGAGGTGGGAACGCCCACCCTCACTGTGCTGGGGTCCAGGTGAGTAAAAAGGTGACTACCCCTCTCCGTTCTGACTGTGCACCCAACATCACAGGCTGCCTCCCTCTCCTGTCACGATGCCTCATCTGCCCTGATGGACTGAATCCTCGACCTGGGACCCCAGATAAACTCTCCTCTTCTGAAGTTATTTTTGTCAAAGCAACAAGAAGAATTTTTGCTGCTGTCGAGCTTTCCCTGCTTCAAGGCCTAAGAAAGATGACCCTGTCTGACCTTGCGTGCCATCTAAAGACCCTTCACAGAATGGGAAGGGACCTTACCTGGACCTAGTGTTGAAGATGTGGGTGGAGAGATATGGTTGTTATTATAGTTGTTATTTTTACTCTTTGCTCTTCAAGGGCACACCACTCAGCTCCCAAATAAAATTAAGGAGACTTATTCTTACTTAGGAATGCCCAGCCTTAGCCTGGCTTGTTTCTAGTCAGCTTTTCTTAAATTATCCCATCTACCTTTTCCCTCTGGGCTTTTACCTTCTCTATTTCTGTTTATTTTTTTCCTTCTTACTCTCTGTCTGGCTGTGTGGCTGGGTGGCTGGGTGGCTGGCCCCTGGCAATCTCATCTCTTTTTCTCCCCACTCCCTCTTTATCTTCTCCTTCTCTGCTGTTAATCCTCTCTTCCTCTCCCGCCTGGCTGTTGGCCATTCAGCTCTTTGTTAGACCAACCAGGTGTTTCAGGCAGGCAAAGTAACACAGCTTCGCAGAGTTAAACAAATGCAACCTAAAAGAATGTAGCACATCTTTGCATCATTAAACAAATATTCCACAGTGTAAACAAATGTAGCACATCTTAAATTAATATTCCATGACAGGGGGACTTTGTCCTGTCGTGGTGTGGGGCTCTCTCATACTCATCCTGGTCCAACAGAGGAGGACACATCAGTAAGTGAGAGTGTCTAAGGAGAAAGCTGTGATGCCCAGGGAGAGGCAAGTGGCTTAAGCTGCAGTCTGGCTAGGCCACGCCTCCACAGGATGACCAGTGGGCAGCGCAGAGCCATTCAATAGCTTGTCTTTCTTTGTAATTGCATGACAGGGACTTCCCTGATCCACATTACAAAAAAAAGAACGGTTTGCTTACAGTTATGAACTGCTTGTGGATCCCCTTCCAATTCCCGAATTGATCCCTAGTCTCCCATGTGAGGTATTAGGAGATGGGGCCCCACACTCAGCATGCATGTGCAAAGCGTGTGCTCTACACTGAGCTATGTTTTCCTTCCTCCTGCCTACCCCTCCTGTCACTATAGGCGCCATCACCTTTTTTCAGGCTATTTTTTCTGATTTATATATTCATTCATTCATTTATAGAAGGTCTTGCTAAGTAGCCCACACCTGCCTCCAATTCAGGATCCCCTTGCCTCAGCTTCCAGAGTATTGGGGTTGCAGGTGTGTGTCACTACACTCCCACTTCCTGGGAATTTATTAAGAGCCACGCCTTTCCCAGTGGTGGTGGTGCACACATTTAATCCCAGTGCTCAGGAGACAGAGATAGGCGGATCTCTGTGAGTTCGAGGCCAAGGGGAGTGGGGAGAGGGAGGGAGACAGAGACAGAGAGAGAGAGAGAGAGAGAGAGAGAGAGAGAGAGAGAGAGAGAGCCTTTCACCAGGATCATCCCATTTTATAGCCAAGGGACCTGGAAAGAGTTTTCTCCATTTTAGAACCTGCTCCCTGAAAGTACCCACAAAAGGCCTTCTCACCTGTCCTTCTCATAGCATCAAAGGCAGGCGTGAAATGTAAGTGCGATGTACAAACACTAAGTGCTTTCTGGGCCCTGGAGTACACACACACCAGGGTGGCACAGTTGAGACTGCCTTCGTCCCCTACCCATCTTCTTTCCTTGTTTGCTTTTAGCTGCCCCCCTCAGGGGTCCCCCTTGTCTGCTGTCACTTCCTCATTTATAGTCTAACGCTGGATATCGTTCAGGACGTGAGTGATGGGGATAAAGCTGGTGAAGCTGGGGGTGCGGTGAGTACTGAGTGGGTGTGGGGAGGAGGGGTGTCAGTAAGCACACGGCAGAAGAAATCCTGAAGGCAACGTGTGCCGTGCAGAAGGCCCTGTGGAGATCACCCGTGCCTGCCACCTGACTGCGGGTCTATCAAGAGCTTTCTGAGGTGACCTAGTCGCGGTCACCTCAAGTGGACCCCGTCACAAACCTCCCAGGGCCTTTCCATTTCATCCTTTCTCTGTCTTCGCTCACTGAAAGGGGGCAGGAGCCGTCACTTGACGAGAGAGTGAAGCTGCATTTCTTCATCTGACTGTTGAGCCCCAAATCGCCAGGCTCACTTATGAAGGTCCGTTGACTGTATCCATGCCAACAAACATCTGGGGCTCACAGCACAGACATCTGGCGAGAACCCTGGGGGAAATCTTCATGAGTGGGGGACGAAATGAGATGAGATCTAGAAGCTCCAGCAACTGAGCCGTATGTGTGCCTTGTGCCTTCGTCACCATGTTGAGGATGGCCACTGAGTGGAAATGACTTTGCTTCTTGATGGAGCAAGCCAGTTAACTTCTCGTTTTTGAAAGTGGAACAAATGTGTAATCGAGATCTAGGTTTTGCGGTTCTGCTGTGCTGTCTAGTTGGTACTGAGAGCTGGGGAATGAAGACCGTTTGGCTCTGTCGTGCTGGGGAGCTTGTGCATGTGAGCATATGCTCTACTGCTTTACTGAGTTACACCCCAATCCCCCTTGGTTTTGAAATGGGGGTGTATTTTATACCAACTGACAGAATACCACACTGCTGAGGTCCTGTGAAATAAAGCACTGATAAGAGAATGTTTCCTAACTCGGGATGGCATGAGATGCTGTCAGCCTGACCCCTGTTCTGGCCTTTGTTGACTGGGCAGAGGGTGTGGCCACATGATTTAGGTACTTAGAACACGGACAATGAAACGGAACAATGTACATCCAGCACCCCATGCTTTCTCCTGCTCTGGAGTAACTGACCATCTATGTGACTTGAGGACGCTCAAAGAAACTAAATGCAAGACTCCCACCCACGTCACCCTGACATCTGCATAGATCAAAGAGCAAAGAGGGAAAAGCCCAGTTTGTGTTACAAGTAGAAAAGGAAAAGGAACAGGAAACTGAGGGGGCAGAGCATGACGCCCTGGGTGCAACTTCAGCTGGAGAAGCTGTGTGTGTCTACAGTTCCAGCTCTTTGGAGGCAGAGGCAGGAGCATCACAAATTCAAGGTCATCCCTGGCTACGTGAGATTCTATTTCGAACAACAAACTTTAAAATCTAAGGGTACCTCTGGCAGTTCTGCCTCAGCTGTACATCCCTCCTGTGGTTGCCTGAAGTTCAGAGAATAGAACAGCTGCACTGGTCAGCCTTACAAACCAGGCAGTGGTGACTCACACCTGTAATCCCAGTAGCCACACTAGTTTGTCATAGAAACTTCAATCCCAGAACCAGAGAGAATTATAAAACAGAAGGCGACCACTCTCAGACATAGCCTCACTCTGAGATTCCTGGAGGCAGGATCGCCATTTTGACTTGAGGTAGAGGGAAGAGCCAGTGGCTGGCTGTTTTGCTCTCTGAAGTTCACAAAAGCTTTAGTTATTAAAATACAAATGAAATATCACTACATCTCCCCCCGCTGGGGCACTTAAAAGCCTGATGCTCTGATCTCACCCCTACCTGTGGTATCTATATCAGATGCTGGGGCGAAGGCTTTGGTGCTCAGGGGACTCCAGGGCACAGCCAAGGCTGAGACAGCCTCTAAGGTCTCTCACTTCTAACCCGCCCTTGGGCGACCTCAACTTGCTCTTGTTCCACTGTTTGTTCTGGAAACTTGACAAGAATCAAAACTCGGGTCCTGGGAGCCTAGTACCCAACCATGAGCAAAGGACAATGATTAAAGGTCTTCATTGAAGGCTGAGCCCCGGGAGACGCTGGCCAGGATATGTTAGGGGAGAAACATGGCAAGCACAGAGCACTGCCCTTGCTAATTAAGTCTGAGAGGCATGTGCTTGGCTTTAGAACCTGCACCTCCCAAAGAGGTCTGCAGACAGCATGGCATGGTGGCTCGAGCCTATAGTGGCTGTAGCTAGATGGGAAGGTTCATAAAGCATAGATTGCTGGGTACTTCTCACGGTGTTCCGATGTAGTGCTCCCAGCATTCCCATGTAGTGCTCCTAGCATTCCCATGCAGTGTTCCCAGCATTACCATGCAGTGTTCCCAGTGTTACCATGCAGTGTTTCCAGCATTACCATGTAGTGCTCCTACTGTTCGGACGTAGTGCTCCCAGCATTACCGTGCAATGTTCCCACTGTTCCAATGTAGTGCTCCCAGTGTTACCATGTAGCACTCTACCATGTAGTGCACCCTGTGTTACCATGTAGTAGGCTTCAGTTAGTTCCCAAGACAGCAATCTGAAATGCAGGTTGTGGCCTGAATAATTCCGTGCTGTGGTTTATAATGATCAGCTGTCCCCAACTGTCACTGTCCCTCAGCTTAACAGGTTATTTGATGCTATCTAGAGATGTAGCCTGGATAGCAGGGCGTGTGTTTCGGAGTCAACCCGAGGGCCTTGCTTCTGCAGCACACACACTCAACTGCCGAGTGACAGCCCTTGCCCCAACTGTAGTTCTTAAAATCTTCCTAGTTGCTCTGGTAAATATGCTTGCTGGGCTGAGACCTACTGAGCTAAATCATAAGCAAGTGGACAGAGTGTTAATTTTCCATTACTCCTGATGACAGACTTATTGACCATATACAGAAAGGAGCCTTAGGAACGAAGTGAACAGATATATACACCATTAAGCGGTTGAGGTTTTTCTAGCGGTCACTTTTAAAAAAAAATTAATTGTTCAGTATTTGTGCAACCTGATGGTAGGGTGGCCAGAAACAAAATTGGGCCAATGGCCATACCAGATGTCCTGGGTACCAGCCTGGTGGTAAAGGGGTGGACTGTGTGTGATACATAGAGGTTCTAGTGCCAAGCAGGACACCACCACTGGGCAGCTTTGCTCAGGGACCTCAGATGGTGCCCAATGCCCTGCCCTTTCCTAGTTCTCTACCCACAAAGCAGCGCCAGGTTATTATTATCCATGCCAGGTGGTGGTGATGTACACCTCTAATCCCAGCATTCAGGAGGCAGAGGCAGGAGGATCTCTGAGTTCGAGGCCAGGCTCATCTAGAGAGTGAGTTTTGGAACAGCCAGTGCTACCCAGAGAAGCCCCTATCTTAAAGGGGAAAAAACAATTATTATCACCTGGAATTATTCCCACCATGAATTTCTCTATGGTCTGCTCTTGGGTTGTTCGGTGCTCTCCTGGCCCCTGGGAGTCTGGTATAAACAGCTGTTTACAGACCGAATGACTGACAGAAATGTCAAATAGACCCATGGGGCTGGGACTGCTACTCCGCGGGAAAGCACACGGGAGGCACTGGGTTCCACGGCGGGCAGGTGGGTCTGGGGTGGCACTGTCAGTCACCCGTTTCCTGGCTACCAGGTTGGGTACCCTCCCATCTAAAGTTTTCCTCCTGGGACCATGTGGTGTGGCCCTCGTCACAGGATCAGAGCCCGAGGGTGGGTTCCTTTCCAAAGCTACTTGGACTGAGAAAAGAAAAGATGGGGCCACAAACCCTTAATGCAAAGCTGTAAGCCCCCTGTGATAAAAGACTGTTCATGGCTCTTGTGCCCCAGGGGTGACCATTCACATGTGAAGACCACACAGCTCCTCCCCAAATCTGCAATTTGGGCTACCTGGCCACTTTTTATACACTGAAATGCCATTCTAGCCTATAACACTTGCCAAGTCTTTAATAGATTAACATTACATAGAACAGAATAAGAAATTCTTACTTGGACACGGAGGCACATGTCTGCAACCCTAGCACTCAGGAAGCTGAGGCAGGAAAATCACAAGTTTGACCCCAATCGAGTCTGTGCACTAAGCTCTGGCTCTGCTGTCTGAGATCCGTGTAATTGGTTCTCTCGCATTTTTATTTTCTAAATCTGGCTATGTTAATCATAAATGAATAAACGAACAAACACAATTTTTTAGAAAGGGTAAGCTAACTTTTAAGTAAATCAGCCAGTGGTATCCTGGCACAAAAACAACCCATAGGCAAACCGCAGCAACCACTGGGATCTGGTTTCTGGAAATCACAACTGGGTGAGGAAGCAGGAAAAAGGAAGATGAGGCTAATTCACATAAAACAGAGACATTCCTGAACCAAGAGAAATCAATTGCATCTGATTCAAGGAAAAGAAACAGAGTCTCACTGGAGATGAAGCTTGGTAGGACACTTTCCCAGCGCGAAGGAAGGAAGCCCTGGATCTAGCCTCGGCACTGAGTAAACCAGGACACGCTGCGGCCTGCCTGTAAACCCAGCACTCAGAAGGCAGGGGCTGGAGAACTGAGAGCTCAAAGTCATCCTTGACTACAAAAGGAGCTGGAGACCAGCGTGGGGTACAAGAGAGCCTATCTCAAAAAGCCAATGAGACAAAAGACAGAGGCCAGCCCTGAAAGGCCCTTCTCTTCCTCAGCCTTCCGTCATTTCCCAGGCTCTCTGTCTGTGTGGTCCTCACCAACCGAGGCAGAGTCTCTCATTCTTTTTATGTTCCATACACCTTTTTTCAAGTTTTCAAAACCATTTTTACTAGATTGAAAGCAAATGTCCCTGGAACTTACACGCAGTGTGGTCCTCACCGGACTTCCCCCTAAAAGGTGGGTAACCACTGTCCTTTCTAAAAATGTTCAATGCAAATTTTATGGATCTGAAGCTGCTACCACTTTAAGAAGAAGGTGAGTACAGAGGCTTGTTCTCTCCAGTTCATGGTAGAGGAGGCAAGGACTGTTCCGAGTTGAAGATGCAGAAGGGAAACTCTCACACCTTAGAGGAGTTGAGACTGTTGTGTGGTATGTGCACACATGTTGTAAGCATGTGCATGCGCTCACCCACGCATAAGTGTTTGAAGGCCAGAGGTCAACACTGGGCATTTTTATCTACTATTTTCACCTCATCTTTTGAGACAGGATCTCCAACTGAACCTGGAGCTTGTCATTTTGGCTAGGCCGGCTCACCATCAAGTTCCTGGGGTTCACCTGTGTCCACCCTCACAACGCTGAGGTTACAGACTTAATGCCTCCATACCAGGCTTCTTATTGGCTGCTGGGTATCCAGCCCAGGTCTTCACACTCGCACAGCAAACCGTTCACCACTGAGCCCTGGCACTGGTCCTGGGACTGCTGTTTCAGTGTTAGCTATCTCATTGAGACAAGAGCTGGCTGGGTAGCCAAGGTTGGCCTCAAACCAACAATCCTCCTGCCTCAAAGTCCCAATTGTTGAGTTTATAGGGACGGGCCAGGATTTAGGCTAGTTAACATTTTGGAATGGAGTTATGAAACTGGATAAACTCAAAATGACATGGAGCCAAGTATTACTAGCATAGAAGCTGATTATAGCAAGTCTTGGCTGTAAGGTGAATTTCATGTCATTCTTTCACTCGGCCAGCCAGCACCACATTTACTGCTAGACCGGTGCCAAGCACTAAACTAAACCTTAGGTACTGGAGTAAATGAACCCAGGCCAGGCCCTGGCCTCCCAGGGAAAAAGACCAAGTCAAAACAATAACATCCAAACCTGGATTTATAATATCAATGACTAAAAACTGGACTGTGTTCATGTACAGAGACTCATGAGGATATGGACGGCAAAGAGATTTGTTCCATCTGGGGCTGCACTCAGGACATCTTCACAAATGATGGGGTCTCAGCAGCCCCTTGAACAAAGACAGCAGGAAAAGGTGTCAGAGTTGAGGACTGGGCACACAGGAAAGCCCAGTATTCTCACACTACTTGACACCTTTACGTGGTTGTGATGAGATGTGGGGAGGGCCAAGTGAGGAAAGAATTCAGGCCCCATTCACACTGATGTTTTATCAGACATCAGAGCATGGAGAGTCTAGCGCAGGAGAAACGCATGGAGGGGTGAGTGCAGGACAGTACTTTTGTGCTGCAAAACCATCGCACTGGATTTAGGTGAGACAGGGTGGAAACGAAGCTAGAAGCTAGTGGTAACGAGGCTGCTTAAGATGTGAACAGGGTGTCCAAGATAAGATGCAGGCCGGGTGCAAGCCACCAGGAAGCACAGAATGAGTTCTGTTCCAAACATGCTGAGCTAGCAGCACCCATGATGTACCCAAGGGGAATTGACATCAGGTTTACAGCTGGATGGAGGTGCCTGGGTAGAGGCTCCCAGACTACTTGGGAGCAACCTCAGAGCAGGATGGAAGTCACAGGTGAGATGACGGCCCAGGAATACGGATCAAGGAGAAAGAAAGGCAGAAGTGAGAAAGTGGAAAAGAAAGATCTGTAATCCCAAACTGAAAAGGATATCTACAAAAAAAAAAAAATAATAATGTCCTAAGACCCAAGGAATAGGGCTGATTTCGGTAATATAGCATTTAAAAGTATAAAGACCACTTGAGGCTCCATGGCCAGGGAAAAATACAGGGGTGGGGGAAGAGTGGATCCCAAATAGCCTATTGCTCAGATTGTGTTAGGTCCTGGATTATCATCTTTAAATGTTTCTTTTCCTTTCTTTTTAACTTTGTGTGTGTGTGTGTGTGTGTGTGTGTGTGTGTGTGTTTGTTGTGTTGTATTGTGTTTGCCTGGGTTCCCACACAGACCAGAAGATGACATTAGATCCCCTGGAGTTGGAGTCACAGGTAAATGTGAGTCACCTGATTTGAGGGCTGGGCTCCAAACTCCAGTCCTCTGCAAGAACAACAAGAGTTCTAGTGGAGTTTAGTGGCAGATGCCCTTCATCCCAGCAGTCAGGAGGCAGAGGCAGGTAGATCTCTGAGTTCAAGGCGAGCCTAATCTACAGAGGGAGTTCCGGGATAGCCAAGGCTACAGAGAGAAATCTGTCTCAAAAAAAAAAACCAAACAACCAAACAAACAAAGAGCTCATATCTTGACCCTCTCTCCAGCCCTATTGTTATAGGATGGCTTTAAAATGTCTCCCCAAATCCCATATATTGAAGGCTTGGTTGCCAGGTTGTAGCACCATTGCCTGATAATGGAATCCTTATTAGGACACTGGAGGCAGGGCCGGAAGGAGCTACTGGGTCCCAGTTTCCTCCCTGTTTCCCAGCTGCCCCACGGTGAGCAGTTTTCTCCACCACAGACCCCCCTGCCATCATGTACCTCCTCACCGAGGCTCACTGACCCTGGACTCAAACCATGACCTACAATAAACCTTTCTTCCTTAGACATTCATTTCTTCAGATATTTTACTTTGGCTTTGTTCATTTGTTTGTTTCTGTGTCTTTTTGTTTATTGGTCGGCTGGTTGGTTGGTACTGGGGTTCGAACCTAGGGCCTCACATATCCTAGACAACTCTGCCACAAAGCTATGTCCCTAACCTTGCTTGTATATTTATTACAGCAATAGAAAGCTCAGTAAGACAGACACGGTCATACTTGCTATAACTTCTATCCCTTACTCCCAAAGGTCAGCACTTTAGCTAGTGTGTATCCATACTTTCAAACACATTTATGACTCTATCTACACCGTGCATAGCATAGTTTTGAGCAGTTTAAAAACTTGAGATAAACACAACTATTCTTTGAATAATAATATTGAATTAAGGGTCTGTTGCCCAGGCTGGTCCCAGATTCCACAGTGCAAGCAATCCTCCTGCTTCAGTTCCCAAGCTTCTGGAACTGTTGACCGTGTGCATATTAATTTTTTAAATAATTTTTTGCATATTAATTTTTGAATCTTGTTTCTGACCAGCATTACTTTGAGACTGGTCCAGTTTGATACCCATAGCTCAGCTTCAACAAGATCACTCCTTGGCACTCATTCTAAAACTGCCATGTTCTATCCCCTTCTACTGTGGGTGGACATTAGGTTTCCTTTCTTCCCCTAGTTTTACAAAGGCCACAGTTAACATTGTGAGCCTGGTCTCTTGGCTGCACACTTCCGAGTGACCTGAAATAACCCCTTGGGATGGTAGGGTCAGAACATTTCCAAGCCAACCCTCTAGGATGGCTGTACCGAAAAGGTCCCCTCTTCAGCAGCCCGATCCACTTAAGAAAATGTTTCCGGGGGGTGACAACTGGAAATACTGGATGAAGTTAGAGAAGCAGCCTTTAAATGCATAAAGAAATCTCAAGAAAGCAAGGGTGTCATGTCTGGAGGGGCAGAGGTCACTGGTAATTCCAGCACTAAGAAAGTCGAGGTAGAAGGACTGTGGGTTTGAGCAAGTCTGAGCTACAGAGGTAGACCCTATTTCCAAAAACAAAACAAAACAACAATTACAAACAAACCCTGAACAAACAAGATTACGGTGGAAATGAAAACACAGAGTCTACCTGGTCAAGGAGATTGCCTCAGATAGATTTGGGGTCTGGGGACTTAAAAGAGCATGCAATGCTTTTAAGGAACAGCTATCCAGCAGCTGTGTCAAAAGTTAAAGCTAAGCCGGGCTGTGGTAAGCACCACTTTAATTCTAGCACTTGGGAGGTAGAGTCAGGTAGATCTCTGTGAGCTTGAGGCCAGCCTGGACTACAAGAGCTAGTTCCAGGACAGGCCCCAAAGCTACAGAGAAACCCTGTTTCGAAAACAAAAACAAAACAAAACAAACAGACAAACAAAAGTTAAAGCTATACCCACCAGGCCATGACCTAAAGGGTCATGTCAGGATGGATAATAATATTCAACACTCAGTGTCAGCTGGGACAGCCCCAACCCTGTGGAAGCCAGGCCTCTTCAGACCTTCAGTAAGGTTTAGTTGTCTTTACCTTTCTCTCTGGCTACCTCCCTGCCTCTATAGTTACTCCCTGTTATATAGTGGCCCCATTTTTGGTTCTGTTTTGACAGTTTACATCTCTCCAGAGGTGTTACACCCTCCTCGTGCAGCTCTCAGAGACTGAGTCCCACTGTCTGCCTGTCCCACGGCTGAGGTGAAGCCCAACGTCCAGTAATAGACTCCTCGAAGCGCAACACAGCCACGACTTCATTCCCAGTGTGTGGTAAAGAGGAGGCTGCTGCACTTTCCAGGAGTTAGGGGTTGGTAGAGAGAATCTGGAGTTCAGTTAACCAGGCAAGTCATTCCCTGCATGCCAGGCTCCACCCTCAGGGCACTCAACACTTTCCTCATGATTGGGAAGTCGAACATCCAGCAAGCAGCAAAATTCAGTCTATGTAAATGGTAGAAGGAAACCATCCAATGGATAACAGCAGACACAAGGTGAATAGAAGGGGCAAATAGCCAAGCTTAAGTAAAAGCCAAGGAATACATACATATGTCAGACTTTCTAGAAATGCAAATAATGATCACTAAAATCAAAAGCTCAGTGGGCGGGTTAAGCTGCAGATAGCCCTGCAAAGTTCCTGTTTCTCCACGTCGTGGGCTGTACTTGAGCGAGGGTGGTGCAAACAGTAACAGCCAGTTACAGGGCACGCTTTCTTCCCAGAACATGCATCCTGAAGGCCCTCCTTCTTCGTTTCCTGGAATCTGGACCTGCAGACACTTTTAAGCCCCATCCTCTGTTTGGTTTGGTTTGCTTTGCTGTTGTTTTGGTTGCTATTATTGTTGAGACTCTATGACCCAGTTAAGCACTGACCTTAGTCCTTCTGAGTTCCCACCCCACCCCCGTGCTGGGATCACAGGCATCAATATCAGTATGTGTCTTTTTCCCTCTATTCTCTTTCTTTCTTTCTTTCTTTCTTTCTTTCTTTCTTTCTTTCTTTCTTTCTTTCTTTCTTTCTTTGTCTTCTCCCTCTTCTCTCCTCTCTTTCCTCTCTTTTCCTTTGTTGTAGCTTTATATCCCTAAGGGTGTTGTGACCCTGGAGTCAGTTCTGAGCTGTGCACGGGCCATTCTTTCTCTCCTGGTTCCCAAACCCCAAAGCCTCTCACCTAGTGACTCTAGCATCCTGGTCTTTTTCTTGCTCTTAACTCACAAGCTAGTCTCCCGCGTCTCTGCTCACCCTGCCTCTACTCTAGCTCCTGCTTCCCCCCCCTTACAGCAGCCCACAGTAAACTCAGCTCTCAACATTGCTCTTCCTGTGGACAAGCAAACAAATCCAGTTCTGATACTAATATTCAGAGACCACAGAGATGGGTCTTCCTCTATACAGACCTCAATTCCAGCTTTCGGAAGATCCTGCACTGGCTGAGATGTGTTGTAGAGACTTCTTTTCTACTGTGATCATTGATTTGGACAAAATCCAAGGAAAGCTATCTTTCTTCTTCCCTCCTGTTCGTTTCTCAGGGGATAATTTCACTTGAGATGGTTCTCAATTCTGAACCAGGCTGTCCTTCAGAAGGCAGGCTGACCCACAGGGAATGAGGCCAGCCTCCTGCAACTGTACCATGTCATCTTGCTTGTTTGTTGCTGGAAAGGTTTTGTTTGGGAGTAGACCTCAGCAGATGCTTGCAATAAAGAGAGTGGTACTGTCCAGGAGATTGGATTTTTCTACTAAACATCCACAGACACTCTATTTTTTTAATGACTGAAGGTGTAAAATAAAACTAATCTAACTCATATTCTTAAGCACCACTGGCTCAAAAGGATATGCATAGATTACTTTAAAATCTAAGCTTTAATGTGGAATAGCCTTTCCCTGGACTGATGTCCTAGTACGCAGCCTTTATCATCTAGCTTTCTGCGAGTGGTATTTTTGCATCTGTTAGACACTGGGGACACAGGCAGGGTCCAAGCAGCACGCTTAGAGATGGTCTCTGCACAGTACTGCAACCACACTTTCAGCTCTGACTTCTGGCTTTCCTCTGTGTCACCTGCTCTCAGGGCTCTGTGGTTCCTGAAGATCAGCCTCATAGGCATTCCAGGGATGGCTTTGGTAATTCAGTAATTAGCAATTTAACAATTACTGAGTTCCTAGTGTATGCTAAGCTCTGACAGAGTTTAGGAAAATCAAAGACAAATAAAAGACAGTTTTTCCTGCAGTCCTCAAGGCTCCTTTTCGGCTTCCTCCCAGCTCTAAAGCACAGGGCACAAAACAAGTATGGACTTCCCGTCTCACTTTGAAAGTAACACACACACCCCTCCCGTCCTACTTCAGACCCCAGGGCACACCACCTAAAGAGTGTCCCACAAGGGAGGCTGGGAGGCTGGGAGAGGCGTACCCACCCACCTCTACAGAGCTGCATCTCTGTGACACCAATACCTGATGACACCATCCAATCTAAATAACAACAGCACATTTTCCTTCTGCTTTAGACACAGCCCTTCCCTAGAAGCAGGCGTTTTTTTTTTTCCACCCATCCCCAGAAACCATGGGCTGCACGTGTATTTATTTGCAAAGGGAAAGTCAACACAAGCAATTGAGAGAGCTTGTTGTAGCAACTGCCAAGAGATCCGGTCAACGGCTGCTCAGCCTGGAGAGTTGAGGTACAGCACTGTCTCTCCTGGTCATCACATCAGCCTTTAAAAGCAAATATTCGTGAGTAACAATGGGTGCGAAGGAAACATCCCCTATGGAACCAAGATCAAAGAAAACCAGATCAAAGAATTACCTGGTAACTCTGAACAACTCTCTGAATTACCTGGTAACTCTTCTGGTAACAAAGAACGGGCGCCTGGTAACTCCTTTCCCATTTACATCTTTTTCCCACATCCTCGCCAAGAGTAAAGTTCCATACCCGAGTTGCTCCCCTCCCTCCCACAAAGAGGTTTTTGGAACCAGAAGAGCTCTTAGCTATTAAAGCGAAATCATTACTTCTGTCTTTTAGCAGACTGGAACATTCTTTTCCACGAACTGCCAAAAAGTTTATGGTTTTCTTAATATGCCCTGTAAAGCTGATTAATTACAGGAATCATAAAAGGCAAAGATAGCCAGGGGTTTGGAAGAAGCGAGAGGGCGCGATGAACGCAAGATCCGCCCTCCAGTCTTGCCCTCCCAAACACACTTCTAATTTTCTTCGCTGTTAAGTTTCACCGAAAGGATTAAGCTTTCTGGGTGGGACCCTCCCGACCCTCCCCGAAAGAGTTCCGTAGCTGTTGGCACCCACAGGCTTCCTTATCCTCGTTCCCAGCTGGAGGTCGCTTACCCTGGTCGGAGTGACCGAGCGCCAGTCCTAGGGCCGAGACCAGGGCAATGCACAGCGCCGTCATGTCAGCTGGCTCGCCTGCGCTCAGGATGCTGCGGAGCCCCGGCCGCCCTCCGACGCGCACATTTCCTGTTTCCTGCTCCTTTGGGTCGGTGCTCACTTGAAGGAGAGGTGTTTGCCTGATTTTTAGGAAGTGATGTAACTCTGCAGGAGCCTGTCAGACTGGCAAGGGTTGCAACAGACGAGCTGCTCGCCCAGCACTGATTCAGTTAGCACCTCCCTAGCCTTCGGGAGTCTGGGCCTCCACCTTTCTGCCCCTGAGAACCGAGTCCGTTGCTCAGGTGTCATTCAGCATCGGGAGGGCGCCTGACCACAAAGGCATTCTTACTTGGCAAGTTTGCATATCTCTCTGGCGGATCTCTGGAACTGTCCAGAGCCTTGGATAGCGCTGACCTGAACTCAGTGCTGATGGCGTTGTCTGAAGTCAGCGCTGTCTGGTAATAGCCATCAGCCACATCGTGTACTATGCACCGGACTGAGCCTCGTGCGAAGTGAACTTTTACATGAAGTAAACTTAATTTTCCATTTAAACAACTTCACACACTTAGTTGCTGTTGGGATGGACAGCACGGGCTGTCCAGACAGCAGAAAACAGCCAGTCCGTTGCTCTGCAGCAAGCCAGGCTCATACCTCTGCCCCCACCCTTCAATGCCTGCTTCCCACACCGGTCCCATTTGGACCTACGGACAATACTGCGCCTGCTTCCCTGGGAGAAATATCTTTGCAAGGAAGACTCTGCACACGCTGTCCAGGGCCTGACCTTTCTTTAACATGACAATGCATTTTTCTACGGGGCTGTTAACCAGCAAAACAGGATTGGATAGGATTAGGATAAAGCTAGAAACCCTACCCAATGGAAACAGTGTAGAAGGAGGGAGGGTCTTTTGCATACTGGGGCGGCTTGGAGGCTTTGGAGCCCTTCCCTCCGGTGGATTAGCACCTACGCACACCACTGATTATGGCATTTGTTGTGATGCCTAGAGAAAGGGAAGCCAAGAGGCAAGCGTCAGATTCCTCTAAGGCCCAGTGTCATCCTCCTTCCCATCCTGTCCCAGGGGAGCTGCAGGGCAATTGGGGCTGGGGTTCCTCAGTCACTGACACAGCCCTGAACTTGCTCTTTGGCCCACAGTTTTCTGTGTCTACCTCAGTTCTCATTCACACGACAACCAATGTGTTCATGGACTTACAGCATGCATTTTGATGCCTTAAAGTGATGATTAAAGCCCCTCTTGACATACCACACTTTTGCACTTCGGAAACAACGCAAAGGAAAATAGATGTGTTCGAGATGAACCGGGTGAGCGGTTTGACAGCAGCAGAGAAGGAACCACTCATTGCAGCCTCACTGAGAGTCAGTAGGGCCCTGGCTCCAGACACTGCGGTGTAGGGTTTGGGTGGCAATTATTCCAGTGGAGTGAGCTTTTCTTCAGCTGTGACACACGCCTGCAAAAGAGAAGACCCGGAACTGGGTGTTCCGCGCTGTATTTTGCCGCTGCCGTCCTCTCAAACACAGCTTTGGCTCTTGCGCTGACGCACACATTGGACAAGGGCAAGGCTGCCTGTCCGATTCCTTCCAGCCTGGGGTGGACACACAGCTTAGCTCCCACGCACAGACTAGGCGTCATTTCTGGGTAGCGTGAGAGTTACTCTGTTAGAATGACGGGCCACCTGAAGCCAGACTGCAGAGAAACCCTCCACAGCATGTCGTTTTCAGCTTCTGACCTCTGTGCTCTCCAAGACCCTCAGTCTGAGGCAGTGGATCTCAAGGGGGAGAAATACCATCATTGATCGGAAAGTGGGAACACCCCCGAGATCCACCCACTGCAGCTAAAATCGCCAGGGACTGTGTGGCAGAAAGGGGCTATTTGCCTTTATTGGTTCTCATTTCACCAACCATTAATTTTGGAAAGCGACTGCCACGGTCTCAGATTAACTTCTGGTACACACTCAGCAGGAAGCCAGGGCCTCAGTCTTCACCCCAGGTGCTGATCTTTGTGACTGGCAGGTCCGCGGGTGCCTGAAGACGGCTGTGGAAGAACAAGAAGCCAAGGGTCATGGTGTCTAGGAGATTCCCGAGGCCTCACCAGGCTCAAGGGGTCCCAGAGGTGAGCCAACTTCTAGCTTTTGTTCTAAGGTTGCTGACTCCCTTCCCCAGAGAGTGACTTTTCCTGCCATCTGTTCAATCTACAGAAGAGAGTCCTTGCCCCTGCCATTGCTTTCTGTGTGTGTCCATGGACCACAAAGAATGAGGGAGCCCAAGGACTCTGTTGAGAAGCATAAAGCTATCGCTGTGAATGCCAGCCAGCTTTCTGTCCACAGTCCCCTTCTGCCCAAATTGTGTTCTTGCCAACATACCCAGGTATGTGCACACACACAAACACACACACACACACACACACACACATGTGCCATGTAGTGTTACACATACGCAACGCCACCTCACACACTCATGTGCAAACACAGTGGTACACACACCACACACAGGTGTACACATGCTTGTGCACACCCCCCCCCATGTCCTCATAAATGCACTCAAAGCTCCCCCTCCCCACACATTCCTACACACCATGGAATGGAGCAAACAAGAACAAACAGTAGCCAATTAATTCCAAGCTCGTTCTAGCATGGGAGCTGGCTACTATCTTTGGTAGAAACTTTTAGACAGGCCAGGGCTGGGAAAACTTCCCAGCATATCAAATAGAAGGCAGCATGCAGGCAGACTCTGTGGAAGGTTGTTGGCCAGAGAAACTACACCAAGTTCAGGCTGTTGTCTTCAGCAACTGGTGAACAGTCTGCCCTTGGCTTCTTCAGGATCAGACTGCGGGATAAAACTCAAGGTCTCTGTCAGATGGTGACCTTCCTGCAACTTTGCTTTGTAGCAGGCGGCCTTCTGATTTGACTGCTGGAGACAGGAGGGAGGTTTCCCGGGATGTCACAAGTCCAGAGTCTGAGTGCTTTTGCTTATGATCTGGTATTGCCATCTGCATGTTCGGCCTTCTATGATCACTCCGTGTCTACACTCACATACGTCTACAGTGTTCTCATGCTCCCAAACACCCACACCCACACCCACACAGGTGTACACATGCTTTGCTTTCCGGACCATTTTTCTGTCTCCAGAAAAGGGGCAGGCAGCTCCTTGGTACTTACTAATCAGGAGCAGGCCCTCAGACAAGGTTACTGATGGCAGCAGAGGCTGTAAATCCTCTCAAAGGCAGCTTGAAAGGAGAGGGGGAAACCAAGGAAGGCCCCAGAACCAAAGGCATGCCAGAGAGAGCAGGTGGGAGTAAAGACTGGAGCAAGAAGAGAAGAATAAACCCCAGCGTGTGCAGAAAGCTTCAGTGTGTGGTGAGTGGAGTAGCAGGTAGGAAATGAGACTGACTTGCTCCCTGCCTTTGGAGGGGCAGCACCTGACCCTGCATGGCCAGCTTCCTCCTGTCAAGTCTAGCTGCACTATGGAGTCTCTGTCTACTGCCAGCCCTTGTCCTGTGCTTTTTGCTGGTCATCTAGGGAGCTGATTCCTTGTGAGACAGATGTGGGGGACTAACCTCTCCCTGGGCTCTGGGCATGTGTTAGGTATTATTTATTTTAACAACCGTTCGAACTCCTGTTTCTTGCTGCCAACAAACACTGCTTCCAATGCTCATTTTCTATAAGGAAGCAAAGATGCAACGGAACAATTTGATACTCTAATTAGCAAGTACCGAACCCTTTCTTGCTGGCTAAGCCGCCCTGAGCGAAAAGACTATAGCTTTTATAGCCCGCTGGGCCATCCTTATGCTAGCACCAGTGATCTGAACATTTCACAGAGGACTAAGCCTCCTGGATCATTTCCACCTTGACCAGAGGGGGATCTCTTCCCCTGGCAGAGGGACTATTATGATTTGGAGGTGGGGGGGACAAGACCGTGTCCTATCCAAAACACAAGCCCCCGCAACTGTGATTGGTTCTAAGCCAACATCTGTGACTGGCTGAACAAATGGGTGTGATGAGTGTGAACACTCCCTCTCCCTCTCATCGTCTGTGACCACAACAGCAGGCTGCTTAGGCTCAGTCGGGGAGTCTGCAGCCAAGGCTTTCCTAGGCTGCCCCCCAGCACTGCAACATTGGGGTCTGGAGGGATCTTGCCGTCCCTGCTTTCCATGGTGTTAGAGAAGACAGGCAATGCACCTTTACAGCTAAACAAGCATCCACCAAAGATGCAGTGATTCTGGCTTGGTTCTGTAGGCACGATGGACCCTTTGTGTGTGCATGTGCACAGCTTGTTCCCATTGGACAGCTAAAGATCTTGAAGACACCACACGGGAATCCAGCACACTGTGCTGCGTGGTGCGTGACTGTTCTCCCACGGCTAGAAGTAGAGAGCTGACAGGAGAGAGAAGACCGCTTATAAAAGGATAAGGGGCTGTCAGGGGCCAGAGAAGAGAATGCACAGGCCCTGGTCTCCGAGACGATTCCAGGGAGATAGATGTCATATCTTCAGAATCGGAAGGATCTCCGGCCCAGGACTAAGAGTGGTAACTCTGCTGTCACCAAGGGCCAAGAGTTCCAATACCCAAGACCACAAAGGAACAAGGGAGGGCGCCACTCAATGTTGCTCCCACCTGCTTGCTGCTGCTGCTCATGGCTGCTCAACACTGAGAAGAAAGGAAGCTTGTGATAGTATTTCTTAACAGTGGGCTTTTCTAGAATGGACACCTACATTAGAGCTATTTTGAGTAACTTAGCAGGGTTCAGTCCTGGGCTACACCCTAGAAGTACTGAGTGACAGTCTCCGCGGCGGCAGTCCAGAACTAGGCATGTGCAATGATGTTGAGGGGGTTTTTAGACAGTAAAAATAAAGCTGAGAAACCTGCTCTAGAGTTTCATTATTAGTTCCTGGGGACAAAAAATAATGTGTTCCTTTTCTCAACAAGCAGGGACTAAACAGCACCGTTTTTTCCTTCTTTGCCTCCGCTGAAGGGGGCTTGGAACTAAAAGCAAAGCTTCCTTCGTGTGCCCGGGTTTCTTTACTGGATAAGCTTTCAAGACTTTCAGATAAGTGCTTCCCCAGCTCCTCTCCCCAATCTCTCCCCCAGCTCCCCTCCAGAAACCCCTCCACAATTCCCCTCCCCAAACCCCCAATTCTCCTTCCACAACCCCCTCCCCAACTCCCTTCTACAACCCCCTCCCCAACTCCTCTTCCAACCCCCAAGCTGGCCCCCAAGACATCCCCCCATGAGACCCATCAGAATACAGCAAGAAGCTCTATCTGATTGTACCTCTAACACCACCCCCAACAGTCTTAGTCATCCGTGACCTCCCACGCCTCTCAGAGGGAATTAAGCCTCCCTTCCACTTCAGTTTCCCTTTTGATTGCATCTTCCTGTCTTTCCCACAACTCCCATGTCTTAAAACGTTCTTGCAAGTGAGGCATACCTAGTATTGATGCAGAGGTCTATTCTAGACCATGCATGCTGATCTAGGATCTCAGTGTCGTCTTCTTCTCTTTTCAGTGCTAGTTTTGTGTGTAGTAGGAGGGATGGACCCCAGCACCGTGTGCACACTTGGTAAGAGTTCCCCCCAGTTCCTTTTTTCTGTTTCATTGCGCCGTCCACCTTTCAAATAGCACATGGTACCCCAGCCAGCTAAATCCTCAACACCAACAAAACCCAAAAATATAAACACACCAAGGTTTGGGGATACAGCAACGGTCAAAGAATGGAAGAAGCTGTTACAAGGAACAACTCAAATACCAGAGCACTTGTGTGGGCAGTGCCTCCAATAAACCACACTTCAGAGGATGTTGTACCCACAGAGAGAGGAGTGGAAAGCAATGAATGGGTAATGTTTCTTTTACCGAAATATTCCAGGGAGTGCGGCACAGCGGCAGAACATTCGCTTAGCGTGCAAAAGGTTCCATCTCCAGCACTGCAGAAGAAATGAAAGAATCTCTTTCTCCCTTAAAGAAATACAAGATGTATCTGCAACAAAATGATAAGAATGCATACATTCCAAGTTAAACTCACTCTTTGTTAACTCTTTGTGTCTGGGCTGGAGAGATGGCTCAGAGGTTAAGAGCACTGGTTACTCTTCCAGAGGTCCTGAGTTCAATTCGCAGCAATCACATGGTGGTGGCTCACAACCATCTGTAATGAGGTCTAATGCCCTCTTCTGGCCTGCAGGCAGGCAGACAGGTCACTGTATACATAATAAATAACTCTCTCTCTCTCTCTCTCTCTCTCTCTCTGTGTGTGTGTGTGTGTGTGTGTGTGTGTGTGTGTGTCTGTGTGTGTGTCTGTGTGAATGTGTGTGTGTCTGTGTGTTGTCTGTGTATCTGTCTGTGGGGGGAGAGTACACACTATAGCCCACCCATACAGGAGTTCAGAGGACACCTTGGAGTCATTCTCTTCTACCATACGGGTCTCAGGACCATATGGGTCTCAGGGATCTGATTCACACCGGCAGGCTTTGCAGCAAGCCCCTTCACAAGCTCAGCCATCTTAACGGCCCCAACCAGGTTCTTGAGCCTGCCCAGCATCACCAAGATCTATAGATAAAAGGGACACAGCGGCCCCCACACCGAAGTGAAAGAGCGAGAAAGGAGGAAGCAAAGCAGCCTTAGACGGTAAGCATGGTGGGTCAGAGACTCTCACAGTTGTGAAACTGAGGGAAGAGGAAGGAACCGAGAGCAGAAGGGGCCGTGAGGTGAGTCCTTTCCGGTCTGCCGAACAACAGGTGCAGAGCTTATCTGAAACTAAGAACAGAAGTTTTCAGCTTGGGCAGTGCGATCATTTCCATTAATAGCCACACAGGATGCCCAGCTCTGGTGGCAATCGTGAGCTTCAGCACCCAAAGGTCAACAACAACTCTCCCGAGTGGCAAGGAGGCATGGGCTTATATATCTCATGATATGTACTCTCTCTGTAAAAACTGGTGCCCCTTTCAGGGTACGAATTGGTGCTCCCTTTTCAAATGACCACTGTCTGTGCATACCCTCGTGGGGCCTTAACTCTTCCAGGCCCCGGCTTCTTCAGGTTGGGCCAGGCTGCTGAAGGCTTGCTCTCCTCACCGAACTGTGAGTGGAAGAGACAGTATGGCAGGTGTGGACAAAAGTCCGTGAGACTCCTCCCAACTGTGTACCCGTGACCTTGTACTTTCGGGAACTGCCAACTCGAGCCCCAGAATGTGATACTGACTTCAACGAGACCAGAAATCTGGAATCCAACTTGGGGCAGCCTGGCTCAGCTGACCGTGAGCCTGAAGATAGCTGCTGTTGATGAGGAACTACGAAGGCCTTTAGCTTATATTTTGTACGGACTTAGAGCAGCCACAGCCCTGGGAAAGAAGGTTGTTCAGCTCAACAATGTCACCTCCATCCCTCCTCCTTTGGGGGCCCCTCCTTAACTCAGAGCCAGCTGCTTCAAACCATGGACAGTTGCAGGAGACCCACGTTCCCAGAGGCAATGACTGGAGACGACGTTTGCACTGAGCTGGTGACCTTGGTCTCATACTCTGGTTGTGTAACCTAGACAACCTCCGCACCCACGTGCTTCAGGAAGTGGGACCTTGTCTGGATTAACTGGATCACTTCCTTCTCCTCAAGGCCCACAGCAGGGCCTGCAGTTAACCAGGACACAAAGAAAGAGCGAGACGGGAGGGGCTGGGTGCAGATCTGGGTTAGAGGTCTTGCCTAGCATGAACCGGGGTCTGGGTTTAGGCCCTCAGTGCCTCAACAAGAAATAATAAAGAAAAATTAAAGATTCTAAAACTGGCTTTTATTCACATGCCTCTCTCTCTCTCTTTCGTATGTGTGTGTGTGCGCGTACACTTGTGTGTGTGATCCTTTCTTTGTGTTTGCACACCTGAATTTATAAATGCACTGAAACCAAAGCTTCTCGCCATCCTCCTCCTGCCGGGAGTTTAATTCCTGAGCCCTTGTACGGGAGGCATTCAGCAGAATGAGCTCTACTGCACAGCCAGCCTATGTCTTGCTTTGTTTCCCCCCTGGGAGAAGAGCTGCTTGTTTCTACTGCATAAGCCCGTTAGTCTTCTCTCCTCAGGGTCCTTGACAGAACACCTCCTTGCCTCTTGCTGAAAATAAGCTGACAAAATAGGATGGAGGCTTCACGGCTTCGGGTTTTGTCTAGGAATATACCTGGAGGAGTTCGGTCTGCCGAGAGTGGAGGTCAGGCCCAGTACTTGCAGCTGCTAGGGGGCCAGGACCTGTTTTAGATGCTCAGGGAACACTAAGTGCTCTTCTTTGACCACCTGTGGGTTTAGCGTTCTGCCTGGGGGTGGAATAGAAGGAAAGCACTGTCTCTGCCTATCAGTGTTAGCGTAAAAAAGCAATGGGAAAAAAAATGCTTGCCAAAGCAAAGAAAACTGGCAAGATAGCACCCACCAGGATAGACAGTATCTCTGTGTAGGGAAATGGAACATTGGGTGGGAGGGGCAGAAGAAGAAAGAGAAGTAGGAAACAGTGTCCTCAGAACTCTTCTGTGCTATACAAAAATATAACAACAATACCAGGTAGTGTTTGTGTAAGTGTGTGCGAGTGTGTGTGTGTGTGTGTGTGTCTGTGTGTGTGTGGTGGTAGTGGTAGTGCTGTGTATGTGCAGGTATGTGTGTGTGTGTGTGTGTGTGTGTGTGTGTGTGCTGTGTATGTGCAAGTGTGTGTGTGAATGTGTGTGTGTGTGTGGTGCTGTGTGTGCAGGTGTGTGTGTGGTCTGTGTATGTGCAGGTGTGTGTGCATGTGTGTGGTGCTGTGTGTATATGCAAGTGTGTGAGGGGTGCTGTGTGTGTGTATGTGCAGGTGTGTGTGTGTGTGTGCTGTGTATGTGCAAGTGTGTGTGTGAATGTGTGTGTGTGTGGTGCTGTGTGTGCAGGTGTGTGTGTGGTCTGTGTATGTGCAGGTGTGTGTGCATGTGTGTGGTGCTGTGTGTATATGCAAGTGTGTGAGGGGTGCTGTGTGTGTGTATGTGCAGGTGTGTGTGTGTGTGTGCTGTGTATGTGCAAGTGTGTGTGTGAATGTGTGTGTGTGTGTGGTGCTGTGTGTGCAGGTTTGTGTGTGGTCTGTGTATGTGCAGGTGTGTGTGCATGTGTGTGGTGCTGTGTGTATATGCAAGTGTGTGAGGGGTGCTGTGTGTGTGTATGTACAGGTGTGTGTGTGTGTGTGTGTGTGTGGTCTGTGTATGTGTAGGAGTCTGTGCTATTGCTCCCACACAGAGGTCAGAGGACAACCCTGGATATTGGCCCCTGCCCTCCACCCAGTTTGCAGCTTCACACATCAGATTAGCTGACCCACTGACTTTCCGTGGTTCTTCTGTCTCTGCCGGCCTCCTGGGAGGGAGGCTCTGCGGTTACAGACACTTGTACTGCCTTGTGCTGCCTGGCTTCTTTAAAATGTCAGTCTGCAGACCTAAGCTCAGGTTCTCAGGCTTACAGGCAAGTGCTCCCCCAGTCCGAGGAGTCGCTGTTTAATTCAGTAGCAGGAAATGAAGTTTTGCTGCAGAAGATCCTGTAGAAAGAACCCAGAGAAGCTACTGTGCCTGTGTGTGGACAGCTACAAACACCTCATTATAAAGCATTGGCCAGTACAGGAAGCATGCTGACGTGGACAAAAACAAGCCTCATTTGTTGGTTGGCCAGAAAAGACCATGATTGGGGTAGTAGGGGTGAGCGGCTGTGTGCGCCAGAACGAAGTCAGTGAGTCTCAGGTAGGGCAGTTACCTCCAGAGGCGTCTGGCATATTTCTGGTTGCCAGAACTTAGTGATGTCACTGGCATTTAGTGGGAGGCATTCCACAACACCTAGTCCAGCCCCCTACAACAAAGGGTCATCCAGCTTGAATTGCCAATAGTGCCGAGGTGGAGAACCCTGTGGTGGCTGATTGGAATGGTGAGATGCATCTTTACATCCATTTGCTCCTTGCCACAAGTCATGCAGTGGGCGGGGCAGGCCGTGGGCAGAGCAGGCCGTGGGAGCTCCAGGACTAAGGGAGGGCGCAACAGCTGCAACCCAGATCTCGGGCCCCAGTTCCACCATCTGCTACCTCTCCTGAGGGACCCCAGCCCCTCAGTAACAGAACTATGCTGTGCTCCCCTCCTTGGGTTCTTTGTCTCCTTGATAAAAGGCTTTAGAAATGGATTCAGAAGAGGCTTGAGGACAATGTTATTAGCGTTGAAAGGAAAGCATCAGGGCAGGCAAGCTGTGGATTTTGGCAGCCACCAGGAGGAGCAGGGCGGAGAAGAGGAGTCAGGAAGGAGACACAGGGCAGCGTGTTTGCAGCGGTGATCTGTATGGAGAGTCATGGCAGCAGGCAGTTACATGGTAAAAGCAATGCCACGCGAGAGAAAGCCCAAAGTGACAGAGAGAACATCCATTACCCAAGAGAAAGAGGTAGAAAAGGGAAAGGGGGGAATATTAAGAGAGAGAGAGAGAGAGTAGACCTATCAAAGCTGCAAGGCCAATTGTCACTTAAGCAACTGCATTAATGGTGAAAGTTCTAGGGAAGGAAAAGGACGATGAGGGTATAATTATTCCTCCCACCCCTTTAGCATGGCTTTAATGAATCAGCCTTCGTGTGGGGTGATCTCTTGGCCGGGTGATTGATGGGAGCTGCTGTCACACCTCTGTGTGACTGTATATATATAATCTTCCAGGCAGAAACTAGGAGAGAAAGTACAAAGAACAAAGCTCTCTCCCAGCACTGCTGGGCTCTGGCACGGACAGAACCAAGGACGTTTTCAGCTTTCAGCCAAAGGAAGAGCGGTTTACTTTGGGGATCCTCGGCCCTGAACGTTCTAGCTGCCTCCCCCATCCCGTCCTCATCACAGCCGCTGTTTGAACTGCATGGTTGGGTGAAGATATACTGAACTCCAGGCCATGCACAGGGAAAGAGGCAGTGTAGGAGCAAAAGCAGAAAAGTCACAATCCAGGGCACAGTCGCTGGGAGAAACCGATGAAAAGTGAATGAAATATCAGTAATATTAGCATCCAGACACACCTGCCCCTGCCCCTTGGGACTGGACAGAGTATGTCACCCCTGCACCCACGGCAAGCAGTGTCCTGGCTCTGTATGCAGGCGTAAAGGTCCCTCTAAGTAACAAGTTCCACCCACTCCTGTTCTTTTTTCTGATGCTCTTCTGAAGAGGCAGGCTGGTCTTTGCCTCTATCTATCCATCCATCCATCCATCCATGCATCTATCTATCAATCATCTATCTATCTATCTATCTATCTATCTATTTATCTATGTATGTATCTATCATCTATCTATCTATCTGTCTTTGTCTATCTATGTATCTATCTGTTTGTCTGTCTGTCTATCTATATCTCTCTGTGTTCTATCTGTCTCTGTCTCTCTCTTCCTTTCCTTTCCCCATTCCCTTCCCAATAAAACTTCCCACATAAACTCTGTCTGCATGTCGTGTCTGTCTCTCACCCACCACAGTGCCCATCGGCCCGCCAAAGCCCCTCTCCCACTGTATCTTAACAAGTAAGATGGCGAATCTTTTCTCTGGTAGTGGCTGGGGTCACGTTTTGTCACACACCCACAGGAGGACTTTTGGGTAAACACAGATCTGAAAAGTGCCTGCGTTGCTTGGAAAGGGACAATCTCAGGTAGTTTGTGGAAAGACATGTAGGCACCAGGCTTGGAAAGGAATGCTGGGGCAAGCTGCTGGCCGTGGGACTTGATCGTGGGGCAAGAGTCTGGGGTGTCCGCTCCACGCACCACATTCTCCTTCAGGAAACACTCCCCATCCATGTGATAAGCTAGGCTGCTTTTAATAGCAGCGTCTGTGGTGCTGGAGGGTTTTCACTGAAGGCGGAGGGTTTTCACTGAAGGCGGAGTATTCTGCTACCATTTGGATGGCACAGCCGCCTGAGAAACTGGGAGCCGGTGAAAATAGCAGCTTGCACAGGCTGTTCTCTGGGTGCCTATTTAAGTGCTCAGTGAAGTCACAGCACAAATATTCGTGTGAGTAGCTGTCATTTGACACGGACCCAAATAGGTTTATTACTACAACTCCACTCTCAAACAGATCAAAATAGGCTGCAGTGTCTGCACGGGGGCCTCAGAGTCACGTTTGCCTGTGCTGGAACCCACACCATCACCCTAGAAGTCACGCGAAAGGAAAGCAACTAATGATTCACAGTGCCACACTGGCAACTAGTGAGAGGAACTACCCCTTCCCTGTTAGGAACTGAAAATTCATATATCCGTGTGTGTGTGTGTGTGTGTGTGTGTGTGTGTGTGTGTATGTGTGTGTGTGTGTGCACATGCGTCTATGACTACAGTCTACTGTACACAGGGTGACTACAGTCTACCGTACACAGGGTGACTATAGTCTACCGTACACAGGGTGACTATAGTCTGCTGTACACCTGAGTGACTAACAGTAAATAACAATTAGAGTCTTTAAAAGTGCTTTGCGAAAGCAGAAAGCTAGAAAAATCGCACGGAGTAAAAGCATCAGAATTAAAGATGCTTGAGAAAAATCTAGATAAAATAGAGACTAAGAAAACATTTTGGTGCTGAATAACATAATGAACAGAGGAAAAGGAAGACCCCACTGAAACATGAAATGCAGAAAAACAAGACAGATAATGAGATAGGCAGGGACCAAGCAGCAGATAAACTCTGGGCCATGAACCTTACCCCTTAAAAGCATGCCTTCAACAGCTCAACACCAGATTAGGCCACTAATTAGGATATTGGCAGACTGGGAGCCCAGCAGTACTAAACCAAACTAGAACTAGCAGTGTTCATGATGACCACACAAATGGTAAGCATAGGGGGACTCTTACCAAAACAAGCATACAAGCCAACCCTGCACAGGCCTCTGGCTTCAGTCACTCTGATCCCCTTTAAACACACTAATTTTGCAGGTTGCACAGGTAAGCAATGAGTTGTGAGTCTCCCAGTAGATCTGAGCTAATGGCTCCTTTGGCATAGCATTGCAGCTGCCAAGCTTAACCTCGGCAGAAATCTGAAGACCTTGCTTGCTGAAAATACTGATGTGGTAGGAGACTGCTCATTTGTTTCCAGCCGTGCACACCTAAACAATCACAAGGAGACTATATTAATTACAACACTCTTTGGTCTATTAACTCAGCGTTCTGTTAATCTATGTATCACCACGAGACTGAGGTCTGTCAGTAAGGCTCCAGCATTCTTCAGCAGCTACATGGTGTCTCCTTGACTCTACCTACTCTCTCTATATCTCTGTTTGGATTTCCTGCCTGTTTTTACTCTGTTAAACCATTGGCCCAGATTTAGTCATCAACCAATAAAAGCAGCATACATAATCCAGACTCTCTGTGTATATTCTATCTTTAGATGGCTTGTTTTCTTTACACTATTATTTTTAATATTTATTTTATTTTCTTTACCCCATTAATCTATGACTATCTGTCTTTTTTATAATTGTCTATAGTCTTTCTTCCCTCTCCCAAGCCTATGTACATATTTTTTGAACACACACTGTCTCATTTAGAGGTCTTTTATCTCAGACAATGTAAACCTATTGTTTATCTGAAATTCTTTTCTGACCAAGAGCATTTTTTAAATGGCTGCTCTGCCTTTGGTCTCCACCCAGTCCAACATGGCTCTGCCAGCCAGACTCCCCACCCCAGTTCCAGGGACGCAGAAGGTCTACGTTGCCATTAAGCAACTTGCAGCACTCTGGTCACAAACCCCATTCAAGTGCTCGGCCTCCTGAAAAAGTCAGAGCTGATTATTCTGCCAGCACGAACCAGGAAGCGGTCTCTCTAAGAAGCTGTGCAGTTTTTGCTGCTAATGCTCAGTCAGGAAGCCTTCTCTCAAAGGAGCTGCACCGCTGCTCACAGCCAGCAAACAGAGCCTATCTGAAAAAAAAAAATGTGGCTACCAAGAAACTGTGCTTGGCTCCTGTGTTTGTGGGTCTAGAAGCCCTCCTTTTTTCTTCTTAAGCTTTCTTAGGTCTTGTGTGGATCCATGCCCCGGATGGTGAGTGCCATTTTGTAGCTGGAGACTGTTCTTTCGTTTCCCGGCCGCCCAGGCCTGAAAAATCACACAGAACCTATATTAATTACAACACTGCTTGGCCTACTAGCTCAGGATTCTTATTAGCTAACTCTTACATCTGAAATTAACCCATTTCTAGTCATCTGTGTATTGCCACGAGACCGTGGCCTACAGGTAAGATTCCAGCATTCTTCTCAGGGAGCTATGTGGCTCCTCCTTGACCCTGCCTACTCTCTCTATGTCCCTGTTTGGTGCACTGACCCCTGGAGCATGCTCTACCCTGACCCTCTACTTCCTCAGTACTGAGCGCCTATAGTCCCCCAGCCTCACTGTAAGACCCAGATCAAACCATGAAGCCAGAACAGTTACACAAGATGATGGTACCTGTAACGCAGAAGTCGTTGAATAAACTTGATAGCCTGTTAAACACTCTCTACATACACACACACACACACACACACACACACACACACACACACACAAACACACACACTGCCAGGGTGTTGGTATACAAGAGAAAGAAATCTTCAAAAACCACACCCCATGATTAATGGGCAAGTATCAAATTTTAGGTCCCCTGGAAAATCAAAACTTGCTCTCTGCTTTGCTGAAACAAGCACACTGGTCATCTGTGTTCACTGTTAGCGCCACCCGGCTTGGGTTTAGCGGCTCCCTTGAAGGTTCCAATACAGAAGGTTCCCTGCTGGTCTGGAGGAGTTTGTGGCCTGGTCTCATTTTTACCACTTCCATGGTATGTCCTTCTTCTGTCTAGAATCAAGGGGATCAAAAAAAAGCTGAGATTGGTAGTTCTGAAAGAATGGTTGCTGGGATAGCGGCTGCTGCTGCCACCCGAGGAATGGCTAGAAATCTGGGAACCAGGGCAGCTGAACCAGCAACCTGGGGGTATGGCCAGTGATCTGCCTTGATGAATTCTCCCAGAGACTACAGTGTCACTGGGAATTTGAGAGTCTGAAAGTGAAAAATGAATATTTAAAAACATTACAAATCGTAAAATTTGAAGTTAATAGGCATAACAAGGTTCCGGGGAGGCTACTCCCAAGTCGGGAAAACTAGGTCTGATGTCAGGAGGCGTTCCTAGTGCCTCTCAGCTTCTCAGCTGCTCCACTAAAGCTGAAACCTTATGCTTGCTACACTTTAGAGCCGCAGACCCTGTCAACAAGAAAGAATCTCTGAGCTTGAGGAACTGGCATCATGAGGTGATCCCAACATATAGCTGTGATTTTGAACCATTGTTCTAGATGGAACCCCTGGACTGATAGGTGCAGCCACAGCCTTGACCCCCATAAGAGGGCAGAGCTTTGCTGGGGAAGTACAGTGGGGAAGGGTACTAGGCCATGACGTCATCCTTTCGGAATCCCTTCTGATCTCTGATGGACACTAGGGTTCTGTATACAGCCCTGAGTTCCAAAAGTGAGGTCCAAGTGCCAACAGGGACCGTGTCTGAAGGATCTGGAGGGAGTTCAGAGAGGAGAAACAGAGATGACTAAAGAAAGGGACAACGGGAGCTTTAGGGGATGCGAAAGGAATGGTTCAGCCTGGAAGGCTGAGAGATAGCCACAGCGCTCCTGCAGATGGTGCCTCTGTGTGCGCGTGCGCGTTGCTGATCTGCCCGTCTCCATTTCACTAAGGATGAAACAGGAGAACCAATAAATGTCGCCCCACCTGTGTAAGTCCTTTCCACTTTACTAGAAATCTTTACCCCTCAGATGCACCCACCCTGTGTACACTAAATACTGAGTGAGGTAGTGGTTGGGGTAAACTGAGAAAATGCCTGAAGCTTCTAGAGCAGCGAATCAGAGACGCTTCTTTTAACGCCCGGTAAGAACAGAACCACTCTTCTCTCACAGAAGGCTTTCTTTGTTTCCCACGTGGCTTTTAGGATTGTGTGATTAAAGGCCTGGCCAAATGGCTCATGAAGGAAAAGCTCTTGCCTCTGACCCCAATGACCTGAGGTAGCGCTCCAGACCCCACACGGTGGGAGGAGAGAAATGATTCATTCCTGTTGACTGTTTTCTAACCTGGCAAGTGAGCTGTGGCATGGACTCACCCACATAAACACACACACACACACACGGGCACGGACACGGACACACACACAGACACACACTCACAGACACACATACAGACCCACACACAGACACACATACTCACACACCACAAATAAACACACACAGAATTATATATTTTTGTGATATCAAAGTTAAAAACACACAAACACAAGATTTATATATTTTTGTTATGTCATAGTTAAACTATTTTAAACACTGATTTCCATTATACCTAAATTTTGTTGGGCTGCTTATTATTTACTAATGCAAGGAATAATAAGGATATTCTACATTACATAATTTCTTATCTGACTACCTTTCACTTTGGTGAAGGTGTTTGGTCTATGAAACAATCGTCGGAGGTCACAGGAAGACATCATCTTTCCATTTTCTCGATAAGAAAATGGAGCCCCAGAAAAGGAGAGCAACTTCGTTCTAGTCTACAGTAAGCTGCAGATTTGGAGCGTCCTCCAGGCTGAGTAATTCTTGTTCCAGACCCTTGGCCATACTAGCACACACTTCTTTAGCATGTACCAGAGTCTTGTTGCAACACAGATGACTGGATCCACCCCAGAGTCCTGACTCAGCAGGTCTTGGGTGGGGTCTGAGAATTTGCGTATGTAGTAAGTTACCAGAATAGTTGGCCCTGAGAGCCGCTGGCTCACGCTGTTCATTTTACACGAGTTTCTGGGCTCTACCCTCCTCGTTCAGTGGTTAGCTCTCTGTTCTCCAAGAGTTCCTTGAAGCAGGAAGGTAAAGGAGCCTCCCTCTGACATCCAAGGAGAAGTAAAGCTGGCTGCCTCCCCTGGGGCTCGCATTTCGTATGCTTGCTGAGAACCCCATTCAAGGACACCTAAGCACTGAGTGTTCCTAATGATTTCTTCGGGATCCTTGTGCTCTGCAGGGTAGCAGGGAATGGAATACACGGACTCGTAAATCTAAATGATTCATAACAACAGCATACACAGCATAACAAATGCTTCAAGAAATCAATGAGCAAAACTTCTCTGTTGCAGCAACACCTGAACACACTCAAAAATTAATAGCTGGAGTTTGGAGGCCACAGTAGAGTAGTAAATTGTCAGGAAAGCTGTACCTGGGCAAATCTGTAGGAAACCCTGGTACAGTGGAGGCCCCGAGCTGGGGGCTTGTAGGAGGAGCACTCTGCAGAGCCAAGTCAGGGTCTCTCTGGGATCAAGGCTCAGATCCACTCTCTAGTGAAAGATCAACCACACGGGTGCCCAGTCCCAGTGAACCTGCCCAGCCACACCCAATGTTCTTTGTCAAAGCCTGCACCCAGTTTAAGGGAGTGGTTTTTTTTCCCTGTATTCTCAACAATGGAAACACCTGTGACCTTTAAGGTTGTTGGGGTGGGAAAGGGGAGGAACACTTTTGTTGATGTGTGGGAAGGGTGGGGGAAGGGAATTTCTAAGGAGGCAGTGAGGAAAAAAAGAAATATTTGAAACCTGAAGACCTCCAAGCCAGCAGGTAACATTCCAAAAGTCTCTAGAACAGGACCAGGGACGTGAAAGCCATTCCCAGCTCAGGCAGGGCTCACCCTGGAAGTGCTCCACCCAGGAAAACAAAAAGGTCACTCCTTGTGGAGCCCACCGTGGTTGGCCTGAAGCTGATTAGTGGCTTAACAGCATCCATTTTCAAACAAACCCTCAGGAAAGTCATAGAAATAAAACCATTTGGGGTTCCCTCTCAGGGAGAGAGCCCATTCTGGGCTCTTCTAAGCCTTGATCTGTCTCAGTCAGAAAATCCTATGGAGTGGAATAAAAAAGAAAACCTGATTCCCAGTGCCTACCCTGCAGGTTCAGGGGCTCCAGGTGCACTGTGTCTGGGCTCCTGTTGTCAAGGCCTCGGTCGGTCCGCTTCACCTTGTGTGGTGGAAACAAACCTCTTCTGCACTCTGCCTCGAGCCTGTGGCTGAGCTGACCTCTCCAGTCTTGCTTACTCCTGAGACAAACTGTTTTGTTTATGAGACAGCCTTTCTCCCTGTAGCCCTGGCTGCCCTGGAACTCGATTTGTAGATCAGGCTGTCCTTGAACTCAGAGATCTGCCTGTCTCTGCCTCATTGGCGTTGGGATTAAAAGTATGTGCCACCATTGCCCGGTGTTTAAGGCAAACTTCAAGCATGTGTGTGCGTGTGTGTGTGTGTGTGTGTGTGTGTGTGTGTGTGTGCGTGCATGTGTGCCTAGCCTCCGCCTTGTCCCTATCCTGCTTTCCTATTAGGACTTAAATTCATATTTAGGTTCAAGTCTTTGGCAGCAGGCTAGGTGTTCCATACTATAATGTAAATATTTATTTATTTTTCTGTATATTCTGGTGTTTTGACATCTTAATTTTTTCTGGCCAGAGAGATATCCCCCCTAAAAAAGAGAGCAGTTGATTCTCAGAGATAGCAAGGACCTCTTGGTGGGAGGGTGCATATCCTTCAGAGACAAATAGACCAAAAGAAAAAGAGAAAGTCTAGCATGAGGGAAGAAGTGCAGTATTTTCTCTTTCTTGGCCACTCATTAGCCTCTCATTTTCCTCCCCCTTTACACCCCTCTTCCCATGCATTCTCCCTTCTACTTTTATGCCCCTGGTATATACATACATAAATGTATTCATACATAAGTCTAAATTCTGCATATGAGAGAAAAGATGTTTGTCTTGCTGAGACTGGCTTATTCCACTGAACACCATGATCTCCAGTTTTATTTGTTTTCCTGTAAGCGGCATAATTTGATTTTCTTATGACTGAATACAATGCCATCATGTGTCTATTCAGCCAGGCCTGGTGGCACACACTTTCATTCCTAGCATTTGGGAGGCACAAGCAGGTGGGTCTCTATGAGTTCGAGACTAGCCTACGCTGCAAGCTGAGTTCTAGAACAGCCAGAGCTATGTAGTGAGACTCTGCTTTAAAAAAGAAAGAAAGAAAGAAAGAAAGAAAGAAAGAAAGAAAGAAAGAAAGGAAGGAAGAAAGAAAGAAAGGAAAGTAAAAGAGCCATCAGGAGATTTCTTTGGGAAAACCACGCCTACAGTGAGTGTGATGTTGCATGCATTAACGATTCGCTCCATTTTCTTGTTGTGTGCTGTGTGTCACAGGACTGCTCCACGAAATGCTGATCAGCTCATCACTGGTGGAACTACAGTTCTGTGATGGGGGCAGCCTGCTCTTCAGCCAACCAGGGCTGTGTCCTGGGAAGACAGCAGCACTGCTTTCTGCCCGGGCTGTGAGGGCTCCTGTCACAGCCGGCAGGGGTCCGTGTGAGAGGAGCCTTCATCTTCACAGAGCCCCTCTACTCCTTCATCCCTCATTTCACCCCCTCCTCTGAGCGTCGTCTCCAGTGTCTTCTCAGATCACAGCCGCCCCTAGGAAGAGAGGGAACCAGAGGAGGCCTGTGAGGTGGAAGGCTTCTGAGGGAACTGTATGGCTTTGAGACAAGAGTCCCCGCAGAGCAGAGGACACCTGGTAGCTCTCTTTGTGGCGCTGGCTCTCGGAATCTGTTTTTAAGAGGCTTTAACCTTAATCTTTGGCATAGATACAAATCACTAGAGGATCTTGTAGAAGGAAGATTTCCGTTCTCTAGGCTTCGACGGGGATTCGAACCTGACCAAACCCAGACAGGTCCAGGAGGATTGGGGCTTTACTCAGCTTCAGGCCATGCTCTCTGCAGGGCCAGTCACAGCTGCTTAATTAATGATTACTTTTGAACAAACCTTTAATTGCTGCTTATAAAACTCAGCTGAGTGCAGGCTAACACAGGCTTTCCTCTCTCGGAGATGCCCTGTAGCTACTGCTAACACCCAGGGCCCCAGGGCACCCCAAAACACCCCTGAAGCTGGAAGATTCCTGCACACAAAATCACACTGCTTCTCTTGTTTTTCTACCTTGCATTTGGTCCCTGGAAAAGACGGCATGAGGCTGAGGTTCTGCAGGCACGTGTTTCAGATAGGCCTAGTGAGAAAGGGAAGCCAGGAGACTGGCAATTAGGAGGAATTCTTAGTTATCTTCCCAATTTTGATCACGTAGGAGCCCAAGAACTGAATGGTGAACATGAGATAAACTCTGGGTTTTTTGTTTGTTTGTTTGTTTGTTTGTTTTGGTTTTTTCGAGACAGGGTTTCTCTGTAGCTTTGGTGCCTGTCCTGGAGCTAGCTCTTGTAGACCAGGCTGGCCTCGAACTCACAAAGATCCGCCCGCCTCTGCCTCCCGAGTGCTGGGATTAAAGGCGTAAACTCTGGGTTTAAAATCTGAACCCAAGGAAGGTGGACCAAAGGCCTTGCAAGGCCCGCTGAGGCAGTTAAGTGTTAAATGCTCCAGGCTGACTCTTAAGGGAATCTTTCTCCACAAGGACCCGCTACCAGCGACCTTTCCAGGCAGGAAATGAGCTGATTATGGGACCCACGGAAATCAAGGATGCCCGGGCACAAGGCTTTGATAAGGTGATTCATTTATAATCATGCAAATGATTGTTTATCTCCTGTAATTTGCTAGGCACCCTGGATACAGCCCCTTCTCTCCAGGGAGAGCCAGAGGAGTGTGTGTGTGTGTGTGTGTGTGTGTGTGTGTGTTCATTCCTATCCTGGAGGAACAATCTGGATGTGTTAGGGACAGGGACGGCAGGAAGCCTGCAGCTCAAGGTGCTTAGGACACCGGAATGACAGATTTTTGGGAGCATGTCAGGGAGGACAATCGCAGTGCAAGCAAATGGGGAGGGGACACCCACTGTGCCTTTGGGGAAAGGAACTTGTTCATGCCTCTCTGGAGGAAGAGAACTGGAAAGAGGGAGGGCTAAGTGAAGGCCAGCCTCAGTCCTGACACTCCTTAAGCTATGTTCACTACAATCGTAGCCTGTTGGAGGCACAAATTGTTGCTTCAAGGCTGACTCAAGTGCTGGGAAGGAGGAGATGGAGGCGTGTCCAACCTTCTGACATTGCGAAACAGCTCTGTCGTCTACAAGTTCGTGCTCAGTAACCCATGAAACGAGTTACGAAAAAATCTGATAGAGAAAAAAAAAATCTCAAAACGTTTTGAGTCCTTTTTTTTTACTTTGTGTTGGGCCACATTCAGAGCTGTCCTCAACCACGTGAGACTCGATGTGGTCGTTCCTTGGCCACAGCTAGAAAACAACGGCTAGCTAGGTGTGGAAGCCTGAGAGCAGGAGTGTGCAGCAGGGATTGGGTGCCCGTGCTGGCAACCAAGGGAGAACTGTGACTGGGCTGCCGCTGAAACTTCCCGGGAGAGCGGCCGCTCCTAGCTGTGAATCTGGGATACGTTATAAACTGAGCCACTTGGATGACGTTGTCCCATAGGGGCTTGGGTCTGTAGCATTGGAAACAAGTGCTTCTTGCAGACAGACATGGAGGGACCCATAGGGTACCTCTGTATCTGTTACACAGACGAGCAAGCAGAAACAAGGGGCGGGGGCGCTCATACTTCATACTGTCCTTCCTGCCTGTTGGGGCCATGCAGGGGCAGGGCCGGGGGCAGGGTCGCTTTCTGCTGCGTTCTCGCGTTGCTGAAGGTCACCCCTTCCCTGTGTCAGTAGAGATGGCGGCCTGCTGGTAAAGGAAAGACCTCCTCCGGTTGCAGGCTGGAGCAACTGATCAGTAGGTTAAGCGTACTTACTGTTCTGGCAAAGATTCCAAGTTCGGTTCCCAGTACCCACATAAGCCTCCTGATTCAGAAGACATGACGCAGCCTCTTCTGGCCTTCAAGGGCATGCACACAGAGACAGACAGAGATGAGAGAGAGAGAGAGAGAGAGAGAGAGAGAGAGAGAGAGAGAGAGACTGAGAGAGCATACAGAGGGAGGTGGAGGAAGAAAGGAGGAAGTTTCCAGGGACGGATGGCAGGAGCGTGAGCTGCCCTGGAGATGGCTTTGACATCAGTGCCATGTGTTGTCAGATGTCAAGAAGGTGACAACAGGTAGAGGGACAGATTTGGTAACGGAGACCAAACAGATTTGGTAACTTACCCTGAAGTTTAGAGAAATTTATTTGAAACAATCCAGTCAAGAAGTGTCAGAGAAAGGGGAAAGGAACATGGCTATGAGGACAGGGTGGGGTCTATATGAGGATGGGTGGGGTCTATATGAGGATGGGGTGGGGTCTATTGGGGATGGATGGGGTCTGTATGGGTATGGGTGGGGTCTGTATGAGGATGGGTGTGGTCTGTATGAGGATGGGGTGGGGTCTATTGGGGATGGGTGGGGTCTATATGGGTATGGGTGGGGTCTATATGAGGATGGGTGGGGTCTGTATGAGGATGGGGTGGGGTCTATATGAGGATGGGGTGGGGTCTGTATGAGGATGGGGTGGGATCTATATGAGGATGGGGTGGGGTCTATATGAAGATGGGTGTGGTCTATATGAGGATGGGTGGGGTCTATATGAGAATGGGGTGGGGTCTATATGGGATAGGGTGGGGCCTACGATGACAGGGTGGGGTCTATATAAGAATGGGTGGGGTCTATATGGGGGCAGAGTGGGTGGCCTCAGTGAACCCTATCATCCTGCTCTTTTGACCAGCTTTTACTGGACATCTCTGTATTAGTCAAGATTTTCTAGAGTCATAGAACGTGTGGAATAAACTTCTCTCTCTACGTGTGTGTCTGTGTGTGTGTGTGTGTGTGTGTGTGTGTGTGTGTGCGCGCGCGCGCACGCATGCTGAGGGCTCCAGAAGAGGGTGTCTGGCCTTTTTCCTTAGAACTGGAGTCACAGGTTTTGTGAGTCACCTAATGTAGTACTAGGATCTGAATTTGAGTCCTCATGATTGAACAGCGAGCCCTCTTAACATCTGAGCCTTCTTTCAAGACACGATTTAGAGTGTTTTTAAAGAGCCTACTGGCATGGGGGTATTTAGGGGAAGCAGGAAGCAACGAAGTGGGCTGATGAGAGATTGATACAGAAAGGCTGGGGTACACACTTGCCTACCAAGCCCCGTGCTTCTTTCTCAGCAACAGGTAGGGGAACACGTGGAGGCAGTTAGAAGAATAGAAACAGCAGGAGAATGTCAAGGACCATGTGCCTGGAGGTACACACCTGTAATCCTAGCTCTGGGAGGCTGGTGAGAGAGCATCATGAGTCAGAAGCCAGCCCTTGGAGCGCTCCTGTGTGGGAAGTCGGTCAGTAGCCCTGGTCAGAACATCAGGCCCCGGAAGGGAGGACTTGGTGGCCAAACGACCAGCTTCTGTGCCATACTTTGGTTTGCAATGCACTCAGCCAAACCCAAGATCTCCAGAAACTGGTTTTTCTAGTCTAGAATACCAACCTTCCCCAGAGCAAAGAACACACACACACACACACACACACACACACACACACACGACACACTCTCTCTTTCTCTCTCTTTCTCTCTCTCTCTCTCTCTCTCTCTCTCACACACACACACACACACACACACACACACACACACACACGGCTGACACACATAGGGCTGACTGCTACCAGACCCCACTCTATGCCCACACTCTAGATAGAGGATTTGCTTGGAAATTTTTACTAGTTTTCCGTTTTCCTTCTCCTGTGTGACTCTATTTGGAAAACACCCCTGTAACCCACGCCTTTTACGAAAGAAAATGTAGTCTGGGTTGTTTGCACCCGAGAGCTTCGTCTGGCCTGAGCTTCGGGGCTGGGAGAGGAGGGGTTGAGATGAAGAGCCTGGGCAAGTGGGCACCTTCTCCCTGGCAAGGATAGACGAGGGAGTTCAGGCAGGTCAACCTTGACCTCCAGATTCTCCACAGTCCTCTCTCTCTCTCTCTCCACTCATTAACTCGTCATTCACTGATGTGTCCATCACATCTACAGCAGCAAGAGATGAAGACAGAAATCTGCAGGAGAGACTGAAACCACATCACGGTGACTCAGGCAGAGGCAACGCCTGGATGTGCTCTGCTTTCAGCCAAAGAGAGAGAGAAAGACCCGTTCCAGCAGCTTAGCTCACTGCCTGTCTTCTGCGGACCTCTTCAACCTCGGGCCTCTCCGCCCTCCAGCGCTCTCTCTCCCTCCATACCTCCCTCCTTCCCTCCCTCCTCCTCCTCCTCCTCCTCCTCCTCCTCCTCCTCCTCCTCCTCCTCCTCCTCTCTCTCTCTCTCTCTCTCTCTCTCTCTCTCTCTCTCTCTCTCTCTCTCTCTCTCCTAGAAGGAGCTAGAAGTCAAGTTGTTACGGGATTTGGTGAAGTGTCAAGTGTTCTGCCGTATTACTCTACGTCTCGTTCTTTCTTGGTATTTCAACGTGGCCGGCACCTTTCTAGAAGCCAACAAACTGGGTTCCCGGTTTCTGATCCCCACAGCGCTGGCTGCGGTAAGAGACTCAGGCAAGGATAACACAGCCACGCCCAGCTATTTACGTAAGCGCTGGGCTCCAAACTCAGTCCTGCCGATGCAGCAAGCGCTCTTACCCCCAACTCCACCCCAGGAATGTTGGTCACCTTAGGAAAAACGAGTTGAAGATGAGAAGACTCTGCGTGTCTCCCCATGATTCCACTGCCCTGCACAGGGCTGTCACAGGACCCGGGATTCCACCAGCTTCACCTGCTCCACCAGGCCACGGAGAGGGAGGGCAAGGTATGACATAAGGGTAAAACGGAGGGGACACATGAACAGAAGAGCAGGGTAAGTGTCCCCACCCTCACCCTGCCACCGTTGGGCAGAGAACCCTGCAGCAGGCCCACAACCAAGGTACAGGCATTTCAGAATAGATTCATATTTTTTTTAATTCCTAATTAAGAGCAAGATTATAGTTATGTTTGAAATCTGTGAGATATTAAAAACAAGAAGATATAGAAGTCTCTCCCCAAAACTCCACCATTCAGATCTGAATACTTAACCTCTGGTCCCTTGCCAGTCTTGTTAATTTGCCTGTATTTTATGTATTGACTGAACTGTCATTATTACAGCTCCTCTTCTGTAACTTCCTCTTTTATTTCATCTAATATATGACGCTTATTTCTCCGTGTTTTTAGAGCTTCTCGTACAAGACATTTTCTGGCCATGGCCTAGGCCCAGAAAGGATCATAACAGATGAATTCTTAAAAGATAGCAGGCAATTCTCACAAGCAGTTCGTTCCTCACGACAGCTTAGTGAGGGAGATGGTGTAAGTTATCTTCATTTTACAGAGGAGGAAACGAGGGGAGCACTGGGGACGACCCCCCCCCCTCCACCCCATCCCCCCCACCCCCCCACCCCGCTCTCAGGCGGGGCCTCGGGCTCAGAACTCCGCCCCTGAGAGCCCACGCTCTTAGCCCATTTTCCGGGATGCAATTCGCCTGCCCAACCAGTCACGGTCTACCGTGGAATATCTACCTTGACTCAACTTTACGTTATCACAAGCAACGCTAAGCTGGGGATCCTCCAGTACAAACTTGAAAGCATGTATTCGATGATTTGTTTGGGATGCCAGACTGAAGGTTTTTGGCACATAGTGACAAATTTCAGAAACCTATCAAATAATATTCAGTATATATAGAAGTAATACTTTTTAATGAGCTTTTTCCATTTGTGGTAGATTTGGAGTCAACAAGGAGACACTTCAGGTGGCTTAAACTAGGAGGGAAGACAAAGGTCCCTTCCACCAAGGAGAGCAGCTCTGCGCCACTACCGGGGCCTGGAGTCCTAGACCACAGCAAAGGGGAGAGGAAGCCGCGCACCAGCACCGTCTCTGTCTGCTTCCTGGCTGTAGATGCCATGTGACCAGCTTCCCCTGCCCCGTACCCGAGCTCTCCCTGCCATGCTTTTCCCATGATGCTTTTCCCACATTCTTACAAACTATGAGCCAAAAAGGAGCCTTCCTTCCTAAGCTGCTTTCGTCAGCTTTTCGCCTGAGAATGAGTAGGTGTATGAGAAGAGTAACTAGCATAATGTTATTGGGTGTAGTTTTCTCTGTGTCTATTTTATGGCCAAAACAGTCCCTGGGGATTCCATATGCATAGCCATGTTTACTATTTTAACATAATTATTTTTTTTAAAAAAAAACACTGGCTATTTTCATCTTTCTTTTTATGTTTGTTTGGTTGGTTGGCTGGTTGGTTGGTTGGCTTGGTTTGTTTTGGCTTGTTTTTTTCTAATCAGGGTTTCTCTGTGCAGTCCTGGCTGTCCTGGAACTCTTTCTGTAAACCAGGCTGGCCTCGAACTTAGAGATCTTCTTGCCTCTGCCTCCTGAGTGCTAGACTTAAAGGCATGCGCACTACACCCAGCTCTTTATTTTTTAATTAAGATTTTAGGTGGAAAGTGGTGGCAAGGACTTTCTCATGTGTGCGTGCGTGTGTGTGTGTGTGTGTGTGTGTGTGTGTGCGTGTGTGTGTGTGAAGTACATGTGACTGAGTACAATATGACGTGCATGTGGAAGTCAGAGGTCAAGCTATCAGAATCATTCGCTTTTTTCAGCACACGGGCCCCAGGGATCAAACTCAGGCTTTAGGCGTGGCAGCAAGCACCTAGCTCTGCCTCCTGTCCCTCTGACTCCTGCTGTTCTCTTTTCAACACCACCAGCTTACAAAGCCCCGCCCTACCCCACAGCGGGTCATACCCACTCCGATTTCTTTGACTTGTTTCAAGCAATGAGGTTAATGACGTCCTGATCAAGTGGGGAAAGACTGCAAAAAACTGAAGCCACTAAATCCCACAGTTTGATTGATTACCTCATTCAGTATTTACTTTAGAGGCAGTTTTTAAAAAATGCATTCTGGGGGTGGAGGGGAGATACAGTCCTTTGGTGGATCCCCTGGGGGAGCAGGTTACTGCAGCCCAGGGACTTTCATTTCCACATGCTTGAGGCACTCTTTCCCACCTCAGAGTCTGTCTGTTCCAGGCGGTCCCTGTAGAGGCACCGCGCATGGGAGCCACCTTCTCCATGGCCATTGAGGTCCTAAGGGAGTTATCTTTCAAGCCCTATGGGATTCTTGCAGGATGATGAGAAGTCACTGGCCGACAGCTGGCACAGCCACCCGGCTCAGGAGATCTCTCTCAGGGGAAGCTGGAACTGGAAATGGCTTCAGGGTGGATGAGTAAGCAGCAAAGTTGGAGTCTGTTAAGTAAAGAAAAGTCCACAACGTAAGAGACAGACTCAAGTACGGGTGTAAAAAGATGTGCTAGCGAGGTGTGTGGCCACACCTGTAACCCTAGAATCTGAGAGGCTGAGCTAAGGGGATTGCCTGAACTTGAGGTCAGCCTGGGCTATACAGCTAGTTGCAAAAACCTTTAAAGGGAGAAGGGAAGGAGGTGGGGGAAGAGATGCGCTTAAATATTCTAGCAATAACCAAACGTGACTCTTGTGGCCTTTATAAAAAATAAGGGGGGTATAACTCACAATCATCTCAAAGTTAAAAAATTAGGTAAGAAAATATAAATTGGTATAATGAAAAATAAAATGAGAAAATTTTTAGGAAAATGGAAGGAAATGGAAATTAAGAAAATGAGTCAGACACAGAAAGACAATTATTACTTTTAGAAGCTAGATTTAAACCTGTGTGGGTTTGTGTGTGTCTGTGTCTGAGTATGTGCCTCTGTGTATGCATGTATCTGTGTGTGTCTGTGTGTGTATCTGTATGTTTGTCTGTCTGTCTGTGTCTCTGCGTGTGTCTGTATCAGTGTGTATGTCTATCTGTGTGTCTGTGTGTGTCTCTATCTTTGTGTGTCTGTGTATCTCTGTGTGTGTGTCTGTGTCTGTGTGTGTGTCTGTATCTGTGTCTGTGTGTGTGTTTGTGCATGTATTTATGTGTGCTGTGTGTGTGTGTTCTATGATTGTTGAGAAAGAGATATTGAAAAAGAGGAGAAGGAAAACAAAGAGTAATCCATTACTGTTACCTGAGAGCAGAAGAGAAAACTGTTAGGGAAATAGAAGGGAAAAGAAGGATTAGGAGGGAACGAGATGACAGTGAAGGAGGAAATGGGGAGGATAAAGTACGCTGACATACATGTAGGGAGATGTTAGAGTACACTGACATACATGTAGGCAGATATTAGAGTACACTGACATACGTGTAGGCAGATATTAGAGTACACTGACATACGTGTAGGCAGATATTAGAGTACACTGACATACATGTAGGGAGATATTAGAGTACACTGACATACATGTAGGCAGATATTAGAGTATGCTGACATACATGTAGGGAGATGTTAGAGTACGCTGACATACATGTAGGGAGATATTAGAGTACACTGACATACATGTAGGGAGATGTTAGAGTACGCTGACATACATGTAGGGAGATATTAGAGTACACTGACATACATGTAGGGAGATATTAGAGTACACTGACATACATGTAGGGAGATATTAGAGTACACTGACATACATGTAGGGAGATATTAGAGTATGCTGACATACATGTAGGGAGATGTTAGAGTACGCTGACATACATGTAGGGAGATATTAGAGTACACTGACATACATGAATTAGGGTACACTGACATACATGTAGGGAGATATTAGAGTACACTGACATACATGAATTAGGGTACACTGACATACATGTAGGGAGATATTAGAGTACACTGACATACATGAATTAGGGTACACTGACATACATGTAGGGAGATATTAGGGTACACTGACATACATGTAGGGAGGTGTTAGAGTACACTGACATACATGTAGGGAGATGTTAGAGTACGCTGACATGCATGTAGGGGAGATATTAGAGTACACTGACATATATGAATTAGAATACACTGACATACATGTAGGCAGATATTAGGGTACACTGACATACATGTAGGGAGGTATTAGAGTACACTGACATGTAGGCAGATATTAGAGTACGCTGACATATATGAAGGGAGCCTATTAAAGAAATATTATTTTATATGCTAAATTTAAAAATTAATACAAATAAAAACTCAAACATTTAAGAAAAAAAGAAGCTTGCTTTCTTATTTCTCTTATCCTGAGGAACTTCCTTCTGTAAATGTGCTAAGGCGTTCAGGTTGACCGGTGAGGAAGTGTTGGTAAGGTTAAACTTAAGGTCGCAGGCTGTAAGACACACCACCTGGCCTTTGGCATAGCTCACTGACCGTTCCAATCTCCTAGTCTGAGCAGTCACTCAAATGGCAGTCCCTGCTCAGAAGGTTCTTGCAGCAGCTTCTCAGTTGTGTAGGAATTCCTGACGCTCAGCAGTGGGAATCCCAGGGCCTCAGGGCTCCTTTCCCTTCCCCATCTTTCCTGGCTTCTGTTTGGCCTCAGCTACTGGAGCAAGGGCCTAAGAAGGGGATCCAGGACTTTGTCATGCTCAGCAATGCTGTCCCACAGAGCTACATTCTCTTTAGACCTTGGTTTTGAGACAGGGTCTTGCTAAATTCTCCAGGCTGGCCTTGTAATTGAGGTCCTCCCACCTCTGCCTGTAGGGTTTGCAGTCTTCATTCGTTTAAAAAAACCAAGCATTTGTTTCATATGCATGTGTGTAAACCTGGCTGTTTTGTGTCTGCACTGCACATACACAGATGCCTTTGGAGGTCAGAAGAGGGCGTTGGATGCCTTGGAACTGGAATTACAGGCAGTTGTGCACCTCTGAAATAGACACTGGGAATAAACCTCAGGTCCTCATGTCCTCTTAACCACAAAGCCCTCTCTCCAGCCCTCAACAGCAACAAAGAATGAGAACCAAAATTATTAGCAAGGTCTTTCTAGATCAGTGGCCCTCAACCTTCCTAATGCTGCGACCCTTTAATACGGTTCCTCACGCTGTAGTGAGCCCTAGTCATAAAATTATTTTCCTTGCTGCTTCATGGCTGTAATTTTTTACTGTTATGAATCGTAATGTAAATGGCTGTGTTTTCTGACGGTCTTAGGCGACCCCCGTGAAAGGTTGTTTGCCCCCCTCCAAAGAGGCCAAGACCCACAGTTGAGAAACATTGTTCTAGAGTGTTCTAGGAGAATATCTCCTTTTGATCATGAAGGAGATGTGTTGAAATCTTAGAAAACAAGCATGTGCCAGTAAGAATTTTCTTCCTCTCGACCCCCGCTGAAGCCCACAGTTAGGAAGAGGCGAGCAGCTACTTTATCCGTTCCTCTGAGGAGGAAACCACCATGAACGTCAGCTTTGCAGTTTTCTGCCTGCTGCTCCCACACAGAGGGCTTCAGCGCAGAGTCAGGAATGAGCACAGGATCAGCTTTGAGCTCTCTAATCTTCCTAATCTTCATCATGAGGTGTCCTTATCAGTCATTAGCTAAGGAACTGCCTGTGGGGGCAGAGTCGCTAGGGGAAAAAGAGCGTCAGATTCATCTGACCTTGTGCTGACGGTTTTCCTTTTTTAAAATTCATTTTCCATTTAAGACACTTAGATTTGCAGAATTAGCGAGAAATGGCAGAGTTCTCATTCACGCGGCTCTTGTTTGTTTGTTTGTTTGTTTACTGTGCTGAGGGTGGAACCCAGGACTCCTGTACCCTAGGGAGTATTTACCCACTGAGCTACATTGCCAGGACTGTCTCCTGTTACTGATATCTTCCTTTAATGGGTTATTTTTATACTTAAAGAATAGTCCACTGGGCGGGTAGTGGCGCACACCCCTAATCCCAGCACTTAGGAGGCAAAGGCAAGTGGATCTCTGTGAGTTCAAGCCTGGTCTACAGAGCGAGTTTCAAGAGTTTCAGTATAGGCTCCAAAGCTACACAGAGAAACCCTGTCTTGAACTCCCCCTTCCCCCACTTAAAAAAAATCAGTAGTCACTGAGAATGGGTATTATTGAAATACACTGTATGTACACATAAAATTCTGAAAAAAATATTGCATATACACTTTTTTTTTTTGGTTTTTTGAGTCAGGGTTTCTCTGCAGCTTTGAAGCTTGTCCTGGAACTAGCTCTTGTAGACCAGGCTGGCCTCGAACTCACAAAGATCCGCCTGCTTCTGCCTCCCGAGTGCTGGGATTAAAGGCATGTGCCACCACCGCCCAGCTACTTTTAAAGCATATTTGGGGCAAACTGCTGGCTGCTTGTAACAGTTTGCTCTGAGATGGAAACCTTCCCATCTTGGAGTAGAGCTTGCTGAGACCTGAGATGATAAAGAGGAGGGAGAAGACCTGAATGATCTAAGCAGAGTAGGTAATCTCAGGAAGTCAACAACTCACTAGTCTCAGAAAAATCCCTGAAACTGACCAGATTCACCTAGCCCCTCCCTCAAGTATACATAAGTTGAAAGGACAGCCGAGAGACACTTTCAGACATGCAGAGCTGCAAGAAAGAAGCAGAGAGCAGCCAAGCAGCCTGGAAGCAACTCAGACCAACTGAGCTGCTTTCCGATCTACTGAGCTGTCTACAGGCTGTGCAAGGCTCGCCAGGACTCTACCTTTGGAGTGGGCTTTGGTGACGTAATTGTCTTCGAGTCATTTCTGCTCCTATAAGTAATCCCTCACCCATATTTCTGCAAGTAGCCCCAATAAAACTCATAGGTCGCCAAGCTGGACCAGGTGACAACCATACTTTGGTCTTTTCCGTAGATACTGTTCTCTCCGGAGTAGAGTCATGTAGCAATGGCTCAGCTCATCCTGCAAGGCTAGTGACCTGATCCTCAGAACCCATCTAACAGTGGAAGGAGAGAATCCACTTCTACAGGTTATATCCCCTCACCTCCACACATCTGCTGCAATACAAAAAAAGCAATTCAAAAGGCACTTTAGGTTATGATATAATTACATCATTTCCCCCTTTCATTTCCTCTCCCCAAACTTAAAAGAAGATTCATACATTATGATTAACTGAAGCTGGTACATGGGTCACGTTTTTCGGGTTTTATGTACCATACATTTTCTGTTTCAGGGTCTCGCCCAGGATGCATTTATTTGCTTTGTTTCCGGAGACTCCCGTGTGCTGTGACAGCTTCTCAGACAGTTCATATTTTTTGACGACCGTGACAGCCCTGGAGAGGCTCGTCCAGGCATTTTATACAATGTGCTTCCATTTCAGTTTGTCTGATATTTTCCCCCAAGGTCAGACAGAACCGGTGTGTTTTCTGGGATGTATCAAGGGCACATGCTGTCAATACAAGCTGTTGACCTTCTCCGTGACCGTGCAGCTCTGGATGCGCATCATCTCCCTCTTCGTCTCTGCTTTTCCACCGCATTCTGGAAGGAAACCGCTCTGTGGAGCCTGCTTTTGGGAAGTGGAGGTCCTTGTTCTTCCTTCTGATGGGCCACGCCAACGCTGGCTGTACAGAGTTACGCAATGAAGCTTTGTCTCCTCCTTTCTCATTTGTTCATAGCCCTGTTGACTGGGGCGTATTTATTGTGTCCCTTGGGTTATGATCCCATGCTGCTTTAACTGATGGTTTCATAAACTTCATTATGAAGGATTTTGAACTTATACAAAAATAGAAAAAGCTGTTTAATAAGCTCTCCTGTGCCAGCCCCGCAGCAAATTGGCTCTCCAAACCCTGTCATTGCGTCTGCAAATATTCCTGTATGTATCTAAAAGACACGAGCATTAAGAACATAACCATAACCAAATGACCAAAAATAACAGTTGAATCAGTGACAAGAACGATCACTCCCATCTCTTCTCAGAAGCCAGACCCTGGGGCTGATGCTCAGCACACAAATAAGGTAGACACACGCATGCAGACCACATATTGAAATAACTCTCATATCATCATATTGAGAGTTAACAACTGCTATACTGGGAAATGATGCAGGAGTCGGGGGCAGGGTTCTCTGGTGCGGGGGAAGTCACTCTATTAAGGGGAGTTATTGGGAATCTGGGGGGAGAATGTTTCACTGCTGAATCCATTAGAACAAGACTTTGACCACTGTGTATCAGCCTGGCATCTGGTGAAGGCAAAGTCTAAACGCAACTTGGAGTTCAAAACCAGACAAGCATCTCTTTTAAAGGCAACTTTATTTCCCTACCTGCTCATCAATCTAATACTTGCCCTGCACTGTGCCTATGTGTCTCCCCACTAGGATTCTGGTCCTACGGAGGAGAAGCCTTGTCTTTTCTTTCTCCACATCCCCCTCACCCCACCCCCTCCCTTCTTGTCAGAGGTAGGCAAGCCCTCTACCACTTTTGTGATTTCAGCCCCTTTTGTTCTTGCCGTTTGAATAGTCAATATACTGCAAGGAGAAACACAGGCATGGCAGGAACAGAGTTGCTGGCTCCCTCTTTCTGGTTTTGATTCTGAGACAGCTCAGAATATTTACAACTGCCACAGAGCCTCCTTCGCAGCATTGAATTTAGGCTTCTTCTGCCTCCGTCTCCTGAGTAGCTGGGATTTCCAGTCCCATTCCGTCACGCCCCATTGAGTGCTGCTTTCTTTTGTAGTTAGAACCACTGTGGCCCAGGGCTTGGAAGAACTCCGGCAGCAGTCAGAGCTTCGAGCGAGAGCCTGTGGCGGCAGGGTGGGTGGCAATGGAGAAGTAATCATTTAGCTCAACCGCCCTCTGGGATCTGTTTCTCTCTTTCTCTTGTACACTGATGGCTCAAAGGGAAAAAATGGAGCTGGGATGCCAGCCCCACAGATCGATAATCTTCACAGGAGGTGAGATGCTTCAAATAAGGTAGAGGGTGCTATGTATCACCCTCCGGTAAGTACCTGGGGAGATGCAAGGGAGTAGGCAGACGAGGAGGGAAACAGAGGGCTCACTTTTCTCCTTTTCAAATCACATGGCAAAAACGGTTTTGATGGGACCGGCCCCCTCCTTTGCTTTCCCCGTGGCCCCTCTTACAGATATGTATGAAGGTGGAGGTGGTGTTGGCACGGGCAAGATTTATTCTTAGCCAGCTGTTGTTTCTCAGCAGCAGCAGGGATTCAATAGAGCCAGAGTTAAAATGCCACGCAAACCCCTCACCAGTTGCCCCAGCGGGTGCCCCGACCGTCCGAGTTGGTCCCTAAAAGCTCAGGTCTAAGCTGCCTGCTGATTTTATTGTTATTAGTTTTCTATCTGGAATGGCGGGCCTACTTTAAAGGAAGATTTACACCGACCCGCATGGAATGTTGATTGGGTGGAACACACTGAAATCCAGGGCTATCCTTTTTTTTCATTATTTTTAGCAGACAGCCAATTCTGCTGCCAAGTAAAATGAAAAAGAGAAGCAAATGAGAGAGAAAACAGTTGGGTGGAAGGTCAGCTGGAATGATGCTCACAGACGGTAAACCCCAGAGCTGAGTGTGTGCCGGAGGGGCCAGGCATGCTTGCTAAACAGCGGGCTTCCTAAGCACCTCACCACACATGGTGCTGGCAGATCCTCTCCTCAAGCTGGGTTCCCAGTCTTGTGGAAATGTGTGTTTACTCATCCCCAAACACCCTGAGATTGTCAGGAAAATGACTTGCTGTGTCCCAGAAGCAGGATTTGTACACCAGACACTGGCCCGGATGCCAGGAGCAGACCCAGCAAATATCTGAGGAGCCAGACGCCTAAAAGCTTTAAGCTTTTTATATTATTCTCCAAAGCCAGGAAAACACAATAAAAACATGTCAACTCATTCCAAGGTTCCTCCTTTTGCTAGTAAGCTAAAATAATAAAAAAAAATAATAAAGGAAAAATTCCACCTGTTTAAGCAAAAGAACACAAGTACTTTGACCTTAGCAGAGGTTGTGTGTGTGTGTTTGTGTGTGTGTGTTTGTGTGTGTGTGTGTGTGTGTGTGTGTGTACCTATTTAGAGAGAGAGAGAGAGAGTCTCATGTAGTCTAGGCTGGTCTCAAACCCAGGTCAATGATGACCTTGAATCCCTGACCCTCTGCTCCCCTGCCCAAGTGCTGGGAATACAGTCTGCGCCACCATACCCTGCTTACAGAAGTAAAAATTCTGAAGTGATGTGGCTCCTGGCTTCAGATCAAAGCTAGACTCACTCCAGCGACAGAATTATGAAAGACGGCTGTGGCCCTCCAGGTCAGACATCGGTCTGGCCATGTGGCAAAGGCACAGAAGAGAACCTCGGCTATTGTCAGCAATTGGAAACCGAGGCAACAGCACAGAACTTAAGAAAACATAGAGTGCTTGCCGAGAGCTGGGGTTCAGTTCCCAGACCTCCGGGAGCTCCATCTCCTTCTAGTCTCCTTGCCTGCAGATGGTACGTGTAAACTCAAGCAGGCACTCCTGCATGCTCACACACGCATGCACATACACATACACACACACGCACGCACACACACACACACACACACCACACACCTCATGACATGTCTTCCTCAATTATGTGGCCATGCTATCTCTTCACCTCAATGGAAACCCTAACTAAGACAGAAGTATGAATGTATAAAGGCCGGAAGCTTGCAGAGGCAGTAGGGAGAGAGATGCCCCGCAGGGGAGGAGAGCCTCCCTGGAGAGAGTGTGGAGGGCGACAGGGAGCTGAGCAGGTGCAGGAGTGGGCAGGGCGTTCTTGGCAGCAGGGACACGGTGCTGTGAAAGGGTGGTATCCTGGGGTTTGAGTGTATAAAGGGAGTGGGGGGCTGAGGCGTGGGGACGTGAGTCACTCTGTCACACGAATGCTGTGGCTTCATCTGATAGCAGTGACGACGTACGGAAGGGCGGGCTGGGTCTACAGGAGCAAAATCTGACAGGAAGACGACGTTTTAGATTACTGAGATGGCCCAAGGATGAGAGGATGAGAACCCACAGTGAGGAAGCTGCCGTTGGGATGGACTCTGTGTGTGTGTGTGTGTGTGTGTGTGTGTGTGTGTGTGTGTGTGTGTACATGTTTGTGTGTGTGTGCATGCGGGTGCATGTGTTTGTGTGTGTGTGCGCATGTGTGTGCATGTGTGTGTGTCTGTGTGTGTGTGCATGTGGGTGCATGTGTTTGTGTGTGTGCGCATGTGTGTGCGTGTGTGTGTGTCTGTGTGTGTGTGTGTGCGTCCAGGAGTGACAGGAATTAGAGCAGTAAAAAAATAACCAGTTACATACTCAGATCGTTCCCTAGCTCAGTTGTTGTCAGAGAGGCTTCACCCAGCAGCTGATGGAAATAGATAAAATATTAGGCCGAGCTCAGGGAACCCATGGAAGAGCAGGAGGAAAGACTGTGGGAGTCAGAGTCCAAGAACACCGTGGTTCATAGGACTCACAGAGGCTGAACCAACAACCAGGGATCCTGCATGGGACTGACATAGGCTCTCTGCACAGATGTTACAGTTTCTTGTGGGGCTCCTAACAGAGACAGCAGGGGCTGTCTCGGACTTTGTTATCTGTTTTGGGGACCCTCTCCTGCTATTGGATCACCTCATCCAGCCTTAATAGGAGAGGGGGTGTTTGTCTTACTGCAGCTTGACATGCCATGGCTCCTTGACATCCATGGGAAGCCTGCCCTTTCCTGAAGAGAAAGGAGGAGGAGTGGGGGGGGAGGTTGTGGGGAAGGGACTAGGAGGAGAGGAGGGAGGGAGGGAGGGAAAATTTGGATCTGGCTAGGAAAAAAGCAAGTAAGCAATTAATCAATTAATAAAAATTACCAGCTAAAATTAATCAAAATATTATAATTTGAAGACAGGGTCAATCTCATTTGCTGATAGACCATATACAGTGCAAGAGAGAGAGAGAGAGAGAGAGAGAGAGAGAGAGAGAGAGAGAGAAGAGTAAGCGTGAAAGAAGCAGGGGAGGGAGAAGAAAGGAGGGAGGCACAGTCTGAAGCTTCAGGTGGGAGCCGAGTAGATGGAAGACGGGGTTCCTTTTAACTGAGATGGGAAGGAAGAAACAGAGGAGCAGGTTGCAGCTTAGGAGGGGGGGGGAATTCGACCGAGGACCTATTAGGGTGATGCATCCACTTGTCATTTGGTGTTTTGGCCTGGACTTGGCAGGGGAGGTCAGCAGTGGAGATAAAAATGCAGAAATGGCCAACATCTGGAGAGGGCTAAAGCCCCAAGCCCAAGCGAGTTCAACTAGGGCACAGGCGAACACAGAAAACAGGCTAAGCTTCTGTCTGGGTGATCCAACCTTCAGCAGTTGCAGGGTCAGCAAAGAGAAAAATGACAGGAGACAAGTCAGGAAGTCCTGGGGCCGGAGAGGCTGAGAGAAGGCGAATTTGACAGTGACTGAGATGCCCTGGAGGTCACAGCTGAGGGGGACAGAGACTCCTCCCCTTGGCGCTGTGGCGACCCCTGACTCCAAGTGGGGGTTCAAGAGGTGACGGGGGACGACTTGTTTTTCTGTCGTCACAAACTTCATTTTAAGAAGTTGGATGATGAGGGCTGGAGAGATGGCTCAGCGGTTAAGAGCATTGGTTACTGTTCCAGAGGTCCTGAGTTCAATTCCCAGCAACCACATTTACAACCGTCTGTAATGAGATCTGGTGCCCTCTTCTGGTGTGCATGAAAACAAGTCACTCGCATACAAAAAAATAAATAAATTAAAAAAAAAAAAGTTGGGGTGCATCAGGGAGCAGATAGAGAACCAGAGCAAGGAGAGGTTTTGCTAAGATGGGCGATGGGATGACTCAGGGAAAAGGTACTGCTGTATGGGCCTGATGATCTGATTTCAGATACGGAGGCAAAAGCTGGACACTGCAAACAATCCCAGCACCCCTGGGAGAAACAGCAGAATCTCCAGAAGCCTGCAAATCAGGTCGTCTAACTTAGGTATGGGTGAGGAGACTATCAGAAACAAGGTGGAGAGGTGAGGACCACTGTCCAAGGGCTGTCCTCAGACTTCCCCACCAACACTCCACAGATGCACACCACACACACACATCACACCCATCACACACACCACATATACAAACACCACACACAAACACCATACACATTCATACACACATATACATACATATACACCACATACACACACACACAGATACACCACATATACCATACACACACACACCACACACACCATACCACATACACACAGAGATATACCATACACATCACATACACACATGCCACACACACACATACACACCACATACACACATACCACCACACAAACCCACATACCACATACACACACATACCACACATACCATACCACATACACACAGATACACCATACACACACACACCACATGCACATGCCATGTACACACACAGACACACACACACACCATACACACAGACACACACACACACACAGGGGTAGTAGGGAAACAGAAAGGAGGAGGTTGATGGAAATGACCTTGTAGAGACAGAAACTGAAGGAAGAGAATTTCTTTGTGAAGCAGTGTGGTGAGCGAACGCTGGCTAGGTCTGCATCAATAGAAATGAGACAGAACAAGAATGCAAACGGATTGGAGCTCTACGCTGTGTGAGTTAAACATTAAATAGAGTTTACAGCTCAGCCACCCACTGACGCTGGTCACATGTGCAGTGCTCTGCAGCTCCTGAGGCTCTGGCTGGGTATCAAGCATTTGCTCACTCAGGAGGCTCCTCAAGACTGCCCAGGCTGTGACAGGGTCGCTAGAGCGGAGGCTGAGGCATCGAGAGGGCCATTTGTGCATCACCTGGAATTGACAAAACTCATGGACAGGCTAATAGTAGAGAGATGGGGGGGGGGGAATGGGTATTAAAATAATCAAAAAGTGCCGGCAGGTGGTGGCACACGCCTTTAATTCCAGCAGAGGCAGAGGCAGGTGAATCTCTGTGAGTTAGAGGCCAGCCTGGTTCCAGGGCAGCTGCACAGAGAAACCCTGTCTCAAAGAACAAAACAAAACAAACGAATATGACTTTGAAAAACTGCGTGGCTAAGAGATACAGGTGAGCAAGATGCGGGTGTGTGGTCTAATCCCCGAAGCCCTGTGAAGTGAGACCTCTCATCCAACTTTATGGCAGAAGATGGATTAAAAAATAATAGAAAGTAAACCCAACAGGGCTTGGTGAATGAAGGCCTCAAGGTTTCAGGTCATCCCCAGGAAGAAAGAGGAAGAGCAGAAGGGTCTGAGGTGTGAACGTGGAGGGGGGAGGAGTCTGAGTGAACCGGACTCAGGAACCCAGCAGTGGGCCTGGCGTGGGAGTTTGGACTCAGGCGTCCAGGCCAGAGCCAGCTTTTGAACTCTGGATCTTCTCAGGCAGAGGTCTCACCCACTCAGGGTGAACGGAATTGTTTTCTAGAGCTGAGATACAAGAAGAGATTAGAAGTGGACTTCAGCGTAGGTGCTTGATAAACCCCCAGCTGTTGTCCTCAGACTCCATGAGTAATGTCTGTGCTCTGAAGGACTTTCTCAAATTTATGGCTGGAAAAGCGGCCAGCTTTTGAAATACTGCTTTAACAGTGACCCCTAGTGTTAGGGAGAGGAAGCAGCACCTGAATCGTCGCAGAGCTGATGTTGCCAGCGGGCCTTAATGCACTCTTCAGCCGTCCTGCCTTTGGGAGGACAATTCCAGGTCACCTTCCTTCCAGGAAGATGTAATGGAGATGATCTCCGAGAAGGGCAGCCAGCATAAACACGGTGGGGGCGGGGAGATTGAAGAGAGGAAGACAAGGAGAAAGGACAGACTAGGAAGCTGACGAATAAAATACCAAAATAACAACAAAAGCATCTGAGTGACAGCTCTTCTTCCCTGTCTGCTGCCGTGATAAAACACTGTAATAAAAAGGCAACTTAGGAGAAAAAAGCATTTATTTCCGCTTACAGGTTACAGTTCATCCTTCAAGGGCTCTCAGGGCAAAAACTCTTGCAGGAATGAGATGCAAAAGCCACAGCACTTGCTGCTGACTGGCTCCCTCACAGGCTTCTTATCTAACTGTCTTATTCAGCCTAGGAACACTGGCCTTGGGAATGGTGCTGCCCACAGCAGGGCTGGGGCTTCGACACCAGTTAGTGACTGAGACAACTCCCAGCCCCAGGCACGTCCGCCACCTATCTGATCCAGGTGATTTCTCAGTTGTCTCCACAGCTGCCTCAGAGGGCTCCCAGCTGTGTTAAGTTGTCAATTAAAGCCAACTAGAACACACACCAATCTGAAAGCCTGAGAGGTTCCTTCAATATGAACAAATAGTTACCTTTCAAGCACTTGTATAGTACCAGGCCAACTTACTACCTCTTTATCCCAAAGGGAAGAACAACTATCATCTCTATTGCATTGATAAAGAGGCAATAAATTATCCAAGTTGACAACAGCTGAGGCAAAACACAGCAGGGACCCAGGCTTCGTGACGGCTAAGTCTGTGTTTCTAGTCTTAGTGCCGCAGTCTTTTAAAGATGGGTAAGCTGGGGCTGGGGAGATGGGTCAGCAGTTAAGAGCACTTGATCCCATGGCAGAGGGTTAGGATTCAGCTACAGAATCCACACTGAAGTTCACAACTGTCTGTATGTAGTTCCAGGTCCCAGGGATCCAATTCTCTTTTCTGGTTTCAGGCACTGCATGTAGTGCATATATATATATATATATATTCAGATAAACACTTTTTTTTAAAAAAAGCAAATACTAAATAAATACGGTAAGTCAGAATCTAGAATGTACCCAGCTCATTAAATTCGCAAAGGCTAAAAACTGGTTCAAGAGAAGCGGCAGTCCTGGCATCTGGGATGACTGCCCCTATGTGCTCATTCACATGTGGTCACTATTTAGTAAATCGATGGACCGTTCGGAGGAGGAGCCTCTGGGCTGCACTGCACATTTAAAAATGTTTACTGGAGGCTGGGGGTATGGTGCAATGGTAGATGCCAGAGACGACACAGCATGGGCCCCTCTGCCAGAACAAAAAGATAAACAAATAAATGGCATTCTCAGCAGACAGTGTCTTCACGGAGGGTTAAAAGAAAGTGTTTTTTTAAAAAAAATGACAAGAAATGAAGGCACAAGGTGTTTGATGACTCAGAATGTCAGAAGTTTTTAGAAGGCATTAACAGTAAAAATGTGATGATTCATTTTGCTTTTCTGGTTGTTTTTGGTTTTGTTTTTCTGGTTGTTTCAGAGCTTTCAGTATCTGAAGTAGTAAATATCTACAAAAAACAAAAACAACCCCCAAACCACAAAACAACTATGGCCTCCTCTCCAGGTACCCTCGAGCCCCACATTTTCATTAACGCCCCAAGCTTTGCCTTCACCTCTTTGGAACTAGCACCTGCTTACTTATTCTGAACACCGCCCCCCCCCCCTTTAGGCCGGTGGTTCTCAACCTTCCTAATGCTGCAACCTCTAATTAATACAGTTCCTTATGTGTGGTGACCCCAACCGTAAAATTATTTTTGTTGCTACTTCATAACTGTAATTTTTCTACTGTTAGGAATCACAATACAAATATCTAACATGCACATGGTCTTAGGCGACCCCTGTGAAAGGGTCATCTGATCCCCAAAGGGGTTGTGACCCACGGGCTGCAGGAGATGGCCCAACTGTGACTCTGCAGGAGGAAACTGTTACAGGTTAATTCATTTGCCCGGTGTCTGATGGTGAAGAGAAAGCTTAACCAAAGCCATTTTAAATGATTATGGAGTGGACAGTCATTATGAGACATTATAATGCAGCAAGGTAGACAGGACAAACGGAATTATTTCAGTGTTTGCCGGTGGCAGCTGGGTGTCTGGAGGCCAGGTCGCTGGGGCTGTTCACGCAGTGATGGGAGCTGGCAGACACTACTTGGCATTCATCTGCATTGTGTACCAGCTGTTCAAATGTCAAGCGTTTCTGTAGGAGCCAGCAGGTCCTACCTGCTGCACACCCCCTGTATCACCCTTAGCTGGGCTGCTCCAGAGGTCCTGCTCCAGCGATGTTTGCAGACTCCAGCAGGTTCCCCTTGGGAACTGTAGTGGAGGAGGAATGGGAGGAGTATCAGGGTGGAACAGGGCACCTGGGGAGAGAGAAGAGCTTATGACAGCAGGCTTCGTCCTTCCCTTCTGCATTGCTACCTGGAAGGCAATAGCTTGGGAAGGGCTAGAGGACAGGGTTTTTTGTCTGTTTTTACATTAGGTGGAGGATCTCCAGGTATCTGAGCAAATTGTTTAGTTTGACAATTCCATTTCTCCAAAGAGTGCACAGGGAGACAACTGAGTCATGAAAAGCAAAACGTGTGTGTGAACTTCCCAGGGAAGCCAAAGCGTGGTGACTTAAGACGGCAAACATTTTTGTTACTGGGTTCCAGAGACAACCAGACTAGAATCAAGGTGTCTACACAGTCACACACCCCACAGCCACAAGGGATCTCAGGGAGGGACCTTCCTGGCTTGGATTGACTGCCTCTGGTGGCTCCTGACCCTCCTTGGCTGTGGCGGCACCGCAGAAGTCTCTCCTCTAGGCTTGGTTTGTGGTTCTGGGTTATTCTGAGACAAGGTTCTCACCTTATGGTGTAGTCTGGCTTAAACTCAAGATCCTCCTGCCTCAGTTTCCCATGTTCTGGGCTTACAAGCATAGGCTATCACTCCTAGCCATCTCCTCTTTTATGAGGATACCAAGCACTGGATATACGGCCTGTTTTAAGTCTAGGATTCTTTTATGTTGACATCCTTAACTGATTTCCAATCAATTACATCTACAGAGACTCTATTTCCAAATAAGGTCATATTTGGAGGTATTATGTAGACATGAAATTTGGGGAAGTCTTCTTATTGAATGTGACCCATTGCATAGAATGGACAAAAGCGGTGTCTTAGTTACTGTTCTATTGGCAAGTCTTATAAAAGAAAGCGTTTCATTGAGGGCTTGCTCACAGTTCCAGAGGGTGAGTCTGTGAGTCTGTCAGCAGCATGGCAGGAGGCATGGTGGCAAGCATGGCCCCGGAACAGCAGTTGAGAGCTATATCCTGATCTTCAGACAGAGAGAGAGAGAGAGAGAGAGAGAGAGAGAGAGAGAGAGAGAGAGCGCAAAAGTACTGGGCCTGGCATGGACTTTTGAAACCTCAAAGTCCATCCCCAGGGATACACTTCACTTCCTCCAACAAGGCCACACCCCCACCAACAAGGCCACACCCACTCCCACAAGGCCACACCTCCTAATTCTTTCCAAAAATCCACTCCCTGGTGACTAAGCATTCAAATATATGAGCTTATGGGAGCCATTCTCATACAACCAGCCCAGCAAGAGATTATGCAATTATAACCCGTTATCGATTGACTTTGTATGAGATAAACAATGAATGGCAACGGCCCAAAGCAATGGAGGTGGGGAGTGTGAGCGCCATGGAATATCAGGTGCCCTGCATCATGCTCAGAAAAGCAAACGTGATCTTTAGATCCCAAGGGACTCTGGCTCCCGGGTGCTGGGACAGACTGAGAAATCTTCCTCCATAAACACCGTGTGCTCGGTACTATAAGCCCCGGAGCCTTTAACTTCCCCTCACCAGCTTCACCGGGCCACAGAGCAGCAAGGATGGCATCAGAGCCGCGGGGGATTCACCAAGGTTTCTGCCCAGAATGTGATCTATAAAGGAAGTGCTACCACGCTCCTGTGTGTGTTCACCTTTATAAGGACCAAAGGCAGGGCCGCCCACTACCACTGCTCCACCCCCAGCCTCTCCTTTTGGTTCTGTTAACTAACCTATAAGAAACTGAATTTAGAAACAGATGATAAATAAATGTAAGAATAAATTAATTTGTTTTGTGTTGAATATATAGCCACAAGCTGAAACATGTCCATCAAACTACCAATGATATACAATTCAATACGCTTTAAAAAAAATTATATAGTAATTTCTACACACAAACATTGTACATATTTATAAAAATATACTTCACTGTATTTGTTACCAAATTATCAATTGCACCCACTCTCTTCTCTTCTTCCTCTCTCTTCTTCCTTCTTTCCAGTACATCTGTATCCATTTATTATATATCTATGTATAATATGGATAATATTCATCTATATAGAAAATAGATATAAATACAGATATATGATATATATAGAGAGATAGATGTGGGTTCACTAATTTGCCCAGGCTGGTCTCAACTCAAGACCCTCAAACCTCAGCCTTTTGAATAGTTGAAATTAGAAGCATGTCCCATGGCACCTGACCCTTTTAATTTTTTGCACACCAAGTATTTTCTTATGTAATAAAAATAATAGTAGATATAGCAAAATAATAGTAAGAATAGATTCCCACCTAGCAAATTATGAAGGCAACTTTCAGTTGCTTTCTTAAAAAGTTTAATATATATAGTTACAACTATATATTTAGTTATGTAAATACACACACACACACACATACATGGAGAGAGAGGGGTGTCTCACTATGTAGTCCTGGCTAGCTTAGAACTCACTGCATAAACCAGGCTGGCCTCTTAGTCAGAGGTCATTTTGCCTCCTCCTCCGGAATGCTGGTATTACCACTCCTGGCCTGTGTATGTTTTGAATTTCCGTGACTTATTGTGTATTGCTGTGGGGTGCAGAAGGACTACAGAAATGAACTACTGCTATTTTACCACCTGCCACTTAAAAATCAAACTTGAAAAATAGATTGTTTAAAATGTGATCATATCACTTCGCTTTAAAAAGGCAAAGTTTGCACTTTAGAGAAAGCACACTGTAGATTTCCTTTACCCAGGCAATTCCTACAGAGCATTGATACGATGCCTTTTGACTTCTAAATCCAGCATTTCCAGAATGCACAGACACACTTTAAATCATGTTTCTACTCTTTCTCCTTTTGTCTGAAGAAGCTGTCGGTAAGCAAGACAGTCTCAGAAGTCTCTCCTACACATCCCGCCCATCCGCCACTCTGCATCTCCCTCAGGCTCCGGAGACCAGGCTGGTGGTAGGGCCACAACTGGACACAGTGCCCAGACTGGACAGGGCTGTTCTGCCCAGCGTTGGCTCATTCATTTCTCTCTCTGAACCAGATTATCATTTGACAAAGTCTGGTCACTGGATGTCACTGCTGTCCCTTCCAGATGGCAAAAGCAGATGCCCCCGCCCCTTTCCCTTCTCACTCAGGTGATCCAGGACCTGTTCTGCCATGTTTTTATTATGTTTACATTAAAAAAATTATTTTGTGTGGTGAGCATTTTTTGATGCATGCATATTTTTTGATGCGTGCATGCCGTGTGTGAGTGTGTGAGGGTGTGTGTGTGTGTGTGTGTGTGTGTGTGTCAGAGGATAACTCGCAGGAGTCAGCTTTCCTCTTCCACCACATGGGACTCAGAAATTGGGTTCAGATTATTAGACCTAGCAGCAAATGCCTTTACGCACTAAGTCATCTCACCAACCCACCTCTTTGATATTGTGGCTTTACTATAGAGCTCAGGCTGCTCCAGGACCTTCCTGCCTCCTGCAGGAACTGTAGGCACACACCATCCTTGGTGTTTCTTTGTGCAATGGCTTCTGTGTTTTTTGCCCCCTGTATGTTTAAAGGGGAAAGACAAAAGTTTCAGGCGCCTTTAATAGAGATTATATTGTTAACTGATTATAACTGGGGAAAGTTCTTAAGCCTGCTAGACATTCTGCAGAAACCAACATCTTTAGGATTTATTTTTGCATTTTAAATGTTCACATTACAACCAGAAGCCTTATTGCTGATATCCAGAGCAGGAATGCACATATCACCACTGACTTACTCTCTACACAACTCGCAGGAGAAACTTAACCACATGCCTCATGCGTATGAACGCAGGAATATGCACATCTGGGTGACTCCAAAGGAAACCTCTGTCTGCACTGGGCAGACACCTAGCCAACACTGTCCAAATGCATCAGCCCTTCTTCCCAGGGAAGGAACTGCTGAGGGCACCAGGGTAGCAAGAATCTTGAGAAGATGAAGAAAATGCTGTTTCTTCTTGGTCCTCCTTCTGCTTCTGAAACTCATATGGAAGTGGCCTTTGTATCCTCTGGCCCCCTCAATCTTGTCAGAGCCTTATATCTCACAGTGTAAGCCAGATATAGGGATCCTTCTGGACTGGGCTGGCTACTAAATTAACTTATGCTAAGCGGCTGTCTGCCCATGACTGTCAATTTTATCTTCCTTGTCTGTGTCCCCTTTCCTTTCCCAGATGTCCCATTTCATTGCTGGTGACAGTCCATTTCATTCTCAATGCCATTTTGTCTCCTTGCAATGTCTGAAAATTTTTTCAATGAACAGGATGCTCCCTAACCTTTCTGAGACCGACAAGGATATTTGTGTGCCCGGAGCAAGTTCAATAATACAACCCAGCTGGGCTTCCCATCCAGACTCTTCCAAGCTATACTTCAGAGGCTCGATTACAAAGAGAGATCATCAATCTGTCACACCAACACTCAAATCCCCAAACTGAATTCCAGCTTATTACAGACACATACGGTCAAGGACAGTCAGATACATGAAGGCCCTTGAGGGATGTGGGCAAAGACATCTAGGACTCAGGCACCGACAGTTTTCTGACCGTTCGTGGGTGACTTTGAGTGCTTGCCTGCTCCCAAGGTCAGCTCAGGAACACACATTCAGAATGGCAGAGCAGAGTTCTCTGCTAACAACAAGAGATACACAGTCTTAGCTGAATAAGCTCTGAAGCACTCTACACATGTACTAGAGTTACACGCTCTCCCTGCCTCTTTAGCTCAGGTGCAACATCAATTTTTCCCAACAAGTATTGATTGAAGTCTGACTAGGCACCAGCGTGTCAACTGCCAAAGAAGTCAGGCTGAAAACGTTAAGGGTGGCCTTGTTTCTTCCAGCTAATGGCTGGTTGAAGATCTAGAACAATCAATCAAAATAGATCCAAAGGGTTGTGGATATAGCTCAATGGTAGAGCTCTTGCCTAGTACGTGTGGGGCTATGGGTTCAATTCCCAGCACTGAAAATTAAGAGTGGAAGATGGGAGGATAAGAGTACCGTGGAGCCACACGGAGGAACCCTGTATGTGATGCGAGGCTTCAGGTCACCAAGTAAGCCAACACCACACTGAGACCAGATGGGTGAGGACCCAAATTCCACTCCTGGGCTAAACCTTTGCCAAGTTATAGTATCAACCCCCATCCCATCCTAAGCTGTGGTGATGTATTCATATTTCACACTCTTCCAAACCTGAGACAGGGTTTCTAGCTCTCTGTCTTCACTCCCACAGCTCAGGCTTGTCTGTGTCACCTCCAGTAAACACAGATCAACGATTCCAGAAAGGAAACGCCAAACTCTTTGGCGGACTGACAATTTGTTACCATCATACAATGATAATGATGAACATTGTTGCCATTTCTAAAGCTCTGGCCTGCGATTCATTTGATTCCTGCAGCTTATGAAGTTTTCTTGTTCTCTTAGCAGATAACAGATACAGAAATGGAAACACACAGAAGTTATCAAATTTACCTTATCACCCAAGTCACAAGTGGCCAATAAAGACTCAGTCTGAGACCTATGAAGGACATTTGTAAAATGTTTTAAAAGGTATCTGACACATAGTAGTTAATATACGGGTATTGATTTAAAAAGTAATTAAAAGTGTTAATGAAACAGACTGTCCATATAAAAAAAACCAAGAGTCTTTCCTTCCACCACAATGGCTCCGCTTATGTCCTGTGAAGCAGCAGAGATCTTTGGCTTCAGGGATGCTCACCTCAGAGAAAGTAGAGCTCAAGGTCCATCTGGCTTCCTGCCTCCCACCCCATCCAGAGTGTCTCTCCAAATAGCTCCCACGCTGCAAGAGTCCGGGTGCAGGGGAGCAACCCCTTCAGTGACATAGTGCACTTAGATTCCACAATACCATCTAGAAATGATGGTGATGTGATGTGGGAGGTCCTTCTGTATATGCTTTTATTGGTTGATGACTAAAACTGTTTCAGCCAATGGCTTAGCAGAGTAAAGCCAAGCAGGAAATTTGAACAGAGATATATACAGAGAGTAGGCAGGTGGCATCGAGGAGATGCCATGTAGCTGCTGAAGGAGAAAGATGCCAGAACATTATCGTTAAGCCACAGCCTTGTGGTGATATATGGATTAATAGAAATGGGTTAATTTAAAGTGTACGAGCTGGTTAGGAATATGCCTGGGCCATTGGCCAATCTGTGTTGTAATTAATGTAGTTTCTGTGTGATTATTTGGGTCTGGGCAACTGGGAAATGAGAGTGTGGTCTCTGTTTACAGTGAAGCTGATGGGAAAGGCTAACAACAGGGCAGGTGAGGTTGATCAGAAGAAAAAGGTGCCCTGCACTATGCCCAGTGACCTATGTCTTAGATTTCTATGGCTGTGAAAACACCACAAGCAAAGCAGCTTGGGGAGGAAAGGGTTTACTTGACTTACATTGAAGAAAACCAGGAAAGAGCTCAGGCAGGAACCTGGAGGCAGGAATGGAAGCAGAGACCATGGCGGAGTGCTGCTTACAGGTTTGCCTTCTGAGGCTTGCTCAACCCAGGACTACCTGCCCAAGGTTGGTATCACTCACCACAAGTTTGGTCCCTGATATATCAGTCATTAACAAAATGTCAGACTTGTCTAAAGGCCAATCAGATGGAGACATTCTCTCAATTGAGGTTCCCTCTTCCCAGCTATGTCTAGGTTTGTATCAAGTCGAAAAAAAAAAAAGCCAACCAGCTAGTTAGGAATACGCCAGAGTCATTGGCCTAAAAGTGTTGTAATTAATAAAGTTTCTGTGTGATTATTTGGGTCTGGGTGCCCAGAAAACAAACAAACAGTCTCTGTCAACAAATCCAGGCTTCAACTTCACAGCTTCATGTAGTAGCCTCTCTGGTCCTCATGTAGGGACACCCCTGCCATATGCCTAGCTTCAGTGTCTTTCCTTAGTTATAGAGAAAGGTTCCATAAAGCCTTTCTTGTATGTTTGACTCTAAAGTCAGAACAACATGGCTGAAATTGTGAAGTTCTGCTGCATGCTGGGGCAGAACATGGCCCCCTCATTCAAATACATTTTCACAAGCTTTCTGGTTTTGATGGTTTCCTTCACTGCTGAAAGTTGGCTGTCCTGGAATAACCAACTGTACCTGTAGACCAGGCTGACCTTGAACTCAGAGATCCACCTGATTCTGCATCCTGAGTGCTGAGACTTGTTTAGGAAGCCAGCTGTTTCTGTCATTTCTTACGTTTCTTCAGAAGTTGTTTGCTTTCATTTCCTGCTTACGCCATTAATATTATTTCCTTTTTGGGTCTCTGAGGGAGTTGAAGACTAGATAGTTATATTTATAGTTTCCTTGTTTACCAAATTCAGAAAGCAAATTATGATAGAAAATAAGTTAGGTACAAGACTTGCGACTCATCAAAATAAGATAAATAATAAAATATTTTCTCTAAATTTGTCAAATGCAAATGGACTAGAAATTGTTGATGTATTTATTACTTGTATATATTGCATATAATTTTTGTACTTATTGTATATGGTTTTTCTAATATTCACTATAACATTCTTTTTTATTTTAGACAAAAAAGGGGAAATATAGTGGTATATTATTTGTGTTTTAAAAATAAAGCTTGCCTGAAGATCAGAGAGTAAAGCAGCCTAGTCAGTCATACAGGCCAGAGGTTGCTGGCTCACACCTTTAATTCCAGGACTCGGGAGACAGAGGCAGAGGGATCTCTGTGGGTCCAAAGCTACCCTGGGCTACACAAGATAGATCCAGAAACAGATGCAGGGGGTAGTGATTCACACCTTTATTCCCAGTATTTGGGAGTCACACACTTTTAATCCCAGCACTAGGGAGGTGAAGCTAGGAGAAATATGGCTGGGCAGAGAGAGGAATTTAAAGAGGAAAAGATAGGAACTCAGTGGAGTATGGAATCTGAGGATTCGTGGAGACAGGATATCAAACTTTTCCATCCGAAGATTTGGAAGAGATAAAAGGTCTCTCTAGTGGTTGGCTGCTTTGCTTCTCTGATCTTTAGGTTGAGCCCCAGTATGTGTCTCTGGGTTCTTATTAATCATGCAACAGGTATGCCCTCCATTTCTGGATGGTAGTTCATTGCAGATGTACTCAAATTGACAACCAAGAATAGTCCTCACAGTTGTCCTCCTCCGAATCCATACATGCATGTGTGCGTACACACACATGTGCATACACACACGTGATACATTTTTTTTTTAAAATTGTGACACCTTCCTAATTTCCAAATGTACTGAATGGTTATATTAAGTATATCCCAAGCAGAAATAGCGTTATATTCTCCAAGCAGGAAGATCTGAAATTTTAACTTCATAAGATTAATATCTGAACCCCAATCTTTAGCTGGTGATCTGTGTGAACCTCAGGGTTGTGTGTGTGTGTGTATGTGTGTGTGTGATCTGTGTGGTCCTCAGGGTTGTGTGTGTGTGTGTATGTGTGTGTGTGATTTGTGTGGTACTCAGGGTTGTGTGTGGGGGGGTTATGTGTGTGTGATCTGTGTGATCCTCAGGTGTGTGTGTGTGTGTGTGTGTGTGTGTGTGTGTGTGTGGTATGCATGTATGCTGAAACTGTCCACCTTGTATTTTGAAGCTGTGTGTCTCATTGGGACCTAGGGTCACTGGTTAGGCTAGGATCTGCTTTTCCAGTGAGTGCTGGATGTGGAATGTAGGTCCTTGACTTTACCTGGAAAGCCCTTCCTCTGAGCCATCTCTCCAGTGAACCTCTTCTCATCTGCAATACCAGTGCCGATGAAGCCCTTTCCAGGATTGAGAAGAAGAACTATCTTGTTTACTGCTCGATCCTCAATGCCTACGTCGGCATCCAGCACACGGTAGGCGTTCACTGGCCAATTGTGACCTGTATGAATGAAATATAGCTATGGAAGTGGCTGTGATGCTTAGATATACGTCAAGTTGCCAGAGCGCAGACTCTCCTGGGAAGTCATAGTGAAGAATTATTTAGATCAGATTGGCCTGTGGCATGTTCATGTGTTCATGGCGGGCTGCCTTGCATGTAAGCCAGGTTCAAAGATCCACCTTGAATGTTGGCAGCATCTTTTCCTGGGTTGGGCCCCAGAAGTTTGTAAGAGTGGAGAACATTAGTTGAGCATATGCAGCAACCAGCAAGGGCGCATTTACAATCTCTGCTCCTGACTGTGAGGCGCTGGGACCAGTTGCTTGAGTTACTTCCCATCAGTGATGGGCCTGGAGTCGTAAACCAGATCGTCTTTTCTTTCCTTGGTTGCTATGAGACTAGGCCACAGATAAAGCCTTCTCCTGCTCATGACGGTGCTTCATTTGTTTCCTGGGATGAGAGATCTGCTAAGTGGATTCAAGAACGTTTTTGGAGGAGGAGCCGGCATTAACTCCTTAGTTAATCCTCAGATCCGTGCTTTACCAACCTAAGCAAGGCCCTAACCTTCCCCTGGGAAGTTTACTGAACCCATTTTGGTCATTTGTACTATGTGCATTTGTACTATGGAAATAACGACAGCGCGGCTCTCAGAGCCTTAGAGAACGAGACTGGTTGGTGCAGATATCGGTCTTAGAAAAAGACAGTGTCGAGAAACACTCATGCTGTCAAAGCCCCACCAGCCCACACATTATGAACGCAGTGCCCTTCTGAGTTCCATAAGCGAATGACCTCAGATCAGCTTGTGCAGGAGAAACCCCTTCTATGCAATCTGTGTTTAGGATGAACCTCCTTCATTCCCTTTGCATGGGCAGAGGAAAGAAAGAAAGGCACCCGGAGGAGGGAGGGTAGAGCGAGGATGGCTTTGAATACAACTCTAAAGTTGGGCTTAGTGGTACATTTGGGAGCCTGAGGCAGGGGTATCACCTCTTGTTCAAAGGCAGCCTGGGGTATATAATGAGTTCAAGGCCAAACTGGACTACATAGTGAGATTCCATAGCTGGAGAAGAGAAGAGAGAAGAGGAGAGGAAAGGAGAGGAGAGGAGAGGAGAGGAGAGGAGAGGAGAGGAGAGGAGAGGAGAGGAGGGGGGAGGGGAGGGGAGGGGAGCGGAGAAGAGAGGAGAGGAGAGGAGAGGGAAGGAGAGGGGAGGGGAGGAGGGGATGGGAGGAGAGGAGAGAAGAGGGAAAGGGGGAGGGGGAGGAAAAGAGAGGGAAGGGAAGGGGAGGGGAGGGGAGGGCAGGGGAGGGGAGAGGAGGGCAGGGGAGGGGAGAGGAGAGGAGAGGAGAGGAGAGGAGAGGAGAGGAGAGGAGAGGAGAGGAGAGGAGAGGAAAAGAAAGGAAAAGGGTCTGTCTGATTCTGGCTAGAACATGTACTAGTTTTTCTACCTGAAAAATCAAGACAGCACCTGTCTTAATTAATCACTATATATTATATATAATATATATATTATATGTTAATATATTCATCAGATAAACATGTACAACAATATGCATTACTTATAAATTTAAGAAACACCGCACACACTTTGTAAAAAGCTAGTGTTATGATTAGGATGTTGCATGCCTTAATTTACATAAAATGTTAAAGCTCACTGCCAGGCACCCTGCAAGCACCAACACAGGTACTTCCTTATCGTGAACACACGTGCATCCCACTGGTCCTGCTCCGCAGGAGAAGCCTGACTAACACCCCTGGAAGCTCCTTTATGCTTATGGTTAAGTTAATACTAAAATCACGGTGAGACTGAATTACCGGGAAGCAAAGCTGAGTGAGGGAATCTGCCTGCCTCGGTCTCTTTCCCACAGAGGTTGTTGCTTTGAAGGAAGCTTGCTGCTGCTCAGACAAGGAGCAAGATGCGACATGAGCCATCTTGCCTTCCAGCGACTCCTTAAAATGCTTGATATAAATTTCCAGCGCTCCAAAACAACTCTCTTGACCTCGGTGCTTTTTTGGACTCTGTTATTTCCAACTTAATCCTTTCATCCCACCCCACCCTGGATATATTTATAAGGCCTGAACTCAAGCCTGGCTTTCCTTTCTCGTCTGTCTGTGTATCTTAGTGACGGTCACATGCTCACTTGGAATGGGTGTCCTTCCCCACCTCCCTTTATCAGTACTTCATGAAATCAAGGGTAGAGTGTAAGCAATTTGTCTACAATACACACAAGCCCAAGGTGAAGCCAGGAACTTCCTTCCTATGATCTACACTTGGACATTTTAAAGGGAACATATGCTCCGCTTGTTCTGTATGACACAGAAAATATAAAACGGAACCCTGCAGAAATCCTTACGAAGCACCTTGACCGTCCCTGCCCGCATGGGGCCTTTGCCTGGCTTTAGTGTCCTGCACCCCTCTTGGCCCGGCCTGACCCTTTACCGGAAGCTTTCCCACCGTGGGAGCTCACAGTAAAGTCTACTTACTACACACAAATGGACTCTGCCTGCCACACGGCCTCCAAACCACTTAAGAAGTGCGGTTTTTATCATCTGGAGGGTTTACCCTGCATTCCCAATTAGACGGTAAAACAAGATGGACACATGTCTGTCTTCTCTGTAAACTGTGACGGTGCACACCAGCAGAGGTGGCCCCCAAAAAGGTCTGTGCATGAATGGCAACCGTCTCTATCCTGGAGTGGCTACTAATACTGACGCTGTGGTTGAATTGTGTTCTCTCTCAAGCACAGAAGGCATGCTCTTCCTTGAAGGGACGTGGTCCATACCTGGGACTTGCCAGTTGTATTGTTTTATCTCCGAGGCTTCTCTGAAAGACAGCACCAGGGAGTGATGTGTGAGCAAGTCCTTATTATGGAGATTTAGCCTGGTGCTAAACCCCAGACTCTCTCTGTTCAGCTTCCAGGGAGCACCAAGCCTCAGACAGTTCTTTTAATTGCATCTGGCAAAAGGAGTCCTCATAAAAATATACTAGCAAGCTATTAAAAATAACATCAAAATAGCAGGCAAAGGAGAAAGGAAAAAGGAGTGCCCCGAAGAAGGCTTAGCTCAAATACCAGTATGGAAAAGGAAGTCTATTCCGTTTTCTCCAAGCTTCTGTTAGTAACACTGGGGCCTTTAAAGACCGAGAGGTGGGAGGCGGAATGGCGGCTCAGGCCTGGCAGCTACGTTTATGTTTTCATACGTTTGAACGTTCTGAGCAATTTTTACAAGTTTGTGAATCGCCAGAATATGAGTATTTTTCTCTTCCCTTTATTATTTTTCTGTTTATTTATGTATCTATTTATTGTGCTGGGGATGGAACTCGGTGCTCTGTGGACATTAGGCAAGCATTCTTACCCCTACCCAGATGAGGTAATGTCTTAATGGTGACTCCTTGGGCCTGGGCTGGAACTCTGTTCTGTCATGTTTGCCTAACACACCTGGGGTCTGTATTCAATCCGCAGCACTGAGAGGAAAAAAAATAATTGAGTCTTCTCTGAATTTACCTTTCTATACATCTTTCTTTGGGGGAAAACCCGAAGCTTTCCCTGTATTCTCCACAGCGTAAGACAGGACTTCCCACCTGCTCATCGAGTTTAGCAGGTGAGATTAGAACACCCCTATTCCAAGTGTGTCTCCAGGTCTCCAGTTTTGAAGCTTTTTTTTTCTTATTTCATAGCAGAACAAAGCAAAAAAAAAAAAATCCCTCAGCCTTTTAATGGTCTCAAAGTTAACCCTCTCAAAAAATTAAAGGCATTTCCAAAATAAATGCAGACAACATCTAAAAGCTAACCTTATCTAATGACTCCAGGGCCCGTAGAACTTGACAAGGTTTCCAGAATCGCTCTTGAGAGCTTGAGGCATCTGCAGTCCTCACAGGAGAGGGGCTGCCAAGTTGTGGGAAAGCGTTAGCTCTTTACTTTGCCTCATTAAGGACACACCATTTCCCTCAGGTCCTACAAAACCCACCAGAAGCATTTAACTGGTTCTTGTGCTGAGAGACAGTCCTCTGCACAGTTAATTAAGAGCAGTACCTTTTCCAGGCTCAGAGAGTTTTGCACATTGCTCAGGAAGGTTCCTACAGAAAATAAAAATTAAAATATCAATCTGATATCAAACTATGGCCAGCACGTGGAATAAAGTTGTTGAAGAAGTTAGGCATCTTGTTAGTTAAACGAGATAAGGTTAGAGCAGAGTTATAGACCACCAATAGTTATTTCTAAGAAGCTGATTTGATGTGTCATCAAAATGGTCCTTCAGCCACGATCAGTAAATAATGACTGTCACTAGGATACTATTTATGTATCTGTTTATCACTGCCAAGGGAAGTCCTCCTGGGGATGCTGTGAGGGACCAGCATCAATCCAAGACGAAGACCAGGCATGCACAGCCGCTCACCCCAGGGGTGCTGAGTCATGACAGCACCCACTCAGTCCCCGCAGTCTCTGGGCCTTCACACAGCATCTCTTTCAGTGACTGTCACTGCACTCTTTGGTCATGTATGAATATTTGTGTAAACTCCTCAGGTGCTCCCTCAGGGTGAAAGGCCTAGCAAGGACTGATGCTCTGTCAGCTCTCCTGGAGAATGCAGAGAGGCTTATCCGTTTCGCTTGCAATGCCTTCCTCCGGCTACTTCCTCCTACAATAGGAAGGAAGAATTCTGTATGTCAGGAGGTGTTGCTAAATTTCTTTTCCTGAGGGAAACAACAATGTCTGTCCCTCTTTCTAAGGTCCCAGTGACAAAACAAGGCATGAATCTGTCAAAATTCAGTCTGGAGAACCAATGACTCAATCGAGCTTCCTCACAAGCATAGGCAAAGGGTTGTTTGCAGGAGTGTGGGGACCCTCAATCCCAATAAAAGGCCACAGCTGCAAAGCTGCCTAGACGGAGCTACTCCTAGCCTTCCCTGGCCACATACGGTGAAGGCGGTTTTGCAGAGTATGTGGTAGGAGCAGCTGGATACTCAGGTGAGGGTCAGTTCCTTAAGAGAGTGAAAGGCAAGAAGAAGCCGAGCTAGGACGATTCTTTCGCGAGGGACCTCCTCGGGACAGCAGTGGTGTGGCTCAGAGGCTATGCCGTTTTCCTCAGAGGCCCCTGTGCCTCTAACATTTTGCCTCTGTCCTGAGGCCCACGATTCTGCTTGTGGTCAAAACTTTCAAACACACAGATGGAAAACTTTTCTTCCTTTCCTTCCTCAGCTGATGGCGGGCGTCCTCCCTCTGAGCCTGACCTGCAGTGATCTCTCCCTTGCCCACTAAACTCCAGTTTCTCCCGTGGGTCCAAATCTCAGGTTTTGGCATGAGACACCCGGCTGACTCACTCCTTCCCTAATCTCAGGACTGGGTTAAAGGCACACATATTTATTTTGTAGACACAGATGCCAGGCTCAGTGTGTCCCCTGTCATTACGGAATACTGCCTGCTTCCTTCACTAACTTACCAATGTCAAGACAGAGCGATTTTTTTTTTCTGTTTCCATCATCAAACCTGCAGTGCCTAGCAACAAGAACAAGATAAACCCTTTATAATTATCGGGCACTTCCCCTTTATTACAATCGTTAGTCATCAGGTTTGAACTTACATTATTGTGAGATTCCTTACCCCCGCAACTGAGAGGAGGGGAAATCAATCTGTTCTTCTAAAGGGTTAATGTGATTTCTCCAACAGAATAATTGGATCTGGAAAACAGTGGTCAAATCTGGAATAATAATAAACCACCACCACAACAACAACAAAAAACAAAAACAACCCAATTGGATTGGAAGCTAAAACGCACAGCTCAAGTTCAGACAGAGGTTATAGAAGGTTCCTCACCGGTGTGGTGGGTCTGACTTGCATGACCGTGCACACGGTTCAGGAATGAAGAATCACGCTTTTAAAACTCGTTTTACCTGCTCACAAGGCCTCTCCTTCCATCAGTAGGAGTCAAGCTTAATCTTTGCGCTTATGCAATCGTCTTTTGGTTCAGGCCAGACTTTCTTCTGACAGCCTTTCGGATACTGTAGGATTCACACTTCTCCCAGTATTACCTCTAGGGGCTGTAGGATTTACAGAAACAGATGGGGCTCATCAACACGGTAGACATAGATGCACGGTGTTGGGCAAACAACACCCCATTAAGCACCCTGGGACCCGGAAGGTGGACTTCCAGATCCTCTTTGGGGAAGGGTTTCCGTTTGCTCCCACGGCAGCTCACAAACAGTAGTTCCCTCACCGTGCTGAGTCATCGCTTCTGCAATGAGGAACGTAGGTGTGGTCTCAGTCAACAGCCTCCCACAGTGACAGTGCATTCACCGAGGAGTTTCAGGGCTTACAAGAGGAAGTCAGGGCAAAGTAGATGTCCTGTCCTCCCCTTTTCTTCAGTTTAGGAGGACTGTCTGGACCTCCTCATTTGGTTCTTACATCTCACAAACAAGATCACACCAGGAGCCTGCCATGCACTCGGTATTCTCTGGGGATTTTACAACTGTCCCAACTTTCAAAAAGCTGCTGAGAGTTGACAACTAAGAACAAAATAAGTAAGCATGGGATGAAATGGTGATGTGGAATTTCCCTCTGTATGCTGTGAATGTTTTATTACCATTGGTTAATAAAGAAGCTGCTTTGGACCTATGTCAGGGCAGAATAAAGCCAGGCAGGAAATCCAAACAGAGATATAGAGAGAAAGTAGGCAGAGGGAAGGAGATGCCATGTAGCTGCCAAAGGAGACAGACGCCAGATCCTGACCAGTAAGCCATAGCCTCGTGCCAATACATAGATGAACAGAAATGGGTTCAAGATATAAGAGCTAACTAGAAAGGTGCCTAAACTATTGGCTGAACAGTGTTGTAAATAATATAGTTTCTGTGTGATTATTTGGGTCTGAGCAGTCTCCACCTACAAAGTGGGGACCCAATCCTTTGGTTCTTTCCAACACCTCACAGAAGCATTGTCTAGCCAAGGAGGTGACCGTCTGAACTTCACTCAGGTGTAGGCATGAAGATGACCATGCCGTTATGCAGCATTACCTAGCATGTTCTTCACCAACCCATCGCCCTGCCACGCCCCCTGCTTTATTTGGAAGGGACTCCAGGCTCTTCTTTTATCCACTGGTCACAGCCTCCGGTTGACTTGCCTGCTCTGTGCTGTTTTCTTCAGGGAGCCCTCTGTGCAGCAGAGGCCGGAGCCCAGTTCTCCACTGCCTGTGAAACGGAAAGCAGATGTCTACTCCCCAACTCTGCCTCGTCTCGGGGAGCTGGAGCCCTGCTGGTTCAGTGGAGGGGTTCCTCTCCCCACCCCCTGTTTTGTTCCTTTTTTCTTTTATTGTTTTTATTGTGCTATGCATTTTTCTCTGCTCCCTTCCCTTCCTTCCCTCTCCCCTGCCCCCCATGCTCCCAAATTTACTCAGGAGATCTTGTCTTTTTCTACTTCCCACATAGATTAGATCCAGTCTCTTTGTCATCTAGGTTCTCTGGGGTTGTGGGTTGCAGGCTGGTTTTTCTTCGCTTTATGTCTAAAAGCCACTTATGAGTGAGTACAGATGATATTTGTCTTTCTGGGTCTGGGTTCCTCTTAACCTGGGAAGTGTTTGCCTGGACTACTTTACTTTGATTTCCCTTCTCTCCTGCTTCCCCTTCCAGCAAATCTGCCTCCTATGGCGAAAAGGTTTGCAATAAGGAGCCAGGCAGGAAACATAAAACCCATAGATGCTGATTACACACCCTCCTGTTTTAACCTGAACTAAACCTTCCACTAAGTAGTTCAGGAACAACACACAGTGAAGAATGTCCTAAATGCAATATGAGATTTATTCTTGGTTGCTAAGAAATAAAAAACACTGTTGAAACAGCAAGAGTTTATAAAGCAAGAACAATTAAGACAAAACATTTATTTTTAAACCAGACTAACTATAATTAATTTTCTCTTGAGAGACAAATGTGCTCTCAAGAACACCTTTAGGTTCATGATTAAGTCAAATTAAAATTACATATCAAATCACAAAATGCTTTTTAATTTAAACAGTCCATGTTTAATAATAAAAGAAACCTCTAAAATATTAAAACATTTTAAGACTCAACTATTACTAAATCCTCAGAGCAGAGTAAATCAGCAATAGAAAATAAAATGCTTTGTTAAATTATTTTCTTCTAACTGGATAATTTCTAATTATATAATTGGCAGATTAATAGTTTACAACAAATCATTATGCTTTGTATTTTTATGAAATACTTTACAAGGGGAGCTAAATTAGGGATAATAAGTTAAATAAATATGCTACTTAAAACTGAACTGTAGAAAAACTGACATAGTGTTAAAATCTCACTCAGTGACTATTTTTAGATGTTGGTTAGGTAATTTACTATTATTTAATATAAATGTAATATTTAGATAAAACTTTCTCTAATAGTTTTATTAAAAATTTTAGAGAAGAAAAAATTGGAGGAAGACAACTAAATATCACAATGTGCTGAAAATAAAATTTAGCAAAATTAGATTAAAAGCTGAGCTGTTGTAATTTAAAAAAACAGGAACCCTAATTTTCTTTTTGATAACTCTATATGCATCTTCAGTTGGCTCGAGAGTTAACCGTATTCAAATATAAACATGAGTTTCAGCGGTGTTTCCATCCTGTGTCTTCCCACTGAACACGCACACACGTATCACCAGAAGGACCTGTATCTCCTGGTCACAGATGACAGGAAGCCCTGCAGAGTACTGGCTTTTCATCTGACTTAACTTGACAAGTAACTTGAAAGCAGCAGAGATATATTGTGCATTGTCTTGGTGCACAGGCAGGTTAGAATAAAAACAAGTTATTTTTGTTTCTTAGACTATATGGATAAAGTAAAATATTCTAGAACATGATCTGAACTTAAAAACAAAGAAAATAGAAACCAGCAATTTCATGCGTGTGAGTCAGCCGGCTGAGGAGTTCTTTCACACAGACCTGTGTCCCTTTGAAGTACAAAGCCTCTGAGCAGTTTTCCTCTCCCCAAACCTGCTAAGCGCTCGCAGTTTTACTTAGTCATTATTTACCAGGGAGCCTTGCTATTCAGATCAAAGGCTGTTGCAACTAAGAAAGGATTATTAGGTTTTCTCTTTCCTTATTTAATTGATACTTTCCTTTTACATTCCTTATGTAATAAGATACAGCAGGAAAAGTTCCTACTCCGCAGATGTATAATACACGACTATTTAGGTGACAAAGCACTAATAAAGTTTTCAAGGTCTGCTAAAGAATTGTGAAGTTCATCGTTCATATCGTGACTTCTAAGGAACTTTTTAAGGGTGCCTATAGCTTCGATTGCGTCATTTTTGGATGGTAAGGGCGGGTCTGCTTCTAGAGCTCCGCTGTCCTCCTCCTCTTCATCAGAAGCATAAAAACCAGTTTCACCTTGTTTACTTTCATTGGTACACTCTGCATCATCATTTGTGGTGGCTTCACAGGTCTCCAGATCCTCGTCCAGGGCAGCATACTCCTCTATGGACAAACCTTCAGGAAGCTCCACCCCTGCTCCCAGAGCAGGGGCGGCCAGGTCAAGAGCAGCAGCGTCACTCTCTGCCTTTGGCAAGTCTGTTTCCAGCGTTGGAGACCTGAATCCTGCTTCTTCATAGCTTTTCAGAATGGTCTCTGGGGTTACAGCTCTCCAACACAGATGCAATGTATCAACCGCGTCTAGTAGAGAAAATGTAAATTCTTTGCTACTTTCAACAGAACTTAAAAATTTCTTGATAAGACAGTGCCGATATTTGATTTTCAGGCTTTTAATAACACCTTGTTTCATAGCGACAAGCCCGGAAGATAGGCATGATGGGAAGATTGCTAACTCAATGGACTTTAGGTTTTTCACCTCTGGATGTGCTGGGCAAGAATCAACAAAAATCACCACTCTTCGTTGCTGGGCTTGAAATTTCTCATCAAGCTGATGCATCCACTGTTCGAATATGGCTGCAGTCATCCATGCCGTTCTGTTCGCTTCATAATACACAGGCAGGGACTTTATGCCTTTGAAACAACGCGGAGTTCGGTTTTTCCCAATAATGAGCAAAGGAAGCTTCTCTGAGCCGTCCATGTTTGTTCCGACTGCAAGCGTTATCCTGTCTTTGCACAGCTTTCCGACTGAGCAAGTCTCTCCTTTATATGCAAATGTGTTTGTAGGTAGCATTCGATAAAGCAGTCCGGTCTCTTTAATACTGAAAACATTCTTAGGATGATAATCATTTAAGTAATAAGGCAGCACATTTTGGTACCAGACAACGGCAGGGTCTGTAGATATACCGGAGGCTTCTACAGACTGTGCTCTGAAAACTAAGCCGTACCTGGACTTGAAACGATCCAACCAACCATTGCTGCACTTAAAGTCATTATGTCCCAGCTTCTGAGCAAAATCGTTAGCTTTTAGGCGTAACATCGGCCCGTTAACGGGAACATTGAGACACTGGGCAATCCGATACCACCTCATCAGTGCCTCTTCCAGATCCGTATAAAATGCCGTTCTCAGTCTTTTTCTCTTCGGATCAAATCTCAGAGACTCAAAGGCTTCCAGAACTTTGTCTTTGTTTTTCATAATGGAAGACAAAGAATTTTTCTTTATTCCGTATTCAGCTGCAATCTCGGCCTTTTTCTTGCCACTCTCCACTGCATTTATGATGTCAATCTTTTCCTCGATGGACAGACTCTTCTTTTTCTTCCCAGCCACTGGCTGAGTCACGGCATCCACAGGGGCCTCGGCCATCTCAGCCCCCTCTCTGAGCTCCTGGTACAAGTTTCTGCAACCAGTTTTGGTTTTCAGAGCAATGTGGACCAAGGCTTTCTATCTATCATTTCCTGTATTAAAGCTGGTAAGTATCAGTAGTCTAACTCTTTAGGAAACTGACAACTAGAGGTATCTTGCAAAGTCTGAAGCAAAGTCTATATGCGATTAAGAGGCGCCTCCTTCCTAGGGTCTTGTGCGGCTCAATTTATAGTTCTTCGGAGTTCCAGAAGTCAAGCTAAAATAAGAATCTCATTATGTCAAACCTGCCCGGTCCTGCTAATGTATTTTTGGAGCTGCAATCCTTTAAGACGCTCCATTTTATCCATGCATGCTTCAACCTTTTAGTAGCTCTCCACAGAGAACAGAGGGCCTCAGAGAGAAGAAACAGATTTTCCAAAGTGTCCGTACAAAACATCACCTGTTAAGTTCATGTTTCTTCAAAGTTACAGGGGAAAGTGGCATGCTTCTACTTCTTTCTTGAAAATGACAGGAGGAAAGGTAGCATTTTAGCCGTCTGCCAACGGAACATCAATAGAATACAACACCCTGAACGACAGTGAAACGGACGGGAAGAAGTTTCTGAAAAGGCAGCAACCAAAGCTTTCAGGTGAACGCTGACCTCCTCAACGTCCTCCATTAGAAGGTCTCCAGCTCTGCTTTGTGGGTTTGGAGCCTCCCTGTGCTTTTCGGCTTTGAAAATGTGTGCTTGCCAAAATTAAAGAACTAAAAATGATCCTGGATAGTTCATCGGGCGACTATTTTCTACATGAGGTCACAGACTATAACCTCTGGCTCTTCTAAAAGCAAAACCAGACGGTCGTCATGAGCTCAATTTTTAATAGCACATGGGAGACAGACTTCTTCATAGGAGTCTGCTTGATTGAAATACTCAAATCAGGTGGTTGATAATTCCATTAAAAATTCTAAACTCCATTCTCACTCAGTATTACTTGAGAATATGCATCATAATAAATACATTATTAGGAGAATATAATGTAGAAAATGATCTCAACTAAATAGGAAGTAGGGTGACCATGGTTCTTACCCTCTCAGGGCCTCTACTGTCTGTGTGTGGAAAAGTGACTTGCCATAGTACAAAGACATGGGCTTTGGTGCAAGGTGAGGAATGACTGCCATTTAGTACTTAGTGGTTCTGAGTCACCTAACGTAAAAACTTCAGTTCTTTATCTGTAAAGGGGGAGAAACTGCAGAACTGGCTTAATAGAGTTGCTGCACACTCAGCAAAACCCAGTGAGAGCACAAGAGGCATTAGTGTAACACACACACACGCATGCACGCACACACACACATGCACACACACATACACACACGCACATACGCACACACGCGCGCACACACACACATACACACATGCACATACGCACACACGCACACACGCGTGCACACACACGCATGCACACACACACACACACACACACACACACACACACACTATCAGGTTTCTGTAGAAGAATAGACCATCATGAATGCTGTGAACTCCCGTAGCATCACTGCATGACTTCCAGGGAAAGCTCGGCTTTCTAAGTAGACAGGACTTGACCATGTGACTTAGTTCCCTCAATCCCTAGCACATTGTTCATTTATGTGGGGAATACTTGCATATTTTCTTAAAAATTTGTAGACTATCTTTTATGTAAATATTTTGTTCTTATTAGTTTGATATTAGCGTTTAGAAAACATCTCCCTCCCTCCCATCTTATTTTGTCAAAAAATAAGCAAGGGCTGCAGAAATGATAAGTTGAATTTTTTCTTTGTTCATCCTAACTGACACAATTAAAAAATAGATTGAAAATCTCTAATCTCCAAATTGTAATTTCTTATTTTTTTTTTTGAGATAGGGTTTCTCTGTGTAGCCTTGACTGTCCTGGAACTCACTCTATAGACCAGGCTGCTCACAGACTCACAGAGATCTGCCTGCCTCTGCCTCCTGAGTGCTGGGTTAAAGGAGTGTACCACCACCACCAGGCTAATATCTTCAAATCTTAAATCCAGTGGATTTATGGATTAAGGATGTTCAATATTCCAAATAAAAGGCTCACAATCTGAATTACTTGTGTGAAGCACTTTAGATAATGAACACTAAGCCCGTACACACAGTCATAGAGACAATGTCATCTTGATCAATATCTTTATTTAGGAAGATATACAACTTGCCTTTTGCATCAACAGTATCATTTCCTTCAACAACAAAAGTCAAATTTCCATAGTAATATACAACAAATTCCTAAAACAATCAAATATGTGATGTGAACTAGACGAACTAGACCTTTCCCCTAGAAAGGTATAAACATCAGAACATCAGTACTGCCCAGTTAATAAGGGATGCTGTCCAGCCTTCCATAGTACTGCCCAGTTAATAAGGGATGCTGTCCAGTCTTCCACAGACTATTGGTGGCGCTGGCTGTTCAAGGAGTCATGGCAGTAACTAATATTTACTGAAAATGCTTATGCTTTCAATAAGCTCAGTGTTCATATCCGCCTTGAACACGTTAAGCCGAACAATGCTGTCCAACGAGTTAGAAATATTTTCTCAACAGTTGGCCTAAGAAATAGGCCTTTCCCTAAAGAATCCTATGAGAGATAAATAATATTAGTCTTCTTTTATATTCTTGGTTTTGCCGATGAGAAGTGCAGCATCTGGTGTTTTCCGAGAACTGTGCATAGGTTGTTAGGAGGTACATCAATCGGTGCAAAGCGTATGGAGGGCAAATTAGCAACCCAAAAGGAAAAACTTTAAAATGTCTAAAATTTCTTAATCTAGAAAGTCTGTATCTATAATTCTGTCTGGAATTGGAGTTACAGGTAGTTGTGAGCCACGTGGGTGCTGGGAGCTGAACCTTTACAAGTCACCAGAGCAGTAAGCTCTCCAAACCAACGGGCTCTTCGCAGTCCAGCAACCATTCGTTATCTCATAGTCTGTGGGTCAGACGTCCAGGGAACTCAACCGGGTCTTTAGGGTCTCACAGAGCAGACGCCAGGATGCCAATCTCTTATCAAGAGGCTCTGAGAAGGAACAACCAAGTCTCACTGAGGTTGTTCGCGGCTTAACTCCTTGCTGTGAAAGACTGAAGCCCTGGCACTTGGTGGCATTTGGTGGCTGCGCCAGGGATCATTCTCCACACTCAGAGCCGTCTGCCATGTCCTTGTCACAACAGAGAATCTCCCTCCTGTCCAGGCTCTTGTACACTCTGACTTTGACTTCCTCTTCTCACTGCTTTTAAAGGGTTTGTGTGGTCACGTTGTTAGGTCACCCAGATTAGCTCCCTTTTTAGTAACTCAAAGCCAACTAATTAGCTACCTTAACCACACCTGTAAAAATCCCACTGCAGGTAATGATTATGGGAGTGTTATCCCGTCATGTTTATAGGAAGGGAATAATGCAAGGTGGAAGTCATTGGTGGTCAGCCTAGATTCTCCATGGTACATAATATTCTTTGGGCTATATATTATATCAGAACTGGAAAAATCTAAAGATACAACAAAAAGGTTAATTAAATAAATTAAGAACATCTATATATTGAAATACTACTATACCATTGAACCATTGAATGATCTTTTTTTTTTTTTTTTTGGCTAACCCCAAACTCCAGTTTCGGCCTCCTCTATAGTTGAGATTACTGGTATATGTTGGGCCAAAAATATTTCAGGGCCTGTACCTCGAGGCCTGTAGGACAGAGAAAAGCCTCTCATTGGCTGGAGGTGTCCTTACATCACAGGGTGGTGCTTAACCTTTATAAGCAGACACTCACAGCAATAAACTGAGTTTCTGCTTTGGCTTGACTCCCTGTCATGTCTGACTGGGGCTGTGGAAAGGGCAGGTAGCACACTCACCTTTCCCTGGGGAGTGAGGAGGCTAAGGAAGCCTAGCAGGCATAAACCATCACCCTGGCTGGAAGGATCATAACTAATGACATGAAGACAATTCTATGACATAAGTTAAGCAACAGAATATGAATCTACATGCCTGAAAATACTGAAAATTACATCAGTCCGGCCATTCATAGATTCTTAATATCAACTGTCAAATAAATGAAGGGAAATACGAATGAAAAGACATCCGGCAGAAATGCTGAGTGTTCCTGCTAGTAAGTGAATAGAAGGTTCAGCCTCCCCACCCACATTTCCTCCCTTCTTTTTTTAAATTCTAACATTCTCTCTGTACCAGACTGTGAGAGAGAACTGAGCACAGGGAGACATGACACTGGTGTCTTCCCATTCAGAAAATCTGGGGAGCCGTAAATGACTCTGGTCTTAACAGCAGTTCACAGCTCTCTGCAGAGGCCCAGCCACTGCCCACAGAGAAAGAGCCCCGCTTTTGTCTTTCACTACCAGACAGCAACAAAGCCCACTTACACCTGCTCATGTCACAGGTCTATATAGTAGCAGTTGCTGGTCTCCTGGAAGTTTCCTGGTATGCAACACGTTACATACATATGTCTACAACCCAAGTAGTGTGAACTCCCTGATGGTTACAAAAGAATAAATATGACCAAAGTTCAGTCTGCCAAAAAGGACAAGGGAGCCAATGAGATGGCTCAGCAGCAAAAGTACTTGCAGTACCAGTCCAATAACATAATTTAAGTTGGTTCTTTTGGGGGGAGTGGGATGGGGGGCTAAGGAAACAGATACAAAGAGTCAGTCGTGTAAGGCTGGCCAACAGGGGTTCGAATTAAGGGCTGTGGTAAAGAGGTGGCAAAAACGAACTCCTACAGGGTGGACAAATAAGTTTCTAAGGGAAGCAAGAGCTGAGTTCAGTGCCAAGGATGAATAGGAAAGGCGTGAAGACATTTCTGCAGAGAAGATGAGACAGTGAAAACAGACATGTGCTGCCACCGCCCCGCATAGACGAGCACTCCTACTCCAGATATATGGATTTGTGATTTGGTTGGAGGGACTCCCTAACAGAAAGCAAGACTGGGGCCAAACCTGGCAAGCCTTGCACAGCAGGGTAGGGAGATCAAATGTATTCAGAACGTCACCGAGGCCAACCAGAGACTTAGAGCGTGAAAGTAACAATCATACAAGAAGGTTTCCGTCATCAATAACAACAAATGATATCATGAAATCATACACGAATAGATAACACCACTAGACTCATCTGGTGTACTTTATGCATGACTGAGGGAAGTGGAAGACATACCTATGAGAAAGCTTCTGGAAAGTCTAACACCTTCACACTCCAGCCTGTCCATCTGGGAGCTTCTCAGTGTGCCCTGTCACCCAGCACCCTCTATTAAGGAACTTCTCTCCTGAAGGCGACACTGTGTGATCCACGGAGAGAAGGCTGCTGGTGCAGAGTGCTGGAATTCCTGACCTATTATGGGAATTCTCAGACAAGATCTGGATGTAGCAATTTCTTCTCTTGAGAGAATAGCATGGATAAGCGTTATGCAACATTCAAGATCTAAATCTGATAGACACTTATTTAATGCAAAATGGAACAAAAGCATCAGCCACTCATCTCTTCTCTTCTTCCTGATTACACAATGAAAGACGGGCAGCCTACCGAAGTACTCCACAAGCCCAGGGAATAGAGAGCATCTCACTTTGCAAAGGCGAATAAATCACCTCCATGTTGGGATCAGCGATCCGTTTGTGACAGCAAACTTTTTCATCTTATCTCTCTGATCAGTAGAAAGGGATGAGGGGAATCTGTTCTTCCTAAGAAGAAAGGGCAGACAGAAGTCTTTGAGGCAAAAAGGGGAAAAATTGGAAAAAAAGGAGTGAAAGAAAACAGGAAGAAAAAGGGAGGGAGAGGAAAATAAAGTCTCCACTTCCGTAGACATAGATTTAAAAGCTTTTTAGTTGGTATAAAAGAATTGATCTCAGTAACACAAAAAGAAAGGGGAAAAGGGAGTGAATAAATTTCCCTAGATCCACAGGACACAAACTTCTGCTTTCTTTGGCCCAAATGATGTACAGAAGGTTCTTGTTTGTTTGTTTTGCTTTGGGTTCTTGCAATTTTCCATCATTAACTGAGGCAGATTCCAGGGTTTTCTTAGGGTGGGTTCACGTTTCTATTTCCTTTGGGGTAGTAGAAATCATGGAACGATTAATTAATCGCATCCTATTCCTGCTCATGACAATATTATGGATAAGGACTAATCATGCAGAGTACCGGCACCTCACTGCATTGATGGTTATGTAGAATAACAAACTAACAGTATCGTTATCAAGGAGAAATGAGCATTAGTTCCAAGTCCGTCAGAATCAACATAAGAATTATCAGTAGTTCCCAAAGATACTATACCACTAAAGTAGACATAACCAATACAAATGCCAAGTATCCCCAAACTCATAGACACCCTCAGAGGCCCTTAGTACTATTAAGTTCTATTAAGTACTAACTGTCCACACCATTCACAAATGGGCATTCGGAGACAGGATTTTCAAATCACTCTTCAGAAGCTCTGGAGATAGATAACATTTGTACTTAACTGAAAGTCCTATTGAGTTCCTATGCAATGAGATCAGGAGTTAGCTAGATTGGGGGCCCTTTCTAAAAACGGAGAAGACTAAAGGGTTCCAACTCAGGAGGATGGCTTTGAGTAGGAAAATTCACAATACATTGCAGAATAGCTACGGTTTAAGTAATTTGGTATCTAAAAATTCTCACTATGTTTGGGAATGTCAGCATTATTTTTGTAAGGGTAGATATGCTAGAAATCTAAGACAACACCTTAATTAGGTTAGAAGAGTATGCAGTGTATTGTGTAAATGTTTACAGTGTCATTTTTAACAAGCCTGGGGAAGACACCGTAAGGAGAGAGAGAGAGAGAGAGAGAGAGAGAGAGAGAGAGAGAGAGAGAGAGAGAGAGGCTGAAACTCCTTGGAAACGAGAGTCACCTTCTTTCCTGTTGGTCCTGGGGAGGGAGGACTCTTGCAGCTATCCCCCAAAGACAGGTAGGAGACGACCAAGAAGTGCTCTGGGAGAAGGGACGGTTGAGCGGTTTCTGTGGACAGGACGGAGGCGATCTACTTAAGAGGTGGTGCGGATAAGAGGAAAGCAGAACTCGGTGGCCGGTAAAAGAGAAGCAGCAAAGCAAAGAACTAGGGGCCGACTGTCAGAGAGCGAGCCGGACGGGGAGAGCACAGAAACAAAGCTGTCATCGTGCGCTCACGGATGCGGGTCTTTCTGCAGGGACCGTCAGGAATGCGGTGGTCGCGGGGGAAAGCGAAGGGTCAGGCTTCCGCGCTGTCCTGGGCTGGATACTCATCTCCGCTCCATCTCTACCTCCTCCGCTCCGGTGTCTGGCAAAGCTTATGCTCTTCGGTAGCGGCGTGGCGGTGAGATACGTCCACCTTCACCCTCCGGGCACCGGGTGTGAGTGTGGGAAGAGGCTAGGGCACTCCTGATGGAAGCGCTGCGTCTCCTGCACTCGAACCAGGCGCTGCACTCCACGCCGCCGTCCGGTTACCCCGGCAACGGCCCGTGCGGATTCCCGGATGTAGTCACCCGGGCCGCAGCCCGGGGCGGAGCTGGGAGGACCCAGCCCCTGGGGAGACGCGCGCGCACCATCGAGACGTGGCGGTGCCCGGCTCGGCTTCTGGAGAGAGCGAGAGGAGAGAGGCGATCCTCGGCCCAAGACCCCGCACTTCCGGTCCTCTCACTTCCGGCTCCGAGGCTGCGGTGCAGGCGCCGGAGGCCGGAGTGAGAGGTCGCGGGTGCAAGAGTCCTCGGCAGGCGGTCGCCGAGAGCCTTTGACAGCTGCAGCCGAGGTGCGTGGGGGAAGGGACGGAGGACAAGCTCCGGGTCGTGCTTCCGCTCACGTCTGCTCCGGGCCGACCGGATTCCCGAGGGCTGCAACCGGGAGTGCCCGCGACCGAGCGCTGCCGGCTTCCCGGCTGCTGACAGACAGGTGAGGGCGGAGCCGCGGCGGGAAGGATGGGGTTGAGGTGGCGTCGCCTCCGGTTGCACGCTGCACACTCGCTCTGGGGCATTCCCACCCCCTGGGAGCCGTCAGGTCCGCCCCTGGGTCCCCCCTGTCCCGCTGACTGTGTCCTGGGGTGAAGGGGGCAGCACCGGCCCCTGGGGCGGCACCCGCTCCGCTCTGCAGGCTGTGGGTGGGAAGAGGTGGCAGAGTGGACTCTGTCCGAGTGGGCCGCCTTGCTGTCCCCCACTTCCTCTCTCCCGCTGCGGGAGGAAGGGAGGTAGCCACAGCCCCTCGGAGAGGTCGCCTGACCCTGGTGCAGACAGGCGTCCTGCCTGAAATGTCCCAAGCCCGAGTGCTGGCCAGGGCGCCCAAGGAATGCCGAAGTTTGGAGAAGGAAATTGTGGCCCTGCCTTCTGCTGCGTTCCTCATTGCCAAGTTACTACTCTTTACGTGACTCGGAAAGGAAGCTTTTTTTTTTTTTAAGTGTTTAGATTCTAGACTTTCTTCCTTTTTATTGCTTCCTTGGCTTTGTTCTTATCTTCCTCATGATCCCTCGGATCTGAAGAAGTTTGTACTTTACACTTCCTGCAGATCCTTTAAGCCACCCTCTCAGGATTTTGTTCGTCATTCCTTTATTTTTTCCTGAACTATACTTACTTGGTTCTTATCTGATCAGAAAAAAAATTAGGAATGAAAGAATTTCAGGGCATTTTATCAACACGTTGCTTTCACAATTGCGAGGGTGTGTTCACATTTGCCATTTAATTAACTTCGTTGACAAAGGAAGGTGCACCAGAGTGATGACGTTGGTTAGTTCTCTGGAGGCTGCAGGAATTGGCCATTTCGTTGTTGCTCTTTTACAGCAAGTACTACGACTATTGCACTTTCCTTCTGGCTGTTCTCCTTTCATTTGCTTTTACCTTTCGTTTTTCTTGTTCAGCAAGATCAATTCTGTCTCCTAACTACAAAGTCTAACACTTAGTGTGTAGGAAAACAGCGTATTTCCATTTGTATTTTCTGAATGAAAGGCTCTGCCTGAATGAAAGGCTCTGAGCTATTTTATTTCCATTTTGATAAAATGTTACTTTTCTTGCATGATCCTTGCCTTCATCCTGGATTGGGGCCTCCAGGTACCAGTGATTGTCTATCCCCACCCCAAGAATTATGTTCAAAGTTTGTGTGTGTGTGTGTGTGTGTGTGTGTGTGTGTGTTCTGGGCAATTGCATTCTTTTATCAAATTCTTAAAAGACATTTATATCCCGCAAAATTTAAAAGCACTGGTTTAGTGTCTCGTTAAAGCTAATGGAACCAGTTATTCGTGGAACTGTTTTCCCAAATTGCAAACGGCTTTTAGGGGGGCGGGCGGGGGAAGTAGAGTAGAGTGCAGAGATTATGGTGCTGAACTGAAATCTCACTATGTCAAAACTGCCGTGTTTCTAAATTCCTTCCCGGACCTATAGAAGGAAGCAGGTTGGTTCCTGATTTGTGGTTTTGAGGTTTCTTTTTGGGGATAACTGGCTGTGCCCATTGCTTTGCTAATACAGAGCATTTATAAACTGATGTGTCCACCACTCTTTAATGCATCCTAAGTGTCACCAGCCCTCTGGGTGCAACTCAGAATACAGCATCGAAATGATAGCTGTCCTTTGCTTCCGACGCCTGTTTTAGCTGGAGATGTCTGTCTTGGGCATGGGCCTCCTGTAGGAAGGGCGGATAAGATGTATTCCATTTGGCTGTGGCAACGTTCCACACTCCTTTCTCTTCATTCTTTGTCATACATGTAAATTATTATTTCTTGTAAATGAGGATCTCTCCAAGCTTAATGTAAGTCTTGGGGTGCATATTTCCTTACTGATTTGATTGTGAAGAGTTTGGAAGTTGAAGTTGTGAAGTTTTGAAGCTCACTTCCTACAACGCTACCTGCACAGCTCGTCATGAATGGTCTAAAGGAAGCAATTTCTTCACTTCAAACAAAGCCCTGATTTTCCCTCAGTGTAGTGTCCTCACTTGGAGCAATCAATGCTAAGCTAGTTGCTTGTCGTTAAGATAAGGGTAGGTTTAAAAGATACATCCTGACTAGCACCACAATGGGAGGCACATTTATTTGCTTACGATGTACGTGATGCCTGGTGCTGTCAGGATCATCTCATCCTTTTAGCAACCTTATACGGTCATACCCCCCCACCATTTATAGATCAGCGGTTCTTAGTCTGTGGGTCACGACCCCTTCACAGGGGTCACCTAAGGCCATTGGAAAACACAGATGTTTGCATTAACATTCATAACAGCAACATTACAATTATGAGGCAGAAATGAGTGTAATTTTTGCACGAGAACTGTGAAAAGGTCGCAGCTCCTGATTGTCACCGTGACTGCGCTGTTGCGGCTCCTGATTGTCACCGTGACTGCGCCGTTGCAGCTCCTGATTGTCACCGTGACTGCGCCGTTGCAGCTCCTGATTGTCACTGTGACTGCGCCGTTGCAGCTCCTGATTGTCACTGTGACTGCGCCGTTGCTGCTGTCCTTCATGACGGTCTCACCTTGTCAGATTTGTTCACTGCGGACTTGCTCTTTCGACGCCCTTCCCTTTGAACAGGGCCTTTTACAGGAGAGCTTTCTGTGCCGCAAAGACACAGTGGGGAGAGGGGGTCTTCATCTAAACTTTGGAAATAGTTTGTAAAGGGGATATTTCTCTTCTATTTACTGCTTCATTTAATCATTTATATCAAATTTATTTATATTGTTATTTAAAATTATATGTGTGTGTATGGGCATGTTCACATGAGTGCAGCACAGGTGCCCATGGACTTGAGTGACCGCAGAGCTGGAGTTACAGGTGGTTGTAAGCGCCCTGTCATAGGTGTTGGGGACCAGTGTCCAGTCCTGTGTGAGAGCAGTACACCCTCAACAGCTGAGCGCTTTCTCCAGACCCTGTGTTTACTTGACAAATGGGTGCACGGTTTGCATTTTTGGTCATAATTCAGCAGTGCTTTTTCTTTTTTGGCTTTCAAGACAGGGTTTCTCACTGTAGCACTGACTGTCTTGGAACTCACTCTGTAGCCCAGGCTGGTCTCGAACTCAGAGATCGACCTCCCTCTCTGCCTCCTGGGTGCTGGGTGTGCACCATCACTGCCCAGCAAGTACCAGCAGTGCTTTTTATGACTGTAGTTATGGTGTAGTTATCCCAGCCGTTTTCATTGAGTTCTTGAAATACTCTTGTGATTATGAAGATTGTGTCGTCCCCCCACCCCAGTATTTTTTGTGGTTGTTCATTTGGTTTTAATTTTTGTTCTATAAGATGCTCCCGGCTCATCTAGCATATTACCTTTTTTGGTCCTAGAACTGTACAGTCTCCTGGGAGCCTTCCTTCTTTTTACTAGAAGTGCTATTAGAAACCAGTATCCGGGCTGTGTGTGAGCATCATTGCTTCTGGCCTCTCAGGAGATAGAGCAAGGGAATGTGTGTGTGTGTGTACTAACTTTTATACACACAAGAATGTATGGAAACATTTATATGTGATGCTCTGTATCTGTCTATATTAGGCTCTGCTTACCATGAACAGTTTCCTACTGAAAAAACTTTACCTGTGCATTTTGAGATTATTTATTTGACACGGTTCAGAGGAACTTAGTAACTTTCCATTTATCGGTTACTAGGGGAGAAAAGTACCAAGTACCAAGTAAGTCGTTGAATCTTGTAATCTTGAAATAAGTCACAGCAAATAGCAGACCCTGAGTATTGCTGGTTCTTGGTTGGTTTCACTGCCAATGTGCTGGCTGGCTGTGCAGAAAGAGGTCCCATTAAGCAACAATGTAGCATTGATTTATGGCTAGTTTCCTTTTCAGAGAGTAATGTAGATTTGAGAACCCTTTCACTTTAGGTTGTTTCTGTCACACATGGAGAAAAGAAAAAGGCTTTTTCAAATAGTTGATTTTTATTACCTGTTTTAAAGATTAGTTATGGTGATAGGGCTGACTACACTATCTGTAAGGTTAACTTATCAGCTGTTTCTCTTTATGACATATAATTCAAAATTAACTAACTGGTAAAAGCCTTCTACTTCTGAAGTTTTAGATTGATGCATTTATCTTAATAAGCAACCTGAACTGAATTTATTGGTGTCTGAAAGGACTTGTGGATATTGCCCTTATCTATCAAGATAAACAGCTATCAAAACGGTTACCAACTAGTTGTTAATGTAAAGACATAAGTATTGTTTATTCTTATTTGGTTATTCAGTTTATGAAAAGGAATATAATATACTTTGAACATGTATGGGAAATCATTTTCAATTCAAGATAATTTTTATTGAGCTATGAGGAAAGGGTTTTTTCTTTGTTTTAGGAAAACTGTCATAGATATCAATTATTTTAAATTGTTTTGACAGGGAAGCTTCTATGTTTTCTGTATTACTTTTGTCTCTCAACACCTCTAAATATATAGAGTTTATTAATGGAGCTGCTTCATTTCTTAAGTTATAAATTAGTCAGTTCCTCAGGAAGATTAACACTGAATTGTAATATCAAAACAAGCCTACTGTTCTCTTCACATTTATCTGAATGAGAAAAAATTCTCAAAGAAACAGAGCCATATCCTTATCCTAGTTACTAGTCTCAGGATGGCAAGCGTTAAACACTGCTAAGAAATCAGGCAAGGTCAGATCAAAGCAAGCCCAAGTCTTAGTGCTTTCTGCCCTTAGTGTTCTGTGTTACCCCCATACCTCCTTGACCCCGTGCGAAGTGCCCTGCAAACTGTTTATTAAAGTATTCCTACAAAGAAGGACTCCTAAGACATTTCTTTGACGACTTGCATTTTTAATTTTTTTAAAAAAGTTTTTTTTTTTTCTGCATTAAGATCACACTTTAGCCCAGACTGACTTTGAATTCCTTGGGCGACTGAGGATGATTTGGAGGGATCCTCTTGCCTCCACCTCTCTAGTGCTGGGATTAGAGGAATTACACCATGCCTGGTAGAAGTATCACTATCATTTAAAAAATCTGTGAGTTTCTTTCTTTTTTTAAAATTTATTTATTATGTATACATTGTTCAGCATCCACATATGCCTGCAGGCCAGAAGAGGGCACCAGATCTCATTACAGATGGTTGTGAGCCACCATGTGGTCCCTGGGAATCAAACTCAGGACCTCTGGAAGAGCAGTCAGTGCTCTTAACCTCTGAGCCATCTCTCCAGCCCCCTGTGAGTTTCTTTAGACTTGTGTGTATCATTCAAGTGGATTTTGCTTTAGATTCCATAATATACTTACTTTACTAGAAGAAAACTCTAGATTTTATTCAGTATGATAAGCCATGTATGTCCTGTTTATAGCTACCTTGCTGTATCTGTGCCTTCAGCTCCGCCATACTATTTGAGCCCTCCTGTGCTATATGGCGTTCTAGTTTGAAAACTCAAATTGAAATGTCTGTTCAACAGCTACCATCTCACAGATCTTTAATATTAAACCCTAGACTCGGGGGCGTCCTAGAGACTGTGACTCGGGGCATCCTAGAGACTGACTCAGGGGCGTCCTAGAGACTGTGACTCAGGGGCGTCCTAGAGACTGTGACTCGGGGCGTCCTAGAGACTGTGACTCGGGGCATCCTAGAGACTGTAACTTGGGGGCGTCTTAGAGACTGTGACTCGGGGCGTCCTAGAGACTGTAACTTGGGGGCGTCTTAGAGACTGTGACTCGGGGCGTCCTAGAGACTGTGACTCGGTGGCATCCTAGAGACTGTAACTTGGGGGCGTCTTAGAGACTGTGACTCGGGGCGTCCTAGAGACTGTGACTCTGGGCGTCCTAGAGAATGTGACTCGGTGGATCCTAGAGACTGGCTGCTGGTTTCTTCATGTTATCCACGGAGTCTTCTGTTTCTCGTTTGAATCGGGCAGATCCAGTACCTACTGCTCTATTTTCCCTGGGTTTCAACAAGGCCGATTGTTTTTACGACTTGTAGGACACAGAATTCCCCTCGCTAAATTCCTCCCGCCTTAAATTTTTATATGGCTTCCCTCTGAATATGTTACTTTCTTCAGTTTATAGAAATCAAGTGATTTTTGTAGTAGAAGCTAGGGAATCTCACACAGCTGTAACTGACTTATAAACTTCATTGACACTGCATGCTTTTTCATAAATGCTAATTAGTAATTGATTTTGTAAGGGTTTGTTCCTTACACTCATTAGCTAATGAATACCTCTGACTGGTTATGGAAGATGAGCCCGAGAAATAATAAAACATTTTGCCTTACAGCTTAACTGACCTATGAGGGCATGAACATTAGTGGTAATCTTAGAATGGTAATTTATCATTCTGTTTTAAAGACAGTGTTAAAAATAGCTGAATTTGCATAAAAATCAGAAAAGGTGTATCTTTTTTGGGAGAGTGAGTAGACATTTGCTTCATGGCCTGGCTAGTTCAAAGTACAGAGTCTACCACTCGAGCTACGCCACTAGCAGAAAATGTATGTCTTAACTTTCACTAGCCTGGGTGCTGAGGCTTGAATTGATTATTCTGTATGCTTGCATTACAGGTGTGTGCCATAAACACACACACACACATATACACACACACACACACACACCCTGGTTAGTTAGAGTTTTCATTAAAATTATTTTTCAAGGGTACGTGAACATTGTTATAGTCCTAAGAGTCAGAGTTAGTTTTCAAACGTGTAACTAAAGTGTCAGTACTTCTTCATCCTGCTGGCTCACAGTTCCTCAGTTCCCCTCTTTCCCTTTTCTGTTCTGTTCCTCACCTGTCCCTGTAGATAAACTGTCTCCTTTGTTTCAGAGTTCTGCTGCTTGTGTGTTCTGTATTCCCCTTCATTTTTAGATAAAAGTAGAAAACTGTAGCTTGTCAGACTTTGTTTTCTGCAGTGGTCAGTTACATAGTTTCAGATCTGTATAACCTGTGGCCTGTGTTCCAGATGCTGCCTTGGATGGCTATAGATGTGGCTAACAGGAGACTCTAAACTAGAAAATCATGTTTTGTTTTGTTCTTTTTCCTTTTTAAACTCAGCTACAGGGTCTTGAGTTTCACCCTTGTGAATGGTAACAGCGCAGTGGACTTGCCTGGTTTAGATGTGTATCGTTTAATCGCGTTTGTGTGTATAGACTTAGGTAGTTTCCAGTGTGTTATGGTCGCAGAACTCTGTTGTGCTGCAGTGTGTGTGCGTTATTCTACCAGTGGTTGTCATCATTCTGTCCAAGAAGAGGGGATGTCTGCATGTGCCCAGTTGGTCTTTCATCCTTTTCTCATATAGGTTTCATACATTGCTTTTTGTTTATATATATAATATATGTGTGTGTGTGTGTGCGTGTATTTATATATGTGATTTTCCCCTTGTCATTTGGTCCACTGATGAGTGTTCTGTATGCAGGCTATTGAGTTGAATGTTTTGTATTCTTCTACTTCAATGAATTCTTTTATTTTTGAATTAATTTTATCATTGATTCTTTGTTGTCCCCCGATGGTCCTGTTGTTTGCAAATAAAAATAAAGTTTTCTATTATTACTCTGATCTCTCTCTCTCTCTCTCTCTCTCTCTCTCTCTCTCTCTCTCTGTTTCTGTTTGTTTTTGTTTTTTCGAGACAGGGTTTCTCTGTAGCTTTGGTGCCTGTCCTGAAACTAGCTCTTGTAGATCAGGCTGGTCTCGAACTCACAGAGATCTGCCTGCCTCTGCCTTCGAGTGCTGGGATTAACGGTGTGTGCCACCACCACCCGGCTACTGTGATTTCTCTTAACTGGTCGATTTGGCCAATGTTTCTAGTACAATGTTGAATAATAATGAAGATGTTGGAAATTTTTGCCTTATTCCCAATCTTAGTGCAAATGCCTGTTTTTTCTTTATTAAATAAGATAGATATTAAATAAGATATAGAACACACATCTTATGCCGAGAGACAATCAATTATAATTCTATTTCTTTGAGTAATTTTGAATGGGTGTTTCAGTTTATCAGATATATTTCATCTCAGTGTATATGGAAAATCAATACATTTACCCTGATAAATTTATTAATAGATTTTTTTCTAATTGAATTAATCCTGTGTTCTTGAGCTGAATCCCACTCGGTCATTTTGTATTGTTTTCTTAATGTGGTATTAGATTCTGTTTGTAAACAATAAAGCTGTTCTCTCTGGAGTATTTTGAGAATACAAACTCATTTCTTGAACTGTAGTGCCTAGCATGATGCATTGTAATTCTCTGTGTGTCTCCCTGATTAGATTGAGAAAGCTTGTGGCATCTTTCCCTTTGTGCTTAGCCAAGCTCTTCAAATAGTGACAGTCCCCATGTACTACTGGGTAGATTAGAAGTAGGAATAGCCTCGAAGTAAGCTTTTATCAGATGAAATCTGAGAATTGTGTCTTGCAGTGAGCAGTCACATCAGTTACCAGGATTAACAGTTACTTCTCCGGTGTCTGTGCGAGAGGTCTGAGTTCTGGCTGGCAGTTTTGCTTTGGGAGGTCACAGGTCATCAACATCTTGGCTTTAGACATCTTTGATCAGTTTTTATCTGCCAGATCAAGTTGACCATTCCCTTCCCCCCCACACCCCCGCCAGAAAAAAAAAAACAGGGTTTCCCTGTGTGTAGCTTTATCTGTCCTGGAACTCTCTCTGTAGACCAGGTTGGCTGAGATCCACTTGTCTCTGCCTCCCTAATGCCGGGATTAAAGGTGTGCGCCACCACTGCCCGACATGGTTGACAGTCTTTTGTGGTGTTTCGTGTGTGTGTGTGTGTGTGTGTGTGTGTGTGTGTGTGTATTATATATTTGGTTTGATAAGGTTGTTTTCACTCTATATAACTGCCTTTTCTGATTTATTTAGAAGCATTTACCTGTGTGAGCAATAGCTAGCTCATAACTCATAACTGCAGATGGTTTTGTAAAACAAATTCTGATCACAGATAAGTTAATTATGCTATGAAATATTGATAAGAATGTCGGCGGGGTCACCACTCTTTGAGCTAGGTGTTTTAATGTGCACCTAGCACATCTCACTGTCAGGTCTGTCTGTGCCGTGATGCTGCGGCTGTCACTCCAGCTCAGCCAGCCGCAGAAGTCCAGTCTAGAGTTGAGGCGACTGGGGCTTGTGTTTGTAAGGTCCGCTCATCGTAATAAGGTCTCAGACTGCCCATAATGACTGAGTTGTCTAACGGTATATACCATTGAGTAGTATACTCTTGTACACAGTGACAAGATAAAATGAAGCCTTTCTTTGTAATAAGGAGTAAGTTATACTTGCTTTGTTGACCTAAAGTTTTAGAGGATAATTTAAAAAAAATAAAATTGCTTTATTGAACTGAACTCATAAATAAAAACATCACATAATTAGGTTAAGGTATCTGCTCTAACAAACACTTGCCTAGTAGTAAGTTCTAGTAAGTAAAGCTTATTTATCATATCAAAATAAAAGCGAAAGCGGTACGGGGTTTTATGTAGTATGTACAATATGAAATACAGCAGTGTTCAGAGTTTCTATCAGAATACTCTGGTCTTCTCTGTCGCTCCCGGGAGTCTCGCTTCCTGAGGGAGCATCTGAACCCCGAAAGAAAGCTCTTAAACTGCTGCGTTCCAACTTGAGACTCAGTGAACTGCAGAGAGAGATACCGGGTCTTACTCGTGGTTTTGTGGTTTTGTGTTTTTGACGGTTCTATAATGATTATGATGAGACACTGTGAGGTCCACTATTGTAGTTCATTAAGCTAGAGAGAAAGATTAATTAGGAAGAAAAGGGAAGAAAAAAAAGAGGATTCATTAAATGGGTTCATTTAAGCACAAGTGGGACAACCCTTGTCCCACACAGATCTTTAGAGTAACTCAGTTCCATAATTAAAGCAGTTGCTATTTTTTCCTGTTGTTTTAATTGAATAAACTTAAACTTTCAGATGGGAGACAGTGACCGACACAACATGGTGCCCGTTGACGTCAAATTCAGTGTCCCCGTAACAATCTGCCACTTGTAAAGACTCATTCTTCAGCTAAGCCCAGATAGCCCAAGTCTGTGTGATAAATATTCTCACCCCACCCCTTTCAACAGTGAGGATTAAATGCACCCCTGATGTGTGCTGGGCGGCCGCTGTACTGTATACCTCTCAGCCGCATTCCCAGACCGCTGCGTGACGTGTTGTCACAAAAGATTTTGACTTTTTGTTTGTTGGTTGATTTAATTTTCTTTTGTTTTTCAAGACAGGATTTCTCTGTGTAGCCCCTGCTGCCTTGGAGCTCCCTCTTTAGATAAAGCTGGCCTTGAACTCAGAGATTCACCAGCTTCTGCGCCTTGAGTGCTAGGATTAAAGATGTGACCCCCCCCCCCCCCCGCGATAATCTAAACATCAGTGGTGATCAATTTTATTTAGGAAGTATGATATATTTGTATAAGATTTAAGATTCTCCTTTCTGAGCTATCTCACCAGCCCTTATAACCACCCTGTCTGAGGGAAGCGAGGGTCACGGGAAGAGCTGTCTGTGAGGTATGGGAAGGGCTGGGCCTGTTGTGCCCCGAGTACTGTAGCAGGTCCTCCTTCAGTTTCACTTGGCATGTTGACTTGCCCCATACTTTGGAGCCGTACTGAATTGATGTGTGTGATGCATGTATTCATCATTTTAATAAGTTGTATTGTACTAATAGTGGAGGAAATCTCAGAAAGCATTTAAATTATGAGCTTATTAGAATTGCTTTGTCTTTGTACAGGCAAACAAAAATCTGAATAATTTCATTTGACACAAAAGGCATTTGTGCTTTTGGTATTGAAACAAAATATGGCCTGTCTTGAGATGTATAATTAGTGCACTCAGCACTGTGACCCTCATATCTGAAGTCAGAGCTAGAGCAATTGGACTGGAATATTTGGCTTTCTCTCTTCACTCTCTGCCTGTTTTAGTCACTTCTTCTTTTAATCTAGAATTGACTGAAATCGAAAATTTAATCCTACAAAACCGGTAGGAAATATAACTACAGGAAAGCAGAAAAAAATATGTACTTGGGTACTTTCTATTGCATTTCCAGAGAACGTCATAAAAATATGGTACATTTAAGAAGCATCTGGGAAAACTTTCAGCTTATTATTAAACCTTTACTTTTGCTTGCTCATTGGCAAATTGGGTTAAAATTAAACTCAATTAAATTGTTAAATAAATTAAACTACTGTTAAACAGTGATAATGCCTTATATAATTGGAAAGACTGTAGATCTTTTCTATAAAGATTCTAGTTTTTTCTAAGCATTTTTTAGAAATTAAGTTTTCCTGTGCATAAGCTTGGCTAATATGTTTCTTTTGCCTTATTAAGGTACTCTTTCAGCCTTTGGATGAACTTTGTTAATTACACTTCTTGTCCCTATGACAGTCTACCATAAGTGCCCAATTGTCAAATGAAAAGTCATTTGTTACGTCACAATCTGTTATCCCAACACTTGGGAGAGGAAGACAAGATAATCAGAAGTCATCCTCAATTAAGTACAGAGTTAGAAGCCAGCCTAGTGAGATCTTATCTCAGAGAAACAAACAGGAAGGAAAGTAACAACAATAAATAATAATAATAGCTTCTAGATCTTCATTAGTTTCAGCATCTCAGACTAGATTGGATTTTTCTTGGGAATATATTCCATTCTCTTGGTTTATGTTTTGGCTTGTGTTCTGGACTTTGGGAATTGTTGTTTGAATAAGAAGCGGTGCTGGTTGGAAAGGTTAGGAGGATTAGGAGGCATGGTTTTGTTGAAGGAAGTGTGTCACTGAGGGTGGGCACTGCCAGGCCCTGTAACACAGATTCTAATTGGTTTTAACAAATAAAAACCCAGAGTCAGATATTAGGGGGTGAAAACCAAGAGGTCAGAGAAGCAGAGCAGCCAGATCCTGGGAGACCTTTTACTTCTACCAGTGTGATGTAGTGTGTGTGTGTGTGTGTGTGTGTGTGTGTGTGGTGTGCACGTGCTGCCCACATACCTGTGTACAAATATATCCATGGAGATGGAGAGGAGACAGGCAGATGGACTTTCATTTCTCTTTCCGTGTAAAACATCCTTTATTGGCCAGGTGACCCCGAGGCCCTGCTGGGCCATAGTCATACCAGCCAGGTTTGCAGTAGTTTTTTTTAAATCTCTTTAAAAATACAAAACAAAACAAAAAACAATTCTCCCAGAGAATGTTCAGTAAAATTTTTTTCCAGTGTTATCAAACTCGGAGTCTTGCTAATGAATTTCTTAATTGCATTTTTGATTCAAGTCTGTAGATTAAACATACATGTATACACGCTTTTATAATTAGTTGTTCATTGTGGTTTTGGTAACCGCAGTGTGCGTGTGACAGCTAGGTTCAGGTATCAGCGTTAAAACACATGTACAGGGGGCTGGAGAGACGGCTCAGAGGTTAAGAGCACTGGCTGCTCTTCCAGAGGTCCTGAGTTCAATTCCCAGCAACCACATGGTGGCTCAAACTATTTGTAATGAGATCTGGTGCCCTCTCCTTGACTGTAGGCATAAAAGCAGACAAATACTGTATACGTAATAAATACATAAATATTTTTTAAAAAAACCCACATGTACCTCGGGAGAACTGAGTCCGTCTCTGACAATGCTTCTGCAGTGCCGTTATTTTGGTGACTGTCATTGTTAAACCGAGGCACATGTAACTTCTACAGACATGGTGACTAAGATGAAGAAGGAAAGGTTGCTGATCCTCTACGGCGGGTCAGACAAACTTTCTTTACTTTGAAGGTTTTAAAACTTTAGAGTTGGAGAAAATAATTTGAAGATTCTTTATATGAGAGTCTCACATTAACTTGACAGAGAAACTAAAGGCACCACTGAAGCTCAGTTGTGTTAACAGAAACATTCTGTTATTGTTTAATCTGAAAAGGTGCACTTTATATGGTTATAAAATTCAGGAGTATGTTTTTAACTGTCATTTTGCTTATAGAATGAAAAGTTATAGAATAAAGCTTCAATTCTGGTGCACATATTAAAGTTTTTTGTTATATTAAAAAAACTTTTCAAGGCCAAGTGTGATGGTGTAGGCCTTTAATCCCAGCACTCAGGAGGCAGAGGCAGGTGGATCTCTGTAAGTTCGAGACCAGCCTGGTCTACAGAGCGAGTTTCAGGACAGACAGGACTGTTATACAGAGAAATCCTGTCTTGAAAACAAACAAACAAACCTTTTCCTGTAGACAGAAGCTCGCTTTAAAGCCCATTACATTGGACAGGCAGACCCTGTGTGTAAGTTACACACCAAGCCTGACTTCCTGCCGTGTTTCTTCCATTGTGAATGGCAGTCTCTCATAATCCTAAGGGTCAAGCCTGGCTCTCTGCCGTGGTTCTTCCATTGTGAGTGGTCGTCATAATCCTAAGGGGTAGGATGATGCTCCCTGGTACTTGTCATGTGTAATTTTTCTAAATCAGGGAATTTATATTGAGTGCAGTGAAAGCAGCCAGGTGCATTTTTTTTTATTGTATTGTCATTGTGTTGAATATTTATACACATATAAAACATTCAAAACTTATATACATAATATATCAAGTTATAAAAATATTAGACTGGTAGGTAATAAATGTATGTGAATACAGTCTTAAAACATACCTTTTATAGTTTGATATTAGTATGACTTACTTTAATTTTTTTTTAAAAAAATTTAGGAATCTGACATGGCTCAAGAGTCTCCCAAAAATTCTGCCGCAGAGATTCCAGTAACTAGTAATGGAGAAGTGGATGACTCCCATGACCATGGCTACCACAGGGTAAGAACACTTTACTTTTTGTTAACACAAAGAATCAAGACAAGGTTTTGCCAATCACCCGAGTTTGTTATAAGGAATACTGGGTAGTCTGTGACATTGATTTGCCAAGGCTAAACTCCAGGGCCGTAAGCTTTGCTATTTAGCTTAGTAATAGGCAACATAAAAACAAAATTATTAACTAAACTTTTATGTCATTAACCAGCATGACAGTATATCTTACAATTTTGGCATATAATTTTATATAACTTTTTTACTTTTTGTAAGAAAAATGCTAGAGTAGTATTTTATCTTTTTAAATATTTATAAATATTAATATATCCTCTTAAAATTTAGCATCATCTAATGCTTTTTTTTAAAAAAAATACATAATTCTTAAGTAACTGTTCCTGATTTTGCTGTTGTTTTAGTTAGGGTAATTGAAGGAAGACTCATATTCTGAGCATACAGTGAAATCTTTTACCTCCAAGATAAACGTGAACAGTAAGGAATCTCGAGTTACTGTCATCATCTGCTATATTTTACCTTAAAAGTATCTATTAGTTCAAATACTCATTGTAACAAAATTTCAATAATTTTTCTAAATTTTGATAATTATTTTAGCATATTTATTAAGTAACACACAAGGTACTGTAAATACAGTAGTGAAAAAATACTACCAGAGAATTGACATCCTAGAAGACTCCCTGAAGGTGAACCCATCACAGAACTTGGGAGCAGATGTAGGAGGATTGCTGCAGGTTCTAAACTAACATCCTCATAGTAAGTATAGGCTAGCCAGGGCTGCAGAGTAAGGTTCGGCCTCAACACAAGCAAACAACAGAACTATCTAACGAAAGCTGAAGACCTATATACAATGAAAGTATACTATATACGAAGTATGTTACCTCAGCGGTGGAGTTATGTGCTCAACAGCCACGAGTCCTTGAGTTCCATCCTCAGTGCAAAAAGTAAAATTAAAATTTGAATTTTTTGGTGCATGTTTTTAATCCCAGCACTCAGGAGGCAGAGGCAGGCAGATCTCTGTGAGTTCAAGGCCAGCCTGGTCTACAGAGTGAGTTTCAGGACAGCCAGGGCAACACAGAGAAACCTGTCTTGGGGGAACAATTGAAGTTAGGTTCAGTGTTGGAAAAGTCCCTGTCTTCAGCCTATTCTTTTAAATTCCTTCTCATTAGAATGTGGCTTATACACGAGAATGAAGCCCCAGTGTGAAGTGTACGGTGCTGTGAACCACCACTGAGCAGAGATCCACGTTTATGGTTATTCCCTTGCTCACTTTTGTTCCTTGTTAGGGTTTGCTGAAGACAACGGTATATAGGCTGAGTATTTCCAGGGACTCGGACCACGCCCTCATTCAGTGACTGTTGCTAGGCAGTAAGCCTTCTCCTTTCCAGGGTGACCACCACTAATGTAAATCTGTGTAGATTGTTCTAGTTAGTTAGTTAGTTTGTTTGCATGGGTTTTCTTATGTAACCTAGGCTGTCCTCAAACTTGTGACCCCCCGCCTTAGTACCCCAAATACAAGACATACAAGCATGCCAAATGTCCGTTTTTATTATCGGTTTGGGTTTTGTGAACTTACTTTCACAAACATCTGTGAGACTCATTTATATTGTTGCTTATAGCAGTATTTTGTTCTTTTCATTGTCATATATTTTTTGTGTGTACTCTGATTTTGGCTGGCGTAAAGCTAGGGTGTGTCTAGTCCTTGTCTGTATTGAATCCAACTGCCTTTCCCGTGGCTTACAGACCATTGTTGTTGTACATGGTGGACTGTCTGAAGAATAAGTGAAGTGCACAGATGTTTGACAAGCTGTTGAGCCAGTTGGCGGTTTCACTGGCCATGATGAGATTCTGGTGTCAGGGTCTGAGCTCGCTCTTGGCATTTGATGAGTAATTCCACGTTAGCCGCTCTCACAGAGCTGGAGTGATAACCTGTCATGCATTTCTCCGATTGATGATGTTGAGCAGTTGGACATGCCATTAGGATATTGTCTTTTGTGAAGTGACGTTTCTAGTTAGTTGGGTGTGAACCTTTTTCTAAGTGATTAGTAGAAAATTTTTCCTGGGTCTAAGTTCCTTGTTTGGATATACATATTACAGAAGTCGCTTCCTTCCGCCTCAGGCTCTTGTATTCCATAAATGGTATCTTTTATTTTTTTAAAGTGTTATATATTTTACAAGACAGTGGCTTTCATTGGATTATTTTATATGTAAATATAATGTATTTTGGTCATATTCACCCTAGTGGTATCTTAATGAACAAGGCTACTGAATATAGGCCGGGTTGGCCTCAAACTTGTGGTCATCCTGTTCAGTTTTAACGGGTGTACACCACCCCCTGCCAGAAGCTGGTAATTTTAATAAGTATAATTTATCAGTCTTTCCTTTAGTGTCCAATTTAAGCAATCTAGTATCATGGTCAAACTTTCTTTTCTAAGCTGTATTTTGCTTCTCATGCTTAGGTGTGTGGTTTTCCTTGATTAATGTTAACTTTGAGTGTGAAGTGAAATTGAAGTCATGGTTTGTGTCTTGTACCATAAGTTCCAGTCTTAATAATAAAAACCCAGCGTCAGATATTAGGGGGTGAAAGCTGAAAGATCAGAGAAGTAGAGCAACAGCCGCTAGAGTTTTTACTTCTACAAAATCTCCAGCCCAAAAAGAGGCCATGCTCCTGGCTCCTCCCGCCTTATATTCCTCTCTCCACCCAGCCATATCACTTCCTGTCTGTCTGTACCGACCTCCAGATGTCTATGGTTAACTAGTGGCTGGCTCCACCCTCTGATCTTCAGGCAAGCTCTGTTTGTGAGAGTACAACAAGATACCGCCTCAGTTTCCCTCCTGCTGAATTAATGTTATACAATTACTCTAGCACTATTTGCTAAAATTAGACTTTTTTCTTTCTATGGAAAATGAAGCTGGTTTGGAAGTTTACGCCTTTAATCTTAGCAGTTGGAAGGTTGAGCTAGGATGATTGCTACAGAAAGACAGCCCGGGCTGTAGAGTCAGACTGTCTGAAACAAAACACAAAGTGAGTGGCATCTCTCTTGTTCTCATTTAAACCTCCAGACACAGAAAAAGAGCAGGAGGGTGGGTAGAGAGAGTGAGCAGGTGCTGGGCAGGGTGGCAGGTGTAGAGTTTGAGGATTCCGAAGACATACGCGTAGCATGGTTAGTAGTGGCTTGTATGCTTGAAATTTGCTAGAGTTAGGGCATTTTAGGACGCGCACATGCGCACACTCATGCAGCTAAGGAAGGTGGTAGATATGGTACTGTGTTATTTAGTTATTTCACAGTGCTTATGGAGCAAAACATGCACACTACAGTTTATCATACACAGTTTTATAAACGATGTATTTATAAATCTGATTTTATGGGTACTTTATGCTTTTAAATATATACTAAATATATTTTAAATATATGCTAAATAAAGTATTATAAAATTTTAAATAGTTAGGGTACTCTTTCACGATGGGCTCTTGTTATTAATATTTATCTAGGTCATTTATGTGGCTCTGGCTTTGAACTCTTGCTTTATTTCTTGATCTGTCCTGGAAACAGCACTGTACTCTCTCACTGTAATACAGACGACAGGTAAAACTACCTGCCCCAGCCTGGGTGTCGGCAGCTCCACTCCAGGGTCCCTCCGCTCCAGGGTCCCTCCGCTCCAGGGTCCCTCCTCAGGGTTGCTTTGCACAATCAACCCTTTAATGGCTCTTATGAGTCTTGCCTTTGAGTAGTGCTGAGGAAGCACTTTGCTTGTGCAGCCAAAGCAAGTAACTTGATGATTTGAAAGTTACTCTTTGTTAATATCAAATTCTCCTTTTGGGTATTGCCCTATGATGTTATTTCACTTCATTTTAGAAGGCAGAGAAAGGAAGAAGATGTTTGTCTTGGAGACCTTTCCATATTGGGTGTGAACTTTTACTAGTGGTGATGCCCCTGGAGAAGCAATAATATATACTTAAATCAGTGCATCCTACCTTGTTCCATAAAGAAACTCGGCACCATAATGCCTATTTCTGTTTGTACCTGCTCTTAGTGAAGATGCATGTGTCATGTGTGGTGATTTGACTGTAATTGGCCCTCATAATCTCATAGGAAGATCATTATTAGGAGGTATGGCTTTGTTGGAATGGGTATGGCCTTGTTGAAGGAAGTGTGTCACTGTATGAATGGGCTATGAGATTTCCCAGTGTCTCAGCTGACTTCCTGTTGCCGGCAAGATGTAGACTTTCAGCTCTTCCTCCCTCCTGCACCACACACTGCCATGCTCCCCACCATGATGATAATGGTACCTCTGAAGCTGTAAGCGAGTCCCCTCAACTAAATGTTTTCCTTGTAAGAGTTGCCGTGGACATGGTGTCTCTTCACAGCAATTGAAACCCTGAGGCGATGGGTCTCTTACATATTTGATGTCCTTTCATTAAAGTTAACCTTAGTTATGTGCCTTTCCCCAAGAGCAGAAACAATATTTCAAAAGCATCTTTTGACTGTTTCCAGTGTATCTATACGCAAAATCTATTAGGCATATATTAACCTAAGTATTATGTCACTTTCTCATTTAATTTTCCTTGTTAGTGAACAGGAAATTGTGTTTAACCTCAAATCTTTTCTTTTAATAAAGATAAAATTCTACAAAGAAAGTAAATGTCAACTGTATTGACTGGTGTTAGACTATATATGTTTATGTTTATAAGATAGTAAAACAATCTCGTGTGTCTGGATTCCTAAAAAGAGATTTCAGAGATACATGTGTACTTTTTCCTTCGAGTCTGTTAATTTAGAACCTCATCGTGCCTTTACATAACAAAGGCTCACCTGACCAAGTGATAACTTACTGAGCTGCAATGATTTGTTTGGCCAGCAGGTGTCACTGTGGCACAAGCAATGAAATTGTCAACGCTCAACTATAGATCATCAGCATTGGTGTTTGTGATTTTCTTCTGACAAGGACCTTGGCCTGCTCTGAGAGTCCACCCTCCACATCCGCATTTCCGTGGAGATGATTGCAGAAGAGCCCACGCTGGAGATCCCTGTACCAGCGCTGTAGTCTGGCTCGTAGATAGGGGTGACAGTCACCGTGGAAGCCGAGGTGCCTCCTCTGCTCCTCAGTAACGATGCTCATTTTTTCTTCTAAGTAAAATAACTTTTGTTCTTTGAAGTTTAATCTTCACAGAAGTGGGGTTACTCTTTGGCTTTTGAACTGTATATTATTTACAACGGTGCTGTTAAAAATTACTAAACAGCAGCTGTGTGAAGTGGAATAAACCTACTGATCTCAGCTTAAGGGGTGGAGGCCGGAGAGTCAGGTTGTTCTCTGCTACACAGTCAGTTCAAGGCCAGCCCGGACAACGTGAGCCTCTGTCTCAAAAGCAACAGGAAACAACAAAATAGAAAGCAAAGATATGATCCATGTCATTATCGTGTTTGTTAATGACTAGACATTGGCTCATTGTACGTTGAATTGAAAAGAAGCAAACGTAGTTACACGCAGTTGAAGCTTCTTACCAGTTCCGCTGTAATTGTCAGACGAGGGAAACAGAACGTGTCCAAAACAAAAGCACAAGTTCCATCTCTAAACTCTTTAGAGAGTTACATACATACTCTCAGCTACCAGAATTTCCATTTAAATTTAGGGAATTACAGTATAGGGTCTTCAGAACTTAGATTACAGAATACTAGCTCAGTGGAACTTCTTAGAGATCTTGGCTCTCACTACTCCGTTGTACAACAGGTGGAGGATCCTGAATGCCCAGATGGGATTGCTAGCATCACATAGCTATTCCAGAAGCCTGTGTGAGTTGACTGTAATTGCAGTGAGGGGCAAGAATCCTTATTCAAACAATACGAGGTGTGTAATGGAGGTGTGCAGTAGGTGTTTTGTGAATGAATGCTTACTTTTGTTGGAGCTGGCCTAGAAGTTAGGCTTCTAGACCTGCGTGTGGCGGGAAGTATGTGCTTCAGATCGACTGCATCTTGTGCCCTAGTTGTGCTGCGGAGGCTGCTGTTTGCCTTTGTGGATATGAAGTCCTTGATGATTTTTTTTAAAGTAACATGTTGAAACAAATGATAGACTTGGTCAAATAAAGCATGCTGATATGTGGTTGGAGGAAATATTGCCCGAGAAATTGCTTATCACTGAGAGATAAGCTGAAAGATAAGCCAGAGACATGGAGAAGGGCAAGGAGTATCCCGCTCGGAAGCACCAGCCGAGAGTCAGAAGGAGTATGAGGACCATAGGAGCGGCAGTTCACATGGCATAAAAGGTAGAGGGAGCCGCAACAAAGTAAAAACTGGTTACTTCAACCAGACTTCCATTTTAGAAAGTTGTGTCTGAACTGAATAGGGTGGTACTAAAAATACATATGAACTTTATTTGAAGTTTTTTAAAGTGTCATATTTGCTCATGAAAACATTTTAAGTGTATTAAATACTTCAGTATTGAACTATAGTTTCAGTGGAGTTGGAACTTAAGCCATTTTAAGGTTTGAATTGAATGCCAACAACATAAAAAAAGTGTGAAGTGGGGATTTAGTGTTGGTTATGACTGAATTAGACTTTGTAAGATATAGAGTAAATGCAGTAGCATATATTCAACAATTTACTAAGCTATGCAATACCTTACATTCGAGCACAAAAAAACCTGGCAAGTTATGTGAGGATGATACTTTAGAAAATTCTGTGCACTGTGAGGCTATATTGTCTTACTTTAGGAAGTTTAACACCCCCCAAATAGACAAGTTAACACACACAGACTTTGAGTATTACTCACGAGTTATCCACTCCTCTCCTCCATCCTGGATTGTTCTGTACCGTCACGCTGCTGGTTTCCTTTTCGGGACTTTACACCACTCCAGTTCCGATGTTGTGCTTTTTTCTGTAATGACAGGAGCTTTGCTTCCTGAAGGATTGCTGCTTGTTGAGCCAAGGAACCTTGGCCACCATGAAGTACTAACATTGCCAGGCTGGAGGCCATCAGTAGTACGGTAGACGGTGTTTCCATCACTTAGAAGTGTATATAATCGGAGACAGCTATCGTGTCTGCTTAGTCCTTCACTCACACCCACACTCTACGTGCTATCGCTCCGTAAGAATTCACACATTGTTCTTTTATAAGAAAATGATTCACGAGGCTAATCTTTCAGGTCAGGTCAGCTGTGTGCCCGTCTACAATCTGTAGACCACTCCTCTTAATTACTTCATTTAAGAGGAAAGCATTTGTTTTGGCTCACAGTTTGAGGGTACCGTCTGTCAGCACGGAGAAATCATGCAGCAGAGACTTGAGGCAGCTGCCTGCATTGCACTTACGGCCAGGAAGCTGGAAGCAATGGACGCTGGTGGTCAGCTCATTAACCCTTTTTGTTCACTATAGACCCCAGCCACAGAATGATGCCACCAGCCTTACCTGTGAGTCTTCACACCTCAGTGAGCAAATCTAGGAACCCCCTGGAAGACATGCCCAGAGGTTTATTTCTGTGGTAACTCTAAATCCTATCAAGGTGATAGTTGAGATTAAACACCAGTGACATTTGAATATGTTCAGTTTTTAAGTCCTCATATTCTTCCTAAGGAGAGCTTATCTTCATTGGAAGATGTGTGTCTAAAAAGTCGTTATGACTTATGCAAGGTGACAGCCGGTGACAGCCATGAAAAAAATAGGGAAACTTGTGGAAACACCGTGGATAAAGCAGGGTGGCTTGTGTAAAATTAAATGGGGATGTCAAAACAGAAATTATAATAAATAAAAAAGCGAGTTCTGAGTCTTTAAATTTTAGTCCTATATTGTATGGGTAAGGGAAAATATAAAGAAAGGATTTCTGAAACACGTAGGGGGTATAGCTCAGAGGCAGAAGATTTGTGTATCACAGATGCAGGACCCTGGTTTCTGTCCCCAGTGCTAGGAGAGGAGGATAGGGGGGAGAGGAAAGGCACTTACATCCTTTGTCACTGCCTGACCCCACATGTGCCTCAGAAATGATTTTAACTGCAAATCTGGGGCATAGGGAACCAGATGGAAGACCCATACTTTTCTCTTGCTACACAAGGTGTTTGTTGCTTTCTCTTTGGAAGAGGACATCAGTTTTTGTACATCGAACCGCTGTATTTGCTATACAGCGGGTACGACAAGGGTCAGGGGCTTGAGTCCCTTAGACTTGTGCAGAGTGGTACTCTTAGGAATATGTAGGCTTCTGGCTTGTGAGGATCTTCAGAAGTCCTGAGTGACTGCAAGACCACTTCATCTTTCCAGTTCTGTTTGGAAACATCTGCTTACAACAGCATCCCTGTCACTCTGAATTCATGATCTCCTTACTGGCCTCTTCCTCTTCTTTTGTTCGCTCTCATACATTTCTTGTTTTTAGTATGAAGCAAACTCTACCTTTGAAGACCGACTGTTGTATATTTTTGTATTAATGGGCAGTTTCTGCTACATATATTACCATCTTATGTTTTAGATGCATACTTTCATTTATTATCTTGTCTTTGAGATGTGTTCTTGCCACTCAGCTCCTGGACTCAAGTGTGCCCTGTTTCTGACTCCCAGGTAGCTGGGTTTCACAAGCATGTGCACCACACCCATCTAGAGGGTCACATTATAGGACTTCAAGGTCAGACTTAGCAGTTCTTTGTAGGTGTCTTATGTAGAGTCGGTGAATATTAGAAGTTAATTGTATGGTAGTTTTAAAGTATAGGCATGCCTTAATATAATTAAGATGGCATTGTTGAGTGTGTTACCTAATGATGGGTCAAGGATGAGTGCTTATAATTCCATGTTTGTGGAGATGGTAAGGAGATGCACTAATGACTTTGGAGTCTTCTCCTGTCTTTGTCATTCCTAAAGTAATAATCACTCATCCTAAATCATATGAAAATTTACATAATCTTCTATTGATCCCACTTCAAACATTCAACAGAGTTCTGTTTATAAATTAATACGAGAGGGTGTTGTCCTACGCACTCTTTGTGTGTTGTCTGCGAGGTAAGCATTGTTAACCCTCAGTTATCTCCATTTTATAATAAAGAAACTCAACAAGTTAGAGAAGCTGTCTGGGACCACGTGGTCATTAAGTGACTGAGCCAGGTTTCGCTCAGGATGATCTGAGCGGACCTCAGAACAAATGTTGCAGCCATTGCATCCAATTGATTATTGCTCTTGTTTTTTAAAGTAATGAATCCACTTGGAATCAGAACTAACTCTTTACTAACAACCAAAGTGCTAAACAGTTGTGTTTTCCTTCTGAGGTCCCACCTGTGTTCTCAGTCTGGAGAACATCTTATAATGCAGAGATCACCTCGGCCCTCCCTCACTATAGCATTCTTTACAGAGAAGTTGATGTCTTTGTTTTAGTCACTATTGGTAACAAATAACTTAAGACACACCTTGTTGTAATGCCAGTGAAGACACTAGTGTGGTGAAATGCCTAGGCTGAGGACTGTGGGATTAAGAAGCTGTTCCCAGGCTTGCTCCATCCACTTAATGTACTGAGATAAATCACTCAGTAACTGGTCTAGCTAGAAAGTTACGAGATTTAAGGTTGAATAAATAGAACAGGGTTTTTCAAAACTAAGCAGAGATCCTAAAAGTAAAGCAGATAATCACTACAGTAAGGGAAGAGTTTAGGTTTATATACAGCTACAGATGCCATAAAACCAGTAGGAAGTCTATTAAGGCATATTTAGTTTTCTGTTCTTAGGGAGTTAGGATCTGGGGAAAATCTTAAAGATGACTTTTAGCCGGGTGGTAGTGGCAAACTCAACACTCAGGAGGCAGAGGCCAGCCTGGTCTACAAAGCGAGTTCCAGGACAGCCGGGGCTGTTACACAGAGAAGCCCTGTCTCAAAACAAAAACAAAACAACAACAAAAAGAATTTTAATATTTCAATTATTAAAATGGCTTAGCAGAGTATAAAAGGATAGTCATAAGCAGTATTAAAGCAGGGATATCCCCAGGTGGGACTAGCTTCAATCCTTGTGTGTTTAGTTACAAGCCATGTATGCTAAGTCAGATGTAGTGACACAGGTATCGTCCCAGCACTCCAGAGGTGAAGTAGAAGGGTTGCAGGTTCAAGGCCAGCATGAGGTAGAATAACAAAGTCCTGTCTCTATAATAAAAGTAATTTTAGATCTTGTATTTCTTTAGATGCTTAGGGTTACACTGAGGACACTAGTAGTACAGCCATTCATCAGGTTTATCCAGAGAAAGGCACGGGCTCATGGTTAGTCTCCAGAGAAGACCTTCCATAGAAGTCCACCCTCGGGAAATGTTTTCATTCTCAAAATAGGTTTGGAGCAATTGCTTTTCCCCAGAAGTGTCAGGATGGTAAACTTAGTCTTATTTGTTACATTTTTTCCACTTTGTGTTTGTTGCCAGGTTCCTCACTGATAACAAAGGAAAAGATTGAAGGAAATGAGCTGAGGGTTGCCAGTGTCTGGAGCAAGAAAAAGTTAGTGGATACATTTAAGGGCTAAGGGAACCTCAGAGTTTAGAAAGTTCTTCAACAAGCATTCAAAATGCTGTCTTCAAATCCTGTTACTGTGACAGATGTCACTTAACCTGTGCTAAATGTTTTTATTCCAGCAGCAGTGTAGAGTTGCTGGGAATCAGCTGTGTTGGCACTGACTTACCTTGCTCCTGTCTGTCTTGCGTTGTGCCCATGCCGGTTGTATATACCAGACACAGTTATTCTACTTATTATGACACTGAATATGTAGCAGAATTTCATCACACGTTTTACTTTTAATTAATCTTGAATTTCATCTTTTGGGGGAGGGGATTCTACTTCTCAAACTTTAGTTTATGATTGGTCTTGACCTTAGCTTCTAACTTCTTTTGAGGCGAGGAAGGTTGAAAATAGAGTTTCTCTGTGTAACAACCTTGGCTGTCCTGGAACTCACTCTGTAGACCAGCCTGGCCTCAAACTCACAGAAATCCGCCTGTCTCTGCCTCCCGAGGGCTGGGATTAATGGTGTGTGCCACCACCGCCCCACAACTTGTAAGTCTTAACCTGTCCTTACCTGTGTCCCAAATTGATATTCTCAAAGCAGTTCTTTCACCAAATCAAGCACATCTGCTGTTTAACCCACTTTTTAGTTCAGTTGGGATTAAACTTCCTATTTTGTCTGGCCTTTTCCTAATTCCTGCTTCCCCATCCCTCAGTGGAGACTTTAACTGCTTTGGCCCTGGAAGCTTCCTGGCTGCCCTCCCTGCTTTGACAGTAACGTGATAATGACTGCCCAGAGTTTCCTGCCTCCTCTGCAAGGGTCTTTGTTAGACTGAGATGCATCTTGCCTTACCCTCATTCCCCTCTTCAACCTTCCGTGTCCTGTTACCTTAACCTGATCAGTGTAAAGGTATGTTGTGTTTGGCATACATTGTACCACCTAATAGCAAATCTTGCTGTTTTTGATCACAGAATGCCTTGTCAATTTAAGGATAATCTGTAGGAAGAGAAACATATCATAAAATGTAGTTACAGACACAACGCTGAAATGCTGTGTGGTGTGAGCTCTTTCACCAAGCTCTTTTTCTCTTTTATTCAAATGTTACTAAGGATTTGAAGCGTTCATTACCATCTGGACTTGGACTCTCAGAAACTCAGATTACATCTCATGGCTTTGACAGCACCAACGAGGGGACTAAGGAAGCTGGAGTGTCCCAAGGTAAGAACCGCATATTGTAGAGATGGCTGAAATGCAGGAGGGGAGGCTCAGAAAGTGCCAGTTCTGTTAAAGAAGACAAGAGTTCTTTAATTATGTAGAAGAGTTGGGCGGTGGTGGCGCACACCTTTATTCCCAGCACTTGGGAGGCAGAGGCAGGTGGATCTCTGTGAGTTTTGAGTCTAGCCTGGCCTACAAAGTGAGTTCCAGGACAGCCAGGGCTGTTACACAAAGAAACCCTGTCTCAAAAAGTAAACAAACAAAAAATTCTGTGATGAAAAGTGATTATAAACATAATCATCTTTCTTTTCAATTTAAATAACTTAAGAATCATTTCCCTGGTCTTTATATGAGTATTCCAGGATACAGCCTATGGCTCACACACTAGACACAGCCTACCAGTCACGCACACCCCCCTTCAGCTTACTCCTTAAGGAATACTTTTAATAATAATTTTAAAATATTGTTAAATCAAACTGTAAAATTATTTCAAGAGATTACCTTAGATACTTTTAGCTTGTAATCACAGAAATTGTAACTGTATTGATTTATTTAAATACAGATTATAGATTTCAAAAGAAATGGGGAAATGGAGCTTCAGTTTTCCCGTGTGTGCCATACAGGAGCTCTCTGAGATCACCTTGATGTTCAGTCTCAGCCAGCACTCACACCATGGCTTACTACAGGGACGGCTTACTACAGGGACGGCTACCAGTGCTCAGTAGGGCAGCAGCTTCAAGGTCTGCTATGCCAATGCCAGGCACTGTTAACTCTTTCATTGCGAGATGTGGCAACAGAGTCCAAGTGTGGCTGCTAGGGGAAGCTCATTAAGCGCTTAGTATACAGGGCTTTTGTTAGGGCTCCACACACAGGCTTCCTGTGAGCACCCTCAGTATTCTAGACTTAACAGAAATCTGTACACTCAACCTTAACCACACTGTTTGTAGGAACAACTTCGGCCCTGGGCCCAAGCCTTCTGGAAGGAGTTTTTTAAAGTCATCTTCTCAACATCTGGACAAAGGCCAGTCTTGTAAACAGCCTTTTTAAGGACAGACAATTAGACCTGCCCTGAGCTGACTCTTTCCTGCACACAGTCTGAGAAGTATGTGTGTGTTCACATGAATATGCAGATATGTCTCTAATGCAAAGGGAAAATCTTTTGTTCATGACCTTGTCTTTAACTTTTTCATTGGTTTTTAGTGTAATACTTCCATTAATTCTTTGGCATATCATACATGAATATAATACGTTTTGATCATCTTCTCCCTTTACTCTTTATCCTCACTTGTCCCAGCTTCCCCTCTATATAAACCAACAGATGAGCTAAAGCTCTTAGTCCAGAATGTGCTGCCCATATACACGTGGGTATGGGACCGTCCACCGCTGCACCATTACCTGCCAGGGGCTAGAGCTCGTGAGCCCCTCCCCTTTGTGCTTTTTAGGTCTTGTGTAGGCAACCGCTGTCAGAGTTCCTTAGTGCCCCATCCTGTCACATCCGGAAGATTCTGTTTTACCCTGGTCCCCACTCCACTCTTGCAGTGATGTTCCCTGAGAATTTTTTTTTTTTTAATGAGTGGATGAAAACCACGAAACCTTTGGATCTAGAGCTGCAATTAAGTAGCTATAGTTAATGTTTGGTGTAAAGTGTATAATTTTTTTTAATGTGTTGTGATTTGATACAGTAGGTCTCCTTGTCTTGGCAAATTTATTGTATCATTGGCCAGCTCTTTATTCAAGGGCAGTTTAGATTTTGAATATATTTGGTCATGAATATATGGGTCTTGGAAAGAGACCTTTAGGTTGACCCAGCGTTGTCAGCTGGGAGTGAGCAATCGGCTTAGTGGTGCTGTTTTCCTTTCCTCCTGACCTTGTTAGAAAGGGAAGTTGCACAAAGGAAGCAATGCTTCTTTTTATTTCCCTTAGTTTTTGGTTTTTCAAGACCAGACGGGATTTCTCTATGTAACCTTGGCTGTCCTGTCGTTCTGTTGGCCAGGGTTGCCTCAAGCTCACAGAGATCCTCCTGCCTCTGCCTCCTGAGCTATGTCAGTATTTTAACAGTATATATCTGTAAAACTCTTGAAAACAAAAATCAAGACATGTTCATTAAAAAATAGTTTGGGGCCAATGAAATGTCTCAGCAGATAAAGACACTTGCCACCAAGTCTTACACCCTAAATACTGTTTTTGAGACCCACATCATAGAACGAGAGAACTAACACCTGCAAAGTGTCCTCTGATCCCCCCACAATGTGTGTGTGTGTGTGTGTTTAAAATAAAAAATATAGCTTTAAGGCTAGGAAGATGGTTTGGTTGGTAAAGTGCTCAATGTATAAGGTGGAGACCTCAGTTTGATCTCTAGAAACGGTGCTAAAATGCCAGGCATGCTCCTGAGCCAGGAGGTACAGCCACCTTGTCAGTTCAGTGAGAACCCTATCTCAAAACACAGAGTGAACAAGATCTAAGAAGGAACAACATCCAGTGTTCACTGCTCTTGTGTGTGCTCAGGCACACGCACGCACACAGGTGTACACACACACACACACGACAGACAGATGCAATCTCTGGTTAATTCTCCATCGCATTCTCATGCACGGTTTTCTGTCTTTGAAAGGATTGACTAAATGCCTGAAATTATGTTTGCTTATTGACTTACTTTACATAATTTGACACCAAGTTTTGATCAATCGATACTTATTAATTTTTGTGATACTGGGAGTTGATCTCAGGACCCTGTACATATGAGTCAAGTGCTCTACATTAGGATACATCCCAGCCCCAATTTCAAATTTTAATGTCAACATAGTGTTCTGAGCTACATGTGTCAGATCGGTCGAGGAGAGACACTTCAGGGTGTTTCATGGGTCAGCACCAGCAGCAGGTGGGTCGGTAGCTCTGCAGAAGCCTTTCTTTACCCAGTCAGTTTCTGCGCACTAAACCACCACCTGAGCAGTTCTCGGCCACATGAGACCTCCTGGTTTGCCAGGTTTGCCTGGAGACCAAGCTGTGCAAAGGCTCTGTGAGTCCTTCAGGAAGAGCAACTCAGATAACAGCCCCTGGCTGTTTGCAGACGGCTACTGTAGCCGCCCTCACTCCGGACTCTGTCTCTGTCAGATACCATGGCTCTGTTCAGTCTCATCACAAAAACAATGTGTTGTGTAGATATTTTCATTATTTTTAATGAAATTCTTTGTCTGACATTTGATTTCATGCTTTCCCCTGTAAGTAACAGGGTGTAGAGTAATTGGACTGAAATGGCCACTGTAATCTGCAATACATGAATGTTAAAATGCCACCTAGTTTCACTTCTTGTAAAGATGCTCTAATACTCAAATTGGAATGAAAGTTTGTTTTGTGCTAATGGGAGTAGTTAATCTCTTAGAACTGAGTTTATAAAGCTTGTTTTAACCCGCAGTGCATTCATTATTGATCCGTGTTCATGAGAGAGTTCTGTGTTCTTACACTGACTAGCTCAGCACTTACTGGAAAGCACTGTTGTCTTCAGGGCCCTTGTTTTAAGACGTGTATAGGAATGAGCACTGGGATGAATGACATGAGTCTCATGGGAAGCGTTAGAGGTATTAGGTCATTGTTAGCTCTCTGGACACAAGGCTGACTAGTTATTACATGATAATTAATAATATACTTTTCTACTTGTTCCTAAAGTTTAAAAATTATACCTCAGTTTAGCTTAAAAACAACAACAAATATTTAAACCTGGTCAACAACAAAAATGTAGCAGGACCGGTAACAACATAGTCAAAAGTAAATCTAAGTTCCTGACAAGGACGAATGCTTGATCCCCAAGTTTTTTTTTGTTTGTTTGTTTGTTTAAATTAGAGTTGTAATCATTGCATCTGCCAGGATTTCTGTTGAGAGAAAATTGGCTAATTCCACCAAACTTAGTCAGTTAGCAAGGTCTTTTAAGTTTTGTTGTAGAATATCATTTTAAGGGGTATTGCTTTTGTTTATGCTCTGGAACATTTGTTTAATGATGCAAAGATGTGTTTGATTAAGAAAATTTCACCTACAGTTGGGAGGCTGTGTCAGCAATTACCTGACCGGAAGTTGTGGGGAGGAGCCGGGGGCGAAGGGTTTATTATGAAGGGTGAGGGAAAAGCAGGAGGATTCCCGGGAGATGGGAGGAGGAGAGCTGAAGTGAGCTGCAGCTACTCAGCCTCTCTGGGGAGCAGGGTTCCACCTCCGCCTTTGAATCCTGAGCTCTCCCGAGGGACAGAGATCTAGATAAGTTCCCTTTGTAGCCTTGAAAGAGTCTGTGTCCGAGGGAACAGGCTTTCCTCAGGCTGCAGCCCCTGCAGGGCTGCTGGTAGCTGCGGAGTTAAAAAGCCGCAGCTTAAAAGGCAGCAACTATTAAAGAAAGCAACCAAGTTTTATGTTCTGTTTTTCTTTTGGGAGAGAAGGTCTTACAGGTCAGGTGTAGTTCAGGGTGGCCCAAAATGACAGTCCTGCATCAGGCCCCTCCCTGGGTCCTAGGAATAGAGGTTTGTACCTCCATGTCCAGCTTTACGATGTTGGATTCTTAAGAGTATTTTATGGGTATTAGTGAGCACCTTTGATATCTGAGTTTAGTTGGAAGGGCTAATTTAAACAACAAATCTAAAGGCTTGCAGTTCTGAAAATGTGGAAAATGGAAGGGACCTCTGAAGGCGAGGCAGACAACTGGAGTCCCACACCGTTTGCCATTTAGTGTGGAAGCTATATCACTTGCTACACACGTTATACACATGTCAAGTGCTGTGACGTCGTCTCTCTGAGAGATTAATGAACTGTAATAATAGAGCAACAGAGCTGTGTTCTTGGGTCAGCAGACACGGAACTCTGGTCGTTGGTTCCTTGTGTTTACTGCTTCCTTATGATGGGAACCCTGTGCCTTAGACAATAGAGATGGTCTTTGTATAGCGTGGCTTTTGGACTGGATAGCCTGTTGAAATGTCTTTCATGTGGATTGAGTATTTAATTTGATAGTGGAGATCCTGTGGTGTGTGTGGATTGTGAACTTCCCCATATGAAGCTGTTTAACCTCCTGAACCTCATTCTTTGTAAACTTTATTGTGAGTGTTCAGACTAATTGATGTCTATCAGCCAGTCTAGGGTTTTTTGGGGGTTTTTTTGTTTGGTTGGTTTTTGTTTTTTGTTTTGGTTTTGGTTTTTCAAGACAGGATTTCTCTGTAGCTTTGGAGCCTGTCTTGGAACTAGCTCTGGTAGACCAGGCTGGCCTCAAACTCACAGAGATCCGCCTGCCTCTGCCTCCCGAGTGCTGGGATTAAAAGCGTGTGCCACCGCGGCTCAGCTCAGCCAGTCTAGTTTCGAGTTCTGTAATTCAGTAGCTTCAAAGAGACATATATCTCTACTTTAAATGATAGTGGTAGTCTATTTAGGTCTGTCATATACTAGAATTCAAGGTAAGCAGATTTTCATACTAGTACAATTGAAGGCTGTCTTGTTTATGTGTATATGGGATATGTACATTTCTTGCTAATTATATGTAAAGTAGATATTGAGTCATTCCTGTCATGAATGAATTTGATTTAAATTTTTTCCAGAAAACCTGGGAAGATTTTAATTGAAATAATATTTTATTATAGTCTTTGAAATAGGCTAGAGCTGGAGAGAAGGCTCAGTGGGTAAGAGCACTTGCTTTGCAAATGTGAAGATCTGAATTTGAATCTCTAGCACCTATGGAAAAGCCAGGCTTGTATTCTTATGCTTGTATCGCCAGTGCCGGGGAGATGATCCCTCGGGCATGCGGGCGGAAAGCTTGGCTCCAGGTTCAGAGAGAGAGTAAGGCTGGGTGAAGATATAAAGCTAGGAGTGGTGGAGCAGGACCCCTGCACGCGTGCTCTTCCAGCTGCCCTGTGTGCATGTATGCAGATTTGCCGCTGTGATCTCACAGATACACATGTACAAATTAGTAGAGAAAAATCAAATGTTTTTAGCTAAACATTGAAAGAATTTCTCGTGTTTAATGGTTACTCTCTTTAACTTGATTTAATATGTTGCCTTAGCAACAGTGGTGAGTAGCATTCCTTTATGTAAAGTTGCACTTGTTTTGTATGTATATGTGTGTGGGTGCGCACGCTACAGTGTGTGCACTGGAAGTCAGAGGACAGTTTTTGAGAATCCGCTTTCTACTTCTGCATGGATTCCAGGACCAAACTCACGCTGCCAGGCACAAGAGCACGTACCATGACCTGCTGATAGAGAATGCTTTTTACTTTTCAGAAGACTGCAGAGGACTCAGAGATTTAAGTAAATTGTCAGAGTGTTCCTGTCACTGTGTGAGAGACAGAGCCAGAATTAGAATTTGAAGCTTGGTTGTATTTTACTTAAAACTTCCTTCCCTCTTGTTCTCAGACTCGACTGTTTGAAAGTCTCCCAGCTGGTCTTGAGAGCACTGTGCACCTGGAGAGCCCCAGATGTGTTCTTAAAGTGCCAGGAATGCTTCTCATGCTCTCCCAGCCCGGAACTTGTCAGTTCCTAGACTCCCCGTGTGTCTGTGGCTGTGCAGCTCCTGGTGCCTGGCCACAGGCCTCAGGGTGGCTGACTGCGCCTGCGTCCCCAGCACAGGTAGCAGCAGTCTGCCCTGTATCCTGCTTGGTTTATGACTGGGAGAATCTGGCGACAGTTCCTAAGAAGGCGGTAATTCTAGTGAAGTATTAAATTCTGCTTCAGTATTCCTTTCTGTACCTAAGCCTTTTCTTCCTAGGAAAGATGGGAAGTTATGAGATATGAACTTAAACCATAATTCATTCAACTCCAGCGTTTGAAAATACCAGACTCCGGGGAAGCTTGTTCAGATATGGTCTTACCAGTTCTTTTACATAGTGCGGTGGTCTGTTTGGTTTTGACAGGCTAGTGACAGGTTTAGATAGAACCCAGCCCCTAGCATCGTCTTACTATAGTCTTTTCCCACAGGAGAGAAGGCATATTAATTGTAATCTTAACTGCAGTGTTCGACCATGTTAAAGGAATTGTCAGTAGATCTCTGTGCAAAATGTCTCACATGTGGAGGAGGAAGTGGATTTTACAGTTTAATGTCTGCCCTTTCCAGGTTCCTCAGCGCCTCCTTTGCCGTCCGTTCTGTCTCCCAGCAGGGTTGCAGCTGGTCAACTGGCTCAACAAGGAGGTGACCTAACTGTTTCTGCAGGTATTCACTGATCAGATCTCAGGGCCTCTGCTGCTGAAGCCAGCCTAACTCAGTTCATAATTGCTTGCTCTGTGTTTCTAGGCGTGCGCTCTTCTGGCTGTTACAACTGTTGCTGCTGCTTTCTCTAACGATAAAGGAAATCGTTTTTCTAGCTGCTGCCTGTCCTTTCAAAACAATTAGTTTGCATCTCAGACCTAAAATTTAATGATTTTTAAAGGTTAAAAACAAAGTAAAATGTAATTTGTTTTAATTCATTCTCTCTTTTATTTGGTTGGTATGGGTCCACTTACTTTATTCTAACCTCTTGACTTTGCAGCTCTGCCCTCTGCCAGCAGGAAGGGAGCTTTGACAGTCATGTTGCTATTGAGAATGGGTCACATGGGAAGGTTGTGTATTCTTGTCAACCTCAGCATACAGATAGTTTATAGATTGCAACAAAATACTGAAAATAGCCTGGATTTACTAGTACTTGCCTGTAATCTCAGCATTGGGAAGGTTGAGGCTGAAGAGTTCAGGGCTAACTTGAGTCATATAAGGGGACACATTCAAAATCAAAACATGAAAACCACACATTTTTTTTATTTTTGCATTGCTCTGATTCTTAGGTCTATGATAAAGCTATACTAAAAGCAATTTGGCTATTGGAAGAAGTGGGAGAAGAAAATTTATACTCACCGTGTGTGTGTGTGTGCACATATATGTGCATGTGTAGCCCAAAAGTCAGCTGTGATTGTCTTACACCATCACCCTTCAGTGTCTTTTGCTAAGCCTGGAGCTCATCACATCAGCTAGGCTGGCTGAGCCCCTCACCACCATATGTGTTAAGGTTAATAACCTGCACCACCACACACACCCAGCCGTGGTGCTAGGGATCTGAATGTCCGCCCGGCGCTGGTATAGGGATCTGAGCGTGCGCCAGGCGCTGGTATAGAGGCCCTCTATAGAGTAAGCATCCCCTCAGACCAGCCAGACATTCGCTGTTTTTGTTTTTTTAAGGTAAGTTTGGAGCAGAATTTGTTTCCTGAAGTTAGACAAACCACATGTTTGTTTAATGGACAGAAACATTTGTAAGTGATTAGGAAATCATCCCACGTGGTTCTGGAGGCTCTCCTCCTTCATGCAGTAGGAACCTTCGCTGTGGTCTGTGATTACGTAGTTCAGGTGAATGGCATCAGGTTTCATTTTTTTCTCTCATGCCCTGAGTTTATCTGGATTTTGCTTTTGTCTTTTGTTATGATCATGCAGGTGGCCAGAGAACACACACAAAAGGTGGAGCAGTTATTCTAGCAGATGAAATTAAAAATCCTGCAATGGAAAAATTAGAACTTGTTAGAAAATGGAGTCTCAACACATACAAGGTTTGTAATTTTTAAATATTTCTACCCTAACTGTCTCCAAGACTTTTTATTTATATGTTATTTCCATATCATATTTATCATTCTTATACAAACATGAAAAATAATACCATCAAAAATGGACATGCAATTTGGAAATAAACAATAATGGTTCCATTATTTGTCTTTATATATAATTTAAAATTTAGTATACAAAAGATTAAAAAAGACTTACTAAAACACTTAACTCTGACAAATAATACACATATGTACAATAAACAAACATGCAGGCATGCCTGTAATTCTAGCACTTAGGGGGCCAAAACCCGAGGAGGATTGTTCTGCCTTCCAGGCCAGTCAGGGCTGCATCTGGAGATTGTCTCAACACACACACACACACACACACACAAGTCTCAGAATACCTTTAACTGTAGAGCTACTGTAGATGTACTCATTCATTCTCCTTTTCTGGTAATTCATTGACTTGTTAAGAGACAGAGTCTCCCCTTTCTGGGACCAAGGGATCCTTTGAGTCCTCCTGGACTATAGGCTCATGCCCTGAGTGTGGCCTCTTCTTGCTATTGTATAGCACACTAGTTCTTCAAAGTGGGAAACTCTGTGATCTTGTAGTAATAATTCGTAACTGTACAGGCAGCACCAGATTATAAATTTAGCATACCTGTTCCCTTAATAATCTCAGTAAAACAGGCTGGTGTTTACATCTACAGCACATTGATACATTACAAACCATCCAAGCCACAAATCCACTTAGTAGTTTTGAATCTTAATAGGGATCAGGTGCTACAGGCATGGACTACTTAAACTGAAAAGCCCAACAGCTCAGGCTGCAGCATGAGCCCCAGCGCTGCTTTGAGTTGGCGGTAAGTCTGTGGTTGGCAGTCAGAATTGTCTACATTTTTACATACAGCAGTTTTTGCTTCCGTGTCTTCTCAAGACTAAAGCAGAGTGAAATTATTCTTTCAATTAATAGATTTAAAATACAACCTGAAACCCTCTATAAAAATACAGCCTTTCTTGCTATATGGGTGGTTGAACTTGTGTGTGCTGTAACAAGTTGTCCAATTTTGTTTAGATTTATTTATTTCTGTGTATGAGTGTTTTGCCTGCATGTAAATATGTGCACTGTGTGTGCCGTGTGCCTGTCAGGAGAGGGCACAAGATCTGCTGAGATTGGAGGTGTGGGTGTTGGGAACTGAACCTGGGTCCTCTGCAAGAGCAGTAAGTGTTCTTAACTACCAAACCCTCTCTCCAGTCCCCAACGTTTTCTTAGCAAGATAACAGTGCTTTGAAATCTGCTACATGAATCTTTCCTAAAGCTGTTTGGTTCACGTCATCACACGGCCTGAGAAATCCTGGTGGTGCTCTGTGAAAAGGATTCCACATTCACCGTCCTTCTCACGCAGGGTGTTCCGTGTGAGTCCTCGGCCTGTGTTCGCAGGGTAGGGATGTATGATTCTCGCCTTTGTGTTCTCACGGCACAACCACTGGTTAAGTGGGAATCCTCGTCCCTTCCCCGTGTTGATCCTGCATACCTAATCAGTCATTGAGTCCTATGGATTCTCCCTTGGTTTCTTCTCCTCTGTCCCATCTCTCCAGCCCTGGTTCATATCTTAATGTGCGCTCACTGTGGTTACGGTCACCAGCCAGTCCTCTTGTGGTGTGGCCATTGCCAGTCCTCTTGTGGTGTGGCCATGGTGACTTTAAACCTTGTCAGCAGATCCCCTTGTCTTCAGAACGGCATGACCCTCGGCCACCTCACCTGCTTTATCTACGGATCCCATCCATACCAAATTTCCCAGGAATCCCCTGACGTAATCCTGTAGCTGCATGAGGGTGATTCGCCAGCTGCTTGGAATTCCCGTCCTTTCGCTTGTGTGATTTTCATACCACACTGAGCTCTGTTCTTGAAAAACTCTATTATAGACTAGGAAAAGAAACAAAAGCAGACTAATAGAAAGAAAGAAAGAAAGAAAACAGGGTATTAACCTATTTTAAAGATATTAACCTTTATTTATTAGCCTAATATTCAACTATTTCTTCACATGAAAGTAAGGAAATTAATTTGAGAAGATGGATTCAAGATCTAAACTGGAAGTTCCTTCTGGCGTGTGTTTGTCTTAGTCTCTCTGTCCATCCTGCCTGCCTTCCCATCTCTTTGAGGCAGGTGTTGCTGTTTGTCCTGTTTGAAATCTTTTTTGTTTGTTTCTTTGAGCCCTCATCCCCATAAGCAGTCTCAGTTTCAAGCTTTCATAGTTGATATCTTTCCTAAATATGAAATGTTACAAGGAGCCTCTTGTTTGTTCTGGCTGCTTAGCCCCAAAATACTCACACAGAAACTATATTATTTAAATCACTGCTTGGCCCATTAGCTCTAGCTTCTTATTGGCCAACTCTTACATATTAATTTAACCCATTTCTATTAATCTGTGCAGCACCACAAGGTCGTGGCCGACTAGCAAAGTTTCAGCATGTCTATCTCTGGCGGAGGCTCCATGGCTTCTCACTGACTCTGCCCTTCTTTCTCCCAGCATTCAGCCTAGCTTTCCCTGCCTAAGGTCTAAAGCAGTTTCTTTATTTCTTAATGGTAATCACAGCACACAGAGAGGAATCCCACATCAATGAAATACTTTTTTAAAGTCGTTCTTTAAGTTCTGAAGCAGTTTCCATTAGCATTCTCCTTATCAAATCTTGCCTCTTGGCAGATTTCCATGTCTGGGTTGCAGTGGAAGGCAGTGTGCTTTGACTGGCAAACAGTGGGAGTCTCTACCAGGGGAACTCCGGGAGTGAGGGCCATCTTGTCTTGTCTCGTCACAGGCTCAGATAGCACATGTGACCAGTGTTTTCTCCTTAACGTCAGTGTCTCCGGTTAAACTTTTGTCCTCTGGAATAGTTTTATTTATTTAGAGGGGCTGTGTGTGTGTGTGTGTGTGTGTGTGCACTCATGCCATAGTGCACCTGTGGAGGTCAGAGGACAACCTGCTGGAGGTGGTTCTCTTATTCCACCATGAGTGTCCTAGGGATCAGACTCAGATTGTCAGGCATGGCAGTAAGTACCTTTTCTTGCTGTTAATTAATCCTGTTGCCTCATCCTTTGTCATGGCTCCAGGGATTTGACCTGATTAAGAGAATAAAGAAAAATCAAACTTAAAAACACACAGAAAAGCTGGGATGGAGTGGACTGGGCTCTCTGATGACGGACTTCAGTACCCCAGGAGCTTAGCATGTTTGTTATATAGAATTAGGCAGGGAGACTTGGTTAATGCATGCAGATAAACAAGAATCGAGGACACTGGTGTAGCTGACTTAGCACAGTAGGAACGGTCTTTGTAGGGGAACAGTTTTCAGACTGTGAACATCCTGGGTGGGAAGTCTCTGGTGGACATTCTCTGCACACACTCAGATCCACACACACAGACTGGAGGAAGGGTCTGCACACACTCAGATCCACACACACAGACCGGAGGAAAGGTCTGCACACACTCAGATCCACCACACACAGACCGGACGAAGGGTCTGCACACTCTCAGATCCACACACACAGACTGGAGGAAGGGTCTGCACACTCTCAGATCCACACACACAGACCGGAGGAAGGGTCTGCACACTCTCAGATCCACACACACAGACCGGAGGAAGGGTCTGCACACACTCAGATACACACACACAGACTGGAGGAAGGGTCTGCACACTCTCAGATACACACACACAGACTGGCGGAAGGGTCTGCACACTCTCAGATACACACACACAGACTGGAGGAAGGGTCTGCACACACTCTGATACACACACACAGACTGGAGGAAGGGTGTATCATCCTCTAAGCCTCCCTCCTGGGGAAAGGCTTTGCCATTTTCTCTGGGGTCCTTGATGCAGCTGTGCCCTTGCTCACTCAGGTCTTCCTCCACGCACCTCTTCCTGGAACTTTGGAAAATGCAAATAAACATCATATTTAAAGGTTATATGATTTACTACCACCTTTTGTTGCTGCTGCTGCTGCTGTCTGGGATGTTTTATTTGCTCTTTTGTGTGTGTGTGTTTTTTTAAAGATAGAGTCACAGGTATCTGAACTCCTGATCTGCCAGCTTTCCTGTGTGCTACCACATCTATCTGTCTGTCTATCTGTCTGTCTGTCTGTCTGTCTATGTATGTATGTATGTATGTATGTATCTATCTATCTATCTATCTATTTGAGTTTTTGAAACAAGAGTTCCTGTGCATCTCTGGAACCTGTCCTGGAACTTGCTCTGTAGTCCAGGCTGACCTTGAACTCACAGAGATCCACCTGCCTCTGCTGAATGCTGGAATTAAAGGTGTGCACCACCACCTCTCAGTGGTATTTTTTATTTTTAATGATGAAAAATACATTGATACCTTACATTATTATTCTTTGAATGATGGAATACAGTTTTTATTTTCTTAAAAAACTATTACTAGAAAACTTAGTTTCTTTTTTTTCTTGATTTTTTTTTTTTGTTTTTGATTTTGATTTTTCAAGATAGGGTTTTTTGAAGCTTTGAGGCCTGTCCTGGAACTCACTCTGTAGACCAGGCTGGCCTCACAGAAATCCGCCTGCCTCTGCCTCCCCAGTCCTGGGATTAAAGGCATGCGCCGCCACCACCCAGCAGAAAGCTTACTTTCTTATTCTCTGAAATTAGGTACCTTCTTAAAAAGTGTATGTTTCCAAGGCAGAATAGAATAACAGTTTTATACTATGCTGACCTTGGGGAATTTCTGCTTTCTTATCTTCTTCCTGTCCCCCCCCCCCATCTCTTTCCTTTCGTTCTCCCTTCCCAAACACACAGATTACTTAAGGTGAGATAGAAAAGTAACCAGTAGGAGAGGGCCATCTTGGCGGTCCTGTTTTCTCTCCATTTACAGTTGTGCTGTTCTACAGAACTGTCAGTATCCCTGTGGCTTTATACTGTATCCAACAGCAGTAAACCTGAAGATGGTTATGTGGATAATCACTTGGCTAATTAGACTGGCTAGGAGTGTGTCAGAACTTCCTTAGCTTAGTAGTAGTTTTTAGGCAGGCCTGTAAATATCTTCCTAGGTTCTGGGAAGGGGAGCAGTGTTCCGCCTGCTAACAGCGCACTCACGGTACAGAGCTGGTCCATGAATTGCTGCAGTTCTTTGCTCCTCTCTTTCTCTCCCTAAACAAAGCGCATCTTCTCATTTTAGTGTACCCGGCAGATCATATCTGAGAAACTAGGCCGTGGCTCGAGGACAGTGGACCTTGAACTGGAAGCTCAGATCGATATATTAAGAGATAATAAGAAAAAGTATGAAAACATTCTGAAGCTGGCTCAGACGCTGGCCACACAGCTCTTCCAGATGGTGCACACCCAAAAGCAGCTTGGAGATGCATTCGCTGACCTGAGTTTGAAGTCTCTAGAACTCCACGTAAGATTATTTAAAATAACTCTTAGGGATTGTGGGTGTAAGGGGGCTAATAGAAGTATCCTGAGAGGTAATTTTTCCATTTGTGATTTGCTAAACTCTTAACAAAATTGGCGTTGTTGTGTTTGTTAGGGCTGGACATTGAATGTGAGCTATATCTCCACACCCCAATGTAAATGGGACTTCGAGGCTTTCTTTTACCGTGTCATACAGTCTTTAAGAAGACCCAGGTGACCTCAGTGTAAGGATCAATTTATACCTGGAATAGGTGCCGGCTGGAGGTTCTTGGTGAGCGAGAAGGAAAAAGATTGACAACCTGCCCAAGCCTACAAAGAACCATAACTATGAATATTCTTTGGTGATATCTTAGGGATTCTATTGCTGTGAAGAGACACCATGACCACAGCAACTCTTACAAAGGAAAACATTTGATTGGAGTGGCTCATTCCCAGTTCAGGGGTTCAGTCCAGTGTCATCCTGGAGGGACATGGTGGCGTGTAGGCAGACATGGTGCTGGAGAAGGAGCTGAGAGTCAGTCCTACATCTTGCAGGCAACAGGAAGTGCACTGACTGTCACACTGAGTGAAGCTCGAGCAAAAGACCTCAAAGCCCGCCCGCCAGTGACACACTTCCTCCTTAATGCCACTCCCTAAGGGACCATTTTCTTTCCAACCACCACAGGTGGGATAAAGAGTAAGTTAGTCATTTACTGTGAAAACCTCTTGGCAGGCTCAAAATATGTTGAACACGTGTTTGAGTAGACTTGTGGTATATGCTTACTAAAATTATTAAGATAAATTAGATTTAGGACTGGGGTGCAACTCAGATAAAAGTGTATGTTTATCATTTCCAAGGCAGACATTTAGAATGACGGTCTTATTTTTAGCATTTATTTCCATAAATATTGAGCAGAACATTTTTTGTTTATTTGTTTTAAGACAAAATCTTTAGCCCCGGCTATCTTAGGTTCCTCCACAACCAAGGATGACTTTGAACTTCTGATTCAAAAGCAGACTTGCCTCTGCTTCCTGAATGCTGGGGTTTACATGTGTGTACTACTGTGCTCTGTCTTCATGCTGCTGGAGCTCAAACGCAGGGGTGGAGCATGCTAGGCAGTCACTCTACTGCTGCATCCCAAGCCGCGTGAAACATTCCTGAGAATTTCTCTTACTATCTCATGACTCTTTTGATGTCTGGCTGTTTGTCTTGCCTAGAATAAAAACCCTCCGCAGCCAGACATCGAACATATAGAAGTAGAACATTTAAAGTAGAAAATCACTTGGTCCTGGAACGTGAATAGGAGTTTTGGTACAGATAATGATATATTACAGTAATAAGAAATACAGAAATACAGTTTTAGATGATCCATTGGACAACAGTTTGCTTTAGGTTGTATGCATGTGGATTTATTTCCAGGGTATCTATTCTGTAGGTTGTATGCATGTGGATTTATTTCCAGGGTATCTATTCTGTTGCTTTAGGTTGTATGCATGTGGATTTATTTCCAGGGTATCTGTTCTGTTGCTTTAGGTTGTATGCATGTGGATTTATTTCCAGGGTATCTATTCTGTTGCTTTAGGTTGTATGCATGTGGATTTATCTCCAGGGTATCTGTTCTGTTGCGTTAGTCTCTCTGTTCTTTTTTTCTCCTTTTCTTTTTGCCTCTTGGATTTTGAGACTGTAGTCTCAAATGACATCACTTTCCCCTTCCTTCCTTCCCTCCAAATTGCCCCATAGACCCTTTCTTGACAGCTTTCAAATTCATGGCCTCGGTTTTCATTAATTGTTGGTGGTGGTGGTGGTGGTGTGTGTGTGTGTTCGTGTTCCTAAATCCAGAACTACAACCTGCTCTGTCTGTCTAATGTTGTTGCATGTTTGTTTTGGGGGCAGACGGTTTGGCTTTGGATACCTTACGGGGTGCTTTCCCCTGGGGAAGGCTGCTCCTCCTTCTCTTGGTACTCCTCAGTTGCCTGTAGTTCTTTGTGTGTGCTTGGCTGACCACATCCTCTCCATGCCCTCTCCACGCCCATGTCCCCTGTCCACGCCCACATCACCATGCCTATTGGTGTTGTCCCATGCTCTGTTAAACCGTAAGAAGGGCTCCTTTTTTTTTTATTAGCTATTATGTTTATATAAATGTAGTTTGGGGTTTTATTTGTTTTTCTGAGACAAGGTTTCTCTTTAGAGCCCTGGCTCTCCTAGGTGTAGCCCTGTAAACCAGGCTGGACTCAGATTCCTAGAGAGCTGACTTCCTCTGCCTCCCAAGAACTGGGATTGAAGGTGTGCACCATCATGCCTGGCTGTCAAGATAGTTTTTATTGTATAGTATTCTTCCTCCTCTTTGCTGATTTTTTTTAATTCATTTTGGCTTTTATCTTTTAATGAATGCCAGAGAAAATAAATACACTTAATTATAGTATTTTAACTCCTTCTAGAAGTTAAAGTGTTGTATCCTTTACTGTTTTACATGCAGTAACGTTTATTTGTGCTTCATACATGATTTAGTTCGTAGAAAATATCGGAAGCATCCCGCTGCCCTGCCTGTCATTGCAGAGGTGCCCTCGTGACAGTAGCATGACATATTGCCATCCCCATTGGTTGATACCTTTTGGGTTTTTTTTTTGAGACAGCGAGGGTCTTGCCCTATAATATCTCCAATTGACTTGAACTTGAAATCCTTCTATTGTTTCAGACACTTGAGTTTTGTTAGCATGTGTGCAATATTCTTTTACATGTGCCTACATCTGCAGTCCACCAGACTGAATCTGGAATAAAGTACATGAGCCTCTCTTAAATGGAAAATGTTTTTAAGCATAGTGTAATTTTACTCTCCTAATACTCAGTGAATTATTAAATAATTTATCAACTGGAAATGTAATTATAACTGTAGACCTACATTCAATTTTCATCTCCTAGTTAACTTTATATTCCTTTTTTTATAGCCAGAATTAAAGTGTTTTATAACAGAATAGAGAATTCAAGTGAAACAGGATTACTTTATTTGGTCAGATATCTTGAGTAATCCATGTGGACTGGGAAGCTCAGACTGCTGCACGTGAAGAGCGCTGTCTGGAGTGCGGGCTGAGCTGACGTAGAGTTGACTAGGGTGAGCTGAGGATGGTGTTGAGTGAATCTCCCTCAGCTGTGCCCAGATAGGACCCGCGCTTGAAAGACGGGCACCTGGCTCCCAAGTTTACAAAGAAATGTGTCTTGTCTGTACTTATACTTTGAGGAAATTCAATCAAAACACACAAAAGAATGCAATCTATTTTATGTCTGAAAGTTTTAACCAGTTGTTACCTAATTTGGTCCTGAAAGTTCTAACTTCTCTGATTAATAAGCTGCTGCGTTTTCCTGAACAGCTGTGCTTATAACGTAACAGAAACAAAAATGTTCTTTATAGTGCAAAATAATTTAGCTTTTAAAATTATTTAGATTTAGCTGTGTGTCTGGGTTAATGATAATTTTTGTTTACCAATCTTTTAGTAATTATGTAGCTAGCTATAATTTAGATTCTTATAAATTTAAGGATTAGCAGACTAAGTAAAGCTTCTGTTAATAGATCCTGGGTCAGACATTTTCCCATTGGTAATATGTGTGCGATTTCAAAATCACATCCACTGACTTCTCGGTGGATGGTTAAGATGTCGTCTTTGTTTTAGGAAGAATTTGGCTATAATGCAGACACCCAGAAGCTGCTGGCTAAAAATGGAGAGACTCTTCTTGGGGCCATTAATTTTTTCATTGCTAGTGTGAACACGTTGGTGAATAAAACCATTGAAGATACACTTCTGACCATAAAGCAGTATGAGAATGCCAGGTGGGTATCGACTTCCTCTATGTGGTCCGTGTGCAGGTGATTTGTGTTTAGTTAATGGTTTTGGTTGCAAACAAAAGAAACGTACTGTCCAATATGGGAAGATAGAGGGTGTGCTGTGGAAGAAAGGTGGCTGGTGCCTCAGGGGTCAAAGAGCTGGGTGCATAAGCCTCGTGTTGTTCAGTCCTGAGGTCGGGTAATAGATGAACTTGTAATGTTCTCCGACTTCCAGAAAAGAATGTACTAGAAGGTTAGAGGTTGGTCCTCAGAAATAAATATCTAATTAGCATACGGGTCCAGTGTCCACGGCGCTCAGTGCTGCCACTGCCCCAGAAGCAGCTTTGCCCTGGGAATGCCCACTTGGGCCTTAGTCACGACCTAACCTGATCTGCTGGGAGATGAGGAGACGGAGGAGCTCTCAGTCTTCGCTTCCTGTGTCCTGCCGGGTCGCACCCTGGGATCTGCCTGATGTCTGCAACTGTGCTGTTGGTGCAGCGTTCATGGTGTTAATTCCTGATGTCCATTGATCCAGGGTCAAACTCTGCCGAATGCTTTCACGTTTGGCCTTAGACATAAATATTTCCCTTTACTTTATTTACAATACAGATTTTTCCAAATATCCCTGTCATGATTGTGCTATTAGTAATAAATACTTTTAAATATCTAAAAAATTCTTTGAAGAGTACCACACTCATACTTTAATTCCACATCTAGATATCTCCCCCTGTGTCTTGATGCTAACTTATCGTCAGCCCGGTTTTCTGGTGGTGTTCTCCGAGCACTTGGCATGCTGACTTTCTCTTATGTTTAATAGCATGGTTGAAGATGGTGCTGAGTTTTACCTTGTAGGAGTAGAACTTGACCTTTTGACCTCTTGCCCTGCCTTAATGGCAGTGCTTTGAGATCTCCCAGAGCACCTCACCGTTCTCTAGTTGGGTGCTCATCCTTAAGAATATATTGTCTATGCTTCACACAGGTCAAAACCCAAAATATGTGGAAAATTTAAGTTTTGAGCATAAAATTTAATTTATTAACATGATAAAATCAGATGGTGAGAAAAAGGAATTGGAAGCAATCTGCCTGTCAAATATTCTTCACTAGCACTGAAACTGACATTGAAAGGGTATCAGTAAGATATCTTGTGATGGAACTCCCTCCAGCACGTGCGGTTGATTTTTCATTTTGCATATGAATAAAAGCTTCATTTATAAACTTCTGTGTTAGTCTTTCTAAATTACCTCTCGTAATCATTCACGGTGCATACTCGTCTGTCTTTAATCGCTTTAAGCTGATTTTCAGTCTTTTCAGGTTTTCTAGTACTTATGAAAATAAGGTTTCTTGTTTGAACTTCCTGCCTCCCGAGTGCTGGGGTGTAGGCAGGTGCCGCGGTGCTCAGCTCAGAAACGCTCACATTTGATTTATAGGAGCAGAGGAAGTCCACAGGGCTTCAATGCTTGCTCGCCTGCAGTTTCAAATGCCCAGTCAGCTTTCTCTTCGTCTAAAATTTGGGTCTGAATATGTAGGTCTGAGATCATGTCTTGCCGAGCACTCTCAAGGCTATTGATTCAAACCCTAGCACAACAAAACAATAATAATGTAATTTTTAATAGCATAAAAATGTTCGTGCCTCATAATGAAGAACAGTTTTTACGTATTATAATGAGACCCTTAAAAGACCATGTGATATCAGATCGCGGTATATACAGTATATTGATTTATTTGGAACCTTTGGATAGTTACTTAAGGGAAATCTTCAGACAACTTCATTCATGTGCTTGTCAACCCAATGAAGATCGTCTCATAATCATCCTTTTTAATTAGTTGGGGGTTTGATTTCTGTTTGTTAGCTGAGAACTTGGTAGTTGTAACACTGAGACATTGACTTCTAAGGAATAATATTAAAGAGACCAAACTACAAAGTTTTAAGTAGCAGAGTTTCTTCTTTGTCAAAACCAGAATTTACTGAACTTTAGGGCAAGGGCCACTCATTTGACCAGCATTAGAGTGATAATTAAGGCCCTTGCTGGGTGGTCTGTTAACCCCCCAGCTGTCATTGCGCACGGTGCTTCCAGCCCTCTGGTTACCGCCCATTCAGCTTCTCTCCGCCTGCACCAGGAAGGCTTCTCAGTATGGACACCTGTTCTCCACGGAGTAACAGGCCCAGGCTGGCAATTCTGGAAGGCTGGGTGCCCTTCGAGAAACGTTATCAGGGAGTTTTGCTTTAATTCCACCTACAAAATGAGTGTCAAAGTTAAAGAGTGCAAGGTCAATATTGTAACTTTGCTTATATTTCCGTTAATCATAACTTTTAGAAAGTGCGGCCGAGGTTTGAAGGGTGATGTCACATCCTACTAGTTTAAGTTTGCCTCTGTCTACTGTTTTGTATGTGTGCTTGCTTCTAGCTCCTCTTTTCTAATACTAAGCTTTCTAAAGGTTTTAATTATTTCCCAACATCATACAATACACATGTGTATGCAATTTTGTGTTAATTGTTGTTCCCAGTTATAGATATAAATGGGAACACAAAAAATGCAAACGCGATGGTGGCCACGCCTTTAATTTTATCCCAGCACTCGGGAGGCAGAGGCAGGCGAATCTCTGTGAGTTTGAGGCTAGCCTGGTCTACAAGAGCTAGTTCTAATGAAGACATGATAACAAATTAAAGGTGGTTTGGATTTAAGTAACTTGTCCCCAAGTTTGGCTTTTGATGTCTGTCTTCATCTCCATCGTCTTTATTCTAGCTCTGAGACTCTTGGCTTACTGTCCACAGTCGTGGGACCGACCCATCTTCTTATCTGCTCCAGTCCCTACTCCCTTCCTACCCTCAGAGTCCGTTTCCTACCCTGAATGATGGAATGGGTCAAACCACAGTTCTGAGTGTTTTATGACTTGTTTCTGCCGGCTTATATCTGAACTGTTTGTCAGGGACCACGGGGCTGCCTCCTGTCTTGACTGAAATTTGTCCCTTATTGTGTACTAATATTTGATTCTAATACACGCAATTAATTCACAAATATCTCCCTATTTGTGAATATGCCCACACTATTCTCTTTTTGGGACGTTCTGCCAATTTCATCAACCTAGTAAGCTTTTGCATCCTTTAAATTCTGACTATGCTGTTTTTGTTCTCAGAAGTGTTTCTCTATCTCGTTAACCCCCTTGCTGTAATAACGATCTGCATTGTTCCGCTTCTGTTGTAGTTGGGTACCAGCTTCTTGGATAAAGTCATCAGCTCACCTGAAACACAGAAGGGCTGACCTGATAACCATTGCATGGGTCAGTGTATTAGTGAACAAGCAAATGATCCTCGCTGGCCCAGAAAGATCTCGTTTGTTAAATTTCGTACAAGTTAAAAATAGACTGGGCTTAAACCCTGGGCATAATGCATATGCCTTTAATCCCAGCACCTGGGAGACAGAGACAGACAGACACCTGACTTCCAGGCCAGCCTGGTTTATGGGAATGAATTTCAGGATAAGCAGTGCTAGCCAGAGAAATCCTGTCTAGAGAAAAATTAGAAACAAAGCAAAAACAAACAAACAAACTGGGCTTGGGCTGGGTATGGTAGCACATGCCTTTAATCCTAACATCTAGGAGGCAGAGCCTGGGAAGGTTTAATCTTCTCCCATCAACACCCAAAGCTGATATTCTGTTTAAACTACCCCTTGTACACTTTCTTCCTGTACATATAATTATCTAGTACATCATACATGTATGTATATCGTACATTAATGTATTTTCCCCAAGAGTTCAAGGCCAACCCGGACTACATAGTAAGTTCCAAGATAGCCAGAGCTATACAGTGAGAATCTGTCTCAAAACCCAAAAATAAATAAGTATTCTTCATTCTTGGACTGGAAGATGTGAATCACCCTGTTGATTCTGTTTTGTTTTTGTTTTTGTTTTGTTTTGTTTTAAAACTAAATTAGAAGTCACTTGCTTCTTTTCCGTTGAGTACTGAGTACTGCAGGTAGCTGAGCCGGTCCCTGTCCCCATACAGTGCTGCACTTCCCAGGGCTGACAGAGGTGCTGGCAGCTTCTGAGGCCATGGCGTGAGGCTGATGGGGTAAAGCCCCTCACAGAAGCCAGGCTGGAGTGCTCTGTCTGCAGCCACAGTGACAAACATCGTCTAGCGTCGCACTTTCACGTGTGCCCGCTAAACCCTGGAAGGTGGCCTGTGTGGATTAGAGTGAGGTGCTGAGACATACACAGTGGCTTTCCAGGACTCCGTGTCCAGCCCCGGCTGTAAAGTAGCTCGTTAGCACTCGTCTGCATGCATTACGTGTTGCAGCAGTAGTATTTTCTGCATGCAGGGTAAAATAAATTAATATTATTATTTACATATCGCTATTAGAACGTTTTAAAGTGCATGTACGACATGCCTCAATAACCCTCAGTGTAACTCCTCTTACTATCCTGCTAGGGCCGTCTGAACTTGGCTGGTCTCACCCACTTGGTCTCATCAGTATTAACCAGTTTGTAGTAAAGATTGATAACTGCTTTTGAACTTGGTTTGGCATCTGTTGGGGTAACTTTTTTAATTTAAGTGGTTGCTAAATGTTGAAAATTTTGTCGGTTGGGGGTGCAATAGTCGATGAGATTAAGAAGCAGCTCCTCACCTATCCGTGTGCTCCTTGTGAGTACATGCTTTGTGTACTCACACATGTATCATGCATGTATTTTACAGTGCTGGAGAATGAAGCCAGGGTCTCACACGTTCTAAAGAAGCACTCTAGTACTGAGGTCCCCAGCCCCTTTTGAACGTTAATAGCTCTTTATTTTTAGAGAAGTAATGATTTCGAATACATGAAGTATGTGTGTGCAGCTTCCATGTTTACGTATTACTGTTCATATAAGGCCGAGCGCTGTTTTCCAGCCCGTCTCCAGACTGTCTCTGTGTTTTCTGGCGTGCATCATAGCTTTTCTTCTTTTCAGGATCGAGTATGATGCGTATCGCACTGATTTGGAAGAACTGAATCTTGGACCACGTGATGCAAGCACTCTACCAAAAATTGAGCAGTCACAGCATCTGTTCCAAATACACAAGGAAAAATACGATAAAATGCGTAGTGATGTTTCTGTCAAATTGAAATTTCTTGAAGAAAATAAGGTAAATTTATTTTTTGCTTTCTGGAAGCTTTCTGTGGATATTTAAAAAATCACTTAAAACAAAAAATCAATAGAAAGTATTTGTTTCTAATAACTTTTCATGACAGTTGCTTGAAGGACTTTTGTTTAAATCAGTTTGAGTTTATAGGTACATGAAACATAGACTTAGCCTTTCTCTTCTGAAAATCATCAACCATACCGTCTTGTACTTTCATAAATAACAACTGGGAGTCAGAAATGCTTGTGTTCAGCTCTGATCTTGAGTCGGTGTTGGTAGCAAGTACTTTAAGTCGTTAGTAAGTCGTTAAATAATGGAGCTTTTACCAGGCTTAGTGGCCCATGCCTCTAAGCCTAGCATTAGGAGACAGAGGCTGGTTTTGTTGTGTGCTTGTTTTCTTTGGGTGCTCGGGATCGAATCCAAGTGCTGAGCGTGATGGGTGCATGGTCTGCCTAGCTGTGTCCTCAGCCCTTGAGTTTCCTGTGTGTCAAGGATCAGTTCGTGTGTCTGACATGTCTTCTGAGTTTTATGTGGAAGACCACCCTGAACGTGAGAGTCAGTTACAAGTGCAGTGCAGTAGGTGTGCTCAGCCCTGTGAGTGTGAGTCTCGCATGCAACAGCTCCTTTCCGTGTGCTGTTTGCAGCCTCTGAAGCCTTGACGAAGGTCCTGCAGCGGCACTTGCTTCCGGGTGCCCTCGTAAAATTAGTGTGACGGCAGTGTGTTACTGTAGTGTGTACTGGAGATAGCTGCTTTCTAAAATGAGGAGGCTGCTGTGACTCACAGTTGCCGAGGTTTCAGTAATAAGGTGGTGCATCCCAGCAGGAGCTACAGTGCAGCAAACCAAACTGCTCCTCTGTGGCAGCCAGAGTGACCCTCCTTCCTTACGAGACCCACACACACACACTGTGTTCCTTCCTTCGCTGTGGTGGGTTTGGCTTTGTTCTGCTTTGTTGTTGTTTTGAGACAGGGGCTCACTGTGTAGCCCTGGCTGTCCTGGAACTTGCTATATCGACCAGGCTGGCTTGGAACTCATGAGATCAGCCTGCCTAGTGCATATGCCACTGTGCCCAGCTGTTGGCTTTATTTTTGAGACAGAGTTTTGGTATATAGAAAAAAGCTGGCCTTGTACTCACAGTCGGCTCTGTGCCTGAATTTTCAGCTAAGCAGGACTGTGCCCCGGCCTGTGCCGCATGCCTGGCTTTAGGCCCCACTTAAAGATTCCACCGCCTTCAGTAGTGCCGTAGGCTGGCAGCCAGTCTTTTAACACACCGTCCTTTGGGGACATAGGATTCAAATTGTCGCAATTATTTTTCTTTACTTCTCCCAGAAAACTAATATTTATATTCTCCCTCATGACACCAAAGGGCTATATTAAATTACTTTTTTCTTGTTTCCTTTAATGTTTCCTTAGAAACTCATAGTGACCATAAAACCCTGAGATAATATATTTCTTAGGGATCTACCAGGTCTAGAAATGTCATTCCATCTTTGAAGAAACTGGATGAAAATGCTCACCTGGAAACAACACAGCAGCAGGAAAAAAGGCCTAAGTAGATTTTTAGACAGACGGCCCAGCATGATCACACGGCATTTGTTAGCTTAGGCCCGTAAGAGTATGTTCATCTCCAGCTCAGATGTGTGAATCAGTTACATTGTTCAATATTTTGATGGATATTATTACATCAGTAGTACATATTTGGGACATTATCATTGTATTTAATACTTAAAAAGAGGCATGCTCTACAGTGACATGTATGTTGACGCCTTCACAGCCAGCCAGCTCATCTCTAACTTTTAAATGCCAGTCAGATGGATCTTATCAATGCCTTTATCTTGTGAGCACTGAAAACATCTGCGTGGTGGGAGTGCCTGGAAGTTAGTTAAGCTTAGAGGGAAAGTGTGGGTGTGGGTGGTGGTGCAGGCCTTCATCTGGGCCTGGGGAAGCAGAGCAGAAGGACCTGCTATGCAGTTGCAGCCAACGCTGTGTAGAGACCATGTCTCGAAGATGAATTCATTAATTTGAAAACTAAAGTCAGTATTTCCCATCTTGTAAGGAGTCTTTTATGGCCAAGTGGAGCCCTGGGTGGCTGGAGCCCAGCTGTCACAGAGGGCGGTTCTGCAGCAGCATAGTGGGGACTGGGACCAGGTAGGGTAAAGCGTGCAGGGGATCTTCTGTTTAAACCAATGTCCAGCTTGAAGCAAGGATGGAATATTGAAGGGGAGATGATAGGAAGTTGGCCATGTTCAGAGTTTAGAACAGAGCCAGGCTTCCATGGGCGTTACTGGAGAATAATGTCATTGTGTCTGTTCTTTTTTACTGTAAAATATAATAGAAAATTACCCCTGTTCTCGTGGGTTTTGTGTTTTGAGATTATGTCTTTGTCTTCAGAGGCTGCTAGAACAAGTACCGTAGATAAATAGTTTGTGTCTCAGGTCTCTAGAGCCTTAGCTCTGAGGTGGAGGTATCAGCAGACTCGTCGTCTGGTGTGGCCCTGCCTTTGGCTCACAGGTGGCTTTCTTGCTGCACCCTTACCCAGTAGGAAGGGAAAGGGGTCTCAGGCCTCTTTCAGAAGGGAACTAATCCTTTTATGGGGACTTGAGACCAAACACCATCAGAGGCAACTCTGTCCTGCCATGTTCTTGGGGTGAGGATTTCAAAATGAATTTAAGGTGGCACAGCATTCAGGCCATAGCAGCATGGTTGTCATCAGCTAGATTTTAGAGTGAACTGTAGTCAGTGAGGTCTAAAACAAAGTTTATATAGAAACTGATCTTTTATCTTTTACTTAGTGGTTCAAAACTATGAGATACTGTCAAACTGTTAATTTAAGCATTATCTATAATTTAAGACTTAGATCTATGAGAACTTTTGGGGTTGTGTGATTGGACAACTTTCACCCTTTTTATTTTAATAGTGAGAAAGCAAAAGGAGGCCTAGGAATTGTCTTCCATACAGTTTGCCTCCTTGTCAGCTTCCATTTCAGTTTTGTTCTTCTGTTAAACTGTTGTGGGGTTTTCTGTCCTACCTGGTTCCCGCCATCACTTTTTTCAGCAAGACAGTCACAGCTTGCTTCTTCTGTGGTGGGCTCACAACTGCAGAGGAATGGGATTCCTTCTTCCCAGAATTCTCCTGTTCTCATAGACCCTACCTCTACTTTCTGTCTGGTTGTCCTGCCTATACTTCCTGCCTGGCTACTGGCCAATCAGCGTTTATTTAAAATATAAGTGACAGAATACAGAATTGTCCCACAGCACTTCCTCTTCCTTTAAAAAAAAAAAAACAAGAACTCTGAATCTAATATCCTCTGTTTAGTTTTTCTCCTCACCATTAGCCATAACTACTTGTTACCCACACTCTAAACAAAGGAAAATATCCATAGTCCATTTTTTGGGAATGTGGGCATAGTTTTCCAGGCTACTTCCTGCTGGTTGGGGGTGCTGATAATCTTATGGGGACCTAAAGAAAATTTAGAATTATGATCAAGTCCTGACTAGAGTATCCTGTGAGGCTTGATCATCTCAGGCAGCAGTCTTGAATCTGTTCTGGATGTAGAACTCAGACATCTGGGCCATCTGCTCCTATTGGATTGGCCACTACATCGAGGTCAGTCTGTACCATACTTAGTTAGAGGCTAGTCTGAGCTATAACGTGAGACCATATCACCAACAAACAAAATGAATATCAGCTGGAGTGAGCCCAGACAGCTAGTGCAGTTGTCAGAGATAAAGGAAGCACGCACCTGGGGTTTTATCAGGTGTGGGAAGCAGGGGAACTGAAGAAGGGAGACTGCGTGGGTGTGGGGTTACCAGGAAAGAGAGAGGGGCAGCATAAGTGTCTATAATTCTGTTATCTTTGAAGATGTACTGCTCAAGGAATATAATCTACAACTAGGTTAGAAAATGAATCAAAGTTTAAAAATTAAGTAAAAATACAAGCTGGTTTGTTTATCCTAAAGAATTGTCTTCTTATAAATGAAATCTAGGTGAGCGCGTCAGTTGCACTGTTGGGATCTACGGGGAGAGGGAGGTGCTGGTGTGCTGAGCTCAGAGGTCTCAGCGCTCCGGCCCTAAGGAAACACAGTCCTTTGTCACCTTTAACTCTGTTCGCGTGAGGTTTTTTTTTATTTATTTATTAAAAATTTCCACCTCCTCCCCGCCTCCCTTTTTGCTCCCCCTCCCCACCTCCCCCTCCCTCTCTAGTCCTAAGAGCAGTCAGGGTTCCCTGCCCTGTGGGAAGTCCAAGGTCCTTCCCCCTCCATCCAGGTCTATAAAAGTGAGCATCCAAACAAACCAGGCTCCCACAAAGTCAGTAGAATCAAAACCCAGTGCCATTGTCCTTGACTTCTCAGTCAGCCTTCATTGCCAGCCACATTCAGAGAGTCCAGTTTGATCACATGCTCCGTCACTCCCAGTCCAGCTGGCCTTCTCGGTTATGTTGAAGTTTTTTTACTTTTGGCCGGTGGGAAACAAACTGGACCCTGGTTTCTCTTCTGTGCCCCTTCATATACCTTCTCTTCCCTGTTGCCACACTTCTGTGTGTGTGCATGCCGTAATACCGAGTACAAAAGAGCGTATCTGAACTTGTTATTCCCCCCTAGTAAGAACCTGCGTTCCACTTTAATGTGCGTTTTCTACCTTCCAACCCCGTGACATAAAACGTACACAATCCATGTTAGTCTCTGTGGTGCCCTTGTTGGCTAACAGCACTGGGTTCACGGCGGTCGGAACCCATTAGCCAGAGTTCTGGAATGTTTCACCTTTCATCAGCGCGTCTCTCTTCAGACCTTCAGTTGATGGAGTTGGAGGCATTTTGTGGCCTAAAGCAGCTTCTCTACCCATCATTTGTCCTTTCAAAGCTCAGAACAAATACAGGCCTCCTAAGTAAGACAGAGAGCAGCGGCATTGAGTGTGTGCGTCCGTCCTAAGTAAGACAGAGAGCAGCAGCATTGAGTGTGTGCGTCCGTCCTAAGTAAGACAGAGAGCAGCGGCATTGAGTGTGTGCGTCCGTCCTAAGTAAGACAGAGAGCAGCAGCATTGAGTGTGTGCGTCCGTCCTAAGTAAGACAGAGAGCAGCGGCATTGAGTGTGGAAGTCCACCACCGGTCCTGGAGGTGAGTCACCAGGAGGGAAGTGGGTGCAGCCTGACTGGTTCTCTGGCTGTGTCTGTCTCTCCGGGCCTACTGGTGACGTAGAATGAGGATGTGAGGAGCGTGGTGTAAGGGTAATTTGAGGCTAGTTGTGTAGCCAGTGGTGGGGAGCTTGTCTGTTGTGCTCGAGGGCCTGGGTGCTGGAGCCCGCCCGGCACTAGGAAGGAGAAGGTAAAGAGTAATCACACTTGAGTGACAGGTGCTCTAGGGCTGTGGTGGACATACTGAGGTGGAGATATATGTTCAGAATAATCCGGTAAAACAGTTTGGGGGATAAATCTAAACAGTTAGGATTTTATTTGTTTTTACAAAAAGTAAAATTGCTCTTACTCTAAGACAATGATAATTAGCTCTAACCACCAAATGATGGTTTGTTAGCTTCAATAGCTTATATTTTAATAACTTAAAAGATGGCGGAGGATCAGAGGAAGATAGACTGGACTTTGGGTCTATCTTGGAGTAACATTGTGAGTTAGTTTTAAAGTGTGGACTTTTCTTCTAAAAAATCAGTTCTTCTGAGCCAGAGGTTGGTGTGACAGCAGTTGTTTGGATCAGTGGTTCGCAGTAAACAGGAACATGTTTGTGCGTGCTTTCTCTGTTCCTTCCTCTGCCACTGAACGCTCTCCCTAGTCCTGTAGTTTTTCTTTTCTGTGTGTGTGTGTGTGTGTGTGTGTGTTGAAACTGAGTTTCTCTGTGTACCCCTGGCTGTTCTGGAACTAGCTCTGGGCTGGCCTCGAACTCAGAGACCCATCTGCTTATATCTCCCGAGTGAGTGCTGGGAGGAATTCCTTTTCTAGTACTAAAATATCATTTCTTTTCCAATGCATTACCACCTTACTTCATGTATGGATTATGAATTTAATTTTTCAGAGAAAAATTCAGAGGGCCAAGTAAAATGGTTGGGCAGAAGAAGGAGTGCACGGAAACTGGAAATATCTGATGTGAATGCGCAGTATGTGGCAGCAGCTGCGGCTGTGTGCCTGTGACAGGGCACAATCTTGGCAGTAGCAGGAAGTGCAGCACTTGTGACATTTAGGATGTGGAAAAGTTAGAGAACCAAACATCCCTTGTACCACACATACCTCCAAGGGCAATGCCACTTTGTGGTTTAACTAGTTTGATTTTTTTTCCCTACAGTACTTGGATCCAAACCCAGGGTCTTGCTGCAGAGCCACAGTCTCTGCTTTCAGCGCAGACCTCTGGATTTAAAATGATGGTTACGCCAGAGTTTAAGGAATGTGTTTACCATGACCCAGTATGTACTAGCAACAAATGAAGCCTCAGACTTTGTTCTTGACAATGACCTTGACCTTTTGATTCTCCTACCTTCACCTCTGAGTGTCTGCTATTAGGCACGTGCCACTAGCCCGTTTTGTGTGGTGCTGGAGAGTGAGCCCAGGGCTCTGCGTCTTGGAAAAGCACTCTACAAGTACATTCTTGGAATGTTTTTCCTATTGTCAAAAACAAAAGAGCTAGACAGGGAAAGAAAGGAAGGAAAGAGAACTTTTGTGTGTGTTTTAAGGTGTGATTCGCTGTACAATTTTTCTACAACTGGACTGTGAGTACTTGGTATAGTCACTCACATAGGTCAAATGAGACTAAGAAATGGAGATGAAGAATCTTGCTTTTTTCTAATAAAAATGAATGAGTTAGATTCCTGAGTACACAAGACAGCTAGTGTGTGATGACGAGCCCAGGAGGAGCTGCCAGTGCTGTTCCATGGCGATACACCTTCATTTGGCTTCGGCAAAGTCCCCTTCTCCATAGCACATTTCATCATGTACTTTGTCATTTTGTGTTGCTGTTATTCTTTGCTTTTCACTGAAAAACATCAAGTAAATGCTGTCCAGGTAGTGTTACAGATGCTGATGTCACCCAGGAAACGAGAAGTGAGGATGAATCCTCCCCCAGGCCTTATAATCTAGTGTTAGAAGACGACTCCGTCTATAAGTGTGATATAAATACGTGTGCACATACATATATCCGTTTGTATGTGTCTGTATCTGTGTGTGTATATGTATATGCCTTTTTTACATACCCTAATGATTTCTGGTTTTTCATTTAAAAATCTCATTTTTTTTAACAGCTGAGTAGAATTCCATTGAATATAGGTACCATGTTTTCTTTATCTAGTTGTCTGTGGATGGGCACGAGGCACTTCTGTCTGTAGCCGTGGCAAAGGGTGGAGCATTGGACGTGGGGACACAGATACCTCTGCAGTAAGGGTTAGTGCCCCAGAGCCTCCCGAGATTCTGTGCTCCCTCCAGGAAGAAAGTTTTCATTCTGGAGGGTGGAGCTGAGCAACACTCATCCCACCCCTTTCTGGGGTCTCACATTCCTGTGGCCCTTCTTCCACAAGATTTCCTGAGCTGTTTGGTTCTTCTTTGAGTTTCCGTAATAACGGAATCCCTCACAAAAGCTGACAGCAGCAGTAATTTATAGACATAAACATGAATGTTTACAAGAGGTGATGGAATCCTCATGCCTTGAAACCAGGACTGTTGATGGAAGGAGGAAGGGGCGTGGCCTGTCGCAGCATTATTTGTGACACCAAATGGTAAACATCACCAGGCTGGACCTGGTGGCACACACCTTTAATCCCAGTACTCAGGAGGCAGAGCAGGCAGGTCTTTGTGAGTTCGAGACCAGCCTGGTCTACAGAATGAGTTCCAGGACAGCCAGGAGTATTGCACAGAGAAGCCCTATCTTGAAAGAAAACAAAACAAACGAACAAAAGAGAGAAAGAGAGAGAGGGAGGAAGGGAGGGAGGGAAGGAGACCGATCACCAGTAAAGGTCTAGCTAAATAAACTATTTCATTCAAATATTAGAGTATTTTATAACTATAAGAAACAAAGAAGGATTCTATTTATGGAAAGACCCAGAACACTCTTGAGCTCAGTATAAATAGCTTTGTACTTGGTACCTTCAGAGTCTTCCTGTGTAGCTCACACTGGCCTCATGTTCATGATCATTATGCTTCTCAATTATAAGTGTATAACATTGTACCAGGCTGGTACCATAACTTATGTAAGGATCAAAGAAAGAATACATAATCATGTTTTATTTGTTTGCATAGAGGAAAATGGAAATGTTAATAAAATCAGTTACTTAGGGGAAATATAGCTGTAAACAGGAGTGAAAGCGATGATATTAAAGTGGGAAGGGGGGGCTGGAGAGATGGCTCAGAGGTTAAGAGCATTGCCTGCTCTTTCAAAGGTCCTGAGTTCCCAGCAACCACATGGTGGCTCACAACCATCTATAACGGGATCTGGTGCCCTCTTCTGGCCTGCAGGCATACACACAGACAGAACATTGCATACATACATACATATATAAATAAATATTTAAAAAAAATAAAATAAAGTGGGAAGGGGCGGGCATTGAGACAGGCTTCCTCTTTGTAGCCCTGATTGTCCTGGAATTCACTCTGTCGACCAGGCTGGCCTCAAATTCAGAGATCCACCTACTTCTGCCTCCCAAGTGCTGGGATTAAAGGTCTATGCCACCACGTCCAGCCATATTAAATTTTTAATGCCTATAAATGTTCTACCTAAGCCAGAAATATCTATAATCTCAGTCGCTCAAGAGGCCAGAGTAGGAGGATCCTGAGTTCTAGAGCAGCATGGACAATGTTGTGAGATGAGGAGATGCCACCTACAAAGCCACAGAAACAAAACCAGTCTTCAGCAGGTGAGGATGCCACCAAACCTAAGGACCTCGGCTCCGTCCTAGAGACCCGCACGGCGGAAGGGGAATTTACTGCAGGTTGTCCTTGGACGTGTGTGCCAGTGCATCTGTGTGCACACACAATCAGTGTTTAAAATAAATGTGCTTCTAAGGAGAAGGGAAGAATAAGCACAGTTAGAAGATCTTTAACTAAGTCTCAAATAGAGTTCTGTTTTCCAGTAGCCCGAGCCTGTGATTCCCTGCTTTGCTGTAGAACCTGATCAGTTCTTCGCTCATAGTAAATGAGCTGATGTAAGCACATGAGTGACCGCAGTCATTCTTAAAAATGTAGGAATCACGTGTTTCCTGCCCGTGGTTAAATACCTTCCACATTGTTCCCTGTTAGCGGTTAAATGCTTTCCACGTTGCTGTTTCTTCTTCTAAACCCAAGTGGTGGGGGATGGGATCGGTGTTTGTGGTTGTGGCATTGCCTCCTTTTCCCTTCAGAAACGAGACAAAGATCAACTATACACCATTAGCAAGATGAGCTGTTGAATTGTGCGTTGATTCTGAAGTTAGAATTATCCAGGTCTCACCTCCCCAACATTTAGAGCGCTTGGTGGCAGATGAGTAGGGATGACAGCAGGCTGTGTCTCAGACAGGCGCACCGGGCACACCGGGCACACTGGCTCAGTTTGTCAGCTGTGCTCAGGTTTCCAATAAAGTGATGTTTCCCAAGGACACTTTTTGTCTGATTGTTTTGGGACTTGGGAATTTGGGGTTTGGGTTTTTTGAGACAGTGTCTCAGGTAGCACAGACTGGCCAGCCTTGAACTCCTGCCTCTACCCTGACATGCTAGTAATGCGTAGACATGTATGTCTCCTAATCCTTCTTGGTTAGAAGTGACCGACTTTTAAGTGGGGTAGGGTTTGGAACTTCTTGTTTTTGTTGGGTATATTCGAGAAAGAGAAACAATTCGGGCCTCCCATTTCCAAAAGAATTCACTTACAAAAGTGTATGCTTCTTACCAGGGCGCTGCACCATGCCTGCTCTCTAAGTGGCTGGTGTCTGCGAGCGCCTCGGCTCCACGTTTCACAGCTGCTGCTAGCCTTGAACATCTCCCAAGTGGGCTTTCCAGGTTTTGTGATTTGTGTTGTAGTTAAGTGGTCAGTGTGGGAGCTGAATGGATCTGCAGTGAGCCAGAGTGTCTCGGTGCCGTGGTGGGGCTGGTGGCGGGGTGGGGGGCCGTGACACTGCTGTCTCTCGGGTTGGTTTCTCTGATGAAGATTTCAGAGTGGAGTCTCATCAGCTTTCCTCCTTATAAGTTTTCCCGGGTCTTGCTGTGACTTGGCATGTTGACATCTCATGCTGACAGTGCGTTCCTGTGGTGATTCATGTGCTTGTCATGTGTGACCGAAAAGGCACTTGGTAATGAGGGTGATTTTTAAATAATTCTTAACTTAAAAAACTTTCTGATTTTCTGTCCAATTAAACTTAAAATCCTGGGGCTGGAGAGATGGTTCAGTGGTTAAAGGGCACTGGCTGTGCTTCCAGAGGTCCTGAGTTCACTTCCCAGCAACCTCATGGTGGCTCACAACCACCTGTAATGAGGTCTGATGCCCCCCTCTGTCATGCAGGCCCACATGCAGACAAAGCCCACAAAATCCTGATTTTTTTTTCCTCTTTTTGTGAAACTGAACTGTGAGCCCTGTGCCCTAAATGTGCTATGAAAGTACTCTACCAATGAATTTTGCCCCCAGCCTTTCTTCCTTAATAAGCTAAGAATATTACTGCTTGCAGTTTCTTTTTTAAAGAATTTAAATTTTGTAACTGGAGAGATGGCTCTGGGATTAAAAGCAATAGCTTGTCTTCTAGAGGACTTGGGTTCAATTCCCAGCACCCACATGGCAGCTCACCGCTGTCTGTGACTCCCACCCTCGCAGAGGCATATATGCAGGCAAAACACCAATGTGCATAAAATACAAATAAATTATTTTAAAAAATAAAAATTAATTGTATTTTTAAATGTATAAATTTCATTAAAATATTTAAGTAAATGAGATCAGAATTTTGTAATATGTTTAAGACTTCAGATCCATAATTTTACCTAAAAGTTAGTTTTCCACGATATTCTATTCAGGAAAACTGTTTTGTGAATATAATGGTGAATATTTCACTTGGCTCTACATTGGCCTAGAGTCCAAGGCTTTCCGCTCCCTGGATAACTTTCTGTCTGCACTTGACCCTGTTTTGTCACTAGTTCAGTGAACTCAACTTCCCTTAGCACCTGCCTGCACCCCCAGCTCACAGCTTCTCCTGAAGGGACAGAACTCACTCTGAGCATGAGGTCAGGAATGGAGTAAGGAGGAGAGGGATCTTCGCTGTGTTTCCTGGCTCGTTTGTGGGCCTTTCTGCTGCAGTCTCTCGGGACCTCTGTGTATTCCCGTGCTCTCAAGCCTGTGTTGTTGACTCCTCTGGCAGGTTGCTGCGAACTCTCCCAGACTTCCAGCTTCCTTTCTGCAGAGCTTGCCCGTCCCTCCCGCCATGGCCACAGCCGTTCTTCTGTGGAAGCACCTACTGTAGTCACTGCTGCTGGTTCTCTTGCCCTCCCAGAAGCCCTCCGTGGATGAAGCTGTAGTCTGTGGACGCGGGTCTGGGAGCAGTCTGTACCAAAGGACACTGGCTAGCAAGGATTTGTGTATTATGTTTCTATGTATGTAATCTGCAACTTTGATGTTTCAGAGTGTTCACCACTCTAGAGGCAGTGGAGCCTGGGAGAGTGAAGCCGATAAACCAGGTGAACTGAAGTCTCGTTCAATCGCAGACTATTTAGAGCATCTGACAATTTATACTCTGAGGGTTAAGAGTCGTAAAGGCAAGCCACAGTTGGTGGATAAGCCACATGGCAGAAACATGTTCCTTAAGCACGGCACATAAACAGTTGTGATGCAGCTTCATCTGACGGGAACCCATTCCTAGCGCTACACCTCGCAGCAGCACAGCAGCGGAATCCAGGAGCAACCCTGCGTCTTTGAAGAAATGAGATCACAGACTCTTGTCTTGGTTTTGGAGTTTTCTTACAAGCACTCACTCAGAAATCTCCTCACGCATTCCATTCTTGGTCTGTGTTAGGGCAAGAGAGGTTTAGTGACTGGCCTGAAGTCTCAGAGCTAAACTAGAATTCAGACCTTTTAGTGGGTTCAGAGCCTGCTTTTAGTTAAGTACAATGTTACAGAGCTGCTCAGGTACAGCTCCTAAAAGAAAAGTGAGAGACAGAATCTGTGTGATCATACGTAACCAGAGAGCAGTGGGGGGGGGGGGGGAATCTGTGTGATCACACCTAACCAGAGCAGTGGGGGGGGACAGAATCTGTGTGATCACACCTAAACAGAGCAGTGGGGGGGGGCAGAATCTGTGTGATCACACCTAAACAGAGCAGTGGGGGGGGATCTGTGTGATCACACCTAAACAGAGCAGTGGGGGGGACAGAATCTGTGTGATCACACCTAAACAGAACAGTGGGGGGGAGACAGAATCTGTGTGATCACACCTAAACAGAGCAGTGGGGGGGGGATCTGTGTGATCACACCTAAACAGAACAGTGGGGGGGGGGACAGAATCTGTGTGATCACACCTAAGCAGAGAGCAGTGTGAGGGGACAGAATCTGTGTGATCACACCTAAACAGAGAGCAGTGGGGGACAGAATCTGTGTGATCACACCTAAACAGAGCAGTGGGGGGGGGGACAGAATCTGTGTGATCACACCTAAACAGAGCAGTGGGGGGGGGGGACAGAATCTGTGTGATCACACCTAAACAGAGCAGTGGAGGGGGACAGAATCTGTGTGATCACACCTAAACAGAGCAGTGGGGGGGGGGGACAGAATCTGTGTGATCACACCTAAACAGAGAGCAGTCAGTGGGAGGGCCAGAATCTGTGTGATCACACCTAACCAGAGAGCAGTTGGAAGGGAGGGACTGAGGGAGGGCACTCACAGTGCAAGTCAGGGTATAAGAGGCTGTAGACATTCTCACCTGAAGAGAGGAAAGCTCTGTTCTGCCCTGCGCAGGCCCAAAACAGCTTTATTCATCCACCAATAAAAGCAGCACATGTACAGGAGGCCCTCCCACACCAGATTTTGAAATAGTGAGGTGTGGAGAAAGAAGTTAATTCTTGGTGTCCTAGTAGTTGGGACCTCTTTCAGGATGGCCTGCTGCACCCTCTCTGTGTGTTCAGCTCAGGACGTGGGTATACTTAATGTAGTCCTATTCCCTAGACTCATTGGGAGAGCCAGCAATTACCTTGAAGTGCCTCACAATATGACTGTATTTATTAAGATTAATAACTTATCTTAACTGGGTGATACCTATTGTTAGACTAATTCTCTGAATGAGAAGGGGTGTGTAGGGCTGGAGGCATAAATCATAGCTGAACACAGCCTTGCTGTCTGCAGGGCAGTGCCCACCTGCAGGACTTCAGTAACCTCCTGCTTCGTAGGCGGAGGAAGGTGTCCACTTGGCTTCATCTCTGAGCATGCTCCTTGAGAAAGCCGCTTCGGCTCTGCCTCAGGAGTCGCTGTTGGTGGTTGTTTTGTCTTTGGACAACTGAAGCATTGTGTGGTGTGTGTAGGCCACTGGGCAGCCGGTGCTGTGCCGGCTCTGTGTAGATCGGATCTGGTTTGTTCCCTGGTGGATCTTCACGAAAGGTCTTTGTAATCGAGCACACAGTGATTTAGTGTGTTTCATTTTAAATTGCTTTCTTTCTGATGTTGCGTTTTAAAAGTTTGTCAGATTTGTCAGCTCACTTTTGCCTGTAGTAGTTATCCTCTCTGTTCTTGTTCTAAGACTCTACTTTTGCTGTCTTATTTATCGTTTTAACCACTAAACTTTTCTAAACATAGTAGTTCGGGAAATTTTTTCTCTGTTTTATATATACAGAAAAACTTCTGGACGCTTACTGTTGGGGTAGTAGTAGTTTAGGGCCCGAGTGGCTTGCTTCATGCACAGGCTGTGGGATCCATCCCTAGCAGTACGCACACACACAGAGACACACATACAAATGTACACACATGCACAGATACATACACATGCACATGCAGGTACAATATTGTATTATCCTTATAGTTTTAGAAACTTATCCTTTATGCTAGATCCTTGCCCCAGTTTCACTGCTCCTCTAGCGTGTTCTGCCTCCAGTGTTTGTTTCAAAATCTTGCTTATAGGTTTTCTGAAATACTTATTGTCGTGTGGGTGCTAGCTGGCTGCACTAGGTGAAAGAGCCTGCAGCCGTCCAGGAGTGTGGGATTTCCAAGTTCCACACACTCCAGTCTGTCTTCAGGAGGTCTAGCCTTAGGCATTTCTTTACTTTATAAGCTGAGATGTTTTTGTTTTGTTTTTCTTTCTTTTTCTTTTCTTTGAAAGATTCTTCAAGGGGCTGGTGACATGGCCCAGTGGTAGAGGACTTGCCTCAAAACCCGTAAGACCCTGGTTCAATCCCCAGTGTTAATCCCCCCCACAAGAAACAGGTTAAGTAAAGAAATACAAAATTTATTTAATAAATTTAATTAATTCAGGGCTGGAGAGATGGCTCAGAGGTTAAGAACATTGCCTGCTCTTCCAAAGGTCCTGAGTTCAATTCCCAGCAACCACATGGTGGCTCACAGCCATCTGTAATGGGGTCTGGTGCCCTCTTCTGGCCTGCGGGTATACACACAGACAGAATATTGTATACATAATAAATAAATATTTTTTAAAAAATTTAATTAATTCAATATTTTATAAAATAATACTTCTGTGTAGTATTGTAATTTGTTGTATGCAATCATTACAAGGCCAGCATTGATGTGAGATTTCCCTCAGTATGCTGTGATTACCATTGATTAATAAAGAAAACTGCTTTGGACCTATAGCAGGGCAGAACTTAGTTAGGCATGGAAAGCTAGGCTGGGAGAAAGAAGGGCGGAGTCAGAGAAACCATGGTGCCCTGCTGGAGACAGACACCAAAACTTTAGCTGGTAAACCACAGCCATGTGGTGATACACAGATTAAAGAAATGGGTTAAATTAATATGTAAGAGTTAGCCAATAAGAAGCTAGAGCTAATAGGCCAAGCAGTTATTTAATTAATACGGTTTCTGTGGGATTATTTTGGTTGTGGGCAGCGGGAACCAACAAGCAGCCTCTCCTCCTACTCAGCATCCCATGTGCACACCATCTCTTAGTATCTGCTTGAACCAGAGTGTTTTGGGTATCAGATTCTCTTATATTTTAGAATATTACACAGACACACACACATGCACACAGAGATAAATGAGTCGCTGTGGTGAAAGAGCCCAGCTCTAAACATAGAATTTACTTCAGTTTCATATATGCCTTTATACATGTAGCCCGGAGGTGATTTCATTTACCGCTTTTCAGTGGTCCTGCATTTGAATCATGCATGAGGTTCCGCGTGGGACTTTCCACTGGTGTCATAATAAGCACTTAAAACATGGATTTTGCAGTATTTGAGATTTCCTTTTTTCAAATTGAGATGTTCAGCCTGCAATAAAGTTTTTAAAAGTTATTTTAAAATTGTTGAGCGACTGCTTTTCTAATACTACTTAATTGCTATTTTTACTTGATAATGGGTTTTCTTTATGTGTGCGGGGTGGGGGAGGGGAGTGCTGAGCATGCGTACATGCATGCAGAGGTCTAAGGAAGACCTCAGGTACCCTGCTGTGTGCTCTCTACCTTATTCCTTTAAGACAAGGTCTCTCTCCCCCTACAGGATTGGGTTACAGGTGCTAAGGTTTTGAACACTTATCTTCATGTTTGCCCAGCAAGTACTCCTCCCGCTGAGCGATCTTCACAGCCCAGCATCTCTTTATTTAATAACCAAAGTCCTCTGTAAGGTACCAGTCCCTGCAGTGCTGAGTCCATCATATGAACGAATGCGCACCATAGTGCGGATAGCTAACGAAGCAAAACAGCAAGCCATCCTGGTTCTAAATCAGTAAATGTGTTGAGCTTTGACTTTGATTCACTAATTTTTGAGTGGATAAATGAGTTAATGTTTTTATTTAAATTTATGTCTGGATTTTAGAACACTATTTCCAGAACTAAACATGTGTCTAATTATAATACTCTGTGTTGGCAGGAAAAGCTGACCTGGCTTGGCATACGCAGAAATTAAAACTGTGCTAGAGAGGAACAGTGTGTGGTGCTTTATTTACGTTTGGGAGGTGTTTGCAGCTTCAAAGCTTTGCACTGTTGTGGGCTGTCTCAGCAGGGAGGCTGAGACTCCTTTTTGAGGCTGCTTTTGCGGCTGTGGATATCACATTGCTTTGTTGTGAAAACACAAGGAGACCCTAAGTGCACCTTCCTGTGGCTGCACGGATTCAGTTTCACTGTGGGACAGAAGGTGTTTTAGGCACAACAGATGCCCCAGTCAGAGCTTGTGAGCTGCCATCTCTTCTCCAGCATCGGCCTGTGTCCCGTGTGTCGCCTCCCCCAAGGCTAGGGAAAGAAGCTGACTTACAGGACACTTGTGGCTTTGTTGGAAGTCTGTAGGTGTGGCTCCCTTTCCCTGGTACCGTGGGTGCCGCTCTCTGCAGGTTCAGCACATGAATTAAATTCCATGTTCTTCCTCTCTTCTCTTTCTCTGAAAAGTATTAGGAGTTAAATTTTAAGTCAAGAAATACTTGTGGTCCAAACAACAGTGGAGTGCTCAGTTAAAGAAACTGAACTTTCACAGTCAAATTACATCCGCCCGTTATTGCTATGTAACTCAATTCAAAATAGAAACGCAAAAGCATAGGCCAAGCAGTGCTTTCCACAGCACAGCAAGGTGGAGAGTTACTCTGAGCCCTGGTCACTGGTGAGACAGCCCTAGGAAGAGGGGGCTGCACTGTGTAAAGTGTGTGGGTGGAGTCCAGCAGCCTGCATTTCTCCCTTCCAGTTTCTTCATAGAACACAGGGTTTCCACAACTCATGCATGTTGTGTGTAATCGTTTCTTTCTGTTGAATATTACTCCTTTTTATGGGAATACCCCAATTCATCTCATTAAGGTTGGTTGATTGAGTTGTTTTTACTTTGCAGCCATCACAAGTGAAACAACCCCTGACTTTAATTCTAGCCCAGCCTGGCCCTGAGCGCCCGCGTGCACCTAGGTTTTTATTCCCTCATGTAAATACCTAGGAGCGGATTAGCTGGATTACAGGTTGATCGTGTGTTTAACTGTTGAGAAGTTGATAAACGTCTCTGCTTCACAGACGTAGAGTGGAGAAGTTTTGTCACCTTGCACCAGTGGTGGGGTCACAGTGTGGGACTAATGTAGATTTTCCTAGTAACAGGATATAGGGCATTTTTCATGAGCTTATGTAGCCTCTTGTATTCCTTGGTAAAATATCTATTCAATCTTTTGCCTATTGAATGTGGGGTTGTTAAATCTCACTGAATTCTTTCTATGTTCTGTAATTAAGCTCTTTACGTGTTTACCTTTCGTCTTCATAAAAGGGATAGGTGTGTCTGTGTGTGTGTGTGTGTCTGTGTGTGTGTGTGTCTGTGTGTGTCTGTGTATGTGTGGGGTGTCTATGTGTGTGTGTGTGTGTGTGTGTGTGTGTGTGTGTGTATGTGTGGGGTGTCTGTGTGTGTGTGTCTGTGTCTGTGCATGTGTGTGTGGGGTGGGTGTGTGTGTGTGTATGTGTGTGCGCACACGTCTTTGTGTGTGTGTATGTTCCTGGGCATCAGATCCAGACACCACACGTGCTAGAAGCTGTCAGCCATGGTGGTGGTAGAGTGGGCTGAGAGCGGACCAGGTTAGTCAGGACAGATAGCAGATACCGCTGTCATATCACATTGGAAATTTTGCATTATCTTTCTGCACTCAGTATCATAGTTTAGGTATTTTTACATCATTAAAATTATTGGATTCAGTTTGGGTGGATATTGCACTGGATGTGTAAATCAGAATGAATTATATAAACAAAACCTCAGGAAACAACATAATTCATAGATCCTTATGACAACTAAGGTATTTCATCCAGAAAGATTGATAGGTGTAGTGTTCCTTGGTTAAATGTACTCATGGAGTCTGGGGAGCCTTAGTGGCTAGGAGCATGTGCTGCTCCTCCAGAAGACTGGAGTTGGGGTAACCCCAGTACCAGGGGATCTGGAGTCCTCCTGTGTCCCACCCAACCCTGGGGTATCCATGTGGCACTTGCATGTTAAAAATAAATCTGAAAACAGTTTGGATGTGTTCTTGGTGTCACTACCACGAGTAAGTAGTTGGACGTATATGGAGAGTTATACGAAGTTTAAATAAACTGACTTTCTGGGAAGCATTTGCTACTATTTGATTTCTTAAAAAACTATAGCATTTTAAAATATTCAGCCTACCCAGATTTATATAAAACTTAGTCTTTTGTTTTGTATTGTTTCTGTTGTTTGAGACAGAGTTTCTCTGTGTAGCAGCTCTAAACTGTCCTGGGACTTGCTCTGTAGACTAGGCAGGCATTGAACTCACAATGATCCCCCTGCCTCTGCCTCCTGACGACTGGGATAGAGGTCTGCACCACCACCACCACCCAAACTTAGTCTTAATGTTGCCCATACCTGGAGTTGGTATTGTACTATAGTATGGTCATTGTTTACAGTGTTTCCCCTTCTGTATCTCACATAGGTTTAAATATGCTGAGCCCCAGAGGGAATATGATGGTGTTTTTAGTTAATAGTCTCAATAATGTTGTTTGGAAATTATTAATGGGGCTCAGTATTAGCTTCTTGGTAGAGCACTCCGCTAACCAAGTGCAGGTCCCAGGAGTCTATCCTCAGCAATGCAAAAACAAAATTCCCTAAGCTGACCTGCCCCTTTAAGTAACAAAAAAAAGTCACCAAGAGCTTGGTGACCTCATATACTTGGTGTTTGTGGATGTTTCCGTTATTAGAATAGCTTCTTAGGTGACTTTTGAATGGTAAGTCTCACTGCGTGGTCTGCTGCCGTGTTCTAATGCTTGGCTGTCGCCCCACCCTGTCCACAGGTGAAGGTGTTGCGGAATCAGCTGGTCCTTTTCCACAGTGCTGTCGCTGCCTACTTTGCGGGGAATCAGAAGCAGCTCGAACTGACCCTTAAGCAGTTCCACGTCAAGTTGAAAACCCCTGGAGTGGACGCCCCGTCCTGGCTTGAAGAGCAGTAAACTCACCCGGAAAGGAGCGAGCAGGGTGTTGTTAAACAACTAATAAACCTAGTCAGAATTAAGTAGTGTTGGGGACGCGGTGAGGGAACACCATTGCAGTGACTCTTGCACAGATAGCTTTTATTTTTCCCTTTTCATACCCTAACAATTGAGCTGTTAAATCTGAACAGAAGGTAGGTGATTTTTATGTAAACATGATTACATAATTTCTATAATTCTAAACACAATAATTTTCCTTTTTGAGAAATCCTTTTTGTATTGTAAAGGTTGGTGGCTATTTCTATAATTTGAAATATTTAATATAGATTTGCACTGATAAGATAAAAATTCAAGGCTTTTGGTCCTAGAAACAAGGACCAGCTATAATTTTTCAAAGGAAGTTTACATGATTTGTATCAATGTCAGATATTTTATATATGAATATATCCAACATCTTTAAGAAGTTCATGTTTGTGTATTAAAGAAAGAAAGCTATTTTGCAGAGTAAGTTATATGGCGTCCTGCAGTGTCCGCAGAAGGGACCGCTCGAATGAAAGATTGATTGGCTCATAGGTTGTGATAGATACCTTTTAAAAATTAATCTGTACCACTGTAACTTTGGTTAGATATTTTTAAAGACCTGGAATCACACTGTCATAATTTCTATGACGTGTTTTAACTTATGAATTTGACAGTTATGTCAGTAATTTTGATTTATAATGAAACCTGCTTAAGGGAGGTGGATTTTTTTATTTTGTTTTCTATATGTGGACATAGGAATGGAAACTCTTAGTGGTTTCTAGAGTAGTGATTTGTAAATTAGAAAGCTAGTTTGGGGGTAAATTCCGTTTTGATAGGAGAGAATTTCCAGACCATGTTCCTTGACTTCCATGTGTGACTACCAGTTAAGCCTTAAATCACAGATACGTGCCTTCTCAGACGCAGTAATCTTGTCCGGCCATTGTGCAGAAACCGTGGAGAAACCCTCCAGAGAGCATGTGATTGTCTGTTCTCCAAAGACAAGCACAGTAGGTGCTGGGGTTCTTGGTCCTCATGGAACCACACTTGAGGTGTGGTTGGTGAAACCGACTTTGGAATCTTTGGTTGGGTTTCTCTTCACTCCTTCTTCAGAATGGGACTAGTGGGGAGTTTTTCCCGCCTGGGTAGTGCAGAGGCCGTAGGAAGGGAGGCCAGCACTGTCAGTCCTACGTACGCAGTCGGCCTGTCCACTGTGGGGGTTTCCTCAGTGAGGTAATCTTGTTTAAATGTAAAGTTCCTTTGATTTTGTCATACATATAAATGAGTATTTGGAGAGCTATCACTTTATCTGTTCATTTCTATTGTGTTGAAATGAAGTACTTAAAATGACTGTTATATGTGAGCTTTGTAGCCTGTACAATGTGTTATACGTGTCCAGATGCCTTTTCGCTGGCTTTTTTATTAATGTCTGTTTGGAGTGCTTAATACAGTATAATGTGATTGTAAGTCATGAACCTATTTTAAATCATTCCCTCCTGTATATTTGTACTCTGAAAGAGCCTTATTTTATTCTTCAAGCAGAGTAGCTACTTGTGATGGTTATTCACACTCCCCAGAGCGTGCCTCTGGTGTGAATTTTGTATTCTTATTAAAGTTTCTGCTGCATTATCTTATTACCCTGATCTCATAAATTTTAAATAGAAGTAACTATTTGGAGCTTCAGAGAATATACCTTTTCTTTCCTGATCTTCAAAGAGAAATGGTGCTTCTTTTACCTAATTTGTCGTGGTCTATAAATCCTTCTTCTCAGTCTGCATGTCTCTGGAGCTGAACATGTCCAGTCTCACCACAGTTTCAACAACTGTAGCAAAATTAGACTGATGGATTAATGATTTTTTTTTCAGGAAAGCTAAAAATAACAGTGATTTCTGAGTAGTGGGCACGTGTGCAAAAGAAGTAAGTGTAGCCTAGGACCTGTTTCTAGAAGAGAACACAGGCCCTCGGAATGCATACACACTTTAAAGATGGTTCTGTTTGGCTGGTTCACTTTCCAGAGTGAATGTGCCCACTTCCGCCCCTGGGAGCACATGTGGGAACTGAGCACATGTGGAATCGAGCACACGTGGAACCAAGCATGTTTTCTAAGCAGCATGTAGAAAGCGAAGTGATCTGGAATCAGCGGGAGTCACTTTGCGGGTGTTACAGTTGGAAAGGGAGCTGCTGTCTAGAAAACAGATTGAGGAGTTTCGGTGCATGGTTCCTCGGGACAGTGAGGGATGGCTTTTCTCACATTCAAATGGAAATATTCAAGGAAAACATGCACTGAAGGAAATGGTTTGCCAAACTCTGCTGCAAGCTAGCTAGCCAACGAGCTTCTGCTCTATTCTTTTGTCTCCGCTTCCCGTCTCAGGCTGAGTGCCAAGGTTGCCGGTGCACGTTGTCCTGGGCCTGTGCAGCCGGTGCTTCGCCACTGTGCCACCTTCCAGCCCCTGTTCTCTTAAACAGAATCTAAGACGGACCTCAAACCTGCAGAAGCAATGTGGCTAAGATCTGTGAGGTTCCGTTCCCCCCTCATGGGAAAACCATATTGTGCAGCTGTCTGTCCTTCCTCCCTCCCTCTCTTCGTTCCTTCCTTTTGTAACAAAACTAACATTTATTCATGGCAAGAATTCCATCCAATTTCTTACTGAAGCCTCTTCGCCTTTCCTCCGTCATCGTGCGCTGTCTGCCCCCCTCACCTTCTCGCCATGTCTTCTCACAAGGCTTTAAGAATCAAGCAATTCTTGGCCAAGAAACAAAAGCAAAATCGTCCTATTCCTCAGTGGATTCGGATGAAAACTGGCAACAAAATAAGGTACAACTCCAAGAGAAGACACTGGAGAAAAACGAAGCTGGGTCTGTAAGGAGTCAACAATGGCGAGACAGTCTACGCTGAATCGTGGTCCTGGATGAGTGATAAGATGGAGTTCAACATTTTCAACATGATCATGTTTAAGTTGGGAGTGGGTTCTCCAGTAATAAAATGTAGAGCCTTTCAAAAAAAAAAATTCTTACTGAAAATCTGCAGATGAATTTATAATAATGTCAGATTTAGAGCTTTATTTTTACATTGTACATAATAAAAGATGTGTGTCTTTAGCAGTGCTGTTCTGCATCAGCGCAAGTCGGTGTATACGGTGCAGTACTGTCAAGAAAAAGAAATAAAGGCCACACTGAGAGCAAATGAAGAAGTAAAACATTATCTGCTCCAGACGCACCATTGTCTGCCTAGGGAATCCCACAGAAAGCCCCAGACCCTCCTGAGCCAGATAAGGAGCTCTGCTGTCCTGCAGGGTACCGTGTTCTCCATCTCATACGTTCATTTCACATTAGTTCAGAAGTTGCCCAAGGCATTCCTAACCACTGTTAGAATGTTATGGGAGAGGTTATTAAACAGAAAACGCCAACAACTTTCACTAAATTCTCTGTTCTCACTTGAAGGTTTCCTGCTCCGCAGGTTTTCTTGAACAAATTGTTCTTCGTGATGAACTGTCAGGTGGTCCTCCCAGATGTCCCAGAAGCCAAGGCGGCTCGTCGGGGTTACGTGCAATCAGGAAGAGTTCTGTTACCCTGCCGATAGCCTGGATATGGAAAGAGGCGGCTGGCCACGCAGGGAGAGGAAATTAGGCCCAGTCCGAGAGTCCTAACACCATTGCTGTCAGAGCCGGGAAGTGGGGTGACAGATGGGACGCTGTCCACAGAAACTACAAGCACCTCAAATTTCTAGTTGGCCCCAAACATGCTTTTCAGGAAACAGTCTTCTGTTAAAGACTTGAGCTTAAACTCATTCAAACGACCTTTCTACAGCTGTGGTTCAGCCAGGAATTATTGAGTCACAAGAAAGGTCTAAAAAGAGTTAGATACCATTTAGGGGTCTGCGAAGATGCTGTCAGTAAAGCACTCTGTGCACGCATGAGGTCCCGGGTTCAAATCCTCAGCTCCCACATACAAGCCTGGCATGTAGCCGTGTGTCTGTAACATCAGTGCTGGGGGAATGGAGACAGGGAGGTCACAGGAGCTTGCTGGTCTAGGTGACTTAGTGAGTTCCAGGTTCAGGAAAAGAACCTCTCAAAGGCTTATGTGGGGATTTACCAAGGAAGACGTCAGACATCCATGTCTACCACACTCACACACACACACACACACACACACACACAGAGTTCAGAACTAATTTGCTGCTTTTAAGGCTGACTTTCTGTGGCAGACTTACAGCTCCACTTCTGTCATGGTGTGCACACGTGCTTTTATAAATCATGTCAGAGTGAAATGTGGGCCTAGACAGTGTAGACAGAAACAGACATGTAAGCCCTGTCATGTTCTCTTGGAGCTCTGGTGTCTGAAGTGGCCACCGAAGGAACTAAAGGCTCACTGTGGGGGCAAAAACCAAAAAAAGAAAAAGCCAAACAAAAGCCTCTTCACTTGTTTCGTGTAGGGTCAGCATGCAGTGAGATAGGGAAAGGGGCAAATGGTCCGGTTGGGCTTCCTAAAAAAAGATCTGAAATAGTGAAGTTTTTGGAATAAGGAATAAAATAAGAGAAATTATATATGCTACTCACTTAAATTTTCTTGTGCATTGACTTATTTTTGTGCATGAACGCATCTGCACCCCAGCATGCGTAGAAGGCAGCGGACAGCTTGCAGGAGCCAGTTCCACCTTCCATCATGTGGTTCCCAGGGATCCAACTCAAGCCACTAGGCTTGGCAGCAAATGCTCTCACCTGCCGAGCCCTCTAGACGGCTCACTTCTCCACATTCATCCTCCCTCTAATGACTTCTGACTCTACGTTAGGAAGCTCCCTATGAAAAAAGTACCTAGAGCTTGGGACGGGTAATTATTACTTTCCTGGAGCAATATGTACTTACTACGGCTAGACACTGACCTCCTGAGGATGGCGTGCATACACGCAGTTTTGTTTACCTTGTGGTTGGTTTGCAGTCCACAGTTTGAAAAAGACAAACAGCTGAATAAAATGGGAGAAGAGCTGAAGACGTCAAGTGTGTTTGGAGCTGGGAGAGGTTTCGCATTGGGTTTTTAGCTCTGCCGCTGTAGGGGATAATGCTTTAGGAGATGTGTGCCCACCAGGTTTTCTTTGAAAGGACTAGCTGTAGCACGCAGGGGCATAACCATATGTGGGAGAAAGGGGGGGAAAGGTTCCTTTTTTTTTTTTTTTTAAATCTTGGTGTTTTGAGACAGAGTCTCGCTAGGTATCCCTGCCTGGCCTTGAACTCAGGAGATCACCTACACCTGCCTTCTGAGTGCTGGATTGAATGATATGCACACCCATGTGTGGCAGGAAAAAGTTTCTTAAATGTGGCAAAATGCTACTGGAGAGACAGGTAGGATATATATGTACTTTAACAGTACCAGTTAACTTTTCTTAAAATTTTCATCATCATAATTCATTTTTAAATGTCGGTTTGATTTAGAAATGCAGTAGGATTCTTCCAAGTCTTCCTTCTCCCACTGTGGTGGCAATGAGCTTTATTTATTTTTTAATATAGTCCATGAGACTCCTTGCTTCATGCATAAAGATTCTAAAATCCGCACCGCCCACTGCAGCCTGTGAAGAGTGGATCCGACAGCAGCATCACCCAAAGGCACAGAATTCCCTACGCAAGGTATTTCCCCCTCGTTTCTCCTCAGCTCAGCTCTAACCAGCTATTTGAAAGTTCGGGGGAATTAGGCTCAAAACAAAACTAACTTTATTTTAGCTTAATTAGGATGATTCCTTCTGTCTCAGTTTTGTGTTCTTTGCTCGAGAGCAAGCACGTAGTATAGTACTTTTCTACACTAACGTTCTAGTTACTTAAAATTTAGCTATGATAATTTGCTTAAAACTTACTTTCCAACTAAAAGGGTATTTTTTTAAGGTAGCCAGATTTTATCTAATTCACACTAATAAACTAATAAAACAGCCTAACTCTATAAAAATAATCCTACATGTGTGCATTCTCATGGTATCCTCTTCCTCCACCCCATCCACACGCGCACACACACACACACACGCACACACCGGCTAAGCCTGGGAACATGCTCCAGATCCAAATGTCCTAGCTGGCTCCTACTTGTAAGTAGAGCCACAGAAGCCCAGGCAGTGTTTGAGCACAGAGGTCTAACCATGGCAATGGTTACCATAGAACCCGTGCCTGTCACGGGCGCAGTAAGTGGCTGAGCTTAAACAGTCAGGAGTATTTGCTGACCTTCATCCCCTGACCCCACTAACACCCTGATGAGGACTCGAAGATTCCTGAATTGGATGCCAGCCAGCTCTCCTGGGAGGACAGACTCTCATTCATTGTTTAGGTTTCCTGTGCAGGGGGTCTTAAAAAATAAAAATAAAAAACAGTCCAAGGGTCTGGTAGTATAACTTGGTGACGTTGCGTGACTCCAGAACAGGCTCACCACCACCATCACCTAAATGCCTTACCCCCCAAAAGATCAGCTCTCTTCAGGACGTTTAGTTAACACTCTGCTAAGCCAGCTGTAAGATGAGAGAAATGAGTTAGAAATTGCACATGAACACCTAATAATATGACCAAAGAAAGCAAGCCCTGGCGCACTGAGATGCTGCCTGCCCTCACAAGGGGAGGCAGAGGGCAGCATTAGCGCCTCGCAGCGGGCTCTGGTCCTAACTTGCCCCTTTGTCCTCTTAAAACAAAACCACAGTGACATAATAGGAGGCTTTTGTGCTGCGTTGGGGTTTTCAAGACTTCAGAGTCACTAGTAGTGCCCACGAGCAGAGCAGTGAAAGCAGGTCTTTTTGTCCCCTCAACACAAGCCGTTTTAGTCCAGGCCACTTCAGACTTCCTTACTGCTGACCTCCTCGGCGACCCTGGGTTATCCCAGGAAGAACTCTGCCCAGTTGGGTCTTTGAGCTCATTTTTTTACTGTGACTTTCTGCTCAGTGGTAGTGAATTGGGTTCACCCGACTAAGGAAGCATTGATGATGATTAATTTGCTGACATTTCATTACTACAATATTTTCCTCCTAGGTTGTCCTCTTTGCAGTCTCCCACGGGGTTTGTGGAAGCAGTTTAGCACCGAGCTGTGAAGAGCCAGACAGCTGTCTTCCCAAGGGCACACTTGGTCTCCCTTCAATTGAAGTCGGGGGTCCTCTCCTCTCTTGGGTATAACTTTAAAACGGCAGATGGTCCACGTGAAATGCCCTGGTCCTTGGTCCTCTCTGCTATGGTTTTCTTGAATTCCACCTGGGGAAAAAAAAAATGTCTCCATTGCTCTCCTCACGTTCTGTGAGAGAGGAGGGGGGCGGGGGGAGAGAGACAGCACCAGTGTTGTTTCTCGGTCCACCGTGGGCTGCCGGCTTTGGGTCGAGCACCAGCATGTCTTCTGAAGCGTTAACCAGCCTGTGCAAGCCTACATTCATTCAGAACACCATAAAATATTATGATGCCTGCCTGTTGCCTTCATGTTTTTATATCCTGCTTCAAAGAGCCTGCATCTATCAGATGGTTGCCTCCGTGCTGTCGAGGCCCGTGGAAGACAGGAACTGGTGTGAGCATTTGTAGCTTTCCCCGTGGCTTGCCGTGTCAAAACACAGCATCCTCGGTAAAAAGGATTCTTATTCCTGGGCCTCTGGCCTTGAGCAGCTGAAGGCCCTCTGTGTCGTTGGGTGGTCACAGGGAGCAGAAAGAGAAAGATCAGTGTGGAGAACATACTGTTTGTGATCAAATAATAGGGAGGCAGTTAGCTAACCAGATAAGAAGTCTCTGTACTTGTGGATGCTGGGGGGGGGGGGTATTTTGCTATTAGCAGTGTGATCTGTGCACACAGTCCCATCCATGCTGTCCCACTAAACCTTACATCAGTCAATCTTGGAGCACAGTATTCTCTTTGTCGGCTTTCAGGCTTAACACCTCCCCCCCCCCCACAGTCAATCCAATAGATAATGCTTGCAGGGTTGCTCTCTTTTTATCCAGTGTAGTTGTCACCAGCAGATTCCGGCTAGGGAGCTCTCAGGAACAAAGCAGACAGGCACTTCTTCCCAGTGTTTCCAGGTTCTTATCATCAGAGAAGGAACGCAGAAGCAAGACCAGGCAAAAATATTGGTCCATTTATTACAGAGTGTAGGTACACACAAGAGGGAGAGTGGGCTTCTGGGAGAGTCACCCTCTTCCTGGGAATTTAGATAGCTCACTTCAGGGTCAAACTTTAATGGAAGGTTTCTGGCTGTTTTATGGTAGGGTAATCCAGGACTGCCCTGTCTAGCCTTTAGCTGGAGTTTCGCGTTGCGTAGTGTCGGATACATGATAGCACACAACAAGGTATGGAAGTATCATTAGAATAGTGCATAGAGCAGTTAGCGGTTGTCTTGAGCCATGTTGGACCCACTGGCTTGGAACAGTCTTGTGCCTGCTATGTGAGTGGTCACATAATGGTCGGTCGTAGCAGCTGTCTAGAACAGTGACCTGCGGCCATCAGGCAGACTGTATCTTCTCCCTCTGCCCGCCCAGCTTCCTTCGCACTAGGGTCTAGTTGGCAGGTGGAGTGGCGGAATCAGCTGGTCCTTGTAGGTTCCGAGGGAGCTGACGTGAAGAGACTGAGCTGTTTGTGAACTGACCTTCGCTTTCGTCTAGAGGCCAGCCCGAGTGCTGCCATCCTTTAGAAGGAACAGAAACTGACCGGTAGCCACCCAGTTGTTGAAGTATAAATGCAGACACACAGAGATCACCCAGGAAGACCATAGACTCTACAAATGGCTTTCTAGACCTTGAAAACAGTTCTGAAAGATGAGTCCTTTATCACAGCACAATGCAGCAGAATGCAATGCTTTCATGACAGCAGACACATCCAAAAACACCTAGTATTTTTAAATAAAGTCCCTGTTGTTCTCAACAGCTTTGGCTGAAACTGTGTGACTTTTGTTAAAAGTCTAGAATCTAGACTCTAGATGCTAATAAAAACTGTGAGGTGAATCAGAATCCCCTCAGCTCCAACCTCCCTCGATGCCCAATCCCTGCTCCAGCTGTCTGACTTGTCCTGATGCATATGGCAAAGTCCATGAGCCATCGGGCAGTTCTGTAGACCCTGGACTGTGAGCGTGGAGACCCCAGGCCCCCGTTCCCCATGAGCTCCTTTAGGGTAGGTTGAGTTATGCCCAGTAAGCAAACAACGCCTCAGAAACTGATGTTCTTGCAGACGGAAGCCATGGAGCTTAGACAAGAACAAAAGATTAAGTGGGAAACAGCACATCCTCGAGGTGGAGAATGTGGGGTAGAGATGCAGATGTGTGGGCGCCGACCCTTGTCCTCTGCTGTCTTTAGACTCTTCAAAGCTGTACGTGTTTGGGATCCCCAATTTTGGCTAAATAAGAATTCACAGTAGTTTGCGGTTTTCCCGGGAAGAGAAGTTGCTCTGTGTGCTGTCTGTGTGTGCGCGCGCGAATGTGTGTGTGTTGCCATTTCAGCATAAATATAAAACTAATTCCATATTATAGTGTCGAATGTCTCTTATAGGTTTGCTTTCCCTGGATCCACGGCCCTCCGTCTCTTATTAGAAAGACACCCAGAGTAATGGTATCCATCAGTCACCCTACAGGAAGCATGGACTGAAGTGTGCTGGGGGACTAGGGTTTAGAAACTCTGCAGCATTTCAAGAAGATAATAAATGTGACGTTATGACTCTCCTCCGTAGCCTAGGCCTGAGAAAGCATCAGTGGAGTCTGTTGTACAAATGCCTTTTACTCTCTTATCTCGTATACAGTTTGATCGCCACCTCACAGAAATTATGCGCAAAATGGTACATGGAAGAGATTTGGGGATGTGAGGATATGTTTTCCATCACTCTGAGATACTGATTGTCAAGTATTTAGGACTCCCTTTCTTCAGAAGAAAGCCAGTAAGTCAGAAACTAGTTTTAACACCAACAAGCCCAGCTCCCTTTCAGCCTGAGCTTGACCTGGCCCCCGGAACTGTGTAAATATGAGCTAATTACAATGCTGAACGTTTCGTAGGATTTCTCTTTGTTCCCAATGTCAGGCTAAACTTGACCAATAGCATCAGCGACGAACACCCTCTTTACTTGTTCAAGAAAATGGTTACCATTATTTCCCTAAGTCCATTTGAGAAGCGTTAGGATTCTGGTTAGTGCCTAGGCTGCATGGAGCCTTGGGGTCCATTCCAAACACTGCCAAAAGCAAGCTAAAACAAAAGACAGATTATTATGGGCTGGCCTTATTTGTTGTCGTAGCCTAAGTATGATTATTAAACCTGCTTATTAAAAACAGAGACTGAGGGGTTGGGGATTTAGCTCAGTGGTAGAGCGCTTGCCTAGCAAGCGCAAGGCCCTGGGTTCGGTCCTCAGCTTCAGAAAAAAAAAAAAAAAGACAAAAACAGAGACTGACTACAAAAGCATTGTCTCCCAAACCGTTTCACCAAACAAAGTATACCCTTGATTCCCAGGGGCACAAAGAGACTTAAAAAAAAAAAAGTTACTAAATCAATAAGTGATCCTTTCTTCTACCTTAATCTCGCCTACAAAATGTTCACATAGAATTTCCACAGGGACACACACACACACACACACATGTTCTGTTCCTGATCCCTTGGTTTGTTTGGAAACTGCTTATACTCTGAGAGTTACAGCTTCAAATTACTCTATTTGTTCTTCTAACTTCTTGAAAGGGTAAACAGTTTGAAAAGTTAAAACCAGTAGCAAAATAAACCTGCAGGCAAACACTCTAACTTCTTTCTTATCCAGGCCCACTTGCTTGTTTGGGGAGGTGGATAAGAAAAGTGCTGTGCTGTGCTGTGCTGTGTTATACTGTGCTGTGCTGTGCTGTGTTATACTGTGCTGTGCTGTGTTATACTGTGCTGTGCTGTGTTATACTGTGCTGTACTGTGCTGTGTTGTGCTGTGCTGTGCTGTGCTGTGTTATACTGTGCTGTGCTGTGCTGTGTTATACTGTGCTGTGCTGTGTTATACTGTACTGTGCTGTGCTGTGCTGTGCTGTGTTATACTGTGCTGTGCTGTGCTGTGCTGTGTTATACTGTGCTGTGCTGTGCTGTGCTGTGCTGTGTTATACTGTGCTGTGCTGTGCTGTGCTGTGCTGCACCGTGATGTGCTGTGCTGCCATGGCGCATTCTGACTCCATGTTTTCTGCTCCAGGCTGGAACGCTGTCACAGCCAGCAGGTTCTAAACACTGTTCTGGGGGTAAACTAAAACAATAGGAATGGGCAAAGGCTTTCTGAGCACATCCAACCAGTAACAATACTATCACTTTCTCCTTTTTTCTCTTCCTCTGTCCTCATTGTCTCGAACTCTTGCACACTCCTGAGGGGAGAAAATGGGCTCCGTAGGCAGGTAGGGACAAGGGTCCTCAGATATCTGTTACCTCAGTCCTGTGTTGGGTAAGAGTCGTTTTTAATCTCTTGACCCTTATCTCAAACAAAGCACCACTTACTGACAGGAACCTGCACAATAACAAGGGAGACGTTGATATTGCCATGGATATGAACACGAGAAAGCTCTCTCTGTGTAGCACATTGACAAATCGTTACTTAGCGTCTGACACACCAGAATTCTGCCCTCTTAATGACCACAGCCCAGCCAACGTTTCCTAAATTTAAAGACGACTTACTATTTAAAGTCTGTAACCTGCGGAAATAAGATGGCATTTGGTAGTTCTGAAAAGTGTTAGAGCAGGTGGAGCATGGCTCAGTGGCTAGAGACACTTGGCGCCAAGCCTGTGACTCGGTGTCCAATCCCTAGGACCCATGCAGTAGAAGGAGAAAAGCACTGACGTCGTCCTCTTGACCATCAGAGGCACACCGAGGCCTGTGCACCTCCACACCTACAAAATAAACACGAGGAATAACAATGGGGGACCTCACAAGTTGTTTGGATGATTATCAGAATATGGCATTTGCATTTTGCCTTTAAGGTGTTCAAATCAAGTTTGCATTCAGACTGCAGTCACAGTCTGCAGGCTCTATTTGTTGTGAGATTTCCACCCTCCGAGGAAACAGTGTGTCTGTCTTCGAGTCTCTCGCTTATCTGCCAGTCTAACTACAGAACTGGTCATTTGTTCCTTTGGGCGGTTTCGGCTCCTAGGAGGCAGAGCTACTACAATCTGTAATCTGAACAAGTGACCCCATCAGGTGTATCTTTTAAGAAAAATAAGATGAAAAGGTTGAGCTAATGCCAGGTGGCGGCGGCACATGCCTTTAATTCTAGCACTCGGGAGGCAGAGGCAGGCGTTTGTGAGTTCGAGGCCAACCTGGTCTACAGAACTACTTTCAGGACAGTCAGGGCTATTACATAGAGAAACCCTGTCTTGAAAAACCAAGAGAGAGAGAGAGAGAGAGAGAGAGAGAGAGAGGAATAAAAAAAGAGAAGGTTGAGCTAAGCAAACCTCAGTCTGTTTCATAAAAATGGGAGAAGCCATGTGGGAGGAGCAGGGAAAAAGGGGACTTAAGATCAGTTTGTCACTTCAGATGTGTGCCTGAGGGCACCAACTTCAGTGTATCCAAGGACCTGTGGAGTCAGCACACGGGCTAAAACGACTCCTTTAGCAAATAATTCTGCTTTTTAATGATGAGATATGCTTTAGAATATGTGCCGAAATTGAGTCACGCTGATTTGAACATTTTGTTCAGTCAGTGATTCCTAATGACAGATTAAATACAGTCTATTTCTTATGAAGAAAAACAAAACAAAACAAAACAGAAGCTGAGAGCAACTCAGACGTCAAAGCCAGAAGGGAGAAAATGCATTCAGTGACAGGAATGTAACTTTAGAACTTTCTGGAAGGACCACTTTGGAAGAGGGCACAGGAAGCTGCACAGAGAGCAAGAAATATCCCAGAGGGCGTTCTGCTGGCTCTGGAGGCTGCCCTAGCCACGCCAAGTAACTAACATACTCTGAGTACCTTGCTTGGGAATAGGCTGGCTGCAGGACCTTCCATTCAATGCAGCAGCAGCAGCCACCTCTCAGCCACAAACCTGGTGACTTCGGGCACTCTGCTTCAGGAGCCTTCTGAGCTTTCCCTGCAGGCTGCCTGGTGCATTTTCCTAGCATAGATGGAACAAAGCCATTTGCTGGTCACAGCAAGCCTAGGGCATGCATGCATGTGTGTGGCGGACAGTATATGAACGTGTTGCCTCCCTCGCCTGGAGAGCTGTGCCCCTTCCAGCTCTGTCAGACCTTCTACTGTGCAGAAGAACCGCAAGTGGAAATAAACAAGACCTGTCTATGCCGGGGCCTCACACCAAGCTGCTTCCAGGAAAGGGAAGTCCGAATGGCAGGAGATGCAGGGTGCCACTGCCTTGTCAGACTGAAGGTCACATCTGCGTTCACATGACTCTACAGGAGGTTAGAGACACATATGGGAAGCTGTGAGGTGGACCTGCACACACAGCAACCCGCAACAGTTTCTGGGTGAGTGAGTGGATTTGGTGAGAAGACGGGGAAGAATTCTAAGCTTCGGGACATAGGTGTTCGGTTATACTTCTCTAGGGTGGAAAACAAAACAGAAGGCTGGTGGGAGATGTAGGGTAAGACCTGGGGTGCCCCACACATGGTAGGCAGCAGATGCACAGACAGATCGTCTTACTCAGAGTTAGCATGGTGCCCATGGGCCTAAGGCAAACAATTAAGGCTGGGGTTTTAACCTCCACAGCCTGCTGTCAGGAAAGGGAATGAGAGGAGAGTGTTGCTTTAAGGGGAAGGTGAGCTGACTTCCAGGCATTGAATCAGGACTGACACCACCACCAGTCGGATGTGGATTTAAGTCCCTGGCACAACTGAAGACAATTGGCTCTCATTTTCCTGGGCCCTTCCCAAGGATGGGAACCTAAGGCCATGGTTATTCATATTTTATTGCTTTTCTTTCCAAAATACATCCAGATTAAAGTCAGAAACGATTCCCATGGGATTATAAAGGACAATGGGAGATCAAGGGTTGTAAGAGCCTTGTGACTGTACTCAGAGGAGAAGGGTCAGCAGGGAAGGCTAGAGAGGCCCGTGGGCCAGAGTGGAGCTGGAGATCAAAGGCCAAGGAAGGAGGAAGGGCCACTGGGCTTGACGCCTCTGAAGTGGCTTTTTTCTTCTTTTTGGAGATCTCACCATGTTGCACCAGTTGATTTCAAATTGTAGGCTCAAAATATCCCCTTGCCTCAGCTTCTGCAGTAATGAGTCCACAGGCAGCAGAAACGGACTGGTCTTACAGCCATGCTCGCTCACTGTAGTGAAGGAAGGCTGCCTAAAGAAGGGGAAAGGGGGCTGGCCTGGTGACCCACACAGATTGCTGTGAGTTGGAGGACAGCCAGGGTTACATAGATTCTGTCTCAGAAATAATAATAATAATAAATGGTAAAATTAGAAAAAAAGGGAAAGAACTCTGTCTTGCAGCTCACACTTAACACTTGTTACTCTTTGACCTGGGTAGCAATCAATATTCATTTGGATTGACAGGAGCTCCCAGCCCGAGAGCGGCATTGATATTTTCAGTGTTTGTGAGTGGACGTGTTGAATCGGGAACTAAACTATATTAATAGCCAAAGAACTCATCAAGAAGGCTAAAACGTAAGTAGGCACAGTTTGGGGGTCTAAATAGCGGAACGATTGGAACTAGTACTTTCTCTTTTCCTATACGAGGCTCACAGTAGGAGGCGAGGAATTATGTCACGGAGTCCAGGAGCTGGGGACCTGGTGGAATTCGCTGGAAGTCGGCAGGCCTTAGAGCTTGGGAAAGCGCTGTTCGGTTATCTGGGCGCACCCAGAAAAGGGCAGGATGACTTCATTCCCCACAGAGGGCGCCTCCCGCCCCGGCAGCTGAGGTGCCAGCAGCCGGTTTGTCCAGGATAAGTTTTCTTTGACTACTCAACTTCTCTCTGCCTGGCGTAGTCGCAAGTCACTTTGGAAAAAAAAAAATGCGATTAGACTGACTTCCCTGTTTCCTTCAACGAGTGGGCGGGCTCTTCCCAGTTCCCAGACAGAGCTCCTTCATTCAGCCAGGTCTGTCATACTTTTTAAAAAAAAAAAAAAAAATCTGGAAAGTTTGTTACCATCATTGAGAAAAAAGAAAATAAAGGAAAGGGAAAGGAAGAGGAGACTTAGGGAGGGAAGCTGAGGAGAAAAAAACAATTTGGCGTGCGGCACAGAGGACCTGGCCTCCAGAATGCTCTGGACCGCCAGGAAGCTCCCCTAGCGCTTGCCCATTGCTCCGGGGAGAAACTATTATGGAGCGGAGCGAGCTGGCGCGCGGAGGTGTGTGAGTGTGTGTGAAGGTGCATGCGTGTATTCATGCGGGGTGTTCATGCGTGTGCGCAGGGGAGGATTTCCAGGAGAGTGCCGCAGAGGTTCCTTTGTGGAAAGCGGTGACCTGCTCGGTAGCGAACGTGGCGCCTCCCCCTCGCTCCCCGGTTCCACTAGGACAGCAGGGCTCATCTTCGCCCTGCAGCAATCTCCATCTGCCTCTGTGGTTGTCCGTCCAGCCCCGCGCGCCCGGGTCTTTAGGTGCCAGGAGCTGCGTGCTGGGCGGCGGCTTTCGAGTCTCGGGAGCCCGGAGCTGGCTAGGGCGAGCACTGTGTCAGATGGTAGGGGGAGCGAGGGAGGCAGCCGAGCAGGAAAGGGCGTGCTGCCCTTTGCGGCCGGCTCGCGGAGCAGCCGGGTAGGCAGCATTGTTACCTGCAGCGGCCCCGCCCCTCCGCGCCGCCCTGCCCCCTCGCGGTCCCTGGCCTGCAGTCCTGCGGAGAGTCGGCGGCGCCGGGACAGCGGGCGGAGGCTGCGCGGGCGCCGGGAGCGCGGGCGCGGTGAGTGCGGGACTGGAGCCGGAGCCCGGGCCGCGAGGCTGGGTTAGGGGATGCCGGGCAGAACAGTAGCACGGGAGAGGATGCGGGGAAGCGGGAGCTCTGCACCCCACTCCGGGGACCTGGTCCGTGAGCTCAAGGCCCTGTGCCCCCAGGCGCACACGCGCCGGGCTGACCCCGAGCTCTGTGCGTCGCTGCCCGAGGGTGGGACCTCTGGGGTTCGGCTAGCGCGGGTCGCGCAGGTCGCAGGAGCCCCTCTCAGCGAGGACTCGCCCCTGCCACCGTGGTGTGGGGCTCCCCACGCCTGCACACCTCCCTGAGAGTTCACGTCCGAAGTGGAGCCGGCGCTTGTGGAAGCTTGGGGAAGAAGCGGCGGGTTGGTTGTCACCCCCGGTCCCTGCGCGTGCCACGGGACTCCGCCACCAGCCCGAGTCCCCTTTTTGCGTTTATGTCGCGGGCTCTTCCCTTCTCTCTTGGTGTAGAGCCGCAGTGCGGCCGTGAGTCCGTTTCCTCGGAGCCCGCGCCGGGGACCACACGGTGTCGCCGCAGCGGTAGTCCAAGCGGCTGGTGGCCACGGGTCCTAGAACCATGGACTCCACAGAGAAGTGGGAGCCCGAAGTCGGCGGGGACCCCGGGACAGGTCGAGCCACCCCGGGTCGAGTCAGATCGGCACAAGAAAAGCCCCTAGGGGTTGCGCAGCTGACGCGGATATTCCAGTGGCCTCTAAGCGATCCGGGACTGGGGCGTCCCGGGCCCTCCGGGAGACATAGGGTCGAACCCTTTTCGGGAGGGCTGTTCCCACTGTCGCGGAGCCTGCGCGGCGCGTGTGGGCGTCTCTCCGCCTTGACGCGCGCCTTCCCACCCCAGATAAGGCGGCCTCTGGGCTAGCGCGACCCGGGACCGCCCACTCTGAGCCCGCCTGCTGTCCCGGGATCCTAGGCTGAGCGGCTGCTGGACGCTGGTGGTCTTCGGGGACACGGGCTAAGCGCAGTGGGAGCCGGCGGAACAGGGGGCCTTTTGGTGAGTGGATCCGTCAGAGCGCGGTACTAGGGACCAAAGGAAGTGGTGGGCAAAGACTTGGGAGATAATTGTTTTCATTCTGACTGGAATGAAAGAAAGTGTCCTGGTTGCTTCCTCCCCTCTCTGGTCGGAGACTTTCATAAAGACCTGAAGCGAGTGTTTAAAGAAATTCTGCCTTGATTTGGGCCCTCCGCAGACACTCTATCTGGTCCATCTTTCTGGAGCTTCTGTTTCTCCAGGAGCATCCTTGGGCACTCCCGTGCCTATTCTTCCTAGTTTGGGACTGGGAGAGAAGAAACCGAAAAAGTACATTCAGAAACAGGCACCTCCCGCAGCTGTGAATGTTTGTTTATACGATGTGACAGATTAAACCTGCCGTCATGGGTTCTCGCTGCCGCTGAAGTGTCAAGCCAGGCTGTGTTGCTCGGAAACTCAGTCTATGTCTTAACCAAGAAAAGGCTTGAAAAGACAGGTCGGGGTGGAGGCATTTTCCTTAAGGAGTGAGAGGAAAGAAGGGAATAGTATTTTAGAAAGTCAGGAACGTTCCCCAGCCCTGTTTCCTCTCTTCCCAATTAAGAATACTGTGTAGTTCAGTCTTTTCCCGTCCTCAATTCATCAGGTGCACGACCTGCCCTTCCAACCCAGGCCTCATCTGTGACATGCGGGGTTGCAGGAGGAAAGCCATCTGGCTCTCTGTCACTTTTTATTATTGTTGAACAGAGCGGTGCAGACCCTCCTTTGAGAAAGCCCTGGGTAGCAGTTAAGCAGGAACCAGACGACTCTTCTAGGAACTCTTAGGAACATTCTTGTTCAAATCCTGTGTGCTGGCTGATCATGCGCTCGGGTGAAACCCGAAATGCTGAAATCCAAGTTAAAAGATGCTCGACTGAGCAGCATCCTCTCCGGGGGAGGGGGGGACCGCAACCCCACCTCTGAGGGACCATAGTTGTCACTCAGAGGACTGGAAGATGGGTTCTGGCTTCAGAGAGCCTGTTTGTGACAGCCCTGTATTTAACAGCCTCCTTCCTCCCTGCTGCTGAGGTCCCCCTGTTGGGGAGATGTTAAAGACAAGCCTGCCTCTGTTTGTCTTAGGGAGATTGATGGGATACTTGATGATTCCCAGACAGAATGGGGCTGATCCCATTGTCCCTGCTGCCCACTGCCAACTGTGAGAAGCAGGCAACGGGGTGTCATCTGTCAGGGTGTCTGCACCACCTGCATTTCTCCCAGTGTCCTTGAGAGTGTGCAGTGTCATCTCGACTGTGGACAGTGCAATAGAATATTTTTTGTGCCTCCTCTATTTTAACACCACACGTGACTGGAAGGAGTTAGAGTGGTATCTGTGCCCTCCTTTTCCTGTCACCGCTTTAACATTGGAAATCCTGCCCAGTGGGAGCAGGGATACAGAACTGAAGTAGCGGGAATAAAAGCATTTGCATGTAGCTAATCATTGCCAGTGAGCTGACTCACTGGACACTGTTGGAGAGCTAAGATCTTTGAATGTAGTGGGGGGGGGGGTTGCCAGATAAAGGGACCAGGGACAGTATGATACATTTCCCTTTGTTATCTTCTCTCAGGGTGGGAAGTAGTTACAGAATTGTATCAACGCACAGTTCCTGTGTGTCACTTTGTAACTATTGCAAGTTTTTATCTGGTACTTGGTGGTGCCCAGGACAGTACTCAAAAGTCTTAGTCCTTTAGAGGGTAGATGTCAGAAGATTAATGATGTCACATCACCTTTGAGTATCCAACCTCTTCATTTAGTGTTTCTACATATGCACTGAGGGCTTTAACCCCATACCTTTAAGTCTATTTAGCTGATACAGAATGAAGTATTACTTCCCAGATCAGACAGTGTACTAATTACCCCCTCCATAACCCCCACCCACCCAGTGCTGGGGTGCTGGGGATCCAATTCAGGGCCTTGGGGCAGGGGACTTGCCCGGCGTGCAGCTTCTGTGTTCGGTCTCCAGCACTTGGGCGGGGGTGGCATGAGATGATGTATGAACGCATTGATATATATGGAACCAGAAGTGAACTGGAGAGTTAGCAGCTTCTCCAAGGGTCATTTCGTGCACAGACAGTGTATGAAATATGTAAGAATGAACTGCCAGAAGTACCTGCACAGTCTTGAAGAAAGAGGAGTTCAAATGTGACTATAAACTGTAATTGACAGTGAGTCACGAGCGCTTTCGGGGTGCCAACTATGAAGACAGCCTAGTTATGCCCCTAATGGTAATTATGAAAACCCCTTCTAAAAGCCAGTTCCTTTGCTAGTGAACCAGAAGTCAGCTTAGGTACATACTTACGTTCCTTAGATAGTACCCAGTGGTGACAGCTGAATATACTGTTACCACTGAACTGTACACAGGATATCATAAAATGATTTTTTACAGTATCAAATTAACACTTGGGAATGTAATTTTCTATTCAATACTTATATTGTCAGGGCCTGAACTTGTGCTTAGCGGTAGAACACATCCTTAGCGTGTGGGTTGAATGCCCAGCTCTAAAGTAAATAAGAAAGGATTATAAGCCAGCAGCTGATGGAGGACCGCCTGGGAGGCATGAAAAAGGGCCTGGACTCCTTCCCCAGCATTACAAATAAAATAAACAAACTACAGACAGTTGAATGTTTCATAAATGTGTTTTATGAAATACATAAATGTATCTCTCCTGTAACAGAGATGAACAACTTATCATGTAGCCGCTGAATATTAAAAGGGGGGAAATCTCACTATTTACAACCATTGTTAGCAAAGTGAAGCTGTTCCATATGTTTCTAGCAGCCAGGACTTAGGCATTTCATCCATAAACCCAAGACGTGTTTGTTTGTTTGTTTGTTTCAGATTTATTATTTTAGCTATATGTATATGTGTGTATAAGTGTATGTATGTGTATTAGTGCATGTATGTGTATTACTGCATGTATATGCATGTATGTGCATGCGTATGTGCACTTGCGTGCAGGGGTCTCTACATGACATGGGTGCTGGGTGGTGTTCACTCTTAACCACTGAGCCGTCTATCCAGAGCCCTCCCCAGACATGTAACAAATGTGTTGTCTGTGAAGATAAAGAGAAACAGTGCATATAAACAATTATTAGAAATAGTTAACTACATTCCTGAGTTGGCGCATTTTTCTTACACAAGCCGGGGGAAAAGGTATTCTCCTATTTCACAGATCAAAAATGCTGAAACATAGGTGAGGTCATCACCCGCCTCTGCTCAGACTGCAGCTCGGGGAAGTTGCGGAGCTGGGCTCTGAGCAGAAAATGTTTCTAGACTCCACTCCTGCTCCCCAGGAAGTCTTGCCTATTATATGTGGTCGTATGTATAGTGTTTCATAATGTCTGAATTAGCGATATCAGACAGTTTCCTTCTGTGTAACCCAGCGCTGTGGGATCCACGTGTGTCTGCAAGTCGAGGCTCTAACCCTGCTGACCTAAGTGGACAATTATAGCCGGGGACGTCATGTAAAAGTGCCTTCCTCACATCTTCAGTCCTTCTTCTCCTCATGAGAAATGTAGTTATTTTGACCCTGTTTTGAATTGGGTTAGTAACAACTGTATAAAGCCAAAAACCGAACATCTGTAGGTCCATGCAAATCCAGGTCTCCAAGACAAGTGAGTTGTGTGAATAAGAACTAGATGCGTGGTGAACTTGATTGGGGCAGTGTGTCCGTGTGCATCGCCTCTCTGTAGTAATAGTGTCACAGTCACGCAAAAGGCGACTCTGTAGAGTCCCATTTAGGGTCTCTGAAGAGTGACTTCTCTAGACTCTAAGGTGACAGAGTTTGAAGGGGCGATGGGAGTCACTGAATGTGCTGTAATTTTACAGAGGAGAAAATGGAAGTTTAGTGAGGTGATGTAATACACGCCTGGCACCCTTGTCTTTAGTCGGGGATCCGCATCACCCTGTGGAGCAGGAACAGGGTGACCCTGGCTCCAGGGAAACAAACTGGGTCATTATTGTCTTTAAGTGCCCCACCTGCTCCCTTCAACATGGAAGATGCCTTTTGACCCAGTGGTTGGAGAAAGCGTGTCCAGACTGGAAAGAGGCAGGGTCACTAAGTAAGCACCTAACGCTTCAGCAATTTGGGCAGTTTCCCCAAGGGCTGGGATAGATCATCCAAGAGAGGAAGGCACCTCTTAGTAAACAAGTCGTTTATTCATAAAGGGAACACTCCTGATTGTATAGCAGGCACTGTTACGTGCATGCCTCATTGATTAATGGGAGATTTCCAAATTGGTTTTATTGCTGATTCCTTGGCAGTTTTTCCCAGTAGCAAACAAAATGTGGTTTGGACTTAGAAAAATACGTGTTCATTCCAGTGTGCTTTGAGATATGCTCTTGACCCGAAGACCTATCCGTGTGGGCCACCTGGTCCCTGAAAAGGAAAAAAAACTAGCGAGAAAGCCTTTGCCAGCACTGACTTTGAATTTGCTCCGTCTTTGCAGGTCTGGAAGCTGACATGAGGCACAGTTGCCCTCTCTTTTGGCAGCAGACTCGTGGGCCCAGGAGTACAACCCGAGTTTGATGTTTGTGTCTGCTTCTCCAAGGTCAAGGAATTAGCTCCTTAGAAGGCAACAGTACTATGCATGTTATGAATTGTGTCTCCCTGGCCAACGATAAAGAAAATGGGACTCTTGCCACGGCAGCTGCATTCATGACTGGGCAGACATCACCCTCTGCATCTCTTCCACCTCCTCCTCCACCGCCTCCACCTCCACCTTGCCCACATTCAGGGGAGGGCTTCCCCCCCTCCCCACCTCCTCCTCTTCCACCCCCACTTCCTGGGGGACCTCTCATCCCCCCTCCTCCTCCTCCCGGACTACCCCCGGTTGCTCACGTGAATGGCTACAGCTCCCTGGGTAAGAAGAAACGGATGCGAAGCTTTTTCTGGAAAACCATTCCAGAGGAGCAAGTGCGTGGCAAGACCAACATCTGGACCTTAGCAGCCAAACAGCAGCACCACTACCAGATCGACAAGAAGACCATCGAGGAGCTTTTTGGGCAACAAGAAGACACCTCCAAGGCTTCTCTCCCCAGGAGAGGAGGATCCTTGAATTCATCCTTCAGGGATGCCCGGGAAGAGGTGAGAGAATGCACGAGAGATGATGGGAGGATGGGAGCGGGCAGGGGCCTTGCTGCTCTGTGTTGGAGTTGTGTGTTTCAGATAATTTGGGAGATTTCCCTGAGAGCATGCGAGCAAGCGAAATGCACTGGAAACTGCAGGAGGGGCTCCCACGAGGAATTGGAGCTGAGTAACAAAGTATAGGGAGTGCGTGTGTATGTGTGTGTGTGTGTGTGTGGGATCCTCCCAGGCATCCCCATGGACTATGACCTCATACAGAGAACACGTGTGTTGGGCTGCTGGGCTCTGGCCTCGCAGCACCACCCTGTTGCTAGCAAACTCAGTGCAGTTTTCTCAGGGAGAGATGTTCAGCTGGAACCTAGAGTTTGGGGTCTCCCCTGGGATGGAAGTCTGAGCTGCTGGAGCTCAGCTCTCTGGGATGAACTGGGGTCATGGGGGATCAAATGCCTTGTGATAAGTGCGGCACGCCTACTAGACTGCCTTGGGAGTCCTTCTTTCCCATGTCTTTGAGAGATGGCCTCCCTGCTTCAGATATCTGCGTTCAGTTATGGCCTTTGTGGAGACGGATTTCTAAAGAACCAAAGCTTCAAGCTATTTTGAGACTTTTTTTTTTTTTTAATGAAGCATGTTTCCAGTTAACAGTAAATGTGTTACTGTGAAGGGGGGAAACAGCCGTTAAGTTACCAAACACATATACAACTCAGTATAGTCCCTTGCTTTAAATGTGTTGTAAAGGAGCAGAGAAAATAGGTCATCCATGGAGCTGCCTAGATAAGAAAGTGGGAGGGGCCTGGGGCGAATCATCGCTCCCTGCGCTATTGAGTTCTTGAGCCAACATTACTGACCTCTTTCCCTTCCTGGCTTAGGAACCACGTTAACTCCCACCACCAGGTCCTGAGTGTCTTTTAAGCTGGTTGTATGATTCCTCTGAAATTGCTGAGAGCATTCTTATCGAATACAGGGAGCCCAGGGACCAGGGTTGTTGTGTCTCATAAACTGTGAAATGCATTGGAAAAGTGGGTCATCAGAGGCCGTGGTGTCGCCAGTACCAATCACAAGCTTTTCTGTCTGTCCTTCCATTGGTCAGCTGCCCTTTCAGTAGCAGAAGGGACTCAGAGGTCATTTCCTTAGTGCCCTGGCCTTGGCCCCACTCCAGCAGAGGTTCCTGATTGCACAGCCAGTCACGTCTCACCCTTGTCTCCCAGTTCTCCCCCACTGAGGTGACTGGACAGGCGTGTGAGTGGACTTGGGGCATCAGAGAAGTACCTGGAGCAGAAGGGGTTCAACTTGGTGTGCCCCTAGGGAGGCAGCCCTCAGCTGTGAGGGGGAATGGAGCGGGCAAGCAGTGCAAATCGTAAGAGCCACGACACAAATGAAACTGTCCACTTCCAAGCCAGAGGCAAAGGTCAGGAGCCGATGTCCGTCTGTCCACCTTCTTCCGTCACCTCAGCCTCAACCACAGACATTGGTGTTTTTTCCTTAACTTCCTTTTCGCAGGAGTTATTTTTAAATTGCGGGCATTTGCCTATTTATTTGCATTGAGGAGCGCTGGCATGCCATGGCGCGTGGGTGGAGATCAGACTTCTCCGTTGGCCCTTGCCTTTCATCTTCTTTGAGACAGGGGCTCTCTTGTTCGCCATAGCTCAATACCAGGACAGCTGGCCCACGAGCTTTCAGAGATTGTCTCGTCTCTGCTTCCCACCTTCACACAGGAGTGCTGGGATTGGAAACCTGTGCTACTGAGGAACGGGTGTGTGTGTGTGCGTGTGTGTGTGTGTGTGTGTGCACGTGCGTGTGTGTGTGTGCACGTGCGTGTGTGTGTGTGCGTGTGCGTGTGCGTGTGTGTGTGTGTGCACGTGCGTGTGTGTGTGTGCGTGTGTGTGTGTGTGCACGTGCGTGTGTGTGTGCGTGTGTGTGTGTGTGCACGTGCGTGTGTGTGTGTGCGTGTGTGTGTGTGTGTGCACGTGCGTGTGTGTGTGTGTGTGTGTGTTCTGAGGAACTCATGCAAATGATGGACACAAGGAGGTCATCAGGCTCATTTGCCAAACACTTTACCCACTCAGCTATCTCTCTAACTCTAAAGATCATTTTTGTTTTTGTAAAAGCTTTATTCACTGGATTTTTATGTGTATGAGGGTCTCGCTTGCTTGTGCGTCCGTGTACCATGTGTATGCAGTGCCCTTGGAAGAAGGCATTGAAATTAACTGGAGTTAACAGATGGTCGTGAGCTACTGTGTGCGCTCACAAAACCCGGGTCCTCTATATAAGCAGCAGGTGCCCTTAACCCCTGAGCTGTCTCTCAACCCGATTTTGTTGTTAGTGTTTAGATGCCGAGAACGGGATCCAGAGCATTGCGTATGTGAGGCAGTTATTCTAATAGTGAGCCGAACCCTCAGCCCTAAAAGTATAAATGTCATTGTAAATTACATATGCAATTCACTACCTGACCTATTAGTTGAATGGATATCAAGGGCATCCATAATGTGGTGAAGACCCCACCATTCATTTCCCAAACCCGCCCACCCTCCAAACCTGAGCTGCATACCCGTTTAACAAGGGCTTCCCATCCCCCCAACCCTGGTCCCTGGCAGCTCCATTTTTCTTCCTGTCTCTGTGAATTTTATTAATCCAGGTACCCCACATTTTGTAGCATTTTGTCTTTTCATGGCCGATTGATTGCCCTTAACCTGGTGTCCTCAAGGTTCACCTAAGCTGAGGCATGTGTGTGTCAGCATCAAGTCCACCCGATATTCCGTCGTATGCCTGTACCACATTCGGTTATAAATCCCTCCATCCTTGGAGAGCTGTGTTGCTTCCACTGTTTGTGAATGTGGCCACTGTGAGTGCGGGGTGCAGAGATGGTGCTTTAAACACTCCTGGGTCTGATCGTAAGAGACAGCATATTAAAAAGCTATCATAGCCGAGCGCTGGGAGATGATCCAGCCCTTCAGCCATTGCCACCGAAGAGACCACTGGAGGTTATTTTCAATATCTTACATTACCGTCAGCATGACTGAAAATGAGCTGGTGTGTGCCATTTCCTTTTCTGACGGGTACATCTCCTATAGAAGCTATAGTTCAGTCGGGCTACTCTCTGACAAAGATCAGCCATAAATCTTCCAGCTCACTCTGCCGTGAGTGGAGTCCAGGGTCAAAAGCAATAGTCCTTACCCTCTGTCCAGGTGCCTTTGGAGAACATGCTGAGTGGTGTGTTCCTCGGAGGCCTGCTTCCAAGCCCAGACACGGGACACTAGCGCATTATAACAGGCCATAATTCTGGAGGTTCAGACGTGCGGAGGAGCAGGTTGGGTCCCTTGTCATATAATAACCTCACATAGAAATGGCCTGGTAGTATATGATTGGCTTTCATTTTAAAGGGCTCATAGTACATTACTAGAAAGTTCCATTGTGCTCCAGAGGAAGAAGAATTCGCTGGAGGGTAGGGAAGATGTTGGTCTGGGAATGGCAGGCATAGAAGGAGCAACACTTAACATAGTAAACTGGGGGCAGGAGGTTGTGAAATGCTACCATCCTTCTATGCTTGTTACTAAAAATTAACTTGGGAGATCACAGATGGGATGGTGTCATGGTAATTAAGCTGTAATAAAGCAATTGGAGATACACTGATATATACGGGTCTCCTAATAAAAGGTTCAGCTCAGACTTCACTTCACAGTTCACTGATGCCATCCCTGAGAAGGAACCAAGTTTCTGTCCGTCCATTGCTGATGTCCTGAGTTCTCAGCACTGGGGTTAGTTGAGTCTCTGTCTCTCAACGCTGGGGTTAGTCTGGTTTTTATCTCCCTTTACAATTTGAGCAGTTCTTTTAAAAAAAAAAAACAACTTTATTTTTGATGTTTATTTATTTACTCATGTGTTTGCTTGTCTGGACATGCACCACATACATGCAGGAGCACTCAGAGGTCAGGAGAGGGCATCAGATCCCTGGAACTGGAGTTATAGGCGGTTGGGAGCTGCCATGTGGGTGCTGGGAACTGAACCTGGGTCCTCTGCTAGAGCAGTAAGTGCTCTTAAGTACAGAGCCATCTCGCTAACCACCTAGAGTGACACTTAGGGATAACACTAAGGTTTATCAATTCGGTGAACTCTAGAGAAAACAAACAGAATGACCCAGCACGTGAAGGAACCGCTGCTGTGCAGGAAGGACAGGTCAGAACTGGGGCTCACCAGCTGCCCGTGGCGGTGTGACAGAGAGTGAATGCTGACACGCTGACACAGTATAGGTGAAGTGGAGGAGGGAAGGGAGGAGTCAGGAGCAGGGAGGGAGGCTGCCAGGATGATGGCTCTGTCCAGATCCGTGAGCAATGCTGCTTCATCCTCCCACGCCCTCGTTTGAGAACCAGTTGTGCTCCTGGAGTCGTGACTGCATCCCGAGCGTGTTCTGCGGTTCTGGGAACCTCAGACCTGTAGAATGAAATAGAGCAAATAGATTGAAATAATACATAGGCCATGCAATCTATTTGCTTTTCAGGTGTTGAGTCAGGTAGAAATGGCCTCGGTTTTAGGTGACCGGCATCTGTAAGGCTACCCCCTTTCGTATGATGAAATGAAATCGGTTTAAAAGATTGAGACTTGGCTTGATGGTAAAGATCTTACTTAGCAATCCTAAGGCCAGGGTTTACCACCAGGAAACCAAAAACCCAAACCACAAAACCTAAACACACCACCAAGGGAACACACCACCAGGGGAACACACCACCAAGGGAACACACCACCAGGGAAACACACCACCAGGGGAACACACCACCAAGGGAACACACACCAAGAAAACACACCACGAGGGGAACACACCACGAGGGGAACATACCACCAAGGGAACACACACCAAGAAAACACACCACTAGGGAAACACGCCACCAGGGGAACACGCCACCAGGGGAACACGCCACCAGGGGAACATGCCACCAGGGGAACACGCCAAGTGACTGAAAGTTTTATTCTTCCACCTTGAAAACTTGCTAACTGACATAAGCCCACCACCCATGGGAATTCTCATTCTGCCTAGAAGAGGAACCTGAAGGGCTACAGAGATAGGTCAGTCAGTAAAGTGCTTGCCTCCTGAGCACAAGGATCTGAGTTCAATCCCTGGGACCCCCGTGAAAATGCTGAGTGTGGAGGTTCATGCCTGCAATCCTCACACGTGGGCTATGGAGGCAGCTGGGTCCCTGGGGCTCACCGACAACTGTCAGTCTAGCCTGATTGGTGAGCTCTAGGCCCATGACAGGCCCTGTCTCAAAGGAGGCGAACCGTGTTCCTAAGGCTGACTCAGGCGGTTGTTTTCTGGCCTACACATACCAATGTACACACACACACGCACACATACACACACACACAAAGTAGAAAAAGAAGATGCAAAAACTCATGACAATAGAAAGTACCAGCCAGGGTCATTGACTAGGGCAAGGTGTGGGAACAGGCAGCTACTGTTTAATGGGTTCAGGGCTTTGGCCTTGTAAGATGTGAACTCTCTGAAGCTGGGTGGTATCATAGCTACCACGTGGATACATGCTGGGTGGTATCATAGCTACCACATGGATACACGCAGGGTGGTATCATAGCTACCACGTGGATACATGCAGTGCTACTGAGTTGTACACCCAGAAATGGTCATGATGCTAACTATTATACACAGTTTCCTCCAACTTAAACAGTTTCTCCTTCCTGTAAAGGGTCAGGAGGTGGGGCTTTGTGATGACTGATGCTTAGGAAAAGTGTGGGACCTGTGGGCTGGGGGTTCAGCATCGTGGCAGGGTCCTTGTCTTGCAGGGCCCGCCAGGCTTTGGGTTCTATGCCTGTCTGAGAGAGGGGAACTGGGGGAGGGGAGCTGGTGTGTCACATCCAGATGGAAGGGAGAGGTGACAGTGCCTTCATGGCTGACTTGGCACATCCCCAGCTTCAGCAGCCTGTCCCCTCTGACCTAACTTATACAGCCGGCTGGGATCCCTTTCAAGTGCCACTGTGTGTGGCTTCAGCCCAGTCCTCAAGGGCTCTGCAGCTGTAACACTAGCTTTGTGGCAGTCAGCTTTTGGGACGTGAGATAAGCTCCTTACATGGGCCGTGATAACCCTCTTTGAAGGGCTTTAACAAACACCTTTATAACTGTTCTAAGGATCCCCTTTGATAAGGCAGCGGAATCAGGCACTGGGTGAAGCCCAGGGTGCCTGAGAGCAGGCACTGCCCTGAAGTGTTATCGCTTGTCTCTTGTTCCTTGTTTGGGTGAAATGCTGGCCTTTGTTTTCTCTGTAAGCTGATCAGTTGTGGCCAGCTCAGGCTTTTCCTTAGAGACTGGCTGACTGCGACCAATTTCAGAAACTGCTTGGACTGTGGGGGCATCTCCTACAGGCTCTAGCTGCCCTTGACTTGAGCGTATTAGCTTCCTCTCTGGGATGGCTTAGGCTCCTGGAAGCTCATCTGCCTGGTGAGAACATGATGTCACCAGGCATCCCACACTAACAACTCTGAGGGTGCCCATAGACTTGGCCAGACTGTGATTGGCTGCTTTTTACAGACCTGTCCTCATTTCTGGAGGGACCTCCCCACCTTGGCGTGCGAGGAGGGGGCTACATTTATTGAGACCCACCAGTGCTAAACTCACAGGAGCCAGAAGGGAGAGGAATCAGAAGCAGGCTAACATTCTGTCCCAGCACTGCTTTGGGAAAGCCACAAATGACATCTCTGAGGTGGTTTCCTTATCTGTCAAACAGGGATAATAAGAGTAATTTCTCCCCTTGCCTTCCCAGCAGCGTGGCTATGGACCGACGCCAAGTATCCAGAGCCCCGGAGGGTGGAAGGGCGAACAGGATGAGGGTGGAGCTGGAAGTGCAGGGGGAGGAAGGATGCTGCAGTCCGGGGTTAAACACAGCAAGAGGTGGCAATTTAGTGAGAGAGTTAGACAACAGGTTTGTTTCCATTCTAGGTAGAGGCGAACACAACAGCCTAGGTGTGCATGTCCGTACTTGTGGCCTTTTAATTTACAAGTTTTAATGAGTGGTTTTCTGTCTTAATAAATTGAGACTCCTCATTCCAGTAGATGCTTTCCTCCCTAGAGTGTTAGGTTTCTCGGACTTTATGCCCCTTTCCTTCTCCTCCCTCACATTGAACTTGAACCGCAGTCCCGGGTAGGAGTCCAATAAGGAGGGCGCCCTCTCAGCTTGGAAGCTTGTTTTATGGCTGGCAGGTGATTGTGTTAACATCAGATAAACCGTAGGTTAGTAAATAATGAGATTGTTCAAGATTAGTCTTCAAAAGGAGGCAACCATACTTGGTAAAATTTTAACCTGATGGCCAGGAAGTGACATTAACGGTCTTGCTTGTTGCTTACAAACTGGAAGGGACCCCAAGATGCAGAAATTGATCTGAAACCTGATTCTCCTTTGTTCACAATGAATCTCCGTTTGTCTCTATTTCTTTTAGCCCCACCCCCTTTACCAAAAAACCAATGGGAAAGATGGCGGTAGTTCTAGGCTGTCTTCCATCCTCCTCTCTGGATATTCACTTCCCAGCAGGCCTCCAGAAGCTGTAACCCATAGTTTAATAAGATCTTCTTTTGAATCAAAAATTATTCCTTTATTTTGCCATTTCAACTCTCATACAATTTCTACTATGCTAATATGTCTACTTTGGCCTTTGAGTATGGACTATATGTCAAAGAAAAGTTTTAATTAAAAATATTATCTATTTGAATATATATATTAGTATAATAAACATATGTCTTATCTATTGTTCTGGGGTTGGAACCCAGGGTCTTGTATGTGCTGGATAATTACTCTACCACTGAGCCACTCAGTCCAGAAAGGAATTTGTTTGTTTATGGTGCTGTGGGAGCAGAATTGAGATTGACTGTCACGTAGCCCAGGCGTGTCTCCAACCACTACAAGGCTTAGGTTAGCCTTGAACTCCTCCTCTTACCTCTCCCTGTTTTCCGAGTGCTGCGACCTCAGGCATGTGCCACCACACGCAGTGGTATGTGTCATTCTTACTGCTAAGGAAATAAATACAACATTCTGGTAAAAAGTGTGGAGAGACGATAAAGAATATCCATAAAGCTATATAAGAACATGTGCTAATTACCCGATTTACATATCGGAAATTGTTCCCTGTACATTAGTATTATACTTTAACAGGTTTGTAATGAGTCTTTCTCTGTCCCGCCAGCCAACTCCCAAATAATGACACGGAGACTTCTTATTAATTATGAAAGCTTGGCCTGTAGCTTAGGTTTGTTCCTAACCAGCCCTTATAACTTAAATTAACGCGTATTTTTATTTAACTATGTTCTACCACATGACTTTTACCTCTATCTCCTGTGTGGGCTACTCATTCTGTACCTGGCCAGCTTCTCCTCCGTGCTTTGATCACTTCCTCCTCCTTCCTCTTTCTTCCTGGAAGTCCCACCTATCCCTCCTGCCTAGTTATTGAGTGGTCAGCTCTTTATTAAAGCAATCACAGCACTATATTGTCAATATCTAACAGCAGTATCTCACAGTGTTCAAATATCCCACAGCACGGGTTTTTAACTCTCCTGTTTCTCCCAGCTGTTTTTATTTTATTTTTATTTAGTTATTCTGGTGTTTTGAGACAAGGTCTCTCTACAGGGCCTTGGCTGTTCTAAACTCACTGTATAAACCAGGCTAGCCTGGAACTCAGAAATCCGTCCGCCCCGCCTCCAGGTGCTGGGATTAAAGGCGTGCACCACCACGCCTCAACTCAGCTGTTTTTATTTATCCTTAAAAGGTTTTCTGTATCTGTTTCTTTCCAGGTTAACGTCTTGGATGCAAAGCGAAGTATGAACATTGGGATATTTCTTAAGCAGTTTAAGAAGTAAGACTTTTGCACATGTCTGGACTGTTAGCCATATCCACGCCATGGGAGTGTGACTGAGCTGAAGTTCAGACGGGAATCTGAGCGAGGGGCATTCCAAACTCCTCCAGGTCCTTCCTAGATGGGAGGCTCCATGGGTCTGCAAGCGTCTGCCTTTGCTGTGATCTCACAATCTTGAAGGGAGGGAGAAATGCCCTGTGATGTCCATGTAGGACCTGTATGTCAAGAAAGTGTGTGTGTTTAAAATTCTTTGGCAATTTCATATACAGGTATACAGAATGCAGGGCATTTCATGCCCATTGCCCTTTCTCATCACCCTCCCCCACCCCCGAAACTCTTCTCCCCAACAAGTCCTCTTCGACTTTGATCTTTTATTTTTAACCTACTGCGTTTATGATTGTTTACATGAACGAGGGCAGCCTATCGGTGGCTATACCACTGAGGAAACCGACTCCCACCCCAGTACCCATTAATTGTTCATAGTGCCTCAGTGAGAGGTGGGACTTCACGAACCCCTCGCCAGGCAAAGTTTACATCCATCTTCATCTTCCCCCAAAGATCCCATGGTGGGTGCTGCTGTCAGCCTTCCCCGGTTTTCTGGGGATATTTCTGGAGGAAGAAACCTTAGAGTGGTTTCCAGTAGTGGCGGGGGGCCTCTGGATCAGGAAGAAGCATGAGAGAGAGAGAGAGAGAGAGAGAGAGAGAGAGAGAGAGAGAGAGAGAGAGAGGAGAGAGCGCTTGCTTCAATTTCTACAGGCTCGTGTCCCTGCTGGCACACCAGCAAATGCGGTTCTTTATCTTTCTTCCAAGGTCTCCTCAGTCCATCGTAGAAGACATCCACCAAGGGAAGAGTGAGCATTACGGGTCAGAGACGCTTCGAGAAATCCTTAAGCTTCTGCCAGAGTCGGAGGAGGTAAGGAACTTGGCCCCTGGACTTCTGGGTCTTTAGAGTGATGAGCAAAGCTTCCTGTTCCTCTGAGTGTGAGCGGCCCCTGTACTCAGAGTCCTGTCCTTCCAGGACCAGAGGAGACACACAGAAAAGCAGAAGGTGGCCAGTCCCTAGAACGAGCCAGGCTATGGACTCAGTCTATTCAGACGGCGCTGTCCCATAGAACGAGCCAGGCTATGGACTCAGTCTATTCAGACGGCGCTGTCCCATAGAACGAGCCAGGCTATGGACTCAGTCTATTCAGACGGCGCTGTCCCATAGAACGAGCCAGGCTATGGACTCAGTCTATTCAGACGGCGCTGTCCCATAGAACGAGCCAGGCTATGGACTCAGTCTATTCAGACGGCGCTGTCCCATAGAATGAGCCAGGCTATGGACTCAGTCTATTCAGACGGCGCTGTCCCATAGCTGAGAAACTTGGGCAAGGTTCTGAACACCTGTGAACTTTAGAGTCCTCACCTATAAATGAGGACAATGACCATTACCTCATCGGTTCCCAGGATGACTAAGCCCTGTGGATGCAGCTAGCATGTTACTTGGCACACGAGAGCTCAATAAAGCTCTGGTTTCTTTTCCACCGTCTTAACATTTGACCTTTGCCTAGCGTGAAGCCAGGTTATGATACCTACGCCTTGTCTTTTTTAAAAAAGGGAAAGAAAAGCTGTTTTGGATAAGGATACTGTAAATACAGATGAGTATCCGTGTGTCTGTGTAACGCACTAGAAGGGGAAGATGCTGTGGTGACAGGAAGTTCTCTGTGATAGGAAGGGATGAATTCTGTTTGGATCAGGTTAGTTGGTTACTGGGGAGTTAGGAGATTCATGAGAGAAAAGAGAATCGCTATTTAAAGCTTTAAAAAATGTACTTATTGTTACTGTCTGTGTCGGGGGTGAGTGAACAGCGTGGCACTCCTCCGGTGGAGGTCAGCGGGCAGCGCCATTGGTTCTTTCTCCTTCCTGTGCGTCTCAAGGACCAGATTCAGCTCACACAGGACTTAGAGGCAAGAGCCATTGCTCGTGAAGCCAAAGTGCTGGCCCTAGGCCCTAGGCTAGCAGTTTTATAAAACCATCAACATTGGGAGGATACCAACCTTTAGTTCTGAAGAAAGTCTCAGTAAGAAATTACACAAATCCATATGCTTGTGAACGCTGATTTAAAGCAGCATGTAATTTTATCAAAGGTTTTATTTCTGTGAATAAAAGGAAAAGGAGACATTTTGTGAGTAACAGATAAGGCTGGGACGAAGTGTGGCTCAAGTGTATGAGGCGCTAGCCTAATCCCTTCCCCTGCAAGAAAACAAATTAAGAGGATAAAGTTTTTTTTTATATAAATTGTCTTCCAAAAGTACTGTCCCCTCCCCCATTCCAGACATCATTTATAAAAGGTGACTTCAATACCATTAATAACAGGAGGAAGGGAGGGAGGGAGAGAGAAAGAGAGTTGTGTTGTTTGTTTATGTTGGCGGGTTCTAAATTTATAGTGGGATTAGCGGGTAACTGGAGGCTCTTGTTTAATTCATGTGTGTCTGATGGTGGGATGCACTCTCTCTGCCCCAGCTTTTGTTTACAAATGAAGTGTAATTTCAGATGAATTAATGACTTTTATTAACGTACTCTATGGGTCTTAAGGACCGACGGTCTTTCCTCTTTCTTCCTGAGCAAAGGATGGGGGTTTAAGTGCCTTTGCTAGGAGGAGCAGGGCCTATTTCGCTTCAGTTTTAAAAGGATTATTTGCTTTCAGCCAGGGATGCAGCTCAAATGCTTCCCAAGTGTGTAGTCCTGGATTTGCATTCCAGCACCGAAGGGGCGGGGAAAGACTGATTTGCTTTTGAAACTGTATTCCTGCATGGCCTCTTTCCTCACCCACCTTAAGATTCTCTGAGTGCTCACTAACTGACCGCATCGGTTTTTTGAAAGGGAATATCAAATTGGACAGTGCATGCAGAAGCGCTCAGAAGGCTCCTCATGGTAAATGAGAGCCAGGCGTGAGACCTGAGGGAGGCTGCTAGCTTCGTGCCGTGATGAGCTGGGAGCCTGAGAGCTGTTGTCTTAATATCTGCATTTTTCGTGTCCAGTTTTTTGAAAGAGTGAATAGCTGTCCAAGTGCCTTGGTTTAAAGGGTCTTTTTGTTGTTGGGTTTTGTGAGGTGTCACTGGACCAGGATTGTCCAGGGCCAAGCGAGCGAAAAGCATCTGAGAGACATCCAGGTCACCCAGGTCCTCTGCCCCAGTTAGTGAGCTAATTGCCAAGAAGTCTGGAGTAGACTCCTGAGGCGTCTTTGGACCTCTGACACAGGCCAGAGCACACAGCCTCCTGTGCAGGGTCATCCTCAGTCTAACTGTGTGGCGACAATCCCGACACATTTCTCGTTTACATTACTGCGTCTTGGCTGCGTCGCCACACCCTGCACACTCGACTTCAGCAGAAACACCCTGCCAGGTCATCTCTCCTGGAACTGCCGGGCGTCTGCGGGCCAAAGGGGCTGCAGAGGAAGCGGACGCTGCATCGAGAATGTTCTGTGGTCTGTGGTATTGCCTAGACTCGTGAGGACCCTGGAGCGTCTTGGTCTCTGGGGAGGACGAGGTCAGGGAGGAAGCTGGGCTAGTGAGAGAGGTTTTGTTGGCAGAAATGCACTAATCAATGTTTGTGCGTACATAGCGACCGCTAGCCCAGGATATAATGCAGTAGTCATTTTTAGCACAGGAAAGAACTTAACGTTTACTTTTACAGGGCTCAGTCCAGGAATGAACAAAGAGAAAGCTCATCCATCACAGAGATGATTATTCTGTAGCCTTTCCTTATTTCCTCTTTACAGGAACAGTACGAGATAGTCCTCATTTGCAAATTGCATTGGCTCTCGCGGGTTACACAGTGTCTCGGGATGCCTGGGTGATACAAGAGAGGTGGACTTGAACCCTAATTTTCTTTGGCACTGAGCAGTTGTTACCGTCTATTACCTTTCTTGAAGGAAGGAAGGGCAAAGGTTGTTAAAACGGTGTGCCTCACACCACGTGGTCTGACAGGCTTTTCAGCACCTCTGCTATCACCGCCACCGGTGTGAGCCGGTGTCCTCCCGAGTCATCCCATAACCTTATCAGCACGCTGAAAACCATGAGCGGAAACTGCTGTTTTCTCCCCCGTCCCTGCCTTCTCAGCTGACAGGCCAACCGTAGCCAAGGTTAATTTGTCATCAGGAATTTTCTCTGCCCTTCATTTTATCTTTGATCTGGCGTTCGTCTCTCTTCCAGTGTGTGGTTTTACCCTTGCAGAGGAAGAGGCGGGCCCCCGAATAAAAGTTCTGGGTGTGCTTTTGTCTGCCAGTGGCTCCCATGCCAGGGGTGAGGATGAGGAGGGGCCAGAGCTGCCTCCCAGCCTGGCTGGCCCGGCTCCTGCTGTGGGCTGATTCTCTGGTGGTCAGTCCTGGTGCCACACCGTGCTGAAGGAAGATCCCAGCACTTTCTGAAGGCTGGAGTGGCCCTAGTGTGCCCTCTCCTTAGCTTCTTCATTCCTCGGCCCCTGGCTCCTCTAGAGGCGGCATGTTTGTGGGAGTCCTGCCTTTCCTAGGCTGTGGAGTGGAATGGGACAGGACGAGGAGGCCACCCTTTCTTTGGCCTTGTGAATCCCCGGAGTATGTTCTGGCTCTTCCGACAGAAACCGGGCACAGCAGGGGTCATAATGAGAGGCCCTTGGCTCAGCCAGCAAAATTATGCCTAGGAGTGTTGGAGGCGTGATTTCTGATAATGACGATGAGACTACATAATAATTAGAGTTTGCTCACCTCGCCTCTTCCTTTCCCTGCCACTGGGGAGGCACGGCAATCCCTCATAGTGAATACAAAGCTTGCTGGGAACTAGAACAAAGAACTATATACATGGCCTTTACATTTCTGTCTTCCATCTCCAGTCCCTTAAGATCTATAAACATTTTTGGCCTTCTGCGTAAGTAAAGGAGATTAATCCGTGCTCAGCCACTGGTTAGCATATGTCTAATGGAAGTGCTTAGTTTACTGGGAATGAGCCCGTCTTCTGCTTCCGACTAAAATCCGTGCCGTTGTTTTCCTAAGCTTTGCACGTAGTGAGCATGGGGTCTTTTAAAAGGCTCGGCTTCGCTCTGCCCCTGCCCATATATAGTGAACTGTTCAACTTGGCTCCAGGAGGAATCAGAATGCAGCCTAGGGCTGTCTCAGCTCACAAGCGAGGCACTAATTGGAGTTGAGCTAAACCGGAAGTGTCCTAAGCATTTTTTTTTTTTAAAAAAAAATAAAGGTAAATTCACTTTATGGCTCTCAGCAAGTGGGTCAAATGTAGTTTTTTACAAGGTTATTTTCTGCCCTAACCAATACACAGACACACACACACACACACACACAAAACCAACAATCTGGTTGTAGCTGCGCATTCTCCTCATAGTAGAGTATTTGCTTAGCATGCGTGAGGTCCGGGTTCATCCCAGCACTACAGAAGTGCAGCTGAAGCAGAGAAGCATCTTTGAGAGACACCTAACTCTAAAGAGTGAATCTGTGCTGTTAGAGTTTAGATTTTCACATAATTGATATAAATATGTCAACTAGTAGAGTTTTTAAAAAATATTAAACCTTTACTTTTTAATTATAAGTTTCTATTATTTTTTTCCATTGTTTATCGTTCTTTTTGGTTTTTTGTCTGAGTTTTCTAGGCAGGGTCTTGCTAGGCAGCCTAGTCTGGCCTGGAACTCATCCTCGGCCTCCTGGGTTGCTAGGTACCACCAGGACAGGCTCCAGCTGGCGCTGCTTCAGGGGGCTTGAACTCATGTTGCCAGACGCGATGGGGAGGGTGGGAGAGGAGGCTCCCATGGTCAGGAGTGCGGCTCCGCGGCAGATGTTGTATTTAGCATTTTAAGACCCTGAGTGGAATACCCAGGAAAGACATTCCTTTCCATGAAGGAAGATGTACAACTGGTCAGTACTGCCCGTCACCAGTTGCAAGCGTGGGCTGTGTCTGTCTCTAACCAGCCTAAGGGGAAGACTCTTAGAAGTGATTTTGCTCTTAGCTTGGTCCAGTTTTCCGTGTGGAGAAAGTAGAACATTTCTGTCTGATGCAGTTTGAGCTTGGTCTCACCTCCGCCTCTGCTTGCTAGCTGTCTGTCCATCTACCCATGTCAGAGCTTTAAAAGCCTTCACCCAGCTTGGTTTTTTTTTTTTTTTTTTTTTTTTTTTTTTTTTTTTTTTTTTTTTTTTTTTTTTTTTAATAGCAGCAGTCTGCGCAGTGTAGATAAATCGAAATAGCTAGAATGAAGAGCAAGTGAAAAGGAAAGTGACTGGTAACCGTGAGGGGAGGCGTAGACATCTTTCTTCTTGATTTGTGGAAATGGGATCTTCATACTGTATAGACTATTTACCTGTCTTTCCGTAGGACAGATCATTTTTAGGTATTTTTCTTTTGGCTAAGGGTGTTACTTGTGTGTACTGATGGGGTCTGTGTGATGTGCACAGCAGCGTGTGCTGATCAAATCCAGCGTCCCTTTGCCCATGCTTTCCCTTCCCATGGACAGCCTTGCTCATCACTGTTCTACAGCCAAGACATTTCTTAGCTTCTGCCTAGGTCAGAGAATCTGCAGTACTTATCTGTCAGCAGCTGGCATAGTCCGTTTACTGTAATGCCGTGTGGTTCCAGCCGTTTCGTTATACAAGACAGGCTTTCACTCTTTTCTATACCTGAATGATACACCGTTGACTATAATTCCATATTTTCTTTATCTGCTTGCCTGTTGATCAGCATCCAGGTCAGTTCTATACCTTAGCTGCATCACAATCAGATATCTTAATATCCATCGCTCAGCGGAAGCTTTTTCCACGTTTCCTGCTGGAGAGCCGACCTGTACTCACTTCAGTAGCGTAGTCCAGGCTGAGGTAGCTCAGTGGTGGAGCATATGCTTCTCACACCCAGACCCTGGCTTCTACCCCAACGTTGGGGGTGGGAGGGGGAAACAGTAGCCAGGTGATATAACATATGTCTGTAATCCTAGAGTTCAGAAGGCTGAGGCAAGAGGAGCAAGACTTGGAGATCAGGTTAAAGAGCAAAACCCTATACAAAAAGAACAAGGAAAAACTATGGTTATTGTCACTTAGATTCACAACCTGCTGTCTCATTCTGAAAGAAATTAGTAAAGAAAAGAATGAGTTTACTTAGTTTAGCCATTGAAAGAGAAAATATAAGAGGGTTTTTCTGTCCCACCAGCCAGTTCCCAAATAACCACACAGAGACTTATTATTAATTATAAATGTTTGTTCACTAGCTCAGGCTTGTTACTAGCTAACTCTTGCATTTTAAATTAGTCCATATTTCTTATCTATGCTCTGCCACATGGCTTGGTACATTTTTCCAGCACTGCAAGTTCATCTCCTCCTCTCTGTGCCTCCTAAAAATTCTTTTTTAAAAAAAAATGTGTTTATTTATTATATATACACTTTCCAGGAGACAATACCAGATCTCATTACAGATGGTTGTGAGCCACCATGTGTTTGCTGGGAATTGAACTTAGGACCACTGGCAGAGCAATCAGTGCTCTTAACCTCTGACCTATTTCTCCAGTCCCCTCCTCGAAATTCTTTTACTCTGCCTATCTTCTTCCCAGCATTCTCTCTGCCCCCAAAATCCTGCCTAGCTATTGGCCAATCAGTTCTTTAGTAACAGTGAGAACAATATATATTTAAAGTATACAAAAAGATTATTCCACAGCAAGGAAAAACCTAATTTGTTTCCCCACTGGTGCCCAAGGCTCTCTTAGACTTTATAGAAAGCCAGGAGGCCAAGGCCAGAAAATGTGGATATGACTGGGGATTTTACCTGCCCTTTCCCCAGAGAAGGCGGCCTGAGCCTCAGGTCTGTTCTTGCAGGTTATGTCCATTCTCCTGGTGTGGAGGTCGCTAGTGTGCCTTTAGAATTTAGAAAATCCCTCCACCTCTTCATCCGGTTCTCTCTCAGCTTGAGTCCCGGCCACATCGTTTACCCCTCCAGCCGTAGAGCTAGACCTGAGACTCAGTGCTGGAGTGCTTGGCTGGTGTGCTCAGGGCTCTGGGCTCATCCCCAGATATGAAGATGGACAACCAAGCAAGCAAAGAAAAAATAATACTAGGTGTGGATTCTTTTTTCCTTAGGTCTACATTTTATTAATACGAATTTAGCACTGAAACATTTTTTTTTAGGATGATCCTAAAATGAAATTTAGTCTTAAATTTTGATCAATTATTTTCTTTTCTCTTCTCCCCTTTTCTCTTGTCTTTTAGGTTAAGAAGTTAAAGACATTTAACGGCGATGTGTCCAAGCTTTCTCTGGCAGATTCCTTTCTGTACGGCTTGATTCAGGTGCCAAAGTAAGGCTGCATCTCTGGCCACTGTCTCTGTGGAGCGGGGTCATTACTGACGCCTGCTACAGCTTTACTTAATCTTGTTATTTTCTTATCACTTTTTAGCTATTCACTTCGGATCGAAGCCATGGTGCTAAAAAAGGAATTCTTGCCTTCTTGCTCCTCTCTGTACCAAGACATAACAGTCCTAAGGACCGCTACACAAGGTAACTGGCAGTGTTTCCATGTGTAGCTGCTTTCATCAGTTTGGGGAGCTGTTGATCTTTTATAAAAAAAAATTCAGATGAAATTGGAAATGGATGATCCCATCTTTGGATCACCTGAAAAGGGAAAAAGGTATAAGGAGGGATATGGTTGAAGTAATGAACATCAATTTGCATATTATCTTTCCATGGAAGAAAGTTTCTTTCATCTCAGGGTGCAGAGCAAACCTTACAAGTAGCAGCCTGTCTTGCTTCTCAATGTGGTTAGCTTTCCGTGTTCCGTGTTCTCTCTCTCTCTCTCTCTCTCTCTCTCTCTTTCTCTCTCTCTCTCTCTGTGTGTGTGTGTGTGTGAGAGAGAGAGAGAGAGAGAGAGATGTCCGTGGTGTGGAGTATAGTGTGTGTTGTGCATATGATATACAGTATGTTTGCATTATGTGTGGTGCTATGGCATTTATGGTATTTAGTATGTATGGTGTGTGCACTATATATTGTGTGGGGAGTTTGGTACATAGTATGAGGGGTGTGATGCTGGTGAGTGTGGGACAGTATGTAATGTAACATGTGCACATGTGTGATACATGTAAGCACAGTCCCTGTGTCCTGGACCGTCTACACCTTCCTTTCTCTGCCAACTGGGACTGCTCTTCCCAAAGCCGGCAGACCTTTCTAGGCTGTGGCATTGTGCCTTTTCCTGCCACAGTGCCCAAGGTTTCTGTTCTGTGGCTTCTCCTACCTACCACCCTTCTACACTCCAGCACGTGAAGATCTGTCACAGCTGAGATGGGTCAGCTGATCCTTTTACGTCTTAAAACAGCTGAGCTTTTCCTGCCCAGCCTCCGAGGGGCTGGGGCCTTTGTCTCTGGCTTTGTGTGTCTTGAGAGGGTAGGCTGGTGGCTACTTCTGCTGGCACTCACCGCCCTGGCACAGGCAGGTCCACCCACCTTTCCATCCTCAGCTCTCCAGCTTGGTTCCCTCCCAGTTACTTCTCTGCTGGTTTTTCTGGAACTGTCTATTCCTGTTTGGTGCTCCTGCTCAGAAGCTCTTGCCTGTGGTAAGAGAAAGCCCTCCCTCCAGTCCACCACATTTTCTTCATGTTGGAGCAGCACTAAGAATAAAAAAAGGAATTCTTCTTCTTCCAACGTAAAGGCCTCTTTCAGTTCTTCCCATTCCGAGGCTGTTTGCTGCAGCAACCGTGGAAGGACTGAACTTCCTGTTCAAACAGCGTTGGGAGCACTTGTTTTCGTATTGAGCAATATAAATTTGTGGGCATGGAGGAAACGTTCCTTATCTGCATGACCTTCCCAAACTGGCCTTCTTAGATAACAAAATACAGGCACTGCTCCAAATGTAATGTTTTGAAAGTAATACCAGACTTAGTGGAGAATAGTGACCTACAAATATCATAGGTGACATTTTATTACCTGCGCTGTCATTTTAAAAACTACGCTGTTTGGTTTAGCTTCCCAAATGTATACTTTTAATTGGGCTCCTTTATAGACATGCATAACAGATTTTGTGTTAATAAAGAATTAGTTTACTAGTAGGATACCTTGCTCAGCCTTGTTGTGGGCGGAGGTGGGGGAGGCTTGGTCCTGCCTCAACTAGATAGGCCAGTCTTAGTTGACTCCCCATGGGAGCCCTTACCCTCTCTGAGGAGTGGATGGGGCAGAGAGGGAGGGAGGGAAGGGAGGGAGAACTGTGGTTAGTATGTAAAATGAATTTTTAAAAAGAGAAATACACACACACACACACACACACACACACATATGCTAAAAGAAGAGACTAAAAGAAAGAATTAGTTTACCAATCTCTTACCCTAAGTTCCCTTTTATAGCCTTCAGCCAATCCAGAATGAAATGTGTTTTGAATAAAATGGAAAGATGTTTTGGGTACCAGGGGCTTGAGGGTTAGTGGTTTGCAAGTTATTTACATGACATCCCAGCTTGTTTATTTTCTATCTTTTCCTAACTCATTGGCTAAGCAAAATGTTGCTGGCTCTTGGTTTTCATGTTTCATCAAGACATTCTTAAATGGCAGTGAGCAGAAGGAGGAAAAAAAAAAAACTAAAGAATTAACTGCTGACAGGGAGGAGGTCAGTCTCCATGGCCCAGTGTTTCCTCGGGCTGCTCTGCTTCCTGGGACTTGAAAATTGTCAGTGAATGACTTTGTGGTGTTCAACTGCCCTACATGTTTGGTCCCCCAGCTACACACTAGGACATAGGTCATACTATATGTCTATGTCACAGGCATGACTACAGCAAAGAGTGTGTTTGGTTTGGGGTCAGAGTTTGCTTTAGGCATGCCTGAACTTGCATGTGGTAGCTGCCTTCTATGCATGGGACGGCTTTCTAAGGCGCAGTGGTGTGTTCCTTTCGACAGAGCTGATGTCATGTGAGGAGCTACATTCGATACTACACCTGGTGCTCCAGGCCGGGAATATCATGAACGCCGTAAGTAGAACTCAAAACAAGACGTGTGCCTGCCCCTTGGTTGTCTGTCTGAAGGTTCAACACATGTCTTCCTCTTGCCTTGTCTTCTTTAGGGAGGGTATGCTGGCAATGCTGTAGGATTTAAACTGTCTTCTTTACTCAAATTGGCGGACACAAAAGCAAACAAGCCTGGGATGAATCTTCTGCATTTTGTCGCTCAGGTGAGTGGAGAGAGGGAGGCTGCCCATGAACACCCAGTGGAGACAGTGTGGTTTTCCCAGGCAAGACCGGGTTTCTCCATTAGGAAAAGGACAAGGCGTATACAAAGAAGCTTTGTGGATTCCCCAGTTCGAGCTACTGGAGGGGACTGGACAAGGGAGGCAGTGAGGCTGGTTTCAGAACGTAGGAAAGGATTCAAATGTCAGAGGTCACGGGAAGCAGGCAGAAGTGTGTGCACGGTAACAGCATGACCAGGATTTTTGTTTTAAGAAAATAAGACACGGCGAAGGCTAGGTTGGAGAAAAACAAGAACAAGGTCTGAGGAGACATCCTGGCCGTAGCTGTCTAGTGCAAGCTGGGAGGGATAACCATTACAGGGTAGAGAGGAGAAGGCTAGGTGTGGAAACCTTGATGAAAGATGAATCAGATTTGTGACCACTCTCTCGGGAACTGTGCCTTAGAGTGCTGTCTGCTACTGTAAGATCTGGAATCTGACGCTACCCGTCGCTTCATTTCTCTGGAGTCTGGGGATGGAGGCCAGGGTCTTAGCATGCTGGGCAAGCAGTCTTCCCAGCCTAGCCTCTAGTCTTCAGTACTTGACTGAAAAGTCAGTATCCAAAGCACTGAAGTGAGAGACTGTTTAGTTACCCAGCCTGAAACACAGTCAGCTCTTCTGACAGCTGTAGGCCTTGGCTCTAGGTGCCTTGGGCCCTGCTCCTGTAGGAAGGAATCCTCTAACTGGTTCCTTCCCACTCACCCCTCCCGAGTCAGCCTCCAAACAGCTGAAGAATCCAGATACCTCCTGGGCTTCTATGCCTCTCATTAAAGTTGGTTTGCAAACTGGTTTAACAGTCAGAGGCATCCCATACCTCCAACAGGAGCACGTTCACCAAGATGCCTGCCATTTAGGCAGGGTATATTGGGTTCTCTGGGGAACAATGGGCGCTAAGCTGCTGCCTCATTCCATTGAGTTTCAATGCACTTGAGTTGAATTTCATGTGGGGATCGTTTGTCTTGGGAAGGTTAAAGGTATCTGAACAGTGGAGGGCAGTTCTGGTAAATCTTAGGAAGAATGTCAAAGTCCATGTCTCGGGGAACTGCCCTGAATGTAGCAAGCTGAAAGCTTAAGAGTTGTTTCCAAGGCTCCCTGCAGCTCTAAGGGAATGAGGCTTCCCTCCCAGGAAGAGTGAAGTCTGTCTTTGTTCCAGGAAGCCCAGAAGCAAGATGCCATCCTTCTACACTTTTCCGAGAAGCTGCAGCACGTGCAGGAGACGTCGAGGTGAGCACAGGGACAAAGGGCGGCTTGGCTTCCTCGCCCGCCTTCCCATGAAAATGGCGGCGTGCTGTCAGATTCCAGGCTGGACTCTGCAATGTTTTCTCTTGTTGAGATCTTTTCTCTTGTTCTTCCTCTTCGTGTGCTTGCTGCAAGTGTGTGTGCACCTTTGAAATGTGGGGCCTTTGAAATAGTAATGGTTATTTTTAGACTAAAAGAAACCATTTTAGTCTATTCTGAAGAGCACCATTCTGTATAGGGAAAATGGGGATCTGAACTTCAAATCCCTCCCACGCCCAAGAGGTTGAGCGGGCACAACTTATGACCTTGGGAGTTGGTTTGGATCAAACTTGTAGGACCATACATCACTATTTCCCTGTGGGCTCGAACATGGTACATTTATTTTCTATTACATTCAAAGAGTTTGGAACCACACCAAGGCCCGTGAAAAAACTTGATTCTAAATCAGTCACTCAGCTTTACAGAAAAAGTATCTACCAAGCATGAAACCCTAATTACATTACTCTAATTTGCTTCTAAATCTAAGATAGATGCATGCTTCAGTGCAACAATGATCTGTGTGTGTGTGTGTGTGTGTGTGTGTGTGTGTGTGTGTATTATCAACTCCTTTCTGTTATTAAACACTGCAGTTAATCGTTCCTCAAAAAAGAGAGTTTTGGTTTTTCACATCTTCTGCCGTCTAGGCCTTAAATACTGCTAGCCTAGCTGGTTTCTGGTCACCAGCAGAGAAGTACTTTATGCAGAGTTGGGAAGACATGCCCACAGTTGCCTCTGATGCCCACAATGCCACTGCTTGTATCAACCAAAATAATATTACATACTTTTTAAAAATGAGCTCTTACTATGTTGCCCGGGTTGGCCTGGAATCCTTGGACTGAAATGATCCTCCTGCCTCAGTTTATTGAGTATCTGGAATTACAGGCGAATGACACCGTGGCTGACTATGTAATGTCCTTATTATTTGAGTGACTATAGCCAGCCATAACAGCACGAACCGTCTACACATAAGGAAACAAACAGCTCATAGTCCTGTCATTAGATGGGATCTAACTGTTATTGACATCCAGCCACAGATAATAGGTCTTCCAGACAGGAGGATTACCAGTGCAAAGATTAAATGCTTCATAATTTGTATTTACTGATCCCCAGATGATGCTCTAAGAAAAAACAGATATAAGATACAAACTTTTTTTTAATTCCTAAAAGAAATTAGTATTCAGCTGTTTTTACTATATTAATACAATAGAAATATTACATATATATGAAGGAAATGAGTGTTATGTTTTGAGTTAGCATTTTTGACATCATTGTCGTGGAGGAACCTCTCCCAGGCAGGTTTGTTTATCTGCAGTGGAGGGAGAATGACAAGCAGAAGTGAAGTAGAAGTGATCCTTGGGTTAAGACTCATGTGCTACCAAAGACCGGCAGGAGTACAAAACTTTTTTGCACAACAACAACAACAAAAACCCTAAAATTCATGATAGCAACACAAATGCATTCAAATGTACAAAATTCCCCTGGACTTTGAGTTTCACCTGTACCCCTTCCTGGTGACAAAACCGTCTTGTTGATCTTATTAAAATTTTATTAAAATAGCCAGAACAAACACACAGCAGTCAGCCCAGCTGCTCGTTTGCACCACGGTTGGCCATGTTTTAGTTCTCCGAGGTGGGATCTGGCTCCCTGTGAGTGAGAACATCCCACCACAAGGAAAGCAGCTGCTCTGAGTCTCACTGGGGTTTAGTTTCCATGCTTGCTGCCCAGTGGTGCTGAGACCACCTGTCTGGAAAGCTCCCTCCATCCCGTGGGCTGGGTTCGCTGGCAGCCTGCACTCCTTAAGTCTTGTGTGCTGATTCACCCACTTGTGGGTGGCGATTCACTCAGGACCTAAATCCAGGATTGGGTAGATGTGATCCCAGCCGCTCCCCTGTCTTAGGCCTGGCCAAAGATGGGTCTTTTTTGGCACAGCCCCACGCCGCGCGGTCTCTCCCCTCCTGTCTTCAGGTTGTCTCTGGATGTCACTGAGACGGAGCTACAATCGCTCTTTGTCAGGACAAAGTCGCTTCAGGAAAACATCCAGAGGGACCAGGAGCTGGCTCGGCAGATGGAAGACTTCCTCCAGGTCAGTCCCTCGCACCATCCGGCAGGCCGGCCTGTGTGATTGGTGGGGGCGGGGGCAGCAAGAGCTCCATCACGCTTTCCCCCTAAGTGAACACAAGGATCTTTCTGTCCTCTCGTGGCGGGGATAGCAATGACCATCTCAGAATCTGCTTCTAGGAAGGGCTTCTGCCAGCACGGCGACAGGCCAGGCCTCTCACCGTGGGGCTCTGCTCAGCAGCTGGAGGTTTGGCTCTGTGGCCAGCATGTTTTTGGATAACTGGAGAGAGGTCCACAGAACATTGACACTGGAGGGTTCGGGCTGACGCTCCTTCGAGTGTTTCTGTAGAGGAGAGAGACCCATTGTACCTGTTGTGATTTCCACTGACGGCAGCAGGGCGCACACGGCTTCGGTGCCCATCAGCACCCAAACACATCAGCCCACAGGGTGTGTCAGGAGCCACTCCAAATAACATCAACAAAAACCAGTAGAGTGGATCTGTTTGGGACAGCTCAGGGTGACTCACTAATCACATAGTCTGACGTACTTCTTTTATCTGCCTCATTTAAAAAACAAAGTGATACCTCCGTCCTGGTCCTGTTGCATCTAGCCTTTGGTGAGACCCTTGAGCCATACATGGCAGAGCTGCCATGGCAGAAGGCAAGGAGAGGGTGTGAGGCTATCCAAGTCTCCATTCCAAGGCCTTGTGCCTGCTACTCAGGTGCTGGGCCCGGAGTGGCATGCAGCAGCAAGGCAGGGGCTGCCGCCATCTCTGAATACAGAACAGTGATAAGCATGATCAGGGACATAAAACGGAGCAGGAATCCTGGAATAAGAACCATCACACAGTGAAATTTAGATTCTGTTTTTTTTTTCCTTCAGCCCTGTTCTTATTTTAAATATTAAGATCTTATGCTAAACATTTTCGTCCTGGAGGTGCCAGGAATTGAACCTACGGCTTTGTACAATCTAAGCACACACCCTCAACTGAGTTACCCCTCCAGATGTATTATTAAAGTCTTTTATATAAAGACCCAGCTGCCTGCTCCTTACCACTGGGCTGCTATTCAGAGGCAACCTTGTTTTAGCTCTTTAAACCTTTTTTTTTTTTTTTTTTTTTTTTGGTAGTGTTTGTTTTAACAGTGCGGAAACTAGAATCTTGTTCCTGCTGGACCAGGACGGGACCTTTAAGTGACATCTCCAACCTCAGCATCATTTATAACCCATATAGACAGAAGGTGCCACAAAGATGGGCATTTTCTGGGTAGTGTGATGAGGCTTCTGGGAGGGGGCTTGACTCAGACCCCAGACACTAATCTAAAGACCTTGCATCTTTTGCATTGAGCAGCCTGGAGCTGTTTAAGTCTTATGGCTTTTCTCATTTGTTTGGCAATTGGGTTTGTTTGTTTGTGTGTGTGCATAAGTGCAGGAATCGGAACCCAGGGCCTCACACATGCTAGGTAAGCCCTTCCAGCTCTCATGCAAGGCTTTTGAGCAGAAAGATGCATAAACACACCTTTTTTGCAACTTTATGTCATCATTTTGACCCTACGGGCCTTGGGCTTCGACCCACAGCTGGCCAGCGAATCAGTGCTGAAAGCGCAGGTTCACCCCAGGGCTGCCGGGCTGTGGTCTTCTTGGCTGGCACAGCTCGTTCTGGCTTTGTGCAGAGTGCTGTGGAATTTATGACGTCACACTCCGCGGTGGCTCTGTTCAGGCTGACGTTCAGAATGTTTGGTTGTCCCAGGTGCCAAGGGCAGCTTGGGTCCTGTTAGGCTTTTCCATCCTGGTATCCATCCATTCCCGTGGTGTCTGCAGAGCGGTCATAGGAAGTGCAGTCTGATCAGGAGACCCGCTCTTCCACAGTGAGGGAGCTGTTCATGACAGACTAAGAATTAGCTTTCTGTGAATGCCCTCTTCTCCAGTGAAGAAAACATATCGGGAAGACTCTCACCCCCTTGGGCCACTGACTCAGATGGTTACTGTCTCTGGTATTCACTCTGCTAAAGAGTTGTCCCCCACCACCCCTAGAATGTATCTGGGTTAAGCAAAGGCTTACTAAGGGGAAAGTGGTCAGACCAGTGGGAGGTGCCACATCTGACAGGAATTTCCATTTCTGCTCTGTGGCTGGCTGAGTGCGCACAGACAGCAGCTCCCCTCCTCCAAAGCAGGGAACCTGTTTCTTTCCCACACCTTAGGCCCAGCCCCTCACTCCACAAGAACTTGTTTGTGGTTAGACTTCCTTAAAATACAAACGTAAGAGTCCTTTGGTGAAATAACATGCTTCCTACATTCCTTCTTCATCCAAGGCTAGTAAACAAGGCAACGCTAACAGACCTCCGCACGGAAACTCAAATATCCAGTCCCCTTTCTCTTGCCACTTTGTTACCTCATTATGGCACAGACTCAAATATCCAGTCCCCTTTCTCTTGCCACTTTGTTACCTCATTATGGCGCAGACGCTGTCGCTAACCTGTATCAGGTTACTGTGCCTGTGACCCTTGGACATCACAAGCCCTTTTCTGGATGGATCGGAAACATGCTGGGGACGTGCGACCTTCTATCATCACCGGCACTGACTTGCTGGCCAGCTTCAACACGACTTGTCGATCTGTGGTGGCCTTAGAAACTGACACATCCCAGAGGAGCCAGGGAAAGCCGAACAGAAAAGCAGGGATTGAAGTGGGACCTGACGATCAGAATCGGGGAGTTCCGATACACCCCAAACCTACTGCGCAAGGGGCACAACTGTCTCTGGTACCATCCCAGGGCTCCATCCTGGTCAGTGGGGACAGTGGCCCCATAGAGTTTATTTGCAATGAAGTATAGATCTCCTCTCAGCCAGATAGCACAGGCTGCTTGTCAGGACAAGCTAACTTCTGAGACCTTGGCCCAAAGAAGAGTCTGTTTTAAGAGGAGGAAAAACAAATACAGCAGAATTTCTTAATGACGGCAGGCTGTTTTCCTTGTAGTGCTCTTAAAGGTGAGCTTTGGTCAGTGACGTTCTATGGGTTAAGGCTCCCATATTTACTTAAAGATGGGGATCTTGCTATGTAACCCAGTGGGCTTTGAACTCCTAATCTCCCAGTCCCCGTCTCCCAGATGCTGGGGTTATAGGTGTGTATGAGCACTCCTGGCTTCTTCCGTTCCTTTTGTGGCTTCTGGGCCTCAGGCAGGAGGTCACCTTGTTCTCGAGGTCTGCTTTGGGCAGACTCATTTTCCTTTTGGCCCTGAGTGGCCTTCGCAGCCTCCCCTTTGCGGAGACCTGAAATCGAACCTCCCCCGACAGTGCGTCCACCCCAGCTGACCCTGTTTCCCGCATGGGTCCCTGTTTGTTTTTCCTCCAGTTTGCTGTGGAAAAGTTGTCGGAGCTGGAACTCTGGAACCGGGAGCTGCAGGGCGAGGCGCACACCCTCATCGATTTTTTCTGTGAAGACAAAGAAACAATGAAACTGGATGAATGCTTCCAGATCTTCAGAGACTTCTGTACCAGGTTCAACAAAGCCGTGAAGGTATGGCTGCGGGCACCGCCCTGCTTCCGGGGTCCTTGGGGTTCACACTTTTCTGCTTACTGACCCAGTCCTCTGCCCGTGGCAGAAAGATGGTCATCGGTTCTTTGGTTTCAGGACCATCTGGCGAGGTGTCATGGCAGGTTCTTGGCAGGGATGAGGGGGAGGTGGCTCTGCTGTAGCATCAGGAGTCTGTCACGGTGGCCTTTGCTAATCGTACAGCATACAGAATACCCTAGAAGCATGTTGCTAGCTCGTGTTGGTGAGTCTCGGAAGTTTCCTGCACACCTGACTGTTATTCTCAGCCCCGCCCCAGGAGGAAGTGTCAGCCTCTAGGGAGGCTTGAGTCACCTAGAAGGGAGGCCTTCCTCTTGTCTATTTCCAGTACCCCATACTATTTTGGCGTCGGCACCACGGGGTCCATGCTGCCCTTAGTGAGCAAGACCTTGAAGGTCTCCCAGATTGAGGGGGCCTGTTGCCATAACCATTCAGACACCAGTCTCTTAGCTGAATCCAAAAACCAGAAAACTTCCCAGGTTGGATGATAAGTTGATTAAAAAAATAAAAGTACCTCAAGATCCATTATCTTAGGTGACACTGAGGGACCAGTGAGGCTGCCCCTAGTTCATCTGCCGACCATGTTTTATTTACTTACCTGTCTATTCATTTGCTTATGGTATAGGATTCAACCCGAGGCTCGCACTACTGCTGTTTGAATGCAGACTTATCCATGGATGGATTTACTGGAGGAACTGTTCACATTTCTTCCAAGTTCAGAATTCCTTCGGGTTCCTTATCCACTCCCTTCTCCATCTAGCTGAGACAAGGGAGCTTTGCCTGCAGCCACGTTAACATGCTGCTTTCCAAGCAGTGAGCTCAGCTGTGGGAGGCCATGGGGCTTGGCTGAAGCCAAGCCGGCTGCCTCTGAGGCTCTCCCTCTCCATCTGGATACTGCAAGCCTGTGAGAGGACACTGTGGGATGCTCTCAGCCCAGTTGTCTTGAGAGTTAGGGACTGGGCCATCCCCACTATGTGAAGGCTTAAAATGAGAAGAGCGGGAAGCTTGGGGACCCTAGGGAAGCTGTGGCCAGAGCTGCAGAAGGAGCCAAGACTCCCCAGGCAGCGCTCCACAGGAACTTGGAAAGGAAAACCCACTGGAAGAGGAAACATATTGTCAAATAAAAACCGCTCACAATAACAGAGTTGAGGTGTCCACGTAACTGCATGATTGCGTGGGCCTCAGGACCCAAAAGAAACTCATGAATTGTAACACAAATACAGCCGTCTCTGCAATATCCCACGCCTGCAGATTCAGCCAACCACAAATTGAAAAGTAGTATTTAAAAATTCTATCTGTGCTAAACGTCTCGGGACTATTTTTTTTTTTTGTCATGCCTTAGACAATACTTACGTAACTCTCATACCGGGTTAGCTATAAGTAATTTAGAGTTGATTAGGCATATATGAGGATATGCATAAGCTATGGGCAAATTCTGTTCCATTTTGCATAAGGAACTTGAACATCCTCACATTTGTATCCAAGGGGGAACCAGGAATAAACCCCCTGGATATATTCAGGGCAGCAGCCCGTGAGGCCACACAGAGGTGAAGGACACTTTGGTGTCTCTGGGTTCTGTGTCATTGTGGAAGAGCCATTGCTTTCCAACAGGATAAATGGTGAAGGATTTGTAAAGCACACCCGTTTATCTTGTCTGAGTGTGGGTATGGGCACAAGGGACAGAACCATCGCTTCTGCGTCAGGCTGTGGCTGGCAGAGCCACCAGGGCATTTTTGATGTCTGTACATTTATTTTGGTCCAGGGAGCACCCCAGGAACATGATGAAAGGCATCTCTCGATGTCTTTGGCATATGTTTCTATACCCAAATCAATGGTAAACAGAATGTCCTGCTGATGGGTCTGTGTGCATTGACTTATAGAGGAGTATGGATAGAGCCACACAACTGGGTTGTGCAATTGTGTGTGCACCCTTTTAGCATCCGTGGTATTTACCTCTCTACAATTGCCTAGGTGGCTTTGCTGGAATTGAGACCGTGTGCATATATGGATCATAGCCCGTACTAGAAGCTAGACATTGGGCCGAGGGATCTAATGAGAACCGTAGACAGATTGTTGGAGCCAAGCCTACCATGCCCCTTTGTCAGATCCTTAAATTGCTTTGGGAAGTGTTTCTGCCATGTATACACACACACGTGCAGAAGAAGGCAGAGTCTGTGTGGGGCGGGACCCAGGGTTGTCGTGAAAGCACCTCTCATTAAATCTCCAAGTGAGTCGGCCTTGTGTCCCACACAGGCTCTCTGTGTCTCATGCTGGCTTCTCTTCACTCCACTAGGACAACCATGACCGGGAGGAACAGGAGCGGAAACAGTTACAGAGGCTGAAGGAGCTGGAACAGAAGCGACACTCCTGGACCACTGGGGAGCTCGGGGGCTTTGGCAGGAGCAGCAGTGAGAACGACGTGGAGATGCTAGCTAAGAAGGGCACGGAAGAGCTGCCGTCCTTTCTGAAGCCCAGGCCCAGCAGCCCCTCCTACCGGCCCCCCAACACTCGCCGCTCTCGTCTCTCCCTGGGCATCTCAGCTGACCGTGAGCTTTTGACTTTCTTGGAGAGTGCCACTGGCAGTCCGGAGGACCCCAACAAATTCAACAGCTTACCCCGGAGCAGTCCCAGACAGGCCCGACCCACCATCGCCTGGATGGAGCCCGGTGAACAGCAGAACCACGACCCTAACATTGCACATGAACCTCAGGCCTCAAAGAAGCAGGAGAAAACCCCATGCTCGGCTTGGCAAAGTCAGCTCCCAACGCCCCGACTGGAGGAGCCTGCAGCCCCTTTCCCACCGACTGGACGGGGCAGGACGAGTATCCTCCGGAAAAGGAACAGTGAACCCGTGGGCTTGGGTCCCATAAAAACCCCTCCTCTCTTACCATTGGATCTGGGCATTCGGGAGCATGAATTGGTCACGGGGCTGGCGCAGTTTGACCTCCAGAGTCCCAGGGGCCTGGAGGAAGCATCCCAACTGACTCTAAAGGACTTTTGTCCCACAGAGCTGCTGTCTCCAGGGGATCAGAGATCACAGTCCCTTGAAGCTGGTGGTGACGGTCTCACACCCAAGGACACAGGTCCCCAGGAGGGTCTCAGCCCAGCTGGGGAGGATGGCGGGGCTGTCTCCGATGATCCCAGCAGTGAGGCTCTTGTGTCTGTGGTTGTCACTGACACTGAAGGTAAAAATCCAGAGCCTCTACTATGTGTCTCGGATACCACAGACTGCTCACTGACTCTGGACTGCTCAGAGGGAGCCGACTTCAGACCAGCAGGAGAGCAGGGGGAAGAGAGAGAAGGGGCTGCCTCAGTGTCCTCTGGGGCCGGAGAGGCAGGCAGCAGCCAGACCTTCTCCAACCCTGCTTCCAGTCCCCCTGGGGAGGTACCTGCTCCCGACTCCGGTAAGAGTGAGCCCAGCTGCCAGGGTGGTCTTCCAAAGGACAGACCCAACAAAGGAAAGGATGCCACGGTACTAAAGAGAAATTCCCTCAAAGAGCCATCCCCGGGGGCCTCAAAGCCAATCAGCGCCCGGCGCAGCCAAGGAGCGGCACCCAAGCCCGTGAGAACCTTGAACTCCTCTGAGAATGAGCACATGCGCAAAGTGGTGCCCATCTCCAAGTCCAGCAGGGGAGCAGGGCCCTGGAAGCGTCCGGAGCCAACGTCCAGGGCCTCCCCTCGGGAGACACCCAACAGCGCAGACACTCTGCTATCACGAAGGAGCTCAGTACGGGGGACCTCTGACACTTCACCCAGGAGGCCCCACGTGAGTGGGCCTGGGGCAGAGGAGCCCAGGTTGCCCCGCTCGAGTGGCAGCATGAGTGGGCGGCCAGGGAAGGAGGCTTTGGGACAGTCCAGGGCCTCATTCAGGAAGCCCAGCGCCAAGCCCCTCAGAAACATCCCCAGACAGAAACCCGAAGAAAACAAGGTCAACAGCCCCAACTCGCAAGACTCTGAAAGCCTCAAGGAAGAGCCCAAAGCGCCTCAGGCTCCAGGTGTCTCTAGAGCCCTTCCTCCCATCCCAAGCTTTGCTCGAAATACCGTGGCCTCCTCATCCCGGTGCATGCGAACAGATGCTCCACCCGCGTCCAGAGCCCCCGGCATCACCAGGACAGTTTCCCAGCGGCAGCTTAGGGTCAAAGGTGGCCCCGAGGATTCTGCCTCCAAGGACAGCAGCACTTTGAAGAGGGCCAGCAGTGCTAGGACCTCCAAGAAGTGTCCTGAATCTTCTGGGGGTTCAAGTGCCAATGCAGAAACCCCACTGAAGGGCAGAGGGACTGGGGAAAGATCCTCTCTCAGACTGAAGGACTCAGGGAGGGCCACCCTAGGGAGGATCCTCCGTCCCCTGCAGAAGTGATGGGGCCTGTCTACATCTCTGCCTTCTGGAATTTTACCTGCCAGGACTGGCTGCTGGGGTGAGGACACGAGAGGCCAGTCTTTAATGTCTTGTTACACACCAAGCGACTCACAGGTCACGTCACGAAAGGTACATGGAGATCTGTAGCCTGCTGTGCAGACTTCTACGAAATCGAGGCTGAGAGTATTCTATTCTGCAGAGTGCTTTCCCAGACCCCAGCAACTCCTTTCGTTCATACTCAGGACCCTAACCCTAACTCCTACCCCGAGACAAAGATCCGGTGATAGTCTGGACATGTAAGATGACAATTCTTATGTAACAAGTAAAAAAAAGTTTCTGGCCAGTTTTTATATATCAAAGACTTATTTTTTAATATTATAAAAATAAAATGATGTTTTAGTTGGTTCCTTTTTCAGAGTGAAATGCCTCCCTGGGTAGGGGTTATTATCCCTACTATGAAGATGTTTGTACCTTCTTACTCCCATCCCCCAGCTTCTGGGTTCCATCTGTGCATGTGTGCATGCACACACAGACACACCCATCCCTAGCCCGCAGTGGCCTCTCACAAGCTCTTGGGTGTTTGTAGAATTGGGTCTGTCTTCTCAGGGGACTTTATGGCTTGTTTGGGTTCTCCTCAAATGACTCTAGGTGAGGATTTTATGTGAGTAGGATGTCAGACTAGTGTGGGTAGAATTCTGAGGCTACCATGAGTTCAGGGGACCCCCCAGGGTGCAAGACTCATTGGGAAGCCCAGGACTGTAGTCTGCCCTGAAGAGGAGGTCAGCCATATAAGGTGCAGGGTTTTCCACAGTCTGTGTCATGTTTCAGTGGGAAGACAGAAGGATCTGCTCAGTTGAGTGTGTCTTTCCGGTTCACCTTCCCATTTGTGCAGTTGAGTGATGGTCACTCTCTTCTGTCACTCTAGGTGGAGAAAGAAATGACCCTTTCTGTGGGCCAGGCTTCCTTCTCTCCTGAAACCTCAGTTTCTTCTCCCTCCCCCTATTATTTTATTTTGCTTTTTCAGTCTGGGTCTCACCGTGTAGTCTAGGCTAGCCTCTATATAGTCTAGGAAATCCTCCTGCCTGAGCCTCCTAAGTGCTGGGTCAGTGGGTTCAAAACACCATACCCAGCTCCCGCGATAGCTTCCTGGTGGCAGCTTCTCTTCCATGGTACAGTGCTTTTTAAGTTCTAAGAAAAGCCAAACTGAGGTTGGTTTATTCATTTGAAGCAGACTTCCGCCCCCAAGAAAACCTGATTTCAGAAATTTTAACATCAGGAAGATGTGAACCGGAGATCTGGCATCCTGTAAGCATGAACTCGGCTACTGCCCAACATTCCTTTCATTACAATTTTGTCTTTAATCTAAATTTTTATTTTATGTGTATTTTATGTGCATCGGTGTTTACCTGCATGCATGTCTGTGTGAGGATATCAGATCCCCTAGAACTGGAGTCACAGACAGATGTGAGCCGCCATGTGGGTGCTGGGAATTGAAGCCAGGTCCTCTGGAAGAGCAACCAGTGCTCTTAACTGCTAACCCATCTCCTCAGCCTCAGCACCCCCCCCACACACACACTTTTTTAAGTTTTATTTTTACACTACATCTTTATTAAACCTGAGAAGTAGAAAGCACACTTGAAACTCGTGATTATTTTAAAGCCCCGTCCCCTACTCTTAGAGAAACCTCTCTTTGGATCAGACACTAGTGGGTGGGGACTGGCTATGTGGGCGGTGACTGCGGATGGGGCTATGATCTCCCTTTGGTGAGTCCTTGCTGTTCCTCTTTTGACTGGAAACTGAGTTGCAGCACCTGAGCTGAGGTAGTGACCAGTGGCAGAAGCAAGGTCCCAGTCCCCATCTCTTGTGGAAGGAAGGAAGGAAGGAAGGAAGGAAGGAAGGAAGGAAGGAAGGAAGGAAGGAAGGAAGGAAGGAAGAAAGGAAGGAAGGAAAACAGCCCTGAGGAGGTTTTGTCTGGGCTGCCAGAATAAGCCTGAAAAAGAGATTCTCAACCTGTGGGTCGCTACCCCACAGGGTTATATATCAGATAGTTACATTACAATTAATAACAGTAACAAAATTACAGTTAAAAAGTAGCACTGAAGATAATTTTATGGTTGGGATCACCACCACAGGAGGAACTGTACTAAAGGGTCACAGCCTTGGGAAGGTTGAGAACCACTGCACTAGAATCAGGTAGATGAAATTGTCTCAAACTTAAGACCTGCAGATGGGTGGGAATTGGATGTATGAAGTCATGTGCTTCTGGATCTATGGACGGTGAATGAGGAGGGCCCATTGGAGGTTCCCCAGGGCCCAAGCCTTGCTGCACCCCAACACCGTGTTGCAAGCATCTCCTCTTCTTAAGTGTCTTCCCCCCGCCTGCCCCCCCCCGGTCCACAGGAGTGAGACATGGCCACCATGCTGGTCTCCAGTGACCTACCATCTCAGTGGTCCTGGACCTGTGTCTGCCCCGGAGCAGCTTCTAGGATCCTGAGCAGAGATGGGGGCCCAAGGGCAGCTCCAGAGAAGCCTGCCAGAATGGTTCAGACCGCAATGGCTGGGTGCCTGGAGACAGGGTGGTGTCCTCAACTCTGTGCACATCTTTTCTGCACAGCATGTTTGGAAGAACAATCTAAGCAGCAGGAAAATGTGAATATGTTTCTATACGTGTTTGCTGAGGAGGAACTCAATGTATTTAGAGGTCCACTTCTATGTGTTTTACGGAACAGGGAGTTTAATAAAGTGGTTTATAGGAGCTGTGTTTGAGCTCAACTGCCTTTGTAGATGTGTCTAAGCTATCCTGCCAGGAGGGTGTTTAATTTCTGTCCCAGAAGAGGTGAGATGCAGAAAGAAGGGGGCTGGGATATGGCAGTCTTGGCCTCTGAAGGTTCAGGAGTCAGAATAAGGCTCAATGGTGTGTCACATATTGGCTCCATACCACGTACACATAGCTGAAGCCTTGGGGGTAGGCTTTGCTGCAGGCCTAGGGGGATCCAGGCACAGGCTTAGCCCACAAGCCATCCCTGAACCGCTTGTGGCTTTCATTCTGGGCAGAGCCAAGCTTTGTGTGCTCTCCATGGGGCTGGCAAGTCCGGATCTGTCCCCTTGTGTCCTCTTTGAATTGGGACACCCATTGGGAAATCAGGCTCCTTTCTGGGTCTGGCTCAGGAATGAGGGGAGGGAGTGAAAGAGGGAGGTGTTGAATTTGAAATGCGCTGTGGGTGCATATTTGGAAAAGAAAGGAACATTGTGGGTAGGCGGCACCTCATACCTCAGGTTTACCTCACACTCCAGTCTTCTTAGCTGCTCTGCCGGAGAGCAGGCTGGAGGAATGTCCCCGGCTATCAGCATCTGATTCTGCACATTCGCGTGTTCAGGTGAGAGGCCTGGGACACTTCCGTGGTCGGCGCCTTTCCGCAGAGCACAAATTCTTGAACATCTCCTTCCAAGTGTGCAGTGTCTTTCCCCATGCCTGGCCCTCCGGCAAGGGTTCCAATTTGTAAATTTAGAAAGCTTGCCATGAAACTTCATTCTTAGCTTTTCATTATACTTTTAATTATGGTCAATTCCTGTTTAAAGAAAATAAGGTTTTTGGTTGTTTTTTTGTTTTGTTTCTGGTAGGTATCCACAGATATAAATATCAAACATAAAATTTGAGTAATGGGCATTGCATCATTTGGCAAATGCTTCTTACAGTGATTTGGGGCTGTGAGTGTAGTGGTCTAGAGTCACCATACTTACTGTCCACAAGGGAAGGATGTGTAGCTCAGACTGACTACAAGGTATGACTGAGCACCTAACCCCGAGCTACCGGGCTTGGTCAACCCCGTGTGTCTTCCGGTTGGCATATGCCACGCCTCACTAGCCCACCTAAGTGAGGACAAGAGTTAGCCAACAGTGGTGTTTTTTTGTCTTCCAGTCCAGAGTTCTGTTTGGTGGGAAAATTGACTGCACCCAAAGAGCATCATGGTCTTCACAGCCCGTTTGTTCGTGCCCAGACCCATGCCACTACCTACCGTCGAGGAATCTGGCATCGTGGCCACCAGCCTGTGGGGTGAAGGTGCTAGACCTCTCAATGAGGAAATCTGCTTGAAGCCCCCATTGCTGGATTCTTGTGGGGATTCCCGGAATCTAATCCTAAAACTTTGCCCCTGACTCAGGCACCTCTGAGGGCCAGATCACACAGACAGTATCTAACTGCGAACAGAGGGTATTCTCCAAGTTTATTTGGGTTTGGTTTGGGGAGTTAGGGATGCACTTTCCCTCATTAACCATGTCTCATCCCAGAAATAGTTTTTCAGATTCAGTATGATCTGAATGCTTCTGTCCCCACTAAAGCCGAGGTGACGTATTAGGAGCTGGGGTCTCGGGAAGTGCTTTGTGTGAGGGTGGCGCTTATGTCAACAGGGTTAGTGTACTTATTTTTGTGGTTGTGTTTGAGACAGGGTTTCTCTGTGTAGCAGCTCTGGCTGTCCTGGAACTAGCTCTTGTAGACCGGGCTGACCTCAAACTCACAGAGATCCACCTACCTCTGCCTCCCGAGTGCTGGGATTAAAGGCGTGCGCCACCACCACCTGGCTCAGTTAGTCTACTTATACCGAAGTTTTTTTACCTTGTGAAGACCCAGTGCCCTGGTGAGCAAGCACCATTGTGCACCAGTTCTTGATCTTGGCCTTTGCGGCCTCTAGAACCATGAGAAGTAAATTTCTGTTCCTTATGTTTTTTGGCATGTGCTATTTTGTTATAGCATCCTGCATGAACTATGATACCATCTCTAGGAGGGCTGTGGCTAGGACACCACCATAAAAGAGAACCCCACTTAGAGCAGCATTTTCTGGGGCAAAGTACAGTATTTCATGGGTGTCAGGAGTGTTCCCTGTTTCCTAATAGCAAGTAGAGGCTAAGACACTATGGCCTGAGGGAACAAGTAACCAGTGAGCTAACTTCCCCTACTCAAAATCAGCCCCTCCGGGCAAAGGCAAGGGCAGACAGAAGTGCAGCTGTCTTCCAGGCCAGCCCTAGGAAACACGCACCACGGACCATTTCTCCGTCCGTGACTTCCTCTTGTCTGAGTTTGACACACTGGTCCCCCGATAAGGAGATTGCCGCCTGTTTTCCATTTTCCAGGAAAAAAAAAAAAACACTAGATTTAGCTGTGTGCTCCCTGAACACCCTCAAGAAGGTAACAAGCATGATGGGAAAATAGCCAGTGCTGTCCCCTGGTCGCTAGGCAAGTAGGTGGCCTTGGTGACAGACAGGCTATTCCGTGCAGACAGTGAGCTCTCCTTGGAGCCTTTCAAACCAACGGCATCCAGACACCCAGCAGTTGTGTGGAAGCCTCCTTGAATAACAGACATTAGGGGTCAGTGATTCCTGGTCCACGCCAGATCGGCTGAGTCAGGATCTTCCAGAAAAGCTCCCTGGTTTTGACTTTTAAGCAACTTCCTAGTGGCTCCCTACTCATCCTCCCACTGAGGCAGGCAGAAGGCTTACCGGCTCTCCGCTTTGGTCTGAATGATCTGGGGGCCTCACCTCCAAGATGAGGAGGTGAGCGAATCAGCTGGCCCCTCAGAAAACCTGGCTGGACACTGCCGGTGCCTCACTGCCCAAGCAAACTGTGTGCACGCCTTTGAATCTGGAGTTTTCAGTCAAGCAGGGTTAGAGCTTCCACAAGGACAATTCCAGGGAGTCCAGGAAGGGATGCTTCGCTCCAGCTGTCAGTAGTGCCTTTAGAAAGATCGGAGCTTTCTGCATGGGAAGCGGCACTGCTCACACACGCTGAACCTTGGCCAAGCATCGCCTGGGTGCCCACAGTAAGACTGTCAGCAGGGCTGCTCTCTATTGCCTGGCTTCCCATGTGCTGAAGCATCCCGAGCCCTTGTGAGGACCCCTCCAACTGGATTCTATGGGCGTTTGGCTCGTGGCTGGGGTTTCTTCCCTCTTGGGGCATCCCTGAGGTTGCTGACCTCACTTCACAGGACGAGGGTGGGCACAGCTCTCCCGGGTGCTGACTTTGCATCCTGGGCAGGCTTCGTAGGTTCTCTGCAGCCAGTCAGTGCATGAGAAGATGGAGGTGGAGGTGGCCCTCAGCCCTAAACGGAAGCATAGACCCGCCTCGTCCCAAATCTGTCACAGGTGGTATCTCACCTGGCATCACCCCTCCCCCCTCCGCTGTAAGTGGCATCCTTCTGGTCTGAGAACTGCTCACAGGCAGACAGTCTTCCCACATTCGGGGACAGCGATCAATCGTATGAGGGAAGCCCTAGAGACACACGCTTGAGCGCTTTGGAGGAAAATGTTGTGGCTGCTTTGGAAACTGCTCCAGCAAGAACAGTACCTCTATTCAGCTGTGGCTCACCGGTCAGCAGCTGATTCATCTCCGGGGAGGAGAGGAAGGCAGTGGGCTGCCTGCAGGGCAGGCTTCTTCACTCCGCTGAGAGATGGACAGCTGAACCGCCTTCCCACCCCCACAGGACCTCCCACTCCAGAGTTCGAGATCGGCTGGAATACAATAGAAGTTGGAGTTGCTAGGCAGGCAGCTGGCTATCAGGCCTGATTGCTCATAGTACTTTCCCAAGCCCCTGCTTTTCTCACATCGAACTCTGGCTACAGCTTGCTCCCCCAAAGTGTACGGCTATGCAGACACTCATCAACACTTGCCCTGTCCCAGCCACTGAGTGGGAAATTCCACTTGTTCACAGAGGAATTCTGTGAGCCACGTGACCACCAAAGCACTACTTTGGGCCACCTTCATGCAGCCATAGTACCAGAGTAAGGCCAGCCAGTCTGTCTGGGCACTGTCTTCCACCTGGGGACCCAGCTTCCGAGGAGGACACTCATGAGGTTGGGTGGGACGGAGAATGACAGACGGTCAAGTCCTGGCCATTCTGCCTAAGGATAGACAGCTGAGGCCACGGAGATCATTTAAACTGAAGAACTAGAAGAGCCAGGTGGTAGAATCATCCCATTGCGTGTCATTCGAAGATGAGAACTCTTCAAGCTGACGCCAAAGCTACATGCCCCCTCCCTAGGTGAGAGACCTCTGTGTCCCTTCTGTTGGATTGTCCCAGCCCTGTGAAGGGACAGTCCTTGACTCAATAACTGACTTGATCTAGAAGTACCTGTGCAAGGGACACATCCGGGGAAGGACAGCTGCGTTGTTACATGTGTTGAGAAGACACTGCCATTATTTGGTTCCTGTCAGCGTGGTCATTTAGCAGCTGTACGACCTTGGCCAACCGTGTTGAGTTTCTCTGCTTGGGAACCACGGATGCCCATCCTCAGGGCAGCTCCGCAGCGCACGGCTCTCTTGCAGCAGGATTGTTTGTCTTTAGTACCCAGTCAGAACACTGATATGATATCTCCATGGAGGCAGCACCCCCACCGGGGGATGAGGGAAGCAGGCTGGCTTCAGCTATGGCGGCAGGATGGAAGAGTTTTGCAAGACCTCCATGTGGCAGGCAGAGAGGCCAGCAGGTTCCAGAACTGCCCCATGACTGATCCTTGATGCTATCCCTATCTGGCTGAGACCTTGGGTAGGTCACTGACCTGAAACGGGGTTTTCATTTCGCTTCCTCCTCCAGTGGAGAATTCAAGGCAGAGTATCACGACAACTGACAGAACATAATAGCCAGGTTGTGTTGCGTTTATTGGATCTATAAAATGCTTCTGCCTCTAAAGCCCATGATCTCATCCGAGAGGCCAAAGTCTTCAGGAGATTTTCTTCTATCCTGCTCTCCCGAAGTCCCACTCTCCCGGGCAATGTTTGCCCAACCTCTATAAGGAGCAAGGTGCCCCCTACATAGCAGTGAGCACCGTGTTGGTGCCAGGAAAGTCCAAAAGAACAAAGTGTGACCAGAGCTCACTCTCAAAGTCAGCAAGTTCACTAGGATGGTGAGGAGGGCAAAGACCTCATCTCTGAGGCCTGCCAGTCATCCCAGGGTCACCGGCTTTCTCGTGGCTCTGCTGTAGTGTATCTTCTGCCTACAGCAAACCTGTGTGCCCTGCTGCAAGGGAGAGAGTGCGAGAGAGAGAGAGAGAGAGAGAGAGAGAGAGAGAGAGACTCTTCAGGGCCACTGGCAAAGAGAAGGCCCTAGGAAACTTGGTTAGGACTCATGAGATGCCCCATTCATTTTATACTGCTTAGGGCTGGGCCAGGTGCCTGTCTTCTTAAAATGGGTTTTCTCATTGTTCAATGAAGGTAGGGTTCAGGGACCACCGAGTTCCTTCCCCCTTGGGCGCTAATGGACCACTCCTGTAAGACTGTTAGAGATATTGTGCCCGCCTTCTCCACTTCCCGGTTTATGCTACCCTGAGGACTTTCGCTAGAAGGTACAAAGATCCCCCACCCCACCTCCCACCCATACCAGTCTTCGTGCTGACCTTCTCTGGGGAGAATGGGGGCATTGGAGCCATACGGACCCAGTCAAATCCATCCCAACGTGGCCGTTTACTACGTGGGTTACCTAAGGGTCTCCCGTGCCTACCTTTTGAGGCAGTTAATAAAATTGCAACCATTCTGGAACCCAAGAAGCTGCTGAGCACATGGTGAGTTGGCTCTGACAAAAGCCTGTCCTGTGACCACTTCCTGAGTGCTCGGCGCCTGGCCGTGGCTCAGCGCTCTGACGAGGACACCCTTAAGGAAAGCTGTGGGAGTTAAATAGCTTAGGCCACTCTTTTCCACAAATGAGAAACACTCCTAAGACCAAAAGGACTCTGGCTTGTCATCTACTTCCAGGGAATTTCCAGCACCGAAAGTCTAGGAACAACGTGCCCGCAACAAACCAGTTTCTCGTGTGTGCGTGGCTACCTACACAGAATGGGTTTCCAGTGACCCATCTTTAAAGTTCAGAGGCCACACCATAGAGGCTTTTCCTCCAGAGGCCCCAGTGTGCGGAGGAAGTCTATGTCTCAAGCCTGTGCCATGTTTGTCCCATCCATGCAGACTCCCTCTCCCAGTACGGCCAGGATACTCAGCAAAGCCTTCAGCCCCTGACTAGTGCCTGAGTCCCAGTGGTCCAGGGTGAGCTGGGAACCAGCCTGGGTTGCCATGTGGATTCCTGCCAACTCATTGTGGGGCTTCGTGCCTACACCGGCCACTTATTTCCCTGCAAGCCTCAGCAGTTCCCAGGGTGGTAATATGGCTGGTCCCTTGTCTATTTCCCATCAAGGGCAGTGGGGACAAGGGAGCTCATTTCAAGGGGGCTTTGATCTTGAGTGTTATGTGAATATTAGAACTGAGCTGTGTTCTTCCCAAGAGCCAACTGGGAATGATACTTTGCCGTAGATCTAACTTGAAGACAGACACATGTAGGAGGAAGATTGCTGGCTTGTTTCTGTTTCATTCTGCTGGAGGCTAAACTGACCTTCTCCAGAGGGCCCCCCACCCTAGACAACTGCATCCCTGGCTGGCCATATCCCTTTTACCCATGTCAGCAAAGGACTTCGAAAGGATGCACGCTCAAGCTGGTGCCAGCTGCATTCCCAAATTCAGCCGGCGACAACTGAGTCGGTCGGTGCAGGCTTTCCTGGCTGCCGACTTCTCTGACCCCGATATTGATACAATAAGTCAAGACTGAGGTGGTGGCCGTGGAGATGGCTCATTGGACAGAGTGCTTGATGTGCCAGTGTGAGGATCTGAGTTTGTATCCCCAACATCCATGAGATAATGCAGGCCAGTCCTCTCCGTGCTGGGCGGACAGAGACAGGTAGATCTCTGAGCAGACTGGCCAGTCGGTGTAGCCAGTTGGCGAGCTGAGATTCTGTGAGAGACCCTGCCCCCCATAGTCAGATGGATGGGACAGAGGAAGGCTTCGGATGCTGACTTCTGTACTTCGTATGCATACACACACACACACACACACACACACACACACACACACACACACAAATTGTTCCCATCTGAGGTGTTCAAAACATGGCTTCCTTTTGGAGGGTAGTCTGGAGAAAGGGACAGGTGTGAAGGAACTTCTGTGGTCTGGGGATGTTTCGTGCTGTTTCCATGGGAATATACAGGTTCTGAAACCTCGCTCTTTCGATATGTGCTATCTCCCCCATGTATCCACACTGTGATTTAACAACAACAAGAATAATATAATATATAATATAATCACAATAACAAGTGATTCATGGGGGATTTGGGCGGCACTATGGATAGAAATCATCTTGAAAGTGGCTTCTCTGAGGACGTATTGTTCCACCTCAAAGTGACAATCATAAACCTTGACCAGGGCCCACGCTGATACCTATGTGATTCCTCTGCCAGAAGCTTTATGGACCTGCGTCCCAGCAAGCTGCTGACATCAGCACAGTGTGCCCACACAGGGCAAGGGGTCTGGATCTGCTGCAGTTAGAGCCAGTGAATACCCAACAGGCTGTGGGAAAGCCGGTCCCTTCAATCCCTTCTTGTGTCTCGGTGCCACGGTGACGTCATATCCTCTAACCAGGATCCCTCCCACTGGAGTCTGGGTTTTGCTCTCACCTGTCCAGAGAAGGTGACCTCACCTGAGCTCTGAGGCCGTTGTCCTGGAAAGAGAAAAACACTACACATCGCTGATAGAGCAGGACAGAGCCTCCCCACTCCTTAGGAGACCTTCCCTTTGGACTGCACAAGAGCACAAGGCATTGCTTCAGATGGGGCGCCCGTGTGTTAAGACAAACACAGCCAAGCCCTTCAAACAAACACAAGGGAACGCTGGCTTGGGCAGTTGGAAGACGGAGCCTGACAGAGCCTGGGGCAGGAAGGAGCACCAGAGGGCTAGAGAAAGCCCCTTGTCCTCTCCTTGTTCTGAAGTCATTTGACTGGAGCTGCTTCAAGATGCTGAGCCCTCATGCGGGGAGTTGAGTGAGGTCATCCCCAAGACCTCTGAAAAGAGAGTAGCATTCCCACGCCCTGAGAAGCTCGGGTGTTTCAGGTTGACTGTCGGAGTTGTGTGCCCTTGTTTTGTGTGGTGCCATGACAGCAGGGGAAGGAGCTGACTGTGGTGTACAATTAGGACCAGGTTGTGCAAAGCCCTTTCAAGCGAGTAGTGCCGCATTTTTGCCCTCTACCCCTCATCTCCACTCCCATCCTCACCGAGCAGGTATCAATTATAATGTACCTGGTACCTGTTCTTAGATACGTGTGTGCTCACAGAGTGTGCTTGCATCTCTGTGGCTCCATAGAGATAAGAGCCTTGAAAATAATGTAACGACACAGTTTGGGGTGTTCTTTAGTTTACGTAGATGAGTCAGGCATGGTAACACATTCCTATAATTCCAGCACTCGAGAGGCAGAGGCAGGAGGATCACAAGTTCAAGGGCAGCCTAGACAACCTAGAGAGTCTGTGTACAAAAAGGAACCCCAGGAAATTTGCATATAACGGCACCAGCGCTGCAGACCCCACTCTGCCCCTTCCTTCTGCGTGTCTATAATCTTTCTACTTGCTGTGTGTACATCTGCCTGTTAACTCTTCCTGACACAGAGTCCCTTTGTATGTGACTGTCCCATTGTTCTTCCCCCTTCCTCCAACAACTAGGCATCTGTGTTTCTTCTAGGCACACACCACGGGGCCACAACGAACATTGCATACTCTTCTCCCCGTACCTGCAAAGGGAGATCCTCATTGAGTAGAGATACAGTCATTGTCACCAAGTACTGCCAGGTGCCCTGGGGTCTAGGGGCGGCTGAAGCAGCTGCACAGTTGGGGTGGCACAGGCAGGCAAAGAAAGGGCTTGCTGAACAAGGGCCATTGTTTGGCTCTTGTACAGGGAGCGTGTTTTCATTGGTTGGCCCTTAGTTTAAGAGCCACAGTCACCCTTAGGCTATGTAATGGTTGATAAACAGCGGTGATTCGAGAGACTATTCCATGGCCTGCCTCCCCTCCTGGACTGCAAACCTTCTAGGGTCGGCCCTGTGCTTTCCCCACCAACAGTGCAGCAGCTGGATGAGGGAGTACTCTTGAACTAGGAGGAACAGAACACAAGCTACACAGCCAGCAGGACCTAGCACAGGGCCAGGAACGCTAAGGTGAGGAGCTGAGGGGCATCCCCGGAGGCTGGCATCTCTAGCTTTATCCCAGGTCTGTCTCTTCCTGCAGGTACAACTCGGAAAAGTCCTGACCTAGATCCGACTTTCTCTTCCCCCATCTCTACATTCTCAGGCGCTGAGCATCAGTGCCAGGTGGGGCTTGTGTTGACGCAGACTTCAGGGGCTTTGCAGGAATCCCTGGGCTGCCAGGGAGGGACAAAGCTGCATAGAGCAAAAAGGGGTCTTAAGATGAAAGACAGCCAGGTGGTGATGGCACAGGCCTTTAATCCCAGGAGGCAGAGGCAGGCGGATCTCTGAGTTTGAGGACAGCCAGGGTTGCACAGAGAAACTCTGGAGAGAGAGAGAGAGAGAGAGAGAGAGAGAGAGAGAGAGAGAGAGAGAGAGAGGTGTATTTGTTATGTGAGGGTTGAACCTGTCAATAAGGAATAAAGTGAAGAAGGTAATGGGCGAAGGAGCTCTGAGCAGCGCTGCCCTCGGATGTTTCTGGAACATGAAGTTTGAAGCCAGGACACAAGGCAGTAAGCAGAGAGGTGGAGGTGGGGCTGCACACAGAAGTGGCTGCGTGGGGGTTAGAAGGAATGGAAGGGTCAGAAGATTCACTGGATGGGCACAGAGGGGAGGCAGCAAGCTGGCACATTTTTAGGGGGGTTCTGAAACCCTGATGAGCAAAGGGCTGGGGTTCTGCCTCGGTGGAGGGATGGGAAGTGATTGATGGTCTAGCCTGAGACTTCTGAGGTGAGTGCACAGGGAGGCTCCAGGGGTTGAGTTCATATTTGAGTTGGGGGTGTGGAGAGGGACCAGGGCCTGGACCCCAGAGTCAACACCTCACACACACTCAAGGATGGGTACAGAAATGCGTACCCCAGGGTTTCCTGAGGTGACTGGCTAGGGACTGCCCAGAAACAGCTCTGTGAGCCAGAGAGGAGCCTTTCTGACAGAGTGGGGGTCTCCAGTCCCTGGAAGAAGATGTCTGCGGGCAATACTGTCCAGAAAGAGACGGTCCCTGGACAGGTGTCCAGACTCCCTGAGATTTTGCAGGACATATCTTCACCTCATCTAGACCCGGAGAAGGCCTGCTGGCTTCCCCTATACCCTCAGGACAGAGGCCCTCTCAGACCCTAGATGCAGCCTCAGGCAAGGGCAGTTCTCTGAAAGCTTGTCTACAAAGAGCAGACCAACAGGCCCCTCTGTAACTCTGCCCGCAGGTCCAGGTGAAGCACTTTCTTCTCATGAAGCTGAAACTGTCCATTCAGCCCAGAAGAAAGGACTAGAAATGAGAGGGCCCATCTGGACACCCATGCAAAGGCAGCCCCAGCAATTATCCTCCTGTTGGCTTCCACCTTCCCTCAGCTGAAGAGAAATCTTTCTTCTCCACCCATTCACCAAACTGGCCTTTCAGGCTCTGTGGCTCACTCTGGAGAGAGTGGTGGAGGCTGTGGTGCCTGCAGGTCTCTGTTCCTCCCCTCTTCCCTCAGCTTGGTTTGTTTGTTCCATTTGAATCTCTCCTCTTTCCTCCGCCCAGCAGGTTTGTGGTCAGGTGACCGAGTTGCAAACCCCTGCAGCCTCTGCTCTCTGCATCCCCTCGGTCCTCCCCACCCCCACAGCATCCCGGAGCAGAATCCCCCAAAAAGACCCTGATATCTGTGCCTCTGATACCCTACCTGACCAGGAAACACAGACTCCAGCCAGTTTCCTGACAGAACTCCCTCTGCTCGGGGCTGGTGCCAAAAGGTTCAGCTGGTCGTGCTCGACCCCAGCACCAGATAAACCAGGTGTGGTGATGCATTCCTAGGATCCCACAACTCAGGGGGTGGGGGAAGGGAGATCAGAAGTCCAAAGTCATTCTTAGCTACACCAAAATTCAAAAGCAGCCTGGGCTACACGAATTGGTCAAAAGGGAGGAAAAAGAAAGAGAGGGAGGGAGGGAGAGAAAAGGAAGGGAGGCAGGGAGACTTGGAGGGAGGGTTCCAAAAGTTAGTCTCTACTATTCCTTCAGCACTGTGAGACTCATCCTTCTGCAGCCTCGTCTGGCACCCGGGGGCTTTCCTGAAGGAGAAAGGGCTTTCCTGAGTAGTGTACCAGACACCTGTGGGAACAGAAATGGGGACAGCCCAGCTTAGTTACTGGGATACAAAAGCCCGGAAGCTCCTTGTAGAGATGTCAAGAGCGTTGAGAGCTTACTGTTAAATACAACTCTGACAACTTCAGTTGGTTTCTTTAAAAAGCAGCTTACCGTCTGGTCCTCTGAGGCCTCATTTTTCTCCTCCCCCTCCTTCCTCTCTTTCCTCTCCTCTCACTTTCCTGAGAGGGAGAGAGGTCCTCAAGAAGGAAGTCTCAGAGGAATGCAAATCAGAGCAAAAATGCCCCAGGGAAACTGGGAAGCCTCCTAAACTTAAGGGAGCTGCCTTCTCATGCTTAGAGCCCCGTGTGCTGCCAGGGGAAAGGCCCGGCCATTTAGATGCTAAACGGCCTGTGTCACTAAGGGTGCGGGCCTGGGAAAATAGGTTATTAAAAAGGAGGTTGTTGGTTTGGAGGAGCAATTTGTGTCCATGGAACCAGAAAGCTATTTGGTCCCTTGGCTGACAAAACCTTTGACCTCATTCCTTAGGGGTCCAATATCTGAAGCTCCATTCGGCCTCTGTATCACTGCATTCGGGCCATTTTACTATGAGTAAGCCAGACATTTGAACGCCCAGGTCTACTAGCTACAGCCCAATCAGAATAGGAAGAAAGAAGGAAGAATTGGAGAAGCCAGAAAAGGAGGTGAGACAGCAAAACCATTTTGAATTTTCAAGGAGACATGTATGTGTGTGTGTGTGTGTATATATATATACATATATACACACACACACACACACACACACACACACATACACACATACATATACATTGCACAGAATCATGTCATTTCCCCTAAAGAAACACAGTTCCAAATAATCACGGTAACCCTGAGGTTACCAGCAAATGCTCGCTTGTGTGAGCGTCTCCTTGGCTCTGGGCACAAAGCCACAGATCACACATGTAGACCATTTTGCTGAGTGGCACAGTGTTCACCCATCTGTCTCAGCCACTGTCTTTGGTTTCTCAACAGGGCCTCATGGATGGTCAGGCAGAACCTGAAGCCCTGCCGGGCTCTCCAGCAAATGGGTAACTCAGCAATTCTTCCTGCCTGGAGGTGGGTGAAGTAACCTCCCTGTGTGCCAAAGGCAGGAGAGGTGAGTAACAGCCACCCTCTTGTTTGTCTACTTGGTGACTACCTGATCCATTGCAGTAAGAGTCCAGAGGGTTGACTATTGAAAGGGCACGGATGGAGCTCACCGGCCAACCAACAGCGACCTTTACTGAGGTCCTCCTGTGTGTCAGGCACTATTCTGGCATGAGGATGTGATGGGGACGGGAGAGACACAGCCTGCAGTCCTCGTGCCATGCTAGTGGGTGTGGGGGTGAGGAAAGAGAGTGAACCTGCAGCCACACATGTGCTTTGAGACTGAAATGAGCTCAGCTAAGGAGCCCTTAAAAGGGTGACCCAAGCAGGACTCTGGTCTAGTCAAGAACTAGTCACATGACAAGATATAAACCGTCTCTTTGCCTGGATATCCCTTTCTTTGCCTGCACAATGAGGGTGTTGGGCCAGGTCACCGTGAGCCTCCTTCTATAGAGAGAGCGTGGAAGGACTTCAAACACTGTGTTCTGTGGTTGTTTCTGCCCAGAGTATCTTCCCCGTGGTTGCAATCTCTATTAAGAAGAGTCTTTGATAAAAATCCTTTATCCATTGATGGGGGGAGCTGTAGAGATAGAGGACAATAGAAGAGGAGCCCAGGCTCCAAACCAACACCTTGCTTGCCCTGCCCACCCCCTACCCCTTCACCCCACCCGCACCCCACCCCTGCCTCACTAGAAGTGAGTGAGAGGCAGAATTGATAATAGGGCAGTGAGTGAAACACAGGGTGGGACAGAGCCCAGAGAACTGGGGGGAAGGTGACAGATGGCCCAGCCCGGCAGAGAGGGTGACAGAGTTTTTAGGACCCCGGGGAACCGAAGTCCCTCACGCTGAAGAGGTTCTCAAGCCACTGTCACATCCTGACTCCACCAAAGCAATGCCCTTGGCATGGCTCCACCACAATCCGGGGAGCAGATCTGGTTTGCTGAGCACTCTCAGGGACAGCCCAAAAGGGGACCGGAGTTCAGCCACACCAAGAAAATCTTGCTCAGCCAAAAGGATCCGTTTAGGTCTTGGGACTCAGAGAAGGGAGGAAGGAGTGGAGAGTCTCCACCTTCCACCTGTAACGTGCAGTGACTCACACGGTTTCTTTCCCTTCTCACAATCCAGAGGGTCACACGCTGCTCAGGAAGAGAGCCCCACACCCAGGGGTCTGGCATTTTGAGCTCTGTAGACTTCCATTCAGGTTAGGGTCCCCTTCCTGAACCCCACAGCAGTGATGTGGGGCTCCTTCCAGGTAAGGGAGTGATAGTGCCCCGTGGCCTGCTTTCACTTCAGGGGGAAGAATGAAGTCACCCAGGGAACTTTGGCTCTTATCTGATTCATGTTCATTCATAACAGCGGGCTGAGGAACAGTGTGAGTAATTCAGCAGTGATCAAACACTAGCCAATCAAACAAGCTCACGGATCACGCTCTGGAGACGCCAGGGTTTCGTCTGTGGGGCCTGTGATTCTGTAAGGAGTTGGGCTGTGAGCCACAGTGGAACCCTGAGGGAGTCGCCCACTTCGGGGTTTTGATAAAGATTAGCTAATACTAAGGTCAATAATAAGCCATACTATGACGTGTGGTAGCCATGTGAGAGTCACTGCAGCCAGCCTGAGGAACTTAACAGCAAGTGAAAGAGACCACAGCATGGATAGCTTGGGACGACCCTGGGCAGGCACTCGGTCCCCTGGCTGAGGGGTCTCAGGAGGCCAGGGAAGGTTAAGAGTTGGCAGCAGCCTGGGGGCAGTCTGGAAGACAAGTGTAATGCCTGCTTCTTCTCCTTCAGAGAGCATGAAGACTCTTTTGGAATTATGGGAAGGCACTAGAGACTTCTCAGATTTACAGTGATAAGAGCTAAGCATTATTAAACAAACCCCTTCCTCCATTTATAGAGAAGACCAGAATGGGTCATATTGTAGCTAACAGAGATTGTTGGGGAATTTCAGCCTAAGGTTCTAGACCTGGTGATGCCTGGTTGCTGGTGACAGCTGTGTTCCAAGCACCCCTAAAAGTGTCTCCATCAGTCATGCATTGATGTTCATAAAGAAAGTAAGAAAAGCAAATGCCTTTAGCTGAGTGGGCATGACTTTTACTCTGACTTGGCTTTTCAGTGGGCCCTTGCTCAGCACCCCAGCTACCACTGAGCTCCGCCCCCACCAAACGTAGCCCTCAGGACCATCTCTCTCTTATTTTTAATTTCTTGCTTGTTTGTTTTCTTCAGGAAGTTCTTGCTATGTAGCTCTGGATGACCTCAAACTCAGGATCCTCCTGCCTCAACTGAAGAGTTGTTGGGATAACGAGATTGTGCCACCCTCATGCACAGCCTGACTCTTGCTTTTGAAGGCTCAACATAACTTTCTACCGGCTTTGGGGATTGGGGCATTTTCAAGAGCGACCATTTCAAGCTTGACTCCCATGGAAAGTCAAGTTGTACCACATCCCATTTCTGAGTATATTAGCAATCACTGTCTCTGGGATAGTCCACCGCCAGCATGGTCCATCCTCAGTGGGAGGGAGGTATGTGACATGACCATTGGAACCCCGAGGGAGCTGCAGAATGCGTCTGGGAGATTTGTAGTTCTAGAACTACATGTGGTCCTTGTCTTTAATGTCTGCCTCACTTCTCACCCACCGCAACATCCTCCAGTTGCGTCCATTTTGCTGTAAATACCTGGGTTCCATTCTTCTTTAAGGTTGACTAATACTGGGATCTGTCCGTACCACTTCTCCTTCTGATCATGGACACCTAGGAGGATTGCAGCTAACCTGTGAGCCCTTTGAGCCATGAGATCCCTTACTTGATTAAGCTTATTCCATGTTCATTGTTTATCGACTTAAACTCTTGAAGCTTATGGACCGCGTCATCTGCCTGCATCATACCCTGGGCTAATGAATTCTTTCTTTACAATTTTAAATGTAACAGTCCGTAGTCAGCCTTCTTCTAGACCCAAGGCTGCCCCTCTTGTCTGCCTGGCTGATTCTCATCCAAATGCATCTAAATGTCACCCGTCTGGTCTCCTTCAATGTGACTCTTTGTGTCAATAAGATGTCAAAGCAGCCCCCTATTGTGGCGTTTGAGTGAGCCTCTGGTTATTAGACGCTCATGTCAGATTCAGTGATTTGTTGAGAACCAGCTGGGCATCGAGTTTTAATAAAACCCCTTCTATTCTCCGGGTTCCCTGAGTTAATCAGAAGGGAGCGTTCCAACAGGGCTATTCTTTCTCAGGAAGGCCTGGGCCGCTCCTCCAGAGTGCGGGAGGCACAAGAGGGAAGCGTTTGTGTTGGTGAATGTTCACCTAGCTCCATTCACTAGTATGTCCCATTTGCACCAGAACTAGGCATCACATTCCTGCCTCAGACACAGGACACATTCCTGCCTTTCCAGAGCTGCAGTTCCCGAGCATACTGAGGCAGAGGGCCCAGGGCTTCCGAGTGTCAACTGAGACATATTTCTTTTGCTCAGTCTAGAAGGTACACTCTGGGATATGGTGTCTTCTGCTAAGACCTGGGTGGAGCTGAAGATGAAGGAAGTGCTGAGTCATTGTTTTGCCTCTGGGCAGGGTCCTGGGCTACCTTTCAGTCATCTGAGATGACCCTCCCCCCACCAGTCAGGGGCTGATGATCGAGATGGACATCTCCACCTACCAATCAGGGACCAATAATGTCTAGCTGGACAGCTCTATCTGCCAGTCAGGGGCTGATAATGTCTAGATGGACATCTCTACCTGCCAGTCATAGGTTGATGATGTCTAGATGACACCCCAGGGAATGATAGAGTCTCCAGTGACACCTGACTTTAGAAAGATCCAAAGGTAAGCTCTAGACTTGAAATATGGTGTGTACAGTGTGTGTGTGTGTGTGTGTGTGTGTGTGGTGTTTGTGTGTGTATATATATGGTGTATGTGTGGTGTGTAGTGTGTGGTGTGTGTATGGTGTATGTGGGGTGTTTGTGTGTGTCTGTGTGTGTATGTGTATGATGTGTGTGTGTGTGTGGTGTGTGTGCGGTGTGTGTGTAAATCTTACCTATTAAGAGCCAGTACAATCAAGCTCAGACCCAACCTTCCAGACAGATTCTATACTGTATACCTAATATAAACAGCCCACAACTGCTCAGAGATCTGGAGAATGTGATATTTAAATATTTAATTATTAAAAAAACTTTTCATAACGAAAAGAGACAGGTTGGCTCCTAGCAGCAGCACTCTGTTTCCTCCAAGAAGACAGAAGACAAACGGGCGCAGAACAACGTCCATCTGCAGTCTCAGAGAAACGTCCATCTGCAGTTCGCTTTGACTGCCAAGCACTGACCATTTGGCAAAACTGCCTTTCACCTATACTGAAGACCTCCAGACATGGACAGAATCACTGGATTCGACAGCCTAGCTGCTCTGGTCAAGGTAGGCCTGTCTTCCTACAGATTTCTTAGCCCACAGGGTCTTCTGGAGCCAGACAGGTCCTGCACTAAACACCAAAGGTCACGTACAACCTTCAGTGACCATGGAGGACCCAAAAGAGTAGCTCTGGGTGCCAACCAAGTAAGTTCTCTGTCATTTTTTAATCAGTAACTCAAGTAAAATCTTATCCTTCTCAAAGATCTCTGACAGTTTGATAGCTGAGAGGTTTTGCCAGGTTACCTCACCAAGTAAAAAATACTTTTCATTATACAAAAATATATCACAGTCATTATACAATGTATATGTCTAAAACTTTTGTTTTTACAAACCCAAGGAGTTCTTGTGAGTTCTAGGAAGTCAAATTAAAGAACCCACCTTAAACAGGTCAGATACATCCCCCTCAATTCCCTGGTCCTAAAATTTTTTTTTCCTTAATTTAATTTTGTCCTCTGTTCTGCCAATACCTTAACCAGGTACAAGGGACACCAAACATTTCCATGCCACAGACACCTGTTGGGAGCAGAGACCAGCTATGCCAGGATGTGACCAGCACCCAGCCTTCTCTCGGGTTCCCCCCCACCAAAGACAATGCCCACAAATCAGCGGAAACAGTCTTGAGAATTCGCCGCCCCAATTTCTTCAAATTGTGGTGTCTAATCTCCTGCTTTTTATTATAAGGAAGATGTGGGAATGTTATTCCTTTGGTCTCTGGTCCCTTTACGGGGGCAAGCCACGCCCACTCCTGGCGACCCCTGACCTCTCCCCGCCATCTTGGAACACACATTCTTACTGCTCTCTTCTGGGGGCTGCGCGCATCTCCCCATCTCTCTCTCTTTCTTTCTCTCCCTCTCCCTTTCTCTCTCTGCCCCCTCCCTTTCTCCTCCATAACCCCCTGAATAAATATTTCAATCTCACTCTACATGTCCATGTCTCTGTCTCCTGCCCGCCTCCCATGTGTCTGCCTGCTGCCGCACTGGCTGCTCCCAGAGCCCACTGCCTGCCGTCTCTCCCGGGACTCAGGAACCGCCTGGGGATCTTGGGCAGGTTGCTTGGGAACCGGCGGCCAGCATTTTTTTAAAGAATATTAGTGGGGACGAGGGATTTCTAAGGTTCAGGACCCCTGGTTGGCTGACATTTGTCTGAGGGTGTCCTGGTGAATGTGTGTTGGCAGGTGATCCTATCTACAGTGGTTGGAAAGTTAGGAATTTCCTGGATGGTCTGTTCTTGGGTACTGCTTGGGTAATCTAAGTTTGTGGTTCTTACCGCAACCAGGTATTGCTTCAGAGTAAACTACTGAGACTCAGGCCTCCATTAAACTTACCGATGACTGAGTGCTGCTCTGGCAGGTGATAATGGTTGGAAGTTAAGGACGTCCTTTGGGTGGTCGGCTCCTAATAAGCTTATCGCATTGGCTGAGTACCCTCGTCCAGATGCCGCTAGTTGAGCTCACACCGGAAGAAGGCAGCCCCTTTATGCAATGAGCATCCTTGCGAAAAGAGAAATTTAGACAAAGACTTCCACACATGCGAAGAAGGGGCAGCGCTCGGCAGGGCATCTACAAGTCAAGAGTTGCCCACAGTCACCAGCAACCACCAGAAACTGGGGGTGGCCGCTACTCCCTCCAAGCCTGCCTACAGGGAACCAGCCCTGCAGGCCCCTCCACTTCAGCTTCAGCCTCCAGAACAGGGAAGCAATCCAGACACTCTGCTCTTTTGTTTTGGAATCTGCATTTGACTAGGTTGCCCAGTTTGTCTTGCAATTCCTGGGTTCAAGCAATCCTCCTGCCTCGGCTTCCTGAGGAGCAGAGGCCACAGTTCATACGGCTACACCTAGGTTTATGTTTGCATACGTGATGAGGACAGAGACCAGGGCCTCACGAATGCGCAGGAAACACTCCGCCACTGAGTTATATCCTCAGTCCTGGCGTCTATCTAAACAGAGTCCATGGTACTGACTAACTGCAGTCATAGCAGACAGCCTTACTAAACCCCTTTCTTGACCTCAAACTTCTCAGAACCTGTGTGCCATGGATTAAATGGGCGGAGGATGCACTGTAAATTGGCTGCTGGTATGGGTTTCCATGAAGCGCTTAAGAAAGCACTCTCTGGCTTCCTTGAATGTGCATCGTAAGTACGTATGTATGTACGTACGTCTTAGAAAGAGGAGGTGCTGTTCCCAAGCTGCAGCCTGGGCTGGGCGTGTGGTTTTGTGGTCCAGTGTTTGCTCAGTCTGTGAGGTAATAGGTGCCATCTGTAGGGCAGCTGAACTGTACTTAAGCCGTCTCACGAACGTATTCCTAAGAATATTTTAAGTGCTAAAACTATCTTGGGCAAAACGGCTCTTCGGACTAGCCCTAAATTCCTATACAGTGTGACTCTGAGAGAGAAAGGGCAACTGCCTGACCACTTAACCGTTATCTCTCCGCCTCTGTAAACATCCTCTGTAAACACTTGCTTTCTGTATACTTCACAATGGTGTATTTTTGCCCTTAAAAGCTGAAACCTACTGGAGGCCGAGGCCGCGCTGGTGGTAAATAAGACTGTTTGACTTATTGGGACCTCTTGGGAGTTTTTCTCTTCAGGTAGTCCACAAACAAATCCCTCCACCAAGAAAATGAGATCACAACCAGAGATTTGCATCATGGGTCCTGGCTACATTTAACTGCCTCAGCTGCCACAGCTGCATTGCCAGGGCGGGTGGCCTCTGTAGAGCCTGGCCCAGTGCCCCCTGCCTCATGGGCGCCTTTCGTCCTCCTGCGTGTCCAGGTATGGCACCAGAGCCAGGGTTCAGGTGCGCTGAGGGCTTTTGTCAGTGCCTCCATGGAGTGCTGGATGTATGCCTTAGGGATCCTGAGCAAGGTCCTTGCCAGTCTAGCTTGATGTGCAGCGTGAGCCAGATTCCTTTCTACCCTGTCTCGGACCAGCCTGAGATGGGGAATCCTGAAAAGTTAATTCACACAGGCCAGTCCTCGTCACAGTCCCTTTGTGCACTGGCAACCTGACTCTCAGTTCCTGACTGTACTTAGCTTTCCCACGCAAGGCTAAGTCAGTAACTACCAGGATAGGACTGAGCAGCATCGTGGAAAATGGCGGCTGTGCTCCTGGAATACAGAATTCTCTGCCAGGTGGGAATGCCACTTCCTTAAGGATCCATCTAGCAGGTAGGAGGGAGGAAGAAGACAGCCGGGTAGATACAGGCTGAGGGTTACTGACTGCCATGGTGCATACAGCCTGCCTCTCAATCGTGGGTGCACCTGGACCCTGGGCATCCTCACTAAAGTCACGTAACTGATTGTCAGCAACTCCCTAGGGGCAACAGTGATGACCACACCAGCCCTGTCCCCTTTTCCAGTTGACTAAGTCGGTGGTTCTGTTATTCCTTTTGATCTCTGGCCCCTTTAAGGCCACTCCCACTCCCAGTGACTTCTGACCTCTTGTTGCCATCTTGGTCTTTTTCTGTTCTCGCTCTTGGCGTGTGCACATGTGTCTCTGTCTCTCTCTTTCTCTCTGTCTCTGTCTTTCTGTCTCTCTCTCTCTCTCTCCCCTTCAAGTAATAAATGTTCAGCTTTATGTTCAGCTTTATGTCTATTTACTATGTCTTGTAAGCCTTTTATCCGCTGCCTGCTTACCCACCCGCTTGGATGACTCTCCCGGCCACATGGCAGCACCAGCCTGTCCAGGATGAGCCACCACGGCTCTGCCGCTCGCTGCGGGGAATCTGCACCTCTATGGCTCGTGGCTGCTCTGCGAGCCCACTGCCCGGGGATCTTGGGCAGGCTGCTGGGGGTTGGGGGGGGCTCACCAGCATTTTTTAAGGAATATTAGGTTCTCAGCCTTCCGAATCTCATGTGGTGGTGACCCTCATCCATAAAATTATTCCCATGCTACTTTATAACTGTAATTTGTCTACTGTTATAAATCATAATGGAAATATCATAAAAATGATGTGCAGGTTTTCTGATAGGTGACGCCCACAAAAGGGTCATGTGACCTCCAAAGGGGTTGTAACTCGCAGGTTGACAACTGCTGATGGGCACTTTGTTTTATTAACTGAAAATTTCAGTAATCAGAAAACTGATTCACACCTATATCCCTACAGTTATCTTACTTCAGGTACTAGCCAGGAAACATGAAGGCGCGTGTCTTCAAGATTTCTCTGAAAATGTCCGTGCTAGCTCTATCCACAATACCGCCAAACTGAGCAATACACCAAAACCTCCATCAACAGAAAACTGGGCAAACCAACTAGATATAGTCACACAATGGAACAATATTGTTTAAAACTAAGAAACTGGCTACTAACGTATAAAACAGTATGGGTAAGACTCTCAGACCGGTGAGCATAGGCACACATGGGATCCTACAGTCTGATTCTATTTATATGGAGTTCAAAAATGGAGGAGACCCCTTGACAGTGGGAGCTTCCTCCCAGATCCTGGATTAGGCACAAACGACACCCAAATACATGTTTTCCATGGAGAGATCTCTTATTAACTGGGAAAGAGAAGTTAAGGTGACTTTTTAAAGTGTAATTATTTTTTATCTTTTTATTTATTTATATTTATTTATTTATTTTGAGACAGGGTTTCTCTGTAGCTTTGGAGCCTGTCCTGGAACTAGCTCTTGTAGACCAGGCTGGCCTTGAACTCGCAGACATCTACCTGTCTCTGCCGCCCGAGTGCTGGGATTAAAGGCGTGCGCCACAACGTAAGTTTTAAGAGGAGGAAAAGGGGAGGTCTGTGTTAGAATGAGCTAGGATGAGGTGGCAAGGGAGCAGGGGACAAGGGAAAGAGGTATTTGTCCCAGTGGGACAAAGGGCTGGATAAGGAGGAAACAGACGTGACAGGACAGTTTATGAAGATGAGGTGTTTAAATTTAATTGGATATGTTCATTAGGTGAAACAAAGGCGACTTTTGATTGCTGGACTTTGGTTGTCAGCCTCAGGTGGAGGAAGTGGCCAAATAAGGGAATAAATCTTGCTGACTCACTTTAAGAATGTAATCTAATGGTTTTAGCAACGGAGGGAATGGGAGAGAAGAGAAGGCCCGGCAGGGCCACAAGTTAGATGGACTTGTGTCCCTTCAAAGAGCAGACGAAGTAGGCTGGTGTGCTAACACTGGGGTTGGGGTTGCCGCAGCCAGCGCAGCTTGGATAGCCAAGACTGGCGGGCGGGGAGGTGCACGGAGGCTTCTTTTCAGGTGGAAGAACAGCAGCCTTTACTTTGCCCAGCAACCTTTTATACCTCTACTCCTTCTGTGAAGACCCACTGGCCAGAAAGAACACAAACATCCTTGTCAATTACAGAACACAAGGAAGTTCCGCTGTTAGTCGGGGGAGTGAGGGCAGCTGGATCACAACAGGGGTGGCCTCAGATACAAGCGTGATAGACAAGCACCAAAAAGAACCTCACAGTGTTGTACGGAGAGAGCTTGTTGGTTCCCGGCCGCCCGGCTAGCTTAGACCCAAAATAACCACACAGAAACTGTATTAATTGACTCACTGCTTGGCCCATTAGCTCTAGGTTCTTATTGGCTAACTCATATTAATTTAACCCATTTCTCTTAATCTGTCTATCGCCACGTGGCTGTGGCTTACTGGCTTAAGTTTCGGCATGTCTGACCCTGGCGTCTCTCTGACTCTGCCTTCTTCTAACCATGCTATAGGCCAAGCCAGTTTTCTTTATTGAATAATCAATGAAAGCAACACATAGACAAAAGGACCTCCCACCCCATCACAGGGCTGTGGAATTCTAAGGTCGATGCCCACTCCCCCCAACAACAATTTGGCCTCAGGTGAGCATAGTGTCTGTAGGGATGTATGTGGGGACACATGTGCTTTAGATCATGGCTCATCCGTCTTAGAAGGTAAGGGATGAGCTCTGTGCTGTGAAAGCTGGCCCCAGGCCACTAACCTTCCAGCCTCAGTTTCTCTATTTGTACAGGGTGGGCTGTATTATAGAACTTTCCTTACTAAAAGCTGGGCAAAATGTTCAGTAAGATCGGCTATGGTGCCCGAGTCTGGGAGCAGTCTGCTTCAGCTCCTATCTCCATCCTGCCTCAAGAGTATCTGAGTCGTTTGGAGGTGGGAGGGGAACATTGGAAGCACATCCCAGGGGCCAGACGCCCATGCCATCAGATTCCTGCCCACCCTCCTGGAACCCCATTTGTTTACACCCTCCCTTTCTCCTCTAGTGAGGGACCCAACAATTTCTCAATTGCTTCAGAAATAGCCAAATGAGCAACCCAGGTCGGGTTGTGGTACAGTGACAGAGAAATTGGATCGCATGTGGGGGGCCTTGGCTTCTGGCTCCAGTCCCCAAATAAAGAAAAAGAGCAAATAACAGACATGGGATTCTTCCAGAAACATTTACCTGCCTCATCCCATCTAGTCCTCAAAAACAGACCTGAATAGCTGAAGGGCAAGCATCTCTGACTTTTTACCCAGCTTCAGAACCTCTAAGCACTAGTCCTTGACTGCACCTCCCACCCACAAGGCTGACTGCAGCCCTAGGAGTGGCTCACCGGAGTTCCTGAGAACGGTTGAGTTGCTCAGACAGTAGTCTGAGGAAAGGGGAGCATTTGCATGTAAACAAACAGCAAGTGAGTCTCACCAGGCACCTGAGGTGACCTGTCCTGGGTAGATTTGAATTACAGGAGGAGGGGCCACTGGCCTCTCCAGTTTCCCTTGGCCCAGCATGGTGATCTGGGTTTGGATGTGCTTGGTGGCCCCGGGCCATGTTCCCTGTGGGTAAGGAATCACTTTCCTCGTTCTGTTGTGTCCACAGCCGATCTTCATGGTGGCCAGCTCGTTCTAGGACACGTGTTATTCAGCATGGTGTTGTCTAGAGAAATGGACTAGACCTGTCTAGACAATGTGGAGAAACCTTCATCAACAGTCAAGCTAGCTAGTTGACTCTTTCCTTGTAGACTGGGATGTAGCTCAGGGGTAAAGTGCTGCCCAGGAGACACAAAGCCAAGGGTTCCAGCCCCAGCGCTGAGGAAGAAAAGAATTCCAGGGGCCAGAAACCCTTAAAAGCTTTCTTCCTGCAGCCTGCATAGAATTCAGTTTGTTTTCTTCATTATTCATCTGGGGGCAGAAGGGTGACAGTCAGGATTTGGTGCTGATTCATCCAGAAGACAGATTGCGTCGAAGGACCAAAAGCATCTATGCCAGGAATCCATTCCTACTGCTCTGGTATCTTCTGTTTAGCTGGTCTACCTGCGGCCTTGATCCAGACTATCCTTGTTTGAGTTCTTTAAATAAGTGTCACCAGACACAGCCTGTAAACACAGCCAGTAACTGTTAGTGACTAGTGACTTCTAGTGTCACCAGACACAGCCTGTAAACACAGCTGGTTAACTGTTAGTAACTAGTGACTTCTAGTAGTCTGTGTACCATCATCTGGTTCTTGTTGCTCTGTAATTTCAGCACCCAGAGGAATTGGACATCAAAATTTGCACTTCTGATTTTCACATGTGAAAAACAATATTATTTTGATGTGTGTGTGTGTGTGCGCGCGCGCGTGTGTGTGTGGGTGGGGTGGGTGGGTGTATATTTATTTATGTGTTTGTTTGTAGAAGCCAGAGGTCATCAGGTGTCTTTCTCAATTATTCTCCACCCTTCTCTCTCTCTCTCTCTCTCTCTCACACACACACACATCTCTCTGTCTGTCTGTCTGTCTGTCTGTCTGTCTGTCTGTCTACTGAACCTCGAACTCACTGGCTGGCCTGTGAGACCCAGGGATCTTAGTATCTGGCTCTGGATTACAGGCGTTTCACATGGGTGCTAGAGATCCTTGGCCCTTATTCTTTTTTTCAACCATTAAAAGTTGTTAAAATATCCTTAGCCGCTAGGGCATTGACAAGCAAGTGGCAGGCAGGCTTTGACTCCCTGGGCTGTGATGTCCCAATCCTTGGGCAAAATGTTCAGGCCTCCTTCTGTTCCTCCACTACAGAGTCTGTGGAAAACAGGAGCCAATGTGAGGCAGATATGGGTTGCTTTAGTTCTAACTCACACCTCCAAGGCTGAGCATGTCAAAAACGGTCAAAACCCAAACTCTGGAGGCTGCAGGTGCATTCACAGCCTGCCCTGTGAACTGCCCCACTTTGGAATCAGGCTTGGGCTCCCATGCCAAGACCAAACCCAGTCACAGGCCGTCACCCGTTAATTATCCTGTCCGGGTTCTCTCTGTACTTAGGAAAGGGCCCCGTGGAGAACCACCACTTAGGCTCCTTAACCTTCATCATGTTATTTAACACAGCAAAACATGGGCCGGGACTGCGTGTCTGTCAAGCTTGCTCCACACCGTGTGTGACCTTGAGTCAATTTCCTGTTGTCTCCTTCCACATCGAGGTGGTCAGGACCTGCTGCGACCATGTAGGGAAAGCGTGTAGAGCCATCACAATGTTTGCATACCCCCACTCTTGTTCCTCCCTTGGATCCGTGCCCACATTTGTAAAGCATCAGGGGATTTGCAAAGCCCGAGCAGACTCAGGGCTGACACTAGTGTCTTTGGGTCGTCTGAAGATGAGAGATGTTTCAGTTACTTATTGCTACATAACAAAACACCTTCAATCTTCGTGGCCTGAACCAGCAACCAGGATTCATTGGCTCAACACCGCAAGGGGAGCAGGGCGCATGCGCAGGGCTCATCTCTGCCCCACATAGCCTTCTTTGGGCTGTTTCCACGGGAGTTGGAGGAGCTGGTTGGCTTCATTCACATGCCTGGCACCACAGTGGAGGTGGATGGAATAGCTGAGGGTTGGAGCCTTCTTTCTTCCTGCCCCCACCCCTTAGAAGAATCAGATTTATTTACAAGGCTGCTGACTTTCATGAGGACAAACTGGTATCTCGGAGCTCAGGCTTATAATCATGAGACCTCCACCACAGGCTGCCAAAGAGACGGTTGGAGGGGACCAAAGAGTCTCTGTTTCTCCATGGAAGAGGGCAGCCAAGAAGGAGAGGAACTGTAGACATCCTTCATAGACGTCAGCTAAGGATGGAGACAGGAAACTCAGAGCCGGTCCTTGAGCTTGGCTCCTTCACCGCTCCCTGGTGCAGGATTACAAAACAGCTTAGGAGGATGAGAAACAAACAAGCACCCAAAAACAAAGTGCTGTCTCTACTGAGTTTGGACAATTCTTTTAGTCAGAACTGTAGTGTTAACTTGTCAAAGCCTTTTTCATACCTTAAAACACCAAAATAGTGTTAATGAAAGAGCTGCCAATCACTTAAACCACCAACACTCAAAACTTTGGCATATTATTGTCTTTATAATTCCATTTTTGCAACTGTCACTTCGTAGTAATAAGGGTTATACATGAGGAAAATATGTTGTGTTATCAATAAATAAACTTCCATGGCAGAAGGAATGGGAAGACCTAGAGTTCACTCCTAGGTGACCGGCTCAGTGTAGCATTTGCTGGTTATTAAGTTCTGCCTGTTCCCCAGGTCCCCGCAGGGCTTTCACAATGAACCACTTCTAGTAGCTGTGTGACGTTCCGTCGTGGTCGTGTTGATTTCCCACAGTCTTGTCCCTCGTCCTCCTCCTGGCCACCTAGGTGGGAGGCATCCGTTCCTTGTGTTTCAACACTAACCATCCTTCCTGCTTATCTCTCTTTCTGTAATGGGCGAACGCGATGTCGCCATGTTGATCATCCTCATTTATTAAAGCGCATTCTCCGAGTGCTGAACATTCTGCTGGGAGCGCAGAATGGGGCCTAAGGGAAGCTGGGCCCCTGAGACACCTGCTGAGGCCTGGACAGGCTACTCTGGGACAGAGGCAGAGGCAATGACTCGTACTCAGGGAGCCAGGGCTGTAACTGTCCAAACTCAATAGAGACAGCAGTTTGGTTTTGGTTGTTTCTCATCCTCCTAAGCTGTCTTGTAATACCGTCCCAGGTAGCTGAGGAGCCAGACTCAAGGACAGGCTCTGAGCTATCCCATCCTCATCCTTAGCTGGCTCCGGTGAAGGATATGTACAGTTGCTCCTGTTCTTGGCTGCCCTCTTTCACTGAGAAATGAAGACTCTGTGGTCCCCTCCAACTGGTCCTGGAGGGATGGATTAGGGCACGGAACGCTTATCCTTGGGGCTTCTCTCTGTTATTCTCAAGCTCTCGTCCCAGGATGTCTCCACATGCTTGTTGCCATTTGTTTATTTGTATTTATTTATTTACATACTTGTTTGGTTTTTGATGGCACTGGGATTGAACCACGGCTTCATGTATGTTAAGTAACTATTCTACCACTGAACTCCATCACTTCCTTTCTTCATTTTTTAACTTTTTGTTTTGAAACATGGGTTGGCCAAGCTACCCAGGCTGGCCTTGAACTCACTCTAACTTGAGTGTCTCCTGTCTCAGGCTCCTGAGTAGCTGGGGATTGTAGACTAGGCTTGTACCAACATGCCTTGTGGTATAACTCAAAGGCAACAATGTACATGTTTATCTTGTGTGGAAGCCCCCTGGGTTCTGTCCCCACCACGGACATAAACGTCTTGTCATAGTGTTTTGTTTTGTTTTGTTTTCTTCTGAGTCATAAGACACATCCCCAGGTATGAATTACTGGGTCATACGACATAATTATCTTTTTGGCTTTTGCTCTAAATTGCAAAGTGATTTTCAAAAGTTTCTACAGCCCTGTACCTCTGTGGGAGGTCAGTGCCTCACACCCTTCCCCTCCGGCTGCCATCTGACAGTGGACTGTTTTATCTGCTTCTTTTGGTCTCCAGGTCACCGAGAAAACAGGAAGTGTCTTGTCCATCTTTAACATCTCGCTATCCTAGCCTGAAAACAAACAAAACAAACATTAATCTAGCTCATGGCTGAGTTTCCTGCAAGAATTACCTCTGAGACGTGGGTTCAGATTTCCCTCTTCCCGAACGTCAGCTCCCACTCTCATCAAGTCCCAAACTGCATCAGCAAAGCCCTGTTTCTCCAAATAATGTAACATTGCCAAGTTCTGAATGAGGGCTTGATGATATCTTTAGACAATCACTAGTAAGCCTTGGCCTCGGTTTACCAGTCCTTAAAATGGGAACAATCAGATCTTCCCTTGCAGAATCTGTGTTAAAACCGAGACTGCTTTTAAAGAGTGTAGCAGAACTGTAATAAACAGCGGCTGGTTTTGTTCCTTGTAACATGCTCAGCCACTGTGTTTCCTACAGTGAGAAGGCTCTGCACACTCCTCGGTCGATAAGTTGGGCTCTGGTTATTTTTCTCATACATTTGAATGATTTCTGCACATACTTTAGTTTTATTATTTTTATTACACGATGTAGCTTTAGATGTTTTTAAAAGATTAATTTTATTTTATAGGAGTGCTTTGTTTCCGTGCATGTATGTACACAACGCGTGTGCAGTGCACACAGCGGTAAGAAGAGGGTGTCAGAGTCCCTGGAACTGCAGTGACAAACAGCTGTGAGCCACCATGTGTGTGCTGGGCAGAGAACCTGAGTCCTCTGCCAGTAGTAAGTGTTCTTAGCCCCAGAACCATTGCCTTAGTCCCAACTTTAAATATTTAGGTCTATCGTGTTTTATAAGAGAAGTTTCACAAAAAGTTTTATGTCTAAAACTGTAGGGTTTTTTTTTCTTTGAGATTTACTTAAACTAAAGCAATATTACAGTCAGAGACTTCCAAAGCAACCTTGCATTTTATTCTAATCTTTGACACTCCGGAATGTCTTCCCGTTGGCTGGTGTTTCAGCAGCCATTTTGATACCTTTTCCACTTTCTGGTTTTTTTGTTTTGTTTTGTTTTGTTGTTTTGTTTTTTTTTACAATTATAATTTAAAAATTAACTATTGTGCTTCAGAGAATAGTTCAGTGGCAGAGATTTTGCCCAACACTCACAAGATCCTGGACTCTCTCCTTAGCGCTGCCCATACCACAGATGCATTCTAGTGTAAGAGACGCCTCTAACTCAGTGAGTTTGCCCCTGGGCTGCCGCTGTTGCATGGGTTTGCTGGAACACAGACTAGCTGATCTAAACAATAGAAAGCTATTCTCTGGTGGCTGGGGAGGGCAGAAATCTGAAGACTCTGGCAAGGCCCTCGTTCATGGCCTCTTCCAACTTGTGGTGGCTCCAGGTGTCCTTGGCTTATGGCTCTATCATGCTAATCTCTGCAGGTGGTCATGTTACCTCCTCTATTTCTCTCAAAGGTCCCTTTGCTTCTTTTACAGGAGCACTTGTGGTGACATTTAGGGGCTGTTCGAGTAATCCAGGTTAACCCCATCTGCGTATCCTTAAGGTCATTCAATCGTGGACAGAGACACTGACGATAAGGCCCAGATCCCCTTGGGCAGCGCGTTCGGATCCACTGTGGGCCTTTGGAAGCAGCTCAGCTCTTCCCCTTCAGCACAGAGAACAATGTGCATCCGGATGATGTGCACACAAGAGCCAACACACGGAGAGCATGGAGACAGCCGGCTCCGTGGGCTGAGGCATCGTCTGAGCTATGACTTAGACCCTTGGACCCCCGAAGGGAGGCTTCCTGTCCACACAGTCAGCACAAGGCTATGCTCCACAGTCACCGTAAGTCTTCGGCTTGCCGTGTCGTGGTAGAAATGACTAGTTAATCGCACTTCTCTGTCTCCCTAGCGGAGGCCAGGAGATGCTCCACAGGTGTGTAGAGGAGAAGTCACTGGACAGGGTTTCCAGGAAAAGCCCCTCAAATACGCATAGATAAGTGATCAGCCTGGACAGCCTCTCAGGCCTTTCTCTCTCCCCTGCATGAAAGGCACGTGTTGGTGGGTGTTGGCTGTCAGCGCCTCATCTAGTTTGCAGCTCCCTCTTTATCAATTGTTCTTTGCTCGGACAACATTCTTCAGAGCGACCTTCTCTGGTTGACGTCATAGCTGAAGCTGCCTCCTGGATCTTATCACACCTCTGCGGGTTGCCTGGCTTAAGCCTGGGCCCTCACTGTGCCTCTGACAATAGACGTCGTCTTCTTTCTCCCAGTCTTGCTTGGGTGCTGTCTAAAATTCTTGAGGGGAGAGAGAGTGAGACCCAGGCTGCCTTGCTGATTTCAGTGTTGCTAGGGGCATCCTTGGTCTGGGTTTGGGTCGGTAAGCATTCAAGGGTGAGCTTGTGGGGACTCAGGATGGGAACCTGGGAGGAGGCGGTGCTGTGATAAATGTTCTTCAGTGGAAATCCAGGAAGCCCCAGTGCAAATCCTCTCCTGTATCCTTTTTTCCTCAGAGGGCAGGAGGTCCTACTGGCACCCACGCCTGGGCAGAGTGAGCTCCGGTGGACTGATCCCCAGAGCTGCACACCTGCCTTCCTGTGCAGCGTGACCTCAGGCTCCTGAAACTCGGTGTGTGTATGTGTGTGTGTGTGTGTGTGTGTGTGTGTGTGTGTGTGTGGTGGTCAGGGCTGAACTTGGCCCCATGCTGGGCAGCTGTGGGTGGTAGGAGCAGCTGAGCCCTGCTTCCCCAGCGCCCACCATTCCTCCCTGATAGCTGATAGCCCTTATGTTTTGTTCTCCCTTTGTCTCCCCGACCGGCCAGCCTGGGTCTCCTTCCACAGAGCCTTCTAGCTGGCTCTGGTCACGTGAGTGCTTTTCCTTTGTGCTACCCTACCTCTGGTGTGTTTGTTTGTCCCCTGTTTGCTCAGCTCCTACTGAGAGGTCCCTTTGTGCTGGCCACCGTGCTAATCACTGAGTCACAGAAAAGACACCGGCTTTCTGTAGGTCACACAGTCACCCATTAACTACTGGACAGATGTTCCCAGGGCTTTAGTGATTGCCAAGTGTCGTAATGATGGTTACGAGGTGAGATGACACACGCAAAGCCACTTTCAGCCGCCACCTTGGGAGGAATCACTGCACACCGGCAAGGTCACAGCGGTAGGGCAAAGGTTCGCACTGGGTGTGCTTCGCTAACCTTTCGTGGGTTAACCTGTCTGTGGCCGGCTGCTCAGCACATCTCTCTGGCCCCAGGGCTGAGGGAATGAAAGCTGCGGGGGCCCAGAAACTGTTTCCTGCCAGGAAAGTGAGACTGGGCTCTGAGAGACTTGGAGACAGAGGGCTGGGCCTTCGAACTACAGTGACGCTAGCCGAAGAGTCCCAGTTTGGGGTGGCCATCTGAGGAGCCAGGAACACCCCTCTCTTGCCGCCGGTGGGTAGGTCAGCACAGCGCTTGCCGTGATCTGCAAACTCGCACCCACCCTTAACACAGATCAACCAGGGGCGGCACGCCAGGCCCACAAACAGATGTGCAGTCGCAATCAGATCCCCGCTTGACATCGGCTCCTACCCCACAATTCAAACAGCCACAAAGCTGCTCTCGTCGGAATCTCTTCCAGAGACGGGGCCTGCCAGATATGGCCGTGTGCAGTTTGTCCCCGGAATCCCACAAGGCTCACAAGCACAGTAGTGTGTGCACGGGTGACTCACGAGCGAGATGAGGATCCTTGGCATGTGGGGGTGTACCGAGTCAGCGCGGACGACCCGCGTTGGGTGGCAGAGCGAGCGTGTCTGTCCTTGGAACACAGTTCTCTTGAGATCGGCCTGACATCTCTGGCATTCACTTAAACAAAGCCTTTGGAGCAGCCTGGCCAGCTTGAGGTCGACCTGAATGCATGCTTGCTAGTTTTGTGATGATATATTTGTTTTAAATCCCTGCTCAGCTCACAGTGCCCCCCCCCCCCAAGGCTTTGCTCTGCCCCTACTGCGTGTACGGCTGTGTGCTGAGGGAATGCAATTTACTCTGGAGGTTAGCATAACAGCAGAGGGTACAGCTCTGGGGGGCTGGGGGGAGACCACACACAACGATGCAGTCCAGCGCAGGTCACCTGCTGTTTCAGCCGCGGGGGAGCCCCTGCACCTCAGCTCCGCGATGTGGGGAGCTGAATTGAAGGTTCTAAGCTAAGGCTCAGGATGCCCCTGTGTGTGGCTTTTGTAGGCAATCTGCATTTTTCTTAGCGGTTAACGTTGATTTTCAACTTGACAGGGTCTGGATCACCTAGGAGACAAGGCCATGAGTTAGGTCTGTCCTAGATCTGGTTAGCGGAGGTGGGAGCACCCATTCCAAGGGCTGGAGTTCCAGGCTGAATAAGCACCAGCCCCATCTATCTCTGCCTCCTACTGCAGATGTAATGTGACCAGCTGCCTCACATTCTGGCCGCCAGCCAGGACCAGCTACCGGCTACCGTGGCGGATGTGGTCGTTTGAACAAGAATGCCTGCTCCCCCGCCCTCCCTGCTCCCGCAGGCCTATAGGGAGTGGCACTATTAGGAGGTGTGGCCTCATCGGAGAAAGTATGTCACTGGAGGTGGGCTTTAAGGTTTCAGATGCTCAAGCCAGGTCTAGTATCACTTTCTTTTCCCGCTGTCTGCCAATCCAGAGACAGAACTCCAGCACCGTGTCTGCCTGTGTGCCATCATGCTTCTGCCGTGATGACAGTGGACTTAACCTCAAAGTTGTGAGCGTGCCCCAACTAAATGATTTCTTTTATAAGAGTTTCTGTGGTCATGGTGTCTGCACAGCAACAGAACGTTGGCCGAGACGATGGACTCAACTCAAAACCAGCCTTGAGTTGCTCCCATCAGGCGCCTTGTTGCAGCGATATGGAAAGTGACTCGTACAATCCCATTTTAGTAGGGTGGGAACTCTTGGCCGTCGAGGACCAGAACGACTGAGGCCCAAGCCTCACTCCCATTCATTTATCTATCTGCATAATGTTCTAGGTAGGTCAGTGAAAGGCCTTTATGTCCAGCAAGGCGATGCTTTGCATTGATGGTGTAAAAGTTTCAACAACAAAATTGAAAAAGCAGTATGTGTGTGTGTGTGTGTGTGTGTGTGTGTGTGTGTGTGTGTGTAGTGAGTGTGTGTGCACATGTGCACACAGAGGAAGCACCTTTATCACCTACTGACCTGATTCTGCAGACAGGCTCTGTCCTTCAATTTAGCATAAACATAAGCCTCCAGCCTGCGGGGGCATTACGCTCTGGTCCGTAATAGTGATGAATTTTGGGAACGGTGCTTTGTTCCCATAGCATCACGCACGCTCCTGTCTCTTGAGTGGGTGGTATCGAAGGCTCAGTCAGTATGGTGCAGAAACCAGTCCTTCTTGTGGGCCTCTTTCAAGGCCCTGCAATCAGTGTTTGCCGTGTCATGGTTCTTTCTTCTAAACAGTTCTTCCTGCGTAGAGGAAGCTAGGTCTCCACACCTAGGCCTGTGCTTTCCCCCAGCATTCCCTCCGAGTGTCACCCAGTTCCCTATCAGCCTTGGCAGGGCCGGGGCAGCTTTGGCAGGTGGCTTCCATCTGCTTCTGGGGTTGCTTGGTGCTCCTGATCACTTGTGAAGCCCCACAGCACCAAGAGGCCAGCATTCTTTAGTCCCTGGAGGGACAGAAGCTAAGCAAGGGACCCTCTTGGGGTCTTTCCCTGCTCAACACCTCCCAGACAACCACAGAGTCTCTTCAGAGCCTCGGTAAGTAGAAGCTAAAGTGCCCAGTGTGCAGCCTTGGTGCGTGTGGAGGTTCTGGCTCCCCACTGCCTGCTCTGTTCCGGACTGCCCTGCTCTGTGGCTTTCCTCCCCCACCCAGCCTGTCTTCATTCTGATCAGCAGAGATGCCAAATGCCTGCTTGCCTCCTCCCCACGCGTGCAGGCACGCCCCGTCTTCACTTCCTTCTCACTGGGTCCTCCTGTCTCCAGGACAACGCTCATAAGCAAAATACTGCTGCAGATGCTTGAATGCTGTTCATCTGTGAGGTACCAGAGAACCCTGGGTGAATAGTACACAGGGCCCTGGGGACAATCACTCTAGGAGGGAGAAGACTAGCCTACATTGTATGGGAATGAATACTAGCCACATTGTATGGGAATAATCCGGAAGGGCTGGTGATTGCAAGCCCAGGTGAGCTGGCTTCTCCAGAGGGGCAATTAATTCCTATTTGGATGGTGAATGGGAAAGTTTTATGAAGCAGGTGGCATTAAAACAATTTAATAGTTAGGACTGGCTGCTCCACCCTCCAGGAAGAACAGATATGGAGTGCCCTGCATATATGGCAAAGCTGTGGGAAGCTCCAGGGACCTGGCAAGGAGGTTCGGATGGCAGGCATGGTCGGAAGGCCCGGGACAGCTGCTCTCTCCCACTCAGGAGCAGAGGATTTCCGTGTTTTATGGGCATCGCTGCCCAGCCGTTGGCCGGAGGTGGTGTGAGAGCTGGGCACATCTCAGTGTGCCACACACCTTCCCTCTGGAAATATGTTTCCTTCCTTTCTAGAAGGGCCCGGAGCAGCTTGGCTTCACTCTTCTGACTGTCGCAATGAACACCTGCCTGGCTGAAAGAGGACATTGTTTCCCACCTGGTCCGCCCACACCTGGGTGGGTGGAGTAGTGGGTCTCACATCAGGGAACTCTGCCACCCAGCCTGTGCCTCATGCTGGGAGCACTGAGCTCCTTGCCCTGTGAAGGAAGACAAGGGGCCCCCCTGGACTCCAGAAACTGGGGTGACGGGCTAATGAAGCCCTGGGCGTGGCTCTGACAAAGCAAACAACTCCCTGGGCATTGCCAACTCAGGCACAATTGCTTAAAGAGGCAATTATCTTAAAGAAACTCTTCTCAGAGTTTGTCCAGCCCTTGGGGGACAGAATGTCCATGGTAGGGAAAAATGTGGACGGTTTCAGCTTGTTTATTTTTCTTGAGGCCCTGGAGCCACCCACAAGGTTAGTTATGGAAAACAATGTCCTTCTAGCTAGAGCCCACAAGACAAGGGACTCAAGCAAGAGTCCTGGGCAGGGAAGGGAGAGGCCCAGGCCTGTCAGTGGGATGAGGGACAGGAAGCCAGCAGTTTTCCACACTCACTGCACTGGGATGGGTTGCTGGGGCAAGGCCTGGCTTTAGAAAGAAGGTGGAGAGATAGCCCAGTTGGGCAGAGCACTGAGGTTAGATTCCAAGTTCAGCCAAGTGTCTAACCTCACACCTTCATGCAGCATAAACTTTCAGAAGAAAGGAAGAATGTGTGTGTATGTGTGTGTGTGTGAGTGTGTGTATGAGAGTGTGTGTGCATCGTGTGTGTGTATGAGTGTGTATGTGTGTGGGTGCGTGCATGTATGTGTGTGTATGAGAGTGTGTGCATCGTGTGTGTGCAAGTGCGTGCATGTGTGTGTATGAGAGTGTGTGTGCATCGTGTGTGTGTGTGTGTGTATGTGTGTGTGCAAGTGTGGTGAGCGGGGAGACACAGAGACTGCAAGGTGGTTAAGAAAGAAGTTAGATCCGTGGGCACCTGGGAATTCCTGGTCACTCCAGGCCACCTTGCAGTTCAAACATGATTCCTGCGGTCCCAGCCCTGCCATGGAACCAGTATCTTTTTGCTGGGGTGGGCAAGGAGCTAGGAAATTGGGGAATTGGAAGAGGTGAACACTCAAAGAAACAGCTTCAAACTTTCAAACACTGACGTTTTATCAAACAATCCCTAAACTGCCTGCTCCCACACCCCCCTAGTTAAAGATGAACCAGAAGGCCACCGAGCTAAAGACCGCAGTAAACATAATTAGCTACTGGTCCAAAGCTAACAAGAGCTAAAAAGCAAGCGTGAGACAATTCAGTTAGCTATTGCCTATATCACAGACACCCATCTGTGGCCCAAGGAGACGGAGTGTGGTTTTTATACCCAAGGCTCACGTCATCCTGGGTAAAACACAACCTTCAGGTCTTCTCCAGTGAAAAGCTCAATGGAGCACATTCATGGCCCCGATCCCCAGTCCCCTTTCTCCCTCTTGCAAGGCGAACTACTTTTTCCTTTGCCAACTGTTTTACTTAGAAGTTCCCTTAACCTTTCTTCTGGTCTCTGGTGGTCCATGAGTGAGAGATAGCGCTTAAAATGTCTCATGCCCCTATGCGATACACCTGGATCTTCCAGAAGGCAGAGACGGGGATGCTCGGGGCCCAGGGAACAGCATTGGATGCTCGGGGCCCAGGGAACAGCATTGGATGCTCGGGGCCCAGGGAACAGCATTGGATGCTCGGGGCCCAGGGAACAGCATTTACAGAGCTATTTGCTTATTTTGGCAGCCTGTACACCTGTGTCCCTGTAGGCCCGAGGGGGTCAGCCCCGGCTGTGAGAGTACCCCTCCTGCTGGTCACATGTAGCTGTAAATGGAGATCAGCTGTTGTCATGTACACGCGATGCTGGGTAAACATTTGTGGAACATGCTAAAGCAAATTGTCTCCCTCTCTGCCTCCAAGGTGTTCTGGGACAGTGGGAGATCTGCTGAGGAGGAGAGCTCCCCAAACAGCTGTGGAAGCACAGAAAATTTCCTTTTTCAACCACTTATAATTGGAGAAACTTTTTTGTTTCAAATGCGTAGTTTAACATTAGAGGAGGATTCTCAGACAAGTGGCAAGGTCACAGAGAAATAGTTAAAGCACCTTCTTTGAAAACTTAGAAAAAGACCAAAATATGCCACCCACCAGAAGAACGAGGATACTAAAGAGCAAAAATTATGAAAGTGAAAACAGAAACACCTGTGTTCAAATAAAGACAATTCAACAATGAAGTCTTTGAAAAGGTCCCGCGGTTGATAGACAGCTAGCAAGATGAACACGGAGGACGTGGAGAGGCCAATATCAAGAAAGAAATGAGGACCAGAGCCACAGATTCTCCAGGCTGCAGAGGTCAGCAAGAGAGGGGAAATGGGGGCTGGAGAGATGGCTCAGTTGTTAAGAGCATTGCCTGCTCTTCCAAATGTCCTGAGTTCAATTCCCAGCAACCACATGGTGGCTCACAACCATCTGAAATGATATCTGATGCCCTCTTCTGGCCTGTAGGCAGACACACAGACAGAATGTTGTATACATAATAAATAAATATTTTAAAAAGAGAGAAGTGTAGAGGGAAGGGGCGCAGGCTGGTGGTGTGGCCATGTTCAAGTACTTAGTGTGCCCCAGCGTGCCCTCCCCCCACTCTGTTCAGTGCTGCGCTGGAATTTCTAGGCAGTGACCGACAAAGGGGAGAAAACAGTAGACAGACTTCGCAGGCAGAGGCACAACACAACCATAGCACAGAGGCACAGCACAACAGCTGCAGATGGCAAGGCTGTCTACAGAGAAATTCCCAAGGAGCCTATCCAAAACCTGGAGCTCATCCGGAAAGATGGCAGAACGCAGCCCGTAGAACCGGTTGGTCGTCCCTAATCTGAAAATCCAAAACCAAAAGTGTTTGAGTACTGATAGGAAGCCACAAGTAGGAAATTCTACGCCACAGGACACTGCTCTGTGCACAAAGTACTGAAAATACTGTGTAGGTTCACACGCAGCACAGACGGATCTCAGGTTCTGATGTTTCCCTGTCCTCAGAACGTATTACGAAACACCTACAAATCCTCCAAAATCAGGAGCGGGGGGGGGGGGGGGGGGGGTCCAAACTACAACATGCTTCAGGGTTTTAGGATTTAAGATGTAAACTAGGGGATATCTAATATACATTTCTAAGTGCTGTTCACAAGCACGTGACCACCAAAACTAAAGACACACTGCCCTTTAGATAGCTCAGGTTTAGGTTGGGCTTAAAACTTAAAAACGGGTAGGATTTATATATTGAGAACTTCAGTGTATGCAAGGAAAAAAAGATAAAGATCTGAGTAAATAGAGAGATACACTGTGGTCAAGGATTGGATGACCAAAAATAACAAAGGGGGAAACTCTCTGTAAATTTATTCACCAATGAGCACAATGGCTGTTGCGGCGATCTCTTTCTAGGCATGCATAGCTGTGGTTGTCTTGGAATGAGATCAGTTGGGATTGCTACCCCCATGTATATGTATACACGCACATATATGTGTATGTATATACACACACGTAGTTACTAATTGCAGGGACACTCTTCTTCAGTTGCCTAACTGCTCAAAGACGCCCATGCTGTTATAAGTAACCCCTCACCCAGTCAAACCAAGGGGAAACCTGGATCAAACTTATTGTTTCCTTAAGTTAGACTTGGGAGACATTCTCTTTGGTTTGTCAGTGCCCTCTCTGTTGGAGTGAAGAGAAACAGACACCCCAGGAAAAGCCAAGCAACTCAGTTCACTGTTCCAACAGGTGCTCTTGTATACATAAGCAAGATGATTTTTCAGTTTTGGGTAAGAAGCAGAGCAGGTAAAACATCTTTGTAAAAGAAGAATAAGATGGTAAGATGTAGGTTTCTGATCTCTAGATTTACTATACAGAAATGTTAAGCCGCATGCTCGCTATTGGTGGAGGAATAAACACACAGCTCAATGGGGCATAGACATTTTACCAAAGATCAAAAGGTGTTCACTATCGTTAGCCACCAGGGAAATGCAAGCCAAGTGCACAATGAGCTGTTACTACGAGTATCCCAACACGGACAAGAGGACACCTCCTAACAAGTGTGGGAGGGGGTGCAGGGCAGAACTGGTTCGTGCGCACATTGCTGGTGGAAACCTAAAATGGTAACCAGCTTGGGGAGACGGCTCAGTGGTTAGAGTGTTCTCTGCACAAACATAAGGACCTCAGGCTAGATCCCCAGCACCCACATAAGAAGCTAGGTATAGCCACACAGATCTGGGACGCCAGTACTGGGGCCAGGGAGAGGCTCAGGTGGAAGGATCACTGTGGCTTGCTGGCCACTCAGTCCAGCTGAAAAGAAAGAATGGCAAGTACCAGGCACAGTGAGAGACCTTGCCTCTATGAGGCAGAATGACAAACAAGGACACCGAATGTTCTTTTCTGACCTCTCTGCACGCATGAGCGTGAGCACATGGAACCACCGTCTCACTCACACAATTAAGACATAAATGGCATGACCCTTCTGAAAAACAGTTTCTTGAAACATGCAAGTCATCTTTGATATCACATACCTGTGCTCAGGAAGCTGAGGCAGGAGGATAGTGAGTTTGAGGGCCAGCCTGGGCTAAAAAATGAGACCCTGCCCCACAACAAAAGCAAATCTTAAACAACGTATGTGGCCCAGGACTGTACCCCTGGATGTACTCCGGAGAAATGAAGGTTTGCATTCTTACCAGTGTATGTAAGGCAGTGTGGAGCGCCTCTGTGTAGCCTGGTCATGGTGGCTGTGCAGGAGGTGGTTCTGGAGCCTACTCTGACCCAGCTGAGTGTGCTGCTCTGTTGAGTACCAATCTGGTGAGTCCCATCAGCCACATCCCTCTTCTGTGGTCATTCTGCTCTTGCTGGGGAAAGCGTGTGTGGTCTGCTACCCGGAGACACACTGAGATGTCTGACCAATAACAATGTCCTCTCCAGAGAGTTTGCTGAGGGCATTGACCCCTAGTGCGGTGGGGATGGGTCATGAGTCTGGGAAATCAATGTCCTTGTTAGAGGAGACACAGGGTACATCCCCCCTGTCTCCCCCTCTTTCTCTCCCTCCAGCTCACCCCTTCTCCTTCTCGCCTTCCTTCCACCTCTCCCCCTCCCTTCTTCCTTGCTCCCCCTCCTTCCACCCACCCTTCTGTTTCCTCCGTTTTTGGCTACTATGTGAGAACCAGGAAGAACATGACATCTGCAAGCCCAGAGGAGAGTCCTCACTGGAAACTGTCCCTACTGGCAATTTGATCTTGAACTTCTGACCTCTAGAATATCATCATCATCATCACCAACATAATTATCATCATCACCTCCATTGCTGAAGTCACCACTTTATGATATTATTCATTGGTAGCGTAAGGCAAGGCAGTTTTTTTGTTCTGAGAGTGGGAGACATGCTACTGTAGCAAACACCTACCAAGGGGCAGCACTTTGGGGCCTGGATGCTGGGTCGTCACTGGGAGAGTCTTGAAGGACGTAGTAGGAACAGAGTCAATGAAAGCCACCCTGATACGGTCTCAGCTGGAAACAGGGAACACATTTTGGGGTGTGGAGAGAAGACATCCTGTGTATCAAAACATCAATAGATTCAGCCGAGCTGGACTCTTGGGTTTCGTAGAAAGGGGAGCTCACGGGTGGTAAAACCCTGCATATTCAGAGTAGAGTGCTGGAGGTGTGGCTCGGCTCACTCAGTAAAATATGTAAGGAGCAGCGAATAAAAGAGGAGAGAAAGAAGCAGAGCCTGAAGCCTGCTTGTGTAGGAAGCCTACAGGGCTTGTCTAAGCAGAAATGCTGCTTGAGATGAATGGAACAGAGACATGGACGGAATGAAGGAAGGGCATTAGATATCTTGGGTTTGTCAGGATACGATGATTTAGTGATAAACACGTACTATCCTCCAAACACCATTATTCTCCAAAGAGAAAGAATGGTGATCCTGAGAACACTAGAGATCAAACACATTGTTGTCCACAGACCTGAGTGCTCGCCCTACACATTGGTTTCTGTAGACTGGGGTCCCCACCCGCTCACCCTGGTCCCACTGAGCAGAAGTCTCCCCCACACAGACTGGCTTCCATAGACAAGTCTTCCTTGCACATTGGCTTCCACAGAGCAGAAGTCTCTACCAGAGCCTTGGCCATGACTCAGCAACCTGACAGAGTCATGGGATTCCTGCCCTAGTCTGTGGGTCAATGCTCCCGGCAGATCCCGAGTTTGAAGACACAAAACTCTGTGTGTGTGTGTGTGTGACTGACTAGAACTCATGGTCATCCTGTCTCTGGTCCTGAGTGTTGGGATTACAGGTGTCTACCACCATGCCCGACTCCCAGTCTTTAAATATACAAACTGTCTTTCTGGTTTTGGACTTGATTAGAAATGGTCACCTCTTCCCTCCTTCTAGTTTTTCCCCTTTGAAATGAGAAATATGAGGAATGTCTGCCCTATGGCCATCCCAGCAAACATGACTTTTCTGCTTCAAAAGCTTGCAACCAGAAAGGAATTTTACCTGGGGATGAATTATACCTTGAGCCTCATCCATATCTGATGATACTTTACTTACATAAGACATTGAACTTCAAGCTTTAGAGTCAAGACTGGAATGAGGTAACTCTCTGGACCGTTGGGGTGGGATGAATGTGTTTTGCCTGCAAGGATAGAATCAAGGAGGAGCAAGCATGGGGTGCTATGGAATGAATCGTGGGTGTCCCACCCCCAATTCAGTTGTTAAAATGAAGGCCTTTGGAGGTGATCTGGTTTAGGTGAAGACAGAAGCTCTGTGGCATTGCTAGTCTATAACAAGGGATACAAGTGAGTTGTTCTGTAGTTAGTGTTTTGTTGTTGTTGTTGTTGTTTTATTTTGTTTTGTTTTTCTTCTCTCTTTGGGACCCTGCCACCCAGCTCCCAAAAAAGTACACAGAGACTTATTCTTACTTATGAAACCCGGCCTTAGTTTGGCTTGTTTCTAGCCCGTTTTTCTATCTTAAATTATCCCATTTCTCTTTAACTACGTTTTTGCAGCTGGGCATTTTACCTTTCTTTATTCTATATATCTTTCCTTCCTAGTCTATGGCTGGCTGGCTGGCTTGCTGGCCCTAGAATCCTCTTCTCCTCCTTTTCTTGATCTTCCCTCTTCTCTAGATTTCTCCTCCTATTTATTCTCTCTGCCCACCAGGCCGGCTTGTTTCTCTCTCTTGCCCAGGCCTTGGCTGTTCAGCTCTTTATTAAACCAATCAGGTGTTTTAGGCAGGCAAAGTAACACAGCTTCACAGAGTTAAACAAGTGAAACATAAAAGAATGAAACTCATCTTTGCATCCTTTAACAAATGTTCCACCGCATAAATGAATGTCACACATCTTAAACTAATATTCCATAATATTGCTCTCTTTCCATTCTTACCACATGAGACACAGAAACAAGATGACAGTCCACAGCTAGGAGGAGGGTCCCCTCTACAAGTCACTCTGAGCCAGGCAGAAGGGGCACATGCCTTTAATTTCAACACTCAAGAGGGAGGCAAAGGCAGGCAGATCTCTGATCTACAGAGTAAGTTCCAGGATAGCCAGGGCTACACAATGAAACCCTGTCTCAAAAAAACCTGAGGGGAGAAAGTCACTCTGTTGACACCACAAATGATCTAGGACTTCCAGCCTCGCTAAAAGTGAGACAATAAATTTTGGTTGTACGGAAGGAAGGAAGGGAGGGAGGGAAGGAGGGAGGAAAGAAAAGAACACAAAAATGGGTATGGTGACTTAACTTTTATTAGCCAAAACGTGGTGACAACCCACATGTCCCTCAACGAGTGGATATGTAAACAAACTGACCTATCCGTAGTATGGGGTACTATAGAGCGGTGGACAAATTGCTGACATATGTAAGACCCTGGGTGGATCTGCAGACAGTTCACTGAGGGAGAAAGGCCCGCTCCAGGAGGTTTCCTACAGTATGGTTTTATTCATGCTAACATCCTAGAGGGGATAAAATTATAGAGCCAGGGAACTGGAGAACGGGGCGAGGAAGGAGAGCAAAGAGCTGTGTGGCAGGAACGGTGTTGGGAAGGGTCCACGTTCTGCTCATGGTGCCTCACGATAGCTTTGTGTGCTGGCTCCACAGTGGCTGAGGAAGCTGAGTAAATGGAGCCTCTTGGGCTGTTTCTCACAGCTGCCTAGGACGCTGCAACACTCACCTGCTTCTTGTTGAAGGCAGTGAGGAGCAGGCTTGCGTTTACTTGACATCTATTGATATTTAGTTTATCAAAAGCTAAAAGACAAAAGTGTTTACTTAACTCATTGGACAGGAACATACCACATTGGCATGTCTAACACGAATAGCGTGCACATAATATTAACTTCCCAGACAAGGGAAAGAAGCGAGAAATTCAACAGTGTTTTCCGTCTTTCAGATCTAACGCCTGGCTTTCTTGAGGTGAGTAGAATTCTCCTGCTAGCTCCCGTATTCTATCTTTTGCAATACATAGTGTTTGTTGAAGTTTGTGGAGATAAGAAACCAACCTCACGTGGATATGTAGTTTGGAAAATAGAAGAATATTTGTTAGCCATTTTAGATACAGATTTTGTGTGTGTGTGTGTGTGTGTGTGTGTGTGGGTGTGGGTGGGTGGGTGTGTACACAAACCCTTTAAAGTGGCAACTTTGTTGAAGGGACAGTTCTCTTCCAAGATGAGTCCCAACCTGCAATCTGAAATTAAATGACACTTGCATGTATGTTATAGCAAAATTCCTTTGTCTATTGAGGTTCAGTCTTGTGGGACCCCTGAAGTAGTGTGGGACTACCCAGGGTTCCTGGGTTGTTCGCTTAGATCCATCCCTCTAGAGTTCTTAGTTGAGGACCCCCAGTCGCAGGAACAATGCACTGATCCTTTCCAAACATATCCTGAGCCTGGCGAAGGAAATGGTTGTCAGTGGAGGCATGGCCCTCTAGGGGGCGTTCTAACAAGCGTTGGCTCTCTGATGCCTCCCCCGGGGGCCCACACCAGCCTATGCTGAAGTGTTTCTCTCCGAAGAGGTGAGGCCTGCCTCTCCAGCACGCAGGCCCACGAGGGCTGTGAGAAGGAACGTTATTCTCTCCCGTTGGTGAATGGTTGAAATGGTTGCAAGGAGAATCAGAAGCAGGACTGGATGCCAGAAATCCCAACGCGCTTCCCCATCCACATCCCCAACAGAGCAATGAACAGCCGCTTCAGCTCCCCACATTCAGCTTTTCTCTCACCGCGTCACAAAGGCTCCCTGAGAAGCCAAACCCGTGGACTAGAGCTCCCTTCCCCTTCCACAGTGAATAGTATCCCAGGAGAGCTCACTGCCACAAATTATCATCACAGGCGATACTTGAGCTGGGGGAAAACAAGACCAGACACCCGTCCAAGTAGGGAGCCTACGGCTGGTTTCGCAATCCGTTTGCTTTGCGGCAGTTAATGGTCAGCTGCGCAAATCAGGAAGACAGGGCAGGGAAGATGGCTGGGCCCTTTGTTCTTTTTCCTGCTGTATCCAGACCATGATTCCCTGTGTAGCCCAAGCTGCTTTAAACTCATGATCCTCCTGCCTTAACCCCCAGAGTAGTGGGATTACCCCAACACATACACGCACGCACCATTTCCTGGTGTTGAGGGAGGCAGGGTAGGTTATATATTGTTCTCAAACATTCTCAGTAAATCTGAGCTAGAATTTGTACAAAACTCCAATGGAGATCATAGTCGGTGTTCATTTATAATTATAGCCAGTAGGTGTGACTTTGTTTTCTTGAGCTCGGCCTGGGAGAGGCCCGGTACGGTGGGCTCACCTGTGAGCCCCTCGGAGGTACTGACCGGGCCACTGTGGTCCCTGTGGTGTCCCCACAGCTGTCCCGCAGGATTTCTGTGTGTTGTGTAACATTCGGTTAGTGAACATTGCTTTGTAGTTAGAGAAGAACGTGACATTCCAGGCTGTCCTAGAATTCTCTGGAATGTGTCTGTGATTCTGTAAAGGGAAAATTCAGCTGTGTACAATGCTGGTTTTTTTTCCTGGATCTTCTACATGACTTAGTTTCATTTGTCAAAACTAAGGCTCCCGGAGAGAAACGGATTCTATAAAACCCCTTCTCTCTCTCCTTGGGGTCTGACTTCAGTCCTGCCTTAGCTTCTTTTCTCTTTGTTGCCACTTGACCTAAAGGGAGGAAGAGCTCACAGTTTGAGGGGATCCAGTTCGCCATGGTAGGGAAGGCATGGCGGGGGGTGGGGGGGGGGTGGGGGGTGCGTCTGGTCACATGGTCTCTTGTGTCAGGAAGGAAACAGGAGAATGCTGGTACTCAGCTTTACCTTTTCCTTCCTGTTCAGCCTGGGAGCCCAACCAGGGGATGGCGCTGTCCACGTTTAAGGCAGGTCATCTCTGTTAGTAAACCTTTCTGAAAAACCCACTTACAGAGCCATTCAGGGGTGGGTCTCCTAGCTGACTCTAACAGCCATCAAGATGGTCATGAAGACTGACCACTACAAAACACCAGGCGGCTGAGGTGAGCTGCAAAGCAAAGATGATCTGAAAGAGCCAGTTCATACACCCAGAAATTGTTCTCTGTATTGAGTCAGACCAGACGCCAAACGTTCTGGTCCCTTGAGACATCTTAGAAATTGCCACATGCACTGTGGCTCTATCCACAGGGAACTCTGGGCATGTGATTGCTGCCTTACTCGTTTTCTCTCCGCTCTCATTGGTTTGGGGCGTGTAGGCGTGCTTTAGGAAGATCTTAGTTAAATTACATACATCTAAACACAGCACCAGCAACAATAAAGACGCCCGCATAACAAAACATTTCCAAGCCCCAGCTGGTGGTCTCCTTAACAGCGGCAATTATACAGTGCTTGGGTTTGCTATAATGAGGTTTGATTTGTGTTTGGGAATCGCTGAGCAATATGTGAAGAGAGGATTTTACTACTCCCATGGTTTATGGCTGTTACCAGGAGGGATGTAAATCTCAGCAAGCAGATTTCAGCTCAGGTTAATTTCATTCATTCCTTTTTTCCCCCCACTCAGAATTACAACCACTATAAAATATATACTGTGCTAGGTAGGCTACAAAAATGATTTATTTACCTGTGGTTCTGTAGGAAATGGTGCTTTAGCACAAACTTCTGTATTCCTTATTAAATGGCAAGCATGGCTTTCTGGTCCCCAGATATCACATCATTGAACCTACTAAAAACCCCATACTGTGGTATTGACTGGTCACTGCCAAGGGTTTGCAGCCTTTAAAGACACTTGGAAAGATAAAGATAGCCCGGGGCAGTGGTACACACTTGGGAGACAGAGAGGCACAAGAGTTACAGGCCAGCCTGGGCTGAGCGGTGATAGAGCCCATCCTTAACAAGCAATGTTAAGGTCAGGGAGATTGGCCAGGAGGTCAGTGGCATTTGTTGTCAAGTCTGATGACCTGAGTTTGATCCCCAGAACCCAGATTGCAGAAGAGAGCCGGCGTTTATAAGTTGTCCTCTGAAAGTCGCGCGTGTGCCATGGTACATAACACACACATACACACCACACACACACATACACCACACACACACCGCACACACACATACACACCACACACACACATACACCACACACACACCACACACACACATGCGCCACATACACACCACACACACACCACATACACACATACCCACCACACACACACCACACACATACACACACACACACACCACACACACACACACCACACACACACATACACCACATACACACCACACACACATCACATACACACATACCCACCACACACACACCGCACACACACACACACCACACACACAAATATACCACACACACACCACACACATACACCACACATACATACACCACACACACCACACACAAATACACCACACACACACCACACACATATACACACACATACATCACACACACCACACATACACACCACACACAAATACACTACACACACACCACACACATACACACACATATACCACACACACACACGCACACACATATACCACACACACACATACATACACACACACACCACACACACCATACACACTCACACACACATGCTAAATAAATAACACAGAACAGGGTGGGAAAAGTGGAATAGATCCAAGAGAATTATGAGAATATAGAAATATGATTTGACTTCCTGGATTCCTGACTTCTCAGGATTCAGGTTGTGAAACAAGTCATTATTCCTTTATCTGCATGGTTTGAAAACAGTCTCAAGAATTCTAACTGATATCATATCATCCATGTATACAGCTGGGTTCAGCGTATTTCTAAATAGTAGAACATTACATTAAGCTCTAAGAAATATTTATTTTCTTCTGAAGATGGGGACTGACTGCCTGGTCTCTGCTGTATCTGTTGTTAGAATGTGTGTGGAGCTGTGAAGTTTCCTCTTGGAGAAATAAAAGCCCGTGTCATTGGCTGGCCATAAAACAGACCGGGGTAGCTGGTATGGGAGAATTGTCCATATTCTGTCAATCATATTTTAATAAAACGCTGATTGGCCAGGCAGGCAGTATAGGCAGGAAAGCAAAACAGGAAATAGGGGTGGAGCAAAGAGACTGGGAGTATTCTGGGACACAGGAAGCTCTCACTCCATTCCTGCGCAGACCACCGAAGAGGCAACATGTAAGCTGACAGCTAAAAAAGGTACTGAGCCAGTGTGGCTAACATAGATCAGAATAATGGGTTAATATAAGCTATAAGAGTTAACAAGAGGGGCTGGAGAGTTGGCTCAGCGGTTAAGAGCACTAACTGCTCTTCCAGAGGTCCTGAGTTCAATTCCCAGCAACCACATGGTGGCTCACAGCCATCTGTAATGAGATCTGGTGCCCTCTTCTGGCCAGCAAGGAAACAGACAGAACACTGTATACATAATAAATAAATAAATCTTTTAAAAAAAGAGTTAACAAGAAGCCTGAGCTAATGGGCCAATCAGCTTTATAACTTATAGAGATCTCTGTGTGGTTGATTTTCTTTGGGATATGCCGGCTGTGGGGTACTGGGTGGGACAGATACCCCAACAAGCCAGCCTCTTCATGCTACAGGTAGCAGGGTGTACATTTCAGCCAAAGCTTGCAATGTGGTTCACAATCTGAATTCATACCCTAGATGTGTTTCTCTGATTTGACAGTATATGGAACACTTGAAACAATGCTGAAAGGTGGGGGAACACCACATTAAAACAAGGCGAATCACTGGGTACAGCGGTGTATGCCTTTATCAGCACTTGGGAAACAGAGGCTGGATCTCTCTGAATTTAAAGCCAACCTGATCTACAAAGTAAGTTCTGGCTAGGCAGATCCTGCCAAAAGTAAAAGCAACAACAAAACTAACAGATAACAAACACCACAAAACAAACAAACAAAAATCATGGTAGACTCTTGTGAAAACTGAAACTTCTGGCTTCGCTTAGGAAAATAGTATCTGGGTAGTGACTGCCAGGGTTATGGCTTTCACCAAGATCTGTTGATCTATGGAACAACTGCTCTTCTGAGTGTACTGGCGTGATGATGAATGGATCAGGGACTGGTTGTTAAGGAGGCTGGTTGTCAAGGAGGCTGGTAGTCAAGAAGGCTGGCTGTCAGGGAGGCTGGTTGTTAAGGAGGCTGGTTGTCAAGGAAGCTGGTTGTCAGGGAGGCTGGCTGTCAAGGAGACTGGTTGTCAGGGAGGCTGGTTGTCAGGGAGGCTGGTTGTCAAGGAGACTGGTTGTCAGGGAGGCTGGTAGTCAGGAAGAGTACTTGAATAAAAAAGTGGATAGTTTAAGAGAAGGGTGTGTGAAAAAATGGGTGTGGAGGTGTATGTGTGTGAGTATGCGAGTGTGTGAGAATGTGCATGCGCGTGCGTGCGTGTGTGTGTGTGTGCGTGTGTGTGTGCACGTGTACGTGGTTCTATGAGGCAGCAGTGTAAATTTTGAGTCAAAGAGAAGTAGAGATTTGCGTGGAGGAGTCAAAATGGGTCAAACCTTGCACTTAAGGGCAAGGCTCATGAGTTCATTGTGTAAGTGGTACGCATGTTCTTGGGTTTCAAGTGGGTAGGTCACATGACCAAATTTCTACTCCAGCCTGCTCGTTCTGGTAGCTGGTGGAGGAAGGCCTGCAGGCTGGCTGTCTAGCTGACGATCTGTTCCGGTTATCTGAGGGAGTCACAGTACACACGGAAAGAAAAGACAACAAGTTTGGGAGGGACAAAGGACAAGAGATGGAAGGAGATGAGGATTCTACCCACGGTTCTAGGCCCTGTTGGCAGCAGGGCCACTGACGGTGGGAGGTCCCAGAGAGTGTTTGCTGTCAGGTCTGCTGACTTCCGGTGTCTGGTCGGACTGCCAAGTACAATTCAGCATGCAGTGAGGTAGAGGAATCAGTCACCAGGGCTCAGAGGCAAAGCTTTGGCCACGACTGGCATGCTAGTGGCTGTCAAACCTATGAGGATGGTTCGTCCCCCAAAGAGAAGGTCAGCTAGGAGGGAGAAGAGCCCAGCACAGAACCCAGAGATCATGGCTACAGCTGCAATGGCCCTCCGGCTGCCACCACACTGAAGCTGTCACTCAGACCACAGATTGCCCCCTACTTCCTGCGCAAGGGCGCTCCCTCCTTCCTCACATCACCCTTCCTTCCCTGGGTCCTTTCTTTCTTTACAGCTTTGTCCTATTTCATACTTTGTATTGCTCTAAAATGCACCACATATAGAATACGGCTACATGGTGCATACGTACCATTTAAAACAAGAATAGGACCTACACACTGCAGCCAGTGTATAGAATGTTCCCGATTGTATGCTCGACTCATATCTGGGTGGCTTCTCTCCTCCCTCCTCCCACAGGTAATATGAATTATTCTCCATCTTGCTTTGTGTCTGACTTTTCTAGAGTCTTTGTGCTAACGGCATGAAGCTGTGTTCTCTTCCATCTTTTGCAGCTGAGGTCTTTTCAGAGTTACGCTATGATGTTCATTTGGCTGTCCATACAGTCCAGATTACTTTTAATTGCTCTTTAGTCCTCTGGGTGCCACTGTGTCTCATGTTGATAGATACTTGGCATGTCTAGGCTCTGGTAACAGTGGCCAGTGTCTTCAGGAGCCCTCCTGCCCATGGATTAGGTACCTGCTGGTAAATTACTGTAGCTGAGATGCTGGTGTCCCAGGTGGCTGGAAAACTTATAACTCTCCTGAAGTCATATTTATGTGACATAAAAACAATGTTGTTGTTGTTTTAGAGACATCAGTGTTCAGGGTTTGGCAAGATGGCTCAGCGGGCAAAGGTACTTATCACAAGACCCGAGAGAGCTAACTTCAGTTCCCAGAACCCGCATAAAGGTGGGCGGGGGACAATTGGTCTCACAAAATTGCTCGCACATGGACCATGGCACTCTTGATTTCCCACTAAGAAAGAAAGAAAGAGAGAGAAACAGAGACAGAGAGAGGGGAGAGAGAGACAGAGAGAGAGAGAGAAAGGAAGAAAGAGTCTATTAAAATCTGTTTTTTAAATAAGTGTTAAACAGAAAAATGTCACCCATTGTTCTAATTCCCTACAATAAAAAAAACGTTCATTTCAGCAGCCTCCGTTTGTGTTTTTTCTTTGTCATTCTTCAGTGTTTCCTCCTTTATTTAATTTTCCATGTTTTCTTTCACAGATTTATTCTAGCGGCCAAAGTGCTCTTCTTTATATTTTTTTTTAGGATGTTCTCTTTTTCTGCTCCTGTCCATTTTCCAATTGTTAATCTCTGCTACATTGCTGAGGGATGGCCACCCAAATTCCACGCCCATAAATTCCCCATCGATGTGGGGGTCAGTGTGAAAAAGTCTGCCATCAGCTGGGTGGGAGGGCACGGCGCTGGAGGCCTCTGGAAAATCCCTTGAATTTCTTTGCAATCTGGATTTTTTTTTTTTCTTTTTAATAGTGTCAACTGTGTGATCGGCCTTTGGGGACCAGCGGATACTGAGTCTGTTGACCTCTCTGTCTGTTTCCTGAGGGGAGGCAGATTGCACCTGGACGAACTCAGTGTTTCCCTGGGGCTATTAATGGAAGCCAAAGAATAATTTTTAGATAGAAACCCAAGCACAGGAAGGCATCCCTGACCAAGTCTGCTTGCCACTCCCTGTAGAACCAGGTGCTGTGGCTAATACAGAACTCCCGAGACCTGGCCACAAAGGAAAAAATCTTCACAAAAAAAAGGGTCCAGGAGGGACAACATGGACGCGCTGAGTGCAGATGCACAGACAGCATAGACCCTCTGAGTACCCATGCGCAGACGCCATAGACCCGCTGAGTGCAGATGAACAGACAGCATAGACCCTCTGAGTGCAGATGCGCAGACGGCATAGACTCGTTGAGTACACATGCGCAGACGGCATAGACCCTCTGAGTGCAGATGCGCAGACGGCATAGACCCGCTGAGTACCCATGCGCAGACGGCATAGACCCTCTGAGTGCAGATGCACAGACGGCATAGACCTTCTGAGGGCCTCTGAAGCTAGCCGTACTTGGATTTGGGCCTGGTGCCTCTGGGCTAAATGTCATTTCTCCCTGTGGCCTCTACAATTGGTTTCTGAGGGCCTCTGGAGGTAGATGAATGGGAAGGTGCCCTGGGCAGTAACTCCTTCAGTTTCTTTGGCAGGCTCCTTCTCTTGGCCCCCAATCCGGAATCAGAAGGAAAGCATTTAAAAGGCTGCTGCCTGGGTGGCACCCCAGTGATTCTTAAGTGCTGAAGCAGACTTGTGGCCAGGGCACCAGGCTCTTCAGAGCTTTCTGGGTGAGTCTAACCATGAAGCCAAAGCCTAGACACTATTCAAGATGACCGGCTCAGCTATCAAGAAAGCCTCTGCTGTTTCCTGCTAGGCTAGCATTGTCTGAAGCTGACGGCCACCGTGGACCAGGCTGGGTGCTGAGTTCTGCGTGTGTTGGTTCACACTGGTCAGCCTTGGACGAGCGATAAGGAAATACAGGCGCAGAGAGGTGACGGGACTGTTCAGGTCTGCACAGCCAAGTTCAGGTTTGAATTCTGAGGCTTTGACTCCCGTGTCTGCTTGTGTGAGCGTTGCCTGTCGGATGCCACAGGGTTAGAAAAGTGGCAGCAATTCAGACAGTTAAACACCGAGATAACCGGCAGCAAGCCCACCTCTCCGCAGTCCACGAGGTGCCTTCCATTCAGTCTTCTCTTGTTGTTCATTTCTGTCCGTGGTGGGGGATGGGACTGAGCCCGGGAATGGTGAGACTTAGATGCAAGGCAGGGGCTTGGAGAAAGAAGGAAGGGGGCTTTGGAGTCTGCTGGCTTTCCTTCTTGGGTTCCTGCTGATCCCAGGGGAATACCTTCATACCTTACAACAGGTGACGTGCCTTTACAAAAGCACAAAACAAACAAACCAAAACCCAGTGAGTTAGATCCCTAAGAGTTTCCTCTTTTCTTGCCTCCACTTTAAACAAGAGGTTAAGGATGTACCTGCTGTCAGAATCACACGTTAGCAAGCTGTTTTCGAGGAGGCTAAAAAGTCAAACCACAACTGGGAGAAACGTTTGCAAAAGACAAGGCGATAAAGGGCCAGTGTCCAAGGTACAGGAAGAACTCGCAAAGCTGAACAGTAAGAAAACAAACCGCCCAATTAAAAAAGGAATGGGGACTTGAACGGACACCTCACCGCAGAAGACATCCAGATGGCAAGTAAGCAAATGGAAACAGGCTCCACAGTCACGTGTCACCAGGGGAGCAAAAATTAAAGCAGCGAGATCCCATTGTGTGTCTGTTAGTACAGCCAGCATCCAGAGCACTGACGGCAACAGATGCTGGCGAGGATGCAGACCAACAGATTAATCACTCGTGGCTGTGGAGATGCAAAACTGGGCTTGCTGCTGTTGTTTCCTGTGAGTCAGAGCTTCACGTAGCCCAGGCTGGCCTCAAGCTTGCTTCGTAGCTTAGGCTGTCCTTTAGCTGATCCTCTTGCCTCCACCCCCATCCTCACCCCAGTGCTGTGATTACAGGCATGCACCACCATGCCCAGATAAACACCATTATTTCAATAAACACGTACAGGCCTCAGCAAGTATGCGAAAGGGTCCACAGGCTGAGGAGGAACGTGGACAGCAAGACGGCTGCGGAAGATGGTTTGACAAATGCTCAGAAAAATAAAAATTAGATCTGTTCTTCTATGACCTGGAAATCACACGCTTTGGTTTTTACCCAAAGTAATTGGGTAAAGTACTCAAGTACCCACAGCAACCTGCTTGTAATAATAATAAAAGGGCTTTATTTTCAATTGTCAAAACGTGGCAATAGCCATGCTATCCTTTGATAGGTAAACGGTGAAACGTTGATGCAGCAGATGATGGAAGGCTGCTCCGTGTCATGAAGACGTGAGGTGGAGGTCTTACGACATAAAAAGACACAAGGAACCTTCCAAGCACACCCAGGGGAAGAGGCCATCTTCACACGCTGCTCTCTCCGTGATGGCGGTGAGCTGACGTTCTGCAGATGACAAATCACGCGGACGTCTCTGGACCAGTGACTGCTAGGTTTGGCAAGGAAAGAGGGACACGTGGGCAGGTCACAGAGAATTGCAGAGACAGTGAAGCCACCACATATGACAGATATGACCACGGAGGATACACTTGTCCAAACCTCCACACCAGAAGTGAGCCTTAACCTGTGGTCTCTGAGCAGTAACAGCATGTCAGCCTCCTCCCCATAGTGTAATAAACACTCTGTGCCAGAGGGGATGTTGATAGGGAAGGTGTGTGTTTGTGGGAGCAGAAGAAAAGGGCGTTCGCCTCCTCTCTGTTTTGCTGTGAACCTGAAACTAAAACAATGGATTTTTAAAAAATTGAACTGTGTAGTGGAATCTCTATTTTGAATTGTCTTTACATTTTTTAATGTGTGTGTTTGGGGGTTGGGGAGGCACTGGACCAGAGTCCCGTTTTGTCTCCAGCTGCCACGAGTGAGCGGCTTCCTCGGCCCCGGGCTCCCACTGTGATTTACTGCCTCACTACCAACCCAAATGCAGTCGGGCAAATGACCAGCAACTGCTTTTTCTCCTTGATTGCCTGGGGTACTTTGTTACAGCAGCAGAAAGCTGACTAACACACGCTTATAATAAAGCAGAGGAACTTGTCTTCACCTCTGCCAGAGTCACTACCCTTTCTCAGTCCTGGGATCCTGACCCTGCAGCTGCCCCAGGAGCCACGCCTCCCAAGCACTGGATCAACTCCTGGGAGTGGATTGGGGTGAATCAGAGACTTGCAATTAGCAGGCAGTTCTGGTATTCCTAGATGCCTTGACCTAGAACAAACTGCTTCCCTCCTTAAAGTTTGTGTTTCCTCTTCTGCGTAATGAGGGTAATAATAGTGCTGTCTCTTGTAGGGAGGACTACTGCACATTCAATGGGAAATGTGTGTCAAACCCTGCTACAGTTAGTTATTGATAACTACGATTATGGTGATCGTGGTGATGACTCACAGCCCCACCCAGCCAGGATGCTCTGGAGACTTCCTATGGCAGTGTCCAGGGGAGAGCCCTGCCTCAGGTCCACACTGGCTGCACAGGTCATCACATCCGTCCCCCTTGCTGATGTGCTCCTGTTTCTCCTGTTGACCTGAAGAGCTCAACACCCTGGCTGGCACCATTGCTACACGGTGTCTTGCTCTCCCCCAGGCTCCCTCAGAATGCCCCATTCATGCCTCTGACCAGCCCCTCGGCTCCAGGAACCGGGAAGCACTCCGATTTCAAAGGATGAAGACTATCATCAGACCCCCTATGTGCCCCCACCCCAATTCAAAATCCCATGAAATCCGGCTTGTCTTTGGCCCCACCCTCACTGCGCTGGAATTTCACCATGGAAACCCTGTTGTTTGTTGCTGCAGGGCTGCTCACAGGTGACCTCTGCAAACTGTGGAACTTACCTGTGTTGACAGCTGCCCGAGATGAGTTGTTACATTCATAAAGCCCCATTTCCTTATCCCCCACCCCACCCCCACATTTCCCCAGAAAATTTCTCCATTCTGCCTTCTAAACTCTCCCATGTATTGACGGGACTGAGACACAGCCCTAGCTCAAATAATTCATTTCTTCTTTTATTCCCTCCCCCCAAGCCACCCAGGTATGGTGGTGTGTTTCTTTAATCCCAGCACTCAGGAGGCAGAGGCACGTATCTCTGTGAGTTCCAGGGCAGACTGGTCTATACAGTAAGTTCTAGACCAGCCAGAGCTACACCGTGAGACCATATCTAACAAACAGGGTAAACAAACTGCCCTAGTATGCTTTTTATTTCTGGGATAAAACATTCTGACCAAAAGCAGCTTGCAGAGGGAAAGGTTTGAACGGCTTATACTTCCACATCACACTTCATCATCCAGGCAAGTCAGGGCAGGAGCTCGAGGGAGGCAGGAACTGATGCAGAGGCCATGGAGGGTGCTGCCAGTGGCTTGTTCCCCATGGCTGTCTCATATAACCCAAGACCAGCTGCCCAGGACAGCAAAGTCTGTTACGGGTGGGTCCTGTGGAGCACCCCCATATCAATCGCTAATCAGGACACCTACAGGCCCATCCAACGGAGGCATTTTCTCAGTTGAAGCTCACTCTTCCCACGATTCCAGCTTGTGTCAAATTGATTAAACAAAAACAAACAAAAAACCTAGCCAATACACAATGTCAAGTTGAACAAAAAAATATAAAAATGTAAAAAAAGCAACTAGCCAGCACACTTACGCATAAACAAAGGTCAAAAGAACATTTTTGTTTTTAAGTTTCCTGTCTTAGAGACCTGTTGTAAACTTTTTCTGAGGGTACATATAAAATATATAATGAGGAACACAGATTTCAAGACTAGACTCCCGTGAAGTGCTTCACTTCTCTCTCACACACATATCTATACAGGAGCACACACATGTACATACACATACGTGAGCTATGTATACAATCTTACCTCTCAGGTTGAGATACAAAACCTTTCCAGCAATCCCACAAGCTCCCCATGCTCTGTCTGTGCTGATATAACGTCACCTCACACACAGCTTAGATAACTTTATCAGCACACGATTTTTGTTTTGTTTTGTTCTGTTTTTTTTAAACCACATGTATGGAACCAGGTAATACACACTCAGTCACATGTCTGTGACTTAGTACATGTCTCTGCAGGTCTTCATGTTGTGTAGACACTCAATTGCTGTATGTTAGCCTAGTGTATGTATATTCTATTCTTAATTCTACTTCTGTTAGGCATTTGGGCACTTTGCAGTTTGGGATTAACCTTTTAACAGACATTCACCTACGTGATTCACGGACACTCACTTCTCTTGGCTGTATACCCAGCAATATGATTGACAGCTCTCAGGGCACACAAAGGTTAGCGATGGTAGATATTGCCAAACAGTGTTCCAAAATGCTGTACTAACTTACACTGTCCCACCAGCAAGGTTTGAGTGGATTATTAACTGTCCTGTCAACACGTCCTCTTGTTACTCTTAATTTTAGTCATTTTGGTGGGTGTGTAATAGTATTTCATTGTTATTTAATTTGTATCTCCTGATGAATAGTGTGTTAATTGACTTTTATATGCCACTGGCCACTTGGAGATCTTGTTTAGCAAGGTGCCTGTTTGAATGTTTTCCTCACTGAAAAAGCACAGATGGTTTTATCTGTGTTACTTTTCCCAGCTTTTACTACACACCCCGGGCACTAACCCATCACCAGGTGTGGGCCTCTCTCTACTGTACAGTTCTCTTTCCGCTCTTAATGCTCTTAGAAAAGAAGAGACTTTTAAAAAATGTTAATATAGTCTAGTTGATAAATCTTTTTTTTTTTTCTTTTTCAGAGCTAGCATTGACGCTAGAGACTCATGCCTGGTAGGCAAGACCTCTACCGGAGCCATAACCCATCCCCATAATTGCCTTTATTTAATTATCTGTCTTAACTCTTTGGTAGCTTTTAGATTTTTCTTTGCATCTGTCTAAAGGTTTCAATATCATATGTCTGCATGAGAGATTTTTGTTGTTGATCCAGTTCACAGCACAGAGATTCTTCCAGGTGAAGCACACTGACCCTTCAGTGCTGAAGTCTCAGCTACTCCACCACCATCTCCCTTCTGTTCTCCCTCTTGGAGCTCGCTGGAGCCTAGTAGTGTAGATTCCTGGTCTCTTACATTTTCTTTTATGCTTTTTATCTCTCTCTTCTCTGGGCTACATGTTGGCTGTCTTCCTCAGGAAAATATTCATTTATTTTGTATTTTAAGTGTGTGTGTGTGTGTGTGTGTGTGTGTGTGTGTGTGTGGTGAAGAAGCCATGGAAACAAAGAATGATTTAGACCCAGCAGCCGAGAGCAGTTCCCTGGAGGATCAGCAATGTCCACTGTTCACTGCAGAGGAGAGGAAAGCAGAGGTGTGAGCCTGGGCTCCTATCCTGAGTCCCCCTGAGGGGCCGACTTCTTGGCTTGCAGGAGAGGACAGAATGGTGGTGAGAAGCAAGGCCGAGGACTCTACTTCCCGACTGAAAATCTAACAGGGACACACGAGGCACAGTGACACTGATTACAGGGGAGACGCTGGACTGCAGACCTCAGCCTGGAGCTAAGATTCTAACTCTCTGCCTGCCCACCTGCCTGTCCTTCTGTCCTGCCTGCCTGTCCTTCTGTCCTGCCTGCCTGTCCTTCGGTCCTGCTCGTCCACATCATTCTGGGGATTAAAAAGAAGTTACTTTTTTGCTTGGTGAACTGTTTGCTACAGGATAGATTTTACCAAACTTCTTCCCCGGCCCCCCCCCCCCCCCAGGTTTCTCTTGATCTTTTTGGTTTTTAATTTGGCTTCATTAACCCGAGTGTTCTGATTTTGAATCTGGGTCTTAACTTCTAGATGAATTGGATAAGGAAAGAGGAGAGAAAATCAAGACATTATGTACGAGCGAGAGCAGGGGTGTGATGGCCAATCTTGGTTGTCAACTTGACACACCTGGGAAGAGGGAACCTCAGCTGAAGAATTGTGGGTGTGTCCACAGGGCCCTGGTGTAGGAGGCCCACTTAGGTGGTGCCATTGCTAGTCAGCAGGGCTTGGACAGTGTAAGCAAGGCAGCTGAAAGAGAGCCTGAGAGCAAGCTTCTAAGTGGCATCCCTCCACAGTCTCTGCTTCCCTTCTCGCTCCGAATTCCCTCAGTGACGAACTGTCACTTGGAAGTGTAAGATGAAATTTTCCCTTTCCTCCCCCAGGTGTTTTTAGTTATTTTTACCACAGCCATGGCAAAGCCAATCAGGATACGTGGTAAAATATGAGCCATAAAGACCATGAGCAGGGGTGGGGAGTGGGGGGACAGCCGAACAGGAAAGCAGGGAGCAGGGGTGGGGAGTGGGGGGAACAACTGGACAGGAAAGCAGGGAGCAGGGGTGCGGAGTGGGGGAACAGCCGGAAAGGAAAGCAGAGAGAGGGGTAAGGAGTGGGGGGGACAGCCGAACAGGAAAGCAGGGAGCAGGGGTGGGGAGTGGGGGGACAGTCAGACAGGAAAGCAGGGAGCAGGTGTGGGGAGTAGGGGGGACAGCCGGACAGGAAAGCAGGGAGCAGGTGTGGGGAGTAGGGGGGACAGTCAGACAGGAAAGCAGGGAGCAGGGGAGCAGAGTAGGAAGAAGAGCGGGATAGAAAAGCAGAGAGCAGGGGTGGGGAATGGGGGAACAGCCGGATAGGAAAGCAGAGAAGATGGAGAGAAGGGATTAAGCAGGGAGGTGGAGAGCACACGCCAACAGAGACAGGCTAATGAACGGTGGCACAACAGAGCCCGTGACACTGGAGCCCCCGATTGGCACTGCTACGGTCTTGCCCCCACATTACAGCCGGTCTCTGCAGACTCCAGACACTCTGTGCCGGTCCAGGGAGCCATCCTCCTTTACCTAAGGTGTGTCTAGTTACTATTGTGAACTTCGGGACAGTACAGCGACTTCAGGATCCCTCATCCGGATGGGATCCTCGGGTCTCAAATGTATGAATGATCCCTAATTTTCTCCTCCTGGGACTGGGAGCCCTTGACCTGGGTTTATAACTCCTCCCTGACAGTGACCTTCGGTAGGGTCCTTCGTAAGGGACAAGCAGTGAACACAAGCGGCAGTCCTTCCCCAGAAATCACATAGCTGACCCAGTTCCAGATTTTCAGCTGGGCTGTAGCACCCTCCAGGGTGAACTGAGTTGGCGGATAGGGGGGGATGCCCACACGGCTGTCTGTCGGAGAGTGGCTATTGGAGAGAGAGAAGGTGGGACAAGGTCTCATTGAGTCAACAACAGCTTTTGTGGCTCAGTCCTTGAGCAGAAGTGGTGTCAAAAGCCCAACTGGCCGGATCCACAGCTACAGCTGAGCTGCAAAAACAACAGACAACTGAGCCCCCTGCCTAGGCCACTGCCGCCATTTGCCATTCTGGGTTCACGGGAGAAAGCCTGAATGTGAACTCTCGGGAGAGCAACCTCCAGGAAACTGTGCATTCATGGGGCTCCAGATGGAAGTGCTAAAATCTCCCTGAGAGTCTCCTCAAAACACTTAACTGTTTGGCTGAAATGAAAGCATAGAAAGTTCTAGGAAGAGGCTTTCTGCACCTTTCTGTCTACTTCCCCTGATGGACTAAAGGATTCTCAGTAGAAACTGTGGGGGCTGAACACCAGGGGAGAAGGGATTGGGCTTCTGTTGAATCCTCTGCATCAAAGAAGGGATGCATTTGTTTAAATTGCCTCTTGTGAGCTTGGAGAGATGATTCAGTGGCTGCTCTTCTAGAGGTCCTAGCATCCATATAGTGGCTCCCAACTGTCTTAATCCCAGTTATAGTGGATCCAGGGCCCTCTCCTGGCCTGCAGGAGCATCAGACGCATATATGGCTCTTGGACAAACATGCAGGCTAAACACCCAAACACATAAAATAATAAAATGATTCGAAACACTAAATTGCCATGTGTTCTTTAAGACTTTGCCAAGGTTCTGTCTCCTCCAGGCAGTGCCCTCGGTCCTCTGCATGTCTGATCCTCTCTCCCATCCCATGATGATCTCTGCATTCCCGCATCCTGTGCACGGTATCTATTACACACAAACTACTCTGTTCTGTGATTGGCAGCTCTGTTGTTACTCTTTGCCAACTGACTGTCAGTATCCCTAGGCAGATCTTAATAGTTGGCTTTATGCTCCAGTGTCTATTGAGTGGTCCAGCTTGTGGGGGTAACCAACATGCATTGAACTCAATTGTTCTCAGAAACTGTTGGGATGGCTTATTTTAGTATTATGAAAATTGATTATCCTAAAAGTCTCTACAGGTAAGAATTATCTGTATGTATGGATCACATGTGTAATTTAATGTGTCTGACACCTTGTCTGTCTGTCATTGCTTGAATCCTACAAGCTGGGCAGGCATTTCTAAAGCTAGTCAACAACCCCAGGGTCATCAGGGAGGAGAAATCCTGCCCATCCTCTGCCCATAAACCTGGCTTACAGCTATCTCCCACCAAACTAGGCATGGGCTATGCTGTGTAGTTCTTATCATTTTGACACAAACCTAGATAGACTTGGAAAATAGACTCCCTACTGAGAAATCGCCTCCAACAAATTAACCAGTAGGCAGCTCTGCCCTGCAGTTTCTTGGTTAACGCTACCCTTGGAACAAGTGATCCTGGGTGGTATGAGAAGGCAGGCTGAGTTAGCTGTGGAAGGCAAGGCAGTAATCAGCACCCCTCCATGGCCTCGGCTTCAGTTCCTGCCTCCAGGTTCCTGCCTTCAGTTCCTGCCATGGCTCCCCTTCATGGTGGACTATAATCCGTAAGATGAAATAAATTCTTTCCTCCCCGGGTTGCTTTTGGTCACAGCGTGCGTCCTGTCAATAGGAAGCAGCTAGGACAGACATTCTTCACTCTTGAAATGTTTCTACTTGGGGATTTTCTTCTGGGTAGCTCCTGTCTGAATCTAGAGCTACCTAAACAAAACACCAAGGGGACCGAAATTACCATTAAATAGAAGATGCTGAGAAAAGTTACCAGCACCTTCTTCCGCTCAGCAAGGCGTGGAGTCTTGGCAGAGGTGCCCACTGTGGGCTCTTTGGTCCCCATACTGAGCAAGGCACCCCGCTCACAAGTGATGGCTGCTACTCTGTCTGTTACACCCTCCTATCGTTTTAGACCTGGGGAGAAGAGCTCATGTGTTAAACTTATCTGCAGTTAACACCTCGCACTGGAGGCAAGGCCTGGGCTGGGCTAGTGACTCAGAGGAGGACAGGCGACCTGAGGAGGAGACACCGCAGAGAAGGCAGTGTCAGAGCCGCTCTGCCTCCTGCCTTGGGATCTCACCCAGCATCTTGACGGCTCAGCGTTGCCTCCGAAGCTTCTGGTTTATGTGTCTCGGTTGCTAGCACCCCTCCCAGAAGGCTATAGCACAGGACAGCCTCAGTTTCCCAAGGACTTTTTTTTTTCTCTTTGAAGAAAACAAGGAACTGTTAACATAAATGAATAAAGAAATAAATATAATAAACCAGGAAAAATGCAGCAGGTTGCCAGATAAAACACACACATCCAATTAAATCCGAATTTCAGATACACAGATGGTTATTGTTTTGAACATATTTATGTCTCAACTATTGTTTAGGATATACTTATGTTAAATATTAATTACTGTTAATTAGTATATTAATGGAAGTCTCCATACCTGTACACTTAAAAATCGTTAAGGCGGACCAGTGAGATGGAGCAGCAGGTAAAGCCGCTTGACGCCAAGCCTGACAAGTTGAATTTGATCCCTGGAACCACATGGTGGAGCGAGAGAATCAACTCCTCTAAGTTGTCTTCTGATCTCTGCGCGGGTGCTGTGACACACACACACACATGGGCACACACACACAATAAATGTATAATGAATCCTAATTGAAAGCAGTTAGGATGGTTTTTAAAAGCCGTGAGAGACATCTGACAGACTAAGGTAGCTGGGTGCCCTGCTTCTGTGTGCTAACCCTGACAGCTAGGACGTCCCCTCCTACTCTTCCCTCCACACCAGAATTGTACACGTAGTCAGGATTCTTTTGTCTTTGGGATTGGAATCAGGCTCCCTCCGAGAGAGGATGAGCCCCAGAGTTCACAAAGAAGAAGAGATTCTGGGCCCAGAGCCTAGGGAACCAGAGATCCTGAGGAGGAGCCCACTGGGGTGGCTCATGAGCCCACAGAGGCTGCCCTCCAGGGAGGGAGGAGAGATTGAATCCCAGGTGCCGACAGATCCTGCAGGACGGGCCCCGGCAGAAGGCAGGAATCAATGGCCTGGATGTAGCTGTCACCACCTCTTAGCCTCCTGGCAGTCACACCCGTCTTTGGCCGTGCTTAGGTGCTCTTGAAACCGAAGCAAACCTTAGCCACACAGAAAAGGCTGCGCCTAACCAAAATACCAGAGTGAGCGATTATGCTGTCCTGTTGACTCTAGGATAGACCATAGGCTTTCTTTACCAGTGAACTCCCCTCTTGCCTTTAGAACAGGATTCTATTTAGAAAGGAAAAATAACAGAAGGATTGTCACAGCACCCCGAGGAAGGGGAGGGATGGCAAAGGCAAGTTTGTTTTCTGTCAGGGGAAGGGCTGGAGACATCTGCAGGGAGCTAGGGTGGCGAGTGCGTGTGTGTGTGTGTGTACATGTGTGTGCGTGTGTGTGCGTGTGTGCATGTGCGTGTGCGTGTGCGTGTGTGTACATGTGTGTGCATGTGTGTGTGTACATGTGTGTGCGTGTGCGTGCATGTGTGTGTGCATGAGTGTGCGTGTGTGCATGTGTGTGTACATGTGTGTGCGTGTGTGTGCATGTGTGTGTGCATGTGCGTGTGTGTGCATGTGCGTGTGCATGTGCGTGTGCATGTGCGTGTGTGTGCATGTGTGTGTGTACCTGTGCGTGTGTGTGCATGTGTGTGCGTGTGTGTGTGTGTGCGTGTGTGTGTGTGTGCGTGTGTGTGTGATAGCCACCCCACTCCTGCCTGGATGTACAGAACCAGTCTCTATTCCACAGCAACACACAGACACATTGTGAGTGTGAGGTAAATCTGCTGTGAGCTTCATGTTTGGGCAAGGTGAGTCCATGTCCTGGTGTAAGGTGGTGATGGCGCTGAAACCCCAAGGAAGGAGTCTAGGAAGCAGCAGTCAGGCTGTGATCTGTGATACTGTGGCTCGGATCATGAAGAAAGACCTGTTTAGGTGGCTGACAGGTGGATGCTTGTGGCTGAGCTACGATCATTGTCAGGGTTAGCTACTTTGGGGATATGTAGGAAGCACAATACTTTTATGTTGCTCATTTCTGAAATATTAAAAATCCTTATGCATAGAAGTAAACATCTCATTTCGACAAAGTCTTTATCCGACACACAGTAGGTGCATACAACGCACAGTAGGAGTTTACTCATTGGTTGCTTTTTCTTCTCTGAGACCAAACACCAGACAGAGCAGTTTGAGGGAGAAAGATTTGTTGTGGCTGACGTCCTGGTTCCATCCATCATGGTTGCAAAAGTTTGGAGCAGGACCACTTACATGGCGCTGACCCAGGAACAGGAGGATGGGACCGGGCACCGAGTCACATGGTCCTCCTCCTGGGACCCACCTCCACCGGCCAGGAACCTCAACTTCCCAAAACAGCCCTAGTAGCTAGGGACCGGATTCAAATATGGAAGCCTGTGAGGACCACTTTGGTTTAAAACCATAACTGAGCATTTGTTGAATGACTAAAGGAAATGAAAATTAGGGATTCACAGTATGAAATAAGACAAAGGTCAAGAACTCACAAGAAAAAAACAAACAAAATACTGGCCAACGTTTATTCCCAGTATTATTTTTTTCCTTTGAAGTTTTGGTTTTCATTTTCTGACATGTTCAACTGTGGCGTAGAAATATTACATGGTAACTAAAAATAAATATTAAATGGTATAGAAACAGAATATCCATACATTTCAAATCACATTTTACACTGAATAGTAGGATGCGGTCTCGTACCCACTTGCTGTACCACGAAGGATGTGAATGGCCCATTGGCAGTGGGCACGCTGCAGGCGCTCCCTGCCTAAGAGTCACTTTGCAGACCCCTCCATCACCCAGACGGCCCAGTCTCTGGGTACCTGTGCCAGTGCCCCCGATCTGCCAAAGGAAGACTGGGAAGCGAAAGAACTAAAACACAATGAGACTTTAAACAAACAAATAATTTTAGACAGGTTTCATTGTGTGCCTCTGGCTGGCCTGCACCTTGTAATGTAGGTCAAGCTGGCTTTGAATCCAGAGATCCTCTTGCCTCTGCCTCCTGAGTGCTGGGATTAAAGACATTTGCTACCAAGTTCAGAATCATAATAATTTATTGATAGAGAGAGACAGAGAGAGAGAGAGAGAAACCATATAACTATTGTTGTATTATTTTCTTAGTATCATTTCTTTCCTAAGAAAATACCCTGAATAAAAGCAGCTCCGGGGAGAAAGAGGTTTATTTTATAGCTCACAATTCCAGGTCCCAGCCCGTCATTGTGGGAAAGTCAAGTCAAAAACTTCAAACAGTCATATCACGTCCACGGTCAGGAGCGGAGGAAATGCATCCCTGCTCACCTGCTGTGCCCAGTTCTGCCTCTCCACTCTTACACAGTTCTGGACCCCCTGCCTAGGAAACGGTGCCACCCACCCTGCTCTCTTCCCACATCAGTTAATTAAGACAGCCCCGTGCAGACACGCCCACACGTGACCCAGTGCAGACAATCCCATCCTGAACCCCCTCCTGGTGATTCTAGGATGCACCAAATTGACATCTGGTTAGGCATGACAATTGTCACCACCGTTTGACTTTATCGGTAATTGTTTCTGAACCCCAATATGTACTTACATGGGGAAATAGCATATGCAGGGTTGGTACCCCTGTGGTTCCAGCCGTCTGCTGGGACCACGCCCCTGAAAGCAAAGAGGGCTGCTGTAGCTCCCAGAAAACTCCACCACACTGTCCTGTGCCTCACATCCTTTCAAAGCAAAATGCGCCAATCCGCACTGAGCTAAACCAGCTTCCCCTCCTCCCAGAAGTTGGAGAAGCAGAACTGCCCAGATTTTTCTGGGTCCTGTGTGTGTGTGTGTGTGTGTGTTCCCAGCTGTCTCGTGACCCTCTGCCCCAGGCCTACAGTGGCATCGGGTCTCCTGTGGGCAGCCTAGCTCCGCAGTTGGCCTCCTGCCCTGTTCTTCCTGAAGCAGGTTCTCACAGGGATTACTGCCAGGCCGCTTTCTCGCTTCCCGGCTGTGAGAGCCACTGCTTGCCTGTTCTCTGCACCCGCCTAGGGTAGCCCCACTTGTCCCTGACCCACGCAACCGCAACCAAGGGCTCCGCAAAGTTTCCTGAAGTGGAGGCTTGGGAAACCGAGGTAGTGACTGACCTCAGTCGGGGACTGACCTCTGGAGGCTGAGCCCTGTAACTGGGGCCTTGGTCCATCCCTCGGCTTCCCCTGACAGGGCAGCTACTTTGGGCCTATGCAGCCTGGGGAAGGTATTGCTGATGCCCAGCCCAACCTGGACTTCTAAGACAAACGTGTTTTCAGAAGAGACCCGGGCCATGAGGAAGACACACAAAGATGACCACGGAAGGCATTGATCCGCTCACTTGCGTGCAGAGGGTGACACTGGAAACCCCTTGTTGCAGTAGGCAACTTAGGCAGATGACACCGCGATTTGGATGGGACTCTAATTACTAATGCACCTCCCTGCTTTCCAGGGCGCTGAGATGGGGAAACTGAACCCCGCTCAGGGGCTTTCAGCTCTACCAGGGCTCTTGTTTATACGCGATGCGTGCATTTTCTCAAGCTTAGACTTTCAGACTTATGTAACCCTTCCCCTTGGCTAGTCACCAAACTTCCAGATTAGCTGGAGGTTCCTTGTGCAAGTTGGGAGTTGGCATGGGCAGAACCATGTGACCACTGGGTCTGGTAGGCACTGCTCTCCAAGGAAAGGCCTGTGTTGTGGGTCAGAAGAGAATAGCGAGCAAGCAGAGCTTGGTTCCTGGCCCAGAAGAATGCAGACCAACGGTCACTGCCAGTTCTTGAACTGGAGCCATCTAAAGTTAGGAACTGTATCTTTTATTTTCTTCTGGAAAAAAAAAGTCCTATGCATTGATGGAGATGTCTATACTGGTAGGAACTACTTATAGGAAAACATTCTGGTTATCCAGGTCTCATGTGAATGGCGGCTTCAGCACTTTCTGGGCAGGAGCTCTGTGGTTCCTGGAAGCAGTGTGTGTGGAGCCCAAGTCCTGAATACCTCCTCCCTCCTCTTGCCTATCTCCTTCCAGCTACTGATGACTCGCAACACTCTGGCTCCTTCTGTAGGGTTTTCAGCACGGTGAGAGGCAGTGTGGTGAGAGACGGTGCACCCACCAGACATTCCAAACCTCTGTGTGGGGGGTGACTCATTTTGCATGTCATCTTGGCCAAGGTGTCCAGATGTTTGGTTTATGCTTATTCTGGATGTTATAAAGATGAATTTTGGATGTTTTATTTCATTTTTCTCAGGATGATACTCACGTTTAAATTGTTGGACTTGGTGTAAACATCTGTTTATTGTTTGTAGCATGGATGGGCCTCTTCCAACCAGGCCTTAGGAGAACAAATATCTAAAGAAAAATTCTGCCTGAATTTGGAGTTGTGTGGCTTTTCCTGGGGAATACTTGACAAATGTCTATTCACCCTAGATAGAGCATTGACAACAGACAACATGACATTACTGAAGTCCAACTTGGAGAGCCAAAGAGTTTGTTAGGGTTAATTACGGGAGGATAGCTAAGGGGCTACATACCAGAGGCAGCTGCATCTCTGTAAAGCTCACCACAACACACAGCATAGCCCTGGAGCTCCCTACCCAACTTCTCCCTAACAGCGACTGTTTATATAACCTTGTGAATCTTTTAAGTTTCAGGTACTTTCTGAGACTTGTGAGTTGTTCACTTCCTTGGCCTTGTAAGTTTTGTTAACTTCCTGAATATGAAGGAGCCTCCCTTCTAAATGGGAAGTTTCAATTGGAAGGAAATTGCTATATAACAGGATTCTGACTGCAACTCTTCCCAGGGTATCCAGTTCCCTTCCACCCTGAAGGATTTGGACATGATCCTCCTCCATCAACTAAGCTATTAAGAAATATATTTATAAATGTTTACATTTCCACTAGATATGTACATGTCTATATCTATATGCATCTGATCCAACACACACAAGTACCCTGATGACTGCAAACTCTCTATTTTATCTTGATGAACTACCACGTCTTCTCTAAAACCCAGATCAACTTTTCCCCTCCTGTTTCCCATGAGCCTCTAGGACTCCTTTTTCTAAAATTCTTAGTGAAAGGCCTATAGAAAGCCCCATGTTTCTCCAAACACAGAGGCCCTACAGGCATTCTTGTTCCTCTGCTTTCCTAGAGGGCAGAGAAAGACAGCCCAGCACCAGCGGAGGACAGGCATCTCACAATCCAAGGAAAGCACCCCAAGTGCAGGATTTTCCCATCACTGTGATGATGTCCCCTGTGAGGACTCAACCTGGACCCTCACACATGTCAGGGAAGAATTGAGCCACTGAGCCAATCCCCAGGCCCATAGGGCCCCATTAAAAGTGCCACTCACTTAAAATTCAGCCGAAAGTCACTGTGAACCCTGAGGAATCTGCTTCCCTGCAGTCTTTTGTCTGACTTGCTCTTTGAATGGGAGGTTATGGGGTGATGCCCTGTGTGAAGTCTGCTGTAACTAAAGCAGGCCGGGTTACCATTCCTTGGCCATTTACTTTTCAAAAGAGGCTAACACTAGGTTTCCATATCATTCTGAAAATGACATGCTGTTGCTCGAAAAACAATGTAAACATTGGAAAACACATTAAAAGGAAATTTGAGCCCTACCCCCCCCCCCCGAGATAGCTGCTGTTGACATTTAGTGGCTGTTTCCCCAGATACCTGTGTGCTTGTTTGCTAGGTCACCAGAGCACAGCTGCACAGCTGAGAGCTGGTTCTGCGTGTGGGCAGGGTTGGCTTCTCCTGAGGGCTCTGCAGCTTGCAAAGGGGCATCCTCCCTGTGTCTCCTTGATACTTGTCTCTTTAATTTCCTCATCTTACAAACACACTCATACTGGTCAGCAGCAACCTAATGATTTCATGTAGCCAGCTCTAAAGACCCTGTCTCCTGGGCTCATGTTCTGAGGCAGTGGAACTTGAGACTCCAAGGGTTGAACTCTGGGCACACATTTCAGTCCAAAGCAATGCATGTATGTGACCATAAACAGATTAACACTGAGGGAATTTGAAAAAAAAATCTTTATTTTTAAGACAGTCAGCCTGGTTGACACCCCTGTCTCAAACTAAACAATGTAAAACAATACTATAAAGACAAACAAATAAAAACCAACAACAACCAAAGAACTAAAACCAATGAAACCAAAAAAAAAAAAAAAAATCCACCTCAAAACCTCCTAAATTAAGTAGTGTTAGCAAAGATGTGTGAGCATTGCAAACCCAGTGTTCTGTGTGAGAATGAAAAATAGTATGTCTACTATGGAAAACAGTATGGTATCATATCATATATGAATGGGTATATATGTGTGTGTGTGTATACATACATATATATGCATACAAAATGATACATGTACATACTTTTTTTGCTTATTTGTTGGGGGTGTGGTATTGGGGATGGAACCCAGGACCTTAAGCATGTGTTCTACCACTAAATATCATGCTCACCTTGAATGTTGTCATTTAATATCCAGTTCCATTTGATATAAATTAGGCGCTGTTTCTGCTCTTTCACTAATCTCCACAGCATTGGTTCAGAGTTGGGACAAAAAGACCTGAGAACAACATAAGAAAAAAGGAGTCTGTTTAGCTCCTGAATTCAGAGATTTCAGCCCATAACCTCTGGCTCTGTAGATTCTGGGACTGCGAGATTCAGAGCATCATGGTAGTGAGAGGAGCTGACCAGAGGCAGAGATAACAGAGACACCCACAGTGACCTGCCTCCCCTAGTGAGGTCCCTGCAGTACCACCCGCTGGAGACCAAGTCCGAGACACATGGCTTTGTGGGGACAGTTCACATTCCAACCCTGACAATGTCTTTTGGGTATGTGGCCGATTATCTACTTGAAGATAGATTCTTAGAACTTAGACTGTTGGGTTAGAAGGTGCGGCGGTTTGAAAGAAAATGGCCCCCAAAGGGCGTGGCGCTATTCGAGGTGTGGCTCCGTTGGAAGAAGTGTGTCCCTGTGGAGGCCGGCTTTGAGGTCATATATGCTCAAGCTTCCCTCAGTGTGCTACAGAGTCCCCCTTCCTGTGCTGCCTTCTGACCAAGATGTAGACAGCATCACATCCGCCTTCATGCTGCCACACCGTGAGAATGGACTGAAACTCTGAAACTGTAGGCCGCCGCCCCAGTTAAATGTTTTCCTTATAAGAGTTGCCATGGTCATGTGTCTCCTCACAGCAATAGAAGCCCTAACGAAGAGAGGGGGAAAATGTATTTTTAATTTTGAGGCAGATTGTGTTTTACTCTGTCCTGAAGGGTTAAACTTCAGCAACAGCCCATGGAAGAGGCCACTTCCCCAAACACTTGCCAACACTGGGCTGGGAGATTCTTTTTAAATTTTGCCAATCTGATGAACCCGTATACATGGGAACCTTTATCTGTGGTTTTTGGTGACTTGGGAAATCGGGCACGGTTCTTGTATTCATTGGCCACCTCTTTTCTGAAAGGGTATTATTTCATGTCTCACTTGTGAAAGGATTTTAATTTAAAAAAAACAAACATACATTTTTATTTTCACTTATTATTTTGGCAGTGTTGGGAGTGACACAGGGCTTTGGGTCTATGAAGTACCATGAGCTGTATCCTCAGACCTTACCCTTTTATAACGCATAGTTCAGCACTGGGCACACACTCACATTGCCCCTCTGTAAATGCTGCTAAGTCAAGGTGATACACTCACATTATTGTGAAACCAATCCTTGGGCATGTTGTCCACCATGCCAAACTAAAACAATAAACTCTCTGACTCGTAACTGCCCAGGCCCTTTCCTCCATCCCTGGCAAGCACGATCCCACCTTCTGGCTCAGTTTGACTCCTCTGGCATTGAGCCTAAGAAAACCCAGCAACATTTGTATATTTGGAGACTGAATCTTTTAGTTAGCACAATTTCCTCGGGTTTATCTTTGCTGTAGTACCAGGAATTCTTCCCTTTTTTAAAGGGTGAATAATATTCCAGTTGTGTGTGTGTGCGTGTGCATGCATGCACGCATGTGTGCATTGTGTGTATGTGAGTGTACACTCAAGTGCATGTGCATGACATTACTCCCGCATGAAGAAGGTCAGGGCACAAGCCTCTTGGGTGGGTTCTCTCCTTCCACCATGTGGATCCTGGGGCTCTGACTTGGGGTGTCAGGTCTGGAAGCAAACATCTTTACCCAGCGAGCCATCTCACCAACCTACACATCATTTTACTATTCACGTAAGCTTTCCTACTGAGTATATCTTGTAATCACTGAGTTGTAGAGATGCATATGTAGGTTATAGGGTTCGCACGGCTCCCCAGGCTGTATGGGGTTCCTAGTTGCTTCTCACCTTCATCCACAATGAGCTGCTCTAGGGTTGGGCATTTTGCATTGGAGTGTGGTTGGAATTTGCATGCTTCTGACTTAACTAGTGACAGAGCTGAACCTGTTTCAGATACATGTTAGCTGTTTGTATATTCTCTGGTGGTGTGCATGCTAAGTTTTTTTTTTCAGTAGTGTTCCAGTTTTTTTTTTCTTGGCAAGTTAAAGGCTCTCTCCTCTCTGTGAATCAGTCCTTTGTCAGAACCATGAGCTACTATAGTCTCTTCTGTCATCGTGGCTGCCGCGCCACGCTTACAATGGCTTCTTCCAGTGAGCAGACATTCTTCCTTTTAATGGATTCTAATTTATGAATGTTTTCTTATGGTTTTCATGTACATATAACAGTCTCACATCCCCATGATTGCTGAGACACTGTTCCATGTTGCTGTTTGAAAACATGATTACTTTCCTCTTCGTGTTTTAGATTTACACATCCATGTGGATTTTTGGTTTACATTTATTTATTTAGTTTGTATGTGCACACGTGTGTACAGATGCATACCCGTGTGTGTACTTGTGGAGGTCAGCTCCCCGCTTCTACCATGTGAGTCCCTGGTGATTCAACCCAGGCCTGGCCACAAGAGCCTTTACCCACTAAGCCCTCTTTCTGGCCCTAGATGAATATAAAAAAATGTTGTTGAGGCAAAGTCTTGCTACATTGCCTAGTCTGGTCTCTAATTTCTAGACTCTAATGATCTTCTACCTCAGACTCCACAGTAGCTCATACTGTAGATGTGCAACATGGCCATTCTGGGATTTGCTGTTGTTTGTTTGTCTTTAGTAGTTTTGGAGAGGAGATGAAGAGGGTGGTTGTTTGTTTTTCTTCTTTTGGCTTTCTTACCATACAGTCTTCCACACCACCCCATCTGTCCTTAGTCAAGGGGCACAGCTGGTGTCTGCAGTCTCTAGTATTTCCTGTCCTCTTTCTCAGGATTGTTCCCATCTCAGGCTGATCCTCAACTTTCTGAGGGTCAGCTTGTCATTTTCACGTGCAAACAAAGGAAGCAAAGCCCAGCGCACCTGCTAGGAATGATTTTGATATTTGCGTTGAATCTGTGGATCAGTTTTGGGAGAAACTGATATTTTCCCCGTGTACTATCCTTGAATTTTAAATTTTCTTTACTGTTTCCAAATATTTTGTTGCTCTCTACATCACTTATAATGTTCGGTTAGATTTATTCCTAAGGGTTTTATTTTAATGTATCTATAAATGCTATCAACTTCTAAATTTAATTTTCTAATCATTTATTGTAACTATTAAGAAAGAAAATAGATTGCCTACGTAGAAAGAAACTTATTGTTGCCCAGATTTAGGGCAAATATCTTCACTTCAAAAGATCTAATCAAGAGAATCCCTCAAAAGCAGACCTGGTGGCTTGGGCTCTAGTGGATTGCAGACGTAGTCAGGCTGACACCCATGATCAGCCACTACCCCTTGTGTATGCACAATGGCAGAAGCTCTGAAAGATGCCAGTGTTTCCAAGGATGATTTGCTCAGCTCCCTCTGGGTAGAAGGAGAATGACTCCATGGTGGTCTGAACGAGAATGTCCCCCACAGGCTGGCATACTTGAACACTTGGTTCCCATTTAATGGCACCATTTGGGGAGGTTATGGAACCTTTGGGAGGTGGAGCTTTGCTGAAGGCAGTGAATTACTAAGGAACAGGCTTTGAAGCTCATAGCCCGGCCCCACTTCTTCTTTATTTTCTCTACTTCTTGTCAACTTCCTGCCCCTGCCTCCATGCTTCCTCCTCTGCCTTGTCATGATGGTCTCTATCCCTCTAGGACTGCAAACCAAAATAAACCCTTTCTTCCCCAGATTGCCTTTGATCATCATATTTCTATCACAAACAGGTAAGGAACCAATACAAGCCTATATAATCTAATTCAGGGTTGATCTGTGTCGAGTGGGGTTCTAGTCTTGGCATAGTCTTATCCACTCCTGATTTGTCCTAACTCCAAAGTCTAACCCTCTCCGAGACCCAGTGATAACCTACGTTCTTCCTTAGCCTAGCCTCTGCATCATTTTAGACCCAGTGAGACAGTTAACAACTCTGCTTCTGCCCAGCCCCTCCTCTGCCACTTCCTGCTGGGCCTCCCCTCCTTCAAGGTCTGTACTCTTTAAACCATCACAAACTTGGCTAGTGAAAAGCTGCTCAGACTTTTGGGCTGAATTCTCTTCCATTTTTTTAAGCTTCTGATATGTCGTCAAGTTCTGCCTGCCATGGGACCCTTGAACACCAGTTTCTGCCTTCTCGGCTCATGAGATGCTGAAAGCTGAATCCAGCTCATCTGTGATTCTATTGTTCATGCTCCTTCTTTTGAGCAATGTCCACTGAGAGGGACACTTGGGGGGATGCTGAGCTATTCAAAACAGTTGATCTGATTTCTGCATTTCCTGATTTTATGGCTTTGTAACTCTCTGATACCTTCAATAGAAGTCCATCTGATTTTAACTATTTATTTAGAGACAAGTTCTTAATGGCGACATAGACCCACTGCATCCCTGGAACTGGGGCAGCGAACATGGCTCACGGAAGTGGTGAACATACCTCTGCATGCTGGACTGGGAGAAGACAACAATCAAAGTCAGTGTTAATCCTGACCATGCCTGCTTAGCAATTGAGAGAGAGAGAGAGAGAGAGAGAGAGAGAGAGAGAGAGAGAGAGAGAGGAGAGAGAGAGAGAACTCTCCTGGTCAGAAATTGATTACAGATATGGAATAAGACAGATTCAGTTGAAAAAGACCTGGAAGGGTCACAGTGTTGGATAATTGTACATGGGCTTAAGGGGGGGGGGAAGAGTCATAAAGAGATATATATAGAGAGTAGGCAGAATCAGGAAGACACCAAGTAGCTGCCAAAGGAGAAAGACGCCAGAACTTTACTGGTAGGCCACAACCTTGTGGTATACACAGATTAATAGAGATGGATTAATTTAAGATGTAAGAGCTAGCTAAGAATATATCTGAGTCATTGGTCAAGCAGTGCTTGACCAAATTAATATTGTTTCTGTATGATTATTTGGATCTGGGCAGCTGGGACATAAACGAGAAGTCTCCATTTATATTCTCCTTCTATTTTCTGGTTTACATATGTATGTTTGGTGATCATACTCATCACTTCAAGGAATCAACTCTTCATTTTATTGATCCATTCAAGGTACTCTCTCACAGACATGGCCACAGGCCAATCTCATTTGGGCAATGCTTTCATTGGGTTTTCTTCTTCCTACGTGACTAAAGATTGTGTCAAACTGACAATAATAATTAAACAGGAGAGCTGCAACCAGCAGCTTCTTAATGTTCTTTCTCATTTCAGTTTCTGCTATGTTCCTTTCCTTTGGGTCTTTACCCTATCCAGGAAGGTGTGTGTTCCTTTTACTGTTCCTTATTTATCTTTCTTCATCTGCTCCCCAGGGTAACCATTCCTGCATCTCCCTTCTTCTTTTCCCTTATTCTGCCCTCTTTGGCTACCACAATTCCACTGACATAATCACCTTAAAGAAAACAACACCCCAAGTGTAATTCCAATTCCGTTTCCATTCCTGACTCAGAAATCTCATTGCTCCCTTGGATCTCCTACCCTCATCTCCAACTAGCCTGCCTCAAATAAGTTCACCCCAAATCTTTCCTGACTGCACCCTGCCTAGTAAACGCCAAAGACGCTCCCTTTAACTCCAGCCTGGAGGGTTACGGTCCTTGTCTCCTTTCCCCATCCCCTTTTCCACCAAATAAAACTGCATTGCATCATTTTCTAGAAGGTTTCACATGTGCCCATCTCTCATCATTGCCCGCTCTTTATTTATCCTTTGCAATTTATCTGTATATGTGTATATATGATACACACATATCTGTATGTGTGTATATATATGTGTGAAAGTACAGGCATACATGCATGTGAGTATCCACAGAGGCTAGAAGAGGGCTTTAGATTCCCCCAAACTGGGTTTACAGGTGGGTGTGGGTGCTTGGAACTGAATTTGGGTCCTATGTGGGAGTATCTAGCACTCTTAACCGCGCACCATCTTGCCTAGCTCCTCCCACTACCGCCGTAAAGTTGCGTTGACCGGGAGATGTCTTGGGTCCTTTTTAAAAAAAATTGTACTCTGTGTGTGTTAGGGCGGAGAGAATGGGGAAGGGGCGGGTGTGTACACGTTCGTGTCGCAGAGTCTGTGCGAGGTCAGAAGACAGCTTGTTGGAGCCAGTTCTCTCTGTTTACCACATACATCTAGGAACTGAGCTCAGGTCACACACAGGCTTAGCGGTCGCTACCTTTCCCCAACGCTGCCGTCCGTTTGCCCTTGGTTCTTGTTTCTACAGATTTTAATTTATTTACCTCACTGCCGCTAAAGCTACTGTTGCTTAGTAGACATCCACTGAAGAAGTAAGCTAGCTTTCACCACGCTACCTGCTGGTGACTTTGAGATGGTTGACAGTGAGGTTCAGAGCTCATAGCTGAAACTGAGTCCTCTGAATTTGGCTTCAGAATCTGGACCTGCTAGCTTTAATTCATTCATATGCCCTGGGTCTCAGTTACACACACTGCCTTTTTCAAGCTGTGTCCTGTGACACAGTAGTGACCTTCAGGAAGTGAATACAGTCCCTTGATTAAAAAAAAGTTCCGTGGTAATTGAATTTCACCAAAGGCCAGCAGTTTTCTTGCACAACCTCTCAAAGCCTTTACTATTCTGATGTGTGTGTGTGTGTGTATGTGTGTGTGTGTGTGTGTGTATAGTGAGCCTTCAATTGAGAGGGAAATTATATGCTATTTCTCAACACTGTTTGAGCGTGAATCCCATTTAAGGGGCCACCATCTCACAAGATGCTTCTGTTCCGAGGAACACATTTTCAGACAAGCAAACACAGGCATCTCTTTATTCCCCAAACATTCCCATTCTCACACAGTCTTCTCAGATCAGGGCTGTCTTTCTCCACCAAGGTTGCCCTCCAGGGGACATTTGGTAATCATCTGGTTAGCACGGTGGAGAGAGTTGCCTCGTGTGTTGGAGCCAGGGTTGTGGCTGGAATATGCACGTCGTGAAGTCCTCACAGCCTGCTCTGCCCTAGGGACCCTTGCTGTTCCACCAATTCACACTTTTCGTTGTGTGGTGAGTGGCATTTTTTGTGGAACTATGAAAATATACCTTCAAGGACTTTGTAACTTTTTCTGGTGTTTTGGATGATACAGTGGCCATAGCGTATATTTTACCAAAGCTCCTTTACACCTGTTGGAAATGGTCAGAAATATTTAGTCCAAATTATCCAAGGTCCTCTGAACTTGAAGGTGTCTTTAAAACACATTTCTTGTCTTAAGCCTTGCGCCCTCGTTGGAGGGCTTCTCAGGGCTGGGAAGACACACAAGCAATAGCAAAATCCTGGATTTCACCTGAATTAGACAGGAGCAGAGCAAAGAGGTACCACATACCAGGCCCCAGCAGAATTTTTATAAACAGAACCACAGCGATGGAACATTGACATTTCAATGACAATTTTAATGGCTTACCCCAAATAATCCCCCCTGATTTGGAAGGATTACATTCCACTTGGCAAGACCACTGATGCATGCGGAAAGAGGTCTCATGTGCTGCTGATTGCTACAGCAGGGCTTGCAGAGGCCAGGGGGTCTGCAGGGTGCACAACCACTGGGAACTGCAGCCCCAGGCTAGCCTGCGCCTGAAGCCAGGCTCTTAAAACCAACAACAGGAAGCTGGGTGTCCTGTCAAACCTCCCACGGTGATGGAGAGGAGCACGCTCTATCCCACCCTTACCTGCAGCTAACCGACAGCTTCATCTCCTTGGCCACCTCCCTCCAATTCTTTTCCTCTCACGATTCCCCTCCACCCACAAAGCCGTTAGAGATTCGGTGTATTTAAAGGGTGCCCAATCTTTATAATCCAAATATTGCTGAGAGAAATTAAAGAGGACGCAGCAGGAAGGTAACCCTATTAATACTGAGTTGAAAGCATTGATGATATTAAAATGTCTGTAGTAGACAAAGCCACCTACGAACTCAGTGTCAACGCTGACAAAAACTCTTACTATCATGGCGTTAAAATGAAAGGTTTTTGTTGCGTCCACCTTATCAGCAATGAAGACGCAACACCGGACTCTTCTTAACTGCGGTTTATTCAGGCCCTTAAAATCATCTTCTCATCCTTTCACTACCTCTCACAACCTCTCGCCCCGGGGAGAAGCCAGTCTGCAGCTTAAATAACCTCTGGGTAGCCAACCCCAGCAAGCCACATGGGAGATGCAGATAGGTCCAGAAACGCGGAAGCAAGCCAGATCTTAGCGTTAGCCATATATGGAGTTGTTACACATCTGAGAGCATTCACCATTGGAAAGGTGGAAGGCGGGAATCAGCGCCACCTGTAAGGTGTGGCGTCACATGGCTCTCTACAGGTTTTCTTATTTTAAAATTTGACCTTTTTATGAGTTTTTGTTCTGTGTAGGTGTCTGTCTACCTGTGAGTATGTGAACATGATATAGTTACCCTCAGAAGCCAGAGACTTTGGGTCCCTGGGAGCTGGACTTCCAGACAGTTGTGAGACACCTGATGTTGACGCTAAGCACAAACCTCGGGTTCTCTAGAAGAGCAGCAAAAGTTCTTAGCCGCTGAGCCCTCTCTCCAGGCTCTAGTTGTTGTTTTTAATTAAATGAAAAATACTTTGGGTGTATATCTATGCATGTGCACATGTGTATGAGCCCGTCTGCTTCAGTTTTGTGAAGGTCGGAGGGCAACTTTCAGGAATCAGTGCTCACCTTCCACCTGGTTGGAGGCAGACACTCTCTTGTCTGAGCAACTGCACTGGCTACTTCAGGCTAGCTGGCCAGCCGGCTTCCAGGTGGTGTGGCTCCCTCGACTCAGCCTCCCACCACGCCCTCGGAGGACTGGGTTACACTTATGTGCTGCCGAATCCAGCTGTTGCCATAGGTTCTGGGGATCCAAAACTCTGACCCACGAGTCACCTTTGCAGTCCCCAAATTCTCACCAATGATTTCCTACACATTTACTGGGCCGTGTTTGCACAGTTCTCTGTCAGTAAAACCCTGTTTCTCCTTAGACTGTTGCACTGTTAACTCACCTGCTTTTGGGGTATAAACTCACAGACATTTTTTTTAAATTGTGAAATGAACACTTATTAGAATTTTTCAAATTAGTTGTACAACTAATACTTCATGATAAATTTCCAAACAGATTTTTTATTATTTCTTCAGGACTAGAGTTTTTCAATGACTTCAAATTTCGAGTCTTCAAATTTGGAGGTAGGAAATGTGTTCATGTCTGCTTTGTCAACCGTTTCTTTAAGCTTCATAATCTCTGCTCGGTCCTTGCTGCTACTCCGGGCCAGTAGCAGCTGGTCCCTCAATGTGTGACTTTGACTTGGACTCTCTTATCCTGTCCATGATGAGTTTCTCTACAGAATCATTTTCTTATTAAAGACTACTGTTCTCACACCAGTGTTCCTCTACAAACGCTCAGAGATGATGCACCCAAGGACAGAGGAGAGCCCTCAGAGCCTCAGAAGACCACAGGTCCTGTGCTGCTGTACTGAGTCCCTTTCTGCACTGGTGCCACCACGATTCTAGACTTCTGTTTGTAATGGCTGATAAGTCACTTCTTCCCTCTCCATTTTGGTGCTTAAGTTGTTCCAAGATTGACTAGTAGGAGCCCCCTCTGTTCCCCCTCTTTGTCCCCTACCATAGAGCTCTCATTTTATAACAGAACAGTAGGTTTTAGCAAAAGAAAAGGAACGAAAGAGAAAGCTGTGGGATAGGTGGAGAGAGACACAGAGGGAGGGACCTTGTGAGGAGATTGACAGCACAGACTCAGACCTAGGGGCCTCTGGGAGAAGCGGCCCACATCCCGCGACTTGCGACTTGAAGACCAGAGTGCTGCGTATAAGAGACTCCTGTGCTCTGAGGCCATTCTTGACGGGTATGAATGACAGAGGCCCAACCCGAGAGGGACCGGGGAGGGGAGAGGGAAATGTCCCTCAGTTTTTGGCATCCATTCAAGCATCTAGACCCAACTTCATTTGAAATGATTCCATATTTTTCTGTTGTCTATACATGTCAGTATATACTATACACATAAAATACATATGTATATAATATATATTATGTGTATTACACACATATATATTTGGTAAATTGTATATTTCCATTCTTTGTATGCTCCCCCACCCCCAGATCTGCTTGCCTTATTCTGTGTTGATCTTATTTTGGACAGCCTCTTCTCCCAAGGACCTGAGACATTCTGTATTAACCATACTATTTTAACAACTTCAACGAAAAGAAGACTTCTTTCCTGTGGCTGAAACAAAAGTTCTGCCATGTCTCTGACTGGCTCAGGGCCTCTCCCTGTGCCCAGTTGGGTAATGCTCTCATCAGCCAGGCCTGGGCTATGAACTCTCTTGTAGAACAGGAAGTGTGGGTGAAGCCTGCCAAAACACACAAGCTGGGAGCACAGAGATGGCCGGCTCACCCGGGAACTCTGGAGTGCACTTAGCATGATGAGAAAGGAAAGTCTGAAACATTGACTGAAAATCTCATGCATTTGCGTGTAGAACATGGGACATGAAGACCAGGAGGGAGATGGGTTGGTGAACCAAGATGCAGCCATGTTGTCAAGACAGCCCTTCCTTTTTCCACTCAAGCCCCCATTACAAGAAAGAAGCCCCTGAAGCTCCCTCAGAGACTGAGGCCTCTGTCCGTCTGTCCTTGCTGCTGTCCTGGGGAGCGAGAGGAGGGAAATAGGCCCGACCCCTTCCTAAGGAAGCTTTCCATCAAAACGGGCTCCTGATTCATCATTTTCCCCTCAGCCTGGCAGGTCCCACAGGGACGTGTCTGTCACGGTGCTGTGTTACGTCATGTCAGATGGCAATCGAAGGAGCTGTTAACTTAAGCTGGCGGGAGAACTGTGGCAATCTGCTTATCTGGCCGCCACCCTCACAGAGTAAAGGGCCATTATCAGAATTATTCACGCAGTGTGACAGCAGCTGGAAATCTCTAGATTGTTCATTACATCACCACACTTTAGTCACTCAGCACAAATGGGACCTCAGAGACTTTCCTCCCCATCCGCCCCCCCCACCCCGCTGCGAGAGGCCACCCTTCCCCTACACACCCAACAGAAATGGAACGTCAACCTCCGGTGTGCCTTTCTGTGCCCAGCATCTACCTTCTGTGTTCCTTCTAGAGTTGTGAGCAGTCATTCATGAGACCCCTGTTGCGATGCCTCCCAATTTTACCTTTCCTTGGAATGGTCCTGCCAATACCCGTGCCCAGTGGTCCAAAGCTATTCAACTGACCTATGAATTTCACATCTATTTTCCACAAGTGCTGCTTACTTCACACAGGGATTGCAAAGGAGGAAAACACAAGGTTCGCAGGCCGAGGCTCTTTCAAGAGTCCATAGACCCTCCCCAGCTTGCTCACATGAAGCCAACCATGATCTCCACCCTGGACACACCCCTCCTACGCCTCCTCCTCCAACAAGCCTCCACCTGCAAGGCAAACACACTCAGGGTTCACCCGACACACGTACGTTCCCATGCAAACCCAACAAAATTGATGACAGAAACTGTGGGAAAGAGGCAGGAAGGGAGAATGTGGTTAGCGAGGTGGGTTCGCAGGCGTGGGCTTCCTTGCTGCTATCATCCAACAATAACAGGAAAGAATAACATGGGCTGAACGTGAAGGCAAGCAGGGCAGGAGGAAGATCAAGGATTTAGGGGATGGCAGAAAGTCTCTTTCGTTTGTTTGCTGACTTAGTCTCAAGACATGCTTCAAAGTGCAGCTGGGTCCTACACGGAACAGGGATTCGGAACCAGGTAGCAACTCTCGCTTCCCCTCTGGGTTTGACTGCCCCAGGAAACAGTAGCTTTGAAGATGTCTTCTGGGGGGCCTCTGATTTGCCCCAGACTTTCTCATTGGCTCAGCGGTAGACTTCTTTATGTTTACGGGACTTTCTCCCTTGTGTGTCTGTGTTTCAACTTCCCTCTTAGATAAAGATACCAATCCTAAACTGATTAGGGACTATCCTGATGACCTCATTTTGACTTGATTACATCTGTATAGACCAGATATCCAAACAAACTCACTTTCTGAGGTGCTGAGGCACAGCAGACACCAATCCGGACTGAGGGGTGTGGGTATGGCACAGATCTACCCATGATGCCCTGGTTCCCCAGCCTCCCATCTCAAGGCCCTGCCCCGGTACTAACACATCACCATGTTCCCGCCACGCCTTTTTCGTGGCTGCGTATATCTGACAGACTCTGCCACCTACAGCTTAGGGAAGGTCTTGAGCTTGGAGGTATTGCGAGATTGAAGGCCTGGGCTTTCTCTCCCTCAAGATCTTGAAGCTATTGGCTGCTGAAAGCCAGGAGGAATTCTGAGCCCCTCAAGGTTCTGGAGTGCCCCAGTAGGAGCTCTTCTTTCTTCATGTCCCCTCAGCCCAATTCTGAAGAACCTGTGGCTATGACAACTGTCCCACAGGATGCCTGTGTAACCGACTTTCTGTCACTGTGGCAAAATAGCCCAAATCAGCAAATTACAAGGATGAAGGTTTATTTGGCTTGTGGTTTCCATGCTTTCAGTACTGTGACAAGGCAGAATATCACTGCGAACTGCTTAAGTGGCCCCAGGGTCCTATGTCTCCCTCAAGGGCATGTCTTTGATGAGCTACCTTTTTCTACTAGCCCCAACCCCCAGAAGTTTCCCTGTCTTCGAATAGCACCATAGGCTGGGGCCAAGCTTCTAACACATGGATCTTGGGGAATATTCCAGGTCTAAACCACAGCCCGACTGGAGGGCGACAGGTGTCCTTGACACGACTCTCCTTTGGACGTTTCCTGTCTATTTTAGATAAAAGGAGTATCACGAGACTGCAATGCCCTGTTAGCTGGAGTCCAGGTGACTTCCATCTTTCGAAGCAGTGAATTGAGGTGCCTGTCTTTGAGCTTTGCCAGGGGGTATACAGGTGATCGTGTTTGCTTTAATTACAATCCCCAAGCAAGTGAGCCACGGGGAGCTTCCCTCTCTCCTCCCCCTCCTGGTTCCAAACAAGGAAAACCAAGACCATTTGTGCAGAGAAGACTCCTTGCTCCACAGCAAACCACTTTGCTCCCCTAGCCCTCCACCCCTCCCCCAGCCATGAGCCAACGTTTTGAGCTGGTTCCTGTTTCATCTTCTTCCTGTTAATTAACACGAAGTACCTGTTGCCGAGAACGGCCTGGCTATTTAGTTCAGAGCGACAAGTCTGAACACAGGCCTACCAACTACAGGAGAAAGGAGTGGAGGACAGACTTGGCTTGTGGGCCCGGGGGCTCCAACCTTGAGGAGAAGTGGATGGCAGCTGATAACACACAGAGTTCAGGGTCTGAGTGACCATCCTTTGTTGGGTATACAAATTAGAGATTCTCCGTGGGTGGAAGGGCTTCGGGACGTATCACCTATCCTCAGTGTCTTGTTCCAGCTCCCCATACTCTTCCTGAATCACCCACAGAAGTTCTAGCCTTTGACTCATGTAGGTTTTACGGGACAGTCACCGTGACAACATTTTCTCCTAGTAAGCAGGGCTTTTCAGAGTGAGGGTATGCCCTTCACACCTTGTGGAGACCCAGGGACAGTGTGGAGCTAGAGAAGCGTGGGTGGAGGGAAGGGCCATGCAGCTGGGATGAGGGACAAAGGGACCCCCAGAGAGGGACTTCACTTGCTTGGGAATTCTGCCCTGAGGACAGCTTTGCTCTGTGGCTACTGATCAAAAAATGTCAACTTGAGGTCGCTTTAGTCTGCCGTCTGCCAAAGAGGACAAAGGCCATTCTGTGGTCAGCCAGCCCAAGGCGAGAGGCTGGGTGTGGAGAAGGGAAGTCTGAGATGCGTTGCCCTCATAAAAATGGCCTTCAGTGAGGGGAGCCGCTTTTCCCTGAGGAGAGAAACCCAGTGGAAAGGTCTTCATGTCTGTCTTCCCTGCTTTACTGCAAAGCAGTCATGGAAAGAAAAATGGATTTCTTGCGTACATTTGCCTTCTAAGAAAGACTGCCGAGGGGTGACACTTGGCCATCCAAAGAATCTTTGTTTCATGCTGAGGAAGTCCTCAGAGGGGAATTAGCTCGGGGCTTCCTGCTTCAGACGCTGATATAAAATTCTGGGGTGTAGGTCACTGATAGAACTCTACTTAGCATACCCAAGGCCCCGGATTAAAACACTAGCACTCCTTAAATGAAACAAACATGTGAATGAGTGCTTCAAATCAACTAATAGCCAATAGGTGCTCCAGAGATCTGCATATTCTGAGACTTGCTTGGGTTTGGCTCCCTGGTCACTCAGCCTGGTTCCCTGCCACCTCCAAAACACAAAGCCAGCTTCCTGTGTGCAAAGCATTTGCATCTGAGGTGAAGATTTATAGGAAACGGCCACCAGATGGTGTCTTCGTTCTCCACAAACTATCATCTGTTCATTTTGTTCTCTTGCCGAGAGCAGACAATAAGACACTTCTTTGGGAAGAACCGTCAGTTCCAGGGGAGATGGTGGAACCCGAGGAGCCATGAGTTAGTATTTTATTTAATCAGTCTGACAAGACTCTAGGCTCATAAACACAGGAAAGCTGCAGTCATTGGCCAGGAGCTAATGGAAAAGCCGATTTCTTCACACAGTGGGATGTATCCCTTAAAGCCCTATCGGCTCCCGACATGCAAACCTGACTCAGGGCTAATTGCTCCCCACTGGCATGTCCATGCTGGACTCGGAGCTGAGTCTGGGCAAACTCGCCGAAGAACCGAGAACCCCTCAAGCTTACGTAAACCTCAATGGCTTTCGAAACAGGATTTCAGTGTAGCCTGTGCTAGATTTGAACTCCTGGAAGTCCCCCTACCTCAGCCTCCCAAGTATTGGGATTGTACGCCGGTGCCACAATGCTCAGATCAATCATTTTCATGTCTAACAGTTGCTTTTCCATAGCGGACAGGACTGGTTTCTCGTTCCGTCTGAAACGGGAATTTAAGTTAGAAAAGTCTGTTTCAAAAGAACCTGGTGACTGGGATGGTGTACTTCTTACTGCTTTTCTCAAAGACAGAAGTCAGCCCAGATTACAGGCCCTATTTCTTACTCTGCCTGTGGGGGAGGGAGAGTTGGGGACCGCTGTTACTGAAGGGGGACGGTGTTGCTGAAGGAGAGAGCGATCTGAGGACCTAACCCAAACACTCTCGGATGAATAGGTCTCCAGGGCAGTAGGGGAAGGGGTAACAATGACCTTGAAGTTTGAGATTCTGTACTCTCATGGAACAGTTCCATTTGCCTCCTTGGACTTGACTTTCTCTCCGAGGAAGTAGACGATGTGTGAATGTTACACCAGCTTCATCACGGGCACTCGTGTGCTCCTGGGACAAATGTTAAGATGGGAGAATCTGTCTCCACCCTTGCTCCTTCACTTCCCGAGTCTCCTCCACACATTAAGGTCCTGGTTCCACTCTCCAAGGTTTGTTCCAGAACTCGGAGATGCGGCAGACATAGTTAGCGTGACCAGCGTGTCTCTTCCTGTAGTCAAAGGTAAGAGTCATTCACGGAGGACCGCTCGCTCTGTGGCTTCTCAGGGCCCCGGCATTTCCTGGCGTGCGTGTTGTGAGCCCATCTGTACTGGTTCTCCTTGGAAAGCCCATCTAGAGGCTCAAAGCCTGAGTCTGTAGGAAGGCAGCTGTCACAATCACGTGCCTATCTGGACAAGCCACACCTAGTTTATTTTCAGACGTGGGCATGGATCGGACTGTCTATCCCAGGCTTCCCTCGGAGTTTTAGAAAGGGGTTTTGAGAGGGTGAAAATTATCTCTTGCATTGATTAAGAAAATCCATGCTGGTGTGGTAATTCTCTTTCTTTTAATTCTTTTGAGTTTCCGTCCTATCTCTTTGCAAGGAAAGAGCTGATGTAGCCACTGAAGACCCAGGGTCTCCTGTCAATTGAGCAGCAGCTATGGCAACACCAGGCCCTTAGGAGTCAAACCTATCGGCTAAAGCTCTTGATTCTGCCACGTAGAAGCTGTGGATTTGCACCATTTACCACTGGGAACACGTTTCCATTTCATTCCCACGCCACTCAGGCAGAGTTGAGGGGAAATTGGGCTTCGCCCTGGAGCGCTTGCAAGCTGATGGTACAACTGGCAGTGCGCCATCTGCTGGTCGGCGGAGGTAAGCCGACTCTTCAGGAGACGGGCGCTCCTTGGGCAACAAGGACTTTTCAAGGATTCCATCTTTTCCTCTGATTCTCCCGGGAGGAAAATCAGTTAAAGGGGATGATAGATTTGACTGAGTTCTCACAGTAGTCGAGTCCGGAGGTTAAATGCGAGCATCTTGGCGCCTTCGAGTCTAAATCCCGCCTTGGCAGCCAAGAATGAGCATAACCTTGGGCAAATTTCGAAACTTCTCACTAATCAGTTTTCTTATCTATCAAATGAGGAGCGTGGTGCTCACTACCCCAGGGTTTTACAGAAGATTGAATCAGGCAGTGCGAGTGGAAGCACTCGGCCCCGCGTCTGACCCCCGGAGGAGGCGCAGGGCTAGAACATTCTTTATCCTGCAGCTGTGAATCTGCATTGACAGTTTTTCTTAGGGACGACAGGGTTCGGATTAGGTGTTTAGGTTTCAGAATAAGGGAGCGAAACGCTCCAAACAGCGTGGACGAAGATAACAGCAGGGAGATGGGTGTTTGGCGCTAACGAAAGGGCTTTCGGGAGCCATCATGGGTCAAATTCGTTGCCGTGGACTAAATGGGCTGAGTGAGAGAGGAAACGGAACCTGAGCATGGGGCTGTGTCCCAGAATAAAGAGCCTGGTGGGGGACAGAGAAAGTCTTGCCTGGCCCCGTCTACACGAGACCCACTGGAGACCCCACAGCCTAGGCTCTTCCATGACTACCTCTGATTTTGGAATAATGACATTTAGAAAGATCGATTTCTCAGATCTAGAAAGACGATAGCCTTTAAGGAAGCGTGAATATTTCCAGTCCTTTGTGGTCTGGCTGGGAGCTCGACCTGAAGTCTGGAAGCAAACACACTGCTTCACATCTCCTTCTTCAGTTCACTAGTGGACATTCTGAGTGACTGGCCCAGGCCAAGGAATAAGACCCTAAGGCAAGCATCCACAGATGCCAGCCTCACAGGGCACGGAACAGGGTGAGCATCCACAGATGCCAGCCTCACAGGACATAGGGCAGGGTGAGCTTCCATAGATGCCAGCCTCACAGGGCACGGAACAGGGCATGAATGGGTCTGGCAGGGAAGTGGAGACGATCGTGCAGCTCTGATAGCTCTGTCTGGGTGTGCAGAGGAAGTTAGCAGACGAGTATGATCTGTACTCAGGCTGAAGATGCTCTTTATGACCCCATGCGATGCTTGTATTTCACTGGTACTATTTTCTTCTTTATTTGCTTTGGTTTGGGGGGATGGGGTCTCGTGTAGCACAAGCTGGTCTCAAATTTTCTATATAGCTGAGGTTAGCTTTGAACCCCTGATCTCTTTGCCTCTACCTTCAGAATGATGCTGGGGGTTATAAGTATGCACTACCATACCCAATTTGGCACTATTTTTTAACTCACACACACACACACACACCACATGCACACACCTTTTTTTTTTTTAATTATTCCTTTTTCCTGTTCTGAAGGTGTGTATCTGAAGGTTGGTACAGTATCCAACATGCTTGGAGTTTTCGATACTTAAGTGGACATGAATAGGGATATCAGGGTGCCTTTGAGAACACCCTCCCCCCACCTCTCGCCCAGCGCTATGTCCCTCAGCAGACATCCTTCCGTGCTGGATCTGTGGAGCGCTGAGGAAGGGGAGGAGAAATGAAGGTACACAGGGGGTTTTCAGAGAGGGCAGGAAGACAACTCCACTACCCACAGTTCCCTAGCTCACGGACGAACTCACTGAGTCCATTAGTATTTTCTGAGTGTACTGCCTGTACCAGGCTCCATGCCAACAGCTGACAGACAACTCAGGCTTGCCCAAGAAGTCCCACAGGCTGTGCCATCCTGGCATTTTCTACACCAAGCAGTTCACACCCCATAGTGACACCAGCTTTCAGACTGAGGCCTGTCTGGGCCACAGAGAGCGTCCAAGGCAGGGTCCTGAAAAGTTAGGGATGCTTCTGCTGATTCAGTAACACGGTTGGAAGACAAGGAGGCAGTAGATGAAGGGGAGGGGGTGAGGCCTAGTCGGCTGAAGGGCATCTTGGGAGAAGCTTGAAATAGGAGGATTTAGGGTCTGATTCTGGGGGCCAAGGCAAGGCACATGTAATGTAGAAGGTTGGGAGAAGCAGGCAGTACCCTACTGGGAAGGACTTATGGGCGGATGGCAGCTCTTCATTCTTAAGGGTACCAGGTAGTGTCAAGTTTTTCCTTGAAGAAGTAACCTAAAAATCACCAAAGTGTCTTAGGTTCATTTTTATGTATATGAGAGTTTTTTTCCTGCAATGTATATGCACCATGTGCATGCCTGGTCCCTCCAATATTTTTTAGATTTATTTTTATGTATATGAGAGGTTTTTTTTTCCTGCATGTATATGTACCATGTGTGTGCCTGGTCTCTCCAAAATGCTTTAGATTTATTTTTATGTATATGAGAGGTTTTGCTTGCATGTATATGCATCATTTTCATGTCTGGTCCGTGTGGAGTTTTGAAGAGGACATCAGATTCCCTGGAACTGGAGATAGGTGATCCTGAGCTACCGTGTGGGTGCTGAGGGCTGAACCAGGGTCTTCTACAAAAGCAATGATGCGCTTAACCACTGAGCCTGCTCTTCACCTCCAGCAAACAGCAGTTTTAAGCATAGTCATGGTTTAGATTAGTCATGGTGGCAGGAAGATGACTGAGAAAAAAAGTAGAGGTTTCTTGCAACAAGCTGCAAAGTCAGCGACAAGGGCCTGACCTGATGTCAATAGCAGATGAGGTATAAGGGATGTCCCCTTCTCTAAAGCAGGGCCCAGGGAAGATGGCATCCGGGAATGTCACTTTCAGCATCTGCCCCACAATTCGCACTATGCTATTTCAGCGTAGGTGGGGCAAGACATCCCTCTCAGTGGGCGTTTGCTCCAGAGCATGGGGCTTCTCCTCTCTAGGCACGGATTCATAACTGGTATTAGGGAGCAATGGTGGGCTTGGGGGGTTTGTTCTCAACAGCACTGAAAGCTACGAAAGTGTGTTGGAACTATAGCAGCAGCACCCTGGGAAGACGGGCTCCCAGGATCTAAGGTGGAATCTGCGAGGTGTTTCAGTAGGGTATTTCCTATGCCTAGGTGCCTTTTCTATTGACTTCTTATACTGAGGGTTAAATTTATGGCCACATTCATGCTAGGATAGTGTTCTTAAAAAAAGAAAGAGAAGAAAAAGATTTATTTTATTTTATTTTATTTGAGGCAAGATCTTTCTGAGTTGCCCAGACGGGCCTTGAACTTACAATCCCCCTGCATCAGGCGCCACAGTTGCTACTACTTCAGGCTCACACCACTGCTCCAGGCTAGTGACACTCTTCAGTCTGAGCGCCCTGTGGGTCATTGCCTCACTAGGGCAAAGGGGGCTCTGGTTCCACGGTTTCTCCACCTCCTGCCTTTGATCAAGTGACTTTGTTGCTGCATTCTTCCTGGGAGCCGATGTGGAACAGGCAGAAGTAAAGCATGCCCCACAAACCCACTCAGCAAGCTCACCTGGTTTCCTCCCTACTGGCTGCCTGTCAAGCTGCTGAGCCCCGCTTGAGATGCCGTGGCGGCAAAGGCAGCGACAGGACCTCCTCCCTTAAGAGGAAGAACCTTCCCCACAAGGACCGTGGCTGCTTTCCTCCTGAGAATTGTCCCCAAATGATAAGTGTCAGGTACATGACATAAGCGGTACCTACAGGCTGGATGCTAGAGAGCTCCCCCACCGGCAAACAGAGAAACTAGGTAAAGACTGGCTGGCCCCAGGCTCTCAACCTGCAAAGCCTGCTTTGCCGTTACCAATGGTAAGATTAAAGCACATAACTGAGAATTCTGGCAGTGCCTAGTTTTTAAAAAACAAGACAATAAAAGCTTAAACGCAATATAAATTTCCTTGCAGGAAGTAGAAAACGCGTAAAAGCATTGAAGGAGAAACTGAACATCCAAACAGCCTGTCTTAGACTTGTAACTGTGCAAGCGGAGTTCTGTTGTAAGGAGATTTAACAGCGGTCACCGAATGATCATAATGAAAGCAATTCAAGGTTAGTGCTTTTGAAGTGAGCGTTTCCGGGTTTTTAAAGAATACCTTTGGAGTTTGTAGAACTTAGGAAAGCAACCACGGTAAAGACGCAGGGGGTGGGGGGTTCTCTGCGTGATACCCTCTGCAGCCCAAGGAGGATTTGCAAGTCAAACCTCATTTGCATCTAATTCTCAGAACGAAGTCACAAAAGATTACTTCGAGGTGAAAAAACTCTAAAGACGCTTGGAAATTTCTTCGATTACACCAGGACAAAGAAAATAAAGCAAGAGCAAGACTTAAAACTTCCACTGTCCTGTGAATGCAAGGGGCTGACGTCTACAGCAGTTCCAGGGGACTGTCAGGCACTGACCTAGTGAGCCCCTTGGGGGCTGGGCTAGTTTGGTTCCAGATGCTAATGGCATGTTAGATGAGCTCATTTCAGACCTGGTCCCTAGGTCCTAGCTAACTCCCCATTTGGCTGGGAATATAAGACACTGTGACACCAAGCGTTGGGGATGCTGAGGCAGAAGGATCACGTTGGAAGCCAGCCTGGACTACCTTGCACAGTCTTGTCTCCAGAAGGAAAAGAAAAAAAGAACAGTGATACAAGTAAACATACAACTGTGTATGGATAATGTGGCTTTCACGTCATTGCTCCAAGATGGTTGCACAGGCTCCATCCATTACGTCTAGATTTCAGCAAGCAGGAGAGCATGCCCCACACTTTAAAGTTGCATTTCCAATGCATCCTTTAGTCAGAAACTCGGTTGCCTGATCTCTTCTAGTTACAAGAAATGTTAGAAAATGTGGCCTTTCTTCTGGTCAGCGTGGCTGGAAACACCTCCACAAATACATGAATCTTCACAAATACATAAATAAGCCCCAACCATAGCCATAAGTGGAGTGAATGATGGTATTGGTCTCCCTTGGGAATATGCAAGGTGCTTCAATGTTTGCACTAGAAACAGCTAGCTTCAGGTTTCAGGATCTGTGATTCTAAGTACAGAAAATGATTCAGGTAGGGATTTGCTGGGGGAGAATGCTCTTGTACCCTGTAAAGGTTTATCATTTGTATTGGTTTAATAAAACACTGATTGGCCAGAGGGCAGGCAGGAAGTATAACCAGGGCAACCAGACTAGGAGAATTCTGGGAAGAGGAAAAGCAAAGAAACAGTTACCAGCCAGAACAGAGGAAACAAGATGAGAATGCCTTACTGAGAAAAGGTACCAAGTTACGTGGCTAAACATAGACAAGAATTATAGGTGAATTTAAGTCTTAAGAGCTAGTTAGTAATAAGCCTGAGCTAATAGGCCAAACACTTTATAATGTGTTCATTTGGGGCTGAATGGCTGTGGGACCTAGTGGGATAGAAACTTCCATCTATGGGGATTCTTTTCACCGACACAGTTCCAGCTGAGGGGCATAAATATGGCTGGAGAGAGCAATACAGCCCCGGCTGCTCCGAGTAGAGACAGTGGAGCATCTCACTGCTCTGTCTCGAGGTCCCTGTGGCCCCTGGCCTTTTCCGCCTGTTGACCTAGAGGCGTGGAACCCTATTCCTAGCCATCTTCTCCTCCACACACTCACACCCACCATACCTTCCTGTTCCCATCTTCCCAAATCACGCCGAGTTGCGTGGTCTGAGTTCTGTTGTTTTTGTGTAGTAAGGCCTTTGATTTGTTGTTGTTGATTGAGACCGTATATCATTGTGTGGCTCACATTAATCTGGAATTCACCATATAACCAAAGCTGGTCTTGAACTTACAATCTTCCTGCCTTGGCCAGAATGCTGGAGTTATAGGAATATATACCACGCTTGGCTCTCAGCTAGACAGTCTGAAGCTCAGTTTTTAAAAGTTATTATTATTGTGTATTTGCATGGTATGGGAGGCAAACATGAATGTGAACATCAGGGGACAACTTTGTACACTCAGCTCTCTTCAACTTTATGTGGCTTCCAGGGGTCAATTTCAGGTCCCTAAGATGGCTCTACAAACACCTTTACCTGCTAAATCATCTCATTGGTCCCTACTTAAATTAAACAAAAACAAGAAAACCTTAGAAAACCATTTTTGTCTCTGAGACAGAGCTTCCCTATGTGAGTTTCACTATGGCCTTGAATTCCTGTGCTCAAGTGATTTTCCTCCCTCAGGCTCTCCAGCACCAAGGCAGGAGCTCAAACAGGGCGGGAACCTGGAGGCGGGAGCTGATGCTGAGGCCATGAAGGAACACTGTTTACTGGCTTTCTCTCCGTGGCTTGCTCAGCCTGTTTTCCTATAGAACCCAGGATCACCGTCTCAGGGATGACCCCACCCACAATGAACTGGGACTTCCCACATCAATCACTAATTGAGAATATGCCCCCACAGGCTTGCCTACAGCCTGATCTTGTGGAAGTATTTTCTCAGTTGAGGCTCCCTCCGCTCAGATGACTCCAGCTGTGTCAAGTTGACATAAAACTTGCCGGGACACCTGGGTCATCGTCTAGTCTTGCCACTGCTGCAAGCCTGTACTTGAAACCCATGTGGTTTTTTTTAATTGAAAAATTATTAAAGATTTTTATGAAAATTCACAGCAAAAAGAAAAAGAGAAAGAAAAGAAAACAGCAGAAAGTCAGACACACAGAAATACTGAGAAGAAATGAGGCTCCAGACACCGCAGGAGGCAGAGCAGCCGTGCTCACTTGGGCGCTAGCCAGCAGCCCTACAGCGGAACCCCTCCTGCATGGCTCCCTGGCCCTGCAGAATGATTAGCAGGACCTGTCCTTACCAAGGTAGTGGCTCTAGGGCCATCTGAATGCCAGCCTGCACTAATCACAAGGACCAATCTTCTCAGTGGATTTCAGATGAATTATTTACCTTCATCAAGTGTCTTCTTTGAACCTCCATGGGCAGACACTCTTACAAGAGCTGGAATTTAAAGACGGAAGGAGGGACCCAGAGCAGAAGGACGTAATGACAGACAGCATGGGATCACCTGCCCAGATGGACAGTCCCTCCTACCCAAATACCCAGAGCAGGACGGGGTTGGAGCAGCATTCTTTGGGTCCACAAGGCATCTTTGGGCCGGTCAGGTCCATCTCCCGGAAGATCTTTGTCAACTTGGTAAGCAGAGCCCAGGTCACTTCAGGGCCCCTGCGCTTGTGACCAGGGGGCCCTGCACATGACTTTTCTACTCTCTCTGTGTGGTGGCCCGATGTTGCGGATGCTAGGGCTGCTCTACTTATGTCCCCCCCCGCCCCCCCTCCCAATGCTGTCTGTCACTCAGCGAGGAGCAGGCTGGAGAAGGTCGGAATTTTCGAATTCTCAAGAAAAGCCAGGGACCTGAATAGCAACTGGATCTCAACTGGTTCAAATGTGGAAAGCATAGCATGGACCCTCGGACCCTCGGAGGCGAAAGGTGAAGGGTCAGGCCCCGCCCATCCTCAGGCTTGAGAGAAAAATGCTGAAACTGAAGTGGGTGGGGCTGCAGATTGAGTGATCCCTCCTCTGTGTCCCTGCCTACCTTCCCTAGGTCCCCTGCGAGCAGGCAGGCTAGGAGGGGTGGGACAGGGAAGAGTGGAGTGAGCCCAGGGGGGACACAGTACTCACTCAGCTTCTCCAACAGTCAGGACTTCTGGTCTGGAAGTTCGTCACCTGGACTGACGCTGGCAGTGGGTACACGATGCCAGGCTTCCCGCCTGGCATCCTAGCTCTTGTAATCATAGCAGCCACTCCATGAGCTCAGTCTTGCTGTATGATCCTCATTTTACAGAGGAGTGAACTGAGCACAGAGAGATTGAATCACTTGCCCAAGGTCACACAGCCAAGGGCAGAGCAGGGCTCCAGATGCTATCTGTGCTCTTTAGCCCTAACCCTGAGAAAAAAAACAGGACTCCTGGAGAAAGAGGAACCAGAAGATTCGAGAGAGATGGAACATGTCCTGATGTTTTTAAATAAAGAGTTTGTACTAAGATGTTAGTACAAGAGGGTCGGTGGGGGGTGCACACTTTTAATCCTAGCACTTGGGAGGCAGAGGCAGGGAGATCTCTGAGTTCAAGGCCAGCCTGGTCTACAGAACGAGTTCCAGGATAGTGAACGAGTTCCAGGATAGCCAGGGCTGCACAGAGAAACCCTGTCTCGAAAAAACAAATATGTGTGTGTGTGTGTGTGTGTGTGTGTGTGTGTGTGTGTGTACATAATAGAACCATGATACAGTGATACTCCATGTTTTCACCTGGCTTATCAAGCAGGGACCCCCTGCCCCCACCATGCCCTGCTTTGCTCTTCATTCCCTCCTCACCCATGTGGATATAGTTTTTGTTGTTGCTGCTGTCATACCTACCCACGGCTCCCATAAGCACCATGTCGTATGAACGGGTGAGTTCTAAACTTTATGTAAATGACACTAGGCTCAGTGTGATCCTCAGGAGCATCTGTCGCTCTCCTTCGAACCTTGTGTCTCTGAGCCTGAGAGACCGATCTACGCTGACACACACGGCTCGTGTTCATCGTTTTTATTTTGCTTTTGTTGTTGTGGAAGTCTGGGTTTGGGTTTTTGGAGATGAGATTGTTGGAACAGAATGCACTCGGATTCCAGAGCACACGCCATCCGTTCCAGCCTCTGTTTCCCGCGAGCTGGCCGCTTCACTGCTGTCCTCAAGGTTGACCCTCCATCCGTCTTTTTATTTGTTTAGCACAAGGGATGGAGCTCAGGGCGTTGTGCAAGCTTGCTTGGCAAGAGCTCTACCACTAAGCTTCATGTCCAGCCCTGCCCATCTTCCTGAAGCATGATATCTAATCAAGAAGGCCCACAGACTGCAAGTTCAGCTCAAGGACTTCATGGAGAGCTTGCCTGAGGTCAGTTCCCCTGACATTGCACAAACTGGGAGTCATGGTGCATGCCTGTAATCCCAGAACTCAGGAGGCAGAGGCAGGAGGCTAGGAAGTTCAGTGTTACCCTGAGGTACTAGAAGGTAGGTTTCCTGATAGGCAGACAGATAGGGAAAGGAGCCTTGACTAGGAAGTAAAGGTAATAAACTCACAAGATGGCCGACTTCTTCCTCACCCTCCAAACCTGAGACAAAAACCTGACAGCTTAAGACAAAGGACTGGTGAGCTCTCCTCCCCAGCCTCCTGCTGTGCACAAGATTGTGTTTACAAAAGTTGTGCACACACCAGCCTCCCCTTCTTTGTTCAAACTGACAAACCCTAACCTAGGGGAGGAAGACCATCAAAGACCTTTAAAACCCAGCAGAGCAGCAGTTCTGACTTCCTGAGTCCCCACCCTGCTCCACAGAGGGTCTTTCTTCAAGCATGCCTTGCTGTGTGTGTTTCTCCACTTCTAATTCAAGTTTTCTCCAAAACTAGTGGTTCACCAGAGCCTAGCTCTGCCTGCCCCTTTTCTCAATCTAGTATTCACGTCTGTTGTTTTCCTATTGGGTTGTCTCCGTGTTTACTGGTTTTAAGTCCATCTCTATATATTCTAGGTGCATTTCCTATATCAGTTTTTTTGCTTCAATTCCCAAAAGAGGAAGGAAGGTTCGTGTTCTGAACTGGAGGCTCCTGAGTGTGGTGTAAACTTCTAGCGAGATTGTAGACCAGGCCAGTAAGTGGCTGATTTGTGGTAATTGCATATGAATCGTGATCCTTGGGAGGAGAGGAGATTACCAAGAACAAGCCGTTCCAGACTTTCTAGCTTGTCTTGGAGAGGTTTCAGTTGCCAGCCACCACCATTTGGGTGACAGGCATGACTTATGAGCCGGACGGTGCTGCACATGCGCCGTCATTGTCGTCATTATTGCATGCAGCCTGGGAGACTGACATGCTCACCACCCTCCCTGTGCAGAGCAAAGGAGTGTCACTGGCTGGCTCAGCAGTGACTCTGGAGGGTCCCTGGGCGGCAGAGCAGGGAGAGCTGAGGGTTTTGTGGCGGGATTTCTGTGAGTCCATAACCTTGGCCTTGCCATAGGGGAAATGTTGAATTACAGACATTAGATAAATCCATTACTGCTACTGTGTGCTACGAACCCCACAGGAATTTTCTGGAGACTTACACTGACTGGACACTGACCCATTCAACAGGCTCATTGGTTTCTCTATAAGGCACAGAGGTAGTCTGGGCAGGAACTGGGGAGCTGAGGGAAGAAGAGCCCCTGGAAAAGGAACTGGGCCGGCCGCTGCACATGGAACACGCCCCATGTCTACCAGGGCGGGCTTGTCCAGCAGCTCCCTTATGTGGTACAGAGTAGAGAGTCCGCATGCTTAGGCTGGGCTGATGACCACGTCTATAATTTTATCACAATCCCTTCCACTCCATGTCAGAAAGACAGTCAAGGATGGTGTCGCAGAAACAGAGTCACACAGGAGGCGGGGTGTCAAGTGGCTGGCGAGGCTAAGGGAAGGATTTTACCCCTCACTCTGAGCTGAAGAAAGCCATGGGATCTTCCTAAGTATTCCTCACACAGGGAGGGGGGAAAAGAAGCTGTGAAGGGTATGCTGGAGCTGATTTTCCTTCTTGCTCCTTCAAGTCACAGAAGTGGGATTCATTGTCATTTCGGGGAAATACAGTGAAGAAGGAAGCAAATGAAGATGTTTCCACGTGTGTACACTCAATGCAATTGGTGCTTTGCAATCGGCTGTGCACCAAATGATCCTGTGATCCCTAAACTCACACGGAAACCCGACAGCAGGGTGGCACTATCGAAGTACCCTTTGGGAGCTGCGTGGTCAAGAGGACAGCACCCTCACAAGGGACAGGTGCCCTCATAAAAGATGTTGTTTCTCTCCTGCCACAGCAGGACCCAGGAGGGGGTGACTACGCAAACCAGGAAGTAGCTCTCACTGGGTACCGGATATGCGGACCTTGGATTTCTTCAGTTCCAAAACTGAGAAATAAATTTCAGTTGTTCCAAAGCCTCTCAGTCCGTGGCGTCTTTTTATAGTAGTTTGAGGGAGACAAACCCTGTCTCTTGTGGAGATTCCCCCACATTCTTCAGCCTTATAAGGCGTCACGACTGGGCAGCCTTCCACCGTGTGGCTGTTTTATAATTTATATAGCAGACTCGTGTTGTTCAACACACGTGAATATAAATCCTGAGATTCAATCTGGACGTTACTCTAGACAAACAAGCGGCAGCAGTTCAGCTCAGCCCCGAGGTGCTCTGTCAGGAGCCGTGAAGCCAGCTGCGTGCTGGAGCAGTCCCCAGGCACGGGAGCAGGTGTGCCAGGTGACAGGTCTCCAGCGGCTTGCTCAGCTATGGGGGAGTGGCCCCCTCAGGCCATTGACACTGCCGCTGTACACAGTGGTTAAGCAGCTCAACCACTCAGTTCCACCCGAATTTCTAGGCAGTTGTCCTCATGCTTAGACCGTACCCTGGGGAACCATTGCCCCGGTCCTCAGAAGAATGCCATGTCTTTGGTGTCTTCTCTGCATGTCCCCTTCATGTCTGTGTTAACAGAAACTGACTCACCCCAGAACAGTGCTTGCTTGGGCGCACCCTCTCCGACTGCCGTTTCCAAATTCTACTTTTCCTTGCTTTATTATTTAGTTTTCTTATTTTGGGTGACCGGGGTGGAACTCAGGCCCTTCTCGTGCTAAACACGTGCTTTACCACTTGGTTAGCTCAGCCTTTTTCCTTCTTAACACTCACGACTTATTGAAGCCGTGTGGTCTAGCTCTGACCTACCGGTCCTAGCCTTCCTGTTACTAACAGCTTGTTGGTGCCTCTGTTACGAACAAACAAGCCTAGATCTGACTGGTCTGGCGGATACATTTCTCTTCAGTGTTTCACGTCCATGTGAAGAGGTCAGTCTACACCAGAGCTCCTCTGCTCCCTTGTTGGTTTCTTAGGGGCTGCTAGAAGGAATTCCTTCAAATTGGGTGCCTTAAAAACCTCTTAGCGGAAGGCCAAAATCAAGACATGTGCAGTCTTGCTGGAGACTTGAGGAGAAGACTGCTTTATCTCATTGCACAGCCTGGGCTGAGGCTGAGGAATGGCGGCTATCTCTTCAGGGGCCTTCTCTTATGGGCCTTACCTTTTTAAGCCTAAGGACTTCAGTATACAACATGATGCTGTAATATTAGCACATCGGAAGCTGAAGTAGAAGGCCAACCAAGGATCTGCACTGCTACTGTGTCTCCAAAAGCTGGGCATGTGTTGAGCAGGGTAGGGGTGGATTTAGAGCTGTTTTAATCTAGAAGCTGTTGGTTAGCTTTCTGTCACTCTGATACCTGAGACAATCACCCGACAGGGGGCGGGGCTTCAGTCTGCCTCTCTTGGCCTACTGCTTTGGGCCTGTGCTGAGGCAGCACATGCTGGATGGAGTGTGTGGAGGAGGCCTGTTCTTGTCGTGGCCGCTGGGATGTAAAAAAGAGAGGGAGAAAGGCACTGGGGTACCAACATCCCCTTCAAGGTGCAACTCAAACAACCTAACGCCCTACCATTGCTTCCTAAGTTCTGACCACCTTCTGATACTGTCACAGGCTGAAGAACACACCTGTTAGCACACAGGCCTCTGAGGAACACTCGAGATCCAAACCGGAGCAAAGGCCCACCTAGACAGAAGCAGGTCAGAGTGCAGGTCTTACATCTGGGTATTTGAAATGACTTTCATGCAGGGGAGGAGAGCTGTATCTTGCTTCGTTCTGCGCATGTGTAAGAGAGCGAGGTGGTTCACTTTGCTGGCTCCAGAGGTTTCAGTCCGGGTTCACTTGGCCCTGTTGCCGTTGGTCCTGTGTTGGGCAGCGCATCCTGATGGAAGATTGTGACTGGGGCAGCCACTCACCTCTGGCCACTGGGAACCAGTGAAAAAGAGGAAGGGACCGTGTCCCCATATCCCCTCAACCTCACGCTCTAGTGACTACACTCTCTCCCACTAGGCTCTACCTCCTCCCAGACTGACAGAGGCTGAGGACCAAGCCACCATCACATGCATTTGGGGAACGTTCTAGATTCACACTAGCAAACCCTGGAATGGTGCCTGCGCCCTGTTTCCAGGAGCTAGAAGGGGGAATGTGGGCCATCTCATCGCCCGCACCCAAGACTCTGGGAACTCAGACTGAAAGGGTTCCTAGGATCCATTGCCTTTGAGAGAGAGAGAAATGGATTATGCCAGTTTCAGCTTCATTACGGGGTCATTTTCCTACAGCTGTGCACAGTGACTTAGTCAGGTCCCTCACCCCTGAGACAAATCACTTTAGGGTTTAGTTTAGGGAAGGAAGAGGTTATTCTGGCTTAGGATTTGGAGGAACACAGTGCATCATGACACGGAGGCTGTGGCTACCAGAACAAGAAGCCAGATGGTCACGCAATGCATCCACAGTCAGGAAGCAGAGGGGCTAGGCTACGGCCTCAGGACCCCACCCTCTGTGGTCCCACCCTCCTGAAGGCATCTCAGCCTCCCCACACACTGCCACCAGCACAGGACCAAGGGTTCGAATACATGAGCCTATGGAGGGCATTTCATAGACAAATCACCACAGACAGGGCATGTGAACAGACGTGGAACACAGCTTATACCCGGACAAGCAACGTGTAGACTAAGGTTGATTGGTTCAGAGCCTGGCTGTGAGACTGTACAGCCAATATTTTGTCTGTCCTGCTCACAAGCTCTTCATTCTGTGTGTCAACGACATCTTAACATCTGCGTTAGGGCTTTCTCTTAACGTACTGGTAACGAACTCAACATTTTGACCCTTTTTAATCAGAGGCTGAGAGTACACAGCAAACGCCAGTAAGTGATATGACATCACTGACGCCATTGTGAAAAACAACCAGGAAGTCCCCTGGCTGGATTCTGCCCTGTTTTCTCCCTCTGCCCACCCTGGCTGGGGGAAGGGCCTGGCTCCTTTTCTTCACCAAGCATTGCATTACCTCGGCCACCCCTGGCCTCCACAGTGGAAACTCCTGTGGCCATTTCTACCTGCATAGGTAGTCTGCTTTCAATTTGGCAATCAGTCCGGCATTTCTTTCCACAGGCAGGTGGTGAACCTTGCCCTAGTTTCTGCGGGCTCGTGTTCACCAGCTGGACCTCCTTTTCCCTGCCCTTCACGGAAGTCAAAACCACGGCAGGTGTTTAACAAAGGTGGGGAGATGATGCAGCCACTGTTCTGGTGTCCCCTGCAGCTGCTTTTATGGGCCGCTTCACGGGAACATGTTAAGACAGCTTTCTACCCCAGCTCCTCTTCCTCTCGAACCTCCACCCACTGAATCAGCATCTCTGGCAGCAGATCCAAGGAAAGAACATTTTCATGAAGTTCCCAGCTGACACTGAGCTGAGGGGCAAGCCCACAGTAGCCAGGGAAGAGGGGCAGAAAGGAGATTGGTCCACACTCAGCAGTGGCTAGTGGTGGAGGTGGAGGCAGAGGGCAGGAACATGAACCGAGGGGGGTGGAGGTCACACCCATTCTACAAGTGAATGAGGACCTGTTGTATGCAAAATCCTTGCCAGGAAACAGTTATGAAACTCTCAACCAACGCTCTTAGCTAAACCAATGTTAAACGGAGGGAGGGAAAAGGAAGGAGTTAGGGATGGGGGAGGGAGGGAGAGGGGGGAAAAGGCAAGGAAGGGGAAAGGAGGGCGGTATGGAAGGGTGTGCTGGACCCAAAATTTTTCTGTCTTCTGAAACAAGGGAGCTAAACAGATGATAAGTTGAAGGATTTTTTTTTTCAGTTCCATCTATTTTGTAATTATGGGATGGTTTGATTCCCCTTTTACTATTTCTTAAACATTCCTCAGAACCTGAAGGGATTTCTGTTATCATTTATTATACTATAAAACTCGGGGACAAATATAAGAACCTGAGACAGTCACCACCACCCAACCTTTGCCTCCTGGCTCCAAAAGGGGGCACGACCTTCCAGCCCCGCCCCTTCTCTACCCTCCCCTCCCCTTCCCCACCAGCCCACTTTCTCTGGTCCTGAGTCCACTAAGGACTCTCTCATCCATTCTGGCCAGTTGAATGTGAAATGCTTCTCTTGAACGAGATGCTCTATTCAATTGGTCAAAGGACCACGACATAAACAAAATTCACACAACAACCCCCCCCCACACACACATACTCCATCACATGCTTTGTAGTCTCCTTTTCATAGTATTTCCAAATGTATCTATGTGAACATATGCACATCCACAATTTGTTTTATCTGCTGTATGACATTCCAACATGTAAAATTACCATAATTGCCTCACCTTCCTATAACTGATTGACACTTTCCATTTCAGCTATTGTTATTTAGAATATAATGAAGAGACTTTTATTTTTATTTAACTTTTTAAAAAAATTATGTGGATATGTGTGTGCCTATGTATGGGTATGTGTGTGTGAGTGTAGTTCCCACAAAGACCAGAAGAGGGCATCAGAGCTCCCAGAGCTGCAGTTGTAAATGATTGTGAGCCACTTGATGTGGACACTGGGAAATGAACTCAGATCCACTGTAGCAACAACTCTTGCCACTCTGACTGCATCTGCTCACTCAACAACCTTAACTGTGTTTGCTCCGGCTTTCCTGACCAAAATTTAAATCTCTCAGCTCTGTTTTACTTGTTCACTTCCAATCCTCACTGTAAACGTGCTTAAAAGTAACCAGCAGTAACCACGCTACAACCTAAAGGCTAAGTTGCCTTCAAAGTTTCCCCACCACAGTGGTTGCTTTTTGTACTGTAAGCCTCCATCATAGTTTCTGGACTTGTGCAGAAGATATGCAAACCCTTTGCCAGAACATAATGTGGCCTCTACTGCCAGTTTTAATAGACTCTTGGTGTCCATCTGAGATCTCACTAGCACAGTCCTTACTGTCTGCGTGTCTCCTGGCATTATGGGATCCTGAATGCTCAACAGAATGACCCATTGAGACGTTAATGATACTCTAGGGCTTCTCTAACATGCCTCTGTAAACTCTTCCACATTCTCCCGCCAACCAGTTCCGAAGCCCAAGAACCAGACTGTCAGGTGTTGTCACAACTCCGCTTCTCTTATGGTGTGCTAGTTACCTTAATGTTGTAACGAGCACAATCCCGACAGATACAGTGTCGGGGAGAAAGGTCTATCTGCGTTGTCTTAGTTAGGGTTCTGCTGCTGTAAGAAACACCATGACCATGATAATAACTCTTACAGAGGAAAGCATTTAGCTGGGGCGGCTTACAATTCAAAGGTTCAGCCCATTGTCATCATGGCAGGAAGCATGGCAGCATGCAGGCAGACACGGTGCTGGAGAGGAGCTGAGAGTTCTACATCTGAATTCACAGACAGAAGGAAGAGAGTGACATTGGGCCTGGCTTGAGCATCTGAAACCTCAAAGCCCACCCCCAGTGACGCGCTTTCTTCAGCAAGGTCACACCTACTCCAAGGCCGCTCCTCCTAATTGTGCCACCCCCCACGAGTATTTGAAGGCCATTTTCACTCAAACCACTCCATGGACTTCTGATTTCAGAAGGCATGACAGAGAGGCTCAGCCCACAGCAGTGGACGTGTCCACCAGGGGCTCTGCACTGCATAGCAGTGAAGGAGACAGAGCATAGCACCTGAGCTGGCTAGTTTACATAAACTAACACAAGAGTCATTTTGGAAGCAAGAACCTCAATTGGGTAAATGTCCCCTCCAGATTGGCCTGTGGGCAAGCCTGTGGTACATCTTCTTGATTGTTGATTGGCGTGGGAAAGCCAAGCTCACTGAGGATGGTACCACCCCTGGGCTGGTGGGGCTGGGTGCTACAAGAGAGAAGGCGGAGCAAGCCAGGAGGACCAAGACAGTAAGCAACGTTCTCCCGTGGCCTCCGCATCAGTTCCTGCTTCCAGGTTCCTGCTCTGACTTCCCTGAATGAGAGACTACAAACTGCAAGGGGAAATAACTCCTTTCCTCCCGAAGTCACTTTGGTCATGGTGTTTTATGACCGCCATAGAAGGCTAAGACAGGCAGAACTAGGGGCAAGTCCTGCCCTTAGTGACCACTTCTGCCGGGTAGGCCCAGTTCCGCAGCTGCCCAAAGTAGCATCGCTAGTTGGGGAACGAACATTCAAATCATGAATGGTTGGGGGAACACTTCAGAGTCGTTCCATAACATAGGGTATTCCATTAAAGCTGTGTGCCACCTAGTTTCTTTTCTTTGGCATGCCTGCTGAACTTACCACTTAACCTGTGTTCTCCAAAGCCACACACAGGAATGAATACAGACCCCTGCAGGTAGGGAATTCTTATGAAGACCCTTGTGGGATGTGTCCTCATGCCACCAAATGGAAATAAAAAGCAAAACCAAATAAACAAAAACAATGCCAAGAGTCTCTGACTTCCAATACCCTTTGGTAACATCAGAAAAGAGAGGCCCCAGAAATGTGATGATAGATAAACTCATAAACATAGAAAATAATTGGTGAGTTTTTACCTTGGCAATATATTGGGTTTTTTCTTTTTCAATCGCTCTGGAGACATTTCTAGTCTGTGATCTAAATTCTACAGTAGGTTAATTTTACAATTACAGGGGAAAACATTTTTCATTTCCCCGGATTTCTGAGTTTACCTATGAATTATTGATCAGTGAAAGTGGGAAGGGAGAGGGGTTTTCACTGTGTTTAGTTTTCCTAATTTGATGCCCGATATGGGCCACTCTTACAGGTCCTATTCTCCTAGAAAAGAAATAGCCTAGGGCATCGCAATGCCAAAAGCTTCGACTCTTCCGGTTTAAAGGTGAGGTCACGGGAAGGCTTGGTGGTTTTGACCCAGAAGTCTCCTTTGTAACAAAACAGCAACTGGAAGCTGGCATCTCTCCATGGAGATATGAGTGAAACCTGGAGCCCGTGGGCTGTGAATTCCTTGAATGCTTGGAACACACCCCAGCACATAGTCAGCACCCAATAAATGCTTCTAGAATGAAGGAATGAGAATCGACAAGCCCAGGGCACCAGCCAGGAGCCTTCCACCCAAGATCCTGCTTGTGAACCCCCATTCTTGAGGAAGTGACTCAGAGCTGCTATCTGATGGTGGGTGAGAAAAAATGTGTTTCTATCAGCAGGGCGAACAGCCGGGTGGAACACTCAGCTCAGCACTGGGAAACGGTGAGTGTTTCAGCGAGGACAGAGTTGACTATACAGACACGCCAGTCATCTGCCATCTTGGATACGGGGCTATCTTGGCATCTTGGTGCCAAGGCTTTCCATTTTTTCTTTGGCTTGAATTTTTCTTTCAATGGTGTGGAGACTTAGAGGACATTCCAAACCATGAACTCCATCACTGAACACAGTCAATTTTGAGGTGCCTACTGTGTGCAGTGGGTGCAGCGAAAATGAGGTGCTGGGTGGCAAGGATGGAAGACAGATGTAGAGGGGGAACACTCAGTGGCAACTGAGAACCCTGGTTCTGGGGCAGGCAGTGTGTGCCGGCAGCTACAAGGAACTCAGAGCAGGAGGTCAGAGCGAACTTTCTAGAAGAGGAGATAAGTGAATCGGAAATTAAGGGGTTCAGATTTACTAAGTTTTAAAATTGAACCCTCCCCCCTCCACCCCTTCACATGGCTTCCCAATCTTTGATGGGCGTTGGAGTCACAGGGTGTGGCGGTAAGTTTTATGTGTCACCCTGGCTAAGATGTGGTACACACGGTGCCTGGTTGCTTGGTCAAATGCCAGACTAGCTATTGCCCCGAAGGCAGTCTTTAGATACGATTCACTTTCGTCCTTTCTCTCCGTGCTGGGGACGGAGTCCAGGGCTTCCTGCACACCAAGCATGGGCTCCTCCATCACGGGGCTGCAGTCCCACCCCTAATTAACATTAAACCGGGAGGCTCAGTAGAGAAGATCACTCCACAAGCCTTGGGCCTGATCAGAAGGCTGAACAGACAGAGGTACACCCGTGGCTGGGGGTGGGGATTCCCTCGGGTGACAGTGGGGTGTCTTGTCTGAGTGTCCTGCCATCATGACATTTCAGGCTTGCTAGCCCTACCCTATAGTGTCATGAGCCACCCCATCCCCCACTCACACACACTCCACGCACCCTGTTGGCTATTATTCTGCAGGGTCCTAATACAGGCAGCTTTTTATTTAACCAGTAGGGTTAGTGGGCCTGGGTCCTAGCTGTGTGCCTTCAAAAAGGGACATGCACCAGGGCGTGGTGGCACATGTCTTTAATCCCAGCATTCTGGAGCCAGAGGCCTGGTTTACATAGCAAGTTCCAGGCCAGCCAGAGCTACACAAGGAGACCGCGCCTCCAAATAAAATAAGAATTCTAAAGGATCCAGAACACAGAAATACTGTGGGGGAAATCAACCCTGTCTCTCTTCCTTGTTGCTGTGCTGAGGTAGGACTCGTGTATGCCGGATTAGCACGTTGTTGCTGAGTTCCACACTGTGCTGAGGTAGGAGTTGTGCATGCCGGATTAGCATGCTGTTGCTGAGTTCCACACTGTGCTGAGGTAGGAACTGTGCATGCCGGATTAGCACGCTGTTGCTGAGTTCCTTACTGTGCTGAGGTAGGAGTTGTGCATGCCGGATTAGCATGCTGTTGCTGAGTTTCCACGCTGCCCCGCCAGGTCTCACCCCAAGTTTTCTTCTTCTGTAGCTTTATTCTATTGGTTCATAAACTCTGGGGCATCATCAGGGCCCAGCATGGCCCAGCAGGTTTTGGAATGTTTGCTCCTCAGGTAACCTCCTTATTCCCCAATGCCCAATATCCTCACCCCAACTCCCCTGAACCTCCAATTCAAACTATCCCATGGTAATTCCTGTCAGTTCCACCTCTTGGGTGGCCAGAGTCAGTAGCTCCTGCTTGAACACGCTAGTGTTCCTGCAACGCCCTCGGTGGCTCCATGGTCACTTGCTAGACAGACCCAGAACACATGTTATATTTTTCACAAAATGATTTCTCTTATGTGCACCGGTGTTTGGCTTGCCTGTATGTCCATGTGAGGATGTTGGGTCCCCTGGAACTGGAATTACAGACAGGTGTGAGCTATCGTGTGGGTACTGGGAATTGAACCTGGGTCCCTTGGAAGGGAAGGCAGTACTCTGAATCACTGAGCCATCTCTCTCCAACCCCTACACATACAGTATCTTAGTAGCAAGGACTTGCATTTTGAGTCTCCAAAAACTTGGGACTAAGCGTTAATACACCACTAGTTACTAAGTCTTGCGCTCATCACCAGCATGTTGTCTTCCTCCTCTTCCTCCTCCTCTTCCTCCTCCTCCTCTTCCTCCTCCTCCTCTTCCTCCTCCTGCTCTCTCTCTCCTCCTCCTTGTCCTCCTCGTTTTCTCCTCCTCTTCCCCTTCCTCCTCTGCCTCTTCCCCTTCTTTTTCCTTAACGTGTGTGAGTGTTTTGCCCACATATGTGTCTGGACATCATGTGTATGCCTGAGGAGATCAGAAGATGGCACCAGGTCCCCTGGAGCAGAGCTACAGACGGTTGGGAACCACCATGTGAGTACCAGAAACTGAACCCGGGTCCTCTTCAAGAGCTGCACGCGCTCTGAACGGCTGAGCCCTCTCTCCACCTCCAGCAAACGTCTTGTCTGTAAATGCCTGATATCACAATATGTAATTCCCATTCCTGCTCCTGACTGGAGGTTTCTAATCTTTGTCTCCTTGGTTCCTGGTGTGTAGATCTGAATACCGTAGAGGGTTCTAAGTGTGTGCCAGGGTGCCAGTCGCAGATCAGGGTGAGGGCAATGAGGACGGATACTTGATACATCCTAGGCCTCACTCCAGGCTGTGCGTGCTTTAGATGACTTACACACACACACGCGCACACACACACACGCATGCACGCGCACACACACACACACACACACACACACACACACACACTGTACTCATCACAGTCTTAAGTGGCATGCCCACCAGTGCTCCCACTTTGCAAGGATCAGATTAAAATAAGGGTCATTTTTATAATCATACACAGTGAGAACAAAGCACCTGCATGCTCCTGTGCTCACGAGCCTCACGGAGCTGCCCAACAAACCCATGGAGGGTGAAAGGACCTGGCCGAGGGTGGAGGTCAGGTGGCTTCTGTTTTTTACCCAACCTGGTACGCAGATACAAGTAGCCTTTCCCCAATGCCCTGGCCTCTTAAGGGGAGATTCGCTTCATTCAATACTTTAGGTCTCTTGGGCCAAGAGATACCCACGTAGATAAAACTCCAGGAACTTGAAAGCTCTTAAGGTAATTACATCTAAAAATATCCTCTGGAAAGGCTGCTGAGTTCAGTGTAACACTACAAAAGAAACCCTTAAAACACCCTGCAGCAAAGCTTTGGCAAACAAGGAGATATGGTTATTTGCATCTGGTTCTGGGTCTTTATCATGCACCGTAATGCATCCTTGCAGCTCTCCAAAGCTCCTGTCTTCTGCTTTGGTACATGGGGCCCACTTAGTCCCACCTAAGCTGCCTCTGGGGAACCCAAAGGGCTGCTGTTTGCTGCAGGAAGGAAACACAGAGCTAAGAAACTGTCAGTAGCAGAATCTTCAAGCCCGGTAAGTAAACAAGAGGCCTGAGTGTGCTCCTGTTGGGAAATCTTGCTGTCATTGTATTACTGGATGTTCGCTAGTTCTTAAAAAATGGACCGTGAAAGCTGCCTTGATTAAGTTTAGGTGGGGCTACTCAAGTGGATCGGGTGTGTGTCTTCATTGGTAAACAAGATTAAACTAAACAAGAGGAAGCTGGGCACTGTGCTGGGAGAAGCTGGGATGTTATCTCCGCCAAATAGAATTTGTGTCAAAATTGAATGTCTTTCTATGTGACATTCTAAGAAAAAAACTCCCTCAAATATGAATGCTGGGTCCACAGAAGACATCAGGGCGGAATACACACTAGGCAAAACGGATCTTTAAAACAAACAACCGTATGCTTTTAAGTTTTTATTTTGTTTCACATTTAACTTAGTTGCAAATGGGCATGCGCATGGGCCCACTGGGGGTCGAATGCTCTTTACAATGTTGTGTTTAGCAGGTCTGGATCAAACTAGGACCGAATCACGAAAGTTGGGGAGGCAGCACTGAAAGCTGGGTTTCTTTTGCCGTTTGAGCACCCTGGAGAAAGAGTGACCTCTTGTGGATAATGCACTAATTGCAGACCCAGGAAGTGGTCAGATTTCCTAAAAGACCTTATATTTGAATATTCTCGGTAGAGAACACAAAAGAAAATGTGATGGTCTTTGAATTCAAAGGACATACTTTATTTTAAAAGATAAGGTGAAGGGTAGCTGCAGCCATCCTCCAGATGGGGCGATTGTTCAAGTCAATACCATGAGCCACAATTCCCAAGCCTTCTTGAGCACCATTGCCAGACTTCCCCCAAGCTATGAGATAATCCAAGAGCAGGATGGGGTGACTGAGCTGGGGGAACCCCACAACTCAGCTGTGGTGAGAACCACCGTGATCAACATGCCCAGAGAGGTCTCTGTGCCTGACCATGTGGCCTGGTCCCTGTTCAAGGCTCTCTTCTTAAACGTCTGTTGCCTGGGTTTCAGGGTTTCATTGCCTATGCCTACTCTGTGAGGTCTGGGGACAGGAAGATGGGGAGGGGGATGCGAGTGGAGCTTAGGCCTGCACCTCCACTGCCAAATGCCTGAGTCTCAGCTCCCTGATCTTCAGCATCCTAACGGTCATTGTCTGCATCATTACTGTCTCCACCACCTCTGTGGCAGCCTTTCAAGCCTTTTCACAAAGAGTCCCACAGTCTGGATTCCAGTCCTGCCCTGGACTCCACAGTCCACAGCTGCCCACGCTGTGACCCTTTCTTTATCCTGCACATATGCGTCTGTCCACAGTGGATTCAATAGCGTGCACATTGTGGATAAATAGAAAGATAAAGTGGCTTGCTTTAGATTTTCACAGTGATTCTATGCGGCCAGGGAGCTTGTTACTTAATAGTGTTTCCTAAGAAGTTATGGCTCTTCTTTATAACCCAAATTTTATTTTGAATAGCTAATGATTGATGGGGGGGGGGGTGGCTTTGTAGCAGAACTCTTTGCTGACATGCAAGATGCCCTGGGATTGATTGCCAGCACCAAGACCCCCGCCATACACACACCACACACACGTACAACATTTAATGCCTTTCCTTCTGGTCTACAGAGAGTTCCAGGACAGCCAGGGCTACACAGAGAAACCCTGTCTCAGAAAAGCTACAGAAGGAGGAGGATGAGGAGGAGGAGGAGAAAGAGAAGGAGGAGGAGGAGCAGGAGGAAGAAGAGGAGGAAGAGAAGGAGGAGGAAGAGGAGCAGGAGGAGGAAGAGGAGGAAGAGAAGGAGGAGGAAGAGGAGGAAGAGGAGCAGGAGGAGGAGGAGGAAGAGGAGCAGGAGGAAGAGGAGCAGGAGAAGGAGGAGGAAGAGGAGGAGGAGGAAGAGAAGCAGGAAGAGGAGGAGGAAAAGGAGGAGGAGGAAGAGGAGGAAGAGGAGGAGGAGGAGGAGGAAGAGGAGCAGGAGGAAGAGGAGCAGGAGAAGGAGGAGGAAGAGGAGGAGGAGGAAGAGGAGGAAGAGGAGGAAGAGGAGGAAGAGGAGCAGGAGGAAGAGGAGCAGGAGAAGGAGGAGGAAGAGGAGGAGGAGGAAGAGGAGCAGGAGGAGGAAGAGGAGGAAGAGAAGGAGGAGGAAGAGGAGGAAGAGGAGCAGGAGGAGGAGGAGCAGGAGGAAGAGGAGCAGGAGAAGGAGGAGGAAGAGGAGGAGGAGGAAGAGAAGCAGGAAGAGGAGGAGGAAGAGGAGGAGGAGGAAGAGGAGGAAGAGGAGGAGGAGGAGGAAGAGGAGCAGGAGGAAGAGGAGCAGGAGAAGGAGGAGGAAGAGGAGGAGGAGGAAGAGGAGGAAGAGGAGGAAGAGGAGGAAGAGGAGCAGGAGGAGGAGGAGCAGGAGGAGGAGGAGGACGAGGAGGAAGAGGAGCAGGAGGAGGAGGAGCAGGAGGAGGAGGAGGACGAGGAGGAAGAGGAGGATAGTGACAGACCTGTGGGTCATTTACATCCATAAGGATAGCTGGGTCTTTCAAACCCCTATAGGCTAAGTTAATGCTTACAAGTGCCAACTCATATTACTGTTCGCTGCATCTGTCATGTGTTGCAAAGTCCTGGCAGCAAAGTCCTTTACAGGCCTAGCGGGCTGCTGATCAAGGGTGAGGTATCCCTCACAATCTCTCCAGAGTGAATGCTGCAGGGCTGGTGCTGAGCGTTAACTGTTTGACACTCGGGGAGCCAGCAGGAGGCTCACGCTTTCCTCAGGCTTTTTGGTGAGCTGTCTCGGCTTGTGGGCCGTCAGCAAATATCAGCCCCCCCACCCCACTCACCAACCTAAGCCCTTTGTCAAATCCTAGAAGGGGGTAAAAGTGGTGGGAAACAAGCAAGACCACCCAAGCCCGGTGTTGGGTCCTGCATCTTATGTTAAGTGTTCAGTATCGCGCACCACCAACCCATTCAATTCACTTCACTTTGTGTGCCTTGTCTTTTTTCATTTTCTCTGTAAGAGGCATCCTCGAAATCCCCCAGTGTAGAGTGTGGTGAGGAATACAGTGAACACTGGTGTCACAGAAGGAGTGACCATTGTTAGTAAAGTTTTAATGGCAGGCTGTGTTTCGTGGTTACAAAGAAAGGAGCGATCACTTTACTACTTGTCTTGAAAGGTAATCTTATAAGGAGTCTTAAAGAATTCACAAACCTAAAGTTATACATGAAAAACAACCAGTCAGCTCTACTTTGAATCTTCAAGGTGTGTACCCTCTCATCAACAGATTTTTCTATCAGGAGACTGAGGACATGAGTGAGCACAAGGAATTAATCATCACCTTTGGCCATCGATCCATCCTAGAAAGAAAGACATGCCAGCTAATAATAATTGGGCTGCTTTGTTCTTGTTTCCTCACCTTAATGAGTTCTTCATTCAATTCTGTGTCTTTCTAAAACTTTAGGTTGTCTTCTTGGATATTTTACCTGAAAGTTAGCAGACAAAACATTTTACTCTAATCTTAAATCATTTCTAAGGCTTTGTTTCAGCTATAAAACCTGTGAAAGCATTTCCCGACATTAAGATTAGAAGAATAAGCTAGTTGGGCTACTGGGACTCAACTGTTTTCCTTAATCATTAACCAAAACCCAGTCTATAGTGTTCTCCCTGTGTGACACTTTCCTGTTTATATTTTTTATCAAAACTCTATTTATTTCAACCTTCCCAAGTGCTAAGATCACAGGGATGTGTCGCTATTTATCTCTGACAAGCTTAAAGAACATCTCAGTGTCTGTGGGTCACTGACCAGTTTCTTAGTACTTAGTAACTGTTTGATCCTATGCCAGACACTAGATGGCGCCATGTTCCTTCACTTCCAGCATATCACACAGGTTTTCTCTGAGGTCATCAGCTGTTGTTACTAAAGGGCTAGATTAATTCATCCCTGAGATCTTCAAAACAGTGATATCTGAATTTCACCTTTTGGAGACTGGGGATATAGCTTGGTGGTAGATCACTAATCCCCAGCATTACAAAAATAATGACAAAAATACTGACCTTACCATTTTAACAAATTCATTAGGTTAAGGTTTTCAGGGATATGTAAAAACATAAAAATTACACATATTTCCAGGCTTCTGTGAACTTTCTCCATCTATTTTCTCATTATCAATAAAGTAACTTTATGACGTGTGGCCCCTCATGTAGGATCTTACCTCACAGTAGAAAAAGCCTGGTTTTCTTGCTAACACTACATAGTTTTCAAGAAAATGGATACATTCCTCATTGTGGAATATTATTTTAACCGTGTTAGGGTGTGTAACATTTGTGTTAAGATGTGTAACATTTGTGTAAAGGTGGGTAACATTTGTTTCTGCTGCGTTTCTTAACGATGCAAAGATGTGTTACATTTGCTTGGTTAAATAAAATTAACCTGGGGCCAGGAGGCTGAATCAGGAACTAGCTGCCAGGAAGGAGGAGGGAGGAACTGAGTGTAGCTAGGGTTCCTAAGTGGGGGCTGAGCAGAAGGATGCTCTCCTTATTTTACAGGAGAGGTGAGCAAGGAGAGACGGCTAGCTATTTGCTATTCAGCCTCTCGGAGCTAGGAGAATTTCACCTCAACCTTTGAATCCTGAGTTCTATAGAAGAATAGAAATCTAGATAAAGTTTCCTTCAGCAGTCCTGATAGCACTGGTACCCGAAGGAACAAAATTCCCGCCTGGTTGTGACCTGTGCTGCTGAGCCGCTGCTGGTAGCTGTAGGGTTACTGTTGCCAGTAGGGACAGCGGTTGCTGAAGGTGCAGACGCTGTATTGGAAGGGAAATAATTCCTGCGGTTGTTGGGAAGCACAGAAATTCCCTGTCACGTCGGCCTGCCCGGAGAGTTGTGACACTCACCGATTCTGCCCGCACGTGGCTGCCCCAAACAGAATAGCACATAAAGATGACTGTAGAAAGGAGTTGCGAGCAGGCCTGCTTTTCATCCTGCCCGGCTCCTGCACAGCTAACTTAGCCCCAGAAATAATAACACATAAGTTGTATTCATTTAAATACTGCCTGGCCCATTATCTCTAGAGAATTAGTTACTGGCTAACTCTCACATCTTGATTAACCCATTTCTAATAATATGTATCACACCACGAGGTGTGGCTTACCGGGAAAGATTCAGCATGTCTGACCTGGTGGCTGGCTCCATGGCATCTGCCTCATAGCCCTCTTCCCAGCATTTTGTTCTGTTTACTCCGCCTACCTAATTTTCTGTCCTATCAAGGGGCCAAGGCAGTCTCTTTATTGACCAATGAAAATAACACAATAGACAGATAACCCTCCTCCATCAGATGACGGCAGGTAAAGCTCGCGCCTGTGACCTGAGACGACAGGCTCGCCTCGTGTCCCTAGAAGTGAGCCTCTGTGAGAATCCTGCAGCCTGGACGATGCCACTCTAGAAAGCCCACACACAGCAAGATGGCCACCAGTCCCAGGGTGTCTGGGCTTGAGTCCGTCCCCCATTTGGTCTTCCTAGGTCACAGGTACTGTGGCCATTCCCAGCAGGCCCGGCGTGAAGTCCTGACGTATGTATGGAATTCACAAACATTTTCACTGGACACAAAGTCTTGGTGACAGTCAGACACCTCCATGTCGCTCTCAGAAGATGACCCATGAGACTCTGGTACTCTGTGGAAGTCATGCCTTTCTGAATATCCTGTGGTTGCTGTGACTGGCCATCACTCTGCATTTTGATGCTCTGATGGTTTCTTATTTGGTTAACAGAGCCTGAGATCGGGCTCTGGGTCCTTCTGATGCAATGTTGGTAGTCTTTCATAGCACACACACATTTGGCGTGACAGGATAGTGCAGGCTCATCATACGCTGGTATTTAGCCATAGTTCCAAGGATCCCTGGTATCTGTTGCGGGAAATGTTGGCTGCCACTGCCTCAGAGACTGCTTCTAGCCACCTCAGTGGACAGACCAGGCACGCGAACACCTTGTAGATTCACACTGAGAATTCCAGTTGAACTCAGAACCCAGGTTTGACTCAACCCCCTTGTCTATCTGTCTGCAGCCCCATCAACAGTGAACTGAACATGTCTCTGGGGCACTTTACAGTCTACCGTATTGCTTGTTCTTCTGTATGCATTCTCTCTTTTCCCTTAAGAACTTTTCATGGACTTTGACCTCATTACCCAATGATTCTTTGTCGAGCAAAATTAGTTTCTTGCATCTTTTAGTAGAAGGAGTCACGTTCTGTCTTCACATGCTCTCTGGATCTCTCTCATCCCCCATCTCCTGGTGCTTTGCTTGGCGCCGACCATGTCCCCCATTGTGAGCTGTGGCTGTTACTGGTCTGTCTTGTGGCAGCTGGTCCTGTAACTGGATCGCTCCGGCTCCTTCTTATGGTTCTCTGAGTGAAGTGCTCTGGTTGTTTCTGAGTGCAGGTGAACCTCTAGCCTGCACCCATCCCTGGACAGTTCAGCCCCTCTAGACTGCGCTCTCAGCTCATCAGGGAGTCGCTGATGGTCGCTTTGAGATCTGTTCACACAGTGCCGAGGGAGTTGCTCTCGCTTGCTTTTTTGTGGAAATGGCTTAACTCCCAGGCGTATTGTAGAAGTACTCATAGGTGTTGGGGTCTGCTTAGTTTTACTTATTTGTCTATTTATTATTTTTAATGCTGGGGATGGAATCAAGGCCTCACACAAAACACATAGACGCTCTACCACAGGGTTTCATCTCAGCCCCATTTCTTTTGTTTTCATGAGGAAACCGAATGATTAAAGACTAAGCTGCCAGCAAGGCCATCTACACAGGCTCCTCAGACCACTGACGGTGAACTCCGTTGGCTTCGTTTGCTCTTTGTCTTGACCGTTAGTTGAGCGGTGCAGACTCGGCTTCCGCTGCTTCACCGGTCGCGCTCTCTCTCTGCCAACTCGATCTGACCGCCAAGGAGCCCTGGGTTTGCTCCTTCACACTAGGCGTCAGCGGTCCTGGAGACTGATGACTCCGCAGGTCCACTCAAGGCTCTGACCACAAGCGGAGCCACGTCATGTCACTCACGGCGCCTTTTTCCCAGAGCCTTTACCCATCCAGACGCATGCGTTCGGGATACGTGATCTGAGAATTTACTTCAGGCGCGCTTTTCACAGATTCCGAGTGTAAGGATGAAAAAGGAAAGGCAAGAGGATTATCCAGGAATATAGAAAGCATAGTGAGACCCTGTCTCTTAATAACAGTATAAATAAGTAAACAGATAAGTAAGTAAATAAAGGAAAGACTGGACACGGTTGAAGTTCTTCTCCTGGTTCCTGGCTCCTGCCCCTTCTCTGAATCCCAAATGCTGAGAAATTACAGTTGACTGAAAATTTAGAGAAGATGGCTAGACAAAGTGTTGTCTTAACTAGTCCTAGCTGCCAAATTACAGATTAAAACAAACAAAACTGAGGAGGGCCTGGTAACTGGAGTCCTTCTAAATTGAATTCTACTCAGTACACCCTAGAGGAGCTGTACAGCACTATAAACAACTTCAATGGAGGAATGAGAAGGAGAAATCTCCAAGGATGCTTTCCTCCTTGGTGTTACTGAGTTTTGAAAGGAGACTTCTTTTCTCCAGGATGGATTCAACAGTATGGGAGAGATTAATGTCAAAAATTTCTAGTCCAAGCCAAATGTGGCACCAGAAATAGGGAAGATGGGCAGGGAAAATTGTGAGCTCCAGGATAGCCCAGGATACAGAGTAAGTCTGAGGTCAGTCTGAGGTACATGGTGAGAACCTGTCTCAAGAACAGTCATAGCAGTACCCAAAATTCAGAGAGGCAGGGAGTGAGAGAGTAAGGACAGGGGCAGGGGCGGGGAAGAGACATTCTTTAGTCTGAACCACTGGGAGGAGATGGACAGATGATGGCTGGGAGGTGAAAATGACAAGAAGACCTCAAATTAGCATTTCTACCGGGCTGTTCCTGAGGGAAGGCTGGAAGGTTCCTGAGGGAAGAGGCTGCTCGAATTAGCTGGACCAGGCACTGGATCACTGTGTTGGGGGAAGGACCACTTGTTGGTTCCCAGCTTGATGGAGGAGGGTTATCTGTCTATTGTGTTATTTTCATTGGTCAATAAAGAGACTGCCTTGGTTCCTTGATAGGACAGAAAATTAGGTAGGCGGAGTAAACAGAACAAAATGCTGGGAAGAGGGCTATGAGCCAGACGCCATGGAGCCAGCCACCAGGTCAGACATGCTGAATCTCTCCCGGTAAGCCACGACCTCGTGATGCTACACAGATGATTAGAAATGGGTTAATCAAGATGTGAGAGTTAGCCAGTAACTAACTCTCTAGAGATAATGGGCTAGGCAGTGCTTAAATGAATACAATTTGTGTGTTGTTATTTCTGGGACTAAGCTAGCCGTGCGGGAGCCGGGTGAGGCGAAAAGCAGGCCTGCCCGCAGCCCCTCACTACACCAGCTGCCCAGCTAGCTTAGACCCGAAATAATCACACAGAAACTGTATTAGTTAAATCACTGCTTGACCTACTAGCTCTAGTTTCTTATTGGCTAACTCTTATATTAATTTAACCCATTTCTATTAATCTGTATAGGGCTCATGGCTGTGGCTTACTGGGTAAAATCCCCAGCGTGGCTTCTCTCTGACTCCACCTTCCTCGTTCCATGCTATAGGCCAAGCCAGTTTCTTTATTCATTAGCCAATAAAAGCACCACATAGACAGAAGGACCTCCCATAGCGTCACTGCACTATGGGACGGGTCGCCATCGATTCTACCCATAAGCCTCTGCAGATCCAGGGGACTGAAAGGGAGAAGAGCCCTCAGGCTGGCAGGTCTGTGCCCAAGCACAGCTCTGGCTTCACTGTCCGCACACAGGCAGTCTTCACCTGCGCAGATGCCCCTGGTCCTGCTTGGTGGCGGAACTTATCTAAAACAGCAGCTGCTTGATGCCTCAAGGACAATAAAGAAAAACCTCTGGTATGGAAGCTCCCCCTTCCCTCTTATTTTCCTCAGGGTAAGTTAAATCCCTATCTCTTCCACACATATGTGCCATCCTGACACGTAGTTTGAGCAATGAAGCGTGAAATTTGCCACGGAGGGTCTTTGGCGAACTCTAAAAAGGTCTCTTCCACTCTAAATCTGAAAGTACAAACCAACCTTCAGCAGGGAAGAGTGGGCAGGTGAAAGCACTTTGGAGGGAACACGTGGGTTTTAACCAAGGGGAGAAGGCCGTGAATGTGCAAAGCAACTTTTCCATCTCTGCGTTTTCCAGTTCCCTCCTCTGCCAGCTCTGGAGATGTGGAGTGGGCTCTCAGGGCAGCAGTTCAGTTACCAAGGGAGCTTTTCGTGACCTCTGGTTGGATGGGGAAACAGATTCCCAGGTGATTTCAACAGAAGCGTAAGGAGAACATGGAAAGCTCATTCAGATCATCAGATCCAGGACCTTAAGGCAGGGCTAAGGGGTTAAGCCCTGGTCAGCATTTCCCCTCCATATTCTGCCTTATATGAAATTGGCTTTATCCTTGGGTTACACCAAGCAGCCCTGATTCTTGCTTACAGCCCAGGAGTGAGGATCTCCATGCATGACAAATGGCTGTGTAAATCTAGAATTTTTCTAGGGAAAAGCTTTGGTCTCTGCTAACACTGACTGCTGAGAGATAAATAGCCTTATTTTCCCCAAAGTCCCAGAATACATCTCCTGGCTGCTGTCTCTAATTCGATTAGTGCCAGTGTTTAAAGGACACAGAGGGAGTGACAGTTGGTTTAAAACCGTTAAGTCCTCCTCTTGGGACTTGGGATAAATTCAATCCTACCCAAGTCAAATTGCCTCTGGAAACTTCAGGTCTCATTGCTAGGAGGGGTATAGATATAGGGCTTACACATAGCCGTGGACAGTATGTCACATGTTAAAGCGGTCACCAGATGGGCTGGGAGTACATCTCAGAGGCTGAGCCTTGGAATTAAGCCTCAGTCTTGCAAGCATAATTTTTTTTCTTAAAGGAGCAACTATGTGGTTTGTAGCTACAGATTGGTGTGCTAGATACGATGGACAGAGAAATAAATGTCTGCCTCTCCTGTGATTTCTTTTTCTTTTTTCCTGCTAAGAGGTCATGATAAGTAGGAAGGAAGGATCTGGGCACCTGTTCTTGACCTGGAAAGGAAGTGGGTGTGGTGTTCGTAGATAGAAGACTGAAGACCACATCCAAATAAATGGTGAGTCTAATTAGTTCCTTGGGAGAGAACTACCCACCACCTTTGCCCTCTTGCCCCTCTGAGTCCACAGCCTTCCCCTCTAAATTCTTCAGCTTCTGTTAGCATCCAGCGTGGTCCTGAAAGGCTTTGCCCCGATACACTATTTTATTTGTTTGTTTGGTTGGTTGGTTGGTTGGTTTGATTTTTTTCCAAACAAGTTTCTCTGAAGCTTTGGAGCCTGTCCAGGAACTCACTCTGTAGAACAGACAGATCTTGAACTCACAGAGGTTCACCTGCCTCTGCCTCCCAAATGCTGGGATTAAAGTCATTAGCCATCACTGCCCAGCCATTCACACTCTTAAAATGGTTAATCGAATTAATGTATGCTTTAAAAGGAATACCTGGGATTTCAAGGATTCAAGGATTCCCTGGAATGGAGAAGACTGGAAACAGAAGGAAATGGGCCAGGCTGTCAGCAGCCTGCAGACACAGCTCCCAATTTTTCTGTCTCCTCTCACTTGGAGGCCCCCTGAGTCTTCCCTGGGCATCCAGTCAGACAACAGCAGTTAGAATAAGCAGTTCCTGTATTGTAGTGGAGCAAAACATAGTTCCTAATGGTCCAACTTTCAATTCTATGCAACAACCATCTAAATTATTCTATTATTAATAAAAGTGTGGGAGTCAGATATGGGGTTAAAACCTGGTTGATGAGAGAGGCCGCAGAGAAATGACCAGTGGTCACCTCTTTCCCCTTTCCACGATCCAAATGCCTGCCAATATTTCTAACCCCTCCCTACTACTTCTTGTGTCTCTCTATATGTCCTGGATCCTTGAAAACCTCCTTGGGTGATTCTGGTCACCGGTAGCTAGTTCCGCCCTATGATTCAAGGAAAACTTTATTGGCAGTCTCGGAAGTATCAGAGCATGATCAAAATATCCCACAACATTTCCCCCATTTTGCCTAAATAAAAAAGGGAGGTTTTAACTCTAACACAGTAAAACTATATCCAGTAAGAACAATTATCTGGTAAAAATTACATTCACGATGTCCATTTGCATTTGGCAAATTCAGAGAAAATATGCCATTATTTACCCTACCTTAATGAGTCAAAAGTTTTGTACCTAATTCACTTTCTATCCTAACTTGTATAACCCAACCCAAAACTATCCTTTTAGACCTCAAAACATTTTCTTAGATAAACACCTTTAGTTTTTATATCTTTCAGTCTTATACACTTTACACCTCTTTTGTGAATTTCTTTTTTTTTTAAATTTAGTAACAAAGAAAACTGTAACTATCTAGTCTTCATCCCCATCAGAAACCTAGAAGGATATAATTTTACCTGAGTAACAGGAAGTGCAGTGCAAATAACCATACTGTAGAAACTATAGAAATGACAGAGGTATCTGGCTGCCTGGGCTGTCACCAAAGCTTCCTCAGCAACATTGGGGCATCCATCTTCAGCCTACAGGTTTAGAATATCTAATAGACTATTTTGTAAACCCAGAATTTTAAAGGACTGTCCTACCTTGTCTTGGCAAAGTTGTTAATCACCTTATTTTGAGTTCTGCTCGTCCAATTTGGATAGCATGCTATCATCAGTCAAGGCAAGGACAGTTCCTTGCCCAGTGGCTAACTTTGCCCATTATCTTTTTTGAGTAAATTGGTACTGCCATGAGCAGATGTATCTCACTGTCATGAAAAGTCTTAGGTTATTAAAACATTTTAAATGCCGTATTTTGTAGGTCTCTGAAGTGGTTGAAAACCATCTACTTATTTAAAATATATCTATGTTCGACCTTGAAAACATGCCTAATATGACTGTAAGTTTGATTGTTATAGATTACTATTATCTTGCCTTTCTTTACTACCCTTAATAGTTTTCAAGGACTAGAATTTTATACTATTTTTAAGTTGAGCTGCATAGATACAATACCTCAAACAAGGAATGGAAGCATATACTACAGTATATCAAAAATAATGTTAAATTTTTATTAATATACAAAAATACCTTAAACAAGAGTAGAAACATATATACAGTATAACAAACCTTAAATTTGTATCAAATATGCAAAAATCCATACTAATGTAAAATATTTGAGGTTAGCAGTTCCTTTCTTAGTTTGAAAGTTGACTCAACAATCTATATTTCTATATCCTCCCTTTTTCTTTTCAGAACAAGATCCCTAAATCTAATTTTCTTTGCTTAATTTCTTCCCTGACCATGACCAATAGCAACTTATATCCAACCCCCCTAAACAATTACAAATATCCACAGAATGACCCAAAACCATTCACCCCACCTCTTGAAAATGTGGGCATCCTGTTCTTAAAGTTACTTTCTGCTGTCTGGGGGTAATGGCACCTTTAAGTGACCCTGAAAAAAATGAGATAAAGTCCCGAGAGAGCTAGCTGCTGCCCAGTCTTAGTAGGATGGGAAAGTGCAAGGCTTACTTGAAGTTCTGGCTGCAGTAGTCTATGATGCTGAACCATCTGAGTTAACCATCTGGAAATTGTTCTGACCAGCTTGTAGTCCAAAGCATCTTTCGGAGGTATTTGTCAGCTTAGTGGCATTACCACAATCCAGGTGATTTCATCATTGTGGGATTCCATCATCCTTTTGGAGATTTCACAGGTCACTGTTAGAAATAGTCACAGTTCACTGAAGAAAACTTAAACATTTTCAATATCATATGCAGCAGATCTCAAGGAGGTTACAGAACTACAATCTGTTAAAGACACCCGAGGTATATAGCTTAATTCCTAGTTATCTGCTCACACTCAAGCCTGAAATCATATACAGGAAGCTAGATAAATCCTATTTCTAGAGTTAGTTAGTACTCTATATGACCATTAATATCATGACAAAAAGTTTAAATATATATGGTAATCTTATAAATTTTGAGATAATATTTATACCTTAAGAAAACCTTTAAAGAGCCACAAATAAAACCAAAGGATTACGGCATTAGTGGCAATAGAATAGTCCCCAAATCTTGTTTTGTCTTCTGTCCCATATCAGGTGACTCTTCTGACATGAGACAGAGATTTTGGGTTTTCTTTATTCAAGCATGCATGGGATTAGAGAAGGAGAGAGCTTTGCTTCAACTCCAAAGCTTAATTGTAGGCATAGCTTTTCTTCTCCCATGGAAACAAAATTAGAACCTCTTCCCCAATGTAGCAGCTATCCTGGTTTCCATTCTGAGATCAACACATCTTTTAAGTATACAGGCTTATTTAATTCAGCAAGTTTTTTCTACTCTATAACATTTCTCTGCAGCTATTGTTCTGTTTTCATTAGCATTTTAAACATTTAAAGTAAGTAAGGCATTATGCAGTCTAGCTTCAAGGGTCCTTATTACCCTTTCTGCTTATTAAATATATATTTTGAAGTGCAATTATATCTTTTTATAATTACTCATTTGATAGGATTGTATAGTATATCTATAATATGCTTTATATTGTAATGTGCAAAAAAATGATTTAATTTTACCAGAGACACATGCTGGAACATTGTCAATCTTAACATTTACAGGTATCTCCATGATGGTCATAGTTTCTGGCAAATGTGTGATTACAGAATCAGCTTTTTCAGAACTGAGAACAGTTGCCAGCTGAAATCCCAAGTAAGCCAGGCAGTAGTGACACATGCTTTTAATCCCAGCACTTGGGAGGCAGAGGCAGGCAGATCTCTGTGAGTTTGAGGTCAGCCTGGTCTACAGAGCTAGTTTCTGAATAGCTAGAACTGTTACACAGACAAACCCTGTCTCAAACCCCACTCCCCAAAAGAAAGAAATCCTAAATACGTATCTATGGTACGGTGTCTTGACTCACAAACAGGCGACTGAGAGAGCTAACCGGAAATGGCATGGGTATTTAGAACCTCAAAGCCCACCCTCAGTTGGACATGCCTCTTCCAACAAGGCCACACCCCCAATCCTTCCCAAATAGTTCCACTAACTGGGGACCAAGTATTCAGTGACCATTATCATTCAAACCAGCACATTCACCAAAACAGTTGTGAAATTCAGGAGATGGCAAGAGACAGGACCTTTAAGGGGTGATGACATTATGCCGGCAGACCCTTAATTCATGGGTTACTTGGCTAGTAGGGAAATGATTATCTCAACAGTGGGCTGGTTACAAAGCCAACTGGTTGTGTCTCTCAACGTGTCCCTCTCACAGTAGACAACCCTCTGTCACCCTCCACGTCACCAAGCAACACCTCATCAGATGCATCCCTTCAACTTTGCTCTTCTCAGCCTTTGGAACCATAAACCACATAAACCTGAACTTCTCTTTTATAGACCACCTTCTCTTTGGTATTTGTTCATAGCAACAGAAAATGGTCCAAGACTAGTATGCTATATACAACGAAACTGATTGAGTTTTGACTGTACAATTCAGTGAGCATCTGCAATGTCCAGAATCATGTAACTGACACCACAATCAGTACATACGGCAACCTTCCCTCACTGCACAGAGATCTCGCTCCACCTCCTCCAGCCTCCCCCTCCCCCCACGAAACCTCTGTTCTGATGCCAGGATGTGTCCTGTTGATTCATCACTGATGGGCATTTGAGCTCCTACTGGCTTTCAGTTGGCGAAAGTAACCGCCTACAAATCTTTGAGTTGACATGTGTATCGTTGTATTTACTCAGGATAATATCCAGAAGCAAAATGGCTGGGTCATGTGGTATGATACACAGAATTCTGATAATGACTCTTAAAACCCCATCTTTTGACTTAATGCCTTCCCTTCATGGTGAGAGCAAGCAGGCTGAGACACCCTCACAGTCGTAATATCTCACAAGGCAAACGGAAAATGGTCGGAGGGGCCTAAGCTTGTGCTGCCTTAAACACAAAAGGCAGCCATGTACATATGAAGCATGGGTGGACTGACATGTCTTCTGTGGCTGTATCAATCTATTTGAGGCTGAGAGCCTTATAGAGCAGGGAAGTGCACTTGGCTCCATCCATGTGGAATGAAGCTCTAGCCTCCCCGGTGTATAGACAGCCATTGTTGAACTGCCTAACCCATGTTACATGAGAAAATTCAAAAAAAAGAAAAAAAACCCTTTGTAATATAAACGTGCATTCTCTCGGTTCTGTTCTTTAGAGAACCCTGACTAATATTATGGCTATTTTCTGTCATTACTTTGAAAATATTCTCTTGGCTTCTGCTTCACTATGGTATGGATTAGACACCAAAAGAAGAAAAAAGCCAGCTGTCATCCAGTTTTTTCCTTTCTCTAGATGTCCAATCTGTGACTTTGAATGTTTTATTCCACATTATCCTTAATTGTATGGTCTCACTTTAAACGGAACAGTGCAAACACTCCCTTGCTCTTCCGTAGGGCTCACTCCAGCCTCCGAAGTCTGTAGCCTCAGCCCCGGAAGTTGCCTTCCGGTTGACCCTTCCTGGTGCTGTCTTACTTCCTTAACAGAAGAGCCCACGTGACACTGGATGGGTGTAAGCTTCTTAGCCATGTGCGCAACAGAGCCAGAGGTCTTGAATGTCTACACCAAGCCATCATCCACGGTCAACTATTACCCCAGGAGGGATTCCTTCTATTTCCAACATTCCTACCAAGGGCCAGGTTGTGCTGGGAAACCCTTTTAAGCATCTGAAACGGAATAAAAGAAATACACTCAAAGAAATATGGAATGTGTTTTTCAGTCAAGTGTAAACTTGCTTGGTAAAAAGGGGTGAAGAGACAGTGTCGCTAATCAGTGGTACCCACCGACTCCACCCAGGCTCCTGAGGTTCAGTCTGCATCCCCTAATATCGCTGTTTTCTTATCCCTGCTCTACCAACCAGTCCCTAGCACAGCCCTGAATCTGTATTTAAAAAGCAGCACCCCTGACATTATTCCTGGCACAGCCAGAGCTGGGTCACTGTTGTCAGGGCAACAGAGTGTCTGCAGGGAGCACCAGCTCTCCAGGGTTTCCAAGGCAACCACTCCGCAGAGTGGAAGCAGGTGCAGCGCCCTGAGTAGAGCCCTGGGGCGGAGCCAGCTGGGGTGAGGACCCTTGGGGGATCAAGAGGTGTGGCCGCTAGGCTGTGATGTGCTCTAAAACATCACTTTGGGTGGAATATTCGGCTTTGATGGTGCGCTTGCAAAACCGAACCGCTGATTCCTCCTGCCTTGGCGTATCCAGCTTGTCTCCAGGAGCCGCTTGCGCTTTGGAAATGGTCCAAGTGGATGAACTGCAGCGGAGCGTCCCCACACAGTAAGGTCCTGTTGAACAGAGTCCTAGGAACAGACCAGGGAGTTGATGTGCGCCATTAAAACGTGAGGCGCAGTTGCATGGGCTTGTTGCGCATCGCGTGGTGCCCAAGACATCCTACCAAGGCCCAGGAGTCAAGTAGCAACCTGGCTGGAAGAAGCCGCATAAGGGCCTTTCCTTTTGAGATGCAGGTTAGCTCACAGTACTTGCCCCTGGTTTGGTTTATTCGCCTTGTTTCCTGAAAGAAATGCTGCCAAGTAAATAGGAAAGAAGCGAGGTTTCTGGAGGATTCTTTGGCATTGAACCTTGGCGTGGTAGGTCCCTGTGCAATCTTTTCTGTGGCTGACGCTGGGAGACTGCGGGTGTAAGGCGCCAACTTGGTCTCCTCTCCCCCCCCCCCCCCCCGCCGCCTGTCATCTATGGCTCCTCCGAGGGGGGGAGGGGCGGGCTGTCTGACACAGTTATTAAACCTGGCAGCTGCGTTGGCGGCACCGAGGAGCATTTTGGGGGAGCTCGGAAAATAAGGGACTACCAGCTGGCCGTCTGCTTGTCCTTCCTTTCTTGTTGCCTGAAAGGCGGCCGGCAGAGCTTCCTCTTGGTCCCGATTGGCCTTCGGGCACTTTGGCAAACACTTAAAAGGTGAGTATCTGACGTCTCGGTGGTGGCAGGCGACAGGATCGGAAAGCTTCCGGCTTTGCGAAGGGAAGGCTGAGACGGCGACAGGAGAGGGGACCGGCTGCTGGGAGGGGGTGGGGATACAGGGGGTGGGGCGGGGGAGGGTACTCGCCACGTTCGTCGCCACGCCTCGTCTGGAGGTGGCCGCAACCCTGGCGATCCCGGGAGGGACTTGAACTCGGAGTAGTTGGGAGCACTTCGCGTCCGGATCGTTCCTATGTGTCGACTCAAAGCAAAAGAAACTTGGGCCTAGGTAGCCGAGGTGCACAATCCTGGCCGGCCAGGATTGGGAAGGGCGAGACGTTACACTTTCACGGTTGGCTCACAGCGATCAGACATAGCTTATGCTTTCCAGCCGGTGGGGACCTTTGCGCACTGCGCAGGGACTGCCGCGGTCCTCCCTGAAGTCACCTAGCTGGGTGACTTGCTCACTGCGCCTGGGTCTGGGTCCCGGTAGGATTTCAGAGTTCTGAGACTCTGTCAGACTCCAAGCTGACTTCTTCCCTTCCCTGCGCATAATGTTCTTACAGGGTGGGCATTTTTCGGCCCCAATGAAAAGACGCCAGTCCCCTCCTTTCTCCTCAAACTATGGATGTTGTAAAAGGGTGTGATGGGTTTTGTTTGATGTTACCATTGGTTGTTAGAGGAAATCTCGGCGTTCGATTTGGTTTCCATATTTAATTTGGGGCAAGATTTTCAACTTTACAGACCTGGCAACATGCAAGGCCTCTCTGTAGTCTGTGTATGTCTTGAGGAATCTGGCTTTCCCCTGAAAAGTGGTCAACACAGTCCAGTGGCTCCCAGATGTCATGTCCAGAGACTGGGCTGCCATTTGATGTCCGTCTAGTTCTTGTCTGGCCCAGTTTCCGGCTGTCTCCTGTGGTCTCTGTGCAAGGCTGGCTTCCCTGTGATTTCTTGAGTCCAGCTTACAGCATCCTGGAGTGTGGACCATGGAGGACAAGGCCTTCCCTAGAAGGAGCCACAGATCCAAGACAGGTTGGGGATGCTAGCTATGACCCAGTGCTGGAACTTTCCAGGTCCACATCTCCTCAGGTATAACCCGGACACAGTAATCAATCTCTAGCTCACTTTAAGACACAGGTGTAACACAGGCTAAGGTTTGGGCTGATCGTCCAATTCTATTTCACCTGGAGCAGCTCTTGTCAGCCTGACCTTTAAGGATGGGTTTCATAAGAGCAAGCAGGAGAAAGCAAACAAAACAGGGGTGGAGTGGGGGGAGGGAGTTAACGTTCAGAAAAACAGAAACCAAATATAGCTTAGAAACACAACTGATTAGAAATTAGTCTAGATTTATAAGGAACTAAAAGGAGGATGGATAGACTTTAATTTTACATATGGGATTATGGTCCTGACCCCCAAAATCAGAGTTGGTATTTGGGGCTTGAATTTGCACATCTTGATTTTCAATCCCATGGTGTGGTTTCAGTTCCTTGTTAATAAAAATCAGATTATGACTAAGTTAAAATGTTGTGGGAAACAACGGATGCAGGTCTGAGACGTGACGTGTGACATGGAACCAGAGATAAGCCTAGCTACTGGCCTCTGCAGTAGAATAAACGGTGTTATTCCCAGCGTTCCTGCTCTTTAAAGGAAATGTGGGGAAATTAATGGGTATTGAGACTGGGGCAGCCAAAACAGTGGGGGCAGAGAGCCAAAAACAAACAAAAACCCAAGGCTGTTATTGGGAGAAAAAGAGAAGTAACCACGGCCGAATGGGGTCAGGGAGAAGGGAGCGAGGAAAACCAGATTTTTGGCTGCATCTGACAAAGAGATTCTAAAATGGGGCTGTTCACCACCTAGGAGCAGCTAGAAGAAAATGAGGTTTCAACCACTAGTGACATAGCCTAGCCACTCTTAACCCTTTCAGGACCAGTTACTCTTAACCCTGGCTTCAGACCTTGGACTTCTAAAGTCCAGGTCATTTCCCAGCTCAGGGATGGACCTGTTCTCAGAGCTCTCTGGGTAAAAATGAAATAAAATGGATTGCGAGATGCCTGTCTGTGCCTCCAATGGCCAGGTCTGTGGCTGCAGGGGCAGGAAAAGTGCTGAGAGAAGCCCTGGCCTGATGGGGTTAACCGTGGAGGACAAATTCAGGCTAGCCTGCTCTGCCAAAAGGAGCCAGGAGTCTAGCTTTCGATTTGTGAATATGAAACCGCCAGATCTTTAAAGGTTGACAACTGATTAAAACATCTAAAAGTGCATTGTGCTTGCCAAACAAGATGCCCCTGCTAGAGCTGTCTATAATCTAGACCGGGCAACCTCACCAGACCTTGCCTTTCCAGAAAGGGATCCAGGGGTATTGGGGTAGAGTGGGGTGGGCTATTTGTTGTCCTAGAATCTCTAGCTTCAGTCCTTGAAGTTTATCCTTCCTTCCTTCCCTCCCTCCCTCTCTACCTTCCTTCCTTCCCTTCCCTCCCCCTCTCCTTCCTTCCTTTCCTTCCTTCCTTCCTTCCTTCCTTCCTTCCTTCCTTCCTTTCTTTGAGATAAGGAATACCCTTTTTTTGCCCACATGTTCTTCCTAGTGCTGCAGACAGAACACAGGGCTTGGCACATGCTGGCCTCATTCTCTGTTAAGGTCTGTAGTCTCCTGGCCTGTGATCTCTGGATTCTTGAAGTGAAGAACCCCCATCTCTAGTTTCTCAGAGACTTCTCTGGCTGTGACTCGAAGGAGGTTGGTCTGCACCAGCTGACTACACCTGTCTTTTCCTGGACTTCAGCCCCACGGGGTTCCCTGGAAGCCTCCTGCAGAGGCGGACGTGGTCAGTGGGGATCTGGGAAATGAAAGGACAGTCTCAGTGCTGCTATCTGTGATGTCACCTGGGCTGGAAAGCGGGCATATGGGAAGCGGGGTATGAAAACAGAGGTTGCCTTAAGTATGTAAGTAGTACTGGCAGCAACACACAATGTAGCCTCTGTTCACGTGTATCTCAAATGTCCCTTCTCTAAGCCACAGAAGCAATGAAAAGCGTGTCTTCATCAGCACAGAGGAAGTGCCCAGTGTCACTGTTCACAGGAGAAATGTCTCTGTTGGGTGCAGAAAGAGTTCAGGAGGCTTACAACACCGTCTTGCCTGCGTTCTCCCTTTCTCATCCCTGGGCCAAGGCTTGTGTATTTTTGACTTGGTTCAGTATTGTTTTTGACATATATTAACTATACATATTTACGGGATACAATTTAGTGTTGTAGATGTATTTATCTTGCATAATGATCTAGACAGGGTAATTAGCATATTATGGTTTCAAGCACTAGTAATTTCTCTGTGACAAGATCACTTGAAATCCTCTCTTTCTGATTATTTTAAAATGCAATACATCTTGTTAACTGGAGTCACACTGCTTTGGAAACACCAGGATTTATTCCTCTCATCTACATGAATTTTATGCCGGCGACAAAGCTCACTGTGTTCTCATCCTCTGTCAGCCTCCGGGAACCAAGGGCTACGCTCTACCTCTGTGACGTCAGGTCTTAGGCTCCACATATGAGTGAAGTCATCCAGGGCTGTTCTTTCTGTGCTCAGCTTGGTTCCTCAATGCAATACATTCCAGGTCCGACGTACTGCAAATGGCAGATTTCACCCTTTGATGCTCAGATAGCAACCCATTTATTTATTGTTGAGCACTTGGGTTGATTCCCTATCCTGGCGACTCTGCAAAGTTTTGTAACGAGCATGGGGCACAGGTGTCTCCTGGCCACATTGATTTTATTTCCTTTCACACGTTATAACGGTAGAGCTTCTGGGTCACCCACAGTTTTGATTTCAGTGTTTTGAGGACCCCTACACTCAATAATATTCACATCAACCATGCCCACAGGTTCTGGTTTCTCATGGCCTCACCAGCATTATCGTGACTTTTTGATCACAGACATGTGACCCGGGTGAAGTGATATCTTCTTGTCGTGCTGGTTTAGATTCTCTAATGACCAATGTTGTGGAACATTTTTTCCTCGTTACTCCTTGGCTATTTGTATGACTCAGTGGTCCAGCTTTAACTGACCAGCCGTCTTGGCTATAATTACCACTCTGCTTGCCTGGTGGCCCTGTCACCTGTTCTAAACCCTGTAAGAAAAACAAAGCCATTAAAACAGTCAACTATGTGTCTTATGAAATGCCTAGACTAGCTTTTTTATTTAACCAAGGTTAGTTATGTTGATAGTTTTTGGAGAAAGCCAGCTCTATTCAGCTGCTCTGACTCCCCACCAGCCCACCCAGCCTCCCACCTCAGGATCCCAGGGCCCTCTTCTCTCGCTGATGCCAAGGCTCACCTTTGTAAGTCTCTAGTTAACTTTACCTTGTACAACTCTGGAAGCCCCTCCCCTCTTCTTTCCCATTTCTTGGCTTTGTCTTTGCAGCTGGTTCTTACGTCTGAAATGTGTGTCTTCTTCTGAGAAATAATTTATCACCAAGACAGTATGGGTATGCCAGGCCAGGGCATCCTGGCCATACCTGAGACTTTGGCAGCTCGGGGTCAGAGCTGCTGTGGAATTTATTTTTCCAGTACAGGCTTCTGAGTTTCCTGAAAAAAAGAATCCATTTTTTTTGTTCATTTTACAATCAATTTTTTTTGTTGTTGTTTCTTGTTAAGATGTTGGAGCTTGTTGTCTGGGTTTCTGTTCTGCCTGGTTTCTGTCCTCCCACCAGGTCCCACAGCCATTTAGCTCCAAAGAACTCACACAGAGGTCTACATTAATGATAAACTGATTGATCCATTAGTTCAGGCTTCTTATTAACTCTTATAATTTATATTAACCAATTATTCTTATCTATGTGAGTCACATGGCTCAGTACTTTTTTCAGTGGGGCAATCACATCTTCCTTCTTCTGTGACTGGACAGGACTGGGAAGGAATGGGCTTCCTCCTTCCCAGAATTCTCCTGTTCCCATTGACCCACCTCTACTTCCTATCTGGCCCTGAACACATGTCCCAGTGCTGACACACACAGGCAGCCTTGTGCACCAGCGAGTAAAGGCTTTCATCCTTCTACTTCACAGCCCATGGGCTCTGCTACGAGCAAAGCCACCGTGGTGTTGACACAGGAGCCATGCTTCCTCCCACCAGCGAAGCAAACTCCTGAAATGTTATATTCCCTTCATCCCTCTGAGCTCATCAAGGTCAAAGAACCAAGGCTGACCATCCAGTGATTTCAGTATTGCTGAGACAAGAGGGAGTTCTGACACTAGAAGCTAGAAACCTCCCACAGGGAAGGGAAAGAAGAAGGATCCAAGGATTCTTGTTGAGGAAACTCGGAAGCCTGTCTTGGAAGGACAGATTCCACAGCAGTCCTGGCACTAAACTGCCTAAGTCTCAGGCATGACCAGGATGCCCTGGCCTGGGTGCCCATCCTCTCTTGGTGGCTTTATCAAAAACTGCTCAGCTCTTTCCTGGAATTGGAGATTACCACATTCCACCCTGCCAGCCTCTGCAAGCTTGGACCAGTTCCCAAGGATGAGAGGGTGTTTGCTGGAACGCTGACACTTGTTTGAGGTCTGCCAGTGCCCACTTCTAGCCACCAAGCACCTCAGGCTCTACCCAGAGTTCCTCTCTCTACGTGCTTCTATCAGAGTGTGCGTGGGACCGGCCCTTCCCGGCACCCGCCTGACTTCCTATAACGGCCCAGGCTGCCTGTCAAGCGCCACTAACTTCCCTGCCCATGTCCCCGGACATAGACTTCTGTCCTTTTCTGGCTTGACAACTTTCCTGTTGAGAACCTATTTATATAATCACCATGTAATTTTCCTAAGCGTAGTCCATCTGGTTGCCTTTCTATTCTAGACCATTCCTGTGGACTCTTATTGTTTTAACGTATTTGATAATGTACAAAAGGTTTATGTTAGGATGTGGGGGAGAGGAGGAGCAGGAAGAGGAGAGGCTAAGCTATTATTCTGAACTTACTCATGGTAGCAGGAGAAAAATCATTAAAGGGAAATTTGACACTGTTGTATGATATGCAACTGTGCGTCCCTGACTAATATGGGTGAGAACGACATTAGGAGATATAATTGTTTTTTTTTTTAAAAAATAGGAATCCCATCATAATGTTATTTTGTTAATTACTATCATTAGTAATTACATTATTTATTTATTTGCTGCTCTGGAGATAAAATCCAGGGCCTAGTACATGCTAGGTCAGTGAGCTTCCACTGAGCTACATTCCAGTACCAATTTTTCCTTTTGGAAGCAGGGTTTCACTGTGTAGCCTTGGTTGGCCTGAAGTTTACTGTGTGGAACAGGCTGGTCTTGAACTCATAGAGATCTGTGACCTCAGCCTCCTAAGTGCCGGACTTAAAGATCTACACTCCTATACCCAGCCCCATTTTATTGTAAAGTGAATTATTCTCATTATTATATAGTGACAAGCTAGAAATGAAACTACCTGTTAAATATACAGTTATATATAATAGTCAACAAGAATACAGAAAAAATAAACCTATTAAGTATTCACTCTGTTTTTCCCACAAGGATTTTTTTTTAAAGAAAGCATTTTGCAATTTTTAATTAATGCTTACCATTGTGTTTGAAAGAAAGATTCATGCACAAAAGCCAGACACAGGATAAAACAAAGGACTATGTTATGAGTACCGCTACCTACTAGAGCGCTAGTCAGGTGCCAAGCTGGGAAGTAAGGCACAGTCCCTGCCCACGCGGTCAGGTTCCTGAGTGCTGGTTCTTGGGCTCCGGGGACTTGTGTATAACAGAGAGAGAAGCAGAAACAATGCACAGTTGTGGAGAGTCAGGAGGCCAAAGGATCTGGAGTTCTGATGTTCAGAAAATAGGGAAGAACATAGGTGGGGTGTCTGCGGCAGGTGATGGGGGTTGTAGCAGACGGATGGAGGGCAATTTTCTCAAGACGCTGAGCCTCAATGTCATCCTGAAAATGAAGTGGTCACTGCAGGCTGTTTTAATGACGAGGACAATCGCCGTCAAGGATTGGCTCAGAACTTGGCTCACAGAGCACAGATGATGAAGCCGCAATGAGGGTTGTCATCAGAACAAAGACAAGATGAGACTCTGCCCGATTTCCCTACAGAAATGAGGACTTGGAACTTTTTTTTAAAAAAAATAAATTTATGTATTTATTATGTATACAACATTCCTTCCATGTATGCTTGCACGCCAGAAGAGGGGACCAGATCTCATAATAGATGTCTGTGAGCCACCGTGTGGTTGCTGGGAATTGAACTTAGGACCTCTGGAAGAGCAACCAGTGCTCTTAACCTCTGAGCCATCTCTCCAGCCCCGACTTGGAACTTTTTATCATCATGGTGGTGCACCCTCAGATATTCCTTTTCCACCTTCTCCAGTATTACAGGCATGTGCCAACATGTCCATCTTAATAGTCATAATTTATTGAGATTATGCTATAGACTTTGAAATAACTCAGTGTGAATTCTTCCATTTTTCATAGCCATCTGAATGCACTGGTGCAAAAATACTCTTTCTTAGAATTTATATATAAATAATATAATATTATATATAATATAATTATATGATATATTATATAATATATAATAATATATAATATATATTAACTGATTTGACTGCATTGTTAAGATGTTTTTAAGGACTGGAGGGATAGGTAGATGGCTCAGCAGTTAGAAGCCCTTGGTGTGCAATCGTGAGAACTGCCAACATCCACATACCAAGCTGGTGCTCCAGGCATACCTGGAACCCAGCTCTGAAGGCAGGAAAAACGGAAGACTTTCTGGGGCTTGCTGGCTTTCAGCCTAGCTGGAGAAAGAGGTTCAGGAAGAGACCCTGCTTCAAAGGAACGAGGAATGAGTGACATAGGACACTTGATGCCACTTCTGGCCTCTGCATGCATACACAGGCACACACACTCGTACACAAACATGCATAGCATGTACACACACTCATGTACACACAATTCCTTTAAAGCATTGCTTTTTTTTTCCAGCTCTAATCTAGAACTAATTAAAAATACTGGAAGAGCGTTTCACTGGTGCAAATCCTGCAGCCATGGAGGCACCTCATTCTCTTTATAATGTATTGAATAGAGGTTTTTATTCGGGCACAGCTCAGGCTGATGTAACCAGGTGGCTTCGTGAGAGAAATCGATCCTGGTGCCTCAGGAGTTGCACCCTTGCACACTGCATTTTAATGGATACCTAGCATATATCCTGTCTGTGTTTCTATCTAATGGGGTCTGGGAGACCACAGGATGTGTTACAGGTTTTCCAGTGAGAGCTTTGCACTGGGCTCTGCTTAGCATGGCTGGCCTGGCGAGTGAATTTCGATTTACTTCCATTTGTCTGTTTGGGTAGAATTTTGCTGATGATCATTTGAGGCTGCTCTTGTTTCCTGCCGCCACTGCCTAGTGGTAGCAATTTTTCAACCTGTTATTTTCCTCGTGTGATTTAAGTTTTATAAGGCATATGGTTATATTTCTGTGTACATAATGTATATGTGATTATATGTGGATTTGTATGATGTTTTGTGTGATTTCCTGACCACAACATTTATGAAGATTTTAAAAAGTTATGCAGGTCCACTTGTGTGTGTGTGTGCATGTGTGTATGTATGCACACATATGTATGCACATGCGAGTATAGGTGCCCAGGATGGCCAGAGAGGGCATCAGATCCTGGCAGCTGAAATTACAGGTAGTTATCAGCCACCTGATGTGAGCTCTGGGAGCCGCACTCAGGTCCTCTGGAAGAACATGAAGCTCTCTTAATCACTGGATCGTGTTACTAGCTCATATGGGTACAGAGTTAATGCTGAGGAAATCCCTGCGGTCCTTCGTTGTCGCTCTGCCCAGAATGCCCACTCCGGGAAGTGTTTCTCCAGCTCCCAGTTAGCTTACAAGTGCTCCTTGTTTGCATTTTCAGTGACGTTCAAATGTCTATACATGACATCCCTCCATGCCCAGATACAAGTACATGTGAGCTGCACACATAACATCCATCCATGCCTACATACAAGTACATGTGAGCTGTACACATGACATCCATCCATGCCTACATACAGTATTGTGAGCTGTGCACATGACATCCATCCATACCTACATACAGTACATGTGAGCTATGCACATGACATCCATCCATGCCTGGATACAGTATATGTGAGCTGTACATGTGACATCCATCCCTTCCTACACACAGTACATGTGAGCTGTGCACATTTCCCACTATTATACGGTCCCTGCTGTGTACTAACCCCGTGTCCCTCTGTGATGGCCACCCCCACAAGCAAGGCCACCATGACTTCATCTGCATCTGCAGATCACAAGTGTGCTGTGGGGCCATCCATGGAGGGACCAGCAGTGACTGCAGCTGGAAATAGATGGCAGGCTCTCGGTCCCCAGTAACAAAGTGAATGGCTTAATTGTCGGGAATAACAATGTTACATTTTTAACTGAAGAAGCAAAACGAGAAAGGGGAGGAGGAAGGGGGGAGGAGAAGGAGAAAGGTTGAGGAAGAGGAGGGAAAGGAAAACAAAACAGCCCCAGGCTTAACCCAGTGAGAAAGTAACTCATTCCTAGTGGCATAAACCATTTAAAGCGTCCCAATATTTGCCACTGTCTCGATGGAGAAGTGACCATACACACAGAACAATCAGTAGGGCGACCTGGTGTTCTTTGAGCACTTTGCTGGATGGTTTTATGTCAACTTGACACAGGTTAAAGTCATCTGAGAGGAGGGAACCTCAACTGAGAAAATGCCTCCTGGAGCCAGGCAGAGCAGCACACGCCTTTAATACCAGCACTCAGGAGGACTCAGGAGGCAGAGGTCAGCAGATATCAGAGTTCGAGGCACGGTCTACAGAATGAGTTCCAGGACAGCCAGGGCTACACAGAGAAATCCTGTTCCAATCTCTCCCCCCCCCAAAAAAAAGCTTCCAAAATGTAAGGTTGTAAACAAGCCCGTAAGGCATTTTCTTATTAGTGATTGATGGGGGAAGGCCCAGCCCATTGTTGGTGTTCCTGGGTTCTGTAAGAAATGGCTGATGTGAGCTGGAGAGATGGCTCAGTGGTTAAGAGCACTGATTGCTCTTCCAGAGGTCCTGAGTTCAATTCCCAGCAACCACATGGTGGCTCACAGCCATCTATAATGAGATCTGGTGCCCTCTTTCTGGCTTGCAAGCATACATGGAAGGAATGTTGTATACATAATAAATAAATCTTAAAAAAAAAAAAGAAAGAAAGAAAGTAACAGCTGAGCAAGCCCTCAGGAGCAAGTCAGTGTGCAGCACCCTCCACGGCCTTTGCATCAGCTCCCACCTCCAGGTCCCTGCCCTGTCTGAGTTCTGTCCTGACTCCATTGGATGATGAACTGTGATGGGGAGGCATAAGTCAAACAAAACTTTTCTCCCCAACTTGCTTTTGGCCAGGGTGTTTCATCACAGCCATAGAAACCCTCACAAAGACAAGCACTGAGACAACTAAACAGGTCCCTCCTGGTGAGCCCCAGGCTGATGGAGGGGCCACGGGGATCACAGACTGTGTGAGGAGGCACAACTTCCAAGCACCCGACACGTCGGTGGGGGTTTTCATGCCACTAAGCCCAGGCTGGCAGGCAGCAGGCCACTGCCTTTTGACTACTGAGCACATCCACCTACAGAGAAAACTGCCAGCAAGTGTTGGAGGTTTTATTCCTTCCAGGACAGTTGGCTGGGCTCAGGGAGGGCCTATGAACCCTATTAGGGTCCGCACATGGCGGCACAGATCAACCTCCACAGCAGAACCTAGCCCAAGCCGCAGGGACAACTGTCGTTTGTTTCTGTTCAGGGTGATGAAACACGGACATGTCTCTTGCTTTTTTAATCCGTGTGTGTGTTGTGTGTAGATCAGAGGTCAACCATGGGTGTCTTTCTCAATTGCTCCCTACATTATTTTGTGATACAGGGTCTCTCACTGAACCTGGAGATCATTGCTTCAGCTAGGCTAGCTGACCAGAAAACCCCAGCGACCCTCCCATCTCCTCCTTCCTGTCACCTCTGTCTGAGCACTGGGATCTGAACTCAGGTTCTCATGCTTGCATGGAAAGTGTTTTACCAACTTCTCCATCTCCCCAGCACCTTTTTCTCTTGAGGTCCTGGGGGCCAAACATCCAGCCGTGCACACGCTGAGAGCATGTTTACCGGTGCCTGTGCATGCATGTGAGGCGGTGCACACATAGCGCCCGTCGGGGACATCTTCCTGCAATGACACAAAGGGCAGCTGGTGAGCTGACCACATAGTAGTGATGTCACTGTACTTAGTGACTATCCGTAGCTGGGCAGGACTACGCTAGGCCTATTGTGTCTTTTGTCTTGTACGTAACATTCATAATTAGCCTTTCAGAGTGACTACTGATGCTGTGGTTTGAATAAGCCTCTCCCTAAGGCTCCTGCATTAGAAACTTGGTCTTCAGCCCATGGCACTGCTGGGGCACCCAGGCCCCCATGAGGAAAGTAGCTGTGTTTCCTGCCACGGGTGCTGCCTTACCCTAGGTCACACCTTCCATGGCTAAGTAACCATGGGCTGGACCGTCCGATCCCCTCCTCTTTCTCAGAAGGGTCATTTCCTTGTGTTATTGGGGGTTGAATCCAGAGCTTTGCACACGCTCGGCACAGATGTGTGTGGAGTGTGTTGTTACAGCCTGTCTGGGAGACACAGGTGAATCTCAGAGTCCAGACTGCAAGGGGGTGAGGAGTGGCCTTAGGATAGCGAGAGAGACTCGGTGGATGGTGCTCTTTAGATGGGGCAGTGAGGGGAGAGTTACAGGTACCATTCCAGACCTGGGGAATGACGAGCAGGAGAGAAGAGCGTCTGGAAGAGGGATGGTGCGTCCACAGTGCAGCGACAGGGCATGCTGGTGACTCAGAGCCTGAGGGCCAAGCCACTGGACCCAGGCGGGAGGTCCGAGGGTTTGTGGGTTTGACATCCACAGGAGTGGGAGGAGTAGGGAGGGTGGATTCTAACCTGAGCACGGTGCACAGTGATTACTGCCATGCTGTGACCCGGTTGTAACCAGTGCTTTAAAGCCCCACACCAGTTTGGCCCCTCACCACCCTCCCTGCACCATACTGGCAGGTGAGCGAACCTGCGAGGAGGGAAAGAAATGCAGAGGGCTGGCACCCCACCCACCACTCCTGTTCTCTAGCTTCTGGCCTGAGCAAGCTGGGCTGGAAGCTGGCTCTCGTTCTGAGGGTCCCAGCAGGGACTAAGCTACCCCAGTTCTGCCTGCTCCAAACCTCCCAACCTCCTGTTGCTCCCCATCTACTCCCTGACTCCAGGACTCAGGGAAAACCGGGAGCTGCTTGTGTTCCTTTCTCCCCTCACCCTTTCCTGTGATGGGTCGTAGCATTTAGCACGTAGCATTTAGCATTTAGGAAGAACGGCCCGTGCTCTTCACTGACGGGAAACCTCCACCTCCCGCCCTTTCCCTTGTTCTTTCCAGCTGATGTTGATGCCCAGGGGTGGGTCACTTTAGCTGCAAACTCACAATGCCTCCCAATTTCATTAATTTAAAAAGCCCGTGTCTTTGTAGTGCAGGGCGTAAGGAATTGCCTCTGCCTGCAGAGTGAGCTCACTGAGGCTGCATAGCCACCAGGGCGTAAGGGCAGCAAGACCACAGGCGCCATCATCCTGCGTAACCACAGGTGAGATGAGTTCCCAAGGACAAATAGGGAAAATCTTGTGTCCTAAGTCACCTTTATCAAGATTTGGATCGCCGTTGTATCAGAACAAATCACAAACGACTGTTTAATAGTTGTTTGTATTTAAGAAGCTTGTGTGGTGTGAGCTTTCAGTCAATGGCTAGTGGACCTAGCCCGCATCCCACATGATAGAGAGGAATTCACTGTAATGATGCCAAATGTAGAAGAGTCCTCCAGCATCGTAACAGTGGCCTCCCTCCCAGAAAACAGGCATTGCATGGCAGACAGAGGGAGCTCAGCTGAAGAGGCTGCCTTGGCCAGGGGTCTGAGATTGACTTGACAGCAGGGGAAAGATGGGCTTGGAAGAGAAGAAAGGAATACTCCAACTAGAGAAAGAAGGTTAAGGAGATACACCTGCCAATCACCCCGTGCTGATCACACCCAGTGTAGACATGAATCAAAATGTCTCAGCACACCTCATAAGTAGGAAGAAGTACATGCCACTCAAAGCACCTTTTAATTAAGAGTCATGGAGGTAGGCGTGACAAAGGCTACATGTACCAATGAAGTATGTCCTTCAAAGTTTAGTTTCTTTCTTTGTCATTGAAGTCAAGAGTATAACTCAATGATAGAACGCTTGCGTGGCATGTGTGAGACCCTGGGTTCCAACCAAACATAGCTCTTCCTTTCAAAACAATGACATCTGAGACATGACAAACACATACATGACCTTGAGAGATCCTGGATTGGCAAAGACTGTGAACTGTAGATAAGGTGACAGATTGTGCCATGAAATTCCAGGACTCGATAACCAGTGTGTGGGAATTCTTGTCCTTGGTCTTAGAAAATGCACGCTAAAGTAGTATAGGCAATTCCTTTTAAATGGAGGAGAGAGAGAGAGAGAGAGAGAGAGAGAGAGAGAGAGAGAGAGAGGCTGACAGACAGAGAGGCAGAGAGACAGAGGGGGGGAAAGAGACAGACAGACAGACAGACAGACAGACAGACTGTTGACAGGATGTTAAAGCTGCTACACGTGACGACAGACAACATAGTATTCTCTGGTTTGCTTGCTGTTGTAATTTTGCTGTAATTTTAAACCTTTTTATGCTCTTAATTGTATTAGTCAAGACTCCAAGAAGCTGGGACAGAAAGTTTCCAATGGTTGCTTAGTTAGGAGTGAGTGGAATTCCTTTCCTTCTCAGATCAAAGGAATCCAAAGGAGGATGGGGAGTCTCCTCCATCCCTTCAGCCACTGGCTTCCACCTCAGTCTAACCTGTTGTTCAGGACAGACCATCAGGAAAGGGGGGCCTGCAGAAAGACAGGGGTGGGGGGGACGGTGGAGCAAAATTGTTGCTCTATAGTTTTTCTTATATTTCTTGATCCAAAATAACTCAGAGCTGAAGGTAGCTGCAAGGAAATCAGGAAACAATGTCTTTATTCTGCACAGCCCTGACCCACATGCTTAAACCTCAGCAGTTCCAGGGCCAAGTGTGGAAAAAGACCCTGGCTCCCAGCCCCAGTACCATTAAAAATAAAGGGAAGGGGTTCTAGAAGGAGGGCACTGGTGGGCAATTTGCAGTCTGTACCCAGCAGAGACCCGTAGGACGACAGCTTTTACCTGGCAGCTTCAATGAGGTTTGTGACCCTAGAGCTCTGCTGGGCATCAGACTGCCCCGACGCGCTCACTTAGCCCAGTTCCCGCTGTGGGTGATGGGCACCCATGGCCACGGCGCTGCTGCTTCAGGCAGAGCACACTCCCACCCCTCTGACCAGGCCAAACTCCACGGACCAGCCACTTTATCTGTTAAAGATTAATCTATCACCTGACTTTTATCCAAGAGGACAAGCTATTTTTAAAACCCGAGGTGAATATCTTGAGTAAGAAAAACACAAAACAAAACAGGGCTCCAGGCCTTCTGGCGGCTTCCAGGCTACGGAAGAGGAGAAGCAGTTGTTGTGCAGCTGATACCGGGCACAGAGGCCTATTCTGTGGAAAGATAGATATGCTAATCGCAGTCTTTCTAGTCCCTTGAGATGCTAACTTCCAGGCAGGCAGTAATCTTTTTTATTGAAAGGGTATCATTTCTGGAGTAGTGAAAAGAAAAGAGAAAAGATTCTTGGTCAAGGAAACTTGAGAATCTTGCACCATATACACCCCTTTTCTTGGCAGGTCCTGATACAAAGACGTGTTAAAGGCCCCGAGAAGTCCTGCTGTAGACAGTTCTTGTTAGTTTCCCAGACTTATCCTACGACCCGTTCTCCTATTTCATCTGTTTGCTTCTGACCAAGGAGGTGACCATGGGAATTTCTGTGTGTCGGTGTCCGTGTGGTAGTGCCTTCACTTGCACCCTCACGCAGTGATTCTGGCCTCCTCCTTTTGAGCTTTCTGGGAAATGGAACTTAAGTCTCTTGTAGCACAGTGAAAAGGTTTTGCTCATGTGCCCAACGCAGAGATTTCAGTCTCATTGAGGAAGGGTTCGACACCCGGGAAGTGGTTTTTTGGTTTTGTTTTTAAGATTTATTTTCTATGCTTGAGTGCTTTGCCTCCATGTATGTAAGTACCCCCCGCACACACACACACACACACACACACACACACACACGCACGCACAAACACACACACTTATCTGATGCCCTCAGAGGTCAGAAGAGGGCAGCAGATCCCCTGGAACTGGAATTACAGGTATTTGAAAGCAGGCACCTGTATGCTAGGAACTTCTCTGCAAGAGCAGCCAGTGCTCATAACCGCTGAGCTATCTCCCCGGTCCCCGCCCGAGCGTCTTAAGAGGGATGTTTATTTGTGACAGGCTTTGGCAGCGGTATCTTGACTGTGACTCGTAGGCCACTGAAGCTCTCTGCAGCACCCAGAATAGGAACCTCAGTGAAGCATCCAATCATGCTGGGTCAAGGATGCTTCTTTAGGTCAATCTGCTTGTGAGGTTTTTGTTGCTGGTTCCATATGGCGAGGGCTGCAGCCTGAAGCTCCTCTAACCCACAAGCAATTGATTCTAAGAACATCCCACGGTTGCACGTAAGTCGGTGAGGAGACGGCAGCTGCCTTCAACGTCTACCTGAGCCCATCTACGAATAAGATGGATTTGCTCTATCTTCAGAGAGTTACAAGACGACAAGGCAGCCTGGCCTCTGTGGAGCTGGTTAGACAACTGCCATGATTTGTCCCCGAGAAATTAAGTCTCATTAACTCCACCCACTTGAGGCACATTTTTAATAATTTTGCTTTAGGGTAACGTGGGAATCGTTTTGTGCAGTGCACAGCACAGTTCACATACTGCCTCATTAACTTTTACCCTTCCCTAAGATGAGGGCTGCTGTTCCCATCAGGACCCTGGGGCTCTAGGCAGCCTGGGGCTAGCAACTAATTGGCACGTAGCCAGGAGCATAGCCCCTGCTCTCTGGTACTCTATCTTAGCTGTTGGGGTTCAGAGCCTTCAAAAGGCAAACTTTCAAAATTGTGATCTGATCCAGAGATATTGTAGAAGTGCCTCTTGGGAATCCCCAACCCCACCTCCCTGCCAGCAAAGGCTTAACCACTGAACTAGGGGACTTTCTCCCTAGTCCCTGAATTATACACTTATGAAAGCACTGCCGTGTAGTTCATTTTGGCTGAAGTGTTGCTATGTGAGTGTGCCTGTTGTCTACTTGTCCAGACATTGTCCTGAACGCTAGGGAAGCCTTTGTGGGTTCTAGTTACAGTTTTCAAGATGAGAGGTTGGTTCCTGAGAATAAGCAATAAGTGGTCACATGATTGCCTGTGTCAGGATCACGTGACAGTTGCTCTTCGACTGTGAGAGACCCTACACCACCACCTCCCAGTTTCAGGGTGGCTCTGACTTCCGGCTGTGCGTTGGCTACTTTTGAATCACCGGGATCCAAACACGGGACAGAAACGAGGAAGAAAGGGCTTACTTTGGGTAACAGTTTCAGGGGATTTCGGTCTAATGTGGTGGGTAAGTTATGATGAGCTGGGGGGGAGGTCAGCTCCTGCTCACAGGAGCGGTCGGTGGAATCGTGGTGACAGGCATGCATGGTGGGGACTCCCCACATGACTGTGAACCAGGAAGCACAAAGTGGGCTTGAAGCAGGAGCCAGCTGTAACTGCAGAGTCCTGCCCTTAATCACCTCCTCCCACCAGACCACAAGCTGCGTCTCCTAAAGGTTTCACAGCCACTCTAAGCAGGGACACTAGCTGGGGAACAACATTCAAAACATTAGCCTGTGGGGGGTGTTTTAGATGTGACCCCAAGAAACCTTCCCCCAGGCTCAGAAGCACAGAACACACTGCAGCCCCAACACAGCACACAGAGCGGAGAGGCGTGTGGACTCATCATCCAGGTCAGACAAGGCAGCCGCTCCCGTGGGTGTCCCCTTGGAATCCTCAAGTTCCTTCTCTGTGCTTCTCCTACTCAGATGTCCCCAGGAGACTCTGGGAAAAGTCTTGTGCACAGTACATGGGACCTCTCCTTGGGAGCCTGGTGACTTCATGCTGTGCTTGTTAGAAATGTTGCCTGCTCCAGGAAGTGAGTGGCGTGACCAACACCTAATTAGCACCATTGCCTCCTCATCTTGCATGTCCTCTGCATCTCTGAAGGTGAAACAAGAGAAGGACTGAGGGTGGCCACGTGTCCTAGGTCCTCAGGGGGCTCTCAGCAGTCCATTTGACAGGTAAGGGAACCGGAATCTATGCGTGGATGCTAAGTGGCAGGAGAAGGTGAGAGAGAAGCTAAATGGGAAGGGGTGGCGGTGCTGAGCTGGGATGGGCCCTGCCAAAAGACACAGCCTGTTATTACGGGCCCTGTAGTTGCTAGAGAAGTTTTGAGATTGTAGAATTTGGAAATGGTGGTTGAGGATATGGGTGCCTTCCAGGCTTCCTAGGTTTCACTGTCCACAAGGGGTCAGGAGAGGTGTGTTATGTCACAGAGGTAGGGGACTCTGGAGGCCCCTGCACGGGCTTAAGGGCACCTGCCTCCTGTAGCATGACGGTAGCTTCCCCATTTGTAAGTGGTATATACCCCATAGGATTGTTATTGGGATTTGTGAGTTGATTCTCATGAATGAAAGAACAACAGCCAAACTGGGAGTGTCGCTCTGTGACCAGGAACTTGCCAGGCACTGCAGAGAAAGAGACCAGGCAAAGCTTTATGGAAGAGCTGATTAACCAGCAGCAGGAGCCAAGCGTCAACCCTAGAAGGGTACATAGCTGTAGGGACCATCCTGGGACGAGTTATGTTAGTCATGGGGATGCACCTCCAGACTCAAGAGATGCATAAGGACTTGGAGAAACACATACATGTATCCACGAGTATGTGCATGCACACACACACACTCACATGCACATGCACAGCACATAGGAAACTTCCCAAAGAGAACTGCAGAACCAGAAGGTGATCTCATGACTCCCAGGAGCCAGTTAATTACAGCCAGGCTGGATTCCTCTCAGGATGAGTCCGATGACAAACACCAGGTCTAGTTAGGCGCTGACTGAGAGCTGTGAACGTGCACAGATAGCTGTTGTTAAACTTGACTTTCTGTGGACAGAGGTACAGGAAACTACCAAACTAGTGGTTCTGAGCTAACAGTGGTTTTGCCATACGAGGACATCTGACAACATCTGTAGATATTTGGGACTATCAAGAATGACGGACCAAGTGGGAAGTGCTACAGGGATTGAGAGAGTAGAAGCCAGGGGCACTGCTCAACATCCTGCAATGCCCAGGCGGCCTCAAACAAAGGCCTATTCATCTCAGAATATCAACAGTGAGGAGGGTGAGAAGCCCGGTTGCAGTCTGAGGGGTCATTGGAGTATGGTGGAATGTGGGAACGGGGTCTTTTCATGTCCTTGGGTTTCAGTGTATCTACCTGTGACGTAATGAAGTCTTAGGTTACACTTGGCCTTGACGTTATGTGATTGAGGAACTAGAGAGAGCAAGGCAAGGGTGTGAAAGCTTTTAAATAAAAGCAGCTGATCTCCAAGGGCTTTCTGGACATGGTTCTTAAAGGGCAGGCAAATCTATGGAGCTGCACCACTTCACCCTCTGCCCAGAGCTGGAAGGCCCGCGTCTCTGGGTGCTGTCACTCAGGGACAAGTCTTACCGGAGCTCAGGGACAAACTCTCCTAAAGTTACCCAGGACCTCAGACTCCAATCGGCACTCCTGGGAGCCTCTTGCCAAGTATTGTCTGGGCTGCCAAGTCCTCAAATATGACATCCTCCCCAACCCTGAGTTGAGCTGTTATTTCATGTCTTCAAACCACACCTTCTCCGCTGTCTTAATAGCCACAAGACTGCTCTTCCCGACCGTACGAGAGGAGGGTACGAAGCAAGCTTTGACTGCGCAGGGAAGATGGGCTGAGGAAAGCAGAAACCATCAGTGCTGTACAGGCAGAAGGATGGCAGCATACATAGTGATATTCTTTAGTAAATAGCTTCCAGTATAATCCCCTCGTTATAAAACAGTAGATGCTGATATAAGAAAACAAAGTGTTAAAATGCAACTCGCGTCCTTAGCACATACATCGAGGAAGAGAAAGCTCTGTAAGAAGAGAACACTGGAGATCTATCACTGGGTCGTATGATAAAGACACGCAATGACTTTGCACATCCGTGTGTTGAACAATATTTTCATGACGTGTCAGAAATGTATTCAGCTGTACTTACCGTTACAAAGCACATGCTCCTTGATTGCCGTAGCCTGGGTCTTAAATGTCCCTGTGTGGGCCCAGGTGTTAAAGCTCCATCTCCACAGTGACAGTGGAAGATGGGGCCCACTGAGTGATCTTGGGTTACTGAGGGTGCTCCTCTAAATGAAATTATTCACCCCAAAATAGTACCAGAGGGTGAGAAACCAAACGCAGTCTGAGGGAGTGTCTGGGACCCCATACCCTTCCTTTTGTTCGTATTCTCCTCCCGTCTATGAGCTAAGAATCTCTGCTGTCTCTCTCCCCCCACCATTAACACACTGCCTCACTGCAAGCCCAAAAGCAATGGGACCAACTGACCATGAACCAAAACCTCCAGAACCGTTAGCGAAAGCCACCTCTTTGTAAGCTGATTAACTCTGGTGTTTGGATGTCATCATGGAAAGTGAGTGTAGACACTTGGGAGGCGAAGGTAGGAGAATTGTCAGTTTGAGGCCAGTGAGCACCATATAGTGAGATCCTGTCTCAAACAGTAAGGGTTGGAAAGAGGTCTTAGTGAAGTGTTTGCCTTACAAACATGAAGGCCTGAGCCCAATGCCCCAGAACCCACACCAAAACCAGATGTGGTGGGGAGGGCCTATAATCCTGCACTGGAGAGGCGGTGACAGGGAGCATCCGTGGGACTCACTGGCCAGCCAGTCTAGCCAAATCAATGAACTCCATGCTCAGTGAGACACTCTGTCTCAACAAATAAGTGAAAAACAATTGAGGAAGACAATTCTCATTGGTCTCTTACCTTCATGCACACGCACACACACGCACACGCACACAGACACACATACGCACATGCATGCATATGAACCTGTGCAAACACGTGCACACGCAAAGTATGTACACAGAGACTAGCATAATTCAAAACAATTTTCTCTGTAAACCAGAGGTTCCAATGTGGAGAAAAATTGGGTGCCAACTCCCCTCATCCTACAAAGCAAAGTTGAATCCACATGAAGGACTTAGTTGAGGAGTGGCCAGTAGCTGTTATGACTCTATACCTGCTACTTACCTCAAGGGCTTTCTTGGATCTTTGAAAAGGGTGTCTGTATGTCTGTCTTAACTCAGATGGAGGGGTGCTTTCTCCTACCCAGTGATAGGGAGACACCAAGAAGACCACCGAGAGAACTTGGTTTTCATCCTGGAGATTGACAGAGCACATGACAGCCAAGAGAGGACAGAAAGGAGGGAGAGCAGGAGGCTGGTTCAGCAGCCATCTTGTCACCCAGCTGTGGAGCAAGAAGAGGGAGTTTACCAGAGGCCAAGCAAACCTCCCCTGAGGCTCCAAAAGGAGCTATCTCAAGGGTTGTGCTCCAGGGGCCTGTAAAGAGGATGACTGGATCTGAAAAAGACACATCCTGTCTGAGGCAGACTCCTGGAGGCCCGACCAGACACCAAGCGTCAAGTTCAGCCAGAAAAATGGAGACTACACCACAGGTATTTCAATAGAAGTCAAAGCAGGGCCATCACAGAGGCCCCAGAGATTTTCAGGAAACTATATGCCAACCTCAGACACATCTGCAAAGTTCTGGGCAAACAAATATCCAATTATATCAGTACCCAAGGGCACACAACTATCTCTGTCCTTTGAGCCATCTCAGGAAGGAAGGAAACCGTGAGCAATGGGAAGAGGCATAGAATATAAAAGAAAGAGAAGAGGCCAGCCTTTCCCTCTCCTCCCCCTTCAGGCTGCGAGCATGCAAGAGCGAGGGTCAGAGAGAGGGTGAGGCTTGCTCTCCATGGCTTGCTCAACCTTCTTACAGAACCTAGGTCCACCAACCCCTGATGGATGGCACCACCCACAATGGGCTGGGCCCTCCCACACCAATCACTAATCGAGGAAATGCCCTGCAGGTTTGCCTGCATCTGATAGTATGAGGGCCTTTTCTTAATTGAGGTTCCTTCCTTTAAGGAGACTTTAACTTGGGTCAATTTGACATAAAACTCGTCAGCACAGCTCCGAGACCCACCCAGTGTGGTAGATGGACCAGTTCCTGCCAACTCCTCCCTGCTGAAGACACCGAGACCCTCAGAAGCAGTGAGAGATAGGGATTTCTCCCTTAACTTGTTTGCCCGGATATTCTGTCATAGTTACTCAAAAGTAACTAACACAGAAGCCAATACTATACCCTCAGACTTTGGGATAAAATAAATAAGTAAAAAGCTATACTGGAGGCCTGGCAGCAAGGAAGCCGAAGGTGTACTAGGTTCATTTCTTCAATCAGCAAAGGAGTGTGTGCGGCCCAGAATTACGTTGACTGGTTGTAACTGGCATCATGGGGCAAGAAGATATTATGAATAACTCTGGGTGGCAGAGCACTTGCCCAGCTTTGGAGAGACCATGGATCCAATCCCATGCACCACAAATTTTTAAAATGAAATTATTTTAAATCTATCAATAAAGTATCAAGTGTAGACATAGGACATACAAATCTATAATAAATAAAAGGTCCAGACTCAGGGCTGGAAAGGTGATGTGGGAAGTCCTTTTGTATATGTAAAAGAAGGCTGAGCTAATAGACCAAACAGTGTTCTAATTGATAGAGTTTCTGTGTCATTTTTCGGTCTGGGCAGCCGGGAAACAAACGAGCAGTCTCTGCTTACAAATGGCGACTCAGCAGTTAAGAACATTTACTGCTCTTTCAGAGGACCTGGCTCCAGTTCCCAGCGTCCGTGACAAGCGGCTCACAATCACTGGTAATTCCAGCTCCAGTGGGATCCATGGCCTGTGGCCTTCACCGTAGCTACACTCACATATGCAAACCTACCCCCCACGTCTGGCTAAAGCCAGAGAAAAATTATCATCTGAGCTTGGGCAGACCATGAGCAGGTTCACATAGCAGAAACATGGTTCCAGGGTGGAAGGGTCATCCCAGACAAGAAGAAAATGCTAAATTCAACAGCCACCGCCCACTGGCTGCATAGAAACACAGCACAGGTGCATGAGGTCCTAGGACTAATCTCAGCACCAGGGAAGAACAAGACAAACGCGAAACTCTACCACACTGAGAGGCATGGGAAGTTTTAGACAGAAAACACTTCGGTGAGAAATACATGGTTTCACGGCTGCACAAGTGAGGCTCTTGGATTGGTGGAAATCAATGCTCTCTGTTCTTAGACGATGTCTTCAGACGGCTGCTGTGTGCTCCAGCTGTAGGGAGAACTCAGACTCACTTCCTCACCCTTCTCGTCCTTCCCATCCCCCCCCCCCCCCCCCGTCCTTTCCAGCCCCTTCCTCCTTCTCTTTCTTACAACTTTTTGGTAATGCTTTTCTCCCCCATCAGTTGGTTTGCATCTTGACAGCGCAGTCTGGCAGACAGATGGAGGATTATTCTATCATATGCTTCTCTGTTTCCATCATTTCTGAGACCTGGTTCATACAGTCTGTCATGTAGAATGCGGCAAGCCTTTCCAGTTGGAAGATTTCTCTCGCAAACACACCGGAAGTCATCACGCTGCGAATCGGGCCTAATTTCTTTCAGTTTGTCCTACAAGCCAAGAAAATCAGAAGAGCATAGAACACCCTCCCGTTTTATTGAGGACACCTATTACTTTATATTTTAAATACACACCTTGAATGTTTAAATATTTTTGGTTTTCTTCCTATTCATCCCCTTGCCCTACTGATTTCTGCCGCTCCCTTCTGCTGGTCCCCTACTCCCCAAATAGTCCCCAAGTCTGCTTCAGTGTCACACGGGTTTCTTTTCTTTCCCTTTCTTTCTCCTTCTCCACTTCCTTAAACTCTCTTCCTCCCCATTCATGGGTCTCCCTCTACCTCTCTCTCTCTCTCTCTCTCTCTCTCTCTCTCTCTCTCTCTCACACACACACACACACACACACACACACACACCAGAGGGAGAGGGAAAGAGAACCAGACAGAGAAGCAGAAATTCACGTCTAGGGTCCACAGATAAGAGAAAATATATGGTATTCACCTTTCTTACTTTGGTTTCTTCTGCCTAGTATAACAATCTCTAGCTTCCACTGGGCATGTGCACCATATTTTCTTTATCCATCCTTGTGTAGGTGGGTATTTGACTAGTTCTGTCTTTCTTGTGCGTAGTGCAGCCATAAACATAGATGCACTATGTCTCTGTGGTGCGCTAACTTGGGACATTCTCAGGGGAGGACACTACAGTAGTTCCATGTTTAGCTTTCTGAGGAACCTCCACACTGAGGACCACAGAGGCTGCGTCACTGCATCTCCATCCGTACACCACAAGTTTCCTCTTTCCCACATCTTCACCAGTATTTGTCGCTTTCCTGGCAATGGTGAGATGGAATTTGCATGGTGGGATGTCATATGCTTTTCTTAATAATCATTGGTCTTCTTTAGGAAAGTACTCTGGCTACTTATAGACTGGATGATTTTGAAAGCTTTTGTGTTTAGTTTCTATAGCTTTCTGTATTCTAGATACTAATCCCATCTCCTACATAGTTAACAGTTATTGTTTTCTGACCTTGTACATAGTTTTGGCAAATGAGATTCTCTTAATACTCATGATAGTCGTATGAGGTAGAACCATTATTGTCCTGAAACTATGACCAAACAGGCCCAGCATCAGATCAACAGCTGACAAGGGACAGCTATCCTCCATCTTCATTCTCAAACGTCACCAGGTGGCCTACTGTTGATTTCATTGCTGAAATGTATTTATCACAAACCCAAAACTGGGAAGATTGCATTCCAGTTAACCACAGAGAACTTTCTGGATGTTGGGGAGGAGGTGTGAGATCCGTTCAATTGTAGGAGAGAGGGATTGGGACATTTGAAAGCGGTCAGAGAAACAAGGAGAGGAATGTGTGCAAGGCAGCAGGGACACGGGGCCCAGATACACAGAGAGAGGCTGACTGCGCAGGCCGGCCGAGCTAAATTAAATTTTACCCAGTGGCTCAGGAAGACTTTTTATGTCATTCAGGAGTCAGCTTTGGACCAATGGCCTAAGCCAAAGAAGGAATTGTGGGTTGGGCCAACACAAATGAGAGAAAGCTGGAGGAGAGACAGGGCAAAAGCAAAGAGAGAAAACTAGAGAGAAACCGAGATTTCTAGGAAATTAGCATATTAGCATAATCAAATTAACATAATCAAATGACTTACCAATTAAAACTCCTTTGAGAAGTAAATAGACAAATTGTGATTTAGTCATATACTGAACACCACTCCAGACAAGGCTATTTATGTACCAAACAACATGGATCAATCTCAGAATAATAATGTGGGATACAAAAAGTCAAACATAAATCCTTGTTCCTTTTAATTGATCAAGGAGAGCCCTGATTATGGATAATTAAAACTTCAGACTGCCCAGCTTAGACAAGATACATTCCATTCACACACAATGATAGGATCAGGGTTCCTATGAAAGACAACCAAGGAGCAGGAGAATGGCTCAGTGAAAGCTCTTGCAAGCTCAGTTCCCAGCATCCATGTCAGATAGCACAGAATTGTCTGTAACTCCAGCTCCAGGGGATCCGACGCCATATTCTGGCCTCTCGTGGGCACTGCATTCATGTGCACAGGACTCCCCTCCCCCTACACACGACACACATATACATATATAACATTCATGTGCACAGGACCCTCCTTCCCCTACACACAACACACATATACATACATAACTTTGAAAATACCCAAGGTCCCCTTTGCTCTTCTGCCAGGTGAAGCCACAACAGGAAGAAAGCTATCAGTCAAAGCAGCCTCCAATAGTCATGGAACCTGCCAGAACCTTGATTTCCCAGCTTCCTAAGGCATAAGAATTTCATGTTGAGCTTGGACATAATGGCCCATGCCTTTAATATGAGCACTTGGCAGGCAGAGGTGGGAAGATAGACTCTGAGTTTGGGCCAATCTGTCTACATAGTGAGTTCCAGGATAGCCAGGGATACATAGAGAAGTCGTGTCTTCAAAAACAACAACAGTAGTAACAAAAAAGAAAGAAATGCATGTGATTACCTCTTAAGTTGATGGCATTGCATTACTATAGTCCAAATAGACTAAGACGGTGTCATTTAAGTATCTTCTTTAAAATTAAGAATTGTTCGTGTGACAAGGCAAATATGCACTGACTCTCGATTCAATCCTCAGCTTAGAAAAGGAAAATAAAGATGGGAAGCACCTCAGTGGTAGAGCGCTGGCTTAGCAAGCGCCAGGCCTTGGGTTCAGTCCCCAGCCTGGTCCCCAGTAGGAGGTGAGGCTGGGCTTCAGCAGTGAACTGAGCTTCAGCTGTGAGCGCTGGGAAGTTCTGGTTACAGGCAGTTGACACTCAGGTCACCAAGAGTTGGGGACTAAGATGCAGGTTTTTGGAACTAAGGTAAGATTTTAATTGGCTGGTGTGTGTTCTTAAAGGGCGATTTTCTGATTTACATAATCTAATGGCTTTGAGATTTAGAAAATAGAGGTACCACCCCCCTACTTTTGATGGGAGCACAGACAGCCTTGCTCTCTAATGATTCTGTGTGTTACTTTTAATAACAGCAGCAGGCCAGAGCCAAAGGGTGTGACGGCCAGGGAAGGAACAGGCTCTTTCAGAATCTTCGTGTTCAGAGTTCTCTTTCCTTTTTTTGGGGGGGGGGGGGATTATTTGGTGGTACTAGGAGTGGAATGTGGGACCTCACACAGGGACCTTACCACTTAGTAACACCCCAAGCCTCCAAAGTTGTGGGTTTTTGCTGAACTCCCCTGAGAAGTCTTCTCCAGGTGTTCTATGTCACCTCTTCCTCCACAGTCTCAGTCATTTCCTGTCACTAGCTCACTTGGTGCTGTTGTAAAGAAAATAATCCCCCAAACCACCATCCTTCCTAATCTACTCGTTTAATACTCGGGATTTTATCTCAAGTGTTATTCATAGCTAAAGAAAACCCCTGCCGAACCTCTTTCCAACACCGACTGATTCTCCTAGCTCTGTTACAGCTGCACTTTCATGGCTTTTTAAGGTACAGATGGCCTTCTGCAAAGCTTGCCTTTAATGGATGGAAGTCATAGTATTAGAGAAAGGAAGGAAAGGGAGGGAGAGAGGAGGGAAGGAAGAAGAGGAGAGGGAGGAAGAAGGGAGGAAGAAGGGAGGAAGAAGAAAAGGAGGAAAAAAGGAAGGAAGAAAGAAGAAAGCCCTAGAAATAGAACCCAGCTTGGCAGCTCCCAAGACTGGGTGGGAAGGGACTGAAGAGAAGCTGGGTGATAGTTAGCATGTAATGGATTCAGGGCTTTGTGTTACAGTGATGGTGATGGTCCAGCATCAGAAGTGATGATTACACAACACATGTGTTCTGTCTACACTGCTCTAAACAGCCCCTGTGAGGTCTGAGCATCCTACCGACTGCAGCCAGGTCTGATTTACTGGAAAGAGCATCCAGTTGTCATCCCCGACACACACACACACACACACACACACACACACACACACACAGAGAGAGAGAGAGAGAGACAGAGACAGAGACCAGAGACAGAGACAGAGAGCGATGGAAGAGCAGAGCCTGCTTGGATGGATCAGACCTTAGCCATTTCAGCTCAAGAGTTCCTGCCCGCAAGCTCTTCTTGCCTCCCCTGGGCGACATAAGGAGACATCTAAGATCATGGTACGCCTGGCCTTTCGCCTCCATCCCTCTGAGGACTGATGGTGGTACCTCACTGTTCTACTCTGGGGTGATAAACACCATGAGCAGAATCAACTTTCGGGAGGAAAGGTTTATTTTATCGTACGCTCCCAGGTCAGGGCACAATCCATTGAGGGAAACCAGAGCAGGAACTCAGGGCAGGAACTGGAGCAGCAATCACGGAGGGATGTCGCCTACTGACTCCAGCCCATGGAGCCACGCTCAGTCAGGCTTCTTACACAGCCCAGGACCCAGGAGTGGCACACCCTACAGTGGGTTAAACCTTCCCACATCACTTAGCAATCCAGACAATTCCTCACAGATGTGGTTGCTGGCTGGTCTGTCCTAGACAGTTAAACCCCACATGGGTTCTGTCTTCTTGTGGGAGACTTGTATTTGAGGCTGAGAGCCCCAGATATCCCTGAGAGACGTCTTAACAACCTACCGGTACAGGATCTGATGGGAAGTGGTCTTCACTGTGGCCACCTGTAAGGCAGCTGAAGATGGGGCCAGTCTAAGTCCTGAACTCCTCTGAGCTCTGCCAGCCCTGACCTTGAGGACTATAGCGGCTCCCAGCACAATGAGCTGCCAGTGGCCCTGAGCCCCGGCTTCCATTACAGGGACTTCAGCCCTATGCGAAGCATAGCTCTAAGGTGGACACAAGAACCTTCTGCAGCACACAGCAAGGCTTTGCAGGCTTCCTGCTGTCCAGAGCTTGATCCTGCCCCTCTGGAGAGAGAGTTCAGCCTCCTACTGAGCTGACAGAGAGGTGCTGAGAGATAAGGGAGATCTTGTTCAGCTCCATCCCCCACCTTGACCTGGGCAGCCTCGCCTTCCCTGATCTGGAGCCCAATCAGTGTGGATGTGGACTAATTACCTAGGAAGTGCTTATAGCTAAAGCTTCCTTCTGGGTGCTTGTAAATTGAAACCTGGCACACAAGTGTATCATGAAATGGACAAGGGCATTTTGGTCATCGAGAATAGGGAAAGTGGGAGGCATTGTAGCAGGTGTGTGGGCTGAATGGAGAAGCATTGACTTGGAGGGAGAAGCATTGACTTGGAGGGAGAAGCATTGCCTTGGAGGGAGAAGTGTGGACTGGAGGAGAAGCATGGACTTGGGGGAGAATCATTGACTTGGGGGAAAAGCATTGCCTTGGAGGGAGACGCATGGATTTGGAGAAGCATTGACTTGGGGGAAAAACATGGACTTGGAGGGAGAATCATGGACTGGGGGAGAAGCATGGACTTGGAGGAGCAGCATTGACTTGGGGGAGAAACATTGCCTTGGAGGGAGAAGCATGGACTTGGGGGGAAAGCATTGACTTGGGGGAGAAGCATTGACTTGGGGGAGAAGCATTGCCTTGGAAGGAGAAGCATTGACTTGGAGGGAGAAGCATGAACTGGGGGAAAAGCATGGACTTGGGGGAGAAGCATTGACTTGGGGGAGAAGCATTGCCTTGGAGGGAGAAGCATGGACTTGGGGGGAAAGCATTGACTTGGGGGAGAAGCATTGACTTGGGGGAGAAGCATTGCCTTGGAGGGAGAAGCATTGACTTGGAGGGAGAAGCATGAACTGGGGGAAAAGCATGGACTTGGGGGAGAAGCATTGACTTGGGGGAGAAGCATTGCCTTGGAGGGAGAAGCATGAACTGGGGGAAAAGCATTGACTTGGGGGAGAAGCATTGACTTGGGGGAGAAGCATTGCCTTGGAGGGAGAAGCATGGACTTGGGGGGAAAGCATTGACTTGGGAGAGAAACATTGACTTGGGATTCCTCCTCTGCAACCTGCATTCTGAGGTCACAAATAAAGTTTTGAGTTTCCAGAGTAGGATTTAGACTTGTGCCACACTTGAGGGGATTACCCCTGTGAAGATAGTTGTTAAAGGAAAGGTCAGAAACAAAGAGAACCTCAATTAAAAAAAAAAAAAAAGTAACTATCCTTTCTATTCAGTGTTCCTTACTCCTTGTCTCCCCTGCTTCAGGGTGAAACACAATATCTTAAGCAAACAGAGCTCAGAGAGGCTGATCATTGGCTCCCATTGTCCCTGATACCACAGCCCCTCCCTCCCCTTGGCCTGTGCTGACAGGGCTGTTTATAGTTTTCTTCTGAGGGCCACCCTTTAACTCACAGTCTGATGACTATAATGGGCTCATTTGTCTGAGGACGAAAGGGAGCCGGAGTCCCTAGCGCTGAGCAGGCTGGGCCAGGCTTTAATCTCAGGAGCAGCTGTTATGGAACCCAGGTAAGAACTTCCCTGTGTGTGATGAGTCTTCCTCTGGCTGACTGGTTAATCTCGGGCAGGGAGGGAGATGAGCTGTCTGTGATTGAGTTGCTAGCTTTGCCACTGGTTTTCAGTTCTTGTCTGCAGAGACAGAGGAAAAGGTGAGTCCTCTGAGACCTGTCTAGAAAGCTGATAGAGCCTGGTCCACCCAGGTGAGAAAGGAGAGAAAGCACAGAACTGGGGGATAGGGGGGCAGATTTGGCCCCCAAGTAGCATCACTGGCCTGAGCTGGAGACATTTTCCCCGTTACAGGCTGCCGGGTGCTCAGCCTTCCACTTTTCCAAGGCAGCTCTTCACAGCTTGCGGCTGCCACAGTTGGGTTTCTGTACCCTGTGTACCCCGGTTGACCCCCTTTGAAAGAGCTAATATCTTTTAGCATTTTCAAAGGGGAGGCATAGTGGACTTGTCATAAACAGATCCATTCAGAAATGTGGGAAAGGCTGTGCGCCAGCAGGCTGCTGTAAAGTTTAACTGCCCCATAAAAAGTGCTCAAAGGGCACTGGGAATAAGGAAGAGCCCCAGGCGAATAGAGAGTTTGTCCTTGATTACTGGAGTGGAGCGGCTGGGGTAGGGGTGGGCCCCCTGCTGCCCCACCCCCACCCGCTGTGGCGGTTCAAGGGAATCTGATGGGGCTTGGGCAGCCACACTACTATGCTTTCTGGTTCCTGGTTCTGGTTTCCCTGGCTGTCAAGTCTGGTTTCTTTCTCTTAGTCCATGTGGTGCTAGACACCTGCCCCATCACAGAGCTATGGCCGCATGATAGTGATGGGCCCCGCTTCCCCTCGAAAACGGGCTAGAAAACCCCGCCTCCTGCTGAGCGAAGGAACCGTCCAAGGCAGCTTTGATCAGACTTTGTGTCCTTGCCTTCCCCTTCCCGAGGAGCCTGGTGGTGTGAAGTCAGTGAGCTTCCGGTGCCGTGGGTTTGGTGGGTTTGGTGGGGACAGGAATCTGATAAGCTGTAGAAAGGAGGCTGGTGAGTCACCTGGCATCCTTGCTGGGCTGCTCCCAACCCCAGGTTTTGTACGCTAACGAGATAAAAAGCACCTGTAAAACTGCCATGCTTCTGCGGCGCCTGATGGAATTAGATCAGAACGCAAAAGTCCGTGTTCAAGTAAATAGGACCCAAAGCAGCACAAGGTTTAGCTCATTTGTTGAAAACATAAAACAATGTAAAAATTAAAAAAAAACTTTAAAATAAATACAAACAAATGTCCGAGAGCTTCTGGGTGAGTGGTCGAGAGCCCAGGAGAGACGGAGGGCCAAGCTGCTCCTTGGAGTAGGCTAGTAACCTAAAGAATTGATATTGAAAGTGAACTTCAGACTGCCGGGGGTGGGGTGAGGCCAGGGCAAAACCGTCCGGCCCCACCCTGCACACTCGGTTTGTTGGGGGCACTGTATTCCCATACTCCTACCTGATGGGATATTTCTGAAAGCACAATTGCCCCGCCCTGGGGACTAACCGCAAGACCCGGGTTGTCTCCTGTGCTAACCATCCATCAGCTGTAAATCAGAGGTCCCAGCAACCTGGGAGGCTTGGTGACTAGCATGCAACTGTGTCTAAATTCATGCTATAACTGGGAAGCTTTTTCTGGCGCTTCAAGTTCAGGTGTTAAAGAAGGTTTGCAGAACCCAGGGGAATGTTCTGTCTGCTGGCATATCATAAATTATATGATGGATAACATAGATGACCAGTCAAATAAAGAGCTGCATGGGGTAGGGAGGGGTAGGGAGGATAGGGAGGGGTAGGGAAGGTAGAGAGGGGCAGAGAGAGTAGAGGTGGGGTAGGGAGGGTAGAGGTGGGGTAGGGAGGGAGTCCTCCCAGCACCTCCACCTGTTCAGCAGAGATGTAGTGGCTTTTGTTGTTACTGGTGACTTTGTTTTGTTTTATGGTGACTTCATTAGGCAGTCTCCATTAGATGACAGTCACTGGAAACTGAGTCAGTCTCCAGAACCTTTGCACCTCCCGAAGGTGAGTGTTGGTGCTACAGCCAGAGAGTCTCTCATTCCCCTGACAATCAGACCCCTTCCCAGGGCTTCTGGGAAGCCCTCAACCTTCCTACACCCATGAGCACACAGAGATACCTTTTCATTTTCTACATCTTAATGGCTTCAAGAACTGTTTGCCAAGAAACGGAGACAAGAGCGCGCGCGCACACACACACACATGCACACACATACACACACACACACACTCTTATTCTAACCCTCAGTATCACACCTTTCCCAGGAGTCACACTGCAGGCCATCTCTCACACATATTTGTACAAGGTGCACACTATTTCTGGGTCCCAGTTCCTAAATCTGCAGCATGTGGCTAGTCCTAAGAAGGGCCAGCTAAAGGGAGATCCCTGGGACCTCAGCATTGCCACACTGGCGGGGGTGACCCCAGAAGGCCGAGGCTGAGAGCAAAAGCTTTGATTTGGATGCATCCGGGTCAACTCTTGAGTGGCAAGTCACCCACTTTTCTAAAGTTTCTGGCGGGATCCTTGTGAGATGACCGTAACTGTGTCCAGGGGTAAAGAGTTTCCTGCACAGTGCTCAGCACACAGTCACTCTCTGGTAAATCCATTCGTTTCCCAGCTACCAGCACTCAGAGATAGGCCTAACCATAGACTAAGTTTGCTGACAAGGTTGTGCCCTAGTTTCTACACCACGCTGGCCGGCAGGTGACTCTGGATGACAGTGTGTCCCTTGGGTCGTTGTTATCTGATCTACCCATGAGGCAATGTCTTCAAAGTCCTCTATAACTCTGGCTCCATAATGGGTCTAGCACATACCTCAAACATAGCTGAACTTAATCCCAGGTCTCCGGTTTCTACGGATGTCGAGGTGTCCTGGGAAAGTCCAGTTCCCTCGCTCTTCCTTATCTGATAGTGGCCATCCCAGTGTCTCCCTCCCAGGATGACTTGGGGTTGGGAAGATAAGAAACACAGGTGCCTCTGGCATGCTTGACTTGGGGTCCTTCCTGCACCTTGCTCCACGAAGCACACCCCCATTATGATGGAACTTTCTAGATGTTGTTCCAGAGGTTTCCCACCAAGAATGGGCTGAAATCATCTCTGAGTACTGAAGCCAGATCCTGCAAGGCCAGGTTTGGAGCTAGGAGCCAATCTAGGTCAGAGGATGAAAAGTGGAGGCCACACCCACATCGTAGAAAAGCAGCTCTTCGGAGAACCCAGCCTTAACTCCCTCCTGAGATTGACAAAGGCAGCCATTTCTTCCCTGAGCCCTGTCCGTGGGGATCCCTAGGAAAAGGGAACCCCAAAGCCAAGGGTCAAAGACAGTGGAATCAAGAGAACTGGCAGACAGTCCCCGCAGCCACGTAAGAACAGGCAGCTTGACCTCCTCTGTCTTACTGGAGCGGTGGAAGCCACAGTTTGGTTTGTATTCACAGTTCTCGTGCTTCACAGTTGACTGTCTACTTTAAATTTCAAACGAGTATGCGTGCACCTTCACCCATCCCCAGTCAACACCCTACTTTGTCATCCAGCGACATCAAAGGAACCCACCAAAAAGACAGAAAGCAAATCAAATGCCTCCTTCCCCACACCCCAGCCCCAGGAGTCTGAGCTTCATTTCACCTCCAGCCACTCTCTGGGAACACTCTCTCGTCCCACCTCCACCCTGCGTCCCACCTCCACCCTGTGCAGTCATTCTAGGGCTCTAACTGCCAGGAGGGGTTTCCCACTCCACTGCAAATTCCCAGCACTGTGCTCCAATGGCTGAGATAGAGATCAGCAGACCCCACAACCTGCAGCCAGCTCCTCAGGCTGCTGACTCAAGAGGCCTTAGCAGACTTCACACGCCTGGCCATCTCTACCAATGATATTCATTCTTCGCAGGTGTGTGGAAGACCTTGGCAGTCTGCGGTACCACAAAGCCTGTCTGTAATCCTGTGGCTCCCATGGGGCAGTAGTCAGGGTTGACCTTTGGTATAATAGATATCCTGCCAAGGAATCTCCAAGGACAGACACTTACTGGAAGTTTTCCCTCTCAACTCCCCCCTCTTCCCAGAAGAGTTTTTCTCTTTTGTTTTGTTGTATTGTTTGAGCATCACATGGCCTGTCCTGCATGCTAGGCCACCCTGTTCCACTAAGCCGCATTCGCTCTCCCCAAACCTAGAACTAAACTGAACTTTAAAGCTGTGAGCTCAGAATCGGTGTCATAAAAACCACTCTTCTGCTTCCAAGAATTTGCAATTTTGCTAGCCACTCCTGGTTGTAATGTTCATCCATCACTGATTTAACTTTAAATACGGAAGGAAGTCTTGCTTGAGAATGTCTCAAGACTACTCTGCTCCCCCGCTCCCCCCCCACATTGATCCTATAGGTGCAGGACAGCACTGGGGCTGCAGGTGGAGGTAGCATGCACTGACTTTTGCTGCATCCATATCTACCATAACTTTTCTTTTTTTAAAAAAAAGATTTATTTATTATGTATACAACATTCTGCTTCCATGTATGCCCACACATCAGAGGAGGGCACCAGATCCCATTACAGATGATTGTGAGTCACCATGTGGTTGCTGGGAATTGAACTCAGGACCTCTGGAAGAGCAGCCAGTGCTCTTAACCTCTGAGCCATCTCTCCAGCTCCTTTACCATAACTTTTCATTCATAATGAGGCATGGCAAGCAATGACAACAGTGAATGACAAGAAATACATAACAAGCAATAATGAAAGATATTGCACTATATATATTATATATAGGCTGTTAAGTTCTAGTCTTTCCCTTTTTATGTCCTTAGACCACGGTCAACCATAGGTCGCTGAAACCAAGGGAGGTTTGAAAACTGTGGCTATGGTGATGGATAAGGGGCTTCAAGTCAAGTATGGATGGGTGGCCTCTGCCTGCTCCTAAAATCCTATGGCATCTGCAATATTCTCCTCCACTGTTGTCTTCGGGTGCTTTCCAGACAGCTGGGCACTAATTGAATTTCCAGAGTGCCCAGTATAGCCAGTCCTTTTGATGTATCACTGACCCCAGGTTCTTCCCCTGAAACCGAGGGAGCAGGATGAGAGCTGTGAGCTTTCCGGCTCTCCCTGAGGCCGAGAGCGCAGGCTCTTCCCGGGCTGCAGTCCTTTCCTTGTGTTTGTTTTTTGAACAAGAAATAGCAGCCATTGGTATTTTCTTAGGGATGAGAGTCCTTTCAATCCGCCCTCAGCTTGGATAGCCGTCGTTTCTCTGGATCTTTTCTGTGTTCTGGGCACACTGGGGACATAACATAAATATTAATTACTGCTGGTACATTACCGACAGAAAATAGGAAGACCCCTATACGGCAGCAGTGACCCTAGAAGTCCCAGAAGCTGTGTTGGATATGTGACAAGGACAGAGAGTGACAAGACATTAAAAAGCAGCTGTCTTCCCACACTTAGCGCTTGCAATAAACCAAGGGTGCCATTGTGTGAGCTGTCACCGATGCTGGGAGAAAGCCGGGGAAGGGGGCAAGGGCAGGATGCCTTCCATACGGGTATTCTGAGAATACTGCTCTTGGTGGGAGCCTCTTTTTCTACAGATAGGCTCTGTCAACTATGGTCTCTGTGGTGTATACAGATCTGGTGCCGTCCCACGCTTCTGGGTGTGGATTCTGAGTGCAGGGTCCATGGGGGAGGACAAGCTACCGATAGTGACAGGACCTGAAGTCAGTAGCACAGGGCAAGCAGAAGGGTTTGGTGACCAGCAACCACTAACCTCTAGGATGTGCCGGAAAGGTATCTCCGTCGCGTCTCCAAGGCTACCTGTAAACCTGTCTCTGTAGCAACCATGTCCAGCTGTGTCCTCAGCCCCACCTAGCGTGTTAGGGGCAAGGGGTAATTTGTCATTGTTTAACCCACCCCCAATACAGATGTAAATTAATCTTTCCTATTTTTTTCCTTTCGATGTATAAAAAAATCCAGTGAGTATGGGGATAAGGGAGCTGACAAGGAGACGAGTGTGTGTGTGGCCACTGGAGACTAAAATCATTGTAGCTACTTCTATTTGTTACTTTCTTTCAAACAGGGCTGTTTGCTCTGATGCCGCCCCTGGAACACCTCTCTGGTTTCCTCGCATAGCGACTCTAGGATCCAGGCCCAGGCTGGTATCTAGTGTGTCTTCTGTTAACTGAAAGGGAACTTGAGTTTTGTTCTTCTTGCTTTCTCGATTCAACAAGGGATGCACTTTCTCAGCCACCGACCAGGAGGCCTGGTGCGTGCGATCTAGCACCAGGCTGTCTGGCTGCGGATGGAGATGCTAACACTGCTTCAGCTGCAATGCTCAACGGTGTTAGTCAGCTCTCCCTCACTGTAAGAAATACCCACATTAAGCAGACTTTTGAGTCAGAAAGGCTTATTTTGGCTCGTGGTTTCAGAGGTTTTAGTCCCTGGTTGCCGGGCACTGTTGCTTTGCGTCTAGGGAAGGCATGACCAAGAAAGACATATGTGAAGCTGACCTATGGTTTCCATTCCCACAAGAACATACATGTGCATACACACAGAAGACATGCACAGACCTCAGGAGGAGCACATAAAATAGCAAAGGAGAGGGGTTGTAGGTGCAAATAACTAGAGTGAAGGAGTATTGTCAGGACACGCTCTTGTGTGTGTGTGTGTCTGTGTGTGTGCCTTTCCAAGACATTGTCATCCAAGGCCAATTAAACTTTATAATCAGGGAGGGGTAGAATTTAGGCTCGAGAAAGAGAAGAAAGGCCACAGCAGACTCAGGAGGAACCAACATCACAAAAGATGTGGGAGCTAAAACCAAAGGAGGTTTTAGAAGATGTAGTTTAACTATGTGGTATGGGAGGAAATCAGGATAAAAAAAAAAAAGCCAGTGGTCCTTCACAACCTGAGCAATATATGATGTCACTAATCACCTGGGTTTTCCTATAATTTTCCAACAGATCCACCACAGGTCGCCAGAACTCTTCCCCCTCTCTCCATGAAGGCTTTCCCATTTACCAGAAAATGGACAGGCTGGAGTACATTCAGTAGTAGAGCCTTGCTCCAAATGTTCAAGGCCCTGGGTTCAATTTCCAACACACACACATACACACACACACACACACACACACACACACACACTCCTTTATGGAGAGCCTTTTGGAAACGTAACTGTGGTTTTGACCCTCGCCCACATCAGTCACCTGAGACCTTGTTAGAGGAAACGGTTTTGCCTCCTCCTGTGCCAAGGGGTTGTCCAGAGCCTGTGTGCTCAGCAAACACTGGCTCCCGCTGTGGTGGAGGAACAGGCTCCTTCTAGCTACTTCACGCACAAGTCTTTCAGTTTATCTGACGCCTTAGGTCCTGGGCAGGTATAGACTTAAGAGAAGTTACGGAGATCTACGAAGAAGCAGGTCCCAGTCACGGAGCAGTGGTGGCAGGAAGCTGGCCCACCGAGGAACTGGCTTCACTCTGAACTTGCCATGCCTCTGTAACGCTAGTCAGTTCATCCCAGGGCCTCAGAACTCCCCCCTCACCACCTCACAAACTTCATCACTGATTTCCAAAAGAATTCCACCCTTCTGGTCATGAACTGAATACCAGAGGGTCCCCCAAAGGCCTACTGAAGTTATTAACCTTTCAAGAGTGGCCGTTGGGAGAGGGATTGAGATGAAGGACGACTTAAGTAGTGTTTTGGAGTAAGAAGGAAGACTGAAGAGCTGGACACCGGAGCACATGTCTGAGTCCCAGCTACTCAGAAGGTAGAGGACAGAGGATTGCTTGAGTCAGGTGGGTGGAGACTAGACAGGGCAATACAGTGAGTCCTGGTCCCTTTTCCATCTCAGATGAAAAACTTTGAGAGAAGAACTGGGGCTGTAGCTCACGGTGGAGCACCTGCCTAATGTGTGCAAGACCCTGACTTCAGTCTTCAGCACAGGAAATAAAATGTCAAGTCTTAAGGAGCAAAGGCCAGCACTAAATTCCATCTCCTATGTGTTTGCTGTGCTCTTTCTAGACTTTGTGGATAGCACTGAAGATGATCCAAGGTTTACACACGACAGTAGTCTCACGGCAAGGGCCCAGGGGCTGTGGCACTGTGATAGAAGGGGAGCACGGGGAAGGAGGAGTCTAGAAGGAAAAGGGCAGGTGTTGACCATTAGGACCTGGCATCAGGAACCAGAAGGTTGTCATACCCGTACTGTGGGTGTGTTCATGGCAGCCGTTGGCACTTTGAGCCTGTGCCCTGGAAATACCTGCTGTGTTGTAACATGAGGGGCCGGCTTGTTGGGGTATCTATTCCTGCCTGGTACCCCACAGCTGGCAAGTCCCAAGGAAAAATCACACATAGGACTCCATAAGGTTACAAACTAATTGGCCCATTAGGTCAGGCTTCTTGTTAACTCTTATAACTTATATTACCCCATTATCCTTATCTATGTTAGCCACATGGGCTCAGTACCTTTCTCAGTGTGACAGCTTACATGTTGTCTCTTTGGTGGTTTGCGCAGGAGTGGCTGAGGAACTTTTTTGCTTCCCAGAATTTTCCTGTTTTCATTGCATCACCTCTACTTCCTGTCTGGTTTTTCTGCCTATATTGCCTGTCTGGTCAATCAGCGTTTTATTAAAATATGATTGACAGAATACAGACAATTCTCCTACATCATTTTTCTCTTTTTTTTTTAAACAAAGGAAAATATCCATAGTCCATTTGTTGGGAATGTGGGCGTAGTATTTTAGGCTATTTTTTGTTGGTTGGGGGCGCTGATAATCAAATAGGGACCTAAAGAAAATTTAGAGTTATAATCAAGTCTTGACTGGAGTATTTTGTGAGTCTTGATCATCTTAGGCAGTAGTCTTGAATTTGTTTTGGATGTGGAACTATGTCATCTGGGCCCTCTATTTTTGTTGGAGATTTTTTAGGTGGCCTCCCTTGGTCAAAGGTGATTTTTTTTAACTTTGAATAAATCCAGAGCCTCTCATTTTTTGTGGAAACAAAAGTAAAATCTTTTTTTTAAAGTAATATATCTTTTGACTTTAAATTTGAAGCCAAGGTATTTTTAAAATGTCTATCTTGGGTTAGTTTAGCAGCATTTATAAACAAAAGTCTTATAGCAATTGTTGCTTTTTTTAGCATTTAAATAATTTAAAGAGAGCATAATAACATATAGTATTAAGATTTTTTGTGTATTTTTTATCTTTATGTGGTTTTATTTTAACCTCTATTTTTTATTTTTATTTTTAACTTTTGGCTTTTTGAGACTATATATCTTTGTCCTGGAATAACTTTGTAGACCAGGCTGTCCTTGAACTCACAGAGATCCCTCCGCCTCTGCCTCCCAGGCATTGGGATTAAAGGCGTGTACCACCACACCTTGAGGTCATAGAGGTCAATATGCCTCTGCCTCCCAGGCATTGGGATTAAAGGTGTGTACCACCATACCCTATTTCTCCCTTTTTTTCTTTTTTCTTTTTAATGACTTTAACCTTTAGCCGGCATATATTTTTAACACACTGTAAACCATTTAGAGGTTTTCTTCCTCTTTGAATCTCTCTTTACTGTATATCTCGCTTTTTTGACTACATGAGCCTTTAATTTATTAAGCAATATGGAGAGCCGTGGCTTTGACGGCTAGATCCATCTCATTTTTTAACTTTTTAGCCTCATGGCTGAGATATCAGCCAGAGCTGTGTTCATTGCCATACTCTATGGCGTTTCAAGGTCCTTGCTAGCAAGCAAGCTGCAGCATTTTGCTCATAGACCATATTCAGTCGGACTGCCTGCCTGAAAGAGTCAGAGTTTGCCCTGGCAGGACAGTCCAGAAAGCCGGCATTTTAAAACAGTGCAGCTTTTTTTCCTGCTACGACTGAAAACCGAAAAGCATGCATTCAGATTTTCCTAAACACAGTTTAAGTGTTTAGTGGCAGGACCTCTTAAAAGAGCTGCAAAGTTTTGCAGCTAAAGCTGAGACAGGAAGCCTCTCTTAGATGAGAGTGTTTGTTTGCCTCTAGCAAGCAGAGCAGACCCGAGAAATTGCTGCTACCAAGAAACCATGCTTTACTCTATTCTTTCCCGAGCTTTCTCAAGCTTTTTGTGGATTTAGTTATCCACATTGGGCGCCATCTGTAACATGAGGGGCCGGCTTGTTGGGGTATCTATTCCTGCCCGGTACCCCACAGCTGGCAAGTCCCAAGGAAAAATCACACACAGGACTCCATAAGGTTATAAACTGATTGGCCCATTAGGTCAGGCTTCTTGTTAACTCTTATAACTTATATTACCCCATTATCCTTATCTATGTTAGCCACATGGGCTCAGTACCTTTCTCAGTGTGACAGCTTACATGTTGTCTCTTTGGTGGTTTGCGCAGGAGTGGCTGAAGAACTTTTTTGCTTCCCAGAATTTTCCTGTTCTCATTGTATCACCTCTACTTCCTGTCTGGTTTTCCTGCCTATATTTCCTGTCTGGCCAATCAGCGTTTTATTAAAATATGATTGACAGAATACAGACAATTCTCCCACATCAATGTATGATGGATTCATATAGGTTAGAAACACTTAAGGAAAAAGAATAATAAAAAATAAGGTGGCGTTCAATGAAGATACGATCAGACAAGCGGTGTGTGTGTGTGTGTGTGTGTGTGTGTGTGTGTGTGACTGGAATGTAATGAAATCCTCTTTGTTCTCTGACCCTCTTCCTTACCATTCCTGCCCACACCTCCCCTGCTCCCCTGCTGTGGATTTTCTCCCCCCCCCATCCTCTCACCCTGCTCACAATGGGTGAATCTGTGAGTTAAACTCTTTCCCCCAGATTCCTGTGTGGAAGTCTTAACCCTCCACCCCCATACCGCAGCACAGTATGTGATATTTTATGGAAAGAAGGTGATTTCCAAATACAAGATAGAACCAAAATGCTGTTGTTAGATCTTAGATGTCTCAAAAGGTCTATGTGTTTGTCCTCCAACCCCAGCCCTACCCAATCCCATGGTGCTGTTTCCAAGTACATGGGAACCTTCCAGAGTTGGGCCTAGTAAAAAGGAGAAGTCACCTGGGAGAGCCCTTGAAGAGGGCTTCGGAGGCCCTGTCTGTGTGTGTGTCTCCTAGTTTCCGGGCCATCATGGGTAAATGTACATGCTTTGTCATGTGCTCGGTCAACACGTCTCACCCAGGAACTTCCATGAGCTGACCCTTGTGAAACAGCTAAAGTAACCTATCCTTAGTATAAACTGATCGTTTTAGGCATTTTGACGTCACGACAGAAAGTGGAGGGCATGCGAGGACAAATGTAATTAGTTAAGTGCAGTAACTCTGGAGTAAGGTGAGCCCCTAACCTGCTTTGACCAATGTCCTACAATAAAGGGGTACATCTGGTCACAGACACCCATGGGAGGGGAGCCAGAGGAAGATCAGTACTATTATGGTGCAAGCCATAAGAAGCCTGCAAGAGGCTCCCGCAGCCCCTTCCTGGCGTTTTTCAGGAATGAGCCCCTCCCCTTGTGTTGACCATGGGCCAGCAGGCTCCAGATCTGTCAGACAACACATTTCTTTTGTTTAACCTCCTCGCTTCCTGGAACTTGGTTTTGGCAGCTGAAACAAACCAATATGGTGCATTTTCCTTTTGTCTGTATTTCCCTTCAACTTCTAACCACACACCTGCCTAACCTGTCTTGTTTAGTCAGAAGGTCCCCAAATACCTTGGAAATCTGTGTGGTTGGTTTGCATTAGTAACCACGCTCAACTTCTGTGCCTTCGTTCTGTGAACCCACCCATGGCTTCTCTGGGTCCCTTTATTTTTTTTCATTTCCTTCCATCTACGCTGCTGCCCAAGTGACAGACCTAGGTGATAGTCTATAACTCTGTTCTGGTACCTACTCCTGTAAAGCACCATGCCTGTTCTACGCTCTACACGCGAGCTGGGAACCAGGCTGGAGATTTAAAAACATACAGAGACACAGACAGACAGAGACACGAGCATGGGTCATTCTTGATACAAGAGTGCCAACTTTATTGTGCGCAGGGGTGGCTTATATAGGGCTCTGGCCACGCCCCAGCTCTCGGAATCTTTCATTCGCAGGCCTCACCAGAAACCACGCCCCTGCCTTCAGGGTCTCCTGCCCAGAGCAGCTGTACCCGCTCAGAGCAGGGGGAAACAAGTTGTTTACAAGAAATTCAGGGTCTCGGGGTCCACAGCCCCCAACATACTCCCTTCCTATACTGAGCATCAACTCCCAGTTTTTCTCGCTCTCTTTGGAGTCTTTGCCCGGTTTCAAACTCACCTCCACTTCCTTCCTAGGTAGACTCGTTCCTCTTGTGAAATTATCTTTCTGCAGTGGAAATCTTAGTGCATCACCTGCCAGCTTGAAATCTGCCAGAGGGGTCCCTTAGCTTCCATCCAAAATCAAACAAGAACAGGGACCTAACTGCCTCGTCAGCCACCGTAGGGCATCTGTCCCCACTGCTCCTGCTCTCCCCATACAACCACCTTCAGTATCAATTCCCAGCTTCTTTGTTCCAGAAGTCTGCCGAAGCTCCAAAAAGCAAACGCTTGGTGGGGAGGACATGGCTGGGTCTTAGGATTCCTTAGCGATTGAAAATTCCTCCAAGCCCTCCCTGCATTTCTTTGACAGTAATTTTGCAGGATTGGAAAATGGCAAGTCTCCTTGGCCTACCTCTCATTGGACGGTACAGCCCTTGAGAGTAGCAACTCCGTGCTTCCTAACTGAGGAAGGGAAGCAAGGAGAAGGCAGCTATTTTGCCCAAGCTGTTGCAGAAAGTGAAAAGCCCGCCCTCAGAGACAGCACTTCCTCGTGGTTTTCAGCGCTGACAGTATCATATTTGATTCATGTAATGGAATTAAAGCCAACGCCGAGCTTTGCCCCCCTTCATCACGATCAGCAGGGTTTGCTTTCAATGCCGAAGGCCGGGTGGTGGAAGCAGGCTGCGATGAATTCACTCAGCCGGGTGCAGCTGAAGTCACTTCCCCTGCGGGGACAGAGCGTGCTTTAGTGGGGTGGGCGGGGGGGTGGGGGGATGAGTTTTCCGCAGTAGACCTGAAAACCCAGCCGGCCGCGGATTGGTGCATCCCGGCTGCGGCCGCCTTAGTCATCCGAGTGGTTCTGGAACTGGGCACCAACTTGCGTGTTTGTCCCCGGCTCTTTGTGTGCGGATCAGCTGTGGCGTGGGCTCTGGCATCTAATCCAGGATTTGCCTCTGCGCGAGGCTTATGGAAAACAGATGTCTCGCCGCTCTGGGACTGAGCACAGAATGGAAGTGACCCAGAGGGGAGCTGCCTGGCACCGACGACACGGAGGGAAGGCCCCGGCGCGGCTGGGGAGGCCAGCTCTGCTCCTCGCCTCCGTTCTCTGTGCTGAGCCCGCGGCGTAGACGGCGTCCCCGCCACCGAGCGGTGTGACCTTGAGACGGCGTGGAGCGGGCGCGCGGACGCCAGGGACTGCGGCCGTCTGAGGTCCGGGTGCGAGCAGCAGCCGCGAGAGTCGCGGTAAGTGTCCTTGGCTGCGTGCGGGGCGCGGGCACCCCGGCTAGGGCTGCGGTTTTGCAGGGCTGGCAGTCCGTCAGCACTGTTCCCCATATCCCGCGGACCCCTGACGACCCTAACTTGCGAGGAACGCTTGCAAAGTCATTTGGCTCTGGAGAAGAAGCTGTTTTGTCTGCAACCTTAAAAAGCTTGGAAGGGACAGGCTTCCTCCATTTTTAATTTTTTATTTTTTTTCTCCGCTTCTACTTATTTTCCTTTAAGAAAAAAATGTTCTTTCTTTTTGAAGGACTACTCTGGTAGGTTCCCTTCGGATTAGTTTCCACACTTTACCCTCTGGTCAATCTCATGCTACACCCTGGTTTATTAAAGGAGGGAGATGTTGCCTTTTGAGGCTTTTTGATAGATGCATGTTGAAAATTGTATGCTACTGTCAGGAGAAGGGAGGGGGGCGGGGAGGAATCTTGTCCTAAGAAATGCCTGTCAGAGCTTTAAAGCATTCCGTGAACCCCAAGATCCTTTCCTACCTGTAATCCAGTCAATTCCAGGGAGCAACCGACTCGTTTTCTGCACCCCTTTACTCTATTTAGGGCACAGACAGCTTTAGGTTCAAACGCTTTTTGGTTTTGGGGGGATGTATTTGTTTCTTTTCCGGGGCCCCAGCTGAACTAATGAGCTACTGCTCCAGCTCTCAAATGCGTCTTAAACAGTGCATTTCAGGGCATTTGGAGTTCCGGGAGTCTAAAGACGAGGGTGGACCCTGGAAGATTCATGAGAGGTTGTTCTCGTGACAGCATGCTCCTCTATGCTCCTCCCCCCCAAAACTTGGAGCCTTTTTTATCCCTTCTGAGATAGAGCTTATCCTTCACATCTGTATTCTTAGAATATAGTTATAAACTCGTTCAGCATAACTGGTATTTCCAGATTCCTTTATCGGGGAGGGAGTTATCGTGCTGGATTTCCACTTCATTTCCTTTTGGCAGAGGCAGCACCTGCCCTTCAACTCCAAAGAAGAGAAGAGCAGGAAGGAGTCTTCAGTGCTTGGCCCATCACATCCTTGACCAAAGACATGAGATATTTTATAGACTCTTTATGACACACATTACGTTTCCATCCTATTCACACTCGGGCTCATATAATGATTAAAGATCAGGTATAGGAAGAAAGACTCTGCCTCCCTCCTGCCTTGGTAGATATGGACTTTGGTGAGCTGGGCAGGGCTTTCTGCACCCAGGATCGAGTACAAAAGCTGCACCCCATAGCTCACCGGCTTCATACTAGCGTTTCCTTTGCCTGGCAGCCTCCGTTTTCTCCCCTCCCTCACCTTAGAATTTCATTTCGCTCGGTTGCCATGACCTCATTTTGGATTGTGGCATGTGTGCAGTGCTGTCACCAACATTTGGTTAGGTGAAGATGTTCCTTCTCTGAGAACATCTCTCTAAACCTAGATTTGATTTTCCTAGAAGACTTTATATAATAAATAGTACTGTATGTCAAAAATGTGGTATCCCTTTCTTTAATTATTTCTGTCTCATCGTGTTGCGGTGGGCTTGTATGAATTGCTGTTTGGTGAGATTGTAGTTTCTATTTCATACTGAAGTACAAGCGGAAGGAATTTCTCAAGGACACTAAATATAAACGGGTTAGAAAGTATAGTCGTCACCGTCTCATGCTCTGGCCATTTCTTTGGTCTGCCTTTGGGTTGGATCCCATCCACTGACCCTTCAGTCAGGCTGATAGTTGCCGTGCAGGTCTGTGTGCGTGTTCCTCAAGCTACAGGAATTTACTCCCGTCCAAATTCTTCACCATGAAAGCGTGGCCCGTTCAGTGGAGATGACCCAACTGGGTAATAGTAGCAACTTCCAAGGGAGCTTTGGAAATGAAATCCTAGAACCCTGGACTCCTCAGAAAATGTTATAATATCCTCTTTCCTTCATCACTGCTGAAAATAAGGTGGCTTTGTTTATCCCATATCTATCTTGGATAACAAACATGTAAAAAACAGTGTTAGCTTGAACATTTTACACACAGAAAGTTTATTCTGGCAGGTTCTTCAGATACACCGTTCTATGTAGCTGTTAATAATGAAGGTTGGGACAGCGATGATGTCCTTGAGAAAAATCTGTCCAGAGTGTCTGTTGGACTGGTCTGTCTGAGAGAGTTATCATTAAGCCCTGAGGCAAAGACTGAGGCCTTATCGGACTGTCAGCAAAGTCAAAGCTGGCTCCCTGCTGACTCCCTGCAGTCAAGGCTCCCAAAGCTAAGATTCAACTGCAGATGTTACCTTGCCTTTGACATTTATTATTCAGTGAGGTCTGTTGGAGTAGCAAGTCCTTACTGAACAAGAAGCCCCCTTTTTGTCTGACCATTACTCCCTATACAATACAGCAGAACAGTGATTCTCAACTACAGAGGTATTACAAGCGATTTGAGAACACTTCAAATAGACAGGGGATAGGCATAGGTTATGTGCGGTTTATAGAAGGGACTTATTTGCAGAGGTAGTGTCCACAGAGGTGAGGATGCCCTTGAGCCAACCCCTTCAGGTGCCAAGGGATTGCTCTATCTCTATCCTTACATATTAGACTTTACTTGAATGACGAGTTAACAAGTCTTTTAAGGAAAAAAAAAAAACACAAGTTATGTGTAAGTTCAATGCATTATTTTCTTTGGAAAGAGAGATATTAAGTCTCATCACATAGAGAGTATTTGATCTTAGGGTTTAAAAAAAGCCTGACAACTGCCACTTTTGAGATAAATAGAAAATTAAGGGGGTAAATACGATGACACAAAGCCGATGTTTACTTCCTGCTTGGCTTTTATGTCATTTGTGGGGTTTGGTAGAAGTTAAACCACAGACTTAGTGTTTATGTTGGCACATATTAGATTTTCTTTACAATGGCTACTTCCTACATCAAATCATGACTTTTCTCGTACATCCCGTCCTTGACTGTCAACTTAATGACAGGACAGAGATATCCTCCTCCTAGAGTTTCTACTCTTTCTATTTTGCCTAACTGTATGCCTACATGAAATTTATTTATGCGGAATGGCTGTCCCTGGGAGATTGGAACGTTCTCAGGTCTGCAGATGGAGAGGGTATAGGTTGCCTCCTGGCATGCACAAAGCCCTGAGTTTTATTCCTAGAACCACGAGGGAAAAAAAATGTCTTTCGTGTGTCCTTGGATCAAACAAAATCAGTGTACCCATCAGCATTGCTATCAGCTTGTAGTGGATTAGGCCTGTGTAAATGAAGCTGCCGCCGCCAGCTTCCTTCTGCTTAACTGCAGCTTGTGAATCCACCTGAGACACCAGCTTCCAGAAGCAGTTTGCAAGGGCTGCTAGAGACAGCTGGAGCTGGAGTGTTGGGAAGCAGTAACTGGCTTTTTTAAATCAGTCTTCAGTGTGTGAACGCCTTCCAGGTTTCAGAATGTCTGCTCTTCTAGGATACCCTTTTCCTCCCTTAAATGCATCCATCAATTTAAAATATCAAGAGAAGCATCAAATTGTTGTTAAACGTTTATCTCCCTTTCAGGCCTGGATCAATTGCTGTGGAATTCTGTCTTGTTTTTCAGGGCTTTGAGATTCAAAAATATGGCAAGTTTCAGATCTGGGCTTCTGTTGAGCGATCCAGTGTGAGACCATAAAGGGGTGGCAAAAATTAGAACTAAGTTCTGTTCTGTCTATGCCTCAGGGCCTCATGCATGAGAACAATGAACTCTTCTTCAAGCCCCTCCAAGTGTTCTTTTAGATTGTTTGGCCCTGTCTGATAGAAGGAAGGAAAGGTGCCTTTGAAAACCCTATTCTAGTCTGCCAGCCAAAGAGATTTATGGAGAAAATATCTCACTTCATGGCCCTGCTGTATGACCTGGAAGTACAGCCATGGTTACACAGGTGTCGCTGTTTATAAAGGAGAGCCTTAGCCTCGAAGGCGTTTTCAAGCATGGTTGGTGCCTTTTGAGAAGCCACTAGGGAGCTTCCTTCTTCATGAATCTCTTCTAAAGCCTTCCTCGCAGTTGAGAATGGCGGTACACCTCTGGGCTGTGTGATACTGTTCCTGTGCAGACAGGAGCAATCACCCCAGATAGGGAATCAGCTATTGTGCTGTGTGATACTGTTCCTGTGCAGACATGAGCAATCACCCCGGATAGGGAATCAGCTACAGATCAAAGTCAAGGATACCACCAAAGTCCAACTTGGTAATCTAATGAGCTTTATGGGGGCTACCTACAGGAGCAGAGATGACTCACCCACAGCTGCACCCGCAGCCCCCAGCTCCACCCCCAGCATGGAGACAACTCACCAAAGCGGGAAACCAGGACTGTACCACACAGCTTACAGGTAGCTCAAGAGGTCCAAGAGGGTCTCTTTGAGGCACAGGTGGTCTGGGCTTCGTCTAAATAGCTGGGCTGATTTCTGCTTCTTCCAGGTGGCTTGGCTAGTTCTTTCTTCCTTTAGGTAGCTTGGTTGGTCTCTGTTTCTCCCAGGTGGTGCCCATCTGAACTTCTTGTAAAGAGTTCGGGGAGTCCAAGAGATTCCTAGGTAGGTCAGCTGGTCACGGTCTCTTTCCGGTGACTCCGCTGGTCTGAGAGTATCTCTCAGCTGTCCTTACTGCTTATGTATGCCTAGAGAGGGAAGGGCTAGCATATTTGGTCAATTTCAGTGGCTTCCTGAAGCCTGAGTTGTTACTCCTTGAGTCGAAGGGGTTTCCTTGCAGGATGATGTATTTGGCCTTTCTTTAGAGTGTCCCGTATCTTTACAAACATCCCTCTAAACCAGAGGTTTGTGGGAGGAAATTCTACCATATCACCCCGCAATCCCACCTAGTCCGTCACCCTGCACTTAGCGGTTGAAGCAGAAGCACTAGAATTTTGAGGCCAGCTGAGAGCTACATGGTGAGACCCTGTCTCAGCAAAGTAGTGAATAAAGTCTTCCTGGAACTTGGAGACCTTTTTGGAGGCTCGGATGTAAACACTACCTGGGAGATCTAGAGGCCCCTGGCACTGAGATATGCTTCCTTTGGTGTGGCACAAGGCATTTTCTTGGATCTTTAAACATAACCGAGGCATTCTGGCATTTGTTGCTTACTTTCAAGACTTTTATGAGGTGCAGCCTTGCTCCCTGGGGTTACTTCCTCAGATCCTAGCCAGTTTTGCAGTAGTTATGTGTGGGGTGGGTGGCTGCAAAATGACCCATAATGGGAATGTTGCTGGTGGGTAAATGGTAGGCACTCCTGAGCTTTGCAATAATTGAGAAGATGATATCAGGCCCCTGTAATCACGAAAATAGCCTCTCAGACTAAACAAAGATGAAACCGTCTCGTTCTCTTTGGCTACATGCAATTTATTTAAATTAGTGTCGCACATTCTACAGTGGTCTGAAGCCATATCATGAAGCCAACAAACCGAATAAGTTTTCTGGGCCTTTGCTCAGGAATGAAAAAGGTTTTAGCCACATTGAACAGGATTTGCATCTTGTTAGCCTCCCTGTGTGCCGTTGGCCAATGAACATAATAGAGAATGCGGCTCTATCTTTTCAGCCAGACAGTCTGCCTCAGTTATGGTTTTGCTGGAATTAAAGTGGCGAACTAGGAGCCTGGGCGAAGTGAGGGGGCGGCAGGACCTTACAGGACACTAAACAGAAGAGCCTGCAGTCGGGCCTGGTTCCTCTCCTTTCTTATGGTAGAGACTGGCAGGACAGCTTGCCGTGGCTACAGTAGAGCCTTACACGTGGTGATCTCTCTTCTTGGGGCTACCATGTGAATTATTTCCCTCTAGATCTGAGGCACAGACCCGTTTCGGCGTGCAGCGTATGTGCAGGGTGCTTGCTTTCACCCGGTGCGTTGAATTCTATTTCAGGAAAGCAAAATAATAACCACGCGAGTCGAAGAAAGAAGCCATAGACTCAAACTGTGTGTGCGGTGTCATTGCCTACTTTGGGTACTCCTTGAACCAATGTTTTACGTGGCTGAGGAACAGTCTCCCAAAGAGTGTGGACCAAAGATCACTCACGGGGGAGGAAAGCTGCAGGGTTAGCTGCTTGCTACCCATAAACACCCATGAGAATCGTAGATGTTCCCTCTGATGCCCTCCTCTCCTACTCCTTGCAAGTTTGAGTCATCCCTTTACCTGCGTGTGCTCACTTACATCTTTGCCTTAGAGTTAGTACCCTGACTCTCTAGACCTGAGGTCCCCAGCCACTGCGCACTCTGGAGACCTGTAACAGCTAAGAGAAGCTATGCTGAATAGCTTTAGGACAGTTTCGGGTACAGGACGGAGTGAGCAGTGAGAAAGACTAAGCCCGGCAGGCTAGACGTTCACTCGGGAACCCGCACTGCCGAGGGGGACGGATATCGGCGTTGTGGTTGCTGCAGAGAACAAACGGCAAACACCGTGCATCTCTTCCATCTGTCTCTTTGCCAGCAATGAACTCAGTAGTGATCAAATCCAACTTTAATGAAATCAGGTTTGCGGAGTATGGTCTCCAGATCCCTGCCATTAAAATTCTTCCTTGCCAAGCTGTTTCCCTTTCGTGAGAACAATGCGTTCGCCATCTGCGTGGCACACACGCTGCAGCACAAATGAGCTGGGCTGATAAAGGGTCCCTTTCACTCCGCTCCTGCGGTTGGCACCCACTCCGGGTACAGTGAGGAGCCAGGAAGCCGTTTGCCCAAGGCAGGCATGAGTGGAGACCGACGCGATCTTCTTATGTTTTTCCTTATTCTCTGCTATAAAGTAACAATTACCCTTGGAGTTTCCTTCATCTCCTGCCCTCTGCCCCCCTCCAGTTCTCAGTCCAGAAGCCTGGAGTACAAAGTAATCCGTGCCTGAAGGCTAAAACCCACTCGGAGCTGCCCAACCAGTCACCAAAACAACCTAGAAATTGGGAGGTGTGGCTCAGGGTTCATTCCTACACAAAAGAAAACAGTCTACCAACCTCGTGCCCAGCCCTGTCTCACTTGTGAATACTTTCATTACATGCTAAAATATCAGGTTTCTCAGTTATTCCCATTATAAATATTTCTTTTGTAACTCACATAAAGTGTTTTACTTAAACAAAGATTCTCAATTTTTAATGAACATTGATTACAGGTCAGATTCATACAAATTCCTATCGCCTGCCTGTCTTCTTCCTTCCTTTGTGAGACAGGGTCTCACCATGTAGCCCTGGCTGGCCTGAGCCTCTCTATGCAGCCCAGGTTGGTTTTGAACTCTTAGAGATCTACCTTCCTCCTCTCCTGTGTGCTGGGATTAAAAGCATGAGCCACGCACCTGACTCTTCTTTCCTTGCTTTGGCTCCTCCTTTCTTCCTCCTTGCATTGAACCCAGAACCTTGCTGTGCTAGGGTGAGCTCCACCCGAGCCCTTCACATCTTGTTACTTCCTAAAGAACCTTTTAACAACCAGAATAGGAAATTTTTAAGAATTTGCTTTCAGTAGAGCAGTTTCTGTTATGGGAGAAAGACAGATTTATGGGGTTGTAAAACTGAGGATTCCATCTGCATAGGAGCTGGTTTGCATTTACAATGCGGAACAAAATATTCTTGGCGTGCTTGAGGTTTATCTCAAACAGGATGTTCCATGCTAAACCTCACTGGATAAAGAACTGAGGAACGCGCTTTTCCTAGATGTCCCTTGAGCCGCTCGCTCTTTCTCGAGTCTCTTGAACAAATACATTCATCCCAGTGACGTCGAGTCCTCTCTGAAGAGTCCATCGGGTTTCTACCTTCCTTTTGCATACATTTTGCTAGTGCCCATTGATGGCTGCTCAGGAGGGCCAGGGAGGAACAAAAGACCCCAGACCTTCTGCCTCTATCCTTGAGACCACCCAGGGCTCTGCCTGTGATGTCACACACAATGCCTGCTGACGTAGTGAGAGTTCAAAGCCACAAGTTCAGAACTGTCCATTCTTGGTTCGTTCACAGTCTTTGGCCAGGGTGTGTAAAATTTTCAGAACGAATACTGAAGGAGATTATGGAGCAGTGGGGGCTTCCTCCCGGACCCTAGAGTGGGTACAAACCACACCCAAACACCTGTTTTCACAGAGAGCTCCTTCATTAAGTGGGGAAGAAAAGTTAAAGGGGCTGATTACTGACCTGGGCAGAAAAACAGCAACAAATGACCTTGCAGGTGTAATTTTTAAGAGGAGCAAAAGGGGGGTGTGTGTTAGAATGGACCAGGGTACAGTGGTAAAGGAGATAGGAAAAGGGAAAGGGGGAAAGGGGTGTTTTTGTCCCCGTCTCAGAGGGACAAAGGACTGCCTGTGGATAGGAGGGAGACAGATGTGGTACATAGGCAAATGGTGGTTTTATAAAGCTAAAGGGAAAACCCGTATTTGGATGAGGTATTTAATTTTAATTGTGCATGTTAATTAGGTGAACCAAAGGGAGCTTTTGATTGCTGGACTTTGGTAGTCAGCCTCAGGAGGAGGAAGTGGCCAAAGAAGGAAACAGATCTTGGCGGCTAGCTTTAAGAATGTAATCTCATGATTTTTAACAAGCCAGAGGAAACGGGCGAGAAGGGCAAGGCCTGCCCGAGCCAGGGTCCTCATGCTCAAGCTGCCCAGAGTCCTTTTAAATACCCACGTGATACAGGAGAAAAAAGCTCAGCAGAGAGATGGAGGTGGAAGGAATTGAAGGTCAGGGCCATAGTGAGTTTGGGGCTATCCTGAGCTACGTGAGCACTGCCTCAAAATATCCCCTCTCCACCAAAATGTTCAATTATTCACCTTAAAACAGACACAGTTAACTTAAAATTAAAGTCATATGGAGGTTTCCGTAAAGAAAGTTTGGTGCCTGAGGCTGTAAACCCCAAACATGTGGACTCTGTTTCCTGCTGCAGTTTGCCTTATTGGAAACAGTCAGTGAGACCAACGGCTCTTCCTTGGTCTGCAGTGCTCATGGGGCAAACTAAGACTCTTAGTCGGATTTCCATTCTCTTCTCCCAGCATGGTTAGCGCTCTGTGGTTAGCTTTCAGTTTTAAAACCAGTAGAATTCAATTAAGAAATAAACAAAACCCACAAACAAGCAGACATTGAACTCTTGGCTTAGGATGATACATGACCTAGTGATTACATGTATGGAATGGACATACCAGAGTTGTTGATAGAGACTGAGGGATTTCTCCCTGGAGTGTCCCTTCAGTGTCTGGGACACTGAAGCTGCCAGGGAGAGGGAATTGACAGCCTGCTGTCTCTTTCTTATTCACGAAGGTTGGACTGTTGACCCAGCAGGATGTGCTGGGACATTTTCTGCCCTCTTCTGACCCCTCTTTATTAGTCACGACATTTATTTGCCCTGGTGGCATGGATCTAGAAGAAGCTGCTTCCTCAGTACAAGCTCAGGATTCCTTCAGTGTGGCGGTGAACTCGCTGGGCTCCTTGGCACTGAGAAGGTGACAATGATTTACTCTCAGAATGGAGAAAGACTCAGCTTTAACACGTTCCCTTCAGGGCTGGGGGCGGGGCTCAGTGGAAGAATGCTTGCTTACCTGTGTGCACCAGACCCTGGCTTCCATCCCTAGCACCGCAAGTGATGAACAACACACACACATACACACATGCACGCACGCATGCATGCACGCATGCATGCACGCACACATACACATACATAGAGGCACACACATGCACACACACATGCACACGCTCACATACATACGGGCACACGCATGCACATGCACCATTGTCTCTATGACACCCTGGTGATGTAACACGAGAGAAGGAAAGCTCACGAGAGGAGCATGAGTGCCCCTACCTAAGACCCGATGCTCAGTGATTCCTGACTGAATGCTCTGTGACAAAGCAATACAGGAGCCAGGATGGCAGCTTTTAATGGTAGAGCACTTGCTTAGTACGTGTGAGGTCCTGGCTTTCAGCTGTAGTGATGATAATAACAGAATCGTGTGTTCTGGGAATCCCTTCAGTCAATAGCTTTTTAGATACAGGCCCCTTTTGGGTGTGGTCTGAGGTACTAAAAGTGCAGATGAAAAGTAAGTGTGACCCCTTTTTTCTGCTGGATTCGGTTCCCAGTTCCCAATCACACAGGGGGCTGTGGATTGCTACCCTTTCTGTAAGTTTATCCCCAAATAAACCTTTGTTATACTCCTTTCTGGGTTATTGTGGAGCCTACAATTGTGGAAGACTTAAATAAAAGTATCTCAGTTAGGGTTTCCATTGCTGCAAGGAAACGTTGTGACCAGAAAGCAAGTTTGGGAGAAAAGAATCTATTTGGCTTACACTTCCATATCACTATTATTGAAGGAAGGTAAGACAGGAACTCAGATAGGGCTGGAACCTGGAGGCAGGAGCTGATACAGAGGCCATGAATGGGTGCTTTGTTATAGAATATTATTTTAAGATGTGTGACAGTTTTTTTTATACTGTGGAACATTTGTTTTAAAGATGCAAAGTTGTGTTTCATTCTTTTATGTTGCATCTGTTTAACTCCATGAAGCTGTGTTAACTTTGCCTGTCTAAAACACCTGATTGGTCTAATATAGAGTTGAATGGCCAATAGCAAGGCAGGAGAAAGGATAGGTGGGGCTAGCAGGCAGAGAGAATAAATAGAAGGAGAAATCTGGGAAGAAGAGATCAAGGAGCAAGAAAAGAAGAAAAGAAGGGGCCAACCACCAAGCTACCCAGCCAGACATAAAATAAGAAGGAAAGAAAAGATGTACAGAAATAGAGAAAGGTAAACACCCAGAAGCAAAAGGTAGATAGGATAATTTAAGTTAAGAGAAGCTGACTAGCAACAAGTCAAGCTAAGGCCAGGCATATATAAGAAAGAATAAGCCTCCATGTATTTATTTGGGAGCTGGGTGGCTGGCCCCCAAAGAGTAAAAAGAGAAAAAGAGTTTTAAAAAAAACACCAACTATAGTGCTGCTTATTGGCTTGCTTCTCCTGGCTTGCTCAGCCTGCTTCTTATAGAACCCAGGAATACCAGCCCAGGGATGGCATCACACACAATGGCTTGGGCCATCTCACCCATCAATCACTAATTGAGAAAATGCCTGACAACTGGATCTTAGGGAGGCCTTTTCTTAATTGGGTTTCCCTCCTTTCAGATGACCCTAGCTTATATCAGAAAGTCTGTGTTCGAAGGTTGAAGCTTGTGGAGTTTAAGGTCCACGGTGCAAAGATGGACCAAAACTGCATGTGCATCCCCTCAAGAAGAACTGATAACGCGAAACATGTGTGCCTCCTCCCCCTGCTTTTTTCCATGTGGGCCCCAGCCGAGTGAATGCTTCAGCCTGCGTGGGTCTTCTCCCCTCAATTTGCTCGCTCGCGGACACAACCAGCAGTGAACTTTATCAATTTCCTGGGAGCCTGTCCACCCAGCCAAGCCGACAGCCAGCATTAACCACCAGAGACCGTGGGGGTGACAGGGTGGCAGGTGGGCCACTCAGAATGAGTCCTTTGGTGGCAAGGAGCATGCTGCCTCTTTCCATGAAGCGGAAGGAAAAGGGGGGAACATTTACATCCAGGGTCCATGATGTGTATTGGGATTGATTCCCAAAGCCCCGTCAGCAGAACCATTTCCTGCTGAACAAGATGTTACTGTCGTAGTCCATAGCTTCTGCTTCAGAGGGAATAATTCTACTGTCGTTGCTGTCTGCAGGAATTAGGTTCAAGAGAGCGTGAGCTGCTCTGGGCTGTGTGCCCAAGTCCTACTGCCTGCCACGCAGCACTATGGCAATTTTAGCACAAATAACTTCACAGTTCTCTCAAGTTATGTGCATCTGCCTCCCTTCCTGTACAACAGAGGGGGAAAAGTTGGCAGTAGCAATTAGCTGTAATCCCCACAAAGACCCATGACAGCAACAAATGACTTGGTGTTTAAGAACTAGCTTTCACAGACAAGTCCTCCGGGCATAATTCGGCAGAAGAGATTGGTGCTCACCAGGTTATCCTGGAGACTGAAAACCAGCAGAAGCCCAGTTTTTCTCTCTGGCATCTATGATGCCAGTCACACCGCCCCTTGCCTTTGCAAACCTGCCGTGAGCACCCAGACGCAGTGGTGGGAGGCAGAAGGGCGTTAGACAGTCCTTCTCAAGCTGTGGCTTTCATGAGTGGGTTGTAAATCAAGTTCGTGAGTCGCAGCCAGTCTATTTTAGACATGAAATACGTGCCAGGCGTGGTGGCAGATGCTCATAATTCCAGCACTCTGGAGGCTGAGGCAGGAGGATCATATGAGCCAAGCCAGCCTATGATGCATGACAAGACCTTGCCATGGTTACATAAATAAAAAGTAAAGATTAAAAGTGAGATAGCATAAAGTGTAGGGCTGCATATGATTTCGGTGAAATATATGACTATATGGTACCCAACTGTAATACTGGATTACAGTCACTAAAGGGTGGGGAACCCCGTCATAGTTCAGGGAGACTTCACGATCCTAGATGGGTTACTGAATGGCATGCATAGTCTGTCTTATAAAACTCAGGGTGGTTATCAACTTCATTTGGCTATTGGAAGGCTTACACATGGACGGTACTGTGTCCTTTGATGGCTAAGAGTGCTTATTATAATGGTGTCTTCTGCCTAGATTTCTTTTCTGTCTCTAATCCTCATTTAATACTCAGGCCTTTCTCCTGAGTGTAACATGAGGGCCGGCTTGTTGGGATTTCTGTCCCACCCAGTACCCCACAGCTGGCAAGTCCTAAGGAAAATCACACAGAGTCTACATTAGGTTATAAACTGATTGGCCCACTAGCTCTGGCTTCTTGTTAACTAATTCTTACATCTTACAGTAACCCATAATTCTTGTCTATGTTAGCCATATGGCTTGGTACCTTTTTCAGCTGTCAGCTCACATGTTGCTTCTTCAATGGTCTGGGCAGGAATGGAGGAATGAGTTTCCTCCTTCTTAGTCTTCTCCTGATCTCATTGCCCCGCCTCTACTTCCTGTCTGGTTGACCCACCTATACTTCCTGCCTGGCCGGCCAATCAGCGTTTATTTAAAACATGATTGACAGAATACAGACAATTCTCCCATACCACCTGAGGTTAGAACTGTGAACCCAACAACATTTCCATGTGGTCAATAAACATTTGAAGTGCAGCATGTCTGTCTTCATCAGTTTTCTGTTGCTACAACCAAATACCAGGAAATGCATAATTTATAAAGACTCAATGTTCACTCCGTCGGTGGTTCTGGAAGCTGGAAAGTTTGGGGTCAAGAGGCTGCTTCCGGAGAGGATCTTTTGGCAGAGGAGGATACTCTGAGGTATCCTCAAGTGGCAGAGGGCATCACTTGGAGGAACATAAAAGAAACAAAATCAAACTAGCTTCGACAGTAGACCCCCCTCAAGGCAATGCATTAATCTGTGGGCCGATGATTCTGCCCTGGTGGCCCAGTAAGGGTCACTGTGTAAGGCTCCCATCTGGTAAGACCTTACAACAGAGATTGAATTTTAACACAAGTGTCCATGAGGATATTCTAGACTAGATCATCTAGTAATGGCCAAACTTGGACTTAAGTCATCATCACTTTCCCTTGCTGTCACCTATATGTCTAACCCTAACGCCTACAGATTCCTCCATCACCCGTCACCCAGGTAACCTGAACAGCCTCCCCTTGATTCTCTAGGAGCCCGGTCACCATCCACACTCATTGGGCTTCTGAGCCTTATTGTCTGGTTGCTCTCCCTAGGGTGTCTGCCTGTCCCTTTCTCCCTCCGCCATTTCTGAATCTTCAGGGTGCTCATGGCTTTCAGGTTAAGGTACACAGCCTTCTCCCGCCACGGCCTTGGGCTCCATGATCTAGTACTCCTGTCAGCCTTCACCCAGCAGCACATCCCCGCAGGTGGCCTGGGCTTGGCAGGCTTCCTTCTTGTGTTAGTTGGGTCATGCCTGTCCCTCAGGGATCAGTAGAAATTGATTTTTGAGTCAGAAATACTTGGGTTTGAAGTCCCTAAACAGCGTTCAGCTGCTTTGTGACTCAGAAGGGGAAAGTTTATAAAGAGAGAACAGCAATGCCTTTTGGGATAATTAAATCAGTTACTGTGTCTAACAAACACTATCTGGACTGGGGATGGGTCCCAGTTATGAGATAACTTGTCTAGCATGCACAGAGCCCTGGGTTCCATCCTCATAAACCACATTAACCAGGGGTGGGGACATAGGCTTGTTATTCCAGGTCTTGGGAGGTAGAAGTAGAAAAGACCAGATGCTCTGGCTCATCCCTGACCGCTTGGCAAGCTGAAGCCCAGTCAGAGATACATAAGACTCTGCCTCAAATGAATGAACCAACAAATTCATTCACAGAACGTTGTTTGGGCTGGAGGGTACAAATCAGGGCACAACTCACGTCTAGCATGCATAAGACATCGAGTTCATTTTCCAGTAGAGCAAACAAACAAAGATGTAAGCAAAAATCAGTCAGTGCCTGGCACACGCCCCACACTTGCTAAACAGCTGTGATCAGTAGTTGGCGTGCGTTTATCCATTATTTTTAATCTTTAGAACGGCTCAGTTTCCCTCATCCTGCATCAGAGCTGCTGTGTGTGAGGTCGCTAAAGAACCATGCCTCGGTTGTTCCTTTTGACGAGTGTCCATTTCCCGGTCTTTCTTTGACCAATCCCTGTTCGCCCCTCAAGACTCAATCCAAATGACTCTTGTCTTGCACCCTCCCGGGGTACCCTGAGTTCACCTCCATCAGAGCTCTTGCCCACAAGGATTATGATGCTTTTTTCTTTCCTCCTGGACTCTGTGTCTCCGGAGAGCTCCACAGCAGCTTGTCACTGTAACAAAGGCTCCCTCAAGTGTGCAGGGACCTGACACATGGAATGCACAAAAAATGCTTACTTGAAGAGGAGTGTGTGTCTTGGTCTGTTTTCTGTTGATGTAAGAAAATGCCACAAACTGGAGGATCTAAAGTAAAGCAATGTGCTTTGTATAATTAGGAAAGCGAGGAGTTCAGGGTTGAGGGACCCAGACCGCTGAGTACATTCTTGCTGGTGAGGACTCTGCTGAGTCCCAAGACAGTGCAAGATATCACAAGGTAGGACAGAGAAGAAGCTGAGAAGCTCACATCGTAACAAGGCCACTCCTGAAATAACCCATCGGTCCCTTAATCCATTGACCCAGGAAGGATTAATCACCTCTTACAGAGCTCGCCAGGACTTTACCTCACAATGGGAATTAAACTTCAACGTGAGTGTTGGTGGGGATATTCGAGCCATAGTGATGAATGCATGAAAGAGCTGACTGGTGTAATAACTTCCTGACTGGTGTCCGTTCCTGCCTCCTTCAGGAAGTTCATCCCGCTGATTGCTGGACATTTACCGTCCCAGCCTTTTGTAGCTCTTGCCCCATTGTGCACCTAAATATCATAGAAGAGCAGGCTGTTCCCTCTGACAGTGCCCCTTACTTCACTCCCTGGAGCCTGTCCATGCTGGGTCTTCCTGTTCGGAAACACCCGGCACCTTTAACTGTTGACTTTTCCCTGAATGGTTTCTGTTTGTCTCACAACCCATCAAAGGCCTCTCAGAGGTCACCACAGGACAATGCCAGACCCTTCTCTCACCCGTATTATAACCTACAGAGCAGTTAGTTACCTTGAGTAACTAACTCAACCTGCAACCTTCGCCTGACTTCTCTCTTTCAGAAGAGTTACTGTCATCCAGCAACGTCTTCACCTGTTTGTTTTCAGTGGCAAGTTCTTAGAGTCCAAGGGTTGTGTCTTAAGCATCACTGCAAACCCAAAACTCCTGGTACATCAGTTGTTCTTCATTAGTGCTGGAGGAGCAAACCGGGAATCAGCCTAACCTGGGCCTCTCGTTTCTGTTTCCTGGTTTAACTTGGGAGACTAGGGTATGAGAGTTTCACTGGTCCTTTGACCCTTAAAGACCTCACCTGACTTCATGGTGCTGTGTTATAACCGCGCGGTGCCAAGGCCTTTGGAAAACAGTTTTGATTAATTGATTGGTCTCTTTTCTAACAAATAAGTGTGTTTCAACTCTGATGCTTGACTAGTTCGGGGGGTGTGCACAAATGAAGCAAAATTGCAAGTCGGGGTTTATGAAATGTCAAGATGTGGCTATGCAGATGCATGGATGGGCTGCTGCACACATATGCTGTCAAGCCATGCAGCCTGGCGTCCTGTCTTTCCGTGGTGCCACAGACGCTGGAGCCTGACACTGTCTCTTCTGCAAAGAGCTAGTTCCCCAGTGGATCAAAAGCATCTCACAACATACCTGCTGGATGACCTGTCAAAGTGAAGCCACAGCTGACCATGGCCAGAGCTGGGCTCAGGTGTAATAAGGATCAATCTCTAATTCACGTGGAATGGAACCGCTTTCCTCCAACAAACAGGGACCCCAGAAGTTGGGCCTTCTTATTTATTTGTTCCGCCCCCCCTCCATTGAATCCTCAAGGAAAGATGAGTCTAGAGCAGTGGTTCTCAACCTTCCTAAAGCTGCTACCCTTTAAAACAGTTCCTCATGTTGTACTGACCCCCAACTATAAAATTATTTTTGTTACTACTTCACAACTGTAATTTTTGCTACTGTTATGAATCGCAATGCAACTATCTGTGTTTTCCGATGGTCTTAGGCGACCCCTATGAAAGGGTCATTTGCCCCCCCCCCAGAGGTCAGGCCCATAGGTCAAGAGCCGCTGGCCGGGAAGAGCCGGTAGACATAGCTTTTGTGTTGGTGTACATGCCAAGCAACACCCGAAACAAGTTGGCAAGCCACTCGGTTATCACAGCTTGGCAGAAGGCCTGCCAGTTCCCAGTCACTCCACTGGGAGTGCCCCTCACACACTAGAGAGGCATAGCACATGGCCTTCGGGGCATATTTCCCAACATGGGCTCAAGCAGAGTCCAACGAGGACAAAGGTGATGAATCCTGAAAGATCACGCGTGCCCTTACTGCAGCCAGCAAGGACACGCAGAAAACACCAGTGGTGACCAGAAGGTCACTCGCTAGTGTGATTGTGGGTGATTACAAGTCAGAACAAAAAGGCAGTGTGTATGTGGTCGATGGAGTCATCTCTAAAGAAAAAAGTGTCACACAATTTAAAAAAATATGCCTGCATCACGGATGGAGAACATTTGCAGGAAGGAGTCAGGTGAGGAGTGATACTCCAACCCACCATCTGCAAAGGACCCATGGGTAGAGCCCCACGTCACAAGTCACTGACTACAGACAGGGTGGACCAATGGGTAGAGCCCCGCGTCACAAGTCAGTGACTACAGACAGGGTGGACCAAGGGGTAGAGCCCCACATCACCAGCCACTACAAACAGACAGAGTGGACTTGCTGGTAGAGCCCACGTCACAGGCCACGTTATTTTTTAAGCATGATCTCACATTCAACCTGGAGCTCACCGCATCAGCATCAGCCAGACTGTGGATCCTCCCTCCCGTCTGCCGTCCCAGAACTAGGGTGGCAGTGGGTGCTGCAGCTCAGACTTAGATCTTCACGCTGGCACAGCGAGCATTTTACTGATGGAGCCATCTATCTCCCCAGCCTCCATTCCCCCTACTTATGAAAAAGGAAAAGATTATTAGAAAACAATGTGCCACACATGCGAGCAGGGGCCCCAGGACCTGTGCATTCCGTGTCCTTCACTGCATCACTTCCCCTCACGCCTGATGTGGTCTCGTATAGTTTCATTTACTGTGGCCCTGAGGACAATAAGCAATGCCATATATGTCTGTGTGTCCAGTGTAGCCAAGGTGTGGTCACCTATACCAGGGGGGTATCTGCAGGTATGCTCTGTAATGTCACAAACGTGAAATCAACTGTGGCTCGTGTCTCAGAACTGTCTCCATTGTGAAGGGATGCACAATGGAGCAAGCCTTTAATTCCAGCACTTGGAGGCAGAGGCAAATGGGTCTCGGTGAGTCCAAGGCCAGCCTGGTCTATTTATGGAATTCCAGGCTAGCTGGGGCTATACATAATGATAGTCTGTCGGGTGGGGGAGAGACAGAGAGAGAGAGAGAGAGAGAGAGAGAGAGAGAGAGAGAGATTGTGATTATGCCATCTTATAAACTTTTATTTTATCTTATATTTTATTTAGTTATATTTTATTACCAACCCCTAGAAGCCTATTTGTTTTCTAATGAGAGACAGAAAGGGGATGGATCTGCATGATAGGAAAAGTAGGAAGGAACTGGGAGGAGTAGAGGGATGGGAAACAGTAACCAGGATATATTATGTGAAGGAAAAATTCCAGTTTTGATAAATGGAAAAAGTAAAAATAGTATTTTTTTTTAAAAAAAAAAACAGCAAAATTTTAGAGCAATGTGACATGACCATGTCTGGGAGTACCTGTACTGTCTGCTGGTGTACATAGTCCCGAAGTAAAAGCTGAAGTTCTTGCCTGTGGTGTCTCGTTTGGGTCAGAGACCGAAGGTCACTGCTGCTGAGCTGTGTGTAAAGACGGTTGGGCTATTTTTGAAAATATTTTCCTTTGGTAATTCTGGAACTATTTAAGGGCTGGCAATAACAAAGTAAGATACAACTTATTTGGTAATATTTTGCTTTCCATACTGATTCTGAGCTCAAATCTGGTACTGTTCTGTGGTGATTTGAACTCTTCTTTGAAGGGGTTTCGCAAGAGAGTAAAAACTACATCTTTGCATAAGCGGTAATCGTCTCTTCAAAAATAAATCTCAAATAATGTGTGGTGGATCTACCGCTTCTGTTCGGATGTTTTTACGGTGCTGGTGCTGGGGATGGAACTTACAGCCTTTACCAGGTCAGCATTTTACCACTGAGCTACACCGTAGCCCCGACAGGCTTCTAGGAAGGAATGGTGTCCTTATTACATCTCCTCTATCTTCGTCAGTTATTGCCTACTCTTCTAGGACTTGACAGTTTATAAGAGCTCACTGCTAGTTCAGAACACGTAACAAGCAGGAGAGAAGTGCAGGACTCAGAATATGGCTGAGGTAGGGCCCTGCCTTACCATGAATCCCTGGGTTCTCGCTTCAACAATTTTAAAAATAGCGAATTACAAAACATTCAAATGATGCTTATTGCGCATTACGTCCAGTATTTGTTTGTATCCAGGGATCAGGTAGACATGTATATGGATTCTAAAGCACACTTTATGGTCTGCGTGTATTAGTTATTTTTCTTGTTGCTATGAGAAAAAATATCTGACCAAAGCAACTAAGGAACCAAGGGTTTACTTTGGCTCCTGGTTTAAGAGTTCACCATGGCCGGAGAACCAGCAGCAGGAGCTGGAGGGGACTGGTCACACCGCAATCAGGAAGGGGAGAGCCACAAATACCAGTGCTCCACTCTCTTTGTCTGTTTTACTCAGAGCAGGACCCAACCCAGGGGATTACACCACCCACATTCACAGTAGGTCTTCACTCCAGTTTAAATCCTTCTGGAAGCAGTCTCTGAGGCCCTTCCAAAGGTGTGTTTCCATGGTGATCCTAAACCCAGGCAAGCTGACCGTGACTGTCAAGTGTCACTCAGATGAGCATGTTTTCTGTGAGCAGTGTGGAGACGGTTCCCACCCAGTCTGTGTCCGTCTCAAAGAAGTCGGGCTGTCCTCGTAGCTGGCTAATGACTCTTTCCTGACAGAACCCATCTACAAAGACAGCTCAAAGGGTCTTTAGCAGGTTGGCACCAGGTCATCTTGGGTCACCTGACTGTTTCTGAATGGCCTCCTGTAAGAACCTGGTCAGTGGGACTGTGTCCTTCCAGGCAGTGACGGGTGACATTACCCCGGGTGATGTCCAGACAGGCAGGACACTCGGTCATTCTTCATGATGCAGTTTTGGGACCACTGCAGTGCTGAGTTGCTGTGTTGCCCATGGAGGGTGATCCTGCCCCCGCGGAGTTAGAGGCTGGGGTTAGTTTGCTCTAAGCAAGCAAACTGATCATTGCAAACGGTGACATCTGTCATGAGGGACTCAAAGGGTTACGGCGTGATAGACACTCGTGACACCGAGGGCAGGATGGCCAGTATGGCCTCGGAAAGGAGGCCTCAGGTAAGGATGAGAACCTTACCCCAGGAGCTACCCCATTATTCACAGAGACGCCTTAATTTTGCTATGAACCAAAGAATGGAAGCTTCCTGTTTTAGACTTAGGATATCAGAGGTTGGTCTCAAGGTCATGGGTCAGTTTGCTCCTAAAACGTCAGACACAGTTGAGAGCGTGTGCAAGGGAGGCTGCCAGGAGGCTGGCTTATGACTGGTGCTGGCGGAGCCCTGGCCACGCAGTAGAAAACAGAACCGGACTCTCCTCCTATAATGGGAAGTTGAAATGAAAGCCGGGCTCTCCTGTTTCTGTGTGCAAATAAACACATATGGATAGCGTTCTGAAGAACTTAGGGAATAACTTAGTCAAGCACCTGCCAAAACAGCACACAGACCTAAGTTCCGATCCCTGGCACCCATGTAAAAAGCCAGGCGTGATGCTGTGGACCTGTGTCCTGGTGCTGTGAAAGTGGAGATGGGAGGATCCCTGGAGGCCACTAGTCAACTGTTCTAGACAGCAACATGAACTGTTGGTTCAGGGGACCGTGTCTCACAAACTACGGTGGAAGCCGAGTATGGAGACACACGCTTCAGTCCCAGCACTTGAGGCAGAGACAATGGATCCTTGTAACTTAGGAGGCAGCCTAGTCAACATAGGAAGTTCCAAGTCAACCAGAACCAACAGTGAAACCCTGTTTCAAAGAGGGATTGGGGGAAGGGACTTGACAGATGGTTTAGCAGTTGAGACCACTTGGGGCTCTTGTAGGGGACCCTGGTTTGCTTCCCAGCACCCACGTGGTGGCTCACAGCTATCTATAACTATTCCAGGGGAACCAATGCCCTCTTCTAACCTCCGCAGGCACCAGACACACATGGATACACATACATTTATCCAGGCAAGACACTCGTACACATAAAATGAAACAAATCCCAAAGCAAATGGTAGAGAGTAACAGATGCAAACATACGACGTTAGCTTTTGGTCACCACATGCACACACTACATACACGTAAATTCAAAAGGAAAGAGGAAGTTTAGAAATAAACAAGTTTTACCGATTGGTGGTGGCACATGCTTTTAATCCCAGAACTCTGGAGGCAGAGGCAGGCAGATCTCTGTGAGTTCACAAGGCTAGCCTGGTCTACAAAGTGAGTTCCAGGACAGCCAGGGTTGTTATACAGAGAAACCCTGTCTTTATAAACCAAAACACCAAAACAAAACAAAACAAACAAAAAACCAACAACAAACACTAATAGGCTGGAGGACTGGGTTGTACAAGTGATAAAGCTCCTACCCAGGTTTTGAATTTAATCGCCAGCAGTTCGCTGCAATCCTGCCCAAAAGGGAATACTGAAGCCCAATCAGAATGAGAGGGGGAGAACCAGATACCCAATAAAATGAGGCCGACCAGCACGGCTGTGTTTTTGTTTTTTATCTTTTTATCACTTCAACCTGTTCACTTTGCATTAAAAGGCTTCTGCAGTCAGAACACCTGCTGACTAAGCCCATACACAGCACACACACACACACACACACACACACACACACACACACACACACACACACTCCCCTGCTTCTGTCTGTGCTGGGTTTTTACAGACAAGGCTTTTTTAAGGACTTGGCTTCTTAACTATATTGTCTTACGTCTTTTTTGCCTCTTTGCTATTCCCGGGAGTCTGCCTCTGTGAATCCCCTCCTAACAGGATGTTATGGTTTATTTTTTCTCTGCCCTTTGCCCGGTGACCTTTGCGTACTACAGCCCTTTGTGCAGGGTTCCGGCTTCTCTGCTATCTTGGGAACTCCTGCTGTTTGGCTGCAGCATCCCTGTCCATGCTCCCAAACCGTGGTGAGCCATTAATTCCTCTAATTGCCAGCTGCTGGGTGAGAGCCTTTTTCTATTCTTCCACATAGTTTTCGCATCTCACTTAGCAAGACTTCTCGTCTCTTGCATTGCTAATCTCTCTATTGTGGAACATTCTCTACAGAGCTCTGCTTCTCACAGAAGCTGAGCAGCCCGCAAAGACTTCCAGGACCCAATCTCACCAGTAGATGATGGTGGGGCCAGGGGAGAGAGACATGGATTACAGGCTGGCATGAGTTCTCCGAAGGGCTTTCCTACCTATGGCATGAGAGAGCCACAAGGTCCCCACAGATCTGTTTCTTCATCTGTGTAATGGTACTCAAACTGGCTTTATACTCAGACATCCGCTGTTCTGAAGTGGTGTGGGGGGAGGGGGGAGGGGAGAAGGAGAGGGTAAGAGGTATGGGGGAGAACGTTTTTGTCCCTGCTCCTATCTCTGTGCAGGGATGGAATAGAAGTTCACAATCTGTAATTGAATTATGGCCCCATTGTGTGGAGAAGGTATTTTGTGACGTTAAAATGGCCGGATGAAACCATCTCTAAGGTCCTTTTCCACTCTGATTCTATGAAAGTTGAGTCTTGTGTTTCCTTTTGTTCCGATTATTGAAAGAAAGGCCTCTCCAGCCAAGGAGGGAAGGGTACTGGGGGCCAGGCCTGGAACAGGGGTGGAGCCCCAGAGCTCCCTATGGGCAGCACCACAGCGAGTCTGGAGCTGATGGTGCGTCTGGGCTCAGAGCACTGTGTCACCAGGGAGCGTGCACAGAGCTACTCACCTTGTTCTAGGGCATGAAAAAGAGGAAGAGGAGAGGCTTGGGGTCCCACGGTTCCCTTGGAGAGCTCAACCCCTGTGACGGTGACTAGACCACGCCCCTTAAAGGCTCCCCACTCCCAGAAGTGCTGCAGACTGTGGCCAAGGCTTTAATCACGTGGGCCTTGGAAGAGGAATAGGTCAGCACTGAAGCAGATGGAGTTTATGCCCTTGATCCAGGCTGTGTGGTCCAAGACTTAAGAACCGTGTGTCATGGAAGTAGACATCCTCCCTACGGAAGGTGCGAAGGCCACTCTTTGTAGGAAGGGAAAGAGGAAAGAAAATGTCGGTTTCTGTGACCTGAGGCTTGTGCTGTTTTATTATTGCGATTGTTGTTACTGTATTATTATTATTATTATTATTATTATTATTATTATTTAATTACTGCCCTGGAGAGAGGATTCAGCCATTAAGAGTAGTCGCTGCTCTTCCAGAGGATGGAGAGAAGGTTGGGTTCCCATATCCTCATGGTGGTTAACATTGTCTGAAATTCCAGTTCCAGAGGATCCAACGCCCTCTTCTGGCCTCTGTGGGCACTGCACACGTGTGGTGCACAGAAGTACGTGTAGGCAGAGCACTAATACACATAAAACAAAAATAAACAAAATCTTAAAATCATCTAAAGTTTAAAAATTAGTGTATGCAACATTTTCTGTTGATTTTTTTTCCCTCCTGGCACCACACTGCCTTGTACCCTTCCATGCACACGTGTTTCTCAATGCAATAGAGAAGGCGTATTCAACATTGTTGGGTATGCCCTGACCTGGTTCCATTCCGTTCTCCATTCTAAAGGAACCCAGCCTTGCTTTCTCTTTCCCTCAGATAGCGGGTAAAACACAGAGGCAAGTTGGCAGGGAGCAAGCTGACTCGAAGTGTCCAGGATGGAAATGCCTGTTGTAGTGGTGTGAATGAGAATGACCCCCATAGGCTCAGAGATTTGAATGCTTAGTCATCCAGGAGTGGAAACTCTTTGAAAGGATTGGGAGGATCAGGAGGTGTTGCTAGAGGAGGTGGGTCAGCGAGCACGGGCTCTGAGGTTTCAGAAGTTCACACCAGGCCCAGTGTTCCTTTTTTTTTCTCTGCCTGTGGACCAGGATGCACTGTGAACTCCTGCTTTAATGTCGTGTGTGCCACTGTGCTCTGGCCAACTCCTCACCACGATGATCATGGACTCACCCTCTGAAACAGCAAGCAAGCCCTGAATTAAGTGCCTTCTTTCATAAGAGTTGCCTTGGTCATGGTGTCTCTTCACAGCTATAGAACAGTGACTAAGACACCTATGTTTTCCCAGAGGGGAGGCTCCATGAGATCAGCAGGTATTGGCATGACATTCAGTTCTGAGGGCTGTGGCATGTCCCCAGGACTCCCAGGCCCAGGAAGACAGCTACTGACAGGTTCAGGAAGACACCATGTTATATTCAAGCCTGGTCCCCCTGATTTGACCCAGCTGTTCCGTTTTCAGCCCCCATGCCCTCCCCTCCCATGGTACTGTGACTTCCTGGCACTAGACCCAGACATACTTCTAACCTTTGAGGGTGCTGGGTAGGTCAGCCTTTGCCGCAATGCATCCATTCAGAAGAGGATACAGAAACAAATCACGAGAGCTCCAAGTCCAAAACCTACGGCTGACATCAAAGGGCATAGCTTTGGCTCTGGAAAGAGACCGGAGGAGCCCCGCCTCCTCCAGGCTTTCTGCTGGCCGGAAGGGAGAGACGCCGGGGCCAGGCTCTCTCTAAATAGTGACGCAGTGGTAGTGAGCACCCTCCCTCCCTTCTTAAGGCTGGCCTGGCACTGGGATCTGTCTGAGGAGCCTCCAAGATCACCTGTGTCCAAGTCTTGCAGCGATAGTTGTGTTAAGTGTGTGGGGAGAAGCAGTGGAGGCTGAGGCCAGCCTGGTCCCATGAAGTATGCAGAGAGATCTCTCCTGCATGAGCGTGTCTACTCTCATGTGTTGGCTTTAATGAAATTAAAATGAAAACAGGGGGCAGGGGGGTCACACATTATTCTTTGGATAGTTGGTACTGTTTATCCTATTGTATTAACAAGCTCTCCCTAAATATCCTAGGCTGGTCTAGAACTCACTATGATCACTGGACTCTTGATCCCCCTGCCTCAGCCTTCTGAGTGCTGGGATTATAGGTGTATGTTACACACTCAGCTTTAATCAGGTCTTACATTTAATAATTGAAAGTTTATTGAGTCTTACATAAGTCCAGAAGTAGTGCGGGTTTCTAAATATACTCATAAATCTCTTAGGGGCATAAAATAATAATAATAATAATAATAATAATAATAATAATAATAATAATAATAGCTCATATGCTGACTGTTTAGTATTGGCTTTCTGATTTTCCCCCTCTTCCTTGCTCAGCTCTCCTTCTTATACAGCCTAGACCCACCTGCCTAGGGTTGGCACCGCCCACAGTGGACTGGGCTCTCCTACATCAATTAGCAATCAAGAACCCTTCCTGCCGCAGACAGGCTCACAGGTCAATCTGATGGAGACAATTTCTCAATTGCCGTTCCCTCTTCACGGGCGTTTCAAGTTGTCAACCAAGATCAGTCATCACGCCCCTATTATATTCATAAAGAAATGGAGACACACAGGAGTGGGACTGTATGCCATCCTGATGGGCATGGTGACCTCTCTTCCTGTCTGCTCCGACCTACTCAGAACAGGCAGGAACCCTACGTTTAGCATATTCGTGTTGTATAGGCTACCCACCTGTTAGCTGGCAGCCTCTTGGCTCGTGATCCATCTGTGCTTGTCCTTAAGTACATTTTATTTAACTTACAAAGACCCTAAGGGCAGATGTTGTCTTGTTCTTATTTCAGCTATGCCACGGTGAACCTGTAAAGTGCTTCCTTAAGTAAGAAGGCAAAAACTTAGTAAGAGACAACACAGCCACGTAACTTGATCACAGTCTACTGTTTCTGTTCTCTGTTTCTTAATTAGTTGTCAACCTCTTACTGCTCCTACTTTCTAAGTAAAATTAATCACCAAAGTAAAAGTCATCACAGGTATGCAGGTACTTATGGGGTAACACATGTAGGGTTCAGTGCAATCCAGTTTCAGGCATCCATGGGGATCTTGGAGCACACACCCCAAAATAAGGGATCCACTCTAGAGCAAATCTGAGCCACGCCTTAATCAGAGTCATGTGCTGACATTCACATTAAGATTCAGACAGGCTGCTGCTGCTGCTGCTGGTGCTGGTGCTGCTGCTGCTGCTGGTGGCAGCAGTGCATGCCCTTAATCTCAGCACTCTGGAGGCAGAGGCAGGGGGATCTCTGTGAGTTTGAGGTCAGCCTGGTGTACAGAGTGAGTTCCAGGACAGCCAGGGCTGTTACACAGAAAAACCCTGTCTTGGAAAAAAAAAAATGAAGAAAGAAAGAAACAGAAAGGGAAGGAGGAAGAGAAGGGAGGGAGGGAGAGGGGGAGGGAGGGAGGGAGGGAGAAAGGAAGGAAGGAAGGAAGGAAGGAAGGAAGGAAGGAAGGAAGGAAGGAAGGAAGGAAGGAAAAGGAAGAAAGAAACATTCAGATAATGAAGACCCATAGATTGCTTGGAAAGATATTGTCCTTTGATGACAGACTTAAAGAGACAGGTAGTGAGGACGAGAGGCAGGTCCTCCACTTATTCCCCTCAGACAAGGGTCTTGTTTTTCCCCCACCCCATTCGGCTTAAAGCACTGAGTTACTGGATGCCCAGTAAACTCAGGCCTGTTCCCCGCCAAAAGGCACTGTGAGTCTACAAGATCGGGAGCATCCACTGGAACCCAGAGGGGCGGGGGGGACACCCGAGCCGCAGTCCCAGAAGGGAAAGGGCGTCAACTGAGACCGTGGGCGGTGCGGGATGTCAATCCAAGGGCGATTCCAGTGTAGTTCAGAATGCTGTCCTCGCAGCCCAGCTTCCGCCGGCCACGCCCATCCCCGCCACTTGCGTCGGTTCTACAAAAAGGTTTTAATTTAAAAAAAAAAAGATTAGCCAACGATATTGATCAAGGAAGGAAGAGGAAAAAAATTTACAAGCAAAGCCATCACTATCTTGGAGAAGGACAACAGCTTGCTTTAACTGAAGTAGGGTTTGCTTCCTGGGGCGGGACCTGTTGCCATAGAAAAGGGAGGCGTGGCCATGCAGAACCACGAAGTTCCTGGAGCTGTCAGCTGAGGCTGTCTCTGTGATTTTTTTTTTCCAACAGTAGAGCCCAGGAGGTGGGATTGGTTGCGTAGTACAGAGGAATGTGTGTCAGATTCTCTCTGATCCTCACACTGTTGTAAAGGCTCTGTATTGTGTGGACTGCAAGAGAAGAATGTCCTTAGGAGAAAGGCAGACGCCCAGCGAGGCTGTCAACTGCCTCTCACCCAGTCACCCACTAGTGTCTCCTGCGGGCAGTCTGGGCTCCAGGGTGCCTCTGGGTGTGGCTAGCCGCGCCCACACGGTTACTAGGTAGGTCCAGGAGGCAAGGCCAGATCCTAGCTTTGGCAGGAGCTCTGGTTCAGCTGTAGAGTCCTTACTGGCGAGACACAAAGGCCCCAGGCGCCATTCCTGTACTAACAGCCAGGAACTTGGGCTACCTTGAATTCAACCATTAAAATGAAAAGCATGACCGCCCGTTTGTCTAGAGAAACAGTACCTCTGTGTGCATGTTCATGTCACAATGGATAAACTGTGCCCATGTTTCCAAATGCATGTCCCCACGTTTGTGGAATCAGAAGACAACCTCGGCTGTCCTTCAGATGCTACTACCTTGTTTTATTGAGACAGAATTTCCTGTTGACCCCAGGCTCAGCCAAGTAGGCTAGGCTGACAGGCAATGAGACTCAGGGATCCTCTTGGCTTTTCCTGCACAGTGGGGTAACAAACACAGGCTTCTGTGGCTGGATTTTTCTTTAAAAACAAAACAAAAACATGGGTTCTGGGGACCAAAGTCAGGTCCTTGTACCCAGCCCAGCACGGATATCATCATCAGGAACCCGGTTTGTACTGGAGATTCCATTCCAGCTGCGGGAAAAAGACATTCAGCTATGAATTATACACAGCAAACAATGGCAAGAAACAAAGAGCCACTTTGTTTGTTTGCTTTTGCCTTTGGTATTCTCAGAGCAATACATAGAATCGGGCAGGTGAGACACGCCGTGAGGACAGTCATAAGTTTGCTTACTCCGCTGTATACAGAGAGGAGAGCCAAGGCAGATAAATCACCTTGATGCGCAGAGCTCACAGCCCCTTTCTCACCATCTGTCTTCTTAGCTGTTGGAGACTCACATGTTAGCCACTGCTCAGCACAAGTAAGCCAAACCGAGTGCTTCCCATTGAACTTAAACTCTAGAATTGTAAGGAAAGAATGTGGGGGAAATCTAGAGGACTCTCAGGCAATCCTGCATCAGCCTGGGGGTTTCATGTTACGCAATGTAGATATTACAGGTTGAACTGTGTCCCCTTTGCCCAAATTCATCGAGGTCCTAATCCTTGAGAGCTCTGTTTCTCTCATTTATTTTTCTGTGCCTGATACACCAGCTGACACATAATCATCTGTGAACTGGACACATCTTTAGCGGCAGTACCAACACCAGGCCAGTTCTGATGTGAGTTCTTGGGTTGGAACAATTGTTCCTTACGATCGTCCTTCCTAAGAGTTGGGCAATGATTCTCACAAGAGTTCTTTGAAAGCAAAATGGAGTAAAGATGACACAGGGCAGCTTCTAAGTGCTCTGGTCTTAGGTTGCCCACTTTTCATTGGTTACAGCCATGATGTCACTGACACAAATACCTCTTGAGCCAGCTGGCTTTGTTTGACTCCGGAATTGCCTGGTTACTCTCATTGCTCTTTCTTCTCCACTAGAGGCACCATGGCACAGATCAGGCACTTAACCTTTTGTAAACTTTAATCTATACTAGAATAATTGTAATACTTGCTCCCACCTTTGGAGAAGTCTGGTTTGAAGTTCAAGGAGAAACTCTACGACGAAAGCTCTTTCTAAATCATAAATCACTCATAAGATTAGCCTCTCCCTAATGGCCTCTGGCCCAATTATTTTTCAATTGTGAGATGAATATATTTACCTTGCATCGTGTTCTGCCATGTATTACTTTATAGGAAAACTTCATCATCCTGCATCTTTTATGGAGTATGTATTATGGGACAAGCCTTGCACTGGGACCTGGGAGGTTTGGAGTCAAAGACAGAACCCCTCACAGCTTTTAACCAGGAATGCTACAGAGCTTGCAAGAGTGGCTCCCCAACCCAACCTGAGGGGGAGAGGGCCTAGTAGCTGGAGGAGGAGCCAGAGGAGCCTCCCTAATAGGAGTGGTCACTTTGAAGGGGTGAGCTGGGAAGGAGGTGGGGAAGATGTGCATTCTTGCCAGGACCAGTGGTGTGCAAGCCTGGGGAAGAGGATTTCCCAGAGGAGATGCTGTGGACAACTTGTGTGGACTCTCCCATGTATTGAAGGGTGTTCGGTACCCCTGTGCCTAGCACTAAACGTCAGCAGTGCATCCACTTCTAACCTACTTTCTGTCTGTGTAGACTTCTTCTTGTAGGGAACTTGATATACAAATACATTTTTCTGCTTTAATTCATGACAATGAAATAATGTAAAATACGTTACTATATGTCCAGCCTTTTCCATTTAGCACATTTTCAAAGTTCATCCACAACAGCATATATCAGCATTATATTCCCTTTGTTAATAGTTCCCCATTATACGAGGGTAGAAATTTGCTATTTATTTATTTATTTATTTAGACAGGGTTTCTCTGTGTTGCCCTGACTGTCCTGAAACTTGGTATGTAGACCAGGCTGGCCTTGAACTCAGTTATCTACCTACCTCTGCCTCCTGAGTGCTGGGATTAAAGGTGCCCACTGCCCACCTGTAATTATACATTCTAACCAGTTGGTGGACACCAGGGACATCTCTGACTTGGGACTGTTCTAAATAATGCTGCTTGTAACATTGGTGTGCAGGGTTTTATGTGGACATATAGCCTGACTCAGAAGTTTATAATGCAGTTAGGACCAATACTTAAAACTACAAAGCTGGTTCCCCCTTGACCAGTTTACAAAGTTCTCTCCCTAAAGCTATCACTAAGGTGTCTAACTTGATAGGTTAGGAAATGATGGTTTAAGAAATCAGGCAGCAGGTAGGGATTGGTCCTCGGTCTTATTGCTGGTTATTGTATTTAAAGGAGGTGCACTTATTCGATTCTAAAATGTCATGCCCACAGTGTCATGGGCATGTCCCTGCATTTCCAAGACCTGTTGATGTCACTGGACTCTCAACTCCCCATCCCACTACATAACCTTCACTGACCTCTGGTGTCAAGGCCCCTTTAAGGGCTCAATGCAGTGCTTACCTGTATGGAAAGAATGGATGCCATCAAATATGTAATCCTATTGTTTAAATAAAGAATTATTAGTGTTGCTCTTAAAGTCCAGCACGGAAAAGTATTGTCTGCCTCTATTGCTGTAAAGAAGATGGTTTTGAATTCTAATACATAAGGTTTTTGTTCTGCAGTATTTCTTATACTATAGAGACCCAAGTACTGTGAAATAGGCACTTGTTGGCTGTTTTGTGCGCTTAATATTTTAAGTACATTTAATGACTTGATAGGAAATCAAGTTATGGACATAACAGTTTGTCAGGTTTCTCAATCCCTAACTGAAAAGTTCCTCACCAGAAACAGAATAGAGCCTGTTTTCCACGAATCAGAGTATGTGCCAACTACTATTTATATTTCTCCCTTAATGATTAGAACTATAAGAGGCAGAGAAATGGCCTCTGTATTGTCTGACTTGGTGGAACTGTATTGCACAGACCTTTTCCTGGGAGATGCGTTGAGTGGGGTGGGTAGAAGGATCTGTAGAACCGAGGTGATTCTGCTTTTTAAATATCTGCCTTCTTTCAAGCTACCTGCAGCATCTAAAGAAACAGATTTCAGTTTAGCTGATGAAAATGCATGCTGTCACACCTACAAAAACACTCCTCCAAATCTGGACTTTTCATCGATTCTCGAATCTGTTCTTCCTGCCTCAGCCCTGGCTTATATGACCAGCATAGTTTCTTTCTGATTCGTAATGCTCTTGGGTGGGTAGCAGGCTTGTCTGCACGCTGGGAGACTGGTGCTCCCCACGCCTCCTGGGGTTAATCCTGCAGTGTGGTTTGGAGATGGAGCCTGGCAGCCTCGCACTGGAGCACGCTAGCAGCTGACTGCTGACTCAGAGGGGAAAGCCAGCCACCCGCGAATCTCTTTGCTGCTCGCTGCTGCATCCCTATCCCACAATCCCTTGCTGCAGTGTGGCTTGCTGCAGTCTTTTCAACAGACGCTGAGAAAAAAGATGTCCTGTAAGATAAAGATTGATTGGTCTGAATTCGGAAGGGGGTCTCCTACTTGTTAATGACCCAGAAACATTCCTGCCGACTTTCCTGAGCCTTCTCTCGTTTCCTCCATTTTTTTCTCTTCCTCTGTCCTGTTCATGAGCTGGCACGTCTCTACTTAGAGCAGAAGATAATGCTGGGCTTCTGATGATGGCTGCATTGCATGGTAGGGAATTTTAACCGGTCTGTTTGCATGGTGCTTCCTAACTTGAGACTGTAGCAGGACTGTGCATTGTTCTTTTGGGTGGCCGCGGGGCTGCAGCAGGGACAGCCTAGAGGGGATGTCTTTCTTTACCTCGCTGACTTTTCTGTTTATCGGGAGAAATGGGTAGGTCCTCGGTGTTTCGGTTGCTTGCCGTTATTTCTGGGGATAACTGCTCGTACTTTTCTCGCTTCCTTTTCGTGGTGATGCTGCATGCTTCTTAATTACAAAATAGGGGAAGAGCCCACTCTGCCTAAACAAAAGCATCAAATCAGCAACTGTGGGGAGAAAGCTATTGCGAACGGATTAGATTTTTATCCTCATTAGTCGCTATTTTATTGCTGTCTTGGTTTATTTCAAGTAGAATTACATTTACTGCTTCTTGATGTCGGGATGAAGTATAGAATTTGCAGGATTCCTTCCTGGGTACTCCTAGGTGGAGGATGTGCGTTTCCACCCTTCCCCCACCCGGCTCTCTGCCCTGGGTTGAGCTCCTTGCCTCCGAGTTACCATTGGAAACCCATTCATTCATAATGCATGACTCGACCCCCTGGATTCTAGATGCCATTGAGAGCGACAAACACACATCATCAAATACTTCTTTCTGACAAATTTTCCTGCTATGGAAGTACAATCAATTCTGGGTGGAGCTCAATGGAAGAACTACACAGAAGGAGAGAAATCCCTGGGTTGGCCCTTAGTTCTGCTTCCTCGAATCATGGGTAATTTTTGTATCAGGTTTTTTTTTTTTTTCTCCAAGAATGCCCCACCCTGACATTAATCCTCGTTGTACAGCAATAGGAAAGCCAGGAGGAAGGCTATTTGTTTCCAACTAAAAATGGAATGTTGAGTGAATGAATTCCGGAACCAAAAGAAAATATTTATGTCAGAAGAAAAAATGGGTTAAGTGTCACAGCTTCCAAGATATAGACTCAGAATGAGGCATTTAAAAAGCTGTCAGTTTTTCTGCTTTATTCTCCACGAGTAAATCGCTAGAGGTTTTAAACGCTGTAATATAGAGAGAGCCGTTTGTTTGCTCAGATCCCTAAGCTAGATTCTGCATCACGCAGTGTGAAAGTGATTTCCGAAGGACTCCCCTTGTTTTTAGGCAGGTGCTTTGCTAGTGCTGTTCTGACCCACTGTTGTGTTAAATAATTCAGGCCACTGGGGGGCCAGCCGGCAAGCACACAGTGAAAAGTTTCACGTGTGCTGTGGCATGAAGAAGCTCCTCTGGAGACTGACCCTCCAGCCATCCCTAACATCCCGGCCCTCTAAAGAGTTCTTCTAAAAACACAAGCGATTTGCATTGCAATGATTGCGAGACAATGTAAAAAATCTCCCTGACAGAACGATTGGTGGATATTTAACTCACACATTTTTAAAAACAGACTGGCGGGCCTATGCACCTTTTCACCTCTGTAAATGTTATAATTCTAAAGTAGCTTAATTTTTAAAATGTGGGACAACAAAAGATTAATGAGTGCTATGGATTATGGAACAAAGTAAAAAAAACACGTATTCCTTGTCTCAAAGATGAAAATACCTTTCATTTGGGTAGTTTTTAACATTGATTTCTCTAAATTCAACACTCTTATCAGCTTGTGTTGCATAGAAACTCTACATGTGAAGCCATTTTTTAAATTACCAAAGCTAAAATTTTAAGAATCTCTTTGCCTTTTTTCATTATTTCTCTGATAAGACTAATGCGTGCTAACCAAATGTTTTTATATGTTAAAACATATAGAAGAGAAAGAAATATTTTAGGTTTTTTAAAAAATGCTGCAAATTATCTTTGTCTGCATGCCAGAGAGGGGGTGGGGGGGATATGATTGTGTGTGAACCCCTTCCTTGTTGAGGATCCAACCCAGGGCCATGTGCTTGCCAGACAGGCACTCCTAGAACAACGCCCGCAACCTGGTCCTGGTTTATTTCTTCAAAAGTCCGAGTCAACTGCTTCTCAGCTGTAGCAGAATGATTGACTTGAGCACATCTGTAGTGGCTTTAAAAAGATGCTTGGCTACCATCTGTCTCAGAACCACGGGAGGTCAGCGCACAGTTTGCTCCACAGTCAGCCGCCAGTAGGGCTTTCTGAGTCTTCTATTGTGTGAGTGTCTGAATTCAGTGGATCAGGTTTCTGCCTGAAACTCGGAGCCTTTCCTTAGAACAGACAGTGAGGGGTGTGGGGAGCCAAGTTTTCAAATAGCATCACTTGAAGGAGCCACGTGTTGTGACTTTTCCTATGCCAATCTTCCCGGCCACTTCTTGGCCTTGCTCTGCCTCCAGTTTGGAGATCTTCCCTTTCTTCATTGATCTCTTTTTATCCTTTTCCTTGAGACTTATTACCGAAGACAGCACTTATTCTGATTAATAGCAGAAACAACGTGCTTCCCATGCACCAGAGGTAAGGGAGGGTTGTTGCCACGCAGGCTTACGTTTCTGGGGAGTTCTAAGGTGAAATTCTTTTCTCCCTTTCTGTCAGTCCTTCCCAGCTCCCAGAAGGGGTCCCCAGTTTCTTAGCAACACGGCTGCTCCCTGCCTTTCTTGTGGATGTAGAGCACTCAGCTGCTTTGTGTAATCCCCAGGGGGGAGTCTAAGGGAGCCCTGGCACAGTGATGGATGTGGGGAGAAGAGACCCCACTCATCTCGATTGTCCCAGGGCATCACAAGGTAAACACCAATTAGCTCAGCCCCTTTGCTCTCCTCACACTGACAGGCTCAGTCCTTTGGAGCCTTGAGTGTCCAAAGCCAAGCTTCAGAGAGTGAGGGCTTGAGGAGTTCTGCTCAGAAGTCAACTTCCATATGGGGAAGCCAGTGCATCGAGGGAAGCTGCCATCCATCCATCCCTGGCAGTGGGAGCAGAGCTTTGGGGAGCTTGGGCACACCTTTGCCTGGAGACAACTGAAGTTGGGGGGAGGCCTTCAAACGTGCAACGTGCATGCTCTCTCTCTCTCTCTTTCTCTCTCTCCCTCTCTCTCTCCTTCTCTCTCTTTCTCTCCCCCTCTCTCTCTCCTTCTCTCTCTTTCTTTCTCTCCCTCTCTCTCCTCTTCCTCTCTCTCTTTCTCTCCCCCTCTCTTTCTTTCTCTCTCTCTCCTCTCTCTTCCTCTCCTCTCTCTCTTTCTTTCTCTCTTTCTCTCTCTGTCCTCTTCCTCTCTCTTTCTTTCTCTCTCTCCCCCCTCTTTCGCTCTTTCCTCTCTCTTTTTTCTCTCCTCTCTCTCTCTCTTTCTCTCTCTCTCTCTTTCTTTCTCTCTCCTTCTCTCTCTCTCTCTCTCTTACACACACACACACACACACACACACACACACACACGAAAGGATTTTGCCTTCTAATTTACAAAGCGGCTCCCCTGGGATCAGGCAGGCTTGATTGAACTGAAATTGGGTCACCCTGTTTTCACTTTGCAGGAAGACTGCCCTCTTTCTTCCCGCTGAGTCATCAGTAACTGTTCAAACTCAAATGTAGATGAATGGCACTAGGCTCCTAACTCAGTCCAAAGATCCTACTTAGTGGTAGTGGGGGTGGGGGTATACAGCGTGTATGAGTATGTGTGCATGTGTACCTGTGTGTGCAGAGATCAGAGGTCAGTGACACAGAGTCACCAGCTTGGCTAGCCTGGCCAGTCAATGGGTCAGGGCTCTGCTTGTCTCTGCCCACTAGATCTGGGATTACAGCTGTTGCTGCCACATCCGGCTTCTGGCTTTTTCTAGAGATTGAACTCGGGTCTGCTTGTGTACATGGCAAACTCTTTCCTGACTGAACAACTTCCCCAGCCCCTGAAACACCTGTCCTTTAAAGGGCGCTGCACCTGTGCCTTGAGCTCCAGGTGTCACCTGTCCCCGTGGAGCATATTTTGAATTATAATTATGAGTTCATTATTTCCTTTCTATAAACATAAGATTTTTGATCTACCGGAGAAACTGATTTTTTTTGTCCTGTCCTCTCTAACATCATTAGCTGAAGAACTTTTTTAAAATGTAAGCACATTATTAAATAAACTCAGCAGAGAGTTTAATACTGAAAATTAATACTGAGCCAGGACTGCGACAAACTGAGCCTCTCGAGACGGAGGTAGAGTCAGGCACAAGAATGGACACCTGTAGCATTGGCAGTCAGGAGGCTGAGTCAGGAAGGTAATGAGTTTGAGACCAACCTGTGCTACACAGTGAGACCCCATTTGAGAAACAGAACTGTAATTCTGTACCATCGGATGGTGATGAATAAATTATGCCACAACTTAGAGATCACAGGCTCCCATCTTATTTTTCAGCCAACTTCCCTGAGCAGCATGCCTCCCTCCTAGGCTTTCCCCTCCCATTCTCCCCTCTACTCTCCCTCACGCTCGTGTCAGCAGCAACCCTGGACACTTTTCTAGTCTGAATGGTGTAATTTGGGGTGGGAAGTGTGGTCTGAATCTCAGAATTGCAGCTGCAGCGTTCTGTCTCGTTTCAGCTACTGTCAATCACCCCCCCTGCCCAATTTGGTGGTTACTCCCACCAAGTCAGAGAAACCATGAGAGCTGTCATGAAGGAAGAAATGCAGGGGCAGGATTTTTCCTGCGCAAGGACTGTTTCCTGTTTGCCGCGTTGCTTTCCCCACAACATACCATGTTTAGCTGGCAAAACCGCCCTTAATGAGGGGCGTCTGTGCCAACGCTTAGGCTGTTGACTGTCATGCGTGTGGGTCCTCAGTAGTTTTCCAGTTCTTCCTCTGAATGTGAGCATGTATAAATATGTTGCTGATGCTCATCCTCTGGATGATAACGACGGTTGGAGAGCTTTAGACTATCACACTGGGAGGCAGGCAATGCTGATGCCAACGGCAGCATTCACAACAAACATGCTCTGTCACAGAACCTGGCTTCTTTTTCCTACTGTCATGCCCTTGTCCACCAGGAGCCTACTCTGTTTATTCAGAAACTAGTAACAGTGGAGTACCAGGCACACACAGTCCTAGCTTCTGGGATGAGGGGAATGTGCAGACTCACGTCCGTGCCATTACACGTCTTACACGTCAGGGTGAAGTGGCAGGGCGGGGGTGGGGAGATAAGATGTAATGTAAATAAATTGCAATACAATAAATATTGTATCAGAAGGGGTTTCAGCCAGGTCTTTCCCATGACAGACTAGGGGGCTTTCAACAGTTGTTCCTTCCAGTTCTGGAGGTTGGAAGCCCAAGCTCAGGGAACCAAGACAGCAGGTTTCTGGAGTGAGCTGCCCTCCAGCTTTGCAGACAGATGGCCTTCCCTCTATGTTCTCCACGTGGAGAGAGATGGGTGGAGAAGGAGCCGTAGGCTTCACCCATGCCAGGAAGCACAGTGGGAAAAATGCCATCAGCCTGCATGAGTAGAGGAATATGTCCAGAACGGACAGCCTTTAGCCGGAGTGCTGCATATGACCAGTTCCTGGTCTCCTTGATTAGAAAAGCAGTACGGACTTTGATTCTGGCCTGGCCTTTTTTCTCATCTGGGTCTCTGAAGTGTCAAGACCATTTCTACTCACATAAACTGCCAAAATCTGCGAGATAATGGGGATGGGAAACTACACTGCTCTCCAGCTCAGATCCCGTCCTTAGGGCTCCATCCTCACGGCCTAATGCTCTGCCACAAATGATCACAGTCTTCAAATACATTACAGGCTAGGGCTTCAACATATGGAGGGGAGGGTTGCTGCTCCACAAACGTGGGGTCCATAAGAGAAAATAGATGTGGGGTTTTAAACCTCGTGATCAGATTAAGTAGGAGACACCCCAACAAAACAAAAGAGGGTGGGGTCAGGGGAAGGGGGAGCAGGGGTGGGGTGAGAGGGCCTCATAGAAAAGCTCTTCTAGGTGATGAATATCAGCCTCTATCTAGTGCAGACTGTGTCATATAGAAATGACTTTTGACCAGGTGCCGTGTCCTCTAACCCCAGCACTTGGAACATAGAGGGAGGAGGATGCTGAGAACCTACGTTGCATAGCAAGACCCAGTTTCAAGAAGAAAGGCTCTTCTGCCTTCACCTCCATTGGCCTTCGGCCAATGGGTGTGCCATCAGCTCTGCCCTGGCTCCGCGGATGGTTTCTTCCACTTAATCCTTCTGTCTCCGGCAGAAGAGTCGGTCTGTCTCTGGTCTTTGCTCCCCTGAACTGATTTCGGCCACATCTATGGGTAGAAAGGGTTGCCCACCATTTGGAAGCCCAGATAGGGAGGGACATCCCAGGAGAATGTAGTTAGGTATTCATTGTTGGCAGTGCCCAAGCCCTCCTCCCGGGCCCAGAAGTCTCCCACCACGCTCTGTGGCTCACGCTGTGCTTGAGTTCATCCAAGCACATTGTCCCTTTAGGAGCAGTGAAACGCTTTCCGGGTACTGCACATCCAGAAGTATTCCCGGAAGCGTCCTTATCCTGGCAAAGCTCGGGGGTCTTTGGGGCTCGGGAAGCTTTTGTGCTGATCTTGGGCGTTCTAAAGAGCAAGACGCCTTCAGCAGGTCACGTGTAACAGATCTGCGGCCCTGCCATGATCTTCAATCAGTGTTAATGAGTAGGCATAATTAATGCACCCTGCACGTGAACATACTAACACAGACATTATCACTCACCAAAATAATTACCATAGAATTAGAACCAAATGCTTTCTCTGAAGTTTTAGAGCATAAGAATGTTGGCTTAGCAAATTTTATTCAGTTAATATATATCATTTGGTTAAAGCAAGGATTTTTTTTAAAGTCACTTAAATATCTGCGTTCTCTCCCTGTCATCCCTTCGCTTTGCTGTTGTGAGCCAGCATGGTCCCATGGAAAACATCAGACGTGTTCAAGGGCCAGCGAGAATGCTCAGTGGGTACATGCACTGCTGCCAAGCCTTAGTGGGTCCCCGAGATCCACTTAGTGGCAGGAGAGAAGCTGCTCACAGAAGTTTTCCTCTGCCCTCTCCTTCTGCTTCCTGTGGCACTGTAGCCTCCCTGCACCCCCAACACAAATGGATACATAGATGCGACTTTAAACTTTTAAAGCTATTCAAAATAAATGTTAACTGGCTTTTCAAAAAAATTTATCTATTTTGCTTTTATGTGCATGAGTGTTCTGCCTGCATGTATATCTCTGTACCACGTGTGTGCCCTGGAAACCAGAGGTGGTGTCAGATACCCTGGAAGTGAAATCACTGTTGTAAGCCACCAGGTGCATTCTGGGATCTGAATCCAGGTCTCTGCAAGACCAGCAAGAGTTTGTAACTGCCAAGCTATCCCTCTAGCCCCTATTTAATGACAGAATGTGTGGGAGTAAGGAAACCAAACCTTAGATCAAATGCTGAGTTTGTGTTCTCTCACTGAGCCACATCTCCAGCCAGCACTGTCATTAAAATAATAATAATAATAATAATCGAACCCTTAGTGAATTTTTGTTCAAGAATTGGGCTGATTTCTCATAGTCAGGCAAGTTTTACTGACACGGAAGAGAGCATGCTACCATTGTTGCGGCACATACGAACATTACCCTTGTCTAAGATTAGCTACCAGACGCCCATCAGAGGAGGCAGAAAACCTGAAACCCGAGCTTCCCGCCCCACTGATTTTCCTTGATGACCTTGCGCAGGTCATTTAAACCTCAGCTTTGGTTTCCTTGTCCCTGAGACAGACAGCGCTTTCCTTCACTAGTCTGATGTCATAGGGATGTGGTCCAGCTCCCGAGAGATGAACACCGCCCTTCATCCCATCAGTGAAGATCTTTCTCTAGCTCTTCAGGGAGCACTCTATGGAAAGTCTGGCCGCCGGCGCCGGCCTATCAGGTGTTCCCACCTACACTGCCTCACCACGCAGGGAGCTCTGACTGGAGGTGGTGCCCCTGCCTGACGGATGCTTCACAAAGCACCACTTGCTAATCATATCCGGTTATAAGCCTGTCATGTGTGTGACTCTGTTAGAACAGATCTTGACGGGGTTGTATTTTTTAATTTTATTTTTAAATAAAATGTAATTATGCCATTTCCCCCACTCCCTCTCCTCTTCCCCCTTTCTATGACCTTCCTTTCAAATGCATAGCCTCTTTTTCTCTAATTATTATTGTCATAACTACATAAAAATATACTAGATATGTACAAGTTTATTGACCTTGTAGATTCTGGTTAATTTTAGTGTGTGGCATTTATTTTGTTTGCACATCTTTAGTAAGTATAAAATTAAAATAAATATAAAATCATTGTCATATACTTATAAAATGAATAATATATAGTTACAACATGCTGAGCTCATTAGTATTGCCTGTATGTATATGTTTTTAGGGTTGACCACTTAATTGGGAAGAGCCAGAGCTTTCTTAATAAAAGGTGAACTACTACTTGGGACTGGATTTTGTAAGAACTCTGACTTTCTTCCAGAAGAGTGGGATTTGGTTCTCAGCATCCACATGATTGCTCACAACCATCTATAACTCCCATTGCAGGGGATGTGACACCCTCTTCTGGCTTCTTCCGACAGCAGGCATGCTTGGAGTGTACATACGTGCATGCAGGCGGAACATTCATATACACGGAATAAAAATAAATAGTTCTCTAAAGGCAAAGCTGAAGTACATCTGACAGCATTGGTTGTTTGGTGCGGCATAAGAGCTAGTGTTTGTGTTTGGAAAAGAGCGGCTCCCACAGAAAGCTGAGGGCTGTTGATGTTGTAAATACGCGTGGGTCCCTACTTCAGACACAAGTCACAGACCAAGGTCTCGTGTCAGATGTAAGCTAAGTTTCAAAGGCAAAGCCTTATCAAAGCACAAGGTCAGAGCGGTAGGCAGCTTAGGAGGAGGAAAGACGTTAAGTTTCAGAGCTGCATTTGCTATTCACCCTGTAGGATGTGTGTGTGTGTGTGTGTGTGTGTGTGTGTGTGTGTGTGTGTCTGTCTAATACATAGAATGAGAATAAGTTTTTCATTTCTATTATGTTGAAGATTAATTAGCCTTTGTCTGTCCTCCCTCCCTTCCTTCCTTCTATCTTTGGTAGAGTATTTCCCTTGAGAACAAGAGGCCTGTGAGCATTCTTATCAAGTGCTTAGAAAACTGAAAAGTGGATTTCAGTTCAACCCATGCTAACTTTTTGAGATAGGAGCCAGAAACTTTGAGGTGCTGGCCCAAGCCGGGACTGTTATAACCTCCTGCCTAGGGGACTCTACTTTCCTCTCTGTGCTCTTTGTCACACGCACGGTCCCTCAAGTGCACACTGGAAGCTTCCTCTGCGTTCATTTCTCTTTCCCTTCAAATGTGAGAGGCAAGGGCTATTTCTTTAAGATTACAGGGCCTACCTCTGCTTTAGTCTGCTCTGTTACTAGATAGCACAGTTTAATAACTCCTGGTCATGTGAAGGGCTGAGAAAGGGAAAAGGGCTAGGCTCTGGGAATGAGAGGGAAGCCTGGGTCTGTGAGCTTGGTCAGGCATGATTTGCTAGGGAGCCCCATCTCCATGCAGCCACAGTACCCGAAAGCCCTCCCCACACTTCAGTTCCGAGGGAGAAATGTCCTTTATGAAAGGAAAGTTCATGTCCCTTGTAGACAAAAAGTGTTTGCTGTTGTTAAACTGCCCAGGTCCGGTCACCTCCTGGAGTTTGCACGTCTTTCCTCTGATAACTTCTGAATATGTAGAGTGAAGAATGCTAGTCAATGAACAAACAAACAAACAAAGCCATATAGGACTGGAGAGACGACTCAGTGGGCAAAGGAGATTCCTGCCAATGCTGTAGACCTGGGTTCAACCACTGGATTCACACGGTGGAAAGAGAACCAGTTCACACAAATTTGTCCCCTGACCTTCACGTGTGCAGTGACATGCCCACATACAGACGCACAAACAAAACAAGTGTTAAAAGCAATTCGTATTGATACAATCTGCATACCTTTCCCCTGCGAAAGCTTTTGATCAGATCATTTACAGGCTCTAGGTACGCAACATAAGAGAAGATTAGTTTTCCCCAGTGACTGCATATCGTTCTCAACAGCTTTCAGTTCAAACAACTTACACCAGGGTGATGTGTTGGGGCTTGGCCTCTTCTAGTCCCCTCAAAGCATAGCGATTAAAAAGAACCATACTGAATGTCACATGACTAAAAAAGGCAAATTGTATATTCAGTCATGGGTAAAGGCATGTGCTTAGCTGTGTAACTATTTGCCCCTTGGCCACCACTCACTTTTAAACTCAGCCAGCATCTTGGTGGGACACACCCTCTCCTGATCTGCTCTCTGTATAGGGAAGGAAGATGTCATTATTTTACTGTTATTTATAGTGCAAACCAGCTTGCTATTACTTCTGTAGTAATGAGAGCTGGCTCTGGTTATTTTCTTTGCGGTCACTGACATCGTCTTCTGTGTTTAGAGTAGAAGAGCCCAGCATTGGTGTGCACAGAGGGTGATCATGTGTTTTTCTTTTGACTTTCCTTGCCTGCTGCAGCAGCGTGCAGGGTCGACGACAGCCGGCCTCCCATGTCAGTGGTCTAGGATGGCCAGTGAGGGCGCCAGCATCCCAAGTCCCGTGGTGCGTCAGATCGACAAGCAGTTTCTGATCTGCAGTATATGCCTGGAACGGTACAAGAACCCCAAGGTCCTGCCGTGTCTGCACACTTTCTGCGAGAGGTAAGCTTCTCTCATGCTCCCGCGATCACCCGCCGCCCGCAAGGGCTCTTTCTCGGGAATCTGCTGCTACCTGTGAGAGACAATGCCTGACTTGTGCTCCTAACAGACACCGAGAAACTCAGTCAGGAATCACCAGTGACTTCATTTCAAACAATTACAAGTCTGAGAAAGCATCCATGAACGAACCGGTTCACTTCCAAAAGAGGCAAAGCTAAAGAAAGCACAGTTTTTATTTTTCTTTCTTGTAAGAGTGTTTTCAATTGCTATTTCATTTGAAAGATATTTACTTATTTATTTATTTATATTTTTGAGGCAGGCTTTCACTATGTAGACCAGGTTGACCTTGAGGTCACAGAGACCTGCCTGCTTCTGCTTCCCAAGTGCTGGGATTAAAGGCTAGGATTTTATTTTTATTTGTGTGTGTGTGTATCTGTGGGCAGAGGCCAGAAAAGGGCGTCTGCTATCCTGGAGCTGGCGTTAGAGGCGGTTGTGAGTTGCTGGCTGGATGTGAGTGCTGGGAACCGCACTCTGACCCTACGGAAGAGCAGTTAGCTCTCTCAGACCCAGAAACACTTCTCCGGTCCTTTAAATGTGTTTTTATTCTCCATGGCTTTATTTACGACGTAAAAACAAAAGCAAGCACAAAAAACAGGCATAAGAAGTTTGTTATGTGACCTGCTTGGTAGCACAAGCCTGTAATTATAGTACTTAGGAGGCTGAAGTAGTAGAATTTTGAGTTTGAAGATAGTCTGGGCTATACACAGAGATCTTGTCTTAAAAACGAACAAGGGAGCTGGAGAGATGGCTCAGCGGTTAAGAGCATTGCCTGCTCTTCCAAAGGTCTGAGTTCAATTCCCAGCAACCACATGGTAGCTCACAACTATCTGAAATGAGATCGGGTGCCCTCTTCTGGCCTGCAGGCAGACACACACACAGAATATTGTATACATAATAAATTAAAAAAAAACAATAACAAAAACAGGATTGAAATGGTGGCACATTCCTTTAATCCCAGCACTCGGGAGGCAGACGTAGGTAGATCTCTGAGTTCAAGGTCTACATAGTAAATTCCAGGACAGCCACAGCTACATAGAAAGACCCTCTCTCAAAAACAAACAAACAAAAAACCAAAACAGGAACAACAAAAACAAAAGCAGAAAGAGTTGTCAGCGTGTCATTTACTTGTGGTTCAATTTAAGTGTATCCTTAGCAAGGCTTTATAAATATTTTCTTTAAAAATGGATAGATACTCTAGTTATGTTTGAACACATGTTGTTAAGTACATTTCTAGTACTTAATAGATGAAATTAAAATTGCATGCTTCCTGCTTCTAGATCATGATATCAGTGCTTCCAATTATTTTAAATGTATGCTGATCTTATTTCCCATCCAATTAAAATGCATTTATTATTTAATTGGGGATTTAAAAATGAGTTAATTTACTTTGGAGGGTCCTGCTGCAGCAGGATGACCACATCCTTGATAGCGGAGGTGAGTAAAGGGAAGGTGTATTTGCTTCTGCTTAGAAGCTGTGGGGTTTCTCCTTTCGTTTGGAATTATGTAGGTGGTTGTTTTGTTTTAGTGATGGTTTGTATCGTGTACCTGTGCTTCTCATTTTATTCATATATAGGCATTGTTATAAAACGGCACAAGTGGGGACCCTTGTGGGAAGCCCTCACGATGGGTGAGGGACAAACATGGTCAGGCAGATAGAACTTAAATGTGAAGTTTTACTAGGGGGAAGGGAAGGGAGAGAGGGGAAAAGAAGAAAAAGAGAAAGAGAAGAAGAAAGACACAGGAAAAGTATGGTTTGCTCCTGCAGAGGAACAGCAGGAAAAAGAGCGGGAATGGGCAGAGCTTGTCCCTTAAAGGGACCAAATTTTGTACCTGCATACAGACTATGTATGTATAGGACCCTGGACTGGCCAGGGTACTGCCTGAGTGCTTCATGCCAGATGACAGGTTAGCTAACATAATGCCTGAATCTTAACATTCCCATCTTTTTCTTATTATAAAAAGGTGGGGAAATTAAAGGGGGCTAGCAGGTGGGACAGGAATAGGGGGGCCGGATTCTCAAGACTGCTTCCTGCTGCTCTGAGGCATCAACCATTTTTCAGGGACTTGAGAAAACTGGGATGTTGGCCACGTCCTAGGGTACCTGGTTGTTTCACTGATGTCCAGGCTATGTAGAACCATCTGGTACCTCTTGGACCTGGCAAGATGTTGGCAGAGCAGAGGAGAAGGTTAATTTTCCTTAGGTCCTAGTGATTGAAGGGGAGGGTGTCAGGACCAGGGAAAGGTGGGGAGGCTTTGGCTGTTGATTGACAGTTCTTATCTGGAGTGCATCTGATCTGTTCAAAGTGAATTCAAATTGACTCCCTGGAACTTGCAAGGATTCTTTGAGTTTGTGAAAACATAAGTTTTAGACACATTAACATTTCCACTGTTTATCGTCTGACCTGGAATTTATTGTAGAAATGGCAGTATACTCACACCAAAAAACGATTTTGGTTGAAAGCATTAACACTCTTCTATCCAGAAAAACTGTGACAAATGTTTTTAGCACAATGAAAAGGACCTTTGAAGTCTCTCACTAGGAAGCAACCAAAGGGAATTTAAAATCTTAACCTTGTGGCTATGATGACAGTGGTGTGGTATGGTGCTCAGTTCTCCATCAGAGCTGGATTATTAGCTATCAGAACTCTGCTGATTAATGTTAAGACAGTGAACAGTAACGTAATGAGAGAGAAAGCTGACAACTTGCATGTGTGCACCTTACAACAGTTTTTTATCCCCTGGAGCATCCTTAGATCCTCACAAGTTAAGCTCTGTAACTGAAAACACCTTTATTTAAACAAAGGAAAGCTATGCTGAAACCTGTTTTGTGAGTTGGTCCCTTTTAAACTGGCAAACCTGCCATGCATCAAACTGCAACAGAGGTCTTGAGAAGGATAGATCAAGCAATGACAGAGATTGGCTACCTTGACAGCCAACCCGGCACCCTCCATGGTCACTGAGGGCAGGACTTAGGGCAACATCCATCTTCTGGCTGGTAGAGGTAGGCCTGCAAGGCCCCAGAAGATCCTGTGGAGTAAGGGTTTGTAGAAAGATCAGCCTACTTTGCCCTAAGCAACTTGAGGTAGTCATTCCTCAGCACCCTGTTTTTCACGGTCTGAAGAGGCCTTTGCAACAATTAAGGTGAAAGGCAGATTTGGTCAGTGGCTAGCAGTACCACTTATGGGGCAAGTTGTGGATGGAATTTCTCCTTGGCCCATCCATCCATCCATCCATTCATCCATCCATCGTCTTCGGAGGAAATGAGGGTGGTGCCAGGAGCTAGCCTGCCTCTCTTCAGAAAAGCCTTTTAATAATTAAACATTTTAAATACTATATCCTCTCGATCTCTGAGCACTTGAAGACTTCTGTATATTGGGTATATCTGAGTTATGACTGCAGTATAGGATCTGCCTGGAGAGCCGGATCCAAGCTGAGAGGTTTCTAAGTTAGCTTTTGTTAATATGAAATGGATCTTTATAACTTTAACTTTTTATCAGTATATGGAATATATTTTAAAGCAGAGTTGAATCACATATACAGTGTGTTGTAATAGAGCTAACCATATACTTTCATCATCATTTAAAAGTACATACCAATTTTAAGTATTTGAGACTTGTTTTCTTAGTCTAGGAGGTATAATTGGGGGGGGGAGGAAGAAGAAGAGGGGGAGGAGAAAGAGAAAGAGAGAGGAAAAGCCCCTTCAGAGGAACAACAGAAGAGAGAGTGGGAATAGGTGGAGCTTGTCTCTCAAAAGGACCTTTTGCACTGGCCTATGGACTACATAGTCAGTGACACAGCAGCCACAGGACCCTGGGCTGGCCAGGGTACTGCCTGAGTGCATTCTGCCAGATGACAGGCCAGCAAAATGCCTGAATTCTAACAGGCATTATTTATCCAAATGCTTTGTAATCCATTTTGTGCAATAATTAAATAATGATTATCCCCCTCCCCCACCCCAACACTGACTGCACCCGGTTAAACACAAACCCCAGAGAATGACCACTCTGTCCCTGGGTGCAGATGGTGACACCATGACTTTGTTTGCGGCAGTGACCATAGCCTGGCACCCAGTCTGTGCTCAACGTAACTGCCTCTCTCCTGCGTTATTAGCACCCTCTCAGGGGCTGTTTTCATTCCTCTTTCTTAACCATGTTACGTAAGAAGCAACACTTCTGAGTTGCCCAGGGTCTATCCTGCTAAGCCCTGCCTCCCATCCAGCGACGCACGGCGGAGATTCATGAGACCCTCCCATAGGGCGTCCCTGTGGAATGATGTGCCTTGACAGGACTTGTTCTAGCATACGCTCCTTGGACTGACTGCCTATTGAGAGTGCTCAGCAGCTCTCCTTAGCAGGTTTAGTTCTTGTAGGAGAGGATGCACAGTTTGTCTCGCCTTCTCAAGTGACTGAGTTTTAGGACCCCTTATGCTGAATGGATAAACCTATTGTTTCAGGGCGTCTTCAAAGTTGGCCACTTAACCTGGTGTCTTCTAAAACACCATCAACAAGGCTCAAAAGGAGAGCAAAACTTGACATCTTCAATGGCCCGTTATGAACTCCCAATCATTCCCATTTATATAGTCTGTTGGAGGAAGGCCGCTTGTTTGTTTCCTGACTGTTTAGCCCTGAAATAATCACACAGAAATTGTATTATTTGAATAACTGCCTGGCCCATTAGCTTTAGCTTTTTATTTGCTAACTCTTACATCTTAATTTAACCCATCTCCATTAATCTGTGCATTATCATGAGGTCGTGGCCTACCAGCAAAGTTTTGGCGTCTGTCTCTGGCAGGGTTACATGGCTGTTTTTTGACTCTGCCTCCTTTCTCCCAGCCTACATCCTTGCTTTTCCCGCCTAGTTTTGTTCTGCCCCGCTATAGGTCCAAAGCAGTCCTTTATTAACCAATGGTATTTACAGCATACAGAGGGGAATCCCACATCACTAAAAGAGAGTGTAGAATAGACATGAAGAGAACTAGAGAATCTAGGAAGGTTTTTAGTGATTGACAGACTCTAATGGTGGAGTAGGTGAAAGAAATAAAGAAACAGGAGGGGAGCTGCTGTTTGACGAATGACGCCTAGTCTGTTTTGCTTAGATGAATGGATGGGGGTTCCATTCATCAAGACAGGATGAGGACATGGTTTGAGAAAGAGCGTTGGTTTGGTTTGTTGCATGTTGGGTTTTATGACCCTTGAGACATCTAAAATGTGTCAAGAGGTAGAAGACACAGGACTCGGAGAGGGTATCTCTCTGCTATACTCATAAGGGTATAGGATCCCAGGGGAATAAGAGCGTTTAGGAGGGAGCCATGAGTAACACCAAGCTTTGATAACTCAGAAAACACAGAACAGACAGGAAGAACAGATCCAGCCCAAAAAGGGAGTGGGGCAAAGTCAAGCTTGATGGATGTCGGTTGTCTGGTATAATACGATTGACAATGCCTCTTGGCCTTAAGTACCATGCTTGGCTTCAGCAGATCTGCTTCATTCCTGGCAGAGACTTCGCCCAGGTTGCCTCTGAGACGTTCATCAGCTAACCCTTCTTGGTGTTACTCTCTTCATCCGTAAACTAAGATGCCACATTGGTGGTTCCCAAACTCTGGCTAAGAAACAGTATCATTTTGGGTTTGTTTCTGCAGTGCATAAATGAGACCTATGCATGCTGGGCAAGCACTTAACCACGGAGCTACAAGCCCAGCCCCATCTTTAGTTATTTAAAGCTTAGTGTATGATGTCAAACTGCCTGGGTTTGGACTCCCACTCCAACCATGACCTACTCAAGAACGCTAGGTGGGTACTTAGTTCCTCTCTACACACCTGCTTCCGGGATGCCCAAAGCGATGATAATGGTGCCTCGTCCATAGGTTCACGGGAATATTTAGAATGTAGTTTGAAGGAAATATGGTAGTCATTATTGTTAATAAATTTCTTTTGTGACTAATTGGATGGAATTGGTGCTTCTTGCGGAGAAGCAAGAGAAACTGTGACTGAGTCTGGGTTTCCCTTGCGTCAATCAAATATTCTAGTCAGATGCCTTTCTTTTATGATTATGACTTTATATGTCAAATGAATTGCAGTGTTGACAAGCACATCTGACATTTTTTTTCCCCGATTGCAAAATTTCACACGTTTGTGAGCCTGATGCTTACAGAACAAGGCTTCCAGTCTCTACTATGTGTGTGAGCCACGTGGGCATCTGACCTGGTAGGGCTATCACGTTCCTTAGAAGGTCAAGGTTGATTGGCCTTGAACAAACCACACAGTGGGTGTCAGGTCTCTAGACACTACAGAAGTCTAGAAAAAAAAATAAGAAGACATTTTCTTTTTTCCCTTGAGCACAGTCGTTTGTCTGGTTAGTGGATAGAGCCGATATGAGGGCAGGTTAGCTCTTGGTCTCTGAAGTAGGATTTCTCTGGTACAGGACACCACAAAGAGTGGGTTTCTGGAAAGTGGCGCACTGTGAGCCACGGTTGAGGAGACCATAGCCGGTACCTGCATGCAGAAGCAGTGCTCAGTACTGACGGCCCCCATGTGTGCTCTGAACAGGTGCCTGCAGAACTACATTCCAGCCCACAGCTTAACCCTCTCCTGCCCAGTGTGTCGCCAGACCTCCATCCTGCCTGAGAAAGGGGTGGCTGCGCTCCAGAACAACTTCTTTATCACAAACCTCATGGATGTGCTGCAGCGGACGCCAGGCAGCAATGGCGAGGACTCTTCCATCCTGGAGACGGTCACCGCTGTGGCTGCAGGAAAGCCTCTCTCGTGCCCAAACCACGACGGGAATGTAAGTGAGGCAGACCGCAGGCTGCCTGTGGAACATGGTAGCGTGGTCTTGGGGAGGCTTTGGATATACACCTCAGAGAGTCTTCACTAAAGCAAAGGTCCTTAACTATCTTTTCTGTGTTAACAAAGTCTCAGACACGACTAATTAAAAACAAACTTTTAACAACCCTCAGGCTATTTGTCCTGCTCACTTTCTCTAACAAGGTTACCTATATCATAAAATCTGTCTTTATCATCTCTACTTTGAATATACTGTTGCTGTCCTCTGCGGGGGAAGGAGAGAGAGAGTCAGTAGCTGCTTGCAAGTTACACATACCCAGACATAACATGCAAGTCAAAAATCACAGATACAGATTGAATAGCAGATAAGCTCTACAAATTGAAAAGTGATTGCTAAGATGCTAATTAATTAGCATTTATTTTTCTTGGAGAGAGTTTTTCTCATGTCTTAGGAATAAAGAATTGAAGCTCCATGAATCCCTGATAAAGACTGCACACTGTGAGTTGCCGACAGGCGTCCTGCTTCTATCTAACACAATAGCTGTTGCGGATGCAAATGGACCTTAAAGACTCATCAGATAACTGACTGGCGGTGGCTCTGTACCTGGAAGGGACAGGATAATGCCATGGCTAGAGGCACGGATTTGTGAGTCAGCCTGGCTGATTCAAACCCTGCCTTTAATTGATCCCTGCCTCAGCTTTACTAAGTTTATTAAATTCTTTCTTCCTTTCCTGTGTAAAGAAAGCAATAATAGTATTTACCAAATAGGTTATTTGAAATTGGGAAATAAAATGTTTAAATGATGTTTAAAGCACATAGTAAGCTTTCAGGAAAGGTTAACACTTAAAATAATTTCTTGATCCAGGTGTGGTGTGCATACCTATAATCCTAGCACCCAGGAAGCTGAGAGAAAAGCGGATGAGTTTGAGACCAGCCTTGGCAATGCAGAGAGATTCTCTGTAAAGTATAAATACATATTTCTCAGAGGTTAGAAGTGTAGCTCAGTGGTAGGCTGTATGCCTAGGGTCCTAATTCCTGTCCTATTGCTGTGGTAAAACACCATGACCAAGGCAACTTGTGAAAGAAAGCATTTAATTTGGGGCTTTGGGTTTCAGAGGGTTAGAGTTCGTGACTATCATGTCAGGGAACACGGCAGCAGCTAGACAGGCATGATGCTGGAGCAGCAGCTGAGAGCTCATATCTTGAGACACAACCACAACTAGGAGGCAGATAGAGAGATTGGGAATCGTATGAGTCTTCTTTCAAATTTCTTTATTTTATTTCATTTTTTTGAGAAAGGGTTTCACTGTTTATCTCTGGCTGTCCTCGACCAGGCTGACTTTGAACTCACAGACATCCATCTACCTCGCCTGCAGAGTGCTGGATTTAAGGCATGCACCACCACTGTCTTGTAGATGGAAGTTTCTTCCTGCCTGGTCCTACAGCCTTTCAGTCCCAAAGAAACACACAGAGGCTTATAGTAATTATAAACTGTTTGTCCTATTAGCTCAGGCTTATTATTAACTAGCTCTTACAACTTAAATTAGCCCATAATTCTTGTCTATGTCTAGCCATGTGACTTGGTACCTTTTCTCAGTAAGGCATGCTCATCTTGCTTCCTCTGCTTCTGGATAACAACTACGTCTCTGCCTTTCCTCTTCCCAGAATTCTCCTAGTCTAGTTGCCCCGCCTATACTTCCTGCCTGGCTACTGGACAATCAACATTTTATGAAACCAACAGGAGTGACAAATCTTTACGGTGTATAAAAGCATTGTCCCACAGCACTGCCTGGCTCATGGGAGTCTTTTGAAACACCAAAGCCTGCTCCCAGTGACACACTTCCACCAACAAAGCCAAGCCTCCTAATCCTTCCCAAACAGTTCCACAAGCTGAGGGCAAAGCATTCAAATATGGGGGCTATTACCATTGAAATTGTCACACCTAGCATGTGAAAGTCTCTGGGTTCAATTCCTGGCACAGTGCCCTGAATTGGATGATGATAATGATGATGGTAATGATAGTGATGATGATGATTTGATGTTAGGAATCAAACCCCGGGCCTTTTGAATGCTCCTGCCCTGTTGCTAATCTATTCTTCCAGCCCTGATGTTATATTAATTCTAATCAATGACCTTATTCACCTTTCTCATTATACTGGGCACTAAAGAATCAGTTGTAGCTACTTGCATTATAATCCCCCAGCCCCACCCCACTGTGTTGTTATAAACTACCAGGACAGCAAGTGATCATTAGAGTCAAGCGGTCGTTATCAGCCATTGACTGTGAGCCACACTGCACTCTGCCTGCTCTGCCTCAGCTGGCCTGGCCTCCTTCAACTCCTCAGTGGGGTTTCTGCCTTCAGTTGGCTGTCCCACTCCTTCCTCCTGCTCCATGCCCTCTCTACTGTGGTTTGTCTGTCCTTAGCCCTCATTCTCCATTTCCTTCCCAGAAATTCTTCTCTAGTTATGCTCTCTGAGGCAAGCCACCCCTTTTTTTAGATAAGGTCTCACTGTGTACCCTTTACTGGTCTAGAACTGTCTCTGTAGACCAGGCTGGCCTTGAACTCGTAGAGATATGCCTGCCTCTGCCTCCCGAGTACTGGAAATACAGGCCTGCGCCATCATGGCTAGCCACCATTTAATAGCATTTTCCCTCCATCCCGTCACTTCCTATCCTGCCCCATAGCATCCGTAATGTCATCTGTGGGCTGTTTGCTCATTGGTCTTCTAGATCTCCGTCTAGAATAAGTTCAGATGGGCAGAGACTTCAGCACTGTGGATGGCATCTTCAGCAGACTGGTGCACAGAGTTGCCCAGCACCCACACTCGGCTTCTCAATGCAGTCTGCAGGGCAGGTGTGAGTGACCCTCATCCATAGACAGAGATTTTTCAGTCTTGAACAGGTTAAGTACCAGTTTGACTGACACATCACTGACGCTAGACCTAAAATCCATAGCATCCTGATCTTTACGATAGCCTTAAACACAAGAAGACACCATGCCTTGCGTATCTGTAACTGTTTAATTAGAAGTACACTAAGCTAGTACTAATAGCAAGGTATAATATATACAATACAATCCAAGGGAGACTATAGTGTGGATTTTACCAAAACAAGCTGGGAAGTTTCCTCCCAAAGCGGTTTGAATGTTGTTTTTCTGACCCCTTTTCTTATTGACTCAGAGTGAATACTGAGGCTCTCTGCTTGGACTGCCATCCTAAGTGCTATGTCTAGGAAAGCATTTCAGTCAGGTACAAGTTCCCATAAAGTTTAGTTCAATCATGGGACTCCCTTCAGACCCTGTTTGATAGGGAAGGAAGTCTTAGAGACACTAGGAGTCCAACCGTAGGGCACCAGCCTAGATTTGAACCGGCAGCTGTGTAGAATGTGGAATAAATGGCGCTTGGTATTGAGATAGCATGGTAATGCATGTAAAGGTGTGGTGTTGTTCAGGAATAGCAGGCAGCTGGGGCACCTGGAACATGATGTCGGGAGGTGGGGCCAGGTTACAGGTGGGCAGGAGACTTTCAGGGAGGAACCAGAAAAGTAGCTGGGGAGAGATTGCGACACACTGTGATATCATCGAGAAAGTACTTGACCTAAATTCCAAAAGCAACATGGAGCATCAAACCTTTAAAATAAGAGGTGGATGGTTTGCCGTCTGACTGGCAAACAGGGCGGTGAGACTGAGGGTGGGCACCAGGTTTGCCTTTGCTGAGATTCCCAGCTAATGTCGATAAATGCCTGGACTAGGCAGTATCACTGAGCCCAGAGCAAAAGACATGTTTCGGAGGAAAGAGGACATTCATGAGAGAATCTGCCTCCCTCACATAAAAACCTGTGTGTTTTAAGAAGGCAATCTGTTAAGTGAAGCTAGGATTGGGAGAATTTGAGCCACGGAAAAGGACTGTGTAAATAGGGCCCAGCAAAACGTCAGTGTGTTTAGCCCCTGCACAGTGCGCTAAAGTTAAGTTGGCAATTGTTCATGGAAAAAAAAACACAAAATGTCTTTTCGAAACTCACAGCTATTTAATACATAAAGTAAGGGCAAAACAGGACTACATATAACAAAGAAGTGGGGGCTGGAGAGATGGCTCAGTGATTAAGAGCACTGGCTGTTCTTCCAGAGGACCTGGGTTCAATTCCCAGCACCCACCTGGCAGCTCACAGACGTCTGTAACTCCAGTTCCAGGGGACCTGACACTGTCATGCAGGCAAAACACCAATGCACATAAATAAAACAGCAACAAAAATACCCACAGAAATAAAGATTTTGCTGTCTTATGTATGGGGTAAATAACTCCATACTTTTTAAAGGAGATTTTTATAGGTATCAAAGTGTTTTCTTTAATTCAAAAAGAATGCAGCTTAGGAAGTTGGAAGCCAGGTATGCAGTATAGGCTGAGGCAGGAGAATCAGTGAGAGCTCAAATTCAGCTTGGCCTCTATAATGAGATCCTATCTCAAAAACAAACACACACAAAAACTCAAGAAGCTAAGAAAAGAACAACACAATAAGTTATAAAATGGAAAGGGAAATAATGCGTCTGGTTCTTAGAATAGTCCTGAATGGTGAACGGTAGAAAGATGCACAGCTAATTTGTGGCGCATTCCTATTCCTAACACCAAACCTAGGGAAGACAGGAAAATGAAAGCTATTAATAATTTAACGTAATACTAACCATAAAATTCTTAATGAAAATGCCTCAGAGAGTTCTTCACATGTCAGGACGCTGACAAGGAAAATATGATTATCTCAAAAGAAATTGAGCGAAGAACTTAGAAAATTCACAGGAAAGATATAAATGGCTAAAGAAATCACATTCCAGAGGTTAGGTCTCAAACACACACACACACACACAAAATCTTTATTCTATTTTTTAAAAGTGATAATAACCAGGGGCTGTCGAGATGCTTCATCAGGTGAAGGAGCTCACTGCACAGCCTGCGATCTGAATTCAGGCTCTGCACCCACGTAAGGTGGAAGGAGAGATCAGCTCTTCAGATTTGTCTTCTGACCTCAGGGCTTGTGGAGAAAAAGGAAGTCAGTTGGGCCAGAATATAGCAGACATTTCAGCTAGCCTCTCACCTTTTAATTCAGTAATTCCACTAGCAGAATTATGTCTAAGGAAATAACTGGATAAGATGACAATTTACAATAAGAATGTTGTATTCTCTATTTGACATATAGTTTCCATATTATGGTAAGAACTAGAAATAATATAAATTTACAATATTAGACACCAGTTGAGGTTCTTATCAGCCCATACAACTGATTGCTGGGTGATTATTAAGACTGGTTGGTTGATGGATTGACTGACTGAGTCTAAGGATTTCCAGCCAGGGCTGAGCACAGGCGTTGGCACAGCCTTACTCACAGCCCCAAATGGGTGTTTTTGAAACAAATGACATAAGTGTTGGTATAAGTGACTGTATTCATGTTTAGAGTTCTGGCTTTTCTCTGTGAGCTCACAGTGTTTACAGTATATATAATACATATATACAGTATGTATACACAATGTATACAGTATATACAGTGTATACAGTATAGAGAGAAGAATGATATTTTGTTGCAGAAAGAATGGGAGAGTCTAAGAGGCTGTCCTGCTCCACTGTGCTGGCAAACCAGTGTCTTCAGGAGCCAAGAACTGGTGATGGGCAGAGAGGTTAAAAGGTCAGAGCTTAGAGGAAGAACATGGGATGCAATTATTGGGAGCTCAAGCCTGACCTCACTTTGAGGCTCTATTGGAGACCATTAAACACTGGCATACCTCCGTACGATTCGCACTGAACTCATCTCAAGCTAGCTGGAGATGTGAGAGGGTAGATTCGAAATAGACAAGACCGAGACATAAGGAAGCTGCTGGAGTGACCACTGAGAGGCTCTGATCCAGCAGGAATGAGGTTGCAGAACTGCAGCGAAGGAGATTGACCCCAGACTGGTGTTGCCAGGAAATCGCAGGTTCAGTGGCAAGGGTGTGATGATGCCCTCCTTGGAGGTGGATAACTCTAAAATTACTAGGCACCAGGGATGGTAGTATTGTCTATAACTCTAGCACTTGGGGGGTTCAAGTAGGAGGATCTCAAGTTCACAAGTTCAAAGCCAACCTGGACTATGAAACAAGGACCACACCTCCCCATCTCAAAATAATGGGGTAAGTGGTGAAGCAGGTCACACACTCATAGGGCCCTGACTTCAAACCCCAGCATGGAAAAAAGTGAATAAAATTGAAACTAGAGGGCTTAGGGTGTGGCTTGTGGCAGAGCACTTATAAAATCCTGGGTTCCCACCCCAGAATCTCAGAAATAAACAAATAAAGAGCAAAATAACTGGATTTCTACAAAATGGCACTCTCTTCCTGAGGAAGAGCTAAGGAAGGAGGGGTCTCTGGCTACTGTCTGATGGACAAGTTAGGAAAGAATACCTAGGTATGTGGCACATGTCGTTAATAGCAGCACAAGGCAGGACCTTATGAGTTCGAGTTTGAAGCCAGTCCGGTCTAGAGAGCGAGACCCTGACTTGCAGAAGAATAGAAAGGAATTCTTAAAGATGCTTCAGCACCAGAGACACTAGGATGACAGATACCCTGCTAATTTCAGTGCCTCTAGAACCATTAAAGATTCTTCAGGATTATAAAATTTATAGACCAGCGAGAGGCCTTGGGGAATTAGCGGCACATATCCTAAACCCCTCCATCATCTGGCCGTAGACTATAGGAGCTAATGGCTATGGTTCTTTGAAACAGGAATGCTCATTGCACATGCAAGCCCAATGCAGTATCCCAGATAAACCGCTGCAGTTAACTACCACAGGTAAATCTTTAAAAACCGACCGAACATGTGAAGGTTAATAAAATCAGGTGATTAACAGCAACACGGGGTGCCACCACGCTGATTAGCGCCGGTGGATGAAAGTCTGCTGAAATAATGCTCATTAAACCTCCAGACGACACTGCCGAGTGCTAAAGGAAACAGAATGACGGCCAGTGATCTAAGAACCACTTTGCTCACAAAGCCAACACTTGAGCTCATGCCTTGTGATCTGAATTAGACAGATGACCAGGGACGCTGTCAGTGTTCAGTGAGGCCCCATCCAACAGCTAACAAGGATGTTGACAGGAAGGGGATATTCGGGGTGAGAATGCCCCTCCCCCATCCACTCTCAGGCTCCTCACAAAGACCAGCAGATTGGCCTGGAGCATCCTTTCCCCTAGGAATGCATATGGTCCTGCCAACCTCTCCACTGATGGACACAGACGGTGACCACCTGTCAACAGCACCAAGCTCACCCTGGCGTCTGGCTTCCCTTCTACCCCTGGGGACAGTGGGATCATCTCTGCAAAGATGGATGACCTCAGCCGAGAGGCACCAGTCACCCCATAATTAGTGTTGAGCTCAACAAGTCTCAGCTGTCAAAGCCTAGAACGAGCATTTAAGAACCACTAGCTTTCTTCACTTCCAAATGCTGCTTTCTCCAGGGACACCCTTGGGAAACTGAACCACAGACAGTGAGCACTCGCTGTTACCCACTCAAAGGTGCAGTCTTTTTTAAGGTAGAAATCATAAAACATCAAATTCAATATTTCGAACACTTAAAAGTGTACAATTAGTGGGCTTTATATGCATAAAATTGTGCAAATATCATCACTATCTGGTTCCAGAATGTTTTCATCACCCCCCCCCCAAAGCAACTCCACACCCTATAAACAAGTCTTCTGCATACACAGGAAGCCAAATAAACCAAGTAAGAAGGAGGTTAGTAATCGTAGGCTGATAGTTTCTGGTCTTGGTGATGTTTTAGATTTTTAGTGTCTGTATATTACTTCAGGTCCTTTTCTGGTCTCATAATTTCCTCCCCATCGTCTTACTCCTCAGATTTCAGTGATACAGCATAGTGTTTGAGATTTCTAAACACAGCATGGCCTCTGACCGCTAAATAAACATTGCCATTGTCTAACCCATTCTATGTTTGAGGCGGCACACTCCTTCCTCACAAGCAGCGTGTGGCAAGTCAGGGTCGGCCTCGGCTGAGTGAGAAATGTGTCAGTAGGTTGGAGGAGCACTGTTAGCATGTCACACTCCCCGACCCGGACCCAGACACTGGCAGCAGTCCCCACGCCCTGAGAACCCCAGGGAAGGAGCCTTAGCACCCATTCTTGGCTCTGCTGCACACAATGGCGGAGTGCGGTTGTTTCCTGACTGGTGGGATCTCATGAGAGTCTGCCCCAAGGGGAGATATTCATTATGTGTGATCCAGAGATAAGGTCTGATGTTGTGAGCCACCTTCTGCTGAAGCTGAGAAGTGAAAGGAACATTGACCCTCACAGAATCACGCACCATGGATCCCTAGGAGAACGTTTTCAGAAGGAAGTTTCAGGATTTATTGGAAAAGTTCTTTATGCCTCCCTTCCACCAGCCACTTGAAAGGCAAGAATCCCCTTAGTCCAATAAAGTTCTAATAAGATATTTGTGATATAGGGCTCATATGTCATTACCAAATATTTGCATTTCCAAAAGTAATTTCTAAAAACCTTACAGTAGGAAATTTAACATGACATTGCATTAGTTTTAGAGCCTTCTGTTTCCTGAACAAATAAAGCAAGGAATATGTTAAAGTGACATAAACCAGTCCAAAGAGCAACTCCAGCGAGAGAAATGGAGAGCCATTAACAGGACCCCTTGGCCTGGCACACGCCTTTTATCCCAGCACTTGGGAGGCAGAGGCAGGTAGATCTCAGTGAGTTTGAGGCCATCTGGTCTACAAAGCATGTTCTGGGACAGCCAGGACTGTTACACAGAGAAACCCTGTCTTGAAAAATGAAAACAAAAACAATAAAACAAAAAGAGGGCGGCTTAGTCCACACCATCCGTATCCAACAGTTCCTGTGTGGCAGGCCCTCAGGAACTGAGCTGAACTGAATCACACACCTTTTAAAATAAGAAGCAAATGTTCAGTCTTCCCTTGGGATGTTTGCATTTCCATTTGACTTTGTTATTAAAGTACAGTTTAATTCAGCACGAGAATGTTTTGAATGGCAGATGGACAGAGGAAACTTTGGGCCGCAGCAAAGCTCGGGGGCAGCATCTGCTTGCCATACGTAAAGCCCGGGGTTTGAGCCCCAGCTTCAAAAAAGAGAGAAAGGAAGGAAATTTCCAATTCATGGTCCAAGCCTAACAGGTCTTATGTGATAAAAATTTTAAAAAAAATTGATCCCTATCTCCAAAAGGGGGGATGTTTCCAATTTATTGCCTAGGCATAGTCCTAAAAGGTCATTTTAGGTGACAAAATTAAAAGGAAATGTGAATTCCTGTAACTTACTATGTACTTACTTCAAAGTACAGTGTTGCATGAATCTAACATTCTCATGGAAACATTTTGAAGGACTTTTATCTAAATCTGATTCGTGCAGAAAGATTGTTTCCAAAAATAAAATCAGAAAATACTATGACAAACAGTGAAGACTAAATAAGGAAGGAGTCCTTTGTGTTGCCATGACACATACCCCTGGAACCATGGGTATGGGCATCCTGTGATTCATGTGATCCAGTGCTGAGTACCTGTTACAGGTGAGGCACAACCTGTGCTCTGGATAAGAGACTCCCTGTGATCAGGCTTTTGTGTTACTAAGTGTCCATCCTAACCAGGATAAGTGACTTAACTTCAGGGTCAGTGTCCTTAGCTTCCGGTTAAGGATATCCAGATGATGTCATTGCCACTACTATGGCAGTACCTAACTGGGAACTAGACTGGGCTAGTGCCAGGCATCATAATGTTCTGTGTGTATTAAGTCACTTCATCTTCACAGCAATCCAGTGGAGCAGGTTACTGTCATGGATGGCGTCATCTTCTCTTGAGAAGCTGAGCCTCAGTGAACTTAGGTCATTTGTCTATGGCCATTCAGCTCTATGGTGATGGAGCTGGGGTGCAAATGGCTCAGTGTATCTCTGCTTAGGCAGTGACAGTTTTAAATAAGATTCAGGAGCTCTCCTGGGTCCCCAGACCTCTTCAGGGGTCCCACAAGGTGAATACTGCATTCATAACAGAATAATAAAGATAATGTTTGGTTTCTCTCTCTCTCTCTCTCTCTCTCTCTCTCTCTCTCTCGTGTGTATGGTGAAACTTTTCAGAATCTGTATGTGTTCTGAGAATGAATGCAGAAACAGAAAGAAGAATTCAGCTGTCTTCTATCAAACTAAACACTGCAGAGATGTACTGAAATGCAAAGCATGCTATGCTCCTGCCAACATTTTCCATTTTATAAATATTATTTGTTTACAAGTTATTATTATTCATAAGTCAACATTAGTATTTAAGTGACTTCACTTTCCATCTATTAATAAATAAATTTTTGTTTCATTTTTATTGTGACAAGTATCTATGGAAAGGAAAGAATCCATATATAAAGGAACAAAAGTTCCTTTTTGTTTGTTTTTGAGACAGGGTATCACTGTATAACCGTGGCTGTCCTGGAACTATGTAGACCAGGTTGGCCTGGAACTTACAGAGTTCCATCTTCCTATGCTTCCTGAATGCTAGGACTAAAGACTTCCACCACCTTGTGTGGCTCAAAGGCTCTTTTAAAGTCCTCAGTGCTTTATAAGGAGTTTAAAAGTTTAAAGAGGTTCTAAGACCCAAGTCCTTGAGAGGAGCAGCAGTGGCCTTGGAGTCGGATGCATCTCTGTTTGAGGCTTGTCATGTCAATGTCACTTCAATGTCACGTCAATTGACACATCAATGTCATGTCAATGTCACGTCAATGTCACGTCATCACTTGGGTGCTAGCATGCCAACAGCTTCAGTGACTGGGAATGAAGCAGACCAGAATGTGTGTATCTTCCCTGAAGAGTGAGCTCTCCGTGTTACCCACAGGTGATGGAGTTTTACTGCCAGTCCTGTGAGACGGCCATGTGTCGGGAGTGCACCGAGGGGGAGCATGCGGAGCACCCCACAGTGCCGCTGAAGGACGTGGTGGAGCAGCACAAGGCCTCACTTCAGGTCCAGCTGGATGCGGTCAACAAAAGGTGCCATGCCCCTACAGACTCTCCACCCCTTGTGAGGCCTGGCCTCCACACCTGGTGTTTGAGATGCTAGGATCATGCCAGCCTGTATATATAACTCCGTATGTTCTACATTCTTCTTGATCATGAGATCTCAGAACCTCCTGCCTGAAACCAGAACCGAGATTTTCCTTGCTTCCAGACCTGTGGTGGTGGCTGGGATGGTTCTGTGCATGAGCCCCGTCCAGTGGTGCCGAGCAGTGGTCGCTCAGTTTTCCTAGTGTGTTTGTTTTCAGGGTTTCTTTTCCCCTTTGGCATGGACACAAATAAAAGCAGTACCTGTGTCTTGTATGAGAGATATCGACTGAAAAGAAGACGTTAACAACCAGTTGAAAGACAGACAAAGTAGTCAGTAGTCCTACTGATAGTCAGGAGTCCCAGCGAGAATAGGATCTTTTTTCAATGTCACCTAAAGGGACTTGAAAATATACAGGACGTTCTCCAGATACTCTGAGTTCAGCAAGTTTATGTGACTGGGAAAAAAAAGATAAAGCTAGACATTTAGAATACAGTGGTTCTCAACCACAGGCAATTCAGACCCCCACCCCCACCCAGAACACTTGAGAATACTTACAGGCATTTTTGGGGTCCTAGCAGTGGTGGGGTGAGAGTATGCTGTTGACACTGGGTAGAGGAGAGAACACTGTTAGACATCCTACATGCACAAGGCAGGCTTCTACTGCAAAGTCTATCACACCATCAATAGTTAACGTAGGTGGCTGAAGTTGATAGAAAGAGCTGTGACCCCGAAAGTCTCGTTCGTTCGTTCTATTGCTCTTTAAAGATGCTGAGAAGCGACTTTAAAAGGGGCATTTCGCTTTTGGAGAAACGGAAAGGTGTAGGTAGACTTTGGAACACTTCTGGGTGGATGTTAATGATCCTTAATGACTCTCCTGTCTCTCAGACTCCCAGAAATAGATTCCGCCCTTCAGTTCATCTCAGAAATCATCCATCAGTTAACCAACCAAAAGGCCAGCATTGTAGACGACATCCACTCCACCTTTGATGAGCTGCAGAAGACTTTAAACGTTCGCAAGAGCGTCCTGCTGATGGAGCTCGAGGTCAACTATGGCCTCAAACACAAAGTAAGACTCTGCTGTCCCCAGGTTTCCTCTAAGGGGCGTGACACCGGAGCCATTCTGTTCACAGCCGAGGTGGCGGGGACCCACATAGGTCTTTAATGTCACCGCTGTACAGTGAACTCTGGCTTTCATTTAGTACAACACCCCCCCCCCCCGCCCCCCAACTTCCGTTTTTCTTTTGGAGAAGCTGGGATTCTGTGACAATCCACAGTCTGACCAGAGAGGTGGCACATGGTGTTTTCAGGTCTTAGAGTTGCCTGGAATGTTTTTCCTCCCGTAATTATAATGTGGGCGAGCCTCTTAATTGCCCTCACCCACACTAACCTGTTCCTCCACTTCAAAGCGAACCCTGGCTGTAGTCTTTGTTTGGCTCTGCCAGGGAGGAGAGCTTCTGCTCTTCACGTGTGGAGACTTCTCCAATGGTTGGTTTTTGTTCCTTGAGGTAGTGATCAGGCAGCTCTGAACGGTAGGGAAAGTCACGGAGTAAAGACTGTTTCACATCAAGCAGACAATTTGTGTCTCACACTGGGGGTAGCGACCTTTCTGCCTCGCCTTATGTAAACAGATGACCCAAGAAACGCACGTGTGGGTGATGAGGCAGGGAGAGGAGGAAGGAAAACCTCCAGAAGGCACTGGCAACACGATTTAACATTTCTCCTGAGTTCACTGGGTTAAATGGAATGCAACTGGTTCGGAGCCACCTGAGTGGGCGGTGCTTGTGGGCGGAGGGCTCTGCCCCAGCTCCTGGCAAGTGTCCCAGAGGAAGTGCTCATTGCTTCTGTGTGCTTGGCAGGTGCTGCAGTCCCAGCTGGATACCCTTCTCCAAGGCCAGGAAAGCATCAAGAGCTGCAGCAACTTCACGGCGCAGGCTCTCAACCATGGCACGGAAACCGAGGTGCTGCTAGTGAAGAAACAGATGAGCGAGAAGCTAAACGAACTGGCGGACCAAGACTTCCCTCTGCACCCGCGCGAGAATGACCAGCTGGATTTCATCGTGGAAACCGAGGGACTGAAGAAGTCCATCCACAACCTGGGGACCATCCTCACCACGAACGCTGTCGCTTCAGAGACGGTGGCCACGGGTGAGGGGCTTCGGCAGACCATCATCGGGCAGCCCATGTCCGTTACCATAACCACCAAGGACAAGGACGGAGAGCTGTGCAAGACAGGTAACGCATACCTCACCGCCGAGCTCAGCACCCCCGACGGCAGCGTGGCAGACGGCGAGATCCTGGACAACAAGAACGGCACCTACGAGTTCCTGTACACTGTGCAGAAGGAGGGGGACTTCACCCTGTCCCTCAGGCTCTACGACCAGCACATCCGTGGCAGCCCCTTTAAACTCAAGGTCATCCGCTCAGCCGACGTGTCCCCCACCACCGAGGGCGTGAAGCGACGCGTCAAGTCCCCCGGGAGCGGTCACGTCAAGCAGAAGGCTGTGAAGCGACCCGCCAGCATGTACAGCACCGGCAAGAGAAAAGAGAACCCCATTGAGGACGACCTGATCTTTCGAGTGGGTAAGCAGTGGGTGCCCTACCTGGACTGGGGTTGGGGAGCCATGACAAGCATTCCTGCCAACAGGAATTCTACATTTTGGAGCAGGTGGGGAGCTTCTAGTTTTGTTAGGCTAGCATAATTATGCAGACTCTTTGCAAATGTGTCTTTTTCCACCCCTCGCATTCCGCTCATCTTCTTTCTCCTCCTATCCCCTCCGCCTTCTTCTTTTTAAGAGATAAGTACTGCCAGTAAGAAACTGAAAATAAGCCAAAAGAAAAATAGAGAATCCCCAACATTCAGAACCCGACGTTTTAAAGGATTTTCAGAACCCTACTCCCTTTGCTGGGAGTGTCTTTGGAGAACTCCTGCCTAACCAAAGAAACCTTGCCTCAGGCAAATACTTGTATTTCTGTGAAATCTGTGGGCTTGGGCAGTGGCAGTCCCACAAAAGGAGTTCTAATACCTGTCTCGACTCCTGCAAGGAGTGAGAAACCTGTGGGGACCAGATGTGCAGGGCGCGCTGTGGGGCCAGCCCCTAAGACCGCAGGGTGGAGACGGAAGTGGGGTTGGGGATGAAGCCAGAAGGTGTAGTGTAGCATGACCTCAGAGATGGGAATGCAGAGTTGCCCCTCCCTCTGATTTATTGCCGGTCATTATTTACTTACCTTTGTTTTAACTGCTTGCTTTCTCCAGAGAAAGCAACCTAAACATAACACCCCACCCTCCCCACCTCCCCACCCCCTACTTCCCCCACCCCCGCAAAGGGCTCAGTTCCTTCTTAAGGAAAGTAAAAGCTTGTATCTTGTTTCAAAAAGTACCTGCCGCCTGCCTCATTCCCCCTGTGGTGTCCTTACCTGCAGCGCACTTCATTCCCCTGTGGTGTCTTTCCCTGCAGCCTGCCTCATTCCCCTGTGGAGTCTTTACCTGTAGCCTGCCTCATTCCCCTGCAGTGTCTACATCCCAGTGCCTAAGAGTGCCGGACAGTTTAACTGGCACTCCTAGAAGGGAAACAGATTTTTCTACCACAGAACTTCCCAGGATGGCAATCTGCTGTTATACACTGTGCGCTGTGGGAGCAAAGGGATTGAAAACACCGGCCAACTTTTCTCATCTGTTTTCCATGGACCATCTTGGGAAACTAAGGTTCCCTGGAGTCTCTGTGGGCTGAATTGTTCAGTTAGCACTCTGAATCCTGGACAGGACTCTGCTGTGGAACAACATGTAGCCTGTCTGTTCAGAGCATTCCTTTCTTGGTCACCTGTGCGTACAGGGAACAAGCTGGGACAGACACAGGGCTGGATACCGCCAATCTAGTTTCTCCACGTATGCCATGGGCATATCTTTCTGCTTTCCCCAACTTCAGCTTCCATATTTATAAAATGCAAAATTGTCGTCCAGATTCTTCCATATTGTCACAATCATGGGGGAGAGACTCTTTGACCTACCAGTTTTATTTCCTTTTGGGAAATCTTACTGGTAGTTCTGGACTATATTAGCTCCATTTTTAAATATATGAGGAACTTTCGTACTGTTTACATAGTGGCTACAAGTGCAAATTCTTCTCAGCACTGGTAAGGCTTCCCTTTATCCAGATCCTCAACAACATTTAGCTTGTGTGTACCAGAAGAGGGCACCAGATCTTATTATAGATGGTTGTGATCCACCATGTGGATGCTGGGAATTGAAAGAGCAGCCAGTGCTCTTCACCTCAGAGCCATCTCTCCAGCCCCCACATTGTATTATTGTTATTATTACTATTACTATTACTATTATTATTACTATTATTTTCGTGTGTGTGATGTGGGGAGCGGGCACAAGTGCCTCAGCATGCATGTGGAGATCGGAGAACAGTTCGTGGTTTGTTCTCTCCCTCCTCTATATGAGTTCTGACCATCCAACTCGGACCACTAGGTCTATCCGATAAATCTTTACCTGCTGCGCCATCTCACTGACCCCAGTTTGTCTTCTCACCATAGTTGTTTGGAGCCAGATGTACTGGCATACCGCTATAATTCCAGCATTTTAGAGTTCAATGCTGAAAGATTGAGAGTTCGAGACCAACCTGGATTACATGAGCAATCATTCTCTTAATTTCTTTTTATATGAGCCTAACAAAATTGGTAACAAAGGCAAAAACATTAAACTAGAAAGCTTCTGTTTAACAAGACAATCACCAGAGTGAAGGGATAAAATAAAAAAGATTATGAAATATTTGAGTTCCTTATATATTTTGGATATTAACGCATTAGTAGGTATATGGTTGGCATCAATTTTCTTCCATTCTGTTTTGCTTTGTTGTTGGTGCGTTAGGCTCACACCTAAAAGAACCTTTGCTCAAACCAGGGTTGTGAACTTCCCCCTGTGCCTCTTCCAGGGGAGTTTGCAGCTTCACATCCTTGGCTTGGAGTCTTTAACCCAGTTTCAGTTGCTCTTTGTGTTTGGTATGAGGTCAGCATCTAATAATCTTCGTGTTGATATCTGGATTTCCCAGCTCCATTTGCTGAAGGGATTCTTCTGTCCCCTTCGTCCGTTCTTTGTCACAAACCAATTAACCATCAGTGTGTGGTTTTATTTCTGAGCACTCTGTTCTTTGTCTGCTCTGTTGAGGTTTTGTTTGTTTCTCCGACAGGGTCTCCCTGTGTATAACTGGGCAGCCCAGGCTTGACTTAAACTCTAGATTCTCCTGCCTTGGACTGACAAATCATGGATTGCCGATGTGTGCCACGATGCCCTCTGGACCCTGTATTCCAGCAATATATGTGTGGTTTTTTTATCCTAATATTATTCTTGTTTTGTCCAAATAACTTTGAAGTAGATGCTGCAGTCAGATAATGTAATGCCTCTGGCTTTGTTCTATTTCCTCAAAATTGCGTTAGCTTTTTGGAGTTTCTGTGGTTACATATGAATTTTAGCATTGCTCTTCTGACTTCAGTGGAAATGTTATTGGAATTTTGGTAAGGATCACATTGAATTTGCAGATTGCTTTGGAGAGTAGGGACATTTTACCAATATGTATTCTAGTCTATAAATACAGAATATCTTTTCACTTATTAATAGCTTCTGAAGTTCTTTCATGAATGTTTCTTGGTGTTCAATGCTCAGACCTTTCATGTTATTCGTTTAAAAAAAAAATCCCTAGAATTTTTGTTGTTGTTTTAATTCTTTAACTTCATGTCCTAATCCAGTAAGAGTCGGCACTCATGATCCAGTAATGAAGCTTAAAAAACAAGCAAACAAACAAAAACACTTAGGGCCCCGGCACCTGGCAGGCTTGATGCTAAGTAATGGGCATATCACAGAGATGAAAGAAACGTGATCTCCTTCCTGGCGGAGCTTATGATTGTGTGTGACAGATGCACGATCGGCTCGGCCAGACACCGAGAATGAGTGGTGGGAAAGCTGCAGTAGTAAGGGGTTTGGGCCAGAACTTAATAGGACTTACTCAAGCCTGCAGATGGAAACAGGGGGTTTTGGGACAGCCAGGGCTAACTACTGGTACCCTGTCTTGATCCCCACCCCCTGAATAAGCAAGCACACACGCACACATACATACATACACAAAACAAACGAACACTAGTTAATGATTAGAAGCAGGAGAAGAAAGCAAGTATTTTTTGAGTCAGGTACTGTGCTGTGTGTCATTTTACCTAAAGTAATATTTCAGTTCTGATAACTCTGCAGTATATGATATAATATGTGTGTGTGTATAATATGTTATATAATATATAAAATACTAATAATATATATATGATATTATGTATGCTGGAGGCTGCTAGTGCTAGCTTACTCAATAGCTCCATGATATTAACTTGAAATCACCAAGGATCATTTATACTTTGGAAGTGGGCGAATGCCACAGATCAGAGCTCCTTCCCCAGCTCCTCAGTCCTACTCCTCAACAGTCATATTACTGAGACAAAATCTAACTATCTTTACCACAGAAGGAACACATTCTTAAAGAAATGAAAGCTCTGCCTTTAATCACTCCTTAACTCCTGTGGTTTTCCAAACTTGAGCAATGCGGTACCTCCCATGCCTGACAACTTAATTGATGCCCAAGTGAATATAATACAAGTGAATTGTAGTGTCTCTCACATGTTGTATGGGAAAATAGTTCAGGAGCTCAGACCCCTGCTGAGAATAGTTCCTGCAAATCCAGCAGTTACTCTCTGAGTTTGTTGGTTAGGAGTTATGAGCAGGTGCAGTCAGCTACCAAGAGCATCATTGAACAAAGGGGGAGTGGAAGATGTGGGAGGGAGGGAAAGAATCACTACTGAATTGTTTCAAAATATGTAATGCATACACCATACCTCAGTGAGTTGCTAGGAAATTGAATGAAGCCCTCCGGTGCCCTCTGGAGCATGCCATTTTAAAAGGATGTGTGAGGTTGAAGAAGCAGTCCACGTCAGAGCGTTCTTCAGGCTCTGGAATTGGTCCACCAGCATATAGAAAAGAAAAGGTATACAGACTAGAATAGCACTAGGTAGCGTGTGCTTAAACAGTTCATAGGGATATATGACAGTATAACACGTCCCTCTGCTCGCCTCACCTCTGTAAGCCACCACTCTCTTCCTTAAAGTGGTGAGGGAGGTCCAGTTAATGAGCTCATTGTAAGATCCCTCCCTCGGTCCCTGGAGAATCTCATCCTCAGGAACTCTCCCTTTCTTTCATGTGGAAACAGTTGCAGTGTGCAGTTACTGTATTTGCTACGTACTAGGCACTGTGCTGTGTGTTCACCAGCTTTCTGTGCCTATCGTAAACACCTTGAGATGTTAAGTAAAAAGAGAAGAGCTTTCTTGGGCTCACAGTTTTGGAGGCTCCAGTAAATGATTGGTTGGTCCCATGGCTTTGGGGCCTTTGATGAGGCAGTGCCTCGTGTTGGTGTTGTGGCATACCTGATGACGTGACAGGCTTACCTCATGGGAAGCAGAGTCAGGGAGAGTCAAGGAATTAAAGTCTCTCACTTTTACAACTGAATTTAGGTTTCAGTTCTCTGGGAGGGAAAAAACAGGCGTCTCTCCAAACAAAAGTTGTTTTTCCCACAACATCCTTGCATTCAGGGATGAGGGAAAGAACACTAACCAGGCCTAATGCAGCCTCACAATATCTCAAGGGCAAGCTCTGCAGCCCCTTCTGGGTTGTGTCCGGACTTGCCCAAGCGTGTGCAAGTATGTCCAAACATGGTAAGACGAAACCTCAGCCAATTAAAAGTACACTAGTGTGACTGCTGCTGGCTTAGCCAATGATGTTCAAGAGGAGCCAGCTGCCCCTGAGATTCCCTTAGCTGTGCTTAAAGGGAGCCTGCACGCTCCTCTCAGGGTGGCTACCATTTTGTACAGGTGTCGACCCTGCATACTGGAGTATTAATAAACACTCTCTGTTTTTGCATACTATTTGAGTCTGGGGTCTTCCTTCAGCATTTTCTTGAATCCTACATTAGTAGGCGCTGAAGGCCCCAAATCTTTCTCAAGGTTCTTCACCGATGACCTAACTATCTTCTACAAAGCCCTGCATCTTAATGGTTGAACCACCTCTCACTTAATGGTTGAACCACCCAGGGCTATAGACTGGGAACTAAGCCTTTAATACAGGAGCCTATGTGTGACATCCCAGCTCCCATCTTGAGCACTGTGTTAAAGTACAGCAGGGAACGGGGCAGATCTAAGTCCTTCACTGGGGGAGCTCATAGTGTAGAAAGGGATACAGTTAACCAGGCAAAATCATGATGGGGATACAGTTCTCTAGAGGATTTTAAGAGAAAATGTTGCTGCTATAAGGGCCAGCCTTCAGCAGCTCAGGAATTGAGGGGGAGCCACAGGGTCGATGGACTAATCACTCAGGTGACTTTTCTTTTCTTTTTTTCTGTCTTTCTTTCTTTTTTTGGGGGGGTTGTTTGTTTGTTTGGTTTTTTGTTTTTTGAGACAGGGTTTCTGTAGCTTCGAAGCCTGTCCTGGAACTAGTTTTTGTAAACCAGGCTGGCCTCGAACTCACAGAGATCCACCTGCCTCTGCCTCCCAAGTACTGGGATTAAAGGCATGCGCCCGCCACCGCCCAGCCCTCTGGGCCTGACGGAAAAGAGCACAGACACACACTGTCAGGATCCTTCTATCATCTATCTCTCTCTTCTCTGTATTTCTTTCCTTACCTCTATCCAAATGTGTGCCTTCTCTGTGTTATTAATCTTCCCTTACCTTTTCCCTAGTAAAATCTTTGAAGCAGTATAAAAATTACAGTGTGGTTACATTCTATTTTTCGAGTGGATAATTACAATGAATACATGTTAAAAACATGTTTCCCATTTCCCTTGCGTGATTAAACATTTTACATATTACAGGTGAAAAACAAACTACTCCCAAGACCTCGCATACATTCATACATTCATGTCCATGCAACTTATTATGGAATAACAGAGTGTAAGCAAGCAAAGTTGTTTTTTTTTTTTTTTCCTCAGTCAGTTCTTTCATTGGCAGGCTGCATTTTGCATTGACAAGGAAAGGGTCACCACTTCACTATTTATCTTAAGAGGTAATCTTATAAAAAATATTAAAAGAATCACAAATCTAAACTTTTATATATGAAAAACAGTCAGGTCTACTTTCAATCTTTCGGGTGCATACCTGTTCAGCAAGAGGCCTTTTTTTTTTTTTTTAATCAGGAAGCTGAAGGCAGAAATGGGTACAAGGAATTCATCATAACTTTTGATCACCAACCCATCCTAGCAGGAAAGACACATCAGCTAATAATAACCGGGCTGTCATTGTTCTTGGTTTTTGACCTCAATGAGTCCCTCACTTAACTATGTGCCTTTCGAAACTTTAAATTGTTCCCCAAGATTCTCTACCTCAAAGCCATTAACAAAAACATCTACATCTAAACGTAAGTCACTATTTAAATCTTTGTTGTAGCTATGATGTGCACCAAAACCCGTGGACACATCTCCCAACATTAAGATGAAAGATCTTTAGCTAGTTTCTGAGACGCAAATGTTTTTCTTAATTGTTAACCTAAGCCACAGTCTTTTATGTGCTCTATAGAAATGGTTCCTCCTAGCTGTGTGATACTTCCTGTTACTTTGTATCCTCTGCAACCCCTGCTTTATAGGGGATGGGGGCAACATATCCTGCCTTTACATCTATTAATTTTTCCCACTTAACTAACCTCTATCACAATCCCTTTACTCTATTTATTAGAGACTCTCGATCATCAGAATTCTATTTAAACTAACACTATTATTGTATAAAATAATTGCTTTAGTTAAACAGTACAGTTTAAGAGGAAATTATCTTCATAATAATCCACAGGTAAAAATGCCCCATAGAACGAGATTTTTCCTTGAGATAATCACACTACATTAAAGGTGGTGAAGATCCCCCCCACCCATTCACCACCATGCCAGATGCCAGAGAAAAATGGCGGCAGCAAAGGTGTAAAGGCACAGCAGTGACAAGAGGCCTTCTGCAGCCAAAGCCTTGCTGAGATTCACTAGTCAGTTGCTTCCTGGTGAGCCAATCAGGAAGCTCAATTACCACCTGCTGCTCCTCTCACATGGCCACTGGCAAAACAAGATCCACGTGAGCCAAAGAAAACTGGCATGTTAAAGTCTATAAAGAAACAACTTGGGGTTGAAGAGACAGCTGATGTGGCAAAGGACTGGGGTTCAGTTCCCAGTACCCACATAGGATGGCTCAGAACATCCAGTAACTTCTGCCCTGGGGGCCCTTTTTTGGCCTCTGTGCGCACCTGCACACATGTGCATACATGTGTGCTTATGCATATGTGTGTGTCATACACAGACAGACACACTCACATACATACAGATTATTATTATTTAGACAGGGCCTCACTATGTGTCCTTGAACTCATTATGTAGACCAGTCTTGCCTGGAACTCACAGATGCACAGATGTATCTGCCTCTACCTCCTGGGTGCTGGGGTTAAGGCATGTACCACCACAGCTGACAAAAAGAAAGGAAGGAAGGAAGGAAGGAAGGAAGGAAGGAAGGAAGGAAGAATGAAAAAAAGAAAGAAAGAAAGAAAGAAAGGAAGGAAGGAAGGAAGGAAGGAAGGAAGAATGAAAGAAAGAAAGGAAGGAAGGAAGGAAGGAAGGAAGAAAGGAAGAATGAAAGAAAGAAAGGAAGGAAGGAAGGAAGGAAGGAAGAAAGAAAGAAAGAAAGAAAGAAAGAAAGAAAGAAAGAAAAAGCGATTGCGCACGTGGGTGTATGGGGAAAATGCAGTTTCGTTCTTCCTTGTCTCTGATTACCTTCATCATATGTCCCGCTCCAACCTCCCTTATCTGCACAATAGATTCATGAGAGGAAATCTATAAGCAAGTGCTGTGCACATTTGCTGATCATTTTATGCAGCATGAGTTATAATTTACTGCTGGTCGTTAATAACTCATTCATGCGTTCGCTTACTTAGCAAGCATTCATTACACACCTGTGTGACTGAACATCCTGTGTCAGACATAGGCTTGCCTCAGCGACAAATCGGTGGATTCTTTCGCTCAGAGCATCTTGCACACTAGTTTGGGCAGAGGTAGGAGGAGGTACATAGTGCTGGTCCTGGGGATTTGGCTTAGGGGTTCATCTTCCGGACATTTGGAAGTGATCAGGGGGCACAGAGCTCAGAAGCTGCTGGCTTAAAGATTCCCCTTGTGATTCATAGGCTAGCTTAGCGTCCAGAAAAATGATAGCTTAATTATCTTAAGAGATTATTCCTAAATTATTTATAACTTCCTTAACATTCTGTTGATTATTTAGTAACCAGTGCAAGTAATTGTAAAAATGACCTTTAATTCACATTAATTTAGACAGGAAATGATTTGGTAAGCACTATCTATCTATCTATGTATTGTTTTACATATCTTTGTTGTGGAAGAACTCATTCTAATTCCCTATTTCCAGTGCTGTGTGTGTGTGTGTGTGTGTGTGTGTGTGTGTGTGTGTACACCTGTGTAGTCAAAGCTTGAGCCCAAGGTCTTGAATGTTAGGAAAGTGCTTTGTGTGTGCGTGTGTATGTGCGTGCACACACCTGTGTGGCACACTTGTGTTACCAAGGATTGAACCCAAGGTCTTGAACGCTAGGAAACTGCTCTGTGTGTGTGTGTGTGTGTGTGTGTGTGTATGCACACCTGTGTTACCAAGGATTGACCTAAGGCCTTGAACGCGAGGAAAGTGTCCTGTGTCTGAGCGGCACCTCAGACCCCTTCACTCAGTAGAATACTGCTGAAAGAAAGGAGAGTCTTGAGTGTAGACCAAACAGAATTTCCTAATAGGCTGGAAACATAAAGTGTGATCCCAAATACTTTCTAACTGCTGTAATTTCAACTTACTTTATCTTCATGATGAGCTGCTTTCCAAATACATGAGCATTCTAGCCCCACAACCCCACAGCATTGCTCAATATCTACTTCTGTTGCCAATAAGAAGTAATCAGCATCAATTGTCTTTCAAGAGGATGCTGGTGCCGTACTCTGAGCTTCAAGAAAAACGGTCATCTGACATTTCTTTGTTTATTTCTTCCTTTCTTTTTTGTGGGGTGGGGATGGGTCAAGACAGAGTTTCTTTGTGTAGCTTTTGAGCTTGTCCTGGAACTTGTTCTGTAGACCAGGCTGCCTTCAAACTCACAGAGATCCACCTACCTCTGCCTCCTGAGTACTGGGATTAAAGGTGTACACCACCACCACCCAGCCTAGCCATGTTTTCAAACACTGTTCAAGTAAGAGAAAGGAAGATGAGAATCTCAGCCAAGACAAGGATGCTCATAAAAACAAGGGCAGGACACAGCAGGGGCATGCGCAAGGTGGGGATGGTTGGTTTATAGCACCTGAAAAGGAGGGCAGGAGGAGATGGGTAGAAAATTATGAAATTTAAATGGTAATGTAATTTTGTTATTGTTGGGGTGGTGGTGGTGGTGGTGGTGTGTGTGTGTGTGTATGAGAGAGAGAGAGAGAGAGAGAGAGAGAGAGAGAGAGAGAGAGAGAGAGAGAAAGACATGCATGAGAATGTCAGAGGATAACTACTTTTAGGAAGCAACTTTCTCTTTCTTTTATGTGGGATGGGATTCAGGACAGGAACTCAGGCTTGCAAGTACATTGAGTGGTGATGGCTTTACCTGCTGAGGGACCTTGCTGAGCCTGCCAAACCTCTTTTCAGCTGTGTGCTTTGTTCCAATGCCCTGGTGACCCAGAGTTGGTGGCTTCCAAGCCTCTCATTCATTGCAGAAAGACAGAATCTTTCCACCCCAGGGTTCTGACTGGATTAACATGGAGTTTAACTAAACGTCTTCCTGCCTCCAAATGCAGTTATTTCTTGTTTCTACTGATGCTCAGAAACGTGGCCTCATTTTTGTATGGCACAAACATGTGCTGGTGTTTAGGGTGCCTGCATTTTCCTTTTTTCCAGCTCTTAAGCAAGTGGAATCTTTTTAACCAGACAGTGTTGACTCTCACTAACCCTGTTTTCCCCATTTCCTGCTGCCCGCCGAGTCTTCTAGAAACACAGTGGCTTTTGTGTTTAACAGAACAGACAGAAGGTTAAATGTAGGAGACCCACAGGTTGTATTCCTCCCTGCCTGAATCTGAAGGCCAGCAATCTACATTCATCTGTCTGCTCAGGTGTCTCTTAGCCACTCTCCCCTTGTATGCCCCGTCACCCACACACTCAAGGCCCTACAACACTGGGTGTCTTTGAGGTCATCTTTTGCTTTTGTTCCATTCCCAGTTATGAGGTTCTTGCTCTTTAAAGCAGTATAATTAATATTGTTATTATTATTATTATTATTATTATTATTATTATTATTATTATTAGTGTGTGTGTGTGATATGCCACTGCATGTGTGAGGACAACTTGTGTGTCTGTTTCCTCTTCCACCCTTACATGGTTCCGAGGGTTGAATCCCAGTTGCCAGGCTCCTGGGACTGACCTGAGACATCTCACCTGTGGGCCCCAAGACTCTTACTTTCAGATTGGTCACGATGTCTCTTCCCAACAACTTTATGCTTTTGTTTATAAACTTTTATTTATTTATTTATTTATTTTTTAATATATTTATATATTATGTATACAATATTCTTTCTGCATGTATGCCTGCAGGCCAGAAGAGGGCACCAGACCTCATTACAGATGGTTGTGAGCCACCATGTGGTTGCCGGGACTTGAACTCAGGACCTTTGGACAAGCAGGCAATGCCCTTAACCACTGAGCCATCTCTCCAGCCCTTGTTTATAAATTTTTTTAATGTATTTGTTTATTTTGGGGCAGGGACTGTCTGTCTCAAGTCATTCTCCTTCCTCACCCCGCCCTTGGATGTGTTGGGATGATAGGTGGATTTTTGAAAAACCAGGGGTTTGGGTTCTTACTTTTCTTCAAAGCACCAGCCTTACCATCTTTTAAAAAGATGCTTGCAAAGTGAACATTGTAGAGTTCTTTCTTTTCCTGTTCTTCAGTTCAGTATTCCTGTGTCCAGTTATTCGTACATCAGCAGGGAGCCCCAAACGAATCACATGTTCATTCGTTCTGTATTCATGCATTCCACAAAGATCCTAGACAAAGTGATACATCTGATGAAATGATGGTTTTCTTCATGATGCAGAACTTTATCTTTGGGGATCTGAATCTTGCAGCAATCACACACAGAAGACACAAACTTAAGGACTCCTAACGTTACAAGGATGGCCACTGGGGTCTGTTGAAAACCAGCTGATCCCAATTGTCTTGCCCAGACATTTTGTTGTTGATTTGCTCTGGAGTTTTATTCATCACCAGTTTCAGTCTTAAACCCAGGTCTGTTTCTGAAGAGTCAGCTTGAGCCTGCCAGAACTCTGAAACGCACCCCCACTCTGGCTGTAGCTCCCTGGTTAGAATATTTTTTTAATATTTCTTTGTGAAAGCTGAATATATTTTAATTAATATTACATTAATATCACATTAATTAATTAAATCACTTTAATACTCAGCTACAAATTAATTAGAGAAAATTAGCATTTGGTTGAAAATGATTTTGCAAAGACTTTATTGCTCTGAGAGAGAGGGCGAGTAGTCCATGGATTTAGTCATGGGGACATCCTCCTCCGACCCCTCTCTGTATGTATCAGAGGCAGTGCAGAGTCCGTGGTCACGGGGTTTCATCCCTACCGCGGGAAAGAAAAAAGACAATGCATTTTCAGGGTACTTATGGAAGCTTAGGCTATTCTTTTGCTAATCTATTTCTCTGTAACTTAATGTCTATGCTCTTCTCATTCATCCTTAGGTACCAAAGGAAGAAATAAAGGAGAATTCACAAACCTTCAGGGTGTAGCTGCATCTACGAGTGGAAAGATATTAATTGCAGATAGTAATAACCAGTGCGTGCAGGTATAGCCTCCGTGTGTTCCTCTGACTGCTCGTGCTGGCTAGAGACGGGTGGTGTGTGCTTCTCTGTGTGAGAGTCCGTGTGTTCCTCTGACTGCTCGTGCTGGCTAGAGACGGGTGTGTGCTTCTCTGTGTGAGAGTCCGTGTGTTCCTCTGACTGCTCGTGCTGGCTAGAGACGGGTGTGTGCTTCTCTGTGTGAGAGTCCGTGTGTTCCTCTGACTGCTCGTGCTGGCTAGAGACGGGTGTGTGCTTCTCTGTGTGAGAGTCCAGATAAATGGTGTGGGGCAGAAACAAAAGGAATATGTAGCCTTTTGTTTTTGTTTGTTTTAATTTTGTTTTCTTGTGTATACATGTGTGCATGCGTGTGTGTGTGTGTGTGTGTGTGTGTGTGTGTGTGTGCGTGCGTGTGTGTGTGTGTGTGTGTGTGTGTGTATGGGGAGCTTTCTTAAACAGCACTGGCATGTTCTGATGTACAGTGTATCTGACAAATGCCTTTTCTTGCTCCACGGATTTTTGTGCTAGTTCAGATTCTAATGAATCTAAATTCATTGCATAGATATTTTCCAATGATGGACAATTCAAAAGCCGCTTTGGCATCCGAGGACGATCACCTGGACAGCTCCAGCGGCCCACAGGGGTAGCCGTGCACCCCAGTGGGGACATCATCATCGCAGATTATGATAACAAGTGGGTTAGCATTTTCTCCAACGACGGAAAGTTTAAGGTAAGAGTGACCACCGGTTGGCCCCCTAAATAGTAGAAAGAGCAAAAAAAATGGCATTAAATTATGTTTTTCTTTGTTTAAATCCAACCCAATATTCCATAATTATTCATAGGAGTCATCAACTCAGTTTTACAAGATGAGAGTAGCTGTGATAATTTTATAAACTTGCTTTCTCTCACATACATATGCACACATTCATACGAATACACACATACATGTGCACATACATACATATATATGCATATAGATGCACATACATGCATACACACATGGCTCAGTGGTTAAGAGGACTGGCTTCTCTTCCAGAGGTCCTGAGTTCAAATCCCAGAAACCGCATTGTGGCTCACAACCATCTGTAATGAGATCTGGCGCCCTCTTCTGGCTTGCGGGCATACATGGAGACAGAATGTAGTAGACGTAATAAATAAATAAATAAACATACTTACTGGAAAACTATATTGGTTACCTCAGTTTGATTTCAGAAGAAAAGAAGTCTCCTGCAAAGGGCTATAAAATAGCAGTTTGTGGTTCTCAATTTCTAAACTGTTACAAAGTACTTTTACTTTCTCAGGTCTATAGTAGAAGACACAGGAGAAACAACTTTATAGTGTACATTTCTCACCTTTAAAACACAGACACATTGAAGGAAAAAAGCCTAATGTTCAAGGAATGTCAGTCATACATTATTTGTTATAACCTGAAAACACAAGACTAAAGAATGTCACATAAACTAGGAAGGAAAAGAAAATGGAGGCTGTACAGCAATGAAGCCAGTTCCCCCACACCCTGGGATCCTGTCATGTGATGTGCGCTACTGCCTAGGGATGGAGCCAGTTCCCCTACACCCTGGGATCCTCTCGTGTTATGTACGATGCCCTTCTAGCCCCTTTTTGCAAAATGTAAACATGGTGTCTCTGTTAGTCAGCTCTTTATTGCTGAGACACATTGTCTAAGAAAATCGACTTAGGAAATATTTAGTTTGGTCCACAGTTTTTCAGGTCTTCAGTCCACTGTCACTTAGCTCATGTGCCTCAGTCCTGTGGTGAAGTGAAACACACGATGGAGGGAATCGCTGACCTCATGGTAGCAGGAAAGTAGAGGGAAGAGGAAGCCATCAGGCTCCAAGGCCTCCTTCAGGGATATGCCCTAGTGACCTCCCTTCCTTCCCATTCTGGAATCTTGAAAGCGGATCTCACTCAGTCTCTGATTGAAAGCATTTGAAGTCTCTGGGTTGTCCTGGTCATCTCATGATATTTACAAGATGATATTTATGAAATGAGTGACATGTATTCTTACTCTTAGATTAGAGGCTTTGTTTTATGTGAGGTGATACTTTTTCAACCTGTGGAAATAAAGGATTGTCTCCTTTAATACTGCATTACTGCACATGGGTCTCCAGGAGACCCTGAACTTTTTGTTCTGCTAGAAACCGCTCCGTATCATGGTCCTGTGTCCAGAAAGTTCTCTCGTCTTCCTGTATCTCCCAACACCCAAATACGATGGCTCTGCTAGGAACATGAAGAAAACTGATAGCTTTCATCTCAGAAGTCCTCGTTCAGAGAAATCTACTTATATCTTGTTTCTCATACTCTAGCAAAACGGTTTGGGGAGCCCATGCTGCAGTAGCTTCTGAAAGCTGAGCTTTGCTAGCTAAGAGAAAGGGATTCCCTGACGGAGTAGTTTCACGTTCATGACTTGATATTTCAGTACTTGTAGTAAATATTTGGAAGAGCAGGTTTAAAACTGGGTGCTGCTGGCAGTCAGTGCAGTCAACTCTGTAAAACACTTGTGCCCCCTAGAGGACAGGGGTAGGGATGTTCCCTACTGCAGCAAGAGCCTCTTTAGGACAGATGTTGATTAGAACCCATTAAGGTAAACAAACAGCACAAAGAAAGCACCTGAGTACTGTAAAAAAAAAAATCACCCAAAAAACATGACATGCACAATGCAACATAAGAAGGTGATTCTGTTACCTGTGACAGCACAGGTGGAGCTAGAGGGAATTGTGTGTGGTGGTTTTGAATGAGAATAGCCCAAATAGTCTAATGTATTTGAATGTCTGGCTCCCAGTTGCTAGAACTGGCTGGGAAGGATTAGAAGGCACAGCCTTGTTGAGGAAGGTATTTCACAGGGGTGGGCTTTGAGATTTCAAAAGCCCACATCGTCCCAGTTAGCACTTGCTCTCCCTTGTGGCTCTCAGCTGATGCTCCAGAGTCATGCTTCCCTGCCTTCTGCCATGCTTGCCACCATGATGGTCATGACCTCACCCTCTGAAACTGTAAACTGATGTGGGATGCTCTTCTGTATATGTGGGTTGCTTTTATTGGTTGATGAATAAAGCTTTTTTGGCCAATGAGAGAGAGGAAAGTTTACCAAGATGTGCAGGCTACAATGTAGCATCCAGACTCAGACGTGCAGGCTACAATGTAGCATACAATGAAGTATCCAGACCCAGATGTGCAGGCTACAATGAAGTATCCAGACCCAGATACAATGTCGTATCCAGAGATGATTAATTTTGCTTTTTTAATGGGACTTGGTGAAATCAACAGAGTAACTGATTTGCCTTCTACCACAGCACAGTTATTGTATTTATTCCTAATTATCTCAGATGTGTAGCATCTTATTGCATCTGTCTTGTAGTGTAATGTTTATCACTCTCTGCCTCCTTTACTGTTTTTTCTTTCATCTTCCCTCATGGCTTATACCGTCCAGCCCATCTGGGAGTCTCTGGCAATCAGAAATGAGCACAAATCTGGTGACCTTTATGGCTACTGTGTTCCAAAATGTCTTAGCTTTTCCCTCTTGAATTTGCAAGCTGTTTGTTTAGTGCTCTCATTTGGCTGTCTAATGACAAACTCTGAACTATGTTTCTTACTGTTCTAAGATGACAAGGAAGCACAGTGAGGCGAAACACATGGCTTCTTATTCAGCTTTGCAGAGTTTAGTGCAGCTGAACTGGAAACAACAGGAGGAGGTGGAGGAGTGGGACGTTTGATTTCAGCTTTGAGTTGAGTTGTCGATCTGTCCAGTCGGCATCCTATGGTGGAACTAAGATAATCCTCTGGCTTCTGTTTTCATTCTAGCTAATTATCCACTTGCTATTATATGGTTGAGTCACTCTGAGTAACTACTGCTGTCTGTAATGTTAAGTAGTAGTCATATTAGGCAGTAACGAACAGGGTGCCAGATCCTTTTGATCTGGCATGATACCTTCCTTTCAGACTTGAAAGCACATGAACGATTGCCTTCCATGCCATTATGTTAGAGCCTCTTTGATCCTCAGGCTTCATTGCAGTATCAGAATCAAACTTACACAAGCAGTTCCCTGGCCTAAGATGAAATGTTTCCTTCCAAAACTCTTGTGCCTCTCTGCTCTAACGAGGTCACATCTGAATCTCTGTCATTTGTAAACTTGGAAGAACAAAGCCTCCCGTGAGAAGTCCTGCCTGGAGAAAGCTCCATTGCTGTATCGGGAAATGAAAAAGATATACATGGAGGCTGGAGAGACAGTGATGAAGAGGCAGTGGATGAAGCACTTGTTGTTCTTGCAGAGACCCCAGCACCAACATGTGTTGTAACTGTGGTTCCGGGGGCTCTGATGCCTTCTTCTGACCTCTGAGGTCACTAACCACACACATCATGCACTGGCATGCATGTAGGGAGAACACTCATACACATAAATAAAATAAATAAATTAAACACACTAAAGCCTTCACCTGGGGCTCACAGATTTTTATCAGGTAGTGCTAAAATAGAGAAGAAAGGACGCTGGAGCAGAACATAGGAAATGTAATTGGTGGGGATTGATTTTTAATTTAAAAGACACTGCAAATAGGTTTTAAAAACTTGTGTCCCAAAAAGTCTAAAATAAGAAGTAAGAGTGTAGTAAGGAGGCCGCTTGTTGGTTCCCAGTTGCTCATAGCCAAAATAATCACACAGAAACTGTATTAATTAAACCACTGCTTGTCCCATTAGCTCTAGCTTCTTGTTGGCTATCTTAATTTAACCCATCTCCATTAATCTATGCATCACCACAATGTCGTGGCCTACCAGCAAAGTTTCAGTGCATCTGTCTCCGGCAGAAGCTCCATGGCTTCTCACTAACTCCTCCTCCTTTCTCCCAGCATTCAGTTTAGTTTTCCTCACCTACCTCTATTCCCCACATAGGCCTAAGACAGTTTCTTTATTAACCGATGATATTCACAGCATACAGAGGGGAATCCCACATCATAAGAGTTCCTCTTGCCTTCACTGACCCTACTTTTTAGGCTGCAGCCTCTGGTGTCTGACTTTTCTTCTCAGAAGTCCAGTCTCCATGTGGGGTTGGTTCCAGGATGCCCCTGAACTCCAAGACCCAAGATTGTTCAAGGTTTCTCCTACAAAATGATGCAGTTTGCGATTCACACCTATATACTTAATCATCTCTAGATTACTTACACCTGATACAATGCAAGTACCTTGTAGATATTTATTGTGTTGCATTGTCTAGGGAATTGTAACAAGAAAAAAGTCTGCATATGTTCAGTAGGGATACAAGCGGGGTCCCCCCCCCAATATCTTTGTTATGAGGTTGGCTGAATGTCATCTTTCATTGACCTATGGAGATCTTGTCTGCTGGACCTGGGATATGAGGGTCTGAAAGAACGGGGCAAACTACAATCTAATGCTGTATAGACCGCCTCACTTTGATTTCAGTAGATTTTTATACATGAATAAAACAAAGCAAACAATGTTCCAAAGAAGGTTGCTTGAGTTCACAGAAGCATGATCAGAAAAATAGCCAGGCTATGGTGGTGCATGCCACCTTTGATCCCAGCACTCAGGAAGGCAAAGGTAGGCAGATCTCTGTGGGTTCGAGGCCAACCTGGTCTACAGGGTGAGTTCCAGGACCGCCCAGAGATACACAGAGAAACTCTGTCTTGAAAAACCAAAAGAAAAAAGAAAGGAAGAAAAACATGTAAATAAACACCTTTAAGCACATCGTAAATATTAACAGAGCAGCTCTTTCCTAGAACTTTCTCAGGACAGAGCAGTTTAAACACAATTGCCTGGCGTGTTCTATACATTATATCTGGGAAAGCACTGAAGCCAGGCAGAAGGCCAGATCCAGATCCAGGGTCCACTGACCAGGTCGGGTTCTGTAACTGTGTTCTGATATCCAACAAGAATCAACATTTCGGGGGCTGGAGAGATGGCTCAGTGGTTAAGAGCATTGCCTGCTCTTCCAAAGGTCCTGAGTTCAATTCCCAGCAACCACATGGTGGCTCACAACCATCTGGAATGAGGCCTGGTGCCCTCTTCTGGCCTGCAGGCATACACACAGACAGACAGAACACTGTATACATAATAAAAATAAATATATATTTAAAAGAATCAACATGTCTTATAAACTGAATGTAAATGTTTGTCACAGAAGATGCAAAATCCCGTCCAAGAGCAATCCAGGGTACAAAATGCACCTGAGAGCCAAGGCCTTGGGTCTCTTTCTCTGAAGCCTCTCTCATGATTCCCTAAGGCATCATTCACCATGGCTCATTCTTTTGACAGTGTTCCAACAGTTAAATCTATAAACAGGGGACTGTAGAGATGGCTCAGTGGTTAAGAGCATTGCCTGCTCTTCCAAAGGTCCTGAGTTCAATTCCCGGCAACCACATGGTGGCTCACAACCATCTGTAATGAGGTCTGATGCCCACTTCTGGCCTGCAGATGTACACACAGACAGAATATTGTATACATAATAAATAAATATAAAAAATCTGTAAACAGTTAAATATGGAAGCATATGGTTGAGAAGAAATAATGGCTTGCTACCCCTTATTAAACACTGTGAAAATGAGACGATTTAGTCACGATTGGGCAGCTGGAGAGAAGGCTCAGTCTGTAAAGTACTGGCTATGTAAGCATGGTAACCTGAGTTTTATCCCCAAAGCACATTCTAAAAAAAATGCCGGGTGGTAATATGTGCTGTTAAGGCTAAGAAGGGAAGATCCCAGGGGATCCCTGGCCTGCCTACGTGCCTGGTTTGCAAGCTGGAAGCCAATGAGAGACTCTGCCTGAAAACACGAGGTATGTGTCTCCTGGTGAACAACAGCCAAAGTTGACCTCTGGCTTCCAAACACACCTACCACACACATACATTTACCTTCCCACATAATACATTCACACACGCAAATAGTACGTTAGCTTATAAATAATTCTAGACTTTTGTTTTTGAATGTGGTAAACAAATATGTGTCAAGTACTACTTATATGTCAGTAAGTGCGGGCGGCTTTGAGCAGCAGACAGTGCTAGTTGGGACAGATGTGACTTCCAACCATGTAGAACTCAAGTCTAAGAAGGTTTAATGGCACCTGCCTGAGATTTTAGTGCTGAGTGTGACATATAACAGGAGTGGTGATGGTCTCCATTTGATAACTGTTTGCTTTGGTTACACTGAATCTTTGACATTATTTTATTTATCATTTGCTCCTAAAAATAACATGGGATGTTATTAAAGTTGCTTCTTAAAACATTTTAGAAAAAAAATATAAGGAATCTTAAAGAGAAAGAGTGAATCTGTGAGTGCGACTTCAGATGTGCTTACACAAGCGGCAGGGGTAAGGTGTCTTTCTCTAGCCCTGCGGTCTTTCATCAAGTGTCCCTTCAGAAGGGCACTGTAGCCCAATTTTGGTGGCAAAACTTTCTTAAGAATAAGGTTTTATATAGATGCCAGTAGTAGATGCTGAATGTGGCAGAGCCAGTTTTCTGGGACACAGATACCGTTGTTCCATGAGGTACCCAGAACATTCCAGCAAATGACTTTCTAAGCAACTCCCTGGCTTCAGGTTGGTTCTGTAACACTTTGGACATCGATGTCTATACTCAGTTTCTGGATTTGTTTCCAACAGACAAAAATCGGATCAGGAAAGCTGATGGGACCCAAAGGAGTTTCTGTGGACCGCAACGGGCACATTATTGTGGTGGACAACAAGGCTTGCTGCGTGTTCATCTTCCAGCCGAACGGGAAGATAGTCACCAGGTTTGGTAGCCGAGGAAATGGCGACAGGCAGTTTGCAGGTACACTTGACGGTAATATGTAAACCTCCTCTTTTCTGCTTCTTCTGCTCACGTTTGCATGCCTGAGCATGTTGAAGGTGCCCCGTCCCCAGTGTGCGTGCTGGCTTTGGGGGACAGTGTGGGGGTGGGAGCAAAGCAGAAGCCATGGCGGCACTTCGCAGTTGTCCTGAGAAGGCTCGCTTGAAAGGGCAACCTTTGTATGGTTTTTACCGACGGCTCACACAGCAGACATCAGGTTTTCAAATACGCACATTAAGTAAAGCAGTACCTTAGAAAATAAAATAGTTTTTTTTTTTAACAATCCCACAAGTGTGAAGAGCCATGAGTGACTGTTTCCCATGGACGCAGTTTTGTTAAGGAGCCTGGGGAAGGGGTGTAGCTCACCTTCGTAAGTTACTATACGAGAACAGGGATGTAGAGCATTTGCTTGGTGCAGGGAAGGCAATCATCTGCTTTACTCTGTTATCACAAGCTTGCTGGGATGCACACATCTGCAGGAAAAGGCTCAGCACAGTCCCTTGGTTTCCTTTTCAAAGGTTGCTTGCGGGGATTTAACGTTATCTGGCATCTTCTTTCTCTATGGTTATTCTCTCGTTCTTTGTCTGGCCCAGATTCTCAACAGTCACTCAGTGCTATAGAATGCAGGGCTTCTGCTCAGTCTTTTCAGTAGAAAAATCATGCTTTGGAGCCTCTTCCCAGAGTCGAGAATGACGGTGCTCTCTTTGTAGGACTCCATCACCTCTGCTTAGAAAAAAGGAAGAGGTAGTGGGTGTGGCTTAGAGGGGTGGTACAGAGAAAGGCCAGGACTCCCCTCTTCTGTGTGTGCTGGGGGAGAGGCCAGATCACACAGCCCCAAGTTTATAAAGGGCAGAATTCAGCTTGTCTGGAGCTAGATGTCTGGCTGAGTGAGTGTCCGTGAGCTGGGCCTCTGGTTCTTTGCCCTTTCTTCATTAATTAAGTCAACATGTTACCTGTGTGCAGTGTGGTGGTGTGTACTGTGTTACCTGTGTGCTGTGTGGTGGTGTGTGCTGTGTTACCCATGTGCAGTGTGGCATTGCGTGTGCCTGTGTTGCCTGTGTGTTGTGCGGTGGTGAGTGCTGTGTTGCCCGTGTACTGTGTGGCGGTGTGTGCTGTGTGGTGGTGAGTGCTGTGTGGTGATGTGTGCTGTGTTACCCGTGTGCTGTGTGGTGGTGTGTGCTGTGTGGTGGTGTGTGCTGTGTGGTGGTGTGTGCTGTGTGGTGGTGTGTGCTGTGTTGCCTGTGTGTTGTGCGGTGGTGAGTGCTGTGTTGCCCATGTACTGTGTGGTGGTGTGTGCTGTGTTACCCGTGTACTGTGTGGTGGTGTGTGCTGTGTGGTGGTGAGTGCTGTGTGGTGGTGTGTGCTGTGTTACCCGTGTACTGTGTGGTGGTGTGTGCTGTGTGCTGGTGAGTGCTGTGTGGTGGTGTGTGCTGTGTTACCCGTGTGCTGTGTGGTGGTGTGTGCTGTGTTACCCGTGTGCTATGTTGCATGCATCACCACCATTGGGACCCTCATGCATTCTCCCCCTCATTTTGTTGCAGGTCCCCATTTCGCGGCTGTGAATAGCAATAACGAGATCATCGTTACAGATTTCCATAATCATTCCGTCAAGGTACAATCAGCACACCCGTTGCTAGCTCTGAACTGCTTTTGCAGAGAAAGTGGTCTGGTTGGAAATAACACACGGCACTGGTACAGACTCTCAGAACTCGGTGGGCAGTCACAGGGATCTGACTTCCGCTTCAGCGGGAAGGTTTTTACATGGCCTTTCGTACTTGGGAGAGTCGGGCGAGAATAAAATGCGATGGCCGTCAGTTTCTTAGTTGGAAACTGGGGTATTGTGAGCATGATTAAAGATTTTGTAAAGCAGTTGCTTGGACATAGGAACAGAAATTTCTGGAGCTTCCTTGCTGCTATAAGTCACTGTTTAGATCGGCTGCCTTTAAAAGTGAGGTTGTTAGAACCCTGCTCTGATAGCTGTTGCAAGGAACTCATGGGTTTTGTTTCCCATGTTACAGCTGTTAGTAGTATCAGGTGATTCTTGCTTAGTAAACGTAAAAACTGTAAGTCATTGTTAATGAGTACTCTACTAGAGTTGGGCTCTCTTTCTTCCTTCCTTCCTTCCTTCCTTCCTTCCTTCCTTTCTTTTTTTCTTTCTTTCTTTCTTTCTTCCAAAGCTACCTGCTACACAGCGTTATTCAGGGATATGTTGTAAGACCCCTAGCAGATACCAAGTCACAAATAGCCACAAATAATCCAGATTCTATAGATGCTATGTTTTCTCCTGCATACATACTTAACAATAAAGTTTAATTCCTAAAAACGACACTAAAAGCAGTCATATCAGCCTTCTGTCGCTGTGTTAAAATGCTGGAGAATAACAACTCCAAGCAAAGCTTTCTTTTTGTTTGCAGTCTCAGGGTTTTGGTCATAATTACTTGCAGAAACAAAGAGAAAGAGAGGCTGAGACAGAACCTGGGGATGAGCTATTCTTCCAAGAACACGCCTTGGTGACGGTGACTACTTCATCCAGACATGTTACGCTGCCTTCAGTCTCAGCCACCTGCTACTAGTCCGTTCAGTAACGAGCTCGTCTAAAGGGCATGGTTGATTGGTAGTTAAAAATTAACCAGACTAGCTTAATATAAAAGATTTAGCTTTAATGAACAGAAGAAAGGAAAACTTACAAAACCAGGGTTCCAGTGATCCAGGAACGCAGGGGGCAAAGAGGAAGAGGCAAGCACACCTGGATCTTTTATTTGTTTTGTGTGGCCACAGGGGGACACACCCTAAGCAGAATGTGATTGGCTGAAGTTCCCCATCACCAATCAGTAAATCAATCCATTGATGAGGTCAGAGCCTTAGAACCCACTCACAACTCAGAAAGTCCACCTCTGAGCATCCCTGTATTTGGGGCCCGGACCTTCAACACATGTAACCATGAAGACACATTTCAGATCCAAAGGCAGTGATTAACCGTGGTAACTAATTATCAAATGGAGCAATTGTAACAGTGTCCTGCTGCAGGTGTTACTTGTAACTGTGCCTTTTCTTCTGGAATTCCCCACTTACTTTCCTGCCGCGGTTACAGGCAGCTAGGACCGAGGAAAGTAAAACGCAGAGGAGCTTAGATACTGCAAGGATTTTGTTTTAATCCTGAGACAACTAAGCCAGGTAGGCACAGTGGGCATACTTGTGATTCCCAGTGCTCGCAAGGCCAAGGTAGAGGTGTTGGCAGGAGCAGGAAGGATCGGAGACTTGAGGCTAGCCTTGACTACATACTGAGACCTTCTCTTCAATGAATATAAAAAAATAGTCAAACAGCAGAAATAAAATATTCTTTATTCCAATATGAAGTAGATGCACCTATGCTGAGAAAAATATACTGGTTTAAAAAAGTAAGCAAGGACCAAGGACCACCAAGAGCTTGTGTAGGAATTAATAAAGGAAGGGGCAGAGAATAGCAGTCTCCAGAAGCACAAACACGTGCCCGTTGGCATCTAAAGTGGCAGCGCTGTGTAAAAATGGCCATGTGACTAAGAAAAAAAAAGCCTTTTAAATACTTCCTCCTTTTCCTATTCTTTCCTTCCTCCTTCTACTCCCCTTCTCTTTTCCTTCCTTCTTTTCTCTTTTCTTATTGCTGAAAATAAAACTCAGACTTCTGTACGAGGTGGGCAGGGGCTGTGCCACTTAGCTGCACCTGCTGCACACCCAGCCTACCCTGGCACTGGTAACCTAGCGTATTAGCAAGGGCTCACTGTGCTTGTCTCTGAGGCGTCACAGAGGACTCAAAGGTATCCTCCAGTCAGATCTGTGCTCAGGGCTGTGAGCCTCTGAGGCCCACAAGTGAGCGACACTTACTTTAAAGGTGCCCCAACCATAATGCTTCTTGATGTGTAAGTTCATACTTCTCATACATCTAAGCATCACCATAACGGACATTTAAAAAGACATCCCAGGAGTATTTCAGAGACATTAAATATCATTTGAAACATCAAGATAAAAATTTCCACTATAGTATTCTCATTAAATACATTAAGTGTATTCAATGCTGTCACTAGAATTTTCATTCCAAAGCCTGTAACTGATATTTGATATGTATAGTGTATCACTAGTAATAAGAACATTCAGTAGAGCCGGGTGTGTGTGGTGGTGCAACCTTTTTAATCCCAGCACTTGGGAAGCAGAGATAGGAGGATCTCTGAGTTTGAGTCCAGCCTGGTCTACAGAGTGAGTTCTAGGACAGTCAAGGATAGTACCCAGAGAAACCATGTCTTGAACTCCCTGTCCCTGCCCCCAAAAAAACTACACACACACACAAGAACATTCAGGAACATGCAGTAAAACACAGTAACTGTCTGATAAATCACAGCAGGTTTCAGAGACATTTCCGTAAGAGTTCTTAATTCTGCACTTAGAATAACTTCTGTTGCTTCTTTGGTTCCTTTTTTTAAATTTTTTTTATTTTTTATTTTATTTATTTATTTATTTTTATTTTTTATTTACTTTTAAAATTTTTTTAATGTATGAGCGATCTGTCTGCAGGCCAGAAGAGGACACAGGTGGTCGTGAGCCACTCTGTGGGTGCTGGGAATTGAACTCAGATCTTCTAGAAGCGCAGCCAGTGCTCTTAACCTCTGAGCCACCTCTCTAGCCCTGCCTCTATTGGTTCTAATCATGGTGGCCTTAGAATTTATACCTAAAATTTAAATTTCTCCGTTTTAGCTAAAGTACCTTCTGAAGCAAATAAAACAGTCCTTGTCTGTCCTTGGCCCACAGCCACTGTATATTTTTGCACACATTGACACACACAAGTGCATTCTAAGTATGGCATTCAGCCCTCTTGTTCTTATGGTGTTGATACAGTAAAATGATAATAAATCATGAATATTTGGCTTAACAAAATCCTGATCCAAACTGAATGACAATCCACCCTGTAGAGAGGTAGTCTCTATTCCTGAAATTTTCTTTATTCAGTAAATAAAGCTACTTATTTGAAGATAGAATAACATTTAGTATTTTTTTTAAAAAAAAATCAGCTCTCTTTATAACATCTTATATTTTATAATGTTTTGTAATTTTAAAAAAATTAAGACAGGTATTTCATTTTATAATCGGTTGTAAATAGCAGAAAAAAGAAGAGTAATAAATAAACTATATTACATCTAATTTGGCAATCACAGTGACGGGAGTCTAGTCTGTAGGCCACTTTTCTAGGCTTCTCAAGTCACAGGACTTGTTATAAAGAACTTGCTCAGACAGCTATTTTTTAAACAGTGTGGTTGGGTCAACTATTTGAAATAAAAGAGTCTTTCAATATTTTACACAGGTATTTAACCAGGAAGGAGAATTCATGCTGAAGTTCGGCTCGAACGGAGAAGGCAATGGGCAGTTTAACGCGCCGACAGGTGTAGCCGTGGATTCGAACGGAAACATCATTGTGGCGGACTGGGGCAACAGCAGGATCCAGGTAGTGCGGATGGCTGATACGGCTGACAGTTGGTTAGCTAATCAACTGTTGGGAGCCCCGGACACTAAGTGGAAAGCTAGACAGAAGGGGACATCATTAGCATAGAGTTCTCCAATGCAAAGGTCATTGATTTATTTAAATTTTCGGTTTGAATATTGCTTTCCTCAGACCCCTAAAGGGCTCACAGGTAGGATTCAAGAGAGTTATTGAAGAAAAGAATACTAATTGGGTGGTTTACTAATCTGAACATGAAGACTCATTTTCCTTTATTGTGAACACAGGCAGGAAGCAGTAATTTTAGTAAAACTTCTGACTGCCACTAAGAAAAACCACACACACATACCACACACACTACACACACACAAACACACACCACACACATACTACACACACACTCACACACACAAACGCACCACACACATATGCTCACACACACACACCCCCACACACACACCACATAAACACCACATACTACACACCACACACACTACACACCACACACACCACATAACTCACACACACACATCACACACATACTCACACCTCACACACTCACATACACTCACACACACCACACACCCTCATACACAGCACACACACCCCACACACACTACATTCACACACCCACATACACATGCACACGTGTGTTCACATCTCATCACAGTTGCTCCTGACACCCACACTACTGTTTACACACATGGCTCCAATCATTTCTTCTCATTCGCCGTGCCAGTGAAGAAGCGAACATCTGAAGCCATTCGTGGTGATGCTTGCCCAAAACCCAGCACATGGGGAAGAAAGATGAGCATCTCAGTTTGTCTTCATCTGTGTAGAGTTCAAGCCCGGCGTGACTGACTTCAAACCCAATATACACATGGTTATTCTATATATTACTATATAGAATTACTATATTGTAATTCTGCACTTTTTTCTTTTCTTTGAGACACAGTCTCACTATGTAGCCAAAGCTGAGTAAACTCCCTGTGTAATACACAGTTAAAAGGAAATAACTGAGACTAGCAATGTGATGTAGCATACTTTTATGTATACACATACACCACACACACACTACACACATACTCACACACACACTACATATACACTCACACACACACATACACACAGACACCACACACATACTCACACACACACTACATACACACTCACACACACACATACACACACACATACTCACACACACACCATACACATACCACACACATACACACACACTACATACACACTCACACACACACACACACACACACATTTGCTTAGTTACTCCAACAGAATCCCGTGTTGAGAGAGACATTCTGGGATGGAGATGTATGTCACTCAGTTGGCAGAATGCTTGTCTAGCGCGCCCGGAACCCTGAGTTCAATCCTCAGTTCTGAGTAAGCTGGACCTGGTAGCAGTCCCACGTCATCCTAGGTGGAAAGAGAAAGGTCAGCAGCTTAGTGTCATCCCTGAATACATGGCAAATCTGGGGCTAGCCTGGACTACGTGACACCCTGTCTCAAAAGAAAGAGTGACTCATGAGATCTATATCAGTGGTCTCATTGTGGTGGGTCAGAGGCTCTGAGACTTGAGAAGCCAGGAGCTAGGCGAGCTACAGAGGTCCACAGATACTGTTTGTGGACATCTACCTACCTACACTGCTTCTTAAAACTCAAAGTGGGCCCAACGAAATAGTCCAAAGACACCATCCTGGGAGCTTGTAAAACGTTAGGGGTTGATTTGTGCCTGTGATTCTCCTCATAGCACAGTCACATGGCCTTTCGTGGTCAGAGAGCATTGGGCTGTCGCCTTTTCAGATGGGCACACTGAACTACAGACTTCAGTTTTGTCATTGCTCACGTGACAGCCATAGTCATAAAAGATGTACAACCAACAAGTTCTACGCCCGCAACTCCGGGCATGGAGGGGGTAGGGGAGAAAAAAGACAAGCGTTAGTGGAGACAAGGGTTGTGTTTTACGGTCCTTGCGAGGACAGAATAGGTGGAATGAATGCGTGTCACAAGGGGAGTGATTACATGGCTTACGTGCCTCACATAGGGGAGTCCAGCCGTAGTCGTCTGTGTGTTGGAGAGACTGAGAGACTGGTAGCTTCCTCAGTCTAGCAGGCTGCTGCCTCAGTGGTCCCAATTTGGCAACGAGGGCCTAGAATCCAGCAGCAGTTCTCAACATGTGGGCTGAGACCTCTTGGATGTTCATGTGTTCATGTCACATATCCTGCATACCAGATACTTACAATTCATAACAGTAGCAAAACTACAGCTATGAAGTAGTAATGAAATAACTGTATGGTTGGGGGGGTCACCACAACATGAGGAACTATATTAAAGGGTCGCAGCATTAGGAAGACTGAGAAGCATTGGCCTACAGGATTCTGAGAGAGCCTCAGGTCTTCTTCAGCCTGTGCTGAATCCTAGCACCTGAGGGGCAGAGGCAGGAGGATCGCTGAGTCTGAGGCCAGTCTGGTTTACAGAGTGAGTTCCAAGACAGTCAAGGCTATGCTGAGAGAAACCTTGACTCAACAAACAAACAAACAAAGAAGCTGGATTCCCTTGTGAGCAAATGAAGGGACCAGCAGCAACAAAGGTGATACATTTACCAGGCAGGACAAAGGCTGTGGGCCAAAAGCAATAACTTCCCTCTCAGACCTCCGATGCCTGCACCACCACCAGGTGATGCTGCCCGTGCTGAGGGAGAATTACCCCGTCTTCCCCTAGCTAATCTTGTCAGGAAATACTTTCATGATGTTCCCAGAACCCATCTCATAGCTGTTTCCAGGTCCCACCAAATCAACAAACAAGGTTAACCATCGAATATCATGTGTGCAGCAGCCCAGACAAGCCCAGAAGATTCTTTAGATGCTTTTTAAATACATGTTCTGCATCGTATGTAACTTCCATGACGCTCCGATTTTATGTTTGTGCAGGTTTTTGATGGGAGTGGATCATTTTTGTCCTATATCAACACATCGGCTGACCCCCTCTATGGCCCCCAAGGCCTGGCCCTAACTTCAGACGGCCACGTCGTGGTTGCAGACTCTGGGAACCACTGTTTCAAGGTCTATCGGTACTTACAGTGACGGCTAGTGCCCTGCACTGAGGTCTTGCACTAGAAACTGGAACGGAGTTTTCCATGTGGGACCAGATTACCATGGGACTTTTCACACTAGGAAGAACCTTTGGTAAACTTTCCAAGGTTATTTCTGAATGTAACAATTTCCTTAAGAACTGCTTATCCAATTTCCATCATTCACTTTTAGCATTTAAAAAAAACCAATCTCTTCTATTGAATCTACACAAACTGCGAAGTTTTACACCTGGGAACTATGGCTCATAGGACAGGGATTTATGTAGTTAAACTAATTTTGCAAATCAGACATTAAAAAGAATTAGCGTATCTTTTGCCCAGTGAATGAATGGTAGCCTTTGCATTGAGCTTCCAAGAACAAAACTTGTAGTTACCTATTTTATTTAAATTCGGTCATGAGACCAAGGGACCTTCTAACCTCACTTTTACAGTAGATGTTATTACTCTGGTGACATTTTTGTTCTTTTTTGATTGTCAACAACCACATATAAATTACTTTAGAAAAATCTAAGGCTGTCTTGCAAGATCTTCCCAGCTCTGACTCAGGGTCCCCTTGAGTTGAGCCCATCAGAATCAATGCAAATTTCCCAACCTTTTGGGGTTTGATCAAAGATCTTTTCCATGTGTTCTCCTCACCTTCTCTTTCTACTCACCTTGCATCAGAAAATGAAATGCGTTTTCAGGAAAACCTGGAATTCCCGATGCTTTGGAAGGCATATGGCAAAAGCAAGTGGGGACCCTTTGGTTGTTAGCTTCAGATCAACACACTGGAAAGCAATCAGGAGAACTCACGTTCATGTGTTCACGTCTTTCCTCTTCCACATCATGGAAGCGAAAGCTTTACCTCCTGCAAAATGTCAGCACATGTAGTCGGACACCGGTGTCCTAGGACAGAGAGGCATAAACAGCCCTTTGGAGGACGGATGGTGTCAACCAAAGGCATGTGGTTGATTCACGATCTCCCCTTAGAGAGCAAGTGTTACCAAAGTTGTGTTGAGCATTACAGGTATGGGCATGTTATGGTTATTTATCATTGTCTAATGAACAGTAGAGGCGTTAAGGGACAAGTATACATGGTTAAGGTAAGATAGAATGTATTATATATATTATATATATAAACACATACGTATAGCCGAATGCTTGCTGTGTGGAAACAGGCAGCACTCCGAAAGACAGAAGCACCGCTCAGCCTTCCTTCAGCTCATTCCTCGGCTGCTGCAGTCTGAAGACATCCTGGAGGGGGCGCTCCAGCAGGCTGGTATGTTGCCGTTTTCCAGCATGGTGCTGACGCCTGACTTCCAGGTAGCAAACGGCTTTCTGTTTTCAAGACAAAGAGGAAGAAAAAAGAAAAAGGCATCTTTAAACGATGGGTTTGAGTTACCTTTCACCTACGTACAAATACATTTTGAGGAACGTTACCTGTCACGGATACTGTGAAATAAGACGAGGCATGTTTCCACTGTCGTTTGATTTTCTACTCAGTTCTGCCAAATAGGAAAGCCGTGTTTGATGCGTTTGATGATGACTTTGGGATTTCTCTCGTTGAAAGCACCTTAGATCCACACTTGGAGGAAACACTTCCCTTACAAGTATATGCTGGTGTTTATGGCTTATTATCTTAAAGTCCTAATGATCTCCATACAGGAGCGTTCAAAAATTTGGAAGGGAAATCTGGCTATGTCCAATGGTTTATTTAATTTATTTTGCCCAAATCAACATCTGGGGGAAAACACTTCATTTTCAGATTTACATTGGGTGTAGCTTAGTATTATTTCATCTCTGTGGGGTTTTAAAATAGCCAAGCCTGTCTGTGATAGACAGAAGATTAAATTCGTTTCAGAGTGATAAACTAAGATGGCTTCTGAATACCATGAAATATGCCTTTGACTTTATGTTTTGATTTTTTTTTTTTTTTTTTGGTGCGGGGCATGGACCCCATGGCCTCAGACATGTTAAGCAAGAGCTCTATACTAGGCTGTTCCTGCAGCCCATTCATTATGAATGTCAATATTTGTGTCTACAGACTTCCTACTAGGGGCCAGGGCATCTGGGCAATGGGATCTGAAAGACGCTTGAAAGAGACAGGCATCTCTGCCTCCTACTGCTTATATTCTGTAAGGGGGTTTCCGCTGTGCTGTTTATTAATAGTCTGCCTGCAGGATTATTTCTGGACTGTTTAAAAGAAACTTTTTTAAAAGAGGTGAATTAATTTTAGTTAATTTTCACAAGAAGAAAACAATTTTTTTTAAAAAAGAATTTTCCACAGACCCTTTTTTGTTGTTGTTGTTGCTGTTGTTTGTTTGTTTCTTAGAATGGAATCCAAGCCCCAGACATGCTAGGCACGTGCTCTACAACTGATGTGTGCCTTCAGATTGCAACTATTAATTTGAAAATGAATTTAATGAATGAGTTCTTTTTGTGCAACACTGAGATATTTGTGAACTGAGAAATTAACTCATAAACCAATCAGTCTCATATATAAAATATCTTATCAGGCTTGGCGTCTCAATAGGAAATAATACAAATTAAGGGTTTTTTAATTTATTTATTTTTTGTTGTTGTCTTTGGTTTTTTTTTGAGACAGGGTTTCTCTGTGCAATAGTCCTGGCTGTCCTGGAACTTGTCTTGCAGACCAGGTTGGCCTCGAACTCACTGAGATCCTCCTGTTCTGCCTCTCAAGTGCTGGGATCAAAAGTGTGGGATCAACCACCACCGCCACCCAGCTGAGGTTTTTTTTGTTTGTTTGTTTTGCTTTGTTTTGTTTTCTTAACACATGAATATTGGTACAAACTGGAATGAAAAAATAATTTAATTTAGATCTTTTCTGCCATCAGCTACTAAAGCCCATGCCGTGGGCACTGTAGGAAACACTACGTTCTACACTTGGCTATGTGTGTGCAGTTACTGTATTTCTTCATGGTAAGCATATTTTGGGGTGGGGGGGAGCGCTGCTGCTAAGATACAAATAGACAGGATCTAAATAAAATCTTGTCTCATCTGATGGGAATGGTTCCTGGTAAACCAAGAAGGATTTTTTTATAAATTAAGTGGCTTTGTTGGTTCTAGGCTACTGTGGTTGTTTATCTTTGTCCACTGTATAGAACGAGTCACACACTCATGATACATAGCACCGAGAACGTAAGCATTCAAATCTCCCTTGGGCACTAAGGGCAAAATACCTTCAGTTAGGTTTTATAAGTTAATGACAGTGTGTCTTCTCTCGTAAACCTCCCCTGCTGGACACGGGGTGGTAGGAAATCACCTGACCAACCAGAAGCACACTAACTGGGAAGCCTTTCTGACTGTTGGCCATTTTTTTTTGATGATGTGTAAGGTTTTGATGACACTGTAGTCTCCATGGCTAAACGAGCCCCTGAGTTTCCTGCACTTGATAAAACTGGAGGCAAAAAGTGTGCCTGGTCCATGCAGCTGCTGCACACCTGCTCCCACTCCATGTACAGGGTATGTATGTCCTCACGGGAATGAACTGGACTAACAGTACGCTACCAGGGTTAGCAGAATTGCTTTGGTAATACCTACAGAGGAAACGAGAGAGCAGATCAGCACCGGGCTATCTGTAGATCACGTCAAATGGGAAAAGTCTCTGTATGTCTGGACTCCACAGCATTCTCTCTGTTCACCAACCAGCTTCTGACAAGGGAAGAGGGAAGTTTTTGGTGAGTATCTTTAAAACAAGACCTCTTCAAGTAGGATACAATTGAAGCTTTCTGATGCAAACCTTAGCTGATCTCCCTTACAATGGAAAAGTCCTAATACTGTTACTTTCTGTAAGTGTTGCAGGGTCTTAAAATTTACAATTATTTTAATATTTTTGATAACTAGGAATCTAGCTTTGCCATAAAGGAAACTAAGTGCCCATTAAAAAATTTGTCTGGTATAAATAAATGCCCTTTTGGTTTTGCTTTAAATGACAGTGAGCTACACATCGCGACGCTAGTCTTCAAAAATGCTTTCCAATAATGAACCGTGTGGTAGTTGATCGTGGATCGTGTGGTCTGTCTGTGGAGAGTGTATGGCTGCTGCTCATTGATACCCTAGAAGAGATTAACAATCAGCTATGCTGTTCCAATGAATGTACAGCACTTCCATTAACGTTTGAAAGCAACACAGCCTTAACCTCGACGCTTTTGCTTTATGACATGGGGTATTGTGCCGTCGACTCAGTGTGCCCTCCCGACGTTCTTCATCATTCCCAACTGTGCAGCCTTCCAAGCCCGCGCACGAGTGTGAAGGTTGTTTGTTTCCTTTCTATTCCTATGAAGGTTTTGTACATTCCGCCTTTGCAGATCTGTCTCATACATTCTGTGTATAGAACACTGGTCTTGTGCTCTTTGTCATCAATGATATAACCTCCTCACATGTTCTTTCTATGAATCGAAATGCTGACTGCCTATTTAAACGGAAGATGGACGCTGTGCATCGGTGTGTTTGTATGTTCACAGCTACATACGTACCACAGTATTTTGGATGCTTTAGTCTAATAAAACTTTAAATTAATTCTGTCTTGAAACATAGGGGAAACGAGGTTCGCGTGTATAGCGTTACCATGCACAGAAATCTCAAATCGTTATAATAAAGCTTGTTTTCTCCACTTTCAGACTGAATATTCATTTAACAGATTGTTCCCTGTGTGGCGGGGGATGGGGACTGTCCTGTGCCGTGCAGAAGGCAGCAACACCTTGACTAAACTGTTGGGCTAGAGAAAAAGAAAAAGCTGACCACCGTTATTGTCGGTTGTGTTGCCGACTACCTGGTAGTATCTGGGGTATGTGTATGAAATTGGAGCTGGGGAAATCCTGACCCGATGGGCAGTGCATTTACTTAGAACGGCTGTCTTTATCATCTTCAAAGGATTTTAAGATAAGATGGCCTTTTCCTGGTCATGGCAGACACTACTATGGGTCAGTGACTCTAGAAGAACTTCACTACAAGTATTATTTCTTGGAACCAGGAATTTATTTACACAGAGTTCATCATAGTAAGCGTCTGTGTATTCTATCAAGCTCCGGGGTATACACTTCTAACCACAGAACCATCTAGAGTACACTGAACAAGCCTCGGGGAGCTTCACAGTAAGTGCACACGCCTAATCTTCTCAAAGAAACTTTTTCCCACAGTCCTCAAATTCAAGAAAACACTTCGGGGCTGGAGAGATGGCTCAGAGGTTAAGAGCATTGCCTGCTCTTCCAAAGGTCCTGAGTTCAATTCCCAGCAACCACATGGGGCTCACAACCATCTGTAATGGGGATCTGGCGCCCTCTTCTGGCCTGCAGGCATACACACAGACAGAATATTGTATACATAATAAAGTTTAAAAAAAGAAAGCACTTCTCAAACGATGCCTCTGTGTGCAACGTCCAAGTTATCATATTCGTTTTCTATTTCAGAACAGATTGGAACTCGGAAAGAGATGGCCAAAGTTAGCCTTAAAGAGAGAGAGAGAAAGCAACAGAAATTAGAATAGGGGCCCAAACTGACATCCCTGGCTGCTGATTATGTAACAATATTTATTTTATTAATCTCCATCTCTGTTCTTCACTTTTTTATTATTGCTCTTTTGGTTATTTTGAGGCAAGGTCGTCTATATTGCTCTGGCTGGTCTGGAATTCATCCTGTAGATCAGGCTGGCTTCGAGCTTGCACTGGGATTCCTGCATCTCAGCTGTTACTTTTCCTCTCCTCCAAGCGGGTACCACGGCCATCAAGGGCTCTTTGGTGTCTCTCAGACTTAGAGAGAAGCACCTCCCATCATCCGGTACCTCAGTCTGTTCACTTGGACCGCATCTCACATGAAGGCAGCTGCATCCCTTCCCAGAACAGCAGGATACCCTTAAAGCTGTGGTTTCTCCTGGCGGAAGTGAGACCGGCAGGACAGGTAGACAGGCGTTCAGTCTTTGACCACCGTACCATCCTTATGCTTCACTGTAGTCTAAGCACGCACAGCATGCTAGAGTTCCCAAAGTGGAAGGGCTACAAAGCTGAGCAACAGAACCTGTGCCACTCAGGAGCTCACAGGTGATGAAACAGACCTAGACTTAGTAGGTTACACTTACACGCTAGCAAGTATGCTGTGACCAACAGAATACCCAGGTACTGTTCTAGTTGCTAGGGAATAACAAAAGCCCTGGATTCACTCCAGCAATTAAGGCAACAACTCCCTAGTCTACGGGCTTTGAGACAAGTGAATAGAGTGTCAGCAACATCATTTGTGGGGCCTGGTGTGACATGAAAATGCAGGGCTCCTTGTTCATGGAAAGGGGTCTGGAGACACAGCTTGGTCAAGGGCTTGCTTTGCAGGTGTGAAGACCTAAGTCCCGTCCCCAGAACCTACGTGAAATGCTTGGCATAGTGGTGTGTGTGTGTATCATCCCCGCACTGGGGAAGGGGAGACACCAGACCCTGGGGCTTGCTGCTCGGCCACCCTAGCCTACTTGTCCAGATGTTAGAGCAAGAGAGCTACGCGTACCAGACTTCTAGTGTCACGGGGGCCCTAGCACTCCATGCCTCTGCTAGCATGGTGACATCCCAACAACACTAGCGGCTGATGGTTATGAGCCAGCCGTCACAGCCAGGTGACATCCAGGGGACACCAGGTATCACCAGAGCAAGTCTGTGGACATGCTAGCCATCACAGAATAATTGGGGACAGAGATGAGAGCAGTCTATGCAAGGCACAAGGGCACTACTGAGAAATGAAAGGAGTTATCACTTGGCCTGAAGACTGGTTGGGGATGGAGTGCTGGGTTCTAGCCTCCTAGTTAGCTGGGAAGGTTTCCATATTTGATGAGACAGTGCCTCTTAGATAAAAACTCTTGTTTTCAAATCAGTTAATCCTACGTTTCCCTCCCATGGCATACCAGACCCACAACCTGAATCCAAAGGTGGGGGAGAAATTTTCCAGCTCATTTATAAGGATTTGTATTTTAAGTACTCAGGAATGACTTGGGTCCTTTTAAAGCATGGATTTAAAAGGTACGCATGAAGAAGTCAGAAGCAAACTGCCTGCCTTCCAGAGACAAGGATCCCCTGCTGCCCTGCTCTGCTGAGCACCCAGATTGTCTTGTCTGCTTCCAGAAGTTCACACAACTCTGGGGACCTTAACGCAGCCCATTTCAGTCCTTTGCTGGTCTGCTTGCCATACAGCATAAGTTCTAATTAATTGCCATTTTGCTCAAATATTAGGTGACTCTGTCCTTCGAAGTCTGTCTTTAAAATGCATACATTATGTGTACAGAAGAGCAAACCACCAAACGCAACAAACACCTGGAAGACTTCCCTACTAAGACTGTACACAGATTTCAGTTCTACTTGAGAGGAAAGGACCAAAACTGCGTGTGTCTTTGTATATCGTTGTTACTTGATATCATAAAGCTGATTTTCACTAAGATAACAACAATGACAACAATAATAATAGTGACAGAAAGCACTTGCTGTCAGGAAGCCCTGACCTGGAATCCCAGGGTTGAAAAAAAAATCTCAAAATAATAACTGAAATACAGAGCAAATCAACAGTCATAGGGGAGTGTTAGTAACGTCTGTGATGGAAGCTCCGTGCCTCATAACTGACAGGGTCACCTATGCCTGTTGTCACGGTGTGAATATGGCAAGTAGGTTTTGATGATTCATACTTACACTAACCTAGTTCTCCTTTGTAGGAGCTTTGGACGTTTTTGCTACTCACCTTTACTTCATCATATGGAACTATGATTTTAATGAAACTCGGGGAGACAGATTCACCAGTAGTTGCTACAAATAATTTAGAAAGCTCCCATTTACTCTCTGCTTAAGTTCTTACAACCAGTCATACTTAACTGGTTAGAACCAGAATACTTACGATTCACTCACAATACAGAATATCTGCACCACTGCGTATAAGATTTCTTCTAAGGCTAGGAGCGGTGGCACTCCGCTTTCATTCAAAGCCAGTTTGGTCTACAAAGTAAGTTCCAGGGCACCCAGGAATACACAGAGAAATCCTGTCTCGAAAAGTAATAAAAAAAATTAAAGAAAGAATTTCTTTTATAAACGTACTCGTTTCCTGCAGACAAATCCCCATTTTTTTTTTAAGCCCAAAAAACCCACTTAAAAGCGAAGACTCAAAGTTGCCTTTCACACAGAAAAACAAAAGTCACATTGAACACTTACGTGGCAAACAACTCTGCAACCCCTGAGGCAGGGGAAGGGCACCCCAGCCCCGGACTTTTCCATTCCGCGTTCATGCTCCCCAACCCAGCAGGTCCCTTTGGTCTCAGCGCTCCAGCCCATCTCAGGCTCCTCCTCTCCCAGCCCTGCCCATCACCCCAGGTCCCGCCCCCTTATCGCCCTGTCTATCATCCCAGGTTTCTCCTCTCCCCGCCTTCCCCATCATTCCAGGCCCCGCCCCTCACCGTCCTGTCCGTCATCCAAGGCCCCGCCCCTCACTGCCCTGTCCATCATCCCAGGCTCCTCCTCTCCCCGTCCTGCCCATCTTCCCAGGCCCCGCCCCGGCCCCGTTCCTCCCGCAGCCCTCGAGGGCCGCTAGGGGTCGTCGCGACCGCCCCGGTTCTTCCTCCGCCCTCCCCACCCCACGCGACTGTCGGCGCCAGAGTCAAACGGAGAGGCCGCGGTTTGCCGCGGTTTGCCGCGCTTTGCACCATGGTAAGAGCGAGCACCACGCGCGCACCTCCGAGCTTCGGGGAGGCGGCCGGCGGCGCGGTGGGATCCCGGCCAGGCCCCTCTCCTCCTGCAGCGCCCGAGCCTTGGCGGCGGCCTGCGCTACGCTCGGTCTGAACCGGAACGTTTCGGAACCAAAGCCCGAAGCCCGGCGAGTGGGGCAGGCCCGCGGCGCCTGTCCGAGAGCCCCACGCCGCCCGTGGGGCTGAGTTGACGCTGAAGTTTTCAGTGTCCTTTGGTTCGGCTGGGATTAGAACCCGGGGCCTCGTGCAGGCCGGGCACGGCGCTCCCCTTCATCCCGAGCGGCGGCCCGCGCAGCCCCCCGCCCCCGCCCCCGCCCCCGTTATCTTTCCGAACTTAATGACTTTCTGCCCATTGGATCATTTTCATCCACCTTCAAAGTTTCGCGCCATCCTTTCCGCTTCAGGCGACAGAGTATCAATGTGTCGTTAAAGGACCCGAGATTTTAATATCTTAATTTAGTTAAGTAGCCGTTACAAAGGGTGGACGAGGTTGTAGGGCATTTGTTTGAAGAAACTTGCCCAGCTGTGATTATAACTGATAACGGCTTCTTTGTGGTTGAACTAACAACCGGGCCACCTGGGCATAAAATGGCTCAAAACAACCGTGTTACCAGTACTTCGTGCTATCAAGTTTCGCTTTGTAGAATTAAAGTACCCGACTACAATGAACTATTTATTCATTATTGATGTGCCGGCCAACCCTCTTTATAGGGCCGTTGCCTACTGCCAAGGGATTTAATGGCTGTTAACTCTTCACATAGGTACTTGCTATTATTTTTTTATATATGATCAGGAAAAGAGTTCAGAGTTATTCTGTTCAAAGTTAAGCTTTCGGCTTCTTTGCTAATCCTGGATTAATAACTATTTTGATTTGACTGGGCTTATTTTGTAAACAATATTAAGCGTAGGCCTAGTTTGAAATTGGAGAAAAGTCAACCTTGAGAGTGACATGTCATCTTTTTAGCTTTCAAAATGTTATTACAAATGACCAACAGGGTTGATATTAGGAAGACTCTAGGTACAAGTCTCTAAAAAGTGCCTTGAAGCCCTTCGCTCAGATAGGAAGTGTCATAGACCTCGGGTGGCTTTGGGTCCCCTGAGTAATAGGAAGGCATCCCCGTTTTACCCACCCTCCTCCAGTTTTAAGTACTGAGCCCTTTTTATTTTTCTTGCGGAAGTCTCTAGTGTCAGTAGGGTGCTCTCTTTACATTAGGTACTTTAAATCCGACCTCAGTGGTTTCCAGATGTGGCTCGTAGTAACTTATAAAATAGAAAGAAATGAAACAGCCTGAAAGTCATGTAAACAATTCATCTGCCTTCCTGGAATGATTTTATATTTGTCGGGTAGTAAGAGCCTTGTAAGCTGTGTTCCTCAGAACATTCCTTCAGCTTCTCCTTGTTTGCCTCTGGGAATTGCAAAGGACTTCCCAGGAACTCTTTTTAAATAACAATATTTAAAAAGGAGGCTTGCTCCCAGATTTGGCTTCTTTTTTTTCTCCTGATGTAGCCACACAGTAAAGCCCTAATGTAGGGAGCTGTGGGAGACTTGAATGAGGGAAGTCCTGAGTGGATGTGTTGTTGGTAAACATGGCCACACCAAAGGCCCCATAGCCTCAGGCAGAGAGGATGGCAAAGTCTTCCCTGGGAGACCCAGAGCACGATTTGTCAGCGTGTGTGGGGAATGTGCACTGTACTTTATTCCCTTCTGGTGTTTATGGCTTGAGGACTGCTCGCCCGCAGAGGCTGTTTCTTGGCTACCAAGATTAGCAAATCCTGCCTCCTTGTTCAGATGTGTGTAATAACCCTGTCCTCTTGTTTATCTGTATGCAATACCCCTCTGTATGCAGCCATCTGCCTCTCTGCTCAACTCTGTAAGGAACACATTGGGCTTCTGGAGTGCCATAGTTTCTCCACCAAGAGCCCAGAGCACCAATCCCAGCCTTCTGTTTGAGCATTCTTTTGTCTATCCTGTCTATATTTCATTCCCTTTCTGACCCAGTCAGGTCCATGTAATAGAGCCATGCACGGGTATCACACCCTAAGGAGATTGCCACTTCTCCACACAGCCCCTGCCAGCCCTGGGAGTCTAGTGAGACAAGCAAGTCGAAGCAACTGAGGATATTTTTTAAAGGCGCGTGCCTAGGCGCATCATCAGCATTGCAGCTCAGCTCATACAGGGTAGCCTTTTGAAGTCCCTAAGATGAGCACATGTGTGGTGGTTTGATGCCCACTGGTATGGGAAGCTTACCTGGGTGTGAACTTCATGATGGCCTCAGATACTGCAAGAGAGCTGTGTGGAAGGGGTCATAAAACACCCCTGGGTTCTAACTAACAGCAGTTCTGCGTAGCTTCCTGGGGCTTGTCTGCCTCACTGAGAGTGCTCTGCTTTCTCTCTGCTAGCAAGGCGATGACCACCAGCTTCCTGATACTGACTACACCGTGGATTATATGTTTAGGAGTGCTGTGGGCTTCTGAGCTCGAGCACCTTGGAGTTGTAGGGTGGACGCTTTTACTGGCTGTGGTCCTGATGTTCAGGGCTGGCCGTATGTCTGCTCTGTCTGACTTGCCCGGCTTGCTAATCCCACAGAGGGCAACGGGCAGTAGATAGTCTGAATTTTCTCAGTCTGCTGAGAGAAACAGACTTCTCTCTTCAGTGCAGTCAGTGATGGGATGCAAGTGTGTCCTGGGAACACACGCTCAGCCTGTGAGGGCAGCGGAGGGAAGGTTTTCAGGAGAGAAGGCCCACACTAGGCTTTGGGAGACCTGTTGCAGTATGGTGGGTGTTGGAGCGGAGATGTTTTACATAGAGGGACATCTTTTTACAGGGCACAGAAATGATAGAATGCTTTCAGTAGAGAATTCTAGAAATAATTTATTATTATTATTATTATATTTCAAATTTCTCAGTGTTTCATCTTGTTTTGGTAAATTGGGGTGGGGTGGGGAGTTACTCAAAGCAGTAGGTTGGGGTCAGGTGATTGCAGGTCTTCTATACCCTGTGAGGTGCTTGGATCCTTAGGAGGATTGGGACATTCACAAGGTTTGAAACAAGGGACTGTGTAGTCAGATTTGTTTCTCCATTCGAGGACGAGGCCAAAGTGTGTTTAGGCAGTTGAGGACAGACTGCAGGAGATAGCCAGTGAAGGCTTGAATCTAGACAGAAGCAGGCCAGGCAGGACATAATAGAGCAGTGGCTCTCAACTTGTGGGTCACGACTCCTTTGGGGGTCAAATGACCTTATCAGGGGTCGCCTAAGACCATTGGAAAACAGATTTTTATGTTACAATTCATAACAGTAGCAAAATTACAGTTATTAAGTAGGGAGGAAAATAATTTTATGGTTGAGATCACCACATGAGGAACTGTATTAAAGGTCTCAGATTAGGAAGGCTGAGAAGCACTGTGTTAGAGAGTATTTAAGAGCCAGTGTTGACAGAACTTGGTAGTTGGTAAAGAGATGAAGGCCCCTAGGATGCCTGCTGGGCCTTTGGCATAGGTAAAAAGTGTGTCTGAGACTCCAGGTTTGGGGTGTGTAGGAGAGGATGGGCTCATTTGGACCACTGGAGTTTGAAGTCTGTCCAGCAGGCAGGTAGATACATGAGAGGGAAGTTCAGGAGTCGCCAGGGCCAGACCAGCATCTGTGGTCTCATCACAAGTGTTAATTAAAATTAAAGAAGATGAGATCAAAGGAGATTTGAGGAGAGGAAGGGCTCAGTGTGGATCCCTGGGGACTGCTGTGCTTCAGAAGAACAGAAGTACAAGAACTTGGAGGCTGCTTACGTCTACAAACATGCTCATCAAGACACACAACATAGTATTGCTGCTGTGGACACGAGTGAGTTCCTAGCTTTGCCAGAAGAAATACAGAATGGTATCCCAAGGTCCTTTTTTCGAGTGTTAGAGAATGATTCTTTCTGATGGGGTTTTTGGTTGGACAGAATCAATCTTTATCTTATTATATCTTAACAGGCAGCTTATTTTCCTGTATCTGTGTAGTAATTTCCTCCAAAGTTAAAACTTCCCATCTTGGAGAAACTCTTTAAGACATTGAATGTGGAAAGGGAGGTAAAACAGGGGGTTTTAGGGCAGGATATTCACATGGCGGTGAAGCAGCAGTGTGGTCTAAGGCAGCAATTCTCAGCCTGTGGGTCACAACCCTTGGGGGACCAAACCACCCTTCATAGGGGCTGCATGTCAGATATCCTACATATCAGATATTTACATTGCAATTCATAACAGTGGAAAAATTACAATTATGAAATAACAATGAATCATTTTATGGTTGGGGTCACAACAATAGGAGGAACTGTTAAAGGGTCACAGCACTGGGAAGATTGAGAACCAGTGCTCTAAGGGGAGGTGCATCTGCTGCCATGACAGATGTAATGGATCATCCCGAAATACCCCAGCAGTATATAAATCATTCGATGAGGTAACTTCTTTCTGTGTGGACAACTGGATGACCTCTGCCACATCGTGGGGCTCTGGTGTGAAAGCTTTGCTCCGCCAAACCTTTATTCTCCTAGTCAAATCTACATAAAGCTAGAGCCCCACAATTATCCTTATTAACAGGAAAGGAGCCCTGAGCTGAGAAACAGTGTATCTGCTGTCTGCTCTTATTGATAAACAGGTCTGGATGACTCTGGATTCTCTAATAGCGAACTCAGAAGAATATAACCTACTGGCCTCTGCTCTACCCTAACAAGCTATTAATAGTCTGTGTTTTTCTTCACCTTTCATCTGATACAAGGTCTTCTTAATCTAGGAAATTAACTGTTTGTACCTTTACCCCTAAAATATACAGGAAAAAAGCTTGGGTTGCTAAACCAGCCCCAGAGAAAGAAATTCCTTCTCACCTGGGTGCCAGCAGATACAGCACCAGGATGCTTAGCCTGGGAGCCAAGCTCCATCCTAATCCTCTGGGTGTCACTGGGGAGCTCCATAGCCACGCCCCTTCTGAGAGTAAGGCACCTGCCTTGTCAGTCTTTTATCCACCCTGTTAGCCCTAAGAAATGCAAGCTTGGTATCATTGTTATTTCCCAGAGAGTTGTTAACTACGTGGGATATAAACTGGAACCTTGGGGATGGGTAGGACAGCGAGGAACATTGAGGGTCATAGAAAGGGGAACATCAAGGGAGCATTAGAGAGAGCACAGAGAGAATAAATGGGACTTGATAAAAAGACTTCTGTGAGCTGATTTGTTTACCCTCAGACCTTATTGTCAGGTTTCACCTACTGTAGCAATCCTTCTGAATCCTGAGAGGTTTAGTGGGGCTTAACCCCAACATAATCCTCGATGTGAAACACTTCTGTTGGAAAGCTCATTAAATTAAGACAGGAAATAAACAACTCAAAATAGCTTCAGAAAGTCCCTGGAAACGTCTTAGGCTGGGCACTCCCATAGAATATATATTGTAGTGCAAATTCTAATTGGTCTTAATAATAAAAACCAGGATCAGATATTAGGGGGTGGAAGCCGAAAGACTAGCTCTTATGTCTACAGAATCCTCAGACTGAATGAGCTATCCTGTCTCACAAGTCCTCAGACACTTGTTTCTGGTTACCAAGGAAACACAACGTGATCCTGTGCAGTTTTTGAGGATGAAGAACACTTAAATTTAGGGCCGGTGAGATGGTGCATTGGTAACAGTGCTGGTTGCTAAGCCTGACCACCTGAGTTCCATCCCTGGAGCCGCATAGAGGAAGGAGACCAACTTCATTTTCTTCTGACCGCTATACATGGTCCATAGCACCTCACTCCCAAATAAACAACAAATAAACCCCAAATGACAATGTTTCTCATATTGTTTTTATTTTTCTTGCAATTTTTTGCATTAAAGAAATTTGGCTCCTCTTTTTGTTTAATTTGAATGTAAGTTAATATGTACTGTGTATAATATACATAAGAATTAGGTATTTCAGTTACATACTGATCATCATGTTTTCAAATGTGATAGATTTATAGGGATTACAGGCTTCCGTTTTCTATGTGGATAGGATTTTCTTACAGCCTGCACACGGCTGCCACTATTCATTTTCTTTCAGTTAAAATATTGAAAAAATGTATGCGAATGGGTGTTCTGCCTGTCTGTATGTCTGTACACCGTGTGTGTGCCTAGGGCCCAGGGAGGCCAGAAGAGGGGGACAGATGTCCTAGGACTGGAGTTGCAGGGCCAGCGCATGACTGCTGGGGATTGGACCGTGTCCTCTGGTTTGTAACCGCCGCTCTCTAGCCCCTGCTACTGTGTCTCACATTCCAGCTCAGCTCTAATCCTGTCACCCTGTTAGCCCTAAGAAATGCAAGCTTGGTATCATTGTTATTTCCCAGAGAGTTGTTAACTATGTGGGATATAAACTGGAACCTTGTCTCTGGCAATCTACGCTGGACGCCTTTTGAATTCTATCGTCCTTTTCTCCCCTCTCACAGTCTGTGCAGTACATGTCTCAGTGCTTAACTTCAGTGCTTGACTTCGTGTCCCTCACACTGCCCGTGGGGTCTGCACAATGCCCCGTCCCACTTCTCAGCTTACCAGATCCCCAGGTGGGACTAATCGATTCCTTCCCGGTATTTATGCAACAATCTGTGTGTGTAGCTGTTAATTGGTTATAAGGGACTGTCTATTTCTTTTGAAAGTTGATACAGTGGCTTCTCATTGGTTCATTTTGTAAATGCCAAACTTCTTTAAAGGGTACAGTGACACACACCTTTAATCCCAGCACTGGGAAGCAGAGTGGGTAGCTTGCTGAGGTCAAGGCCAGCCCCGGCTATTCTGAGGACAGCAGGGCTACACAGAGAAACCCTGTCTCAAAAAAAGCAGAAACTAAAACAAAGTAGAATTTCCACAAAATATTGTTGCTGTCGCTGTGTGTGTAGGGAAGAGCAGCCCAGACTTAAAGAGCTGGTGGAAGCCGGTAGGCCAGGCTTGGAAAGTGAAAGCCTGTGGATAGTAGAAAAAATCACATAACTTTTAAGATAACATTTAATGCCAAATTGTTGTAAAATGAGGTTTTGAAATGGTGACTTTTGTTGATTTGTGTTTTATGCTTCAGTCAAAGAAGAAAGGACTAAGTGCGGAAGAAAAAAGGACCCGAATGATGGAGCTATTTTTTGAGACGGTCAGTCATCCCCTAATGTTGTTAGTGTTCTGTGTAATTTTTACAGTAAATGTATTTTTGCAGTATGCTGTATGCTTTTCTGTGATGTAGCTCAGTGTCTCATTTTGTTAGACACCCGTACTGCTGTGGTTCTTACGGGGCAGATAGAATTTTCCAGTGTTTTCGGCTCTTCTGAGCTGTGGATCCTAAACGCCCTGTAGACTGGAATTCTCTCTCTGAGTTATGTATTGATTATGGCCTCCTTTCCTGAAATGCTCACCGTATTTCCCGAGTGCTGCCTGGGTGCTGGCCATCCCCAGGCTTTAGTGCAGGTTTTCCAACTTCAGCAGCAGACGTGGTCTCCATCCAATTGATGTGCTTTTTCAGTTTACTTAGAAAGCAACGGCTCTCCACCCCGCCAGTCACGGTGCCTCTTCCCAGCTGCTGGTGCATTAGTCTCCCCAGACGGTGTCACTCTGCTGTCCTGGTACCAGTCACCACTGAGAAAAGGGGCGGTCAGCAAAGACTGTCCCCAGCCGCCAGATTAAATAAATACTCTGAATGTGTATTTTCCCTGTAATGCTGTATGTGTACGTGTGTGCGTGTGTGTGTGTGTGTGTGTGTGTGTGTGCACGTGCGCGCGCACGTGTGTGTGTGTGTGTGTGTGTGTGTGTGTGTGTGTGTGTGTGCGCGCGCGTGAGTGATTGAGACACTCAGGAGCGGGACAGCTTTCTGTCACGTAGAGTTGGCTGCTTCATAAAACCTTAGATAAAAACCAACTTTGACAGTTGTCTGTAACTTTTAGTTACAACTGGTAAATCACTGGAGCATGAGACATACCAAGTAAAGCACTTTTCCCTCTGTTTTCGTTGGTCTCTTTCCCTCCCTCATTTCCCCTCTCCCTACCCTCCCTTCTTACTTCCCTCCATCCCTTCCTTCCTTCTTTCCTTTTTAAGGTATGACCTTTTTATATTGCCCAGGCTGGCCTCAAAATTCTGCTCCAAAGCAATCCTCCCATCACTGAGCCTGTTTTGTTCCCCTTTTCTTTTCTTTTTTCTTTTCTTTTCTTTTCTTTTCTTTTCTTTTCTTTCTTCTTTCCTCTCTGTCTCTTTCTTTCCTTCCTTTCTTTTTCTCTTTCTTTCCTTCTCTTTTCTTTTCTTTTTTTTTTTTTTAAAGATTTGTTATTTTAAAATTTTTTATGTGCGTGAGTGTTGGCCTGAAAGTATGTATGTGTACCATATGTGTGCTTGGTGCCCACAGAGGTCAAAAGGGGGCACCAGATCTCCTGAAGGAGATTAGGAACTCCTTCCTTAGGAACTCATGAAGGAATTAGGAACTGAACTAGGGTCCTCTGCAAGAGAAGCTTTTAACCACAGAGCCTTCTCTCCTGCTCGATATTTATTGGTTTTCTTAATATCAGAGCATCAGAGCAGCTCGTTATCTGATGTCACAGATTGGCTTCCAGGGTTAGTCTTCCTGCTTCAGTGAGAAGCTGGCTCTGCCGTTGTTGTCCAGCCCTGCACGGACGTCTGTGTTCCTGTGGAAGTGTGTCCATCTTAATTCTGTGGGACACTGAATGAGTGTTCATTTGTAGACATGTCTTTTTGATGCTGTGTTTTATGAACATGGTTATGGTAAGCACAGATAAACAGAAGAAAATAATTATGTGTTTTTCATCTTTTTAAACCCTCTTAACTAGAAAGATGTATTCCAACTAAAAGACCTGGAGAAGATCGCTCCCAAAGAGAAAGGCATCAGTAAGTATTAAAGAGATGGTGGGTGATGGGGACTTGGGGAACCCAGGACTTAGTCTTTTCCGCCATGGTATTTCCCTTTATTGTCAGTGCAAAAATCTAGATGTGAGTATATTTGTAAAAGCCCCATATGATACTTCTTGGCCATCAGTCAGTTCCTGTGTTTGGACCTTCTGCCCTAGAACAATTAAAAGGGGAACACATGTACATTTATTCATCTACACTTATTTTATAGTTTATTTCAAAATAAAGAAAGATTGTTTCACCTATTTTGTAGTATTTGTCAAATGTGATTTGGTATCTTTACATAGTATATCAGTTTCATGAGGCTGTATCAAGAGTTTACTGTGACTATGAAAACTTAAACTTCCTTTCTCTCAGCTCTAGAGGCAGGAAGTTGACATGAAAAGTATAGGAAGGGGGGGCTGGAGAGGTGGCCCAGTGGTTAAGAGCACTGACTGCTCTTCCAGAGGTCCTGAGTTCAATTCCCAGCAACCACATGGTGGCTCACAACTATCTGTAATGAGATCTGGTGCCCTCTTCTGGTGTGCAGGCATACATGCAGGCAGAACACTGTATACATAATAAATATATAAGTAAATCTTAAAAAAAAAAAAAAAGAAAGAAAGAAAGTACAGGCAGGGTTGGTTCCCTCGGAGACTGAAGTACAGGATCCTTGATTTTAGTGGTGTTCGTGTGCTAGTCAGATTTCCATTGCTGTGGCAGAATACCTGGCAGACAGCTTCAGAGGAGGCAGGTAGAGCAGAGCAGCTCCCCTTGCCGAGCTGAGGAAGAAAGGCTGTCCTTTTTCTGTTCTAAGAAACTTTAGAACTGTGAGCATTTGCACATTTTGCACTTTTGTCAGTATATATGTAAGGACCTGTCATTCTGAGAGGAAACCATCTGCATATGCAGTTTTGTGTTTATAGCTATTGTGTGTGTTGGGGGAGTGGGTATGCAGGGGATTGACCCAGGGCCTCACCGTTTTCGGGCTAGTACTCCGCCGCTGAGCTGATCTTACCTGTGTATCTTCTTTATACAGCATATCACCTGCACATGACCAATTCCAGCCTGGGACCACCCATCAGACTTGCTTAGCCAGTCACCTATTGTTGACCATCTAGGTAGTCTATGAGTACTGCTACTACAATACTGTCTAAATAGCAGTCTCTCTGCTCTGAGCTGAACTGTGTTCTCCCCAGTTCATATGTGGCCTCTCTCTTTCCAACCCTTTACCAGGGCCTTAAAGGCTGAGTGAGTGATACACGTATGTAGTCCCAACACTCGGAAAGCATGAGTTTGAGTTAGCTTGAGCTCCACGGTGAGAGACTGTCACAGTCACCATGTGGAAACAAATGGCTATGTGAGGTTTTAATAATGGGGCGCTGATTTTAAGACGGGGGAGGGGAGGAGAGAGAGAGATCTTTGTGTATGTCTCCAGAGGAAAAGCCACCCATAACAAGAACACAGGCTGTCCACACAGCAGGCAGAGATCCTCAACAGTAACTGAATTGGGTGCTGTCTTGCCATGGTTGCTGAAACTATGCAGCTGAACACAGGGCCTCAGCCTTCTCAAGCCAGCGCTTCCTGGCACTGTCTTAACCACTGGGTAAGCCTGTCTGTGGGGCTTGGTTATGGAACCCAAGCAAAGGAAAGCTCTGTTGGTGCATTTCCCTTCCCTCTCCTGGCGCGTAGTCAGACTATGTCTGCAGAGGCAGAGCAGAGACAAAGGCTCACGCAGCTCTCAAGCTTCAGCCGTCTTCTTAAGTCGCTCTCAGGAAAGGCTTGGCCAGCTCACGCTCACTTTCCATGTCTTCTCAGAGTTGGGTCGGACCCAGGGCTCTGCCTGCTAGGCAGTGCTCTGTCGCGGAGCCTCATGGCCGACTCTTTTATCTTTAGAATCCTTTGAATTTCATTTCAGGTTGGACTTTATGAGTAGAGTTGAATGCTCTGCACATTTGGTGTCAATTTTATTTAATAGTTCTTTAAATCTTAAATAAGTTTTATAGCTAGAGATCTGCTCTAGGGAAAACTTAAATATTAAAATGGGGATATGGCTTTTGGTATATAGAAAGTAAGCATTATTAATAGATTCTGACGTTAAGTCTTAGCTGTAACTATTGGCACTAATTTGTGTATTGTTTGAGTTGTCACAACTTTTAGTTTCCTTAGCTGAAGGCAATACACGTTTATTTTTGGGGAGAAATAAATAAGAAAGTAAAATTCGTCCGCTATGCGCCATCTGAACACTGATCACATTAATACATACTCTTTTCACTTCTCTGTAGTGTGCATTCTGTATGTGCAACATGTGTCTATCCATATCGTTAGCTTTGCTGTATAGCACTGCATTCTGTATGTGCAACATGTGTCTATCCATATCGTTAGCTTTGCTGTATAGCACTGCATTGTGTTTTCAGAAAGCCAATTATTGGGCTAGTTTCCAGTGTCCTTTGCTGATGTTAAAAATGCTTTGACAAACATGTATGTCCATCTTTGTGCTGTGTGACTGAATGACAGACATGTATGTATGTCTTTCTTCTGTGTGGCTGAGTGACAAACATGTATGTATGTTTTTCTTCTGTGTGACTGAGTGACAGACATGTATATCCATCTTTCTGCTGTGTGACTGAGTGACAAACATGTATATCCATCTTTCTCTTGTGTGGCTGAGTGACAAACATGTATGTTCATCTTTCTGCTGTGTGGCTGAGTGACAAACATGTATGTTCATCTTTCTGCTGTGTGACTGAGTTTAAAAAAGCGAAATATCTTCAGAAAGGAAAGCCACGTGCCTAAGGTTTAGATACATGCTTCCATATGTCACACCCGTGAAAAGATCTTTGGGTCCTTTCTTCTGTCTTGACTGTTTTTAATTTGGTAGTCCAGGAGGCATGCTGTTTGTTCTAGTTTGTCTTCAGTTTAGAGTAGAGTTAGAAAGGCTGGGGCAGGCTTAGCCATAGAGTACTTATCTCCTGTTCAAAGCTCTACTCTCAAACTATAGTACTAAAAAAAAAAAAAATAGAATGGAGTTGTAGTTGAAATCTTGAGCATGATTATTTATAGAACACTTTTGTTTTTAAATTAGCATACCAAGTAACAATTTCCTTCTGGCATTGCAGCGTGTTCTCCAGTTTGGTTCCTAGGATTGTCCGCGCCCGCTGTGTGCCCTAGTCCTGCTTGCACCTTCGTTCCTACGGTTTCTTTTTCCTTCTCTCGTGGGCTCCATTCTGATTCCATAACCTCCACCCACGCTTGCTCTTGCATAAGCACACAAGATCTGCATATAAGAAAGGATATGCGGCTGGGCAATGGTGGTGCACACCTCTAATCCCAGCACTTGGCAGGCAGATCTCTGTGAGTTCAAGGCCAGCCTGGTCTACGGAGCTAGTTCCAGGACAGTCAGCACTGTTTTACAGAGAAATCCTGTTTTGAAAAATGAAAGGAAGGAAGGAAGGACGGACGGACGGACATGCGATGTTTGCCTTTGAGAGCCTGGTCGCCTCACTTTTATGCACATATAGATGCCTGTTGAAAAGCTCTAATCTTTCTTTTTTAGCTCTTAACTGTGATGTGCTCTGCAAATGTCTCTCCATTACCTCCTGTTGAATTATCTGTGACGCTGCTTACCATGGAGTCTGTAAACGTTTCCCCGCAGCTGCCATGTCAGTCAAGGACGTCCTTCAGAGCCTGGTGGACGACGGCCTGGTGGACTGCGAGAGGATCGGGACGTCCAATTACTACTGGGCCTTTCCAAGCAAAGCTCTTCATGCCAGGACACGCAAGCTGGAGGCTCTGAACTCCCAGGTAAGGAGGGCTCTGCAGCCCTGGAGAGACGTGCTTGGTAGCGACCTGCCTTCCCAGCACCGTTCTCCTTCAGTGCTTTCTCTTAAACTCAGTGCTTCCCTAGCTTGCACAAGGCCCTGGGTTTCATTCCCAAACACCTCAAACATAACAAACATAAAATGACCTTAGAATGCTTCATCTTTTATTTTTCTACATTATTATATGGTTAGTATTACTATAGTAAATAGTATATAAACTAGTATTTTAGTTCTTTTTAAAAAAAAGTCAATAGATTCTGGGAGGGCAGTTTTAGATCATACAAAGATTAGAAATTTATCTCTCTGTAGCATCCAGAAAAGGGGAGAATTTCCCCTTGCCTATCCGAGGGTGAGTGTTAGAGGGGTCAAGTACATGGGTGGAGACAGCCTGGGGCAGGGAAGATGGTTTCTGCTGTAGGAAGTGGAGCAGGGTCATGGTCAGTAGGCTCATGCCTTGATTTGAGGTACCTAGTGACTCGTACAAGTCACCAAGGTGGATTTTCACACGCAGTAAATGTGGGGAATAAAGTAGACCATGGACAGTCAAGTCAAAGTGATGCTGCACACACTGCAGAGAAACAGGGAGGGGGAGAGTTAATGTATTAAATGTGCTATTAAGAAGTTAATTTTGTTAAAAGTATTATTACTTAAAAATCTCTCTCTCTCTCTGCATATATATGAGGTTAAAGACTTGTTCCAAACAGAGACAGAGCCCAAGTGAGACTCTTGGTCCTCGAAGGCATCTTGAGGTACCCTGCCAGCCTTGGACCACTCTACCTCTGGGCTCCACGTTACTCGAGGAGATTCAGACTTTATGAAATTCTGCCTTTCTTAATTATTCTGTTGCTTGTGGTTGAATATACCCTAAATACATTGCATTGCAGTCTTTCATAAATGTGGGTTAGATCTTCTGTTACGTTTTACTAGGTGCACAACAGTGTAACCTCAGACAGTGTAGCTCCAAGGAGCAAACCCCGATGTATGTCTGAAAACTAGGCCTGGTTTGAGTGGGTACCTCTGGCTCAAAATCTTTGAGGCTGTAGTAACACTGATGCATCCAGGGCTGTAAGTGTTTTGCCAGGATAGGAGGACCAAGGAATGCTGCAAAGATCACACCATGTAACAGATCTCACACGAGAGATTTTCTTTTGGGGGTGGGAGGGGAGGGGTGTACGGTGGTGACGTGTGAAAGGCGGCCTGTGAGTGGGGAGAGAACAAGAGTAGGGGGTGATGATGGGCTTTATGGGGTGGGCTGTGGAGCATGCGCAGTGGTGACCAGAAGTGTGAGCCTTGTCCTTGGAGCCTGGTTCTGGAGCATGGGCGGTTCCTATCTGAACACCCGCCTGGAGACTACAGCTCAGTCCTCCAGTCACTGGACTTGCACTTTCTCAGCTCTTGGGCTGAGGTCCTCACATCTTTAACTTTTTGCGAGAGGTTTCCCTCAGCTCCCTACCTGTGGGTCTTTCCAGAGTCCACTTGCCACAGTCATGTCTAGACTATTACCTAATGAATGTAAATTCTATGTAGACAATTTTGTTTATGGAATGATGACAAAAGCTTAAAATTCTGTGCATCTTCAGCACAGATGAATTTTCTTGTGAGCGTTTTCAAGCCCCAGCTGGTTGAATCAGTGTATGTGAAACCCCTGGACACAGGGGCCAAGTAGAAAGACATTTTTTTTTTTTGGCCAAGATTTGCTTAGTACTTTCTACTTCTTTATATTTGTTTTTGTATTTTCTGTTCAATGTGTTTCTTGTAAGGATATATTGGGTTTTGCATTTTTATGTAAACTAACAATTTTTGCCTATTAAGTTAGTGTGTTAGACAAGTGATAATTGATTTTCGTTGCTTGAGAATAAGCATTGTGTTTTCTTCATTCAGCAAATAACGTATTGAGCCTGTGAGCACACACTGTGGGTGGTCAGTCCTGTCTGAACTGGGCACAGTGGTACTTACTGCACATTTCTTGGCCAATGGTGTAAGGCAGAAACTCATTATCTTAACAAGGCCAAAAGACTTCTCATAGTTCATTAAGTAACTAAGGGTGGGTACATGGGCAATCTTAGTAGAAGTAACCAAGAATGTCTTGCTGGTAGCTTGAACGTAAGTTTTTCAAAACTGAGGGTAATTGATGTGCAGACTGAATGATTGAAGAATAGGGAGTTCTTATTCCCACTGCTCTGGTTTTCTTGGAACTCCATGTGATTAAGAGATTGACAACATCAGCCACATTTACCAAATCATCCTATAAATCAGCTGCTATCAATTCACTCCTGGCCTGCTGGTCTGAGAGTTGATGTTGAGTGTAGTTTTGAGTACACCTTCTCTTTAGTTCTTAGATGTCGTAGGTCAAAACTTAACCTGACACAGCTCTGTGAATCAGAAGTGAGGGCATGCTGACATGTATGCAGTAGGTCCTGTGTGAATCGGAAGTGAGGGCATGCTGACATGTATGCAGTAGGTCCTGTGTGAATCAGAAGTGAGGGCATGCTGACATATATACAGTAGGTCCTGTGTGAATAGGTAGTTAGGGCATGCTAACATGTATGCAGTATGTCCTGTGCCTCCTTCTCTAAAAGTCCGAACAAGGGTTTGTTTTTGATTTTTGTTTTTTGTTTGTTTTTGTTTTTCTTGAGCAGTTGGAGAAGTTTGCAAGCTTTTTAGAGACTTGCTTTCCCAGTTCACAAAAGAGGTTGCTCAACTTTTCTGCGTTGTGGTGAAGATGAAGGGTGAGGTTCCTGGTACTCTAGGATTTCTGCATGTGGTGGCCACACATTCAGATAAATGGTGCCCACCCAGAGTGTAGACTGTGAACTTCCTTACTCACAGAGCAAGTAATGCAAGAGGACTTGCATTTTACTGAAGGTGATTCGAAAAGTAGAAGTCAGTGTTCATGCTTTAAAAGACCTGTGCTGGAAGTGATTTCCCTGCAGGGAAGCGTAGTGAGTGAGGAGCCCTGCTAGTACTAAGGGTTCCCACAGACACAGGGCCGGGCGCTGCTGGCGGGCACTGCTGGCGGGCCGTGCTCAGGCTGCAGTTCTACTGATTGCCAAAGTAGAATGTCAACTTCCTTTGAGCTTCTTGTTAATGATTTCCAGATTGGCTTGGGGCTGTGGGGTGGGGCAACTCTTCATTTCCTTTCTTTTAATGTCATTTCTTTTCTGCTGGTGACTCCAATTACGTGCAGGAACATGTTGTCTCTCGAGGACAGACATTCTTGTAGTAAAATTGAAAATTAAATCAGGAAATATGTATTTTCTTCTTTGCCTTTTGATTGTATGTGTTGATCATCATTGAAGATAGTCTGAAGGACTCATGGTTATAATTTGTTTTAACTTCAACATTTTGTAAGATGACACAGTCAGCCGTGTGTGGTATATGTCAACCTCTATAGATTTACCGTGTGCCGCTGTGGCCGTGCGCTGTTGTGCGTTCTCCGAATAGAAAGTAAGTGGTCTATGCCTAGAGAATTCGTAGTTTCCTTGATCAAGTGTAGTTATCTAACTTACTTGGAAATGATTAACAAGAAACTATAAAAAGTTACCTGTATGATGCTTAGTATGGTAAGCTTTGCTGTGAATTCTGTTCTACAGCTTAGAACAAAGGCAAGGCTCCTAAATTTTTCTTTAAATTATATCCATTTATTTGTTTGCTTGTTTATTTATGTATTTGTATATGCAGTGGTGTGTGTGTGCCACAGTGCATGTATGGAAATGAGAGAACAGCCAAGGGGTCAGTTCTCCTTTCACCCAGTGACAGTGCTCAGGCTTGCTGGTCTTTCCCACTCAGCAACCTCACACCCAGTCAGGGCTTTTATAGGTATGTGTAGGTAACACAGCATATTTAGAACCTGTTCTTTTGAGCTGAAAGTAGGGTAGGTTTAGCACCAGTGGTTCCCAGCCCTCCTCATGCTGCAAGCCTTTCATACAGCTCCTCGTGTGGTTGTAGTGGTTTAAGGATGGAAGGTACCTTGGCGGGTTGGAGACAAGGGGCACCAAATGGAGCCAAAGGGCTCCACAAAGTCGTACCGTGTAACAGATTCCTTATGAGAGGTCTCTTAGGGGAAGGGGCAGAGGTGGCCTCTGAGTGGGAGCTGGGGAAGAAGGCGCTTGTTTTTTGTACAAGGCTATGGCGGATGTGCATAAGGAAAGTTCCTGACTCTGACGATGGTGTGTCCTGCTGTCGATCTGTCCCTGAATAAATGCTAGCAGTGGTGACCTCCAGCCTTGAAATTATTTCATTACTACTTCATAACTGTAATTTGCTAGTGCTATGAACTATAATATTTGATATGTTACCCCAAAGGGGTCTCGACCCACAGGTTGAGAACCACTAGCTTAGCTGCAGCTGGAGGTGTGTGGAGAGGAGCTGAGGATGTGTCCACCACTCTGGCTCAGTTCAGAGCTCCCTGGGATTCTCACACCTGTATGAGGCATCAGTGTTGTTTTTAACTATGGTTTACAGATGAGGAAGCTGAGGGGCCACTGTTGAATAACTTACCCAGTGACAGTGTTGGGAGATGGCAAAGGAAGATCTGATTCTATGCATTTTGACTATCTGGCCATGCTGTTAATCAGGAGAAGACTAAAGCTGATACTCTATAGACCTTCAGCTGGTAGTCGATGACAAGCTTAGGAAGAAGAGATTCAGACTTTTCGTTATGTGGTCACATAAAGTTAGAAGTACATTGAGGGCCAGGTAGTGGTAGTGCACACCTTTAATCCCAGCACTCGGGAGACAGAGGCAGATGGATCTCTGTGAGTTTGAGGTCAACCTGGGTTACAAGAGCTAGTTCCAGGACAGGCTCCAAAGCTACAGAGAAACCCTATCTCAACCCCCCCCCCCCCACAAAGAAGTATATTGAGGTTATATTATGGGACGTCTTAGTGTTTGGTTAGGTTTTGTCGTATATTCCAATTAGAGGAAACTGAAATTTTCCTGCCAGAATCAGTTCACTTTATTTATTTATTTATTTATTTATTGTTAACTTGACTGGTTAAAACATTACATTATAAGCGTAGAAGATAGTGTTGTTACGTTCCCTTCCTCTGCTTAATGTGGTTAAGATACTAATTTTGTTGAGAATAATGAGGTATAGTAACTTTTTTCTAAAAGCTGTAGTAAGCCTCTGAGCTGGGTTGGAGAAATATTTGTAAACCAGCCCCTGTAGGTAGTGGTGACACAGTTCTGGCCTCATATAGTAAAGCTTTTGATGGGCAAGAAAAGCTTCCTCTAGGATGCTGAAGATGGCAAGGCACATGTCTGTCTCTTCTGAGCTGCAAGTTTTGGTACTTGAGTGACATCAGCAGCAGCTCAAGTGACAGTGGAGATGACTGGGTCCTTCCCACAAGCCATTGCTGTAATGGTGTAGGAGGTCCTTCTGTCTTTGTATTGCTTTCATTGGTTAATAAAGAAACTGCTTTGGGCCTGTTGATAGGGCAGAACTTAGGTAGGTGGAGAAAACTAAACGGAATGTGGGAGGAAGAAGGCAGAGGAGAGACACACCATGGATCTGCTGGAAACAGATGCTGGGAATTTTACCTGGTAAGCCATTGCCACATGGAGATATACAGATTAAAAGAAATGGGTTAAAATAAGACGTAAGGCTTAGCCAATATGAAGCTAGAGCTAATGGGCCAAGCAGTGATCTAATAAATACAATTCCTGTGTGATTATTTCAGGGCTAAGTTAGCTGAATGGCCGGGACGAACAAGCAGGCCCTCCTCCAACAAATTGGTCTCCTTGCAACATTGCAAGAATGTGCATGTAGCTTGAAGAACCCTCTAAGGGAGTGACATTTCTCTGTCCCCTAAAAGATGGAAGGAAATTGCTAGGGGTCTGGAGTGAGATGACCTAGCAGTTAAGAATCATTCTGTTCAAGACCTGAGCTGTGTTCCAGCAGCCACACCTGTGACTCCAGTGCCAGCGTGATACGACACCTGGCATCCAGGGATACCTGGACGCTTGTGCAAACAGCCTCCCACCAATATAATTAAAACTGAAGTAAAAATTGTTAAAGATCAAGAATGACCTTGAAGTTAATTCTTAAAATAATCATCCTTGTCTTTAGAATTACAGAGGAAGGCAGTAAGACATGAAGAAACCTACAAGACCAGCAAGCAGGTTCTCACCCATGTCTCCATTCCTCTGACTTAGTCTCTAGAGATTCTACACCCAAGTGATGAGTGTGGCAGTAATTTGCTCCTATTCTATACAAGTACGGTGTGTGTGTGTGTCTGTAGGGTGTACTGCAATAATTCTCCTTGTATGGACTGTGAAGGGTAGTCAGGCTCAAACAGAAGCTGGAACTGTGGTTCCTGAGGTCTGGAGGTGGAGAGGGAGGTCTTGTTGCACAGATGTAGGCTTTGGTTCGCAGATGAACTGTTCTGGAGACGGGTTACAGCAGTGCTGAGTGGTACACTTAGAAATGGTTAAAGTGGGAAATGTTGTGTGTGCTTTATTGACATTTTAAAAGTCAAAGCAGTGTTTTAAATATGCAATTAAATGCGGCTTCTTAAAAATAAGAATGTAGTTAACATGGCAGCAGCTATGTCGCATTTTTAATGGATTTTTTTAAAACAAGAATTAGGAATCCCCTCCTCCAGAGCTTTCGTAGTTCTTTATTCAGGGTTTGGTGTGGAGAATAGTTCAGGCCAGATTTTCTAGGAATTGGTTTATAATAAATATTTCATTCTGAAAAAGAAAAAAACGTGAAGCTAGATTTTGTGATAGTTGTGGAGACACTGAGAAATGTTCTCAGTTTGAAGATTTTTTGGTTTTTTTTCCCCTCTAACCGGTGTTTAGAAATACGCATATAAATGTTTATAGCTAAAACCGAATCTATAAAGAGTAGGTCTACTTTGGGTCTATATAGATAACTAGAAATATCTTTAATAAAAACAGGCACTATTTCTGTTGAAGTTCTTTTAGTTCAGTGAAAGTTTAGTGACTGCCGTGGCAAGCGCTATGATTGACTGGCAGGGCATTAAAGCAGACACATGGCAGCAGCCCGTCATCATATGTGTTGTCCACACACTGTTAGTGTGTATTCGTGAGGATGAGTTGTGTTCCTGCCATTTGACACGACGCCTGAGGTAAATGACTTCAGGGAAGAAGGATGTGCAGTCGGGGGTGGGGGGGCTCCCACATCAGGGTCTTCTAGACACTCTGTGACAGCACAGCTTGCCCATCTGTTGTTCTAGCCTGTGATGCAGTAACTGAGATTCATAGAGATATGCTGTGTGTGGTACAGATACAGTAATCCCGGCATCTCCTCTTCTTTCTTTCCTTTCTCTCCCTCTATCCCCTTTTCCTCTCCCGCTCCCTTCTTTTATACAAGAGGAAAATGTCAGCACGCCCCTTTCCCCAAACCGGCTTCTGTTTGTCTCATTGGCTAGGTCTGAGTTAGCAGGCCTACACTGAAAGGACGTTCTGGGAGCATCCAGTCTTTTGGAGCACATTACCACTCTAGTCTGAACAGAAGTTGGAGCTCTGTTAAGAAAGAAAGCTTTGGAGAAGCAATTGAGAGGGTCTGCAAATGACATCCTTATGCATTCTTGCAAGGCCTTTAAACTGGGTATCCTAGCTCCTCAGGTGTCTGAGGTAGGAGGAACCTTAGATGCCAGCCTGGACAACAGCAAGCTTCTACTTCCCCACCTCAAAAGAAGCTAAGCCTTTTAAGTTGAATGTTATTACTATCTCTCTATTGTCCCAGATAACTAAGAATTACATATTGTTTGCAGAGATGGAGAAATTTGTAAGTACTTATTGGCAAACTATTTGAAATGGTTTTAAATCGTCAATGATTAAAGCAGTTGAAATGCAGTTTGGTATGACTTTTAAGGTATCAGAGATTTAAAACAATGTTTATTGTTTGCTTTGCTCTTGTGGTCAGTAGATGGTTCCGGCGAGGCTTCTAGACTTCCTTCAAAATTCCTCTCCTTTGCTGTAAAAGCTTCATGATGAGATTGAAAAGGATGACCCTGGACTAGCTATGAAATTCTATAACTCATCCTCAAAACACTCTTCTCTGTTTCCTAGGAGATCCAGGCTTGTGAGAGTCATTCTCAGAAGCTTTTATTCCCCTGGAATTCGTGTGGTCTGGAAAGCTCCACCCCACAGGAACCGGATCGCAGCTGTGCCACCAGGTGGTGGCAGTGTCAAAGTCACGCGTGCCGTGGATTCCCCAGTTAGCCCTCATTTCAATTTGTTTGGCCCATTTTGCTCCCCAGAAGATTATCAGTATTTTGTAAATTTTAGTATTTTTGAACTAATACCATGTCTAGCTGCTCTGTATTTTATAGAAGTTTCTTAAAAACCAATCCTGTTAGTTCCATTTGTTTTTAAATTGAGCTATTTTTGACCCAAGGGTATGGTTCAGACTTAGATGATTGCACTGAATCAAATTCAGGTGTAAGAGCTTATCATTTCTCCAGTGTTCACATTTATTTATTTATAACCATGACTGTTCTATATTATAATTATTTTTTAAACCCACTTAACCTTAGATTAGATACAGAACAATTTCAAATTTGAAATTTGTTGATTTTCTTATTCTCAAGGCTACACATTTACATTTGACTAACCTCTACACTTAAAGTTAAATCTTCAGTAAGAAACAAAGGAGTACAGTGCACTTCCTAGGGTACGGAACTTCTAAATCAATGGGCCAACATATCCTTGAGTGAGGAAGGTCCATTGTAAAAATGTCAGTGCCCGTCTGTGTAGCTTGTTAATGATGACCAGCATCCACTAGGTTTTTATAGATACTTTCTAATTCTGGCAGTAAAGCAGCTCATAAAGTTCCACGACTGTATCTGAGAGGAGGAACCATCAATAGGTGGGGCTCAGCTGCTGCCCAGCCCCCGTTCCATGCCGTAATCAGTAAGCTCTTCTTTCTTGAGAGGAAGAGATCAGTGAGGTGAGATTTGTACCTGGCAGAAACTAGACAATGCAGTGTTGTATAGTTGGCATTGGTGTTGCTAGGACTAGACAAGAGAGTAATGCTGTGTGGAGAAGCCTAAGTGAGCCCGTGTGAAGGTTGGGTGTGAGAACCAGCGCCACAGGATGGGTAGACTGACCTCCACACACAGCTGGGACACGCATGGCCACTCATACGCAGCGTGAGCAATGTTTTTAATAATGGAAAGAACTAGTGTGGGACTGAGGGTCTGTCTTAGCTGTAGAGTGCATATTTAGTGTGGGACTGAGGGTCTGTCTTAGCTGTAGAGTGCATATTTAGTGTGGGGCTGAGGGTCTGTCTTAGCTGTAGAGTGCATGTTTAGTGTGGGACTGAGGGTCTGTCTTAGCTGTAGAGTGCGTATTTAGTGTGGGACCTGAGGGTCTGTCTTAGCTGTAGAGTGCATGTTTAGTGTGGGACTGAGGGTCTGTCTTAGCTGTAGAGTGCATATTTAGCATATTCAGAGGTGTAGGTTCAATTCTCAGCTCTACAAGAAAAGAAACATTTATAAAAATGGGAAAATTTGCCAAATATCAGTAATTGAAGTCAATATAAGACTAATGAAATATATCAGAAAGTATGGTCTTCAAATGTATCTTGCAGTAAATACCCCTTGAAAATATAAAATATCATCTTTAATTTTTTTTAAGTGTGGACTTTTGATTTCTAAATACAAAGATACTGAAATATTTTTCTAGTTCAAAGTACAATATATAGTAGTAATTTGCTTTCTCCCAGAATGTAGGTTGTATTTTCTCATAGATTAATATGTGCTTTAGTTGGGTTTGTTATTTGGAGAAAACAAAATTTTATTTAGATCAGTATTTCTCAGAATTGTGGACCCATAACCAGTAGGATCAGCATCACCTGGGAAATTTATAAATGCAACTTCTTTGAACTATCGCTCAGTGGCAGAGTGCTTGCCTAGTGCTCACGGAGTGTGAAGACCCAGAATTCCCCCACTGTTCTATTTAGAAGCTGAGGAGGTGGGAGCAGCAACCAACTAACTTATGCCACTGCTCGAGACCTGCTGGCTCACATGCCCCGTATATACGGTGGCTAAACATCTCAGCTCATTCCCCTCAAAGCCTGCCTTGACTTAATTCCACAAGGCATATTACCTCTAATAGCTGCATAGATCAAAACAAACAAGCAGAACTTAAAAACAAAACGGAACCCAAAGCCTGATGGCAAAGGCAGTTGACGAGAGCTGTGGCTGCCATGGGTTTAGGGTGAGTTTCTGAAAACTCACAGGGACAGGCAGCCCTTCAGAAGTGTCCTGATCCTGTTGTTTAAACTGCCCTGTATTACCAAGATACTTAACATGACAAGTCATGAATCTAGGGTTTGTGTTTAAAATACTTAGATTGGGGCTGGAGAGCCGGCTTGGTGGTTAAGAGCATTTGCTGCTCTTCTGAGGGCTCAGATCCTTGCCTAGCACAGGCTTCATCTGACGGCTCACAACTGGACGACACCCTCTTCTGACCTCTGTGGGCATATGCACACAAGTGAGAGACATAAATAAAGTAAAATGCATCTAAAATACTAATATATATGTGTGTGCATAAGATTATTAGAATTGGGGAAGTGTTGGATGAGTTAAGTTGGAAATGATTATTAATAGACATGTCCCTTGAGTACTTCGTCCATATGATATATGTGTGACTATATCCCCTACTTATCAGATGCTTTATGTAATGATTAACTTTAAGAGTAAAGTCTGGTTATTTTATAAACATTTTCTATGTTTTTAAACTGCATATGTATTGTTTTAATTGGAGAATTCCCATTTCTGAATTGAAGTTATGTATACATTTAAAGATTATTTCAGGTAGATCCTTCAGGATTTTTTGAAACATGGAGTTTTTTTTTTAAAGAATGAATTGCAATCTTTGTTATGAAGAACTCAGTCTTGTTGCTAAATTTAAAGCTTGAAGCTTGTTCTGGCTAAGAAAGCTGACCTCGAGTTTTGTTAACCGAGGAAAATAGTGTCCTGGAGAGGCATAGCTGTGCTCTCAGAGCTGGTGCTGGAAGTGGAAGGAAGCAGATGCGATGTCCCAGCAGCAAAGCCATCAGCTTTCTAGAGATTCTTTCTGAATTTAAAGCAAAACTGGTGTTTGAACATCAGTCTCCCTCTATAGAGCTAGATTTATTGTGAAAAGCCAGTTTCTTCTAAGCTTACAAATTAAATTAATGTAGTCCTCAGTTACTTTCTAGATGGTTGTGACTCCATGTGACAGAGACACAGAGGGTACTCATTTCCAATCAAACAAGTCCAAACTCTTAACTTACAGTAAGGATGGGGAGACCCTGGGTGTTGGGGATTGCCTGTGATTCCTCATTTACTCATAGACTCAGGGGAGTATGAGGTCAGGTGTGCCCTGAAAACCTTCAGTCTTTTCTCCATATCTACTGTGTGGATGGCTACCCAATGGAATTCATGTGCTTTCTAAGCTAAATAACATAAACACATGAGTTATTTGACTACTTAAACATTTCTAGAATTGGCAGGAGGCTGGGCTGTGGTAGCGCACACCTTTAATCCCAGCACTCTGGGAGGCAGAGCAGGCGGATCTCTGTGAGTTCAAGTCCAGCCTGGTCTACAGAGCAAGTTCCAGGACAGGCTCCAAAGCTACAGAGAAACCCTGTCTCGAAAAATCAAATTAAAAGAATTTTTATGGAATTGGCAACAGGTAACAGATGTGTGATGTGTGCAGGACTTCTAGATGCTCCAGTAGGGACAAGTGAGGTAGATGGTACTGACTGACTGTAGTGAAATAGTGTTGACTGTAGTGAATAATGCTGACTGGCTGTAGTGAGATAGTGCTGACTGACTGTAGTGAGATAATACTGACTGATTATAGTGAGTTAGTACTGACTGTAGTGAGATAGTACTGACTGTAGTGATATAGTGCTGGCTGACTGTAGTGAGATAATACTGACTGATTATAGTGAGTTAGTACTGACTGTAGTGAGATAGTACTGACTGTAGTGAGATAATACTGACTGATTATAGTGAGATAGTACTGACCGACTGTAGTGAGATACTACTGACTGACTGTGGTGAGATAGTACTGACCGACTGTAGTGAGATAGTACTGACTGGCTGTAGTGAGATAGTACTGACTGGCTGTAGTGAGATAGTACTGGCTAACTGTGGTGAGATAGTACTGACTGGCTGTAGTGAGATAGTACTGACTGGCTGTAGTGAGATTGTACTGACTGACTGTAGTGAGATTGTACTGACTGACTGTAGTGAGATAGTACTGACTGGCTGTAGTGAGATAGTACTGACTGGCTGTAGTGAGATTGTACTGACTGGCTGTAGTGAGATTGTACTGACTGGCTGTAGTGAGATTGTACTGACTGGCTGTAGTGAGATAGTACTGGCTAACTGTGGTGAGATAGTGCTGACTGAGTACAAGTCAACAGGAAGCAGCCTGAGGTATCCTCCAGAGACCTTAGTCAAAAGTAAAATGAAATTTGAGTACAGAGTTTTAAAGGAGATATTTTTGAATGTTCAAATCCAACTGAAAACTAAAGTAACTTGAAGTAGTTTATTAAGTTAGAGGTTATTTGGGTTAGGGATGGAAAAATAACTAACGATTATGTAAAATATTGAAGACATGACTGGGAGTAGAGCCACAGGCCTTCAGTCCCAGCTCCTGGAGAGGCAGTGGCAGATTATTCTCTTTGAGTTCCAGGCTAGTGAGGACCATGTAGTGAGACCTTGTCCAGAACAACAGAAATTAGGGGGAAAAAAAGACTTTTTGGGGGGATGAAATAAAACATTTCCTTTTGTGTAGGCTAATGTTTATGCCAACCGACACAGACTGTTTTTATTTGTTTTTCAGGAAGGGTTTCTCTGTGTAGCCCTGACTGTTCTGGAAGTCATTTTGTAGAGAAGGCTGACCTCGAACCTGCTTCTGCCCCACAAGTGGTGGCATTAAAAGCGTGCACCATTTTCTTATTTAGTGATAGATGGAGGAGAGCCCAGCATTGTGGGTGGCACAGGAGGTCCTGGATGCTGTAAGAAAGCAGGCCGAGCCAGTCAGCAGAGCTCCTCCATGGCCTCTGCATGAGCTTTTGCCTCTAGCTTCCTGCTGTTTGCAATCCTGTCCTGACTTCCTTGGTGATGCATTATGGATGTGGAAGTGTAAGCCGAATAAAACCTTTCCTCCCCCTCTTCCTCTCAGCCATGGCCGTTCCGTCTAGTCAGTGGTAACCCTAAGACACTTTTCTTTCTTTCTGCTCTAATGATTGATAATCTTCTTCAAATTAGAAACATTAGTTTTCAGTGTGGCCTTTAGAGCTGAACCGGCAGTCTGTTTCATTTTATCTTCTACCCTGTCTGCCAGGCAGTTTCTTAGCAAACCATTTTATCTGCTTGATTCTCTCTCAGCTGTTGGAGGGAAGCCAGAAGCATGCAGACCTGCAGAAGAGCATCGAGAAAGCTAGGATTGGCCGACAAGAGACCGTAAGTTTGTGTCTGTGAATTCGTGTGTGTGTGTGTGTGTGTGTGTGTGTGTGTGTGTGATAGCAACATAAACCCTGGAACCAGGCTGCCTGATTTTGAAAGTCTCCTAAATTTTGTTCCTAACTTTCTGGGTTGTAACATGGGGATAACAGAACATGTTTCATTAGGTTATTGTGTGGATTAAAGTAGTCAGTATTTGCAGAGGTTTAAAGGGACATCTGGTACATAGGAAACCCTATCAAATACGTAAGTACATATTTTAAGAATTGTAGGGTTGGAGAGATGGCTCAACTGTTAAAGGTAACACAACCAAAAATGTAAAAATTCTGTTCCCAGCATCCACGGCTGTCTCTCCAGCCACACACACACACACACACACATAAAAGAATTGTAAAAACTTTTGGCACATAATAGAAAATGATCAATAATAATATCCTTGTGATGGCTATTTTTGTTGTCAACTTGACTACATCTGGAATTAACAAAAACACAAATGATTAGGTAGAACCACGAGGTATTATTTTCTTGATTAAATCATTTAAAGGGAAGATCCCCTTTTAATCCAGATCTTTTGAGGTGGGAAGATTCCTATTCATCTGGGCCACACCTTCTGCTGGAAGCCTGTGTAAAGGACAGGGAAGAAGGAAGCCTGCTCTCTCTGCCCGTCCTCGTCCATTCCTTCACTGGCATAGAGCTTCTTCTTTGGAATTCCAGTGTATCCTGAAGACCAGCTGAGACAGCCAGCCTCATGGGTTGAATAACTGCTGGCTTCTTGGACTTCCCATTGGGCTAGCTGGACCATAGCTTGTCAGCCACTCTAGCAAATCCTCCTTTCTTTCTCTTCCTTCCTCCCTCCCTCCATCTCCCTCCTTTCCTTCTCCTCTTTCTTTTTTTTCTTCCTTCCTTCCTTCCTTCCTTCCTTCCTTCCTTTCTTCTATCTATCTATCATCTACCTATCTACCTATTTTTTTCTTTCTATCATCCATCCATCCATCCATCCATCGTCTATCTAGTGATATATATCCAGAAGTGATTCCAGAGCAATAGAAGTATGAGGATGAATTTTTTAAGTATCTAGAATAGGTTTTCCAATTTGCTGACACCTACTCTGAAGCCTCTCCAGTTATGGAGCTTCTCCTAGACACTTGGACAGTGTTGAAAGCCCACAGTATGAACTATTTTACAAACTTGAGACAAATGCATCTGATTATCTTGATTCACCAATTGTGAGAGGCAACTGATTTGGTGACTTTATGTGTGAAATTTTTGACAGTTTCTAGAAAAATCAGAAAAATGATGATACTGGTTGATTGCTCCAAGCATCTTTGGATAAACTGGTAATGGAAAGAATATGCTCTGTGATGAAACTTCTAGAATCCAGGACACAGCGATGAACAACGAGCGTAAGGAGCAAAAAATCAAACCACAGCCTTCTTTATGTGACTGGCTGAGTTTCATAGAATGTTCAAGTGCCAGCCTCTGAGGGTGTTAAAGTAGGGGCACTAATGGTAGAAAAAGGGATCCTGTACTTAGGGTGGAGATGTGTGGGAGGAGCCTGTTGAGGCTAAGAACTCTGAACCTTCAGGTTCTCGAGGGTTTCTCTCTCTTGAGGAGGTAGTCACTTCATCCTCAGCAGAAAATGTATTCTCCCCCACCCCCTGAAATATTGCCTTTGCTGCCCTCAACTGAGGAAACGAAACCCTTTTCATCTGCTAAACCAGCAGTCATTTTTCCCTTAAGGATATGCTAGGCAAGGTAATACTGATGACCCCAGGGTCCACCAGTAGTTACCTCTAGACCTGTAACCAGACTGAAGGCTAAGCAGCTCTTTAGAGGGGAGATAGAAAGGAGGTTCACTGCAATATGAGAGAGTGTAATGAGTTTGATAATTTATTCATGCAGAAGTCTGGAGAATATGCGTGGAAATGGATTTTTAAGGATGTAGGATGTGGACGGAGCATAAAACTGAATCAGGCTGAGTTTTTTTGCTATGGGCTCACTGAATGGAGAGTCTCGGTTTGGTGTAGACGCTTTCTCAGTTAAAAAAAAAATGCCAAGCATTTGTTTGAATGGTTGTCTGAAGCATTTGTCAGGAGATGGCCCACTGAAAAGTAAGGTGGAGGTGCCTGATATCCCTTGGCTTAGGGTCAATGAAGGGATTTTAAGACTGAGGAAAATTGCAGTGCAGGAGTGGGCACCCTGTAAAGCCTGTCCTTCACTGTGGGGACACAGAAGAGACATGTTCTTCACGAATCCTATAAGACATAAAATGGTGAGGGGGCATCAGCCCATTTGGAGAGCCTTGCTGTCACCCCTTCCTTGTGCCAGACCTTAGGGCTGGAGATGCTGCTGCTCAGCTGGATGAATTAAGTGCAGTGGGTTTAATTGGGCCCTGAAGTAGTTGGGGCCAGGTGGCAGCACTGAACTCCAAAGGCAAGGTGATTCCAGCTAGCACAATGGTCAGCCCAGGCAAAGCAGTGGGCAGCCTAAACCCTCATGGGCAGCGTGGTGGCGTGTCTCAGATGAACCCTTGGTATCGGCTATTTAATCATGGTGCTTTCAGGAATGAAATAGATTAGAAGGTATATTGCACTTTTGTTTGTTCTATATAAGGAGAAAAATTCTCCAACAAATGAAAAACAAATCAAGACTACATTGGATTATGGCAAAAGGGAATCTCAGCCTGTGAACAAATTTCTAGACTGAGCCACTTTGCAGACCTTGAATGAAGGATGGGATGGCCAGGTTCTCCTAGGGAAAGACCTTGATGAAACCTGCGTTTTACTGTTACTCTTTCTCCAGTCCTTCCCCAGGGGGACTGACAGCCTTTTACAAGGGTGACTGTACACCGAGGGAAAGGAAATAATCAGGCTTTCCAGGGTCTGTCCGAATGGACACTGATTCTGGGGGAGACTCCCAGAAGCATTATGACCCTCTGGTTAAAGTTGGGGCTTATGAAGATCAGATGATTAATAAGTTTGGGCTGAAGTCCAGCTCACAGGTCCATTAGGTCCCTAAACCCATGCTGTGGTGGTTTTCCCATTCCCAGAATGTGTAACTGGGAAAGATATACCTAGAAGTTGGCCGAATCCCACATTGGTTCCCTGACCTGTGGAGCAAGGGCTCTTGTGGGTGGAGAGAGCAATGGAGGCCGTTAGAGTGGCTTCTGCCAGGGAACGCAGTGGATAAAGACAGTGTTGTGTCCCAGCAGGAACGGTCTTGAAAGATGCAGGGCTGGTGGCTCCTGTCGATCTCCCTTTAACTCTCCTGTCTGGGCAGTGCATAAGAGACAGATGGATCGTGGAGAATGACAGTTGACTATCAAAAACTTTAGGCCAAGAATTGTGTCCTTTCTTGAGCAGAATCGCACATCTCCTCATACGTGGTTTATATTTACTGATCTAGCACATGCCTTTTCTTTGGTACCTGTCCATAAAGACCACCAGAAGTTTGTTTTCCATCGGCAAGGCCAGTAGTATACTTTTACAGTTTTACCTCAATGATATATAAACTCTCGCGCTCTGTCATAACTTTGTTAGAAGGGATCTTCATCATCTGTCTCTTCCACAAAATATTACATTGGTGCACTAAATTGACATTATGCTGATTGGACTAAGTGAGCAGGAGATAGCAACCATTTGTACTCACTGATAACGCACCTGTGCATCAGAGACTGGGGAAGTAAATCCAACCAAAATCCAAGAGCCCTCGAAATTCTTGGTGAATTTTTTTAGGAGCCCAGCGGTGTGGGGCATGATGATATCCTACCACCAAGGAAGTAGAAAATGTTTAGTGGTCTTGTTTGGATTCTAGGGATGGCATATTCCTCACCTGGATGTGTTTCTCTGGCCCATGTAGCAAATGACTCTGAAAGCTGCAAGCTTGGAGTGGGGCTGGAACAGGAGAAGGCTTTCAGCAGGTCCCGACTGCTGTGCAGGCTCCTCCACCACTTAGACCATGTGATCAAGCAGACATGATGTCACCTGAGGTGCCATTAGCAGACAGGGATGCTGTCCGGAGTCTTTGTCAGCCCCTACAGGTGGATCACAGGAGAGACCTCTGGGATTTTGGAACAAGGCTCTGCCATCATCTGCAGACAACTGTTCTCCCTGTGAGAGGCGGTGCTTGGCATGCTATTGGATGTTGTTGGTTTTCTTTTACTTTAGCCTCACATTGGAACCTCAAACTGTTGTTGATTGGTTTATTCTTTGGCTTTAACTCTATTGGCTCTTTTGGGAAGGCCTGCTACCCAACTCCCAAATAAGTCATCACAGAGTCTTATTCTTTTTATAATGCTGGTCCTTAGTCTGGCTTGTTTCCAGCAGCTTTCCTTAAATTTCCTGTCTGTCTTTTGGCTCTGAATTTTTTTCTTCTTTCTTTTGTATATCTTACTTTCACTTTTACTCCATGGGTGGCTGGCCGGCTGGGTGACTGGCCCCTGACATCCTCCTCTCCTTGTTCTTTTGTTCCTTCCTGTCTTCCAGATTTCTCTTTCTATTTAGCTCTCTGCCTGCCAGCCCCACCAATCCTTGCTCCTGTCTCTCTATTGGGCGTTTAGCTCTTTATTAGACTGTCAGGTGTTTTAGACAGGCAAGACTCACAACTTCACAGAGTAGATACATAATGTAGCGTAAATAAAAGCAACACACCTTAAAATAATATTCTACAACAATTGGGCCTTCGTGGAAATTGAATGTATGACAATGGGCCGCCAAGTTACCATCTGACCTTAGCTGCCTGTCATGAGCAAGCCATGGAAGGAAGTGTGCACAGCAGCAATCCATCATCACATGGAAGTGCATGTGTGTGCTCAGGCTCAAGCAAGTTACATGAAGTTACATAAATGCCTATGGTTTCTGCTCCTGTTACAAGCCATCAATTGCCAAGCATGCTTGTACAACTTCACGGGATGTACCCTGTAACCAAGGAGGAGAATGTCCTGGTTCTTTATATTGTGTCGGTATCACCCAGAAATGGACAACTATAGTACTACTTCCCCTTTATGAGACCACCCTGAAAAACATTGGCAGAGTGAAACTGTCGTAGTGGGTGGAAGAAACTTCAGGTGTTACATATGGACATACATTTTGTTTGGAAGTAGAAATGGCCAGATGTGCAATTGTTCACTGACTCATGGGCTGTCGCCAGTGGATTGGCTGGATGGTCAGGGACTTGGAGAGAACACGATTAGAAAATCGGTGAAAAAAGACATCTAGGAAAGATGAGTGTGAATAAATGTCTCCATTGGGGGAAAGGTGTGAAGACTTGTGTCCCATGTAAATGCTCATCCAAAGGTGACTTCAGCAGAGGAGGAGTTCAGTAGCAAGTAGACTGGACGACCTGTTCTATAGACAGCATTCTTCCCTAGCCATCCCTGTCATTGCCCAGTGGGCCCATGAGCAAAGTGTCCATGGCGGCAGAGATGGAGTGTCAGAGGCCACGAAGTGTACAGCATACAGCAATTATAATTCAGATGTCAACCCACCAGGCGAATGACTCTGACGGAGATTAGTCCTGTCCACACAAGGCCTTCAGGACCATCGACTCTGGAAACTGTTGTTCACTTTAACTAAAGCAGCTTGGTGTCTCCCCAATACCTGCATTGTAGTGTGTAATCTCATGTGATGTGTATATGTAATCTCATGATTACATCTCAATCTTCTGTGTACATATATCTGTGGGTGGTCAGGAAAATGACTTCTCATTTAGCTATATAGTTTTGATATATAGAATATATACTGGGACATGGTTCATAACTGAATCTGTTTGTCCCACAAGGACTGTGGACACTTAAAAGCCTGCCTTGTTCTTTTGCTCAGACTAACTGCACACAATTACCTCAAAGCAAATCCAAACTAGACTAAAGGCTTTTTGTAAACAGATCGTGAGTTTGGAACTTTGCAGCTGTGAACAAGGTCAGAGGTGCAGATGTCCAACCTAGGTTGCTACACAAAGCACCCTAAGAAAAGCTTGCCAATTCTTCACCTTCCAGTCTGCTAGCAATAGAACCATGTCTCAAAGCTTGTCTTCCTATACCCCCCCCCCCCCCGGTCATGATCTAAATCCTGTGACCTTATTACCCTGTGCTGCGGTGGCAATGGCTCGGCTCCCATTGCTTACCCTAGGAAAGTGCTTTTGACCAATGAGAAGGAACTCTTGTAAGGAGAAGAGCTTTTAGGCTAGAGAAGAAGAAGTTAGGAGAAATTAGAAAGAGGACAGGAGAATTAGGATTGAGTCAGATCAATAAAGAGACTGAACTGGAAAGGGTCATAGTGAGAAATCCATTCACCTTCAGACATCCTGAGCCCTTCGCTGGTTGTTGCTTCCCTTCTGAACCCTGAGAAGGCCTTGGGTCTGAACCCCAAAGGTTCTCATTAGTGGAGGTCATGCACAGGCTCTGCAACATGAACTTCACTCTCTGGCTGACCTGGCTGTAGCTGCTACTCACTGCTAGGTCAGCCAACAGCAGAGACCAACACTGAGCCCAGACGTGACCCTGTTCCCCTGGTGACCAGCCAGCGACAGGTTGGCTACAGCCAGCAGTAGAGACCAACACTGAGCCCAGACATGACCCTGTACCCCGGGTGACCAGCCAGCAACAGGTTGGCTACAGCCAACAGCAGAGACCAACACTGAGCCCAGACGTGACCCTGTTCCCCGGGTGACCAGCCAGCGACAGGTTGGCTATAGCCAGCAGTAGAGACCAACACTGAGCCCAGACGTGACCCTGTTCCCCGGGTGACCAGCCAGCGACAGGTTGGCTATAGCCAGCAGTAGAGACCAACACTGAGCCCAGACATGACCCTGTACCCCGGGTGACCAGCCAGCAACAGGTTGGCTACAGCCAACAGCAGAGACCAACACTGAGCCCAGACGTGACCCTGTTCCCCCAGGGTGACCAGCCAGCTACAGGTTGGCTACAGCCAGCAGCAGAGACCAACACTGAGCCCAGACGTGACCCTGTTCCCCGGGTGACCAGCCAGCGACAGGTTGGCTACATTAGACCACTTGTTCTGTGGGAAGGAGAACAGTGTGTCCTTGCTTGTCCTTGAGCAGACACTTCCTCTGATACAGTGGGCCTTTGATCATGGAATCCTCTGGTCTTACCATGTTCATCACCATGCAGCTGGCCTTATAAAAAGACGAAATGGCCTTTTCAAGACAGTTATAGTTCCGATTAGGTGGCAGTAGCCTGGAGGACTGGGGCAGGTTCTCCAGAAGGCAATATTTGCTTTGAATTGCTGTCTAATTTGTCTAATTGCTGTCTAATATATGGTATAGTTTCTCCCATAGCCAGGATCCATGAATCCACGAATCATGGGGAATAGGAAAGGGGAATAGGTCCATTCATTATCACTCCTAGTGATCCACTAGGAAAATTTTTGCATCCCCTTTCCAGGACCTTAAATTCTGCTGGCCTAGAAGTTTTGGTTCCAGATGGGGAGTGCTCCTGCAGAAGAGCCACGACAAACATTTCATTGAAGTAGATGCTCAGACGTCTACTTTGGGCTTCTGACATTCTTAACCCAATAGGCTAAGAAAGGAATAGCAGTGTTAGGAGGGGAAATTGGATAGCTTCACAATGGAGGTAAGAAAGATGATGTCTGGAGTGCAGGAGATCCCTTAGATCATCTCTTGATGTTAATCATGTCTGGTGATTAAAGTCAATGGGAAACTGCAACAGCATAACCCAGGCAGTATGACCCAGGGCCCAGATCCTTCAGGAGTGAATGAGGAAAGAGCCAAGACCTGCTGAGGGTGGGGGAAGTACAGAATGGGTAAGGGGAAGATAGTTATAAATACCAGATAAGGCCACGTGACCAGTTGCAGAAATGAGGATTATAACTGACGCAATTGTTTCTGTCGTATCTGTTAAGAATGTGTTTGTACAGATATTTGTGTTTCCTTTTGATTTTCATCATGTGATGTAGTATCAATTAAGAGAATATCTGTGATTATCATATTTAAGTCTGAGATACTGAAAGAATGTTCCTGTTCTAAATTTATAATGTTCTTGAGGTTGTATGTTATCTGATGAAATAGATAATGCTTTTGTGATTATGTGTGGGATAGTTATATCGTGTTAGTTGTAATTATGACCTGGTTAATGTCCTCATTTGGAAATTAAGCATGACATAAGGAGATATGATTGTGTATCAAGTTGACAAGGGGTGTACTTGTGATAACTATTCTCGGTTGTGAATTTGACCATATCTGGAGTTAACTGAAATCCAAAGGGCTATGTGCACTCTACTGTGTGAGATCAGTATGTGATTTAATTTGTAATTGTATTTCTTTTATAAACTTGGGTGCCCACATGTTTAGTTCCTCAGTGTTAAGAACTGCAGTGGCCTCTTTGTTGACTTCTTTTGAGTATGTAGTGTCCTTCCCATCTCTTCCGATTAGTTTTGGTTTGAGGTTGATTTTTTCCGATATAGTGGCTACACCAGCTTGCTTCTTAGAGCCATTTGCTTGGGATATCTTTTTCTGTCCTTTGTCCCTGAGGTGAATTCTGTCCTTGATGTTAATGGGTGTTTCTTGGATGCAGCCAAAGCGTGGATCCTGTTTTTGGATCCATTTTGTTAATGTGTCTTTTTGTTGGGGAATTGAGGTCATTGATGTTGAGTTATCAGTGAGCAGTATATGTCAGATCCCGTTATTTTATCGTGAGCTGTTTTTTTTTTCTTTCCTCTTTGATTTGCTGATCTGATATTATTTATTCCTTGTGTTTTCTTGGGTGTCATTAGCCTCTTCAGGTTGAAGTTTTTCCTCTGGCACACTGGTTCTTACCTTGTGTGTTGTGTCCCCTTTGAGGGCTTGTACAGGTGTCACCTAAGACCATCAGAAGGCATAGATATTTATAATTCATAGCAGTAGCAAAATTACAGTTATAAAGTAGCAACAAAAATACTTTTATTGTTGGGTGTAATCAGACATTTCTTTCCCACCCTCCTGTTCCCAAATACCCAGCAGCCACTTCCCAAGTTAACATGGAGACTTAATATAATTATAAACACTTAAAATTGGACTTAAAATTACTTATAAATGCTCAGACTTATTACTAACTAACTTTTACATTTTACGTTAACCCATATTCCTTATTTACGCTTTGCCACATGACAGTATAGCATGCCATCTTACTCCCTCCGAGTCTGGCTGCTCTTTCCTCACTCCGCCCTTCTTCCCATCATCCTTAGTTGGGTAATCCCACCTATACTTCCTGCCTGGCTACTGCCAATCATCGTTTTGTTAAACCAATTGGAGTGACAAACCTTTACAGTGCACAAGAGGATCATCTCACAGCAGTTGGGTCAGCACAACATGAGGAGCTGCATTAAAGGCCACAGCATTAGGAAGTTTGAGAGCCACTGCTCTGTTGCCTTCTGTAGAGCTAGGTTCATAGATACAAAACTGCTTAAACTTGGCTTTATTATGGAAGCTCTTTTTTTGTCCACCTATTGTGATGGAAAATTTTCCTGGGTATAGGAGTTTGGGTTGGCATCTAAGAGTCTAAGAGTCTCTCTAGACCCTTCTGCATTTTGGAGTCTCCATTGAGAAGTGGGACATTATTCTAATGGTCTGTCTTTATGTTATTTGGTCTTGTAATACTCCTGCTTTGTTCTGTATGTTTAGTGTTTGATTGTTATGTGGCGTGGGGAGTTTCTTTCCTTGTCCTGTCTGGAGTCCTGTATGCTTCTTGCACCTTTATAGGTATTACCTTCTTTTTTTTTTAAGATTTATTTATTTATTATGTACACAATGTTCAGCCTCCATGTATGCCTTCAGGCCAGAAGAGGGCACCAGATCTCATTACAGGTGGTTGTGAGCCACCATGTGGTTGCTGGGAATTGAACTCAGGACCTCTGGAAGAGCAGTCAGTGCTCTTAACCTCTAAGCCATCTCTCCAGCCCCCAGGTGTTACCTTCTTTAGATTGGAGAAATTTCTTCTATGATTTTGTTGGAAATATTTACTGTAGCTTTGCTTTGTGTTTCTGCATTTTCCTGTATTCCTGTTATTCATAGATTTGGCCTTTTCACAGTGTGCCAGATGTCCTGGATCTTTTGTGTCTGGATTTCTTAGATTTAACATTTTCTTTGACCAGGCTATCTATTTCTTACATCTTGTCTTCAATGCCTGAGATTCTCTCTTCCATCTTTTGTATTCTGTTGGTGAGGCTTGCCTCTGAGGGTCCTGTCTGAATTTCTTAATTTTCATTTCTGGTTTTCTCTCGGTTTCAGTTTTCTTTATTGATTCTGTTTCCCCCTGCAGCTCTGGAACTGTTTTCTTCATTTTATTCCACCGTTTGTCTTTTCATAGATTTCTTTAATGAATTATTAATTTCCTTTTAGGACCTCTAACATTCATAAAGGCTAATTTGAAGTCCCTGTCTTCAAAATGTCTCTACTGTACTTCTCAGGGCCTGGTATGGTGGGGTCACTGGGCTCTAGTGGAGACACGTGCTACCTGCTGTTGATGGGGTTTTTACTCTGGCATCTTGCATCTAGGATCAGAAGAATTGTAATTCCAGGTGCTGATAGCTGGTCTTGTCTTTGTTGGGTGAATGTTTTGTCCCTTGGTTTCTGTTCCCTTTCCTGCTTCTTAGGGGAGAGTGGTGGCTGTGTGTTACCTTGTAGGGAATGCTGCTGACATTCTGATGGGTCTGACCCTGAGATTCCCTTTAGAATGTGTCTCTTGGTGTTGAAGACTGACACGTAGGGGAAGAGCTGGGCTAGAAGTGGGGCTGAGGGCTGGGAGGTTGCTGATGGGTCCCCTGAGGGAGGATTATGGGGTGTGCCTCCAGTATCTGCTTAGTCCCCTGGGAATGGGTGCAGAGAAGGGGGGAGGCCAGAACTGGTGGTCTGTTGGCTTCCAGAGACTGCCTGCTGGAGTTGGAGGCTCAGACAAAGCGATGTGGGAGAGGGGCAGTGTGGCTGCCTGTAAGAGAAGGTCTGTGACCTGCCGGAGATGGGGCAGACAGGAAGAGGACTGAGGCAGGTGGTCTGCTCCAGAGCTTGGGATGAGACTGGGGGATCGAATTGGAGAAAAGACAGATAGTGAAGGTCTGAAGAGTGCCTTCCTGCTTTCCTGGTGGTGTGGCAGGCAGGTTCCCAGGAAGTGTGCCTGCAGAAGTTGGTGGCTGTGACAGGGATGGGGTTGGGGTAAGTGTTGAGGAAGCTATAGAAGATCTGCTTGATCTGCTGGGGATGGGGCAGAGAGGCAGGTCTAGTTCTTTCTTGTGGTACTAGAGTTGGAAGCCAGGGCTTTGTGCATACTAGGAAAACACACCACCATTGGGAAGAAATGAATGACAAACAATGAGCAAAATCTCTATATTTTAACATTAAATTCCGCAGGCACTAGTAGACACTCGGCCTTGGCCTCAATTCCTGTCACTAGATAGTGAAAGGAAGCGGTCTGAAGATGTGTTTCGTGGCTGAAGGACTACGGCACAGGTTTACAAGGAGCAGTCTGAAGATGCATTACATGACAGAAGGACCACGGCACTGATTCACAGGGAGTAGTCCGAAGATGTTACGTGGTGGAGAGACCACAGCACGGGTTCACAGGGAGCAGTCTGAAGATGTGTTATGTGGCTGAAGGACCACGGCACGAGTTCACAGGGAGAAGTCTGAAGATGTGTTACATGGCAGAAGGACCATGGCATGGGTTCACAGGGAGTTGGTGTTCCACGTTTGCTTCAGATTAATTCTTTCATGTTAGTTTTCAGCACAGTCGCAGATGGGAACTGGAAGATGGAATTTCTGTAATTACTGAAGAGGAAGTAAGATCCGGGTAGCACCCAAACGTGTTCTAACTTTTCCTGTAGTTGAGAAGCACCATCAGTGAGTAGTGCCATAAACATACCTAGAAGCTGTCAGACCATCTGCTGAGTGTGAGTCAGTCCACTTAGCCAGTGTAGCTGCGATGGGGCGGGGCCTCCCATCAAGACACAGTGGAGCTTCCGCCAGCAGAAGGGCATCGTAACCAGAAAGCTCCTAAGGAAGCTTCACCACCCCTGTCTGTTAGGGATCAGCCATAGAAATGTTGCTGAAGAAGTCACTAACACCAGGCACTTTGTCAGGAACTTTCTAAGTGTGTTTTGCTTGCCAGCATTATAAGAAGGGGCTGCCATTACGATCTCCAGTCTTGTATGTAAGGAACCAGAAGCATGCTGTCATTAACTACCGTGGCAGGGATTTCACACCTAGTGCTCGGAGCGTGGCCACTGCACTCACACAGACCTTCACCCTTTGCTCCTCCTGTCCTCGCTAGATGCTTCCCTCGTCTTTCTTCTGTGGAAGCGTGTTTACTCAGGATGTAGAGCAGGTAGTGACCATTGTGGTACAACCTAGTTAGCCTCGAGTTTCTCTGAGCTGTGTCAATACGGCGTTCACTAGTTATATTCACCCCTTACATTTCAATCATATATAGTTCAGTTTCCAGACACACCTGCCATAGCGCATGGACATGTGACTAATGACCCTGTTCCGGATCAGCAGAACTAGGTTGTTCCCATCGTGCACTGTTCTGTTGGGCTAGTCTATTCTAGAGCATGATACTTTCTAGACAGCAGGAACATAGCAAAACCAAAGCCAGGATACATATAGAACGTACAGATGGCAGGGAAGCCTTAAGCCGGCATCATTCAGGCCACTTGAACTTTGATTTTTACCTTGTATTTATCTGAGAATCTTTGCCAGCATTTGATTTTGTATGAATTATTTTTCAGGTTTCACAAATGTCAGTCACACAGTCATAGCAGTGTGACATCTCTGTGTTGATGAGGGCTCTGTCTAAAATGTCAGAGGGTGCCTATTGGCTTATGCTATTGAAAAGCCTTATTTGGTTCCCCTTGAAAGAAAAATGGCAGGAGGCCATTTCTGATCCCCTTAAATATTTATAGAGGTCAGTCATTTAAAGTTGAAAAAAATCTACATTTCTTCAAAGACTTTTTGAAGTATAATTGTTCAATGATTAATGTCGCTAGAGACCACGACTTACGTGTATCAGCACAAGCCTGAAATTACCCAGGAAGCAGTGTGAGCTTTCCGCTGGTGTATGGTGACGTCATCCTCTTTGAGTTCATCCATGTGTAACCATCTGTTCTTGCCTGCTTTTTATTGTTGCATTTTACATATCATTATTTAATTATTATATTTGAAAGGCATGAGTTTCAGAGGGTGGGAATTAGGCTTGTTCTTACACTGGCATATTTGTGTGTATACTGAGGTGTATCCACTGGGGAATTGGCTCCAAGACCTTGTGAGACACTAAAATCTGGATACTCGAGTTCCTTTAGGTTGACTCATGGGGCTCACAGGTACAGGTGCCTGCTGCCAAGCCTGACAGCCCGAGTTCAATCCCTGGGACCCTATCAATTATGTATGTCTTCATATAATATCTGTGTAACATGCATTTACATGTAAATGTATGTCTATAAAATGGTATAACAGTTGCATATATCTTATATAATCCTCAGATATTTTAAATAATCTCTAGATTACTTGTAATTCCTACTACAACAGAAGTGCTCCGTAAACATGTTTTCCTGTTACGTCATAGAGAGTGACTCTGAGGGAAACATCTGTGCGTGTGTCATACAGGTGTGCGTGTGTTGTACGGGTGTGCATGTGTAGGACAGGTGTGCGTTGTCGTATGGGTGTGCATGTGTAGGACAGGTGTATGTTTTCTCTTTTAGGGGTTTTTGATATGTGGATGATTGAATCTGCAGATGAGGAACCCATGGATACTGGAAGCTGATTATATAAATATGTCATATACGTGTGTTTACAGAATTTATTACTTCATTACACATGAGATTTATTTTGTTGCTGAATAGATTATTTGTTTAACTATGTAAAGATGTGTTGCATTTGTTGTATTGCAGAATAATTGTTAACTCTATAAAGATTTGCATTTGTTTAACTATGTAAGGATGTGTTGCTGTTTTACCTTGCCTACCTAAGGTACCTGATTGGTCTAGTGAAAAGCTAAACAGCGAATAGCTAGGCAGAAGAGGGATAGGTGGGGCTGGTGGGCAGAGAGGAAAGGGGAGCCAGCCTGCCAGACATGAGGGAGGCAGAAAAGCAGGACAAACAGCAGATGAGGTAAGCAAGCCTCGGGGAAATACATGGGATGATAGAAATGGGTTGATTTACGTTTAAAAGCTGCCCAGAAACAAGCCTAAGCTAAAGCTGAGCATTCATAATTAATAGTAAGTTTTCTTGTCATGATTTGGGGGCTGACAGTCCAAGAACGCCTGCTACATGTTTTGGCCTAACTGTACATGAAATCCTTTACCTCCAGGAAGAACGAGCCCTGCTTATAAAAGAACTTTCTTCGTTTCGGGACCAAAGGGATCAACTTAAGGCAGAAGTTGAAAAATACAGAGAATGTGACCCACAAGTAGTGGAAGAGATCCGTAAGTTCATGTCTGCTTGTTCACTCTGTGTCATGGGCTCACGAGACAGCTGAGTGCTCTCAGCTCTGACACGGGAAGCATTTCTGAAGTAAAGCAGTAAACAGGCATAGAACAGTCCGGAAACAGAGAGGTCAGAGAAGGAGCACTTTGGTCTTCCCACCTCCAGGCCATGAAGAAATCTGCTATTACCGTCTAAGAAAAGGATACTAGAAATTCTAGAGCTTCCCTTATGTGTGTATCAGTGACTTCTTCCTTGTGTGTGGAGGTCAGAGGGCAGCTTACAGCAGCTGGCTCTCCTTTCACCACACGGATTCCAGGAACCCTACTCGGGTCATCAGGCTTGGTGGCAGCACCTTTTAGCCACCGAGCCATCTTGCCTGCCTTCCTTCAATTTTAAAACAGAATCTTCAAACCTTGCTATTATTAATGTATTTATAGAAACATAAAATTGAACACTTATAGATTTTAAAAAGCATATTATAACAATATAGATTTTAATTGTTAGGAAAATATGTATGACTTTTTAAAAGATCTGACATAGCACATTGACTGAGACTTTGAGAAACCTGGGACTACTTGGTACTTTGGAAGTAGCGTCAGCATAGTTGGATTATAGTTAATCCAATGTGTGGCCTAGCATACACGTGCACATGTGTGTTGTCTTTTGAGAACAAGATCTCTCTGTTCTTTATGTGGCCCAGGCTGGCCTCAGTCTCCAGAGTGCTGGGATTTCAGTACAGCCCAGGTCACCTGCCCAAGGAATCACCTATGAACATACAGTGGAGCCCACAGAGCGGAAGCTCTATTGACCCTGACTAAGAAGTCTAGAATGTAAATACGAAAGGAGAAAAGTCAGCTAAGCGGGAAAAGTGCTGCCGTACGGAAAAGTTGTGAGAGGAGCAGACCCAGTCGGAGGGTGTGAGAGTCAGATTGTCTTTCTGGGAAAACAAAAGCTTTTCAGGAACCCTTTGCAGGTACTGCCATTATGGTCCTGAGAGCAAGTCACCTGAGGGTGTGGAGCCTGGGGAGAAAACAGTCTGAAATTCTGGGGACCTTCAGGCACACTGCACAGCTGACTTCTTCCGCTGTTGAGACTGATGGAAAGTAGGCCAGCTGGCTAGTCAGCACCTCCTTTCCTCCTGCTCCTCCAGTCTTGTCACAACTTTGAGTTCACGTAGCTGTGTCGTGCCCGGCTTTAGCTGAGCACGCGATTCCATAGGGTGGCCGTGAAAGTCTGTGCAGACCTCTCTCCCTAGCCCTCTCTCACAGAGATGACTGTCTCAGAGAGCTCCGCTTCCATCTCTTGGTGAAAATCTCTGTCTCTTTATAAAATGTTTAGGTTCTAGAGACCAGCAGCACCAGCCCCCTGGTGTGCAGTGATTCCACCACTTTCCTTGGGGCACCAGTCCTCCTCCTCCTCCTCCTCCTCCTCCTCCATTTTTACTTATTTATTATGTATATTGTTCTGCCTGCATGTTTGCCTACATGCCAGAAGAGGGCTCTAGATCTCATTACAGATGGTTGTGAGTCACCATGTAGTAGCTGGGATTGAACTCAGGACCTCTGGAAGAGCAGCCAGTGCTCTTGACCTCTGAGCCCTCTCTCCAGCCCCAGAGCAGCTCTTCTTTGCTTCTATTCCATTTTTTCTCTACTTACTAGTTGTAAGTGTTCGCCCTCCTTGGTGAGGGTTTAAGATGTCCCACTTTGTGATCCTCATGGTACTGCCCCAGTGTGTCCTTGGGCAGTTGTCGTCTTCTGACATTACTTCTAGATATCACTCACCACCAGGACACTCGAGATGGAAAGCATCACACTATTGCCAGGTATCTTAGCAGGTCCCCAACAAGCTTGGGAGTAGTTTTAAAAATCCAAAATCACCTAGCAAAAAAAGTATGTTTTGTTTTCAAAGGTTGGGTTTTTTTTTCTGTCTGCATGTTTCCTTCACTGTTTATTGTTGAACCCTAAATATAAGTGTGTGTGTGTGTGTGTGTGTGTGTGTGTGTGTGTGTGTGCGTGCGCGCATGTACGTGTGAAGTGTGTTTGGAATGCAGGTCAGTATACCAGCTGTGCAGATACTTAGGAGGGTGTCACGCACAGCAAACAGGATGATCTGTCGATCAGTGCTGGACCGGAAGCAGGTCCAGCAGGGCAGAGCATTAAAACGCTTACAGCATCCGTGGGTAGAAACTCAAGAGACGTGACGGAAGGTATCACAGAGACCCATGTCAGGCTTGCTGACAGGAAGACTGTGTTTCACACGAGAGTTACACTGGATTAAGAACAGATTAGTGTATTTGAAGACATAGCAAACAGAAAACGTTAAATGTCAAGCTGGCATCCATGATCTGAGAACAACCTAGCCTAACATATGTGTAATTGAACTAAGAAAGGAGTGGAGTGCTTGTTGGACCAGGAAAATATCTGTAAAAACAATTGTTTTTAAGTTTTTATGAAGCAAATTTTACTCTGGGTACTGCCCAGGCCCCTATACCCATGCAGTAGATATTATAAATTATTCATGAAAAATTTCAATGAAAACCACAAATTCCACAGATCTAAGAACTTAAAATTGTTAGTACAGATGTCAGAAATGTCTTTAAATTTAAACTTTATTAAATTTAAACAACTTTACTAGGTTCTAACTTCTGACCCCAAATGGTAATGTGCTTTTTTATAATGAAGACTTTCAGAGGATTTCAGCTATCAGGTTAGTGCAGAAAGAATTGGATTCAAGGATTATGTGTTTTATAAATTGATTTTAATAGGATTTAACTCAACAGCAAGCTCCCATAGCCACTTTCCAACACTCAGTCTTATCCAGGCTATCTTTGATTCATGTGGGATACACTTTCCTGATAATAGTTCATGTAGACATGCTTATATATTATCTATTTCTTAAAACAGTGCCTGTAGCAAATGAATGGATCTAGAAAAACATCATATTTGAGTGAGGTAACACAGACCAGGCCCAGAAAGACAAATATTGTACATACTCACTCATAAGTAGCTTTTAGACATAAAGCAAAGAAAACCAGCCTACAATTCACAGCCCCAGAGAACCTAGACAACAATGAGGACCCCAAGAGAGACATATATGGATCTAATCTACATGGGAAGTAGAAAAAGATAAGATCTCCTGAGTAAATTGGGAGCACGGGGACCATGAGAAAAGGTAGAAGTGGAGGAGTGAGGAAGGGAGGGAAGCAGAAAAAAAAACATAGAGCTCAATAAAAATCAATTTTAAAAAATGCCTGTAGGAAATATTTGTAGTTCAGCAAATATTCCAGTTAGATAAATGATTTCATTTACAAATTTAATTTTGAGTAACCAGGGAAGTAAGGCCAACGTAATAGTCTTATGTAGTACTATTTTTAGCCACTTCAAGCACTATTTGAACAAAAACTAGATAAAACTAGGGGTAGAAACTAAATTCCCGCAAACATACTTGAAAGTAAGTCAGGTGTGGTGTCCCATGCTGCTTGGAAGGCTGAGGGACAGAGATTGAAAGGTCAAGACCAGCCTGGGCAACTTCAACCCTGGTTTCTTGTTATTGTTGTTGATTTTGTTTTTGTTCTTTTTTTCCCCCTTTCGGGTTTTTGAAGCAGGGTTCCTCTGTGAAGCCCTGGCTGTCCTGGAACTTGCTTTGTAGACCAGACTGGCCTCAAACTTAGAGATCAACTTGCCCCAGCCTCTTGAGTTCTAGAATTAAAGGTACAGTGCCATCGTCACCACTGCCTGGCTGCTACGTTATATTTTAAGTGTGCAGTTTTGTTTTTAAAAAAAGTTATAAGACATGCAAAGAAACAAGAAATGTTCCCCACAAGCCACAGTTAAAGTCCTCAGTAAAAACTCTGTTAAGCTTAACAGACAGACATTTTAGTGAGTTGTTCTCAATGTCCACTGAAGGAGACCTGTCTAAAAAGTAAAGACAGGCCTAAGGGTATCTCACAGAGAAGATAATATTATTAAAGAAACCGAAATCAGACCAGAAGAGCCAAGTGGGAACTCTGGAGTCTAAAGCTGCAGTAACTGTAGTGGCAGAGGATTGAGCCAGCTGCAGAGAGAACCAGCAGGTTGGAAGGTGGTTCAACAGGAATTTCCTGATCTGAGGAAGAACGAACAACCAGGAAGCAGTTCCAGATTCTCAGGCCTGTACCACATCACCATCAAATTGGCCTAAGGACAACTTTGGAAGTAGCAAAAAAGAAGCAAGTCATCACAATTGGGGATCTTCGCTAAAATTAACTGCTGTTTCTACTTAGAAAATAGAGAGGCCAAAAGCACAGGAGGAGAACATGTTCAAAATACTGAAGGAAAGCTGTCAATCAAGGTTTCTGTATCTAGAAACAGTTCCTTCAGAGATAACAAGCAAAGTAAAAGATCCTCGTGTGAACAACTACTAGCTTATACCCGACCTTAGAACCTAATTTGGTCAATATAAAGAAATAAATGACCAGTGGTTTAAGTAAACAGACAATATACATACTTCTGTATATTTACTTTTCTGATTTAGGACTTAGTTGTACAAGCAGCACTGTCTGGCAATGACCACACAGTATATAAAATACAGTCTGTGGCAATACTGGCATAACTTGGAGGGTGGACATGGTGTGTATATACAGCAGGGGAAACCGTATGGAAATTGGGTTGACAAGCATTAATTTTGGGACTATTGAAGGACAATAGGGACATTTGCCATGGCGCCTTAGCTCCTCTCTGCTGCGGTGATGAAAGACACCAGGACCCAGGACAGCCTGGGAATGAGCGTTTACCTTGGCTTGGGGTCCACAGGGAGAGTCCCTAATGATGAGGGAGGCCTGACAGTGGAAAACAGCCTTGACTGGAAGGGGGATGAGGGTATAAACTCCCACAGCCCTCCCAGTGATGGACTTCCTTTAGCCAGGCTCCACTTTTGAAGGGTTCCATAACCGCCGCAAACAGTGCCACCAGCTGGGCACTAAGTGTTCAAATAGAAGAGATTGAGAGAAAAAATTTTCACTCAAAGCACCACACATGGGAAATGACAAAATGTTATGTAAATCACATCATAATTATACTAAGTGAAAATGGCTTGTTTTCCAATTAAAAGGTTAGGAAGGCCAAAATTGAAGGAAACAAGTAAGCTAATTATATACCACCTACAAGAGACTCATATTTAAAGACTAAAATATGTCGAAAGTAAAAGGCTAGAGAAGACTTGGAAACAGTAATTGAAAGAGGTCATAGCAGCTAAACTAAGAGCAAGGAAAAGACTGAGACGTTATTGCTAGTGTTGAGAGGTGCAGTTTGCAATGATGGTGAAGGGTCAGCAGGTCCAAGTTATGGGCGTGCATGGCTGTAGAGTTCGAATGAGAAATGTCTCCCTCAGGCTCCTGCATTTGAACCCTGGTTCCCAGCTGATGCCCCTCTTCGGCAGGTTGAGAAGCTGTGGCCTAACTGGAGGAAGTTTGATGGGAGATAAATTCTCACTATGTAGTCCATGCTGGCCTCAAATTTGAGATCCTCCTGCTTCAGTCTCTCATCTGCCGAAGACAGCCATGTACCGATACACCTGTATAAGATTACAGATTTAAAATATCAAATAAAATAAATATTTTCTCCTATGGGATTACCTTTTTGCCTCTAAATTTTGTTTCTTTGTTTCTTTTTGAGACAGAGTCCCACTGTGTAGCTCTGGCTGCCTTAGAACGCACTATGTAGACCAGTCTGACCTGAACTTAGCAGAGATCCTCGTGCCTCTGCCTTCCAAGTGCTGGGATCACAGATGTGAACCACCATGCCTGGCTTTATTTCTAAAATTTTTAGAAGTGAAGATTTATCGTAGCCTAAGAATATATAGAGTAAGCTGGGCAGTGGTCATGCACATCTTTAATCCCAGCACTTGGGAAGCAGAGACAGGTAGATCTCTGTGAGTTCAAGTCCAGCCTGGTCTACAGAGTAAGTTCCAGAATAACCAGAGCTACACAGAAAAACTCTGCCTTGAAAAACAAACAACAAACAAAAAGCAAAATAGAAGAATATATAGAATAAAACTCTTACCAATAAATTGTTTTATCATTTTGGTATGGTAAGTTGAGCAACATCTCATTTAAACATGTCCTTTATGGGATGGGTATCTCAGAGGTTAAAAATGCTGGCTGCCAGGCCTGCCAGCCTGGTGGACGGAGACAACTGGCTGCTGCAAGGGCGCCCTGTGCCCTCACACCTGAGCTGTGCCCCCCACACACACAATAAGTAAATAAACAAAGATATAAAATAGCCTTGTGCTTTAAAGAAGTGGTGTGTGGTGATGAACGTTTAGAAAGGGAAGTTGTTCACGCTGACTTTCTGTTCTTTCCTAACAATTGCAAAGACCTAAAGTTTTCTCGAGCATTTGAGCATGTTTTTAAAATACAATGTTATAACACTCTCTGAGCTTTTTCATGGTAATTTATAATATATGTGTAACTTATAATACTTTGTTGTATATTTCTAGAGGGTCGGAGCTAGTTTTGTATGTATCAATATACATGTCATTTTATCTTTTTTTCTTCCAGGTCAAGCAAATAAAGTAGCCAAGGAAGCTGCCAACCGATGGACAGGTAGGTGCTGCAGAGGCACTAGATAGTAGCAAAGGCTCCCCTGTGGTATGCAGTTTCGGTAATACACCAAAGATATTACTGAATCCTCTTACTAAAGTGTCTCTGTGAATCCCTACGCCCGGTTCCTGATCACTGATCTTGCGTATCTAAGGGTGTGGTTGAAGTCCCTGTAGTTTTGCTTTTCTGTGGTGCTGGGGATGGAGCTCAAGGCCTCGCACATGCCAGGAGAGTGCCCTCCCTTGATAAATATCTGCAACCTGCAGTCATGTATCTGACTTTATAATCCCCTTTGGGATTTCACAGACTCCTGAAGGTCTGTCTTCTGGAAAACAAGAAGAGCTAAGGTGTTTTGTGGATGCTTTGCTGCTCACAGTGTGGTGTCTTCTCGCCTTATCTCTGTGGGAAACTTCAAGCTAGTCGTGAATGTTGTTCCTCAATTGAAGCAAGGCCACATGTGTTGTGCAGCAGGAAGTAGGCTCTGCTGTTTGATTCCTCTCTGTGAGCCTCTTTCTTTTTCTGATCTACACCAGAGATATTCTAAGACAGAGGGTTAATGAGCACTGGCGCCAGGTGTGGCTTCACATCTGGGAGACTGAGGCCAGAAGACCACAAGTACGGCCAGCTGGGCTACATCGTGAGGGTCCATCCTGTCAGGCCTACTCTCCCACAAATGCGTTATGTGTGTCCTAAAGTTTAGGAGAAAGTTAGTAATGATTGTTGTGATTTATAGACAAGTATGATCAATAATACTAAACCTGCCAGAAAGAGGCACTGATGTTTTCCAGTGTTTAATAATAAGCTGGTGGTGGTTGAGTTTCTCTACCTGGTCAGAGTCTAATTCCTCCCATGTGTTGGTCATTGTCATTGTGCTCCCATGGGAGAAGGGTACGCACAGGGGAAGCAGAGAGGGAGAGAACATGTGGGGACTGCTGAGTCTCAGGTCAGCCTCTGGGAGACAGGCATGTGTGCCAGGCTTCCTGCTGCCAGGCCCATCCTGCTTTTCACAGAAGATTCAAACCTCATTTTCACTAATAAATAGAAAATATTAATGAAATTCTCCTTGGGCTCCTGTAAAGCTGTAGAAGTGAGTGAGGTTCACATTGTGAGACGTGGTGACACAGGTGATTCATGTCTGCAATCCCAGCACTGGGGGAGGCGAGGAAGTCAGAGTCCAAGGCCAGTCTTAGCGAGGTGATGGCTTTAAGACTAACCTAGGCCACATAAAAATAATAATGATAAAAATGTGTATTACATAGGTCTGAGAAATAGAGAATTCTGAGGTGAAAATAAAGCAAGTGTCCGTGTGGATTGAAGATAGGATGGGCGGAGCTAACATGGGCAGGAGTTGAGAGGTCAGGTCCACCTAACTGAGGATGCACAGGATGGAAGGTGAGAACGGACTCTGACCTCCATACGTGCACCATGATACACACGTGCTCAGCCTCCCCCAACCAACACAACATAAATAAAAGTTCATGATTCATGATTGTCCTCCAGTGGTTTGCAGGGACACAGCCCTCACACAGTAGGAGCAGCAGAATGCGCTGTGGCAGAAGGAAGTCACTCAGCTCCTCGCTTGCTCTGTGACCCTTTGAACTCCTCAGAACTGGCTCCTCATCTGTCTCTGAATAATCCCACCTCAAGTTTGGAGGGGCTTAAGTAAGAGTCTGCAAGCACTTCAGCATGGTGTTTAGACATCCGTCTCCTTTCTGTGGTTCCCCGAAGCACTGTAAATTCTGGCTATTAAGTCATTACAAATTGTTTCCCAATTAATAATAAACTCACAAAATTGTCATTAGAAAAATTTTTGTAAGAACATTTTTCTCCTTTGAGGTTAGCTGCCCAAAAAAACAAACAAAAACAAAGCAAAAAAAAACCAAAAAGCAAACAAAAAAATCATGAGAGTTTGAAAAGCCTGTGGAAGGGATGTTCTTATGGTAACAGAAGTAGCTGTTCAGAACTGTTTCCCAGCCCAGGATGGAGCTCAGGTGGCTGCTTAGCTGTGCAGAGTGGGGTTGGTGGAGTAGGTAGAGGTGGAAGCAGGAGGGTCAGAAGGTCAAGGTCATTCTACCCAACTTGGGCTAATGAGACTTTAAAGTATTTCCACTTAAGGCTCCAGCTAACTCTTCTCACATAAGCATTGTTAGAAAAAGATGAAGAGATAAAGAGAGTTACATCTCAGAACACATCCCTGATTTCGAAACAATAGAAAAGATCAGTGTTGTTTATACAAAAAACCTCAGGTATCAATTAATGTCAGATTTAATTTTACCTAGCAATGTCCTTGAATTGTTTCTGGAACTGTGACTCTCCAGACCAGAGAGGTGTTCTTATAGAGGACCAACGTTTAGTTCCCAGCACCTACATGAAGGCTCATAACCCGTGTGATGCCAGTCCCAAAGTATCCAACACACTTTCCTGGCCTCCAAAGGCTCCTGCGTGCATGTGGCATAAATTCATGCAGGCGCATGCACATACACATAAAAATAGTAAATACATTTTGCTTTATTTTGTTTTTTAAAACAAAGTTTCTCTGCACAGCCCTATCAGTCCTGGAACTCACTCTGTAGACCAGGCTGGCCTTAAACACACAAAGATCCCTCTTCCTTTGCCTCCTGAGTGCTTGGATTAAAGATGTGCATCACCACTACCTGGCTGAAAATAGATTTTTTAAAAATACAATATAATCTGAGTGTGCTCTCCCAAGAACTCCTCCCTACCTCCCCACCCACCCAGTCCTCACCCTTACTTTCTCCCTCTCATTAGGAGACTAGTGGTATCTAGAAAACAAAAACAAAAACAAACCAGAATAGGACAAAACAGACGAACAGAAGAAGAGCCAAAGGAAAAGTTCAAGCACATAGATACAGAATTTGCCCACACAGAAATCCCATAAAAACAAAACCAGAAACCAAAATATGTAATATTTTTAAAAAAAGAATATCTATTGTTTAATAACACAACATGTTAGTTTATAGAATGAGAGATTGCAGCCAGGTGGTGGTGGCACACACCTGTAATCCTAGCACTCAGGAGGCAGAGGCAGGAGGATCTCTATGAGTTTGCGGCCAGCCTGGTCTACAAAGCAAGTTCCAGGACAGCCAGGGATGCACAGAAAAATTCTGTCTTGAAAAAAACCCTGTCAACAAAAAATAAATAAAAAGAAAAAAAAGGGTTTTAAATATAGTTGAACTGTATCTTATTTATGTTTTGTGATACTTCACATCTTATTTAACCAATTACATCTTAATAAATTCAGGTACTAGAGACTTAGTGACTTAGTTTTCTGTGCTAGGAATCCAAAGGCATCACTGCAAAATCTTACACTGACATTTGTTGTACAAGGAGCGGGCCTGCTTTTGGTCCCAGTGCCCAGCTAGCTTACACCCGAAATAACCACACAGAAATTGTATTAATTAAATTACTGCCTGGTCCATTAGCTCTAGCCTCTTATTGGCTAACTCTCATATCTTGATTTAACCCATTTCTAATAATCTGTATTGCTACTTGACTATTACTTACCGGCATGAGTCTAGCCAGCGTCAATCTTGGGCAGGAGAATCATAGCGTCTGCCACACTTCCCTTCTTCCCAGCATTCTGTTCTGTCTACTCCGCCCTCCTAAGGGCTGCCCTATCAAAAGTCCAAGGCAGTTTCTTTATTTAAACAATGAAAGCAACACAAATACAGAAGGACCTCCTACGCCAGATATTGAGTATAAAGCCATATTAACTAACAGGAATTAAGACTTACAAACAAGTCTTAAGGTTGTTTCCTTTAAAAGAATAGTCTCTGTCCACTTATAAAATTATATATAATAGGAGAAGTATTTGATAGGGAATGCGATGTCAGGATTATATATGGCACCAGCCTAATAAGGCAGCCCTCCAGTGGCCTGCGGAAGGCTTGACCAGCACCTTTGAACTGACCCCTACGCACCACAGGGTGGCTTTTGTTGGTCATTTGTTTTTAGTCTTTGAATGTTTTCTTGTCCTTAAGGAGACCTAGCAGCTCCTTTCTTCGGAGCCATCGAAAGCTACTTTGTGCCACATTCTTTTTCCAACCCAGGTCACGGTGTCTTCCCACAGCCACCTCTGCCACGTGTGCAGTGCACAAGTGCTGTCTCCCGTCTCACACTCTGCCGTGTGTACAGTGCACGAGTGCTGTCTCCCGTCTCACCTCCGGGCTGTAATTGGCCAGGCTTTCCTCACTGCACTCTCTGATAAAATTAACATAACTCATGGACGACCTCATGCTGGTTGCTAGAATTCTCATGTTATAAAAAGCTAAGATTCTTTTTAGATTGTTATGAAGAATAAATTCATTTAAATATCTGTTGGCATTCTGTAACACATTCTTACCAAAACAGTGACAGTTTGCTAGCACTATTGATTCTTTTTCTAAGAAGACTTTATATATATGTGTGTATAATATATATACATATATATATATGTATATATAAATTAACTAGACCCAAAGCCTATCCAATCTACTCTTCTACCCATCTGGGGTCCAGCACTGTCTGTTCCTCTCAAGCTAGTAGTACTTAACTCTAGAAAGAAAATAGAATTCTAAAATTTATGTTTACTTAATACTTAGAATTGTACTTCCACAAAGATAGTCTATTGATGAAAGCTGTAATCCCGTGCACAGGTTTGCTGGATGGGTGGCAGAGTGTATACTTAGAGTAGTTTGGCGACAGAGACGACTGTCACCAGAAGGCCTAGGTCCTGCCCTCTGCCGGATGCTGGTCTCTCACGGTGTCTGAGTCGTAAAGAAGCGTGTGCTCAGGCTCCACCCTAATGACCCCATTCTAGCTCCGTCATTCTTTTAAAGGTTCTGTCTCCAGAACATTTAAGGTGGTGTGGCTGGTGGCTGGAAGGAGTTAGGACATGATATAGCCGTGGCACTCAGGAAGAACTTGTTTCAATTTTTCATTCATTTTTACAACTAGTGCAGAGCACTCTAGCAGACTTGGAAACTTACGCCCTTGTTCTTGTGTTTGTGGACAGCATTTTAATTATAAATCATAATAGATGAGAACTGTATAGAATTGAGGGGTTGGGGGACTGTTATTCTTACCCCAGGGGCAGTTATACGTGGGCACCGTCCTGCTTACCCCAGGGGCAGTTATATGTGGGCACCGTCCTGCTTACCCCAGGGGCAGTTATACGTGGGCACCGTCCTGCTTACCCCAGGGGCAGTTATACGTGGGTACCGTCCTGCTTACCCCAGGAGCAGTTATATGTGGGTACCGTCCTGCTTCAGGGGCAATTATATGTGGGCACCGTCCTGCTTACCCCAGGAGCAGTTATACGTGGGTATCGTCCTGCTTACCCCAGGGGCAGTTAGACATGGGCACCGTCCTGCTTACCCCAGGGGCAGTTATACGTGGGCACCGTCCTGCTTACCCCAGGGGCAGTTATACGTGGGCACCGTCCTGCTTACCCCAGGGGCAGTTATACGTGGGTACCGTCTGCTCCTCTTGCTCCCCAGCAGTGATGCTGAGGCGTAGGCATTGACCCCTGTTGTTACTGCACTGGATGAAGATCCGTGTCTGGAGACCTTTGTGTACAGTCTGGGGTTCTCCCTGTAGGGTATGAAGACACATCTGTTTCTGTGTTAGTTTAAGAGGAAAACCTTTTCCTGTCCTCTTGCCCAGTCCCTCGGGCTGGTCTGCTTGTCTGGAAGCCATTACTCTGAGGAGGACAGAGGTCTGAAGAGAAAGTGCTCCCTTTGGGAGCAAGGCCAGCTGCCGTTGCTGAGGTGGTGCAGCCTGAGCTCTGGTAGAAATGCGGGAAGACTCCAGGAAGCTGCCCGTCTGCATTCTTACTTGACTGTATCAGAGAGTGATGGAAGCATAGTACCAATGCAGATGATTAGGTTATGGTGTTTGATGATTGTGCTTTTAATTCTCAAAGACATTTTAAATTTTTTTTTATAGATAACATATTTGCAATAAAATCCTGGGCCAAAAGAAAATTTGGACTTGAAGAAAATAAAATTGACAAAAACTTTGGAATTCCAGAAGACTTTGACTACATAGACTAAAATGTTGGATGATAAAGGATTTGCGAGCTCTTAAATCGTCAAGTCTTAAAAATTATCTAACTAATGCTGCCGAATTTCCATCTATCTGTTAACTGTTTTTCATTTTACAATTTTAAATAAAGTATAAAATAAGGATGTTTCTTGTCCCTTTTTGGTAACCATATTACACATTGTGCTCATGAAAGTGCTCATTAAGGCAGGGCAGTTCATGCAAAGTCCCCACCCCCGTCAAGTAAGGTGTGCACAGGATTCTTAAAAAGCAAAGCCATGGCTTGATGGAGCTTTTAAATTTCATTCAAATATTAAATGCCCTGTTGCAAAGACAGACACACACACACATACACACACAGTCAGAAATAACATTTAAAACAAAAGGGCTGTTTCACTGTACCTCAGAATTTGGTGGAAACGGATGTGACTGGCATCCAGTCTGCTGCACCAGCTTTGCAAACTGCAAACAGGAAAGTATTCCTTCGGTTTAGAATTGCATTGCAATTCCTCAGACACGAAGACTGCTTTGTCGTAATGTTTGCTACCTTTCTACTGGAAAGAACATGGCCCATTGTCGTGATGTATGTCCTTATGTTCCTTGACATAACACGCATAGTCATGTGAGTGCCTGCCCCCGGCCCAGCTATGGAAAGGAAAAGGCTCAGCTTAGCCTTCTGGAGCATCTGCAGACTTAAAGACAAAAGCAGTATGGTTAGGCCCACGACACCACACTGGCCTCAATATCTTCACACTGTCCAGCGCTGCCATTCTTTCAAGTAACTTGAGTTAAGTGCTCCATATGTCTGAAATGACCCAAGTGGCGTCCAGGCCATTTGCTTGTGAATCAGGCCTTTGTATTTTCAGGAGTTGCTCTGGACCTGCTTAATCCCTTCCTGGCTGTGGGCAGTGCGAATTGGTCTATCTTTCTTTGTTCTTGAGACCATCACTGGATGAATTGGATGTGTGAAATAGAAGCACAGAGCTTTGCATGTCCCTCATACTTTTAGTCACAGCACTTGGGATACTGAGGCAGAAGGATTGCCTTGAGTTCGAGACTAGCCTGGGCTCCGAAGGAAAAGGGGGAAAAAAGATAAGAAAGCCTTGACTACACAAATGCAGACATTCATAAGAGTTTTCAGGCCTGACTCACTATCTTTGCTTCCTTGTTTAGAAAAAGTGTATGTGTGTTCAAAGAAGATGCCTTTTTCCATAATGCCTGAGGTGCTGTTCTGAAAGCAAGGGACTCTTTCTGGGTTTGGACCTTCAGGAGGCTAGTGGAGAGTGAGTGAAGTGGGGTGTGCTCGGGACCTAACCTGGGCTTCCCCACTCTCCTTAGCCGGTCACGTGCTTGTTTAATAGCTGACTCTGGAAGGAGAGCAGGCCGCCGACACTTAGTCTTCGTGTGTTATAAACATGTCTGGTATAGGTAAGTTCACACCACCAATGTGAAGATAGTACAGAAAGGGGTAGAGTCCCTACCAAGAAGTAGCAAGCTCTCATGTCGTAGTCTCATTTCTGGAAGGTTTTAAAACTTTCAAATACTCCAGGGAACTTACCTTGGTGAGTCCAAAGTTCTTGCACCTAATTTACTTCCTGCATCTGGTAAACAAGAAAAGCGAACTATAACTTTCTAATCTTCAATTCCCTCAGAGACCCAAGAAGGAAATAATACTGAGTAAGCAAGCAAGCGACTTACAAAAAAAGTGAGAAATGACAGAAACGGCTGCCTGGACAGTCACCTAAGTTCCTCTGTAATGTTGGGGCATCCATCTTCTGCCTACAGGACTAGAATAGCTGACAGACTTTTCTGTGAAGCAGTTAGTCTGAAGGGCTGTCCCTTCTTGTTGTGACAATGTTTAGCAGCCACTTTCTTTTGTATCCTGCTTGTCCAATTAGAACAGCATGCTGTCAGAAGTTGAGGCAAGGGCCTTACCCAGCAGCTTACTTTTGCTACAAAGAAAGTGAACTCCATGTGAAGCTTCTTCAATACACAGTATCTTCTCTGAAGTAGATTGGTGCTGCCAGGAGCAGACATGTCTCATTGTCATAAAAAAAACAAAGAAGGACCTAGCTTATTAAAACATTTTAAATGCCATATTCTGTAGATCTCTGAAGTGTTTGAAGATGACCTGTCTATCTAAAATATATCTGTTTGACTTTGAAAACTTACCTAATGTGACCACAAGTTCAATTATGATAGGTGATTAACTACTAACCTGCATTCCCTTATTATCCTAAAGAGTTGGTAATAATAATTTTCAAGGACTAGAAATTTGCATTACATTGTTAAATGAGTTGTATAATACCTTGAACAAGAGTAGAAATGTATGTACAATATGTTCTAACAAATCTCAAATTTGTATCAGTATACAAATTTGTATAAAATATACAAATGTTCAATCCAATGTGAAACATTTGAAAGTAGTAGTTGCTTTTTAAAAGTAGATTCAATAATTACCTTTTATTCTATCATGTCTAAATCCCCTTTTTCTTTAAAAAAAAAAACCAAACACTGAATATAATTTCCTGTGTTCAACCTTTCTCCTAACCATAACCAAGTAGAAACCAACCCCCTAAACAATGACAAATATCCATAACCCACAAAACCCACTGAATGACCAAAACCCATCTATTCCACCTATTGGGAATGTAGGCATTATAGTCTTAAATTTACTTCCTGCTGTCTGGTGAGACAACATATCTTTAGGAGATCCTGGAAAGAAAAATTTGGGTTAATTGTCAAGTCCTGGGAGAGACAGCTGTATCATTTGTTGTCCAGTCTCTGTGTAATGAGAAACTTCAGGGCTTGTCTCAAGTCCTGGCTAGAGTAGTCTGCTAGGCTAGATCATCTCAGTTAGCCACCTCAAAATTGTTCTGAGCAGGTTGTAATCCAAAAGCCAATCTTTAGATGGTGTTTTTCAACTTAGTGGTGTTATCATAGTCCTGGAGCAATTGCCATTGTGGGGCCCCATCTTCCTTTTGGAGACTTCAAAGGTCACTGGTAGTATGTTCATGGGTCACTGCAGAAAACTGATAGAGACTGAAATGTGAAATCATGTACAGGAAGGTAGATGAAACCTCTTTCCAGCATTAGTACTCTATATGACCATTAATACCATGACAAAAAGTTTAATATATTTTATATATGTGTGTATATATATATTATAAATCTTATACCTTAAGAAAAGTTGCTAAAGAGTCAATATAAAAAAATGTTCCTTGGGCAGCAGAGGAGAGGGTGTCTGAACTGGCCTTGTCCCATAACCACACCGATGAATATCTTGCATATCACCATAGAACCTTCATCTGGCGATGGATGGAGATAGAGACAGAGACCCACATTGGAGCACTGGACTTAGCTCCCAAGGTCCAAATGAGGAGCAGAAGGAGGGAGAACATGAGCAAGGAAATCAGGGCCATGAGGGGCGCGTCCTCCCATGGAGATGGTGGGACTGATCTAATGGGAGCTCACCAAGGCCAGCTGGACTGGGAGTGTTGGAGCATGTGATCAAAATGGACTCTCTGAATGTGACTGTCAATGAAGGCTGACTGAGAAGCCAAGGACAATGGCATTGCGTTTTTATTCTACTGCATGGACTGACTTTGTGAGAGCCTGGTTTGTTTGGATGCTCACCTTTATAGACCTGTATGGAGGGGGGAGGACCTTGGACTTCCCACGGGACAGGGAACCCTGACTGCTCTTAAGACTAGAGAGGGAGGGGGAGGTGGGGAGGGGGAGGGAAAGGGAAGGCGGGAAGGAGGTGGAAATTTTTAGTAAATAAATAAATTAAAATTGAAAAAAAAAAGGATCATGAGATTAGTAGCAATAAAAATAGTCCTTAAGTATTTCTTTTTCTTCTGTCCCATATCAGGTGACTCTTCTGACATGAGACAGAAATTTTAAATTTTACTTTAATAAGCATGCTTGGGTTTAGAGAAGGAGAAAGCCACACTCCAACTTCAAAGCCAGCATTAATCTTTAATTGGATTGGTACTACACAAAGACTGTTTGTATTATATGTCTGTAGAGAACAGCAGAAACAAACATTTGGGAAGATTTATGAAATTTTATCCTGTTGGAAATATGATATACCAAGTGGCCAATTTACTCTTTTTCTTGGCATATTTTTTTTTCTGGATGATTTGACCTTTTTCTTCAGATGTCTCTTTTGTCCAATGATCTTCAGATTTCTTAGCTGGATACCTTTATTCTCCTGAAAAGACAGAAACAAAACCCTTCCTGAACCTTAATTTTGGGGAGATTCTCTTTTGCAAGTTATATCTGATCAGATGATTATTTGTTAGTTTTTTAGGTTAGCTTAGATTAAACAGCTATGTTGAGAGGTTCTTTAAAATCCCTTAGTACCATAGCAGTAGCATATTATTCTGATTTTTGTACAGAATAATAAGATCTTTGATTCACTTAACTTTTCTGATTTGTAACCTGCCTTTCCTGTTTTATTTGCATCATCACAAGAGAATATAGGAGCTCCAGCTATTGGTGTGTCCCATACAATACAAGGAAGGATCCAGTTCTCTTTATAAGTTAAATTCTCTTGCTTTTTGGAGAGTTGTTGTTAATCTCTCCCAAACAATTACTGCAAGATCTTTGCCAGCATTCACTTTCTGCCCATAATTTGTCAATTTCATCATTATGAAAAGGTACTATAATTTCTGCTGGGTCTATTTCTGTTAATTAATGAAGTCTCAAGTTTCCTTTTAGAATTAACTTAGAGACCTTTATCACATAAATTTAAAAAAATTTTATTTGGTTTATGTGGCTAAAAGATTCATTCTAAGACAATATCTTCCCTCTGTGTTAAAATTCCTGTATGGGAATATTTGGAGGGAAATATGACCAGAATGCAGTTAAGATTCGATCTGCACAATCCACATATACCTTCTTTAGTTTCTCTTCAATCAAAGCCAATTCTCTCTTAGCTTCAGCTGATAATTCCCTGGGACTATTTAAGTCCTTGTCACCATCTAAGGTTTTGTTTAAATTAATTAACTCATCAGGTTTTATCTTAATAGTTTTTTGGCCATAGATGGAAAATGTCTTCTAGCAATCTTTCGAAGTCATTCAGAGTCTACAATCAGTCTCTCCTAATTTTCACCTTTTGGGGTCTAATTTTTTGTAAACTTATTTTATAACCTAAGTAATTAATAGAATTTCCTCTTTATATTCTTTCAGGAGCAATTTGTAATCCCCAATAAGGCAAGATATTTTCTTCAAACACTTTAAAGTATCTACATTTGAATCAGATAGAAAAATGTTATCCATATAATGGTAAACTATAGATTCAGGAAATTGCTTATGTGTCTTTTCCGGTGACTGACGTACAAAATATTGGTACAGGGTGGGGCTATTCAACATTATATGTGGGAGAAAAGTTTCATTGATATCTCTTAGCAGGCTGAGAATTATTATAATTAGCCACTGTGAAGGTAAGTTTTTCTGTCTTTTTCTTGTAAAGATATAGTGAAGAAACAATCTTTTAAATCAATAACTATAAGAGGCCATCCTTGAGGTAATAGGGAAGGCAAAGGAATCCCAGATTGTAGTGAGTCCATTGGCTGAATCATCTTATTCACAGCTCTTATATATTTTTTTTATCATTCTCTCCATTTTCCAGATTTCTTCTTAGCAACAAGTACAGGGGACTTCCAAGTCTGGTTGATTTCTCAATATGCCGAACAGTTAGTTGCTCCTGTGCCAGCTGTTCTAAAGCCTGCAGTTTCTCTTTTCTTAAAGGCCGTTGCTTAATTCATCCAGGTTTGTCTGTCATTCGTTTTCAAGGTAGGACTGTTGGTGCCTTTGAAATGTCAGCGACTGTTGTGCGCTGTTCTTGTACAACCTGAATGATCGTTGGCTATTATTTATAATGTTTTGTAATATTTTCCCCAGAAACATGTTAATTTATGGTTTGTTTCTAAGGTTGGGGGAATGTTAATTTGAGTATTCCGTTGCTGTAACAAATCACATCCCCACAAATTCATTGCTGTGTTAGCCACATATGGTTCTAATATTTCTCTCTGTCCTGTCCCTGTACATTCGACCCATCTCGTGTTCTGCTTTACCTGAGATAAAGTTCCAATTCCTAAAAGCTGAACATTTGCCTCTTGAAGAAGCCAATTTGGATGTCAAGAATCTGATGAAATTACTGTTACATCCACACCTGTGTCTACCAGACCTTCAATGACAACGTAATTTATTCGTATTTTTATGAATTTTGGTCTTTGTTCATTTATAGAAGTTTGTCAAAATACTCACTTTATGATTTCTCCTGAACATTTTGTTCTCTCTCCTATAGTTGTTCTGTTATCCAGAGCAGTATGGTTTCTCACAATAGGCATTAGGTTCTTTAATTGTCGTGGGAAGGAGTTTCCTCTACAATGGCAGGAGATGACTGAGCCAGATTTGGCATAGGGGTCTCTGAGAGGCCCCTCATAGAGTTTCCCAAAATAAATGATTACGTTGAATATTCCTCGTTGTCCTACATTCATTAGTCCAATGTCTGCCTTTGCCATAACTTCTGCATAATCCAGAAGGGAGAAGCGTTCTGAATGAATTATTCTTAGAAAAGACTTTGTTTCTAGGAATGCCCTGTCTACAATCCCTTTTAAGGTGACCTTGCTTGCCACAATTATAACATTTGACATTTCAATTTTTCCTCAAACCTCTGGAAATTACCTCTCCTATCCATGCATCATCATGGTCATGAGATTCAATATTAACTGTATCTCAATCCATTCCTCCAAAGGTGCTCAGCTTGCCTTCAATAGCCTAATTATCCTTTTGCATAGGTAATTGGCATTTTCAAAAGCCAGAGATTCGATTATTATTTGTCTAACTTCTGAATTTTATATCATTCTATTTTCTGTTGAAGTCAATTTTTATAAGAAATCCATAAAACCTTCCTTTGGGCGTGTATAACTTTATTAAATGACTCAATTTTCTTTTCTATTTCTCCAATTCTGTCACAAGCATTCAAAACTGCTGCATAGCATAAACCCAGCGTGTGGCCACCGTATATAACTTGAATATTCCTTTGCCTTTTTACAGTAGCATAATCTCCTCCAAGAATTAGATCTTGGGAGATTTTCCTACCTCTAGCTTTACTCTGTTCTTCAATAGTCGTGGCCTCTTCTCTCAACCAGGTCCTCCACTGTAATTGTGGACCAGGCTCTAAAACACCTTTAACCAATTCTACACAGTTGTTTGGGATAATTCTATTACAAACTAACCATGAGTTTAACATTTGCCTCACAAAAGGTAAATGCATGCCATATGAGGCTATTGCTTCCTTGAATCTCCTTAAATCTAACATTGGCACAGGAGTCCAGGTAGCTGTAACAGAGCCTCTGCCATTTGACAATCCCTGTAAGTCCACTGGATATATTAAGGTTGGTTGCCTGAAAACCATAGGCTGTTCCTTTCTATTCTTATAATGCAACGTTGAAATTGGTTCTCCATTAAATTCCTCTGTCTTAATTTGAATATCTCTGTGATCCATTTTATTAGGTTTTTCAAAGGCCTATATCTTATTGCCCAGTTTAACCAACTTTTTTAGTGATTAAACAAAAATGATGAAACTGATAATGTTTATAATTGACATTACATAAATCCCATCTAAATTAGATATCTTCTCATTTAATTGTTCCATTTTCAAACTGTCTAGCATATTATCGTACAGATACTCAAAATCCCTCCATTGTAATGGTTTTTCCCATTTTTTTTCCTTTTTTTTTTTTTTTTTTTTTGGTTTTTCAAGACAGGGTTCTCTGTAGCTTTGGAGCCTGTCCTGGAACTAGCTCTTGTAGACCAGGCTGGTATTGAACTCACAGAGATCTGCCTGCCTCTGCCTCCTGAGTGCTGGGATTAAAGGTGTGCACCACCACAGCCCGGCTTTTCCCATTTTTTAATGTGGGAAAAAAAACTCCTTTAACTAATTTCTCCCTTTAATAATTTCCAACTGTCTTATCAAATCTATCCGTGACATTGATGAGGATATGAGGCTGATTGGTTCTGCGTAGAACAGAGAAGCCTGACTTGATCTCAAGGCAGCTACCTTGTTTGACGACAGCCTGAAAAGAGGGTTCAGGGAGAGCCCTCCATGAGAGACAAAAGAAAAATCTAGCTGGTAGGGCAATGACTCCAGCCACTTGTAGCTCTGACCTATGCTGGTGGCTATAAAACCTTAGGCAAAAGGGTTTTCCATGAATTTGTACTCCAAACGTTGGGTGTCATATATAGCACGAATGATAATTAAAAAATAGAGACAGATGTTAGGGTTCAACAGATTAGAAAAGCATAGCAGCCAAGTCACTACAGAGCTCTTACCTTTAGGAAATCCTCAGATTGAATGAGAGCGAGTTCCTCTCCAATGCTGGGACTAAAGGCGTGCACCACCACTGCCCAGCCTCTATAGCTAACTAGGGTGACTGCTGGGATTAAAGGTGTATGCCACTACCGCCTGACCTGTATGCCTGACTAGTGTGGATGTTTTGTGGCTGGTCTTCAAGTTTGAATTCAGATGACAGTTTGATGCTATGTCCATTGAGCAAAATGCAATGAGCTCCCAACAGTGGTTTCTTGGCCAGTTTTATAGTGCCAGGCATGCATTTCTTCCTGTCGAATGGGTCTTAAATCCAAACAGAAAGTAGTTGGTTACTCCCATGACATCTGTGCCATTAGTGCATATATGGGCATATTGTGCCAGAGTAGTGACCTCACAGGGTTAACAGCTGGGTAAAAGTGTTTATTTTCCTGCATAGCACCTTCCAGCCAGTACTATGAGTGCTAGGTAGCAGGGAGAAGCTTCCTGGTCAGTATCAACTTGATGTCTTCATTTCCTATAACTATAGAAAACATTTCTCAGATGTTTTTGTTTATTTATGTTTTCAGTATTTTTAGACAAAATGGCTCTTGAGTTTGTCAAAGGTTTTTTTTTCCTGCATCTCTGCCTGGAAAATATGATGATCTTCTTAATCCACTGAGTAAAATGATATTAACATGTTTTCTTACTGTGCAACCATCCATACTTCCCTGACACAAAGTCTTCTTGGCTATAGAAAGTTGTTTTCTTAATATGGTGTTGAGTATATTTACAGTGTTCTTATGACATATCTTTTATAAGTTTAATACCCATTTTATACTCACTTCCTAAAAGATATTTGGTCATTTTATCATTTCATGTGTTCCCAGACAGTTTATGCACTATTGGGAACATTTTGTTCCTGAAATACTCAACTGTCATTCTAAAACAACAAAAGCAAAAGTTGGGTCACTCCGTGTGTACTGCAAATCCTGTTTGTCTTCCGTTGAGACATACTAGGCATCTTCAAATGTGAGCCCACGGCTTCACTTACCTGCTTGCTCTCTGTGCCCTTATGAAGATGTGAACTGTATTTGCTGAGTCAAGGTGGGTGGCCATTTGGATTTCATGTTATTCCAGACAACACTGAAAGAACATTTCTAAACCTATCTCTTGGCACATTTGTGGGGGTTCTGAGGATGAATTCCTTGACCAAAAAAAAAAATGTTTCTATTCACGAAGAATTAATCTTCTCTAAAGAGCATGAGAAAGACAAGGTGGAGCTGGACTTTGTGGAAAAGAAGTGGAAGGACTGTGGCTTTGAGGCCTTGAACATTTCCACAGAAAAGTCATCTCCAAGTGGTTTATCTGTAAGTAGGTTTTTGTGTTTAAAATATTGTTTAATGTTAATGGGGAATCTTTCATCAAAACAGACTTGTGAACAATGTTGTACTTTAGTTAGGTTTCATTAGTGGAGAAGTTCATTCATAACGTTCCTTGGTCATTAGGCTGAAGATTGATGCTCGGGTCAAACCCAAGTCCTTTCTGAAAACGCTCTAAGACACGCCTTTTCCCGTGGAGACCGCATCTGATGCAGAGAGGCTGAACTGTTTTGCAAGCCTGGACTTGGAAAGCATCGTGTTTCTCACAACAGTTTGAAAAGTAACTACAGGACCTTGTAAGCCATTTAATTTGAACAGTTGCATGTTTTCCAATGTAGGTGTGTTTGTTAGCATGTTCAGGTAGCCTACCTTCTGCCTGGGTTTGTTTCCAGGGCTGGGTGAACTCTGGAGACCCACATCTGCCTGCTTCCCTGTTGCTCAGTGAGTTCCATTAAAGCTATTTACTTTAATTAGGTCGACTGGAACAAACATTTACCTTTTAAATACTCCAATAAAGTCATCTACATGGATTGAAATGGCTTGTGTTCATTTGTTTCTTTTTAACAGACCAAAAAGAGAGAGGAGAGAGAGAGAGAGAGAGAGAGAGAGAGAGAGAGAGAGAGAGAGAGAAGAGGAAGGAAGGAAGGAAGGAAGGAAGGAAGGAAGGAAGGAAGGAAGGAAGGAAGGAAGGAAGGAAAGGGGGGAAGCACATTTTATAGCAGTGTTTCCTTAATGGATCCAGAGAAGTAGCTTCCTTTGTGTCAGCATGTCACGTAGTGTGACATCAGGGAGTGCGGTATCTAGAGCACGTCACCTAGTGTGACATCAGGGAGTGCGGTATCTAGAGCACATCACCTAGTGTGACATCAGGAGGTGCGGTATCTAGAGCACGTCACCTAGTGTGACATCAGGGTATGTGGTATCTAGAGCACGTCACCTAGTGTGACATCAGGGAGTGCGGTATCTAGAGCACGTCACCTAGTGTGATATCAGGGTGTGCAGTATCTAGAGCACATCACCTGGTGTGACATCAGGGAGTGCGGTATCTAGAGCACGTCACCTAGTGTGACATCAGGGTGTGCGGTATCTAGAGCACATCACCTGGTGTGACATCAGGGTGTGCGGTATCTAGAGCACGTCACCTAGTGTGACATCAGGGAGTGTGGTATCTAGAGCACGTCACCTAGTGTGACATCAGGGTGTGCGGTATCTAGAGCACGTCACCTAGTGTGACATCAGGGAGTGCGGTATCTAGAGCACGTCACCTAGTGTGACATCAGGGAGTGCGGTATCTAGAGCACGTCACCTAGTGTGACATCAGGGAGTGTGGTATCTAGAGCACGTCACCTAGTGTGACATCAGGGGTGCGGTATCTAGATAGCACAGCTTTCTTGCTCAACCATGACCCAGAGAGGTGCTTCAGCTTTTCTGACAGACGGACATCAGCAGTGACGGCTGCAGCACTCTGCAGTGTTAACTGCGTTTTAAGGTCATTTTAGGAGTGAGGCCGGAACGTTGAGACTAAATATAACCTACAGAGAAAGATGACTTTTTCATTATTCAGGAGAAGCTCCCCGAGGGCATGTTTATTTTCACCCCTTTCATCCCCGTAGGCCCGGAACACTTCCCCAGTATTTGACATGAAAGAATTGCGTGATAATCTCCAGCCTCAAATGGCCTCTCACCGTGGCTTATCAGTGCTGTAATGGTAAATTTTAGTTGGCCTGGTTCCAGGCAGCTGTTATTTTTCAGGCCGCTTTTCCCTCAGTCCCTACAGCTATGTCAAATGTTTGCCGCTTAGACCTCTGCCTTACTCAACCACACTTCCTTTGATTTTCTGCTAGGATTTTTCATTGCTGCTTTAACTTGGGCCCTTCCTCCTCTGCTTACCGGCATCACCTTCTCACCACTTACCTGCTTAGGCTGAACTCGCTGTCGCTGATGACAAACCCTCTGGGGGCTAGGAGCGCTGCCTCTCCTCTTCCTAGTGTCTGACTCCCGTGTTGCCTGGTTCTTCCTGACACATCTCCACAGTGATTCATTAAACTGTGTTGTCCAGATAGGAAAAAATGCCATCCCTTCCCTATGGCCTGTTATCCTAATGATCAGCAGAGTTATTCAGGACACGCCTTGGACATGTTACCCTAATGATCAGAGCAGGTATTCAGGACATGGCTTGCACATGTTACCCTAATGATCAGTGCAGTTATTCAGGACATGCCTTGCACATGTTATCCTAATGATCAGCCGAGTTATTAAGACATGCCTTGCACATGTTACACACATGCATTTGATGCTTTTTCTCCATTATTCAAAATGCTTGGCATTCATTTATGGCTCATCTTTGTCAAACATTTCTTTAGATGATGACAAATATGAAGGAAACTAGGGAGAGCCTGTTATAGCCATGTTGAGTGAGCAAAACTCACAAAGCTGGACCATTCTCCAGGGTCTGGGTCTCGAGCTGCAGCCCTAACCCGACGAGAGTCCACTTTCGGAAGGTACCACCTGCACTGGCCCCAGTACTTGATACTTTCTTAGAAAAACTGTAACCTTTATTTTTACTGCATTTAATTTTAAATTTCATGTGTATAGTGTATATCATTTCCCCCTTCACTCTCTTTCATGTCCCCTCTCCTTCCTCTCAAATTTATGTCCTGTTTTTAAAAATTTTGTGTGTTCACACACACACACACACACACACACACACACACACACCCATACACTTGTATATATCATATGTAACTTTAGGCAAATATAAAATGATTCACTATGGATATTTCAAACACCCTTAATGTTTTTTAGTCTCCACTCCCTCTTCCTCTGTGTTGTCCTGATCCACAATCTCCCCCAGGTAAAGCCCCCTCCATTTCCCCCATTTCCCCTACATATCACCTCCGTCCTCGTGTGCCCTCCCAAGCCTGCCACCCTCACAGCTCCTCCGGTCTTTGCTGCTCTCTTTGGTTGCTCTCGGTTGTATACTCACATCTGAGGATGTGGGAGCCACAGATGAGAAACGTGGATGTCTGTCTTTCTGGGTCTGGGTTTCCTCATCCGGTATATTTACTAGATCCATCGGTTTCTCTGAAATTGTCATGGTTTCGTTTTTCCTTACGGCTGAATAGTCTTTCTGGTGTATATGGGCCACATTTTCATTACCCATTGAAGGACACTTAGGTTGTTTCCATTTTCTAGCTACTGTGAGTGGAGCAGCAATGGCCACGGCTGAGTCCACATCCATGGAGTTAATGTCGAGCCCTTTGGGTATGTCAAGGCGTGGCATAGCTGGGTCACATGGTAGACTTAACTTCTGCTCTTAGAGAGCTCCCCACACTGATTTCCAGACTGATTCCACCAGTTTCCAATCCCACCCAAGCCAATGAGAGTTCCCCTCCCCCATGTCCTCACCAGGATTTACTGTAGAAGCCGCTCCTTTTGAGCAAGTGTAACAACTTGAAGTAGCAAAGTAGATGCACACAGAGTAAGTTACTATTGCTCAGAATTTCCACAGGCCATGTGCTGTGCTTTTTATACAGGGGGAGACAAATGTATGCGTGGTTGTCGTTACCAGACGACTGACAAGAAAAAGCTAGAAGGTTGTACAAGAAAATTACCAACAGGGTAAGGAGGAGGGATTTTTTTTTTCTTCTGACACTAATTATTTGTTTGAAAGCTAAGTTATAATGCAGGAGTTCTAGGGACGCTTGCATCTTCTGACCCCAGCTTGCCCATCCTCTGCAGTGTTGAACAGTTAGCTCCATCTCCTCCTAGGAAGCAATTAGTGTATCCCTGTGTTGCTTGCTGTGCTCTGTGCAGGCAGCCCTTCTGTCGAAACTCACCCCTGTAAGGTCTGCTCTGGTCCAGTCCCTTCTGAGGGGCCCTCGACGGTAGCGTCCGCTCACAGTGACTGCCTGAGGCTGGCATCTGGTGGCAGTCAAGCTTAAATTGGTTCTGCGTGTTCCTGTTGGGATGTCTGGTGTCCATTAGGTTTCCAGAACCTCCATCCTATGTTGTCTGCATAGAAGGCCTTCCTGGTCCTGAGGCAGCTGCTTAGAAGGTGATTGCTGGTGTGATTAACGCTACCACGGACAACTACACCGTGAGCTGTTGGAACTGCTCCCCCACTTCCTGGAAAATGTTTCTCAAGTCTAGGAAACAAGTGGAGTTGGAGGGAAAGTAGGGTTGGGCTAAGGTCCAGCTCCTAACATGAGTTTTGGTAAGTTATTTAACACCCCAAGCCTTCGTGTCCCCCCTGTTAAATGCACGTAGAAATGGTCTCAGAGGTGTTGAGAGTGTTTGGGGAGTTAGGAAAAGCTGTGGCCCAACCACTGGCGCTGTTGTCCCCACGGGGGCTGGCGCTGTTGTCCCCACAGGGGCTGGCGCTGTTGTCCCCACAGGGGCTGGGCTCAGCGTGAGCAGCCATGTTCTGACCAGAGGAGAACGAATCCCCGTGAGTGACAGGTGCCGCGCGACAGAAGCCCCAGCTCTGGCTGTGCAGCCCCGGAGCTGAGCTCCACCAGGTCCCCCTCCCTACACCCCTGCCACCCTCAGCTCCCCTTCACTTGGGATTCAGGGCAAGGGGAGGGGGGCTCCAGAAATTGTCGCTGGGAAATTGAAAACCATTTTCTTACAGAAAAGCGTTGTTCTACATGCTGTTAACTTCGTAAAATTACTCGCGACTCCTTTGGCCGTGTCTGGCGAATGAAACTGCCACATCTAAAAGTGTTTCCGTGGGAAACTATGTCCCCAGCTCCTAACAACAGACTTAGAAATGAACTATTGGAATGCATCGTGTTTGGGGACAGCCTGTAGGTCAGCGTTCGTGACTCACTGTCAGTGAACGAGAAGTCGCATTTACTCCACCATTTCTGAAACTACAGCACTCACATTTCTCTGAGGTCATCAAGGATTTAAAGTTGTTTAAAACAGCAGCCGTATAAACCTATCACATTATGTTGCTATCTGGAATATTATAGTCCGGCTATTAACCCAGCAACCAGGATGCACTTATGTGCTCCTTAGACATCGTCAGGATTTACTATTTTTAAGGAAGGCAGAGCTCTGTGCTTTTGCAGGCTCCTGTGTGGTTATATAACTACTGAACCCCTGTGCCCCCTCCCCTTCCCCTGCTCGGAGGCTGGCTGCCCATGTTTGGTAACTGTTCCACAGCAGATTCTGATACTGAAGTGAGCCAGCACAGCCCTTATTCGGATGGGTCGAAAGCTGAGCAGCTCAAGACCTAAGATTTAAGAATCCCCTGCATGGGCAGGGGATGTAGTTCCGTAGTGAGATGCTTCCAGCATATACTAGGTCCTGGGTTTGATTCCCAGCCTGGCAAGAAGAGGAAAAAAATTTCTCCTGTGCAGTGAATCTGTAGATGATCCCTAGATCAATACAAGTGGGTTTGGAACAGGTTGTTGAGGAGAATTCATGTTCTGGATGAGGTTGACGGACTACCAAAAAGCCACTGACCGAAAGGCAAGGTCCTCACAAAATACCATGTTATTCTTTGTGATTATAGATTATTGTTCATTAGCTTCAGATAAGGTTGACAGTCGAGGCTGGGGTGGTTCATTGTCGCAGGGCTGACAGCACTGGGGCCGCCAGAGGTGAGGATGAGGAGGTGGTCCAAGGACCTCTCTGGTGTCCTAACTTAGGACACAAGTGTGGAAAGAAAGCTTGTTCTTCCGTTCGTTCTTCCGTCCAGCGACTGTGTACTGACAATCAGGTTCTCATAAAGAGTCTAGCTTACTTTGGAAGACATTGAACAAATACCCTAAGTAGCAGGTACTATGTCAGCAAATACAGGCTATTGAAAAAGGTCAATTGAGAAACTGGATTGAAGCGGCAGCTGGAAGTAGTTTTCTGGGGAAACAGCATTTAATCTGAAACCTAATACAGACAGTGAGATGAGCATGCATGACAATTTCCCATGGGGAAAAAAATGCTGTTTGTGAAATGATGAAGAAATGAGAGCCCCATGTCCATGGAGAAAACTAGGTTGCTGGTAGGACTAGAGAGAGTAGTAAGATCTCTGGGAATTTGTAGAAAGTTGAGTAGGTTTGGGAGGTTGGAAAAAGTCTGTGATTTGGGGATGGGGATTTGGCTGGTAGAGTACTTGCCTCCTGTGCACATGTGAAGATCTGGGTTCAGTCTCTATCACCGAAAGAGCTGGGCACAATGGCACATGCCTGTGATCCCAGCACCAGGGACATGGATATAGGAGTTCAAGATCATCTTTAGCTGCATAGCTACTTTGGGGAGATCAGCCTGTGCTACATAAAACCTGTATGAGACCGAGGGGTGGGGACAGAGACATTTCAACCCGTATGAGACCGAGAGGCAGGGTTCGAGACATTTCAGATCTGTAGTTTTAAAAGTCACTCTCATATAGAACAGTGGTCATCAAACTTTGTAAACCGTGTACTTTTATGAACACACTATTTTAGGAGATCAGCATGTAACTCAGTGCTTCTGTACCACCCATGATGCTTTGGATTTGATCTCCATACCCCAGAACTGGGTATGAAGCCATACACCCAGGATTTAGGAGGCTGACACAGGAGATGCAGAAGGCCAAGGTCATCCTCAGCTGTGTCGTGAGTTCAAAGTCAGCTCGGAGCTGAGGTTTAAGTTTGTGACTGCTCGACCCTATTGCCTTTGTTCCTGTGGGAGGACGGCAAACTGTGGTAGGAGCACAAGGCAGAGCAACATCAATTATGCCATTGCCAAGATCAAGTCCTCTCTGCGATACATTTCTGATGACCTACCATAGCTCTTACCAGCTCCCACCCCTTCAGAGTGGCTCCATTTACCCATAGTATCCACCTGGGGACCAGCCCTTTAACACGCGGACCTTTGAGGGCGCCTGAGATAAAAAACCAAAGGTTTCTGGTATGGATTGGTAGAGACAAGATTGGAGAGGGTAGTAGTTACGTTTATTGTAATAATCTGAGTAAGGGATGGTGAGAGCTTAGAACAGGGCGAGGAGGTGATGCAGAAAGACGGGGCATTTCCACGCACAACGGCAAAGACTTATTGTGGGATGGAGGCTGGGTTAGCGATGAGCTAGCTGACAGTCAAAGAGCGCACAGTTTAGCCTGGAGTAATTGCCTTGATGGTGTTAACTTTTATTTAGTAAGTGTTTCTTTTAAATTTTGGAAGAAAAATAATAGGAAAAATTCTAAGTCATTTTTCGCCATGTTTGATGATTGCTTTGTGAGAGACGTTGTCTTTAGTGCCCAAGGCTTCTGCTTCATTTGTCCTTGGCGATGCTGGAGCTTGAGCCCAGAGCTGGTGCCTGCCAGGAAGGTGTCCCACTGCTGGTGTCTATCCCAACCCATGTTTGTCTTTGTCTCTTCCCGGAGAATTCCTGCCGAAAGCCACCACGCCAAGGCCCCACTTTCTCTCTCTGGGACTGAGCAGCCTCTAGGCTCTCCAGGTTGAGTACAGCTTGTATCGCTCACAGCCTGACCGGGATCCACGTGCAATACTCAAGACTGACCCTTTTCAGGGTCTTTCTTTAGTGTGTTTGTGCAACCATTTGAGACTAATTCTCAGCCGGCGACACTGAAGGTCACGTCAGGTACAGATGTCCGCACGTGCACATGCGAACGGGAGGTGTCAGCCTAACCTGCCTACCACAGGTATCTTCTGTGCGTTCCCAGAGAAGCACCTGGAGTTCCTCACGAGGTGAGACTTTGGCATGGTGCTTATCACTAGGGAAATGTCAGCTGCTACTACTAATTTTAAAATCCTTTTTATTGATTTGTTGGTTTTTTTAAAAAAAAAAAAAGCTGCCACTTTTGGTGCTGGGATGTGCCAAACACACTGGATGCAAAGCCTCTAGGAGCTAACTTCACATGTGAGTGTGTATATTGAGATCTTCAAAGCAAATTCCTTCAGATCTGCTGAAGCAACAGCGTATAAGAGAACTGGGAACCAGTGAGCTGCCGAGAGCCGTCCCAGAATTAAAAGCTGGCTAGAAAGAGTCTGGAATACTAGTCAGCGTGGAAACAGTTGATGGTAGGCTCACTCAGCAGTCTGGTGCACCTGTTAACATAGGTAATCTTTTCTGCCTGACTTTCTTAGCTGTGGAAATTGGGAAGCCGGCCCACACTGGTACCTGGGTAGCGATCCAAAACCATGTGGGGATTGCTTCTTTTTCTTTCTTCTCTTTTTTTCCTTTCACTTTTTTCTTTCTTTCTTTCTTTCTTTATTTCTTTTTTTTTTACAGTGACATTTATCTTTATTGAAAATACAAAGAGCCAGGCGGTGGTGTCGCACACTTTTAATCCCAGCACTTGGGAGGCAGAGGCAGGTGGATCTCTGTGAGTTCGAGGCCAGCTTCGAGACCAGACTGGTCTACAAGAGCTAGCTCCAGGACAGGCTGCAAAGCTACAGAGAAACCCTGTCTTGAAAAACAAAAAAAAAAAAAAAAAAAAAAGAAAGAAAGAAAGAAAGAAAAGAAAATACAAAGAAAAACACAATAAATTTTAAACCATTCCGCATCTCCTTACACCAACACCTTGAGTTTATTGAGCACGTTACCGTCCACACATGAAGGCTTCACAGTGGCAATGCTCATGCGAATCCCAGTTTGCACCGTGCTTCTCTGACTGAGCACAAACACGTCACACTTCTTCTGTCTTCCACACAGTGATTCTCATGGCGGTACATGCCATCATTTCATTTGCACGCTTTCTTTAACATGCAGATTTTCTCCATGTTGTTGCTACTAGTTATAATGCAGACGTAAACATTCTCACACATTTGTATTTTTTATCATTCTTTAGTTTAAAAATAATGGGAGCTCATGGGGCAGAGAACACAGTCCTTTAAAAAATTTAAATTTACTTTAATTGTGTGTGTGTGTGTGTGTGTGTGTGCATACATGTGGCACACACAGCACACATGTGGAAGGCAGAGGACAGCTTTCGGGAGTCCATGCTCTCCTTCCACAGTGGGTTCTGAGAATTAGATGCAGGTCTCAGATCTGTGGAGTGAGCACTCTGACCCACGGAGTCATCTCACGAGCCCGGTTTGGTCACTTTTATGACTCTTTATAAAAAAAAGTACCATATAGCAACTCCAAAGGGTTGTATCTATTTAAAATGCTATCTGACATAAGTATTGATAGTCTTCTTAAAAGTTTTTTTTTAATCAGAAGTAGTTTTGTTTAAAGTAAAAAATAAGTATTATCTCTTAAAAAACAAAACAATAAAACCAACCTGCCGTGGGGAGATGATTCCACAGCTCACTCAGGTTTGGGTGAAGTAGTGCTCCCCTCCCCTTAAGTTAGGGCACATGTGGAGGTGCCCATAGGCACACAGAGGAAGCTGGAAAGGGGGACATCTGGTCTATAGGTCACCCAGGGCTCATCTGGCTTCAGGGATTGGGGGGCTCCTGATCTAGACAGATCGGTGTCTCAGAGCTGTGTATATGTATATATATGACTAGGCCTGGAAGTTCTAGTCACAAAGTCTGGTCAGCGGCAGTGCTGGCGAGTGAGTGCAAAATCTTCTCATGATGCATTTTCTACTCATTCCCACTGTTCCACATGCTCTCTGGCTGTGGATCCTACTTTATATGCAAACATTTAACTATAAAGAGGGTTTTCCAGCATGCTTAAGCCAGACACTTAAACTAGCAATTTACACCTAAGCTAAAAACTAAATATAGCCCTTAGCATCAGCAAATATTTGACTGTTTTCTCTGTCGGCTCGCAACCCTTTTAAATTGCGTCGTAAACTCTGAACAATCTTTTGTACAGTGTTTAGTGCAGCTCTGATAGTAACTAAAGAATACTAGCAATAAATTATGTACACTGCAAAGGGGAAAGACGGTAAGTAAATCCACATTCCAAGGAATTCTAAAGGGAAGCATTTTAAAGTGTTGGTTTTGTAGAGGTAGAGAAGGTTCTGCCAGCTGGAGACCCGTACTATACACAGGTACCTCATAGGCTTTTAAAGACAGGTTCTTTCTGTAGCCTTGGCTGATCTCGAACTTGCTACATAGACCAGGCTGGCCCTGATGTCCTTGAACTCAGAGATCCACCTGCCCCTGCCTCCCAAGTGCGAAGACTAAAGGCAGGCGCCACCATACCGGCTATATCATAGACTCTTAACAGACATTCCTAACACGGCATGGGTATTCTGACTTATACCCAGTGTGGATGCTACCAGGAAGAGAAGATTCATTACAAAGGTGTCCTACCTTTACCGAGTGTCAGACACTTCAGAGAGTCTAGGAGGGGTTACCTCTCTTAATTGCATTGTATACGTACATACGTAACATTTTTCTTATGTTATTCCCATACATCACTGGGTCTGGGAATCGTGCAGGGTTAGAATTAGAAATTTCCACTGTCCTAGCATGTGCCAAACCTTAGTAACAAGGCACCCCAGACTCTGCACTCCCTTTACTGTGCCCCAAGTGATGATCTGGTTAGTCAGTGCGGACTCAGTCAGACACTATAGACACAAACACATCCATGAGACCACATAGCACTGGGGAGACTTTTTTCTTTTGTTTTTTAAGACAGGGTTTCTCTGTGTAAAAGCTCTGGCCTCAAACTTACAGAGATTCCCCTGCCTCTGCGTCCCGAGTGCTGCAATTACAGCCTTGTGCCACTGCTGCCCAGCTCTTTTTTTTGAAGCAGGGTCACTATGTTGACTAGGCCGTCCCTGAACTCACAGACATCCACCTGCCTCTGCCCCCATGCTTAACTGGAGGACTATAATCCGTAAGGCTAAATGCTATTTTTTAGAAAATAGTTTTTATAACTCTTGAACTCTAGGTCTAGAGGAGTGTGGTTGTTTATATATACAGATTTCTAGAAAGCCTTGGTAATTACTTTGGTGCGAAAGGGGTTTTTCTTAGATCATTTGTGATATGGCGCTGCTTGTGCTCAGAAACGGCTGCAGACCGCAGGGCCAGCAGCGGGGTCTCTGTCTCACTGTGCACACATGGCCTGGTGCTCAGCACTGAAGGAAGGGAGGGGGGTAGTCCCTGCTCAAGTCCAAGCTCCAGAGAGGGCAGCTGATGCTCATCGGAGCCAGCCAGCGAGGTGCTTATTTAAAACCGATGGAGGGGCTGAGGAAATGCTCAGGGGTTGAGTGCACTTGCTGCTCCGGCAGGGGACCTGGGTTTGGTTCCCAGCACCCAGATGGCAGCTCAAACCATCTGTCTTCCCTGTTACAGGGGATCCAGTGCTCTCTTCTGACCTCCGTGGGCACGGGATGCATGCGGCACACATGTGGATATGCAGGTCAACACCTGTACACAGGAGACAAAAACAAATGAATCTTAAAAAAGGAATCAAGACAAGAAGAGGGTTCAGTCAGCATAGTCTTCTTAGTTAGATTTCTGCTGCTGGGATAAATACCATGATGAAAAGCAGATGTACAGTCTGTCAAGGGAAACTGAGGCAGAAACCACAGAAGGGAAGGAAGAAGGCTACTTAATGGCTTTTCCCGGCTTGCGCCCAGCTGGCTTTCTTTCACAATCACCTGCCTCGGGATGGTGCCGTTCGTAGTGAGCTGGACCCACCCACACCAGTCGTAAATCAAGACCCTGCCCTCAGACGTGCCCACAGGCCAGTCTTATGGAGGTGTTTGACCTGAGGTTCCTTCTTTCCAGGTGGGTCCAGTTGACACCCAAGATCATCCTAGTCAGAACATTAGTCCCCGACCAGAGGGGCCATTTTCGGGCTCTTTGAAACCTTGGGGCTAGGTGAAGAAAGAGAAATTAGGGATCCTAAGAGTTTAAAGTGTCCTGCTGTACCCCATGTCCCAAGAGGAGACAGGGCAGTCCCCATCCCCAGGAGAAGTGGGTCCACGGCAGGAGCACCTGGGCAAGTGACCGCAGAGGGTTGGCAAGGATTGCCCCGAATGCTGCCGAGAACTCCTAGACCTGGGTGGACGCCTTTGTAGCAGGTGACTCTGAGCAGAGGCCTGTACACAGAGTCACTTGGTACTGCCCACGTCCCCAGAGCTTGGGAAAACGGGAGAAGGCGATCCTCAAAAGTAGCTGAAATTTAAAAAAATAAATTAATTAATAAAAAAAGAAGAAGTTGAGATGAAGTTTCCCAATCTGGGACTTGAAACAGAAAGATAAATGAGATTATATTCTTTGACGAAAGCAACTACGTAGACTGAAGATTACAAGCTGGCTCTTTTGTATGAAATGCGGTAATAAGCTTCAGTTTACCGTGACTAGGCCACTGCGCACCCCTAGAATGTGGGTGTGTGATCAGGGTTTGCCTTACCAGAGCTCCAGGATGAAAAGCTGGGAGTCACCTGAACATTCACCTGAGATGGGATTGGAAGCCAGGAGAAGATAGGGTTTGCTTTGGGTTTTTAAAGATTGTTCTGTTTTTTGGTTCTATGTATGGAACCCAGGGTCTGGTACATGTTAGACAGGACCTCCACCCTTAGCTCTTGACTAGATTTGTTCTTGATAGTGGGTTTATTTTTAAAATGATTTTTTTAAAAAAAAATTATGTGTATGGGGGGGATATATGAGCATGAAGGAGCTCTGGGATGCCAGAGGAGGACTTCAGATGTCCTGGAGCTTACAGGTTGCTGTACGCCACCCAGCATGGGCGGTGGGGACCAGAAGCCCTCCTAAAGTTTGAGTCATTTCTCCAGCATGCTTGTTCCTTTGATTTTGCAGGTCGGGTCTTATTATGTATCCCCGGCTAGATACTTGTTCTGTCGCCCAGGCTAGCCTGCCTGGAACCTACAGCCATCCTGCTGTAGCCCAGGCTGACCTGGAACCTACAGCCATTGGCTTCCTCTCAGCTCTGGGGTACAGAGATTACAAGTCTGCCCTGCTATGCCCTGCATGATTGCAATTTTGAAGACCCCGCTGAGAGTTTAGAATTTAGAGGCAGCTTACCCAATAAAGCTCTGTTTCTTTTCTACTTTTCCAAAATGCAGTTGAGTGAGTGGGGGACCTAGGCCCAGAGCATCAGCAGGAGCTAAAGTTGTCGCTACGAACTCCTCCTTGAGAAGCCTGAGGTGGCAGGGAACGAGGGTAGACCGGACCCCTGCCTTGTGCAGCTGGACCAGGCTGCAGGCTGCGAGGGTAAAACACGACCCTAAGAGCAGAGATGCCGGGACAGAGACAGCCTGCCAGCGCCTTGTGGGAACCGGAGTCAGAGAACTCAGCATAGGCAGAGGATGGGGAAGGACTCGCAAGTGTCAGGGGAAAACGAAAGGGGCCTGAGGCGGGGAAGAGGAGAAAGCCTTAAGCGGCAGCTCTTGGGGGATTTCTGATGCCAGCGGAAGTAAAAGCCACAGCAGCAGAAAGAGGAACTGGGCCTTCAGAAGGCTGTACTTCCCAGTGTCCTCTTCAAGTCCCCTCCCCCGAGGAGCAACCATATTAGGAGAAAGAATGGAAGGAAATGTCCTGTTTGTGCCTCAGACCTGACTTTGAGGCTTCTGAACCCTGCTGCAGTGGGGGTGGGGTGGGGAGTGGGGAACCTTTCATGTCCTGCTCTGAGGAAGGGGAGGAGCGTGGAAAAGGAGGAGAGCAACACCAGACGGAAGCTTCTAGAAACTTACTTCATCAATAACCTGATTCATTCTCGAGGTCAGTCGTAAAACTAAATGGTGCATCTAGGCCTCTAGTTGGCAGCTTGCAAACTGAGCGAGGATCTGAGAGAGAGGCTCTCAAGTTCCCAGCTGCTCTTCAGAAGCTGTTTGCGAAGGACAAATGCAAGCGCGTGGCAAGCGCGTGATTTTACTCCGTTTGGAGAGCCAGGCGTAGATTGCCACCACATTAAAATATCAAGACTGAGCCATCATGAGAACCGTCACCAGTCAAGAGCTGACACTTGCTAACATGTCCAGTTGTAGGGAAACATCACCCTGACTGTCCTGCAGGGTTCAGCTCGATGGCGCCGAGAGCATTCACACTGTTCTGCAGCCACTGCCACCACTCAACCGCCAGAAACCTTCTCGTCTTCTCCACACACAGCTCCCAGGGCCTGGAGCCATGGCTCAGCAGGGAAGAGCACCTTGCTCTTTCAGAGGACAGGGGTTCAGTCCCCAGCACCCACATGGTACTTAACACCAGTTCCCTGACATCCAAGGACCGCTTCTGACCTGTGTGGGCACCAGGCACACATGGAGTGCATATGTGTGTTGCGTGCATGCATGTGTGTGTGTAAGCAAAACGTTCACAAATATAAACATTAAAATTAAGAAAAGCTAGTCATTCCCTGTGCCCAGCTACTGGCAATGACCTCTCTACTTTCTGTATCTATGCGTTAACTAAGTTCCCTCCATACATGGAATCACACGATCTGTGTTCTTTGAAACTGGTTAGTGTAGCATACGAATCACCTATGTGTACACGTGTAGCATGTGTCAGCATTTCATTTTTAAGGCAGAACAAGACTGTACTTTTTGAGGGAAATGTATGTTATCAAAACCTTTCTCTTGAAAACTATCTCAGACTTGCTCCTCCAAAGGCTTAGGGATCACTGTGGAGGAGGGGGTGGGAAGAGTAAGAGGTCGAGACAGCTCCCAGGGAAGCAGTGTTTTCCAGACCTAACACAGGCACCAGAGTGCCTCAAGCTCAAGACAGACAGAATTCCAACACACAGAGGGAGGTGGGCACAAGTCTCACTCTATTTGAGGAGCTATTGGCAGGAGACAGCTGCTGGTAGGTCATGGTAGGTCATGCTCCAGTGCCTGGTCGCAGTCCCGGGAGTTTCTGGGCAGCACAGATTAGAGCTGATTTTTTTGAAAAAGGAGGACAATGTCTAGCTGGGCGGCTAGGGTCAGAGGCGGTGCTGGGAGCGAGTGTGACTTAAATGCTTTGTACAGAGTTTGCAAAGAATTCATTAAAACCGTGTGTCTCTGTCCTGCTTCATGCCTGTATCCAAGCTCTCAGGAGATCACTGTGAGTTCAAGGACAGCCTGACCTATCGTGTAGACTTTATCTCAATTTAAAAAAGAACTCAAAACATACATTTCCAAGTCATGTCTGAAATTGTCAGAGCGGTGAGCAGGTCTGCAAAGGGAGGCAGGAGGTGGCCTCGGGTTGTCAATGTCCAGGCCCTCTTTGCTGTCTCGATTGGGTCATTTTCTTGGTTTTCATCTTCATTTTTGTTTTCTTCTTGTTTAAGACAAAGCTTTAAGGGATTGCCCGAGCTAGTTTTGAGCTTCTTGTACTCAAGCTGTCTGCCCGGGTCGGTCTTCTGAGTCCCTGGAACTCACGTGTGACTGTACCTAAGACACTAAATCCAGACACTTTTCTCCGCTGGTGAATGGGATGGGGCACTTTTGTCCTGCCTCTCCACCTTGGGTGAAAATCCATGTGTAGGTAATCAAGAGGTAGTTATTGATCAGCACATGTCTGTGCCTCAGCCCTGACTTCCAGTGTAAAACCTGTTTGCTAGGGCTCAGTGTGTCACTCCATTGCAGAATGGCTGCCGAGCACATCCGAGGCCCTGGGTCCCATGCCCAGTATGCAATGCTAAGGGGGAAACCCGATTTCTGTGATTTCCATTGCTCCTTTCTGTAGCCCTTGGCTTTGCAGAGGAACTAATAATATTACCAGGGACTTAGAGAAGCAAGAACTGTAGGTGCTGTGACGTAAGAACTCTTCTACAGAAGACAACGCATAACATTTGGGAATGTGTTAGCCCTAGAGCGCACATGTGTGTGTGTGCGTGTGAGTGTGTGTGTGCATCTGTCTGTGTGTGTGCGCGCACGCGTGTGCGTGTGTGTGTGCGTGCATGCGTGTGTAGGTCTGTGTGTGTATGCGCGTGCGTGTTTGTGTGTGTGTGTGTATGTGTGTGTGCATATGTGTGTGCATGCTTGTGTAGGTCTGTGTGTGTATGCGCGTGCGTGCTTGTGTGTGTACGTGTGTGTATGTGTGTGTGCATGTGTGTGTGCGTGCATGCGTGTGTAGGTCTGTGTATGTGTGCGCGCACCTGTGTGTGTATGTGCATGCGTGTTTATGTGTGTGTGTGTGTGTGTGTGTAAGTGTGTGTGTGTGTGTAACTTTTTATAATCCTAGCTACTTGGAAGGCTGAGACAGGTGACCTGTGAGTTTAAGATCGGCCCGAGTTACGTAACACTGTACCTCAAAAAATGTTTATGGCTTCAGTGATGGCTCAGCAGCTAAGATTGAGGACTGCTCCTGTGAGAGAACCTGAGTTGGGTTCCCAGCACCCACACAGAGTGGCTCACAACCAGCTGTGACTCCAGCTCCCGGGGACCCAACACACTCTCTTGGCCTCCAATAGCATATGTGCTCATCTACACGCTCACACACACAAACATTTCTAATGTATATGTAGTATATTTATGTATATAATATGTAGAAATGTGTATCTGAAAGTATAGCTCATTGCTAGAATATGTATTTAACATGTGATAGGTCCTATCTTAGATCTTGAGTATAAAGATTCAATGTGAAAACATTTACCATTTGCTGATAGACTGTTGGTGACTTAGGGCACATGTTTTTGTTACTTCAAAATGTTTTATACTCATAGAGGTTACTTTTCATGTCTTATTCAATGGATAGTGATTAGGAATTCTTTACTTATCAACTCTACTTTGAGATTCTAAAATGAACACACCCAGACTGTGTGTGTGCGCACATGTGTGCACATGCGTGTGTGCCAGTCCTCTGCTCTCCTGTGATCTCTTGCGCTCTCAGGGTCGTGATGAGGCTGCTCCCGCACTTCCGTTCAGCCCAGTGATTTCAGTTGTGCTGTGAACAGTCACCTCCGCCCACACAGTTGCCACGGTAGGTTCTCACAGGGTTTCTCTCAACCCACCCAAAGTTATTTATATCACATTAGCTCTGAGATCTAATAGTTGTGTCTGTAAACTCCTTAAAACAAAACTCACCCCGGGCTCCCAGAAGAGGCTCTAGATTAGAGTCATCAGTGTGAGAAGAACATAGGTAGTGCTGGGGCTGCCAGCCTCACTCCTGCCTGCCCTGATTTCCTACTCTCAGGGTCTGTCCCTCTGTCACCGTAGCTGGAGCTAGTCTCTTCTTAAGTCAGCCCAGATGAAGGCCACCAGTCCTTCCTGGTGCTTCATGACTCGGACAGTATGGCGCTGTGGTTAAGGGTGGGGCCTGTTAGGCTGGTTTGCCTATTTGTTCAGAAATATTGCTGGAAATATTAATGGAAAGTAGAGGGGAGCAGGGACACCCGAGCATCTCACCTAAGGTCAACATCAGGACCACCCATCGTATGGCCTCCTGGGCTCATGCCTTCTCCCTATGTGATCCCTTACATCGGACGCCTTCCAGGTCAGAAGTAGGGCATTCGCCTAGCATAAGCAAAGCCCTGGGTTCCATCCCTAGCACTGAAAAATAAAAATTTAAAAAGATGAAGAAAAGGAAGGGAAGGAAATAAAAAAAATCTGCCCTGACGCTGGTACCACAGACCCCTCTAAAATACACGTCACTCTTCCCTGCTTTTGACTGTGTCCCCGGCAGCCCAGCAGGAAGTCCAGATTCTCAAGAGAGCCTCCAAGACTTTCTACACTGATTGCCGGCCACAGTTCTGGCTTTGCTCTATTCTTAGCCTTCTTCTCAACACAATCGTGTCTACTTGGAGCACACATAGGTGAGAGATGGTGAATATGGACAATGAATAATGAAGTCTGCCCGAGGAGAGCGTTGACTACAGTGAGAGCTGCAGAAGGCAAAGGTGAGAAAGCCGGGCCTCGCAGCACCGACCCCTGCCGTTACGACATCCATGCTTCTATACCTAGCTTTACCACTGTGCTGTTCTTGGCTGTGTCGTTTAGGGAAGCGTCATATAGTACACTACTGTGTTTATCTTAAGTGTGATTGTTTGTATTATGAGTAATCGCGTATTGGAAAGAAACGGACAAGTTACTGCCTGTAGACAGATCAGCACAGCAAAAGCGTGGAGTTGGCAGGTTTCGTGGGTTTCCAAGGAAGACGGTTCATTCCTGGTGTTTGAGATGGTTGAGAAGAAGGCTAAGAATAGAGCAAAGCCAGAACTGTGGCCGGCAATCAGTGTAGAAAGTCTTGGAGGCTCTCTTGAGAATCTGGACTTCCTGCTTGGCTGCCAGGGACACAGTCAAAAGCAGGGAAGAGTGATGTGTGTTTTAGAGGGATCTGTAGTACCAGCGTCAGGGCAGACTGCAGACAGAGACATTAGAGGTTCCCATCCAGCGTCCTGTGAGTGGAGGAAGGCCAGATGCTAAAGAGAAAACCCAGACTTGTTGTCAGGATTAAGAGGATGAGAAGAGTTGAGCATCATCAGGTTTGGTCCTGAACATTGCGCAAGAAACTGAAATAGAAGAAATGAGAAGCAGGGAGTGGGAAGGAAGGTCATTAAAATAGTTGTGAGCATTGTGAACTGGCGAGCTCACCCTTCCCAGGGAGAGCCCCTGTGTTTGCGGGAAGATCACACCCAGGAGAGTGTTGGGAGCTATTGGGGGCTGTGGACCCCCGGACCCTGAATTCCCTGTGAGCGGCTTGTTTTTCCTGTGTTTTCAGCTGCTTGGAGCAAACCAGCTTGTTTTCCTCTTCTGTGAGCAGCCTGCAGCTGCTCTGAGCATGAGACCCTGATGGCAGCCTGGTGGGTCTGCAGCTGAAGATTCCGAGAGCTGGGGCGTGGCCAGAGCCCTATATAAGCTTCTCCTGCGCACAATAGCACAATAAACCTTGCACTCTTGTATCAAGAGTGACCCCTGTCTCTGTCTCTGTCTGTGTGTGTGTGTGTGGTGTGTTTATATCTCTCACCCCAGTTTCCAGCTGTGTACTGACCTGTAGTGGCGCGGGGCTACAGGCGTCATACCGTATAGATTGTAGTACAGGACCATTTCGGCTTTTTACAAGAGAGTCAGAGAAGAGTTTGAGGTGAGATCCTCGGAGTCATTTGGTCCCCTGTGAGACAGAGAGAGGGCATAGCAGAAGAGAAGCAAGAATGGAAATTGGGGTTCCGTGTTGTTTTGAATGAGAATGGTCCGCAGTTAGTGGGACTGTCTGGGAGGACTTTGGAGGTGTGGCCTTGTTAGAAGAGATGTGTCCCTGGGGGTGGACCTTAAGGTTTCAAAGGCCCATGCCAGGTCTAGTCTCTCTAGTTCCATCTCTCTGATACTGTAGATCAGATGTGAGCTCTCAGCTACTGCACCAGCACCATCCCTGCCTGCCTGCTGCCCTGCTCCTGCCCTGATGGTTAGGAACTCACCCTGAACTCTACGCATGCCCCCACTGAAATGTCTCCTTTTGTAAGTTGCCTTGGTCATGGGGTCTCTGCCATAGAGTAGTAACTAAGACACGTTCTTGCCCTTCCCCCTTAAACATTCAATGTGTTTTTCCCTCTTACTAAATTTATCTGCACCTAACAGTAGAAATGACAGAATTTCAGACGGCCTGTAGCTTCTGGCACTGTAAGAGGCAAGCTGGTACTTTTGAGTTCAAGAATGTTCTCTTAGAGTTGACAGATCTGTAGCTGTAGGAAATACTAACGCTTGTGTGGAATCTGTTCACCTGGGTGTTCATCCGCAGGCCTTGAAATGTCTGCAGGAATCCTCCCAGGCACAGCGGCCAGCACAACACAGAGCAAAGAGAGTGCTTGCCTCAGCATCCAACAATGACAATTGCAGAATCCATCACTGTTAACCAAGGATGCTGTGATGTCTGAGATCCAGGTAGTTTCCAGTGGTGACAGGAAAGGGACCACAGGCGGGGCAGGGGCAGCAAGGCTTGCCGACAGTGCAGTCTGGAGCGTGGCCCTGGTAAAGTCTGTGTTGGTTCAGGTTGGGGGAGCCATCTGTGAAGTGCTTGGTGAAGACTTAGGAGCTAGGAGTTGGGGAATTGGCTTCGTCAGTAGAGTATGTACTATATAAAATAAGGACCTGAGTTTAGATCCTCAGCACCCATGTGAAAGCCGGGAAGGTTTGCATGCGTCTCAGCCCTGGGAAGGCAGAGACAGGCAGTTGCCTGTAGTTTGCTGGCCAGTCAGCCTGGCTGAATCACTGAACTCTAGGTTCAGTGAGAGACCCTGTCTCAGAATAAAGGAAAAGATAAGGTAGAGAGTAATAGAGGAATACATCCAGTGTCAACCTCTGCCTTCCACATGTGTGCACACTCACACTCCACAGGTGCATGCATGCATAAGTACACACACACACACGAACACTTAGCACACCTGCATATACAAGTACACACACACACACACACACACACACATGCCTGCAGGTACACCAGCATGTACAAGCACACACACACATGAACATATAACAAACATATACTCTACCCGCCCCCTCAAGAACTGAAAATTGAAGAATAAGTCAGGCAGTGATGGCCCATGCCTTTAATCACAGCACTTGGGAGGCAGAGGCAGGTGGACCTCTGAGTTTAACGCCAGCCTGGTCTGTAGGGCAAATTCCAAGACAGCTAAGGTTACATAGTGAAATTCTGTCTCTGTCTCAAAATACAAAAAAAAAAAAAAAAGGAAGAAAGAAAGAAAGAAAGAAATTAAGAAAGCAAGCAAGCAAGCTGAGGAATTGAGGAATATAAAACCCTAATGGAAAAGCGACGATTGAGAAAATAAACTCAACACTGACTATTTCTTTATTAAAATAAATAAATCACTGGGCGGTGGTGGTGCATGCCTTTTGGGAGGCAAAGACAGGTGGATTTCTTTAAGTTTGAAGGCAGCCTGTCTATAGAGCAAATTCCTGGACAGCCAAGGCTACACAGGGAAACCCTGTCTTGAAATAAAATAAACAAGTCATTATAGACAATTCCTTAAATTGTCTATATCAAAATTATGTTCCTGTGGATGTGGTTAGAATGGCTGTCTGGAAGATCGTAGAACAGCAGCAGTGGACAAACAGCGACGAATGAACAGGAGCAGAAGGGGAGGAAGGTGTCTAAAGGCAGAAGAGGGCACCACAAGAGGCCAGCTTGTCTGTCAGTGGGGAGATCATCGGAAAGGCAGTGAACCTTCCACCAAATGTGCCATTTTCTAAAAACTGCAGTTGCGTATTTAATTTTATTACCACCTTAGTTGATGGTGACTCTTGTTTTGGCTGCCCAGGCCACAAGGCTTAGAGTCCGTCTTATGACCCCATCTTTCTGTTCTGCTGTCAGTTTTTTAAAATAAATTTTGCTGTTTACTATCGTGTGTGTATGTTGTGTGTTTCTCTGTATGCTCTGTACGGGTGTGGATGCAGGGGTGCAACGGCACTCAGTGGGGGTCAGAACACAGCGACGGAATCCATTCTCTGTTCCCACCATGGCATGAGTTCTGGTATCAAAGTTCTCCAGGCTTCTATGGCAAGCACTTACCCTCCTAGCCATCTATCTGGACACACATATAGGGAAATCTTTTATTGCTCCTTTTAGAACCTATGTGGAACCCGACTGCCGCTCGACCCCTCCACTGCCGATGCCTGGTACACGTCATTGCAACTTGTGGCCTGGATTGCTGTGTGTTGCTATTTCCTCCTGGCTGTTACCATCCACCTTCAATAGCAGCAGAATAAGCAGCTGGATCCTCAAAGAGCGTGCGTCAGATCATGTCACTCTGTCAAAACCCTGTTGCGACTCCTTAAATTCTTGCAGAGTGAAGGTCAGAGCCTCTTCTGCGGCCTCTGCAGCGCTGACACCCTCCCCTGGTCCTCTCCGACCTCATCCGGGTACTCTCCCCTTACAGCCGCAGCCACTCTGGCCTCACATAGCACCCTCCTGCTGCAAGGTCTCGGCTGAGAATGAGAGCGGTAGGGTCAGTTTTTCTCGCAAGCTATCTTTCTAACGGAGCCTGCCTTTGCCTTCCTGCCGAAGCTTGCATCTGCCCCTGTTTGCTGCTTATGAGCCTGCCACTCTCTCCTCCAACGGAGATCACCTCTGCTTTCTGTGGAAGATCGTTCAAATGCACTAATCCCATGGCTACATCAGACCTCCTCCTTTTCAGAGAGCCCAACATTGGGACTCACTTAGGCCCAGATATACGCCGGCTTCTCGTCAGTGGCTTTCATGGCCAATGCTGAGTGAATGGAAGAGGACCTGTCTCAAGAGAGGCTTTCTTCAGATAGACTTGCGTCTTGTCATTTGAGAAGAATCCACTTAAGTGTTATACAAATTTGACTTTTTAGAAAGTGAAGATGTCTATCAAACAGAATTAATTTTTCTTTCCTGTTTTATAATCTTATATATTGCCTCGCTCATTTTGACATAATGACACCTTTTAGAAACTATATACGGCAACTTTATAAAGGGAACTTTACCATGATCATATATATTCTTCCTTCAAACATTGTTTAATCCCCTAAAAGATTGAAATGAACAGAAATAAAACAATCTGACTAGAAACATACATTAAAATCTTGGCTTTTCCATTTTCTAGCTGAGCAGCTTGAGGCTTGGGATCTGTCGGAAGTCATTCTGTGGGTGGACCATGAGCCAGTCCTGGTAGCCGGGCATCCTGAAGCCAGTGGATCACTGGTGTTTTGTTTAAGACCACGTTCAAAATAAATTCGGGTCAGCATGCCACTAGCCAGGTGGTATTTATTTAAATGGGTTCGGGTCAGTATGCCGCTAGCCAGGCGGTATTGATTTAATAGCTGGCACTTGCTAATAAAGTTGGGGCAAACAAGACCAAGCCACTATCGCTCTAGCTGTCTTTCATATGGGATGGAGTTTGACGAAAATATGCAGAACCTGCTTCTATAAACAGCTCACCCTCTGGGAATAGCCAGTTTATTGAAAATTATTAACTACTACTCTTGTTCCATGCGTGTATGCAGCTTTCTTAGGCTCTAATGAGGAAGTGTTGGATCAAGTGCATGGATTTTTATATTCTTGAAACATGTCAAGAGTAGATTTGAAAGTGTTCTGACCATAAGAAACGAGCGTGAGAATAGGTTAATTAGCTTGATGTAGCCGTTCCATAATGGCTACATATTTTGAAACATGTATACGATACATACATGTAATTTTTATTTAACTATTTAAAATGTTTTCTTTTTTAAAGAACGAAGGGGCTAAATAAATGTTCAGCGCGTGAAGGAGCAATGTAGACCTTGTCAGGTGGAACTGCTTTGGTTGAGATGCAGAACCACAGTAACCGAGTCAGGGCTGCTCAGACACTGAGGCTGGGGACTTCTGAAGAGAGTCAGCCACCCTCCCTGCCACCCTCCCTGTTGTCCCTCAGATGCTCCCCACACCAGTGGCTCCTCTTCCCTCACTTCCAGTTCTCAGTAGTCATAAAATGGAAGTCAAGTCTCCCCGTGTTTGTTGACCCTCAGACTTACTTTAGGCGAGGAATAAAGTAACCATAAATTCAGGTCGAGAATCTGGACTACCACATAACCAAGAACACGTGACTCTTTCATCTGTCATCTGTGCTAGGAATTCGTTTGTAGAGTAATTGCAGAGACTTTGCTACTGTTTATACGGCATTCGAAACCCTAGACTTGTACTCCCAGGAGATCACAGTCAGACTGTTTATGTCTCTCATCAGCTGGATGAGAGAGCAACTTTATTATTTTAAATGCTCCCTCCATCTTGCCCCACTTCCTGATAACCAACCTTCACCAAGAGACTGGAACAGACACCAGCAATTAGACATTAGCAAAAGACGGAGATTTTTAAGCTAGTCCCTTATCTTTCAAGGTAGAGAGATTTTAGAGGCTGTTTTTTATTTGCGGGGGGGGGGATGTAGAATGGACATACTCAGGCTTATACCAAATTAAAGGGGAGGCGTGCTATATTTCTCTTTTACTGACCCAGAGCTTTGGATGTTTGGAAAGCAGTCTATGTCCTGTTGGCAGGGGTTTGGAATCAATTTACAGTGTGTGAGATGACAACACATGCTCTGGATCAGGCGCAGGGAATGTGCAGAGCTGTAACTCTGTCTGTCTCCCCATTAGCACAGAGTCTTGCAAACTTGGAGCTGGAGAAGAGCCTAAAACTCTAGGCTCGGCGTCTGTGTGCGTGTTTAATAATGCAATGCAAACCATAGGCCCGGGATAAACGTTATAAATTGTGGTCATCAAAAGAGAAAATAAAAAAAAAAACAACCCAAACCGAATAACCACTTTTATGGTACAGATCCCCTGGTATCTAGTGTAGATGTTACTTTTTGTGAACTAGAAATGTAGCTGGACGGCCATTTTCATCTGTGCCTGGTGTTACAGTGATGTCTAAGAACAGCTGGACTGAGGAATGGCAAGAAGAAACTCGGTGGAAAGGTCCATTTAAATAAGACACAAGGTTCAGACCATGTAAGCTGAAACCTGATACCCCTGAGGCAGGAGTTAGAAGCTGACTCTGGGCTCTAGATGCTAACCATTCAAGCAACATGTAAGTGCTTGTAAGGCAAGCTCAGAGCTGGCGTCATTTGGCAGGCTTTGCGAAACCAAATGCCAACGCTCAGCAAAAAAAGGTGAAATGCTGTTCTTTGAAAGATGCAATTTGCTCATTAAAATAATCAGAAAGGATTATTTAAATCTCAAAACCTGCAGTGCTCTGGACCCCTCTAATGAGTGTCTTACCACTTTTGCTTCACCTGTGTGCACACAGGCCTTCTCTGATGCCTGTCCTGAGTGAATGGATGAATGTTACATGATTTTAAATATCCAGACTACAAAATCATTGCACCAATCATAGTTTACTCGGTGTTTTTAGAACATTTTACTAATCCACAGCATGATTTATTAAAGTTTGTCTGAATTATTTATCACTAAAATTTTCCAAGAGGAACAAGACTGATAATAATCAAGAAAAAGGCGTGGTTTCAGTTAGGAGCGAGATTATTTTATCATTGCTTATTTGAATTTGGAACTGTATGAATTTGTGAAATGAGTCAGGCTTGGGCTGAGGCAAGAAGATTGCTTGAACCTGGGAATTTGAGCTCAGCATAGGCAGCAGAACAAACTTGGTCTCAAAAACTGAAAAACTAGATAGGTTTGTAGCACAGAGATAAAGCTCTAGACCCATGTACTGAAGAGGGTGTAGGCTTGCCTAGTATTCAAAGTGATCCCCAGCCCCTCACAAACCAGGTGTAGCTTAGAAGGTGGATGCAGAAGATCAGGAATTCAAGGTTTTCCTTGGCTACATAGTGAGTTTTGAGAAAACATGGAGGACGGGAGACCCTGTCTCCCCCACCCTCAAAAAGAGAGTTTATAGAATCCTCTCTTGATTTAAGAGGATTGTCGGAAAGCATGTCAGCTAAGCTTTGCAGTCTTGTGTAGAGTGATGCTGGAGTGTGTCACTCTCTTATGAGAAAAGGCCAGAGAGAGAGAGAGAGAGAGAGAGAAAGGGAGGGAGAGAGAGAGAGAGAGGGAGGGAGGGAGGGAGGGAGGGAGGGAGGGAGGGAGGGAGGACTAGGGACTGAGGGCAATGTCTAGTTCCCAAAGACCTAATCCTTCCAACCAGGTCCCATAGCCTATGTTTCTATGATACTTTATCAAATTATGAGTGATTGGAAGGGGCACCCCAGTCCTGGCGTCCGTCCTAAGCCCCTCCCACTGGGAGTTGCCTTTGTACAGACTCCACCTCAGAGAGTGACTACTCCTACAGGCTATTCAGGCTGCAGTCACGTGGTCTGGGGTTTTGCATGTCCCCTCCCCCCACTTCCGTCTCTTCCTTCTCACCATGCTCTCACCTGGCCACCCGGGAGCTGTGCATTTATTAAACAAGGGCATCTTTGATTCGGTGTAATCTGGTCTGATTGAAATTATTTGCGTCGGCGGAGAGGCTCCTCTTGAGATTATATCTAACAATGAGTCCATCAATGAATTAATCCTCACCTGAGATCAGAGCCGTCATGATCCAACCATTTCCCAAGAGTCCGACCTCTGGACACCGCTACACTGGGGACTTATGAGCCTTTGAACTTATGAGCCTTTTTTGAGACATTTGAGACCATACCATAATACCATCTTCATCTTCAGGGCGAGCTTTGCAAAGCATTTTCCAATCAGCAAAGAGCTTCTACATCCCTCATTCTATCAGAAACCACCTATTCCCCGTTTGCTCTAAGATACATGTGGGCTGATTCTTCAGAGATGGCTCCCCTGGTGACTAGGACTGTTCTAGCCGTCCCCTGTCCAGAACCTGCTCCCTTTGAGCTGCTGACCTATGCAACAGTTTCCGGCTACAGAGATGTCTGTGCTGCCCTGCTCATCTGAAAAGCAGAAAGCTCCAATCGTTCTCCTCCCTCGAAGTCTCCCACATCGTGCTCACTCTCTTCCTGATGACCCCGTTTATCTCCCTCGAGCATGCAAGGTTTCCCTTTCCAAAGGGGGAAAAATTATATGATGTATGCACATGCGTGTACCTGTACACACATGCATTTGCGTTACAGCGCACCAGTGGAAATCAGAGCTCAGTTTGCAGAGGTCCTTTCTCTTCCTGAACCAAGTGAGTCCGAGGATTAGACTCAGGCCTTCGGGGTTGGCAGCAAGTGCCTGTACCTTGAGGTGTTTCCCTGAGCCTCCTGCCAAGGAAAACCCTTAGACCATCTGATAGAGAAAGAATGCAAAGTTGCCAGGCATCCCCAGCTGTTTGAGCAGTGGTCTGCGTCTAAACACCCTCACCCTTGTGACTCCTGCCTCTCAACACCCTCCCAAATGGAGCTCGACTCCTTGCTTCCTTCGCAAACCCCACGCTCTACCCAAAGTCAGAGGCTTCCTCATCCACATTTTCCCGTGTTCATTGCTTGGAGGTTCCCTTACTAGCACTTCCTTGTGCTTCTTCCTGTTTATAGTATTAAAATACATACTCGTGTGTTATATGTATTTGTCATTGAATACTTTCTCACAGAGGCTGCACAGTGGTGGTCTCTGCATTCCCTGTTTAGTGGCTTTACCTGAGTGTTTCCAGTTTGAGCTCTTACAAACAACATGGCCATGAGTATCTTGTAAAATATATTTACATTATTTTCTCTAGATTTCTAATCACTACTGTGTCAAGGGTATGGCCATGTTTAGGGCTCTTATCCCTATTTGGCTTGTGTTTAAGAAAAGGCACCATCCCAAACTGTCTTTGGAGCTGTAGGTAAAAGAGTTCTTCAAATCTTTCTCAATACTAAATTTTACAATAATTCACTTTTTTTTTCTGCTGTTAAGAACTCCATCACCATAAAGTTGACACTGGCCGGTCTGCAGTTATAGAGGGTTGATGTGAGCCAATCCCCAACACCAAAAGTAAGATAAAATAAAACACTACCACAACTGGCTTGATTTGCACTTCTGAGTCATATAATATGTCAATATTCAGGGGTAGGGAACACGGTCAGTGGGTAAAAGTGCTTGCCATTCAGCCTAGATGACCTGAGTTCTATCCCTAGAGCCCTCATTAGAGGCTTGATTTGGTTGGTGCACACCTGTAATCCCAGAACTTCCATGACAGAGACTGGAGATTCAGCCCGAAACGGGCCAATGCAGCAGAGGCAGAAGCAGAAAGACAGACTCTGCCTCAAAAATAATAATAATGATAATAATAGTAATAATGTAGAGGGAACTGACTCTCCAAAAGTCGTCCTGTGAGCTCCACGTGAGCACCTGCCAACACACACACACACACACACACACACACACACACACACACCACACACGTGCGTGTGCAGAAACACACAAAGGTAATTTTTAAAAAAGAATTCAGGGCTCAGATGATCTTTAATATCTAGCAAGAATTTCAGGCTGGGTGGGGTAAGCCATTCCATCATGTCTGTCTCCTGGGAGACTTCAGGACTGGCACAGAAGAAGTGGTGCAGGCTGGCAGGGACAGGTCGGACCTTTGACTACTGTTTGGCAATATCGTTACTGCTGTAGTCTGATTACATATTTCCTCATCCCCTGATAATTGCCAATGCTTCCTGGCTAATTAACCACCCTTCAAGCTTCAACTCCAGCTTAAAGTGCTCACACGAAATGAGGGCCCTAGGGAGGAGAAGGGGGCACGGAGCCAGCTAGGATGGGAACCAAAGCTTCCTGAGCCCCAGACAGTGCTCTCTCTCTCTCTCTCTCTCTCTCTCTCTCTCTCTCTCTCTCTCTCTCTCTCTCTCTCTCCCACATCCTCTGTTTCCCACTGCCTTCTGGAAATGCGATGTCTCAGGAATGCAGCTGTGTGATGATGCCGGAGCCTTCCCTCAGCTGCACAGCAGCCGTGGGCTGAGGTTCCCACACCCGCTGTTAGTGATTCTGCCCCTTGGCTCCCACACACTGTCCTGAGGACTCCCTTCAAGAGCTGGCTCCAGTCTGTGATACCTCCTGCTGCTCCTCCAAGCTACTGTTAGCTGTGAAGTTGCCTCAGGTTGTGTCTCTGCATGTCCTGTTTGGCTGCTGCGCGCTCTCTGAGCAGATAGGCTGCTTCTCTATGCTTGGGCAGCGGCCAACCAGGGTGTGAGGATCGAGTCATGGGGAATTAATTTTCTGTGCAGGCCCGCACCGATCGTGATCTGAAGCTTCCATTCTGATGGAAGTATGGAGTGGGGGTGTTTAAAAGGGTGTGGAGTAACATGTCATATTCTGTGGTCCTGTGAGGATGTTCGCCTCAGTGACCCAGTGTGCAATCTCATTGCATCCATAGGGCATACTTTTATTTTACACACACACACACACACACACACACACACACACACACACACGGGTGGGGGAGGGGTAGGAGGAGGGGGAAAGAAATGGAGGAGAGGAGAGAGGAAAGAGGAATGGAGGGAGTGGAGGTGGGGGAGAGAGATGAGACAGAGGGAGACAGAGAGACAGAATGCATACACACTGATTTTAGCCTGTTGTAGCCATATGTCCTGGCATATTAGTAGAGTCATGGGCTAGACTGGATGGGTGTGAATCCTGGCTCTGCTGTTTAATTCATGACAGAGGGAGGTTCTCTTAATCTCTGACTAGATGAGCGGTTGCTCTGACTAGGTGACAGGACATTTTGTTGTTTTATTTTATATAGGCATTTACTATATACCCAAGCTGTTATCTATTTATTATGTACAAACGTACATATGTATGTATGTATGTATGTGTGTATGTATGTATTTAGAGATGGGGAACTTCTCTGATGCCTAGATTGCTCTCAAACCTCTGGACTGAAATGACCCCCACAGCCTGCCCTGCCGTAGCTGGAACTATAGGCACGTGCCAGCCACTGTGCCTGGCTCTTCCTCTTCTTGTTAGCTTTTGAAAAGAGGCGAAGATCACGGGGCGGGGGGGGGGGGGGGGGGGGCGGGGCAGATCAAAGCTTACCTAAGGCATTCCTTTGGCGGGTGGTGGTCAGTGTAGGGAGCCTTTGGAGGCCGAGTAAGGAGGCCGTATCCTGGCTAGGATGACTGGGACTTGAACCTGTGTCGAATGGAAGAGCTGGAGAGGGGTGTCTGTGAAGGCCACAGTTTCTGTTAGCCTGGCGGGAAAGCTGACTTGGTGACTGCCTTTGGTGAACCATCGTTCTTCTCCTGCAGTGCCCCCGAAATGCTTCTTCCAACCACCCCTCCCCCCTTTTAGATTTATCTTTCTTAACTTTGCCAAGTGACCCTAGCTTGGCTGGGCAAGTGTACTCAGGAAGAAACAAAACGTTTCCCTTTATCCCCCCTCCTTCCTAATGTGAGGCTCCCCGATGCTGAACCAGCAGGCTGTTATTTGAACTTTATGTGCCAAACCTAACATGGCTGTAATTTGAAAGCACGCAGATCCAGCACGCTGTGAAGTTGCTCGACGCGGTATGTTTTGAAGCAGGGGACTGATGATCGTTACAGTTCAGGTTTCGGCTTTCAGTCTATCAGGTGGGGACAGAAAACCACTCGAGCACGGGAGTGGAGAGGGCCGTGGAGGCTGTTATCAGTTTATAACTCATAAAGTGCCTTAAAGGCTGTAAAGAGTTACAGGGAGATTATTCAGATGGCTGTGTCGGATACATGGTCATTTAGCTCTGGAAGCTGGTATACCGTGGGTTTGGAGAGTTCCTGGAACAGCCAGAGTTGCAGGGTTTAATCCATACAGTACAACATGGCTACTAAGTTAAATGGAAAGAAGATACCCCCGTCTCCGTTGCTCAGTGCGGTGCTGCTTCTGGAACCATGGACCGTTCAATAACCAGAAACTGTCTCCGTGGTTTTGACGGTCTGTTAAAAAGGGTGCTACGTTTCTGGCCATGGTGTCTTTTGTTTAGTATTTCCAGTTACATGCCTTTTGTGGTTGTTGTTCTTAAATTTGAACCCAGATGCCAAGGCAAGTGCTCAACCGCTGGGCTATACACCCAGCTTCCTCTAGTGACACATATTCAAACGGCCACTGTTCAACAGTGGTCGCATTAACCATCTACTCAACCATGTTAAGGGGCATTGTTGCAGTGTCCAAAAGTAGGGATGAAGAACTCGTTCTGAGTTCTAGTTCTGCTCTTACTGACTTATGACAGCTTTCTTATCTGTGCCGTGAGCCCCATGTTAGCGCCTCCTCTGAGTCACTTGTGGTAGTGGTAGGTGGTGGCTCCTCTGAGAGGTGATTAGGTCCTGAGGGTTATTATGATCTGACTATGAAATGCCCCCAAGGCTCCTGTGTAAGTCCCCAGGCAGTGCTGCTGTCTGGGAGGATGTGGGGCCTTAGGAGCTGAAGTCTGTCATAGTGGTGAGAAAAATCACTAACATAGGGGAGGAATCCTAATGAAAGGGATCAGTGCCTGGTCAGAGCCCTCAGAGAGCATCCTCAGGCCTTCACCAGACACTGGATCTATGTTGACTCCTCCCTCCCGCATCGCGGGGAACCAATCTATGCCATTTTTAAACCACCCAGTCAAGTGTTTTGATAGCTGAGCAACCTGAATGGACTAAGACATCCATTTCCCCATGGGTAAAATGGTAATAATAGGAGAGGCTCTATCCCATGGGAGTTATTGGAAGTGCTTGGGGCAGGGCATTGGCACATCATAAATGCTTCAGGAGGATTTCTAACATCATTTCTCAGAGCAGCGGCTGAGTTCTTGGCCTTCGGATTTAAATGGTGATTGAGGTGAAAGAGTGGGTAGCATCTCTGCTTCCCAGAGCAGGGCTAGGTCTCACCTTGTGGCTTATGTAGGATCTGGAGTAATAGTTTCCCCGAGACCATCTTAACAAGATACGCTTCCATTTTCTTGCTGCTCTCGGGCAGTTTATCTTTTCCAAGAATAAGGGAGAAAAACAAGCAAGGATGGCAGTGGGGGATCTATACATTTTCATTCCCCAAGTAGATAATGTTGATTGCAGAGTGAAACTAATTAAGTTAATGCATTTTCTATCTTAGTGGCTTATACAGATGACTATCTCAGTAGGCCATGAGCTGGCACACACAAAGGTCCATCGAGGGGCAGGGTCCGTATGTTCAGATGTGTGGAGACTCAAAAGAAATGAATGACAGGTTTTTACTGAGTTTTACCTTGCCTGTAATTTATTTATCACTCGAATGGGCCAGTTTTTAGCTAGGTGCAGCTCGTTCTATAATCTTAACAACTATAGCTGCGTCTTCATAGGGTCTTCTAACTTTACTACAAATATCCTTTATCAAGTAGAAGTAAAACCCGATCTTAAAAAACAAGTAGGTTCCTAGTCTATGTTCCTGTTTCCTTTTTCTCAAGAGACAGGATGGTAGGATGAGTAAGAGGTAGGGTTTGAAGGTTGTCTCCCCTCTCATCTGTCATTTCTAAATAAAATAAGGGCCACACAGCTAGTTCCGGCAAGTTCTTCTGACTTTTTAACCCAAAGTTTCCAACAACAGATTAGAAAGAGGCCTTCCTCTCGCAGGACATAGCTCCTGGCCACATGGTTCGGCCACTGGTCAGTGAGTCAGTCTGTGGAATGAGATGCTGTCCTTGGTTCAGGCATCCTTAAACTAGGGTTCAGCGTGGTTAGCATCAGGCCCTCTTCTTTGGTCACTCCCTGCACAAGCAAACATAGCAGCACTTCATAAGTGATGGATTGCAAGAGTCAGAGGCGACAATTAGGACGAAGGATTTCAGTCAAGGAGGAGAAAAGGGGCAGCTGAGAGGGCCCCTTAGGAAAAGGTGCTTGCTTCCAAGACTGATAACCCGTGTTTGTTCCCGGCCACCCACACGATGGAAAGAGAAGTGACTGCTGGATCTCTCTGGAGTTGAGGTCAGGCTGATCCAAATAGTAAGTTCCAGGCCAGCCAGGGATAAAATAAAGTATAATAAAAAAGTTTAAAGGAAGACAGGAAGTACAAAGGCCCGGAGAGGGACTCAGTACTGGTGGGCTAGCTGAACGTGAAGATCACTGGTTATTGGAAAAGTCAGGAGACGTGGTCAGAAGGTAGGCAGGGACAGATCACTCATAGTTCTTACAGGGAAATTTTACTTGAATATAAATGGTTTCTACTACAGGAAGGTACTGGAGAGCTTTACATGTAGCCTGAGCTTTATTTTGAATTGGCCATTCTGGTTCTGGTATGACTGAGGTTTAAGGAGCATGCGTAGGAGCAGAGAGAACAGTAAAAGACCTGTACTGGGGAAGAGGAATGGGAAACATTCTGGAAGTGGACACATGAAGATTTTTTTTTTGATAAATTTAAGAGATATAAAGGAAAGGAATTAAATAGGATTCCTGGTTTTTGGTGCAAGGAACTAGGTAGATGGTGGTAACATTAACTTGAACTTAGGAAGACTAGGGAGTAATACATTTGGACAGCTGGAATTGAGAATTTGAGACATGTAAGGTTTTCGAGGCTTACAATACGGTGAGCTATGCATGGGAAGCAGGCAGTGGGACTTCCAGTTGGCCTGACATGTGTACACTCATCCCATAGGCAGTAGTGATCCAGGGCTGTGTGCGTCCTATAGAGGGGGCATGAAGGGCATACAGCTTTAAAGGTTGAGCATGGGAGGAAGAGGCTGTCAAGAAAACTGCATGATGTCTTATTTTGTTCTTTACTCTTCCCACCTAGTACTGCAGACGGGGTAATTTATAAAGAAAGAAAACATATTCCTAATAATTTAGAAGCCCAGGAAATACCCAGTTTTTGCATCTAGTGAGGACCTTCTTGAAGGACAGCCTGGAGGCTTCAGGAGGTGAGATGGGGTAAGGTGGCTCAGCGGGTAAAGACAGCTTCCTCTCAGCCTGATGGTCCATAGTTCAAGTCCTAGAGCCCACATGGCGGAAAGAACGGCTCTGTGGTTATCTTCTAACCTCCACGTGTGCAGCGTGTACACATACACCCACACAGATAAGTGTATACATAAGTGTAAAAACAATTCTAGCCGGGCATCGGGGTGCACACCTTTAATTTCAGTACTCAGGAGGCAGTGGCAGGACTGTCTCTGTGAGTTCTGAGGCCAGCGCGGTCTACAGAGCGAGGTCCAGGACAGCCAGGGCTACAAAGAGATACAAACCCTGACTGGAAAACCCTGACTGGAAAAAAAATACTAAAAATAATGCTAAAAGAGTGCCTTTGAGTCGAGGGGGCAGTTTACATCGCAGGAGGAGGTTCCCACCCTGATGTGGACATTTCCTTCTAGCCAGAGTGGAAGCCTGGACCCCAGTGGCCATGGGGGCGGCACAGAGAAACTCTTGGTCTCGTTCCCTCAGGGCGGGGCCTAACACTGATGGACAGATGGGTCAGCAGAAGGCTGCTGCATGTGCATGACCTATCCCAGTGTTTGAGTGATAAATGATATGAGAATAGGTAATCCATGCATTTGAAGTGTTTATATCTAATTTAGCACTTTCTGGGTGTGTCATGCCTCCACAGTGGGAATAAATAGCGACACGGTTTCTAGCATTTTCTGAGCACCTCCTGCCAGGTGTTCACCATGCCTTACCCATCCGTCTTCACAGCCACTCTCTGAGCTGGCGTGTCTGATCGTCTTAGTTAGAGGTTAGGGTGATGGGGGTAACCATGTGAGCCACTTTATCAGGGTCTGTTGAGATATGTGTGTATAGCCTTGCTTTTCATCTGCACTTAATTTAAAAACATTGTTGGTATCACCGATAATTCCAAATCAGAATCAATTTTGTTGTTGCAGTTTCATGTTGCTGGGGATTAAAGCCAGGGTCTTGCGGATGAGGCGAGGGCTCTACCGCTGAGCTACGTCCCCAGCCCGCTTTTCCTTTTTCCTTTTGAGACAGTCTGTCTCACAAAATCAAAATCACCTGGGCAGTCTTTGCATGAAGTCCGCGGCCTCAGGATAGCCCTTGAGAGCCCTAGCATCTCTAGGAATCAGAACTGATAGGCCTGGGCCATCAGGCAGAGTTGAGGGTGGGTTCTCTGTTGTTACCGTTTTTTGCTCTGTTTTGTTTCTAGCTCATAATGTAAATTTAACTGAAGAAAAAAAAACACCTCAAAGTTACATAAAAAGAATACAGTTTTTTCCTCAGGTTCTTAGGTCTGTGACTACCGCTGACAAAGGGGGTTAGCAGAAACACAGCACAAATGCCCAGGTGTCATCTCTGGAGAAGAACTTTACTTTAAAACAGGGAAGCTGCTTACTGGGTCATCACTTTCCTGTTGCTCATGAGTCAGCATGAACCATACCTCCAGAGAAGGCGAAGTGGGTTCGATTTATCTAAGAAGACAGCTGTGTGGTCCTGTATCCTACCCAGCCCCATGGCCCTGCAGATACACGCTGTCGGCTTGGTGAGCAACGGCCAACTTTATGAAGACTTCAACGTGAAAATATCAGGCTGGCCCGGAAAGCCTTCGGTAGGAGAATAAGGGAGATCACACTCAGATGGAGCCTGTAGCAGTATTCCTCCGTCTGAAATAATTCTCCTTGACGGTGTGGACCGTGTCAGTGTGGGACTTTATTAGTAAAGAGGTAAAGTAATTTAAAAGTCGGTGCAACTTTACATTGTGACTTTCAAACCAAGCCTGCAATCAGGGTGTGCTTGCTTCCTTAGCACAGGAGATTTAGAATTAACATACGGTAAATAAATAGGTTAGAAACCAATTGAAAACACCTCGTGTGAACTGTGCAAGTGCTGGTTTTGTAGGGCTGTAGGTTGAACCCAGAGCCCATGTGCTAGCCAGGCTACACCCTCAGCCCTGTGCATATGGCTTGGTTTTTCGGAGACCCTTTAACACCATGAGGTAAGTTCAGTGTCTAGGAGTCAAATATAAACCCAGAGGAGGAGAAAAGATCACAATGGGATGTGACAGGAGATCCTTGCTAGGCCTGTTTCCAGGCAACCTAGGAAAAAAGTAAGACATACTTGGAGTTGCTCAAGGTGGGCAAAGCTAAGTGACTTTTTTCATGTGGACATTTCCTTTTATCAAATGTTAAGCCTGGTAAAGAAATCAGGTGGTTTACCCTCATTTAGAGTTACAACCAGACAGGGAGATTAGGTTCACAGTCTCGAGTCCTTCGTTTTGTCCTTGTCCAGCATCTGACCTGCTATGTGACCACATTTTACCATAGTCTAGATTGGAAGGCCCCAGAAGCAATTAAACGTTAGGTCAATGTAAGCAGACAGGTGTGCATCGCGTCCCTTCTTTATACCGGAGAGCTCACTCTCTGAATTTCATATGAGCTATGTTTGCTGCACGCAGCAAATCAACTTATAACACAGGGGCAGAAAATATGTTTCCAAGTGTGACTCACACTGCTTACTAACGTTGGAAATGGGCGGGCGACCATGCACTTCCACTACATTGAGTTGTCTGGCTCAGCTCTGAAGTCTAATTCCAAAGGTGGGGAATTAGACATTTGCAGGGTCTCTGAAGGTCTGAGCGACGACGAAGCTCTCCCACCTGTCAGGATTTGGACGGTCTCCACAGAGGGTGCCGAGCGCATTACCGCCACGCGGCGCTGAGGTCAGCCTCTTGGGTGTTGGGAGAGCTTTTGATTCTAAATTACAGACCTCGCAGCCACCGGATATCCTCGCTGCAGAACTGGCAGCAGCTATGCGGCTGCACTCGCGTTTCCTGACAACCACAGCGTTATTTCCACTAATATCCTGTTCCAGGCCTTGCGCTGGGCTACTATTCACTCCCAGGACCCCACCCCCGGAGTTACCGTCCCGGTTCCCCACCCACCGACGGGGATGTCACCCACAAAGAGAAGCCCCTGAGCGTTCAGAAGAACATCCTCTCCCCGTGGGCTGCCGGGGACCCTGGGGCACGTGCTGCGCGCCACGCCGCGAGCGTTCGCATTGTCCTCGTCCCTGCGCTCGCCGCCCGCCGCGTTCCATCCCCCTTCCGTCGGCGGACGGAGCACACACGCTCCGGAGCCAGCCGAGCGCTGGCGCCGAGCGGCGGTCCAGCAGCTGCGGGGGCGGGACCACCGGCGGGGGGCGGGGCCGGCGGCGGGGGCGGGGCCGGGGCGCGGGGGCGGGCCCGGGGCGCGGCGAGGCGGCCGCGGCGCCAGCAAGCCAGAGAAGGAGAGCGCTGCGAGCGAGCGCGGCGAGCACCAGCATGGCGGGGCTCCGGCGGCCGCAGCCCGGCGCCTACCGCCGCACGGCTGCTGCGGCGAACCTTCTGCTGGGCGTCTTCCAGGTCCTGCTGTCCTGCTGCCGTCCGGGAGGGGCTCAGGGACAAGGTCAGCCCGCCGTCGGGGCTGGCTGTCCTCGCCACCCCGCCCCCCCTTTCTTTTAAGGGAACTGTTGAAATCTGTGAAGGCTCGCGGAGGAAGGGGACCCCGGGCAGCTCGGCGAGGGGGAAGACGGGCTGCTGCAGCCCTGCGATCGCAGCGTCCCCTCGGCGGCTCTAGGCCGGCTCAGGAGCGGGGCAGCGCGGGGCTTGGGGACCGCTAGCCGCGCGCGCCCCGGAGCCTTTGTGCGCGGGCCCCTGCGCCCCGGGCGCATCCCCCCGCTTTGTGTGGCGCGCGGGTGCCTCGCCGCGCCCGGCTTCCTGCAGCTTTGTTTCTCCTCAGCCCGGTGGCCTGGGGATCGCCGTGCCTAGTGAGGCGGCCTCGCCCCCTCAAGCTCGCGTGCCCTCACCTCCTCGACCTGGGGAGTGCCCGCTGGACATTGTCTTTGCATCCTCGGTTCACCCCTCGGGGTGGCCTCCGCTGCGAGAGAGGAGAGGCAGACTTGTTTGGGGCAGGCGGGTGGCACGGGGGGGACGGGCAAGGAAACAGGAAGCGTCTCTTTTCCGTGCATTACAAACGCGGTGTGTTTTTTGGTGTCCGTACAGCGATTGAGCCCTTGCCGAACGTGGTGGAGCTGTGGCAGGCTGAAGAAGGGGAACTCCTGCTGCCCACTCAGGTGAGGAGGACCAGGTGACAGGGCGGGTGCCGGCGTGCAAGGGAGGAGAGGCCTGGAGGCAGCCGGCCTTCCCCCGGTCGCCCAGGAGCGTTCGGGTCACTTTGCAAGGCAAATAAACGGTCGTGCGGAGCCTGAACACCTGGCAACGGTGGCCCTTCGGCCTCCTCCCGCGCCATGTGACAGGCTGTGAGTCAGAAGGTGGGTGCCCAGGCCACTTGAAGCAGGTTGTGTGTCGCACAGCCTTGTGCCCGGCTAGTGGCAGATTCTTTGGCCTGCTAGTGGTCCAGGGTGGGCGGGGGACTTGGGTCTGGGCAAGCGGGTGTGGTGTGGAAGGCAAGTAGCTGGAGGGTTGAACACAATGGGGATATTGATTTCATAAATGTTCGTGAGTGGTGCTCGCCATTAGCCTAAGTAGCTTTGAGATGAAGAAGTGACTTTAAAGGCGTAGAATCTTGGATTTTCTCCAAGTGTCTTTAATTCCTGTTAGAATACACCTACTTAAGAACCTGAATTTCAGGTTTTTTTTTCACCCCCCCCCCATAAGATAATGATTACATGTGGGAAAATAATTGCTATCGTTTTATTGGGGGAATCTGCAGCACGGAGGGCTTCAGACTGCAGCGGATATTGCAAAGCTTTTGTCTTGCATAGAATGTTTCAATTATGCAAGAAATTCCCACTGACCTGCAAAAGATGCCATTTAAACATAATTCTGAAGACTTTTTTTCACTAGTGCAGTGAAGACCCAAAATGCATTGCGAGTGGGAAGGGTGTTGAATGATAAGAGAATATTAACTTGTATGTGGTAAATTTCCAAGTCTTTATTACTTCCCATGCTGGTGGCAGCGTCAAAAATCAGGGCCGTGAGCTGTAAGTTCTTGAGCTCTCCAGATTTGCCTTTCTTCTGATGTGAAGCGTTGGTGGCACCGGTTTTGAGATATTTGGAATATTCATTTGGCCAGGGATAATGAATAATAACTCACAGGCAGAGAGGTGGGTTTTTTTTTTCTTTTTTAGAAGACAGTTTCCTAGATCTTTTCTGGAGGCCAGCAGGCCGCAGGAGACCCACCTTTGGAGAAGAAGCCCCACCAGCAAGCAGTCTTTATTTTACCAAATGGATTTTTTTTTTACCCTCCATTCTAAACAATACATCTGCTTTGAAAAGTGTATGTGTGGGGCACCACCACTACCACCACCACCACCACCACCAACAACAACAAAACAAAACCCAAATTCAAAGTCATTCATAACCTTAGCTGAGCCACCCTAAGTACTTGGGAACATTTACTTTGAATAGTCATATTCATGAATACCAGCTGCTGATCGGTGGTGTGAGCGGCCTTTGGTGGGGGCCTTCGCTGTTCACAGTCGTATGCTGAATATCATTCCTGGTCTCTACCCCTTGGATGCTGGTGGCACTTTCCCGCCATGCTGTTGTACCTCTCCCTGCTGTGGGTGTTTTTATTTTTTATTATTGTTTTAAAGTAAGTTCTTGCAGTGTTGCCTCAGATTCCCCCACTCAAGCCATCCTCCTGTTTCATTGCTGAGTTAGCTGGAGCTACAGGACTGCGTGTATTCCCTTGGACCTGGCTCCAAACACCAATTTTACCAAGTATTCCCGGGAGCAGGATTTCCCTGGTTAAGATGCACAGATGAGCCTTCGCATTTTAGCTCAATTGAAGTCTCCATGTCTTCACTGGGTAATGATGGAGGCCAACCCAAACAGAAAATAAAATAAATTATAGACATTATTTGTTTCTGCCTTCATGAAAGATAAATTCTTTGTGGCCCCAAAATGGAAATGCCAAGGCCTTTGGTAACATTACTTCATTTATAGGCTCAAAAGTTGTTTTATAAAATGCCCAGTTTCTGGCTTGATTTTTACTTCATGTGCATAGTGTGGTTTGTTCTAAACATGGTTAAGGCTGAGAAGGTGTCATCCCAAATACTCACCATAGAGACCTTGATGCTGAGGTGCTTTAATCCATGCTGTGGCGGAAGTGAGACCAGTATGTATAGTTTTCTGCATCTGTTGTCTCTCTATGAGTGCCCTTTAGACACTGTATCACTGGGCACCTGCCTGGGCAGGGATGAGGGATGCATGCGTCTTAGATACAGAGTGTTCTGAAGAAGGTCATTTGGAAGACATTCTTGCAAGGAATTTAGAATTATTTTCAGAAGGTTTCCTTGTGTATGTCATAAGAGTCTGGAGAATATTTACAGGTGTCATGTAAATTTTACACCTTCCTCTCAGGAAGTCTAGAAAATGCCTTTGGAACCTAAAAGTTGTCAGTGGGAGCTGAACATGAAGATGTGCTCAAGGATTTGCCCAATACTGATTATTCCTACAGAAGTGGTTTTTTTCTTTTAACTTTTCTTATGGGACTCTCAGTGATTAAGAACTTGTTGCTCATCATTCATTAATTGTTACAAGCTGCCAGACCCTCTTGTCTCTAAGTGTATACCTAAACACGGTATGAGTCCTTCTACCATTTTGCCTGTTAATTAATTCACTTTTGTTGTTGTTGCTGCTGCTGGAGATTGAACGCAGGGCCTTTCATGGCTGCACACTTGTCCTAGTCCCTGGGCTGTATCTGGGCCCAGCATACCATGTCTTTGTTACCAGTTTTCTCACCTGCAGTTTTCTCACATACTAAGTTCAGAGGAGCTCCTGAGGATGACCTTCTTTGAACTCGGTGATCCCGGTAGCTTGTCATCTTGGTGGTTTCTTAGCCAACTCATAAGCTCCGCGCTGGAAAACGCAAACACTTTCCCTTGCTGAAGGGCTGCACCAGGGCAGATAACCCACTGTGATGGACTCTGTGGTTAACCTGATATGGATGTTATTCGCGTGGGGGTGTCTGTCTCCCGAGAGTGGCAATGAATTATGCCCCCATCCCTATTTTTATATTTTTGTTATATAGTCTCCTGTTAGGAGATTGTTTGGAATAGTAACACAGAAAATTGTCAGGCATAATGAGAGGCTTTATTGTTAGAGTTGCAGATCTTCCCCCCTGTTCTCTGATTATACATTATCTGAACCCAAAGTAGTGATGGTACAGAAGCCACACATGTCTTCTCATGGGCTGTCTGGTGGCAGCTGCATTTGTGTAAGATGGCAAACTTTGTGCACCTTGGTGGTCCATGTGTATGGAGGGTGATGTTCCCTTGATCTGCTCTGATCTTTGGGGTCCAGCAGCCTTGTCTCTTTACTGTCCCTCCTTTGGGATCCACTGAGCCCAGCGCGTCGTCTGTGGTGTGAACCATGGATGTTGACGGCATGGAGGCACTGTAGGGCTAGGTCCTTTGTGACTTGTATTTCATACTGTCACCGTCCTCTCCCTTCTGCATCTCTTGTCCCGTTAGACTTTTCTTTGCTTGTGTGTGCCATGTTGTCTCAGTTGGGCTCCCATGCGTGAGTCTGAGCTGCTGAGGTTTGAGAGCGCTGCTGTGGCCACTGTGTTCCCTATGTAGTGGGCATTCAGTGGTCACCATGATGCCTTCTGGGGAGAGGCAGTTGTCCTGTCTGGCTCCACTGTCTTATTGATGAAGTTACTCAATCCTGAAGATTACAGTTGAAATGCCTAAGCGTTCACTGTCCTGTTGTGAGAACCACCTTTGGTTCCCAGTCTGCCTGAAAATGGAGATGCTGGACCTCACATGGGGCCTTGGTGGGATGGGCAGGCCAGCCCGACTCGGGCTCTGATGCAGACACCAAGCATTGGCTTAGCACAGTTGAACCCCTCTGATTTAGGGATAAAGAAGATGATCTGATCTTTAGAAATATCATGTCTTCTTGATTTCCCTCTCTAAGTTTGGGGGTATGGAGAATAGAAATTGGTAGAAAGTGAAACCAGAAACAAGACAGTGAACATCTGTTTGTTTGTTTTAATCTCAGGTACATTATTATGTAATAGCAACTCTGGTCAATGAATCATTAACTAGTATTTGGATATCTTTTTGCCATAGAGGTTTGTTTATTTTTGGCTTAATCTCCTGTCAACATTGAAAAATAATAACTAACGCAGGTTGAGAACTGTCAGCATCGTTTAAGCACTGTGTGGCCTTTATATTCATACCCTACAGAGTGTGAAGTGTTGTTGCCTGATGTTAAAGTTGAAGACAGTGAGGTACTGTGCATCTAAGTCAGTCACTCGTTGCAATAACAAAGTAGCAGAAAACTGAGAGAAAAAAATAGTGCTGGGCATTGGTGGCTCGGGCCTGTAATCCCAGGAGGTAGAAGCAGGTGGATCTCTGTGGTTTGGAGGTCAGCCTGGTCTACAGAGCGAGCTCCAGGACAGCCAAGGCTACACAGAGAAACTGTGTCCAGAAACAAACAAGCAAAAGATGTCACAGGGGAGATTTGAACCTAGGAAGTGTTCAGCTCTCGAGCCTGAGCTGTTTTGGCTGTGTTGTGTCTCAGTGCTCTCTGAGCACCGTGTGATGGTGATAATGGTGCCCGTGTTGGAGGGAAATACAAGTTCTGTGTTGTGAGAAGTTTTCAAAAAATACCGAGGACTATTAGAATCTAAGAGACAGCTGGATTGTACAAAGCTCACTGGCCAAACACTGTTTCAGGTGCAGACGGTGGTACAGTAAACCAAAACACCTGCCTGTGTGGGCCCTGCCATTTAACAGAGGCACATGGACGGTTAGAGACACACAAAGTTCTAAGCCGTGCAGTCTGTTTGAAGGGCACACGTGTTGTATGCAGACAGGAAGAGGCAGCGATGGGAATTGTTGTAGTTGAAGCCAGCCGTGGATGCCGCTTTGAAAAGATACTTGAGCCAGCCGGTGAAAGCAGCCTGGGATGCAAGTGGCCAGTGGGAGGGCCCTGGGGCGGGATGGAGTAGAGAGGATTTGATCTTGTTCTTTGAGAGCTTGGTTTTGTTGAGCTGGTAATGCCTGGGACAGCTTTTGAGTGCTGACAATTAAGACCTGAGAGAAGAGGCCAGTGTCTCCCAGAGGAGTCACTTAAGACCTAAGTCCAGAAGGGACCCAGCCCTGAGTAGTCCAGTGTAGTCCAGCATCTACTTTGACATTTTAAATTACACCCAGTGCCTGCTGGTCTAGAAGGAGGGGATGCGTGTCAGGGCTGTGCTGGACAGACCCTTCCTGAAAGGGTTTGAAGTAGTCCCATGAACACTGGGAACTTTTGGAGCACTTTCTGGTTTTTGAGACAGAGTTTCACTGTTAGTTCAGGCTGGCCTGGAAACTCTCCACCTGCTTGCCTCAGCCTTTGGGTCATCCTGAGCAGGGACAGTGGAAGCTAGGCATACGATGGGTGGTAAGGAGTGATGTGGACGAAGGTGGGTATCGCAGTGATAAGTTTGTAGGAGGCGAGCCTGTCAGCATAGCAAAAAGCCCTGTATGTCACCCCTGTAGGACAAGCCTTGGGGATACTGGTGGTGGGGTGGGTCAGCGGGCAGGACCGGAAAATGTGCAGATCTGAACTTCTAGTTGGCGGTGGAGAGAGGGGAGCAGTGAAGGGTTTGCCTAGGGGGTCAGGCATTGTGATGGTGCCCTCAGCAGAACTGTGGGAGGATTGCTGACATTGGGGTGTATGTTCACCTGGGGCCCTGGCTTTTGGAAGTAAGGCCATGTTGTAAGCAGTACGCGTGCTTGTAGTGTCCTTCCTGCGACTGCTAGGCTTGGTGCTGTGCGGAACAGAGCTAGCCTGGGAGGCGTGAGACCTGGGCTTGAAGAACAGTGGGCACGGATGGGACATCTGCAGGGAGGGGGACAGAAGACAGCAGTCTGGCCTTGTCCTGTTAGTCTGTGTTAACATGTGGAAGGTTTTTGTTTTAGAAGGTTTATTTATGTGTATATGTGGGTGCCCGATGTCTAGGGAGGCCGGAAGTTACAGGTGGTTATGAGCTGCCTGATGTGGGAACTCAGCCCCAGGTCCTCTGGAAGACAGTAATGGCTCTTAGCTACTGCCGTCTCTCCACACCCAATACACTGAAGCTGTAGTGAAGGGACCCTGGGCTGAGAGGGCCAGAGACAGGGACTGGAGGGTGAACGTCACTAGGAATAGAGGGACTGGAGAGAGAAGCTGGAGCGCCAGGAGTTAGACCTCCAAACAGAAGTGAAGCCTGGGCGCGTAATGCCCCCAGGGTTAATGTGGGCTGGGCACTGCGGGACTCAGTTGGCCTTGGCTTCTCTTTGTCCACCCTGCTGATGTTTCTCCCTGACATACGTGGAAGAGTATTTGAGGGGGATTTACAAAATTCGTGGCCTTTTTATTGATGTCGTAGAATATTCTATATTAATATAAATTAATATATACTATACAATATAATATATAATATACAATGAGCTATACAATGTCTTTTCTGTCTTTAAATTACCTTTTTATTTTTGAGACAGAATCTCACTGTGCAGTCTGGCTGGTTTTGAACTCTTTGTACACCATGCTGGTCTCTTAACGCCACCTACTTCTGCCTTTCTAGTGTTCAGACTAGGCCACCAAGCTCAGCTAAATAATATGTTTTCTATACTTAGAGATTTTATTATTAGATTTTATTGTTTTTATTAGTATCTTATGTGATTAAACTTAAAATGTTAAAAAAGGCTCTTGAAGTTTTGAAATTATGTTTAGGCTATGTTTTAAACCAGTAGGTTATTTACTTACCGTGAGTGTCTGAGAGACCCAATTGCCAACTTATGGCTTTATATTGCCATTATGACATCATTAAACAAAAAGATATTTTTTGTGTGTGTGTCTGTGTGTCGGTCGTTGAGTATGTCCAGGTATGTGAGGTGCCCACAAATGCCAGAAGAGGACTTTTTTCCCCAAGAGGTGGAGTTACAGGTGCTTGTTGTTTGACTGATGTTGGTGTTGGGACCCAAACTTGGGTCTTCTGGAAGATCATTAAGTACTTTTAGCCACTGACCCCTGGGTAACACTGTTCTAAATCTCCATGGACGGCTGGGCCGGTCACTTGTAGTTATTCACTGTTGCTTATCTTCCCACTGTTGGGGACTGTGTTTCTTTGAGACAGTTGCTAATGGGAGTTCTCTCACTCCAGGGTGATTCTGAAGAGGACATGGAGGAGCCTTCTCAAGAACAGAGGTAAGGAGAGAGGGGACGGATGCCTACCAGGCATCCCTACCGTCACTGGATGCTTTGGTCTCTATATGTCTCTCTCTCTCTGTGTGTGTGTGTGTTTACTGTTATCTATAATATGTCTTTCTCTTTGATCTCAGTGGAGTCTACATTCTCTAGTTAACCTGATTTTGTTTTAAAATGGTACAGAAAACTGTTGGCAATACTCCCTTGTTTACCACACCTTAGCCTTGTTTTTCCTGGGGTGTATTTATGCCATCCTTCTTGTTTAGAAACTTCTGTCGAGGTCAGACTCTGTGCCCAGTGCTGAGCGGAGCACACCAAACAAGTCCCGTGTTACCTTGTGTTGTGTGCAGTGTCCGTCAGTAAAAAGAATGCTGGGTTAGGTTCTTTTTCCTGCTGCTCTGTATGTTCCCGGTTGTGCGCACACACAGCCTTAGGACTTCTCTGTTTCCTAAGAGACGCCTTCCCCTTCAGGTCAACCTCAGCCCATGGCTCACAGCTGGATCAGCCTGGACTGTCCTCCATGTTGCTGGTGGCCGTTATTCCAGTATTTTGCTGTTATTTTGCTCCCAGATGCTTTGCTTTTTGCTTTTTCTCCCTCTGTTTTTTCCTCTTGTTTATTCAGTCTGTTCAGCTTTTTGGACTTGAGATTGTTCCTGATGTGTGAAGATCATATTGTGACCTAGATGGAAGGCTCCTGTTAGCGACCTTCTTTGTGTCCATTTCTAGAATGCAGAGTGTGGGGTTCTAAGAATTCCCTCAGTGTTACGTTATGGGTGTAGTCACTGACCCATGTATGAAGTGTTCACTGGCTCACCTATGGCAGAGCTGTCATTCTTCAGTTGATTTTAAAAACTTCCTCATGCCAGTTCAATAGCTTGTGACTTTAAAAATAAATGTTTGAACGGGGCATGGTAGATTTGCCTATAACCCTAGCACTTGGGAGGTAGAAGCAGGAGGCTTGGGAGTTCAAGGTTATCCTTGGCAACATTGTCAGTCTGAAGCCCTCTTGACCTAGATAGGACCATGTCTTAGGAAACCAAAGGCAAAGCCCATCCACATCGAGACTTGCTTTAGAATAAAGATTTACAAGAGAATGACAAAGGTCCAGAGAGATTGTCACCCAGCACACCCTGTTGTCACGTTAGCATTGTCTAATGCTCTGGTGCATTTATTGCCGTGAAGGCAGCGTTGCTGTCATACTGTGGACCAAGCTTTCTTTATTTGGACGTCGTTAGTGTTTTCTAATATCCTCTCCAGGGCTGAGTCCTCAGTGGCGTTCAGCGTCTTCTTTGCAGACTGTCCGCGGTTCCTCTCTGTTGTTCAACCACTTACATCATGTGTGTGCATGGAGACTGATTCCTTGATTTTAATCCTCTGCATCCTTTAAGGCAGTTCCAAAGTCCCTCACCCGGGAAGGACCCTCTGCTTTTGAATGTGATCATTCTACAGTCTCGTCTGTAGGCCCAGGGTCACGTGAAGTTCTAGTCGCCATGTTTCCTTGGGCATTGGTGATTCTCCATTGATCGCTTTCCTAAATTTTGATGGCCTTGCAAGGAGGCCAGGTATTTTGTATAATGTCCTTGGATTTTAGCTTGTCTGATAACTTTTCTCTAGTTGAGTGGGCCGGAGTGTGGGGGAGGAAGGCCACAAGACGTGCATCAGCTTCTCTTTGGATTCTGAACCCTTTCTTTTCTTTTCTTTTTTTCTAGATAGGGGTTCTCTTTGTAGCTTTGGCTGTCCTGGAACTCACTCTGTAGCCCAGACTGTCCTGGAACTCACTCTGTAGGCCAGGCTGGCCTCTGCCTCCTGAGCGCTTGGGTTAAAGGCGTGAGCCACCGCTAGGCTTGCCTTAGATTCTGACTTGGGTCACTAGGTCACCGTTCTCTCTGTCAGGTCTCCCTGCCAGGGATTGTCTCACCGCCTCCTTCATACCGTGTTCTTTGGGGGCAAATTTATTACGTAGAATTAAGCTCCATCAACCCAAGCTGTTTGAATTTTCTGTGTAGATTTGCGCCCCTCCTATTTATTTATTATTTATTCAGTAATTCATGTGACTATGCTCTGAGATACAGCCCAGCACCGGGTTTCCTTCTGTTCTAGTAACATTCATACTCAGTCTTCATTGAGAAGCCATTCATATCATTTTACACCTTTTAATTACTTTTTTTTAATAATTTTATGAATGACATCACAGTGCTAGCGTTTAATGACAGACGGACTGGAAGTCAGGGGAGCTCCCATGGCCAGCTCGACAAAACCGTATGTTCTGTCAGGATGACCTAGAGCAGCTACTCCCATAGCAGCTCGAGACTAGAGACGTGAACTTTGCCATACGACAGTCTGGGCTTTGAGAAAGCGTGATTGGAGCTGCCGTGAACCTGCCTGTCTAGAGAGAATCTGGACGGTAAAATGTCAGTGTTCCACCGGCCGAGGCTGCTTGCAGTGAGGCCTGACCAGGCCTGCTGACTCTGGCCATGGGGCCTCTGTGGCCTGTTACCTCACACTCCCTTCAGCTGAGGAAGCTGTCAGGGCCACTGGCCTTGGTGAGGACTCTGTTTGTGTTATCTTGACATCATCCTCTGTGGCTGCTCTGTAATTGTGTTTGGTTGCAAGCCAGGAAGGCACTATTTGAAGCTCCTCTTCCTTCTCGCCTCCCCATCCCTCCTTTCCTCCTGGGTGTTCTCAGATATCAGCAGCAATCTACTCCTTTGCTGAGAAAAGGAGATTGCCTTGGGAGATTCTGATGAGAGGGAGCAAGCCCGAGTGACTCCAGCTTGCCCTTGAGTAAATGCACTCAGGAAGTGAGCTGGCTCCCTGAGCACAGGGCTATTGGGTAAGCCCTTTTGGAGCACAGTAGTGTCTAATAGGATCAGAAGAGTTGAAGAATTGCTAAGGAATGAATAATGTTGTTATTTTAGCTTTGAAAATGATTGTAGAAATCACAATCACTGTCTGGCTAGGTACCGTGTCTGTAGAATGCTCTTCATTAGTGTTAATTTGTACCACGCTGAGGGTAGAACCCAGGCCTCTACTATAGACCAGTACTCTACCACTGAGCTACAACCCAGTCCCTTTTGAACTTCAGAATGTATTTTTTAAGGAGGTGTTTAAGGCAGGGTTTCTTTGTATAGCCCTAGCTGTCCTGGAACTTTCTCTGTAGATCAGGCTGTGGACTCACAGAGATCGGCCTCCCTCTGCCTCCCGAGTACTGGGATTAAAGGTGTGCATCACCAAAACAGTTTAATGTCAGTCAGTTAAAGGTGGACCCTGAAGTGGGGACACCCGAAGTCGGGACACTCCTGGTGGCCCTCTGCAGCGGAGAGGCACAGTTGTTGACGAAAGCACTTGCTCTTGAGTTTCTATATGATATATATGAGAGAGATTTCATATTCTATATAGAGTATATATAATCTGTATAATATATAAACACTATATACAGTATGGCAAGCAGGTTGTACCTTCTGCCCAGAACTCTCACCTAGTGTCCACCAATATCTTCCTGTGGTCTTTAGGTCTTCAAAGCTAGTGTGTCGGAACTGAGTTTCTCGACTCTTCCTGGGCTCTTCTCCAGCGTCAGGTCCTGGGGAAAAAGAGCAAGTGCGCTGTCTGACGCTAATGTCAGCATGCTGTCTATATACAGCGAGGTACAGAGGGAAGGAGGGAGGGAGGGAGGGAGGAAGGGAGGGCCCCTCTACTCCATATACCCTCTCAGAACCAGGAGTCTTGGATGTATGGCTCATCTTCAGAGAGTCCTCTGCCTCTGTCCAGCCAGGTGTTCACATTCCCATCCCAGGGATGCACTGAATTCGTCCTCTTGAGATCAGCCTATTTTGGGTTACATTATTGCTGGAGAGAGCGCGGACTCCCAAGCGTGGCGTGGCACAGACACAGAAGGCCATCTGTGACTGAGGGCCTTGTCCACCTTTTCAGTCCTTCCCCCACATTCTCATTTTGTTTTAGCCGTGTGACTGTGTCCTCTCTGCCCCCCACTTCTGCCTTCCCTCACCCTGGCTGCCTCCCTGAACCTTGCTGACATTAGGATTAGCACAGGGTGCTTGCTCCTTTGTGGACATTACCTTTTGTGGTACCCGTGGTCCAACCTGGCACTCCTTCTGTTGCTTCTCTAGTTCCAGACTCAGTCACCAACACCCAGGTTGCAAAGCTGCTGGATGCTCTGCTGCAAGGTCGAGCTATGGAGTAGTCGTCTGCTAACTCAGTTGCGCATTCTCCCTAACCAGGTCTGCAGTCAGCCATTGCTGTGAGAGCCGTGGCACCAGTACCTGTGTTAGGGTTGTGGCTTCACATCGAGCCCACTGCAGGTGTCACATGTGATGAAAGACTGTTGATCAGGCGCTGTCAATATAAAGTCCTCTGGTGCCTCTTACAGGGCTGGGTTACCGGGGAGGGCGCAGGATGAATGGGTTTAGCTATGGTCTTCTTAGCTTTAATATTCTAAGAGGGTTGTCTTTGGCTGTAATCAGTTTTCCCATTTAGGTTTTCTTCATAAAGTACAGGCTTTCTAACGGGACTCATGGTATATATTAAAAGTTCTCTAACCACAAAAAACTTTAAAAATAGTTTTTAAATTTGTGTTGTGAAGACGTTAGCCAAGTGTAAACGGAGACGCCGCTTTCGTTCCTGGGGAGCATATTCCTAGCAGCCAGAGGGGAATCCCACATCAGCAAAGCTGCAGTCAATTTATATAATTATTTAGCTTTGATTGAAATAAATTAGAAAAATAATACACTGGAACTAACAGACTTTGAATTGACTTTTTTTTAGATGTTTAAATAAACCTTTCCAGACACTTGCTGTGGCAAGTTTTGTGTGCATCTGTATGTTTATATTAACTATTTGAACCTTCATTGGGGTCATATCAAATAATTTTATTTATTTATTTATTTATTTATTTTCTTTGAGGCAGGGTTTCTCTGCGGAACAGTCCTGGCTTCCTGGAACTCATTCTATAGACCAGGCTGTTCTTGCACTCACTGAGATCCTTTTCCCTCTGCCTCCCAAGGGCTGGGATTAAAGGCGTGCACCACCACCACCCAGCTCCTAAATAATTTTTCAGTCCTTCAAGAATTGATAAGTGTTAGTCTAAAATAAAAAAAAAAAATAGGCAAGCCCCTTTAATGCCAGCAACTCCTGGAGTGAGCTCGGGGCTCACAGCATGAGGTGTGTGTGTGTGTGTGTGTGTGTGTGTGTGTGTGTGTAGACGAGCTGGTCCAGGAGGAATCACACTGCTCCTTCTGGATGGGGCTGCCTTTAGAGAAGTCACTCATCTCAGGTAAAGGGCATTCTGCGTGCACCCCTGTGGCTGGCTGATTATTGCTCCAGGACACAGTGTTCAGCTGCAGAATCACTTCATGGAGCCCATTTAGTAGATGGGCATTCAGTAGAGAGAGCCAGGCAGAGGCGCAGCCCAGGAAGATGTGCCCATCGAATCGAAACATGCATAGGAAAGACTCTGAGAAGTGAGTGAACCTGGGACATGAGCCAAGGTACAGCTGTGAGACAGGAAGACACCAGGTCTTTAAGCCCTGGGAACCCACGTTTTAATTTCTTAGGGAAATCACGGATCTAGGAAGCGCTGAGCTGATTGATGCTTTGGTGGTGTTAGGCTGCTCTTATATGGTGGGCATTGTGATTTGAATTGCTCTACACCATGTTACAATGGCCCATGAGGCCCATGAGACACGGAGGCGCTAATGGTAGAGGTGTCTTGACACCACAGCGGCGGTATTGGTTAATTCTCTGAAGGTGTTCTAGACTTCTGGTTACTTAAGATAACAGCGCAGCTGGGATTTCAATACTTAAAATAGTTTCCCCAGGCAGCGTTCTCTGTCTAGGAAACACCCGCATTAGGAATATATGGGGTCTCCTGGGAGCTTGTTACTCTTTTAAATGAATTGTCATCAAATTATTAGTTTGCTGTTAAGAGTTTTGCACATGTGAAATCTGACTCCAGAGTAATAATAGTACCTGGACCCTCCGCCCTCTATTCTCTCTCTCTCTCTCTCTCTCTCTCTCACACACACACACACGCACACGCACACGCACACGCACACACACACATGTGCGCACGTACCATAGGAAAAGAATGTGTCACAAATAATTTCTGTGGTAGTCTAGACAGTATGTCACAGACACTGTGATTAAGTGCTTGGGCTACTCTTCCTGAAGACCTGGGTTTGAGTCTCAGCACCCATATGGTCACATATAATCATCTTTAAGTCCAGTTCCAGCGGACACCAGCCTTGCGCAAACATGCACACAGACATATGCAGACAAAACACCCATACACATAAAAAAAATGAGAATTTTGAGTTCTTGAAGGTTACTCCTTTTCTAGAAGGTGTCCTTATCTACTTCTTGGTGTTTTCCTCTCTAAGGTGAGCTTGAGAAACGTGTTTAGAGAGCCATCCCTACTCCCCCAGCCTCCATCTCTATTCTGTTCAGAGATACAGCTCTGAGTGACATACACTGCCAAACTGTTCTCCTACAGGGAAGATGCTCTGAGATACCCACTGCTGCATTTGCAGCTAGCTGGTTGGCAGGGTTGGCCTTAGTGAGAGCTCAGCCATCGTGTGGTCTCTAAATAGGCCAGATGTCATTGCCATCCAAACAGAGCCAACCAGACGATACTAAGACAAATGTGTCCAGTAGGAGTTTTTGAGGAAGTCTTGTTTTTTTAATCAGGCCAAGCTAAATCCAATTCATTCATTAAAACTGGATTTAAGTATTTGCCCTGGTATTGTACCTGTGGTTTACAGATTGCTTTAAGATGTGTTATTCTTAGATAGCCAGGTGGCTATGTGGTAATATTCTTATTTTATTGATGAGGATAGATATCCGTAATCGTAAAATAAGGTTGCAGATCTGTAACGCACAGAACAGATGTATTTCCTAAGTGCCCTCTTTCTATGTATACTGGTCTACCCTGGTGTTGAATGCAAAGGAACATAGGTTGGAAACCATTTTCCCACTTGGATATAATGACACCATGCTCCTGTGGGAGGAAACCATGTCCAGGATTGAATTGGGGAAGTGATTCCATTCTTTATTGCTTGTAGTTCCTAGCAAAACCTCAGGAAAATGTGATGAACCTGGCTTTTCAGACAGTCTCAGAGTTGGATCTTTTACCACACGCTGTATCAGAACTTCAGTTTTACACTCTTGTGAAATTTTAATCCTTCATGAACATTCTAGTATGACCTTTTGAAATAGTCTGGAAAATTTAAATGTGGTATCGTAGCGCACTTGGACTTTGTGAACCACTTGTTACTATGCTGTGTGCAGATAAGCTGTCCTGTTGGCTTGCTTTGCGTTGTGATTATTTTCAACAGCAAGGAGCAGAAAACCCTGACTCAGCCAGCTCCAACAGTAAAGAGAGCTTCATGTCACCTAGCCAGAAGCCGGGGCAGGATGACTCTGGGCTGGTCGACTCAGCAGGTTTCCTACCTGCTTGTCTTGCTGTGCTCACATTTGCAGATCTGCAGACCTCTTCCAGAAGGGCAGGTTCAAATAGCCCCCAAATGGTGCCTCTTTCTCAGTAGCATCCTTAAGCCCCCATTCTTGAATCTCCCAAGACATTCACGGTGGATCTGTGCCTGTCACGGCCTCTTACTGGCCTAGGGTTTAGTCGCAAGGGAGTTATGGTCATTGACAACAACTGGGGCTTTGCCGAGTGGGAACAGGGACCTGGAGAGTGGGGAGCCAGCAGCAAGTGAGTAACTGGGACCAGGTATGGGGTGAGCCACCCAAGGTAGTGCTTCTCCAGTGCAGTCCCTCCTGCAGACTCAGCATCACCTGGGAACTTGTTAGGCAGCTGAGTTCTCAGACCCCACCCAGGCCTACTGAGTCAGAAGCTCCACGGGAAAGGCCCAGCCATCTGTGTTAAGGAGCCCTCTGGGTGATTCTGATGCAGGCTGCAGCTTGAGAGCGCTGGTCTAGCGTGAGACATCTGAGGGATCACGTTGCTAAATTACCTTTGTTGATGATAAATAATGAGAGGCAGAGGTGATCTTGTAGGGTCAAACAGTCGGCAGGAGCCAGGAGGTGAAAGTTGTTCAGCCTTTCCTGTCATCACCAGCTCAGGGTTTTCGCAGACTAAGCTTGCAGTATTCTCTTCATATGGTATCCGGTTGTGTCAGTGTGAGACCAGTGTCCAGCCTGCCGTGGCACACTGGTGAGCAGGTGGGTTAGGCTGTGGCACGGTAGCTTCCAGCAGAGAACCGAGGACCTTTCTCAAGCCATTTGTTATAAAGGATATGTGTTTGGCAGAAAACATTGGCCCGATAACAGAAAGGCTCCGTTATTGGGTGGGAGCGGCCACTCATCATACAGAGCAGTGTGTATGCCCAGGCTGTCTACTGTGACATGTGGCAAGGCTGAGACTGTGTGTGTGCGAGGGGCTGGGGCGGGGAGAATGTTGGGGTGTAAAAGGATAGGAAGTAGAAGTTGGAAATGTCCTAAGAACGCTGAGAAAATGGGGTGGGTCCGATCCATACAGGAACCACTCACACTGACGGGGACTTCTGTATTCCCCCATCTGCAGCTCCCTCCGCCCTCAGCCCCACCCAATGACTCAGGGTGTCAGGAACTTGGATGGTACTGGGGCAGGCCGCAGCCCAGAGGAGGCAGCTGGGACCTAGAGAGAAGCAATAAGATTGGCACAGGGGTTGTCATGTGTAGTTCTGTGGGAAGAGGGGACTCCCCAACTCGACCATACGCTGGGGATTCCCTGAGGGCCTTCTGCGGTACTGTGGGAACCCTCGCTGGCTGAGGGGGTGGATAGTAGGGTGAGAAGGGAAGCAAGTTCCAGTGTGGTGTGCAAGTTCTCTAGGGCTGATGGAACAGAACCACAAACGGTGCTTAGAGCATTAGAAATGAGTTCTGTCCAGGCCTGGAGAGCAGCATCTCGGTCTGGGTGCCGACAGGGCCCGTTCCCTCTACAACACGCAGGGCTCCCTTCACATCAGCTGTCTGGCAGCTGTTGCTGTTCTTTGACTTGGAGCCGCCTCGCTGTGCCCTCTGCCTTTGTCCCTGTGTGTCTCTCATTCTGGCAGGATGACTACGCAATTTAAATCGTAGCCAGCTCTAACTAATGAGACCTTATGAGTAGCCGCTCGCCCTCCCTTCTGCCCCTCCCATCCCTGACGCCCCCTAACTCTGGTGCTCAGAGGAAACAATGGTTTGGTCAACAACAGGCTGTCCAGCTCCGTATCAGCTGCACAGGCGTTCCCGAGGATTGGCATACAGTGAATGGATCTTCTTTCTAAATTATTTCTTTGTGTGTTTGTAGGTGTCCGTACTAAGAAAATGACAGTAGATTGTGAGCTCTGAGCAGCTCTGCGTGTGTGTTCATTGTGAGAAATTAGGAGGGAAGGTATAGGAATATGTAGGTAAAGAGCAAGTGGGCGAACTCGTGAACGCAAACCATGCTTCTTCCGTTAGAGTTCAGAAAAACGGGACCACGGAGAGGCTGTGGATCGTGTGTGCTGAGGTTCTGTTAGCCGCCTAGCCAGCGGGGACTTGCTGGTGCATCCTGAGGCCCGTTCCTTGGCTTGGCAGAAACTCCTGTTGTTTTCTGGAAATGCTTGAATCCATGAGGGGAGTTCCTGCGTTCAAGCATTTTAATGACATTTACTCAAGGGTGTTCCAGTGCTGCCCAATGAAGAGCTGTGCTAAGAAAGTCTGTTTTCAGGTGGATAAATGCCATATCCAAATTGCCTGTTAGTTGGACTTTCATGTAACTTAATTAGCAGCTTTGTGTTTGGGGAGAAGCTGATCTGTGGTCCTGAAATTGGTTCCGGGTGGGGTGGCGTAATTCCTGAGTAATTAGGTGCCGTCCCAGCACCTGCTCTCGTTGTTAGGCAGAACCATGAGAGATGGAGAAAGCTCTGGGTCTCTAGTCTTTTAATCCCTTTAACCTGGGTTGTAAAACGAGGCTATATTTTAATTAGAAAGTATATTTAGGCGGCTTGGAAGGGGTTTCATTAATTCACCACATTTGGGTTCTGGCTAGTGGAAAAGCCTATCCCTAATTGCCTGGTTAGATGCAGTTGAAGGTATCCTAGGTACGGATACGTAGAGTCCAAGTTAACCTTCAATCTCACTGAGCCAGCATTCTAGGTTAAGAAATGAGCCTAAAGCCCAAGCAGGAGCCGGCAGAGGGAGTTAAGTTCAAGGATGTGACCTGAATCTTGTCTTTGCAGACCTAACCATGATGCCAGCTGTGGATTAGGGTTTATGGCTGATGGCATGGCAGTAACTTGGACTCTTTTGAGTTTAAGGCCTGTCTCACTTAAGTATTATTTACGTTTTCTTCAATTTCCTCTTTGCAACTGGGAATCAAAAGGGAGGCTGGACAAGGAAAAAGGTGTTGTAAGAGACTCAGCATCTGTGATAGTAAGAGAGGGGCAGAATGCAGTAGACCAGGGCACGGGAAGGGAGGGCTGGGTTTCGGGGCGTTCTTGCACACACATGCCCGATAGGGTTCTGACCAGACAGCTGCTGATTTGCTGTTAGTTTAGCGATGAGGAATCTCTGGTCTTTACATTGTTGTTTGCTCAGTGATTTATATCTTTTTTTGCCCCTCTAATTATTTATGTGGTCAGTATTAACTTTTATTCTTGTAAACATGTTTATGGACAGCTTGAAATGTGTTGTCGTATTAGTTCATTCTATTTATGCATTTATTTTGAGCAGTTGTGTAATGAAAACCCTCAGCACACTTACCATCATCACTGTTAATTTTTAGTGCTGCCTTGGTAGAGTGCGATTTTACTTTATTTATTCCTTTTTTGGTGCTGAGGATTGAGTTTGTGTGTACTAATAAACACAGTGTGTTGCAGAGCTGTAGTTCCAGCCCGGTTATATTGTCATTTTTCTTAAGTTTTCTTTAGGTTTTGGCAGGTAGACTCTTAGTAACAGAAAGTTAGGTAGACTATGTTACTTTCTAGCCTGCTGTGGAGAGTTTAACCCGAGGTATAATGATGATAGTGCTGATGATAAGGACTTACCAAGCACTGTGTTTAGGCCCTGCACAAAACCTTACATAAGCACGGCAGGTCTTTTGCTTGCAGACATTTTGGAGGAAGTTTGGGGGGGATATTTGTGGCCGGACAGTGGTGGGTATCATTTTCTTTGGAAGCAGAAGATGATCCTGCTGGAGGAGGAGACTTTGCGTACTTCTTATTGGGGGGAGTGGGTCTTCAGCTCAGTAATGCTGCACCCTTGGTATGGGGTTCCTACACCTGGGTCCTCCAAGACACCTCTTATCCATGCTTGTATAAAGGCCTCATGGGGGATAAAAAGGCCTGAATCTGTTCCCTTTCCATGGTTTGAAGTTTTATTTAGTTTATATTTTGTATTTGAGGAAAAAATCGCCCAGCCCGGCACTGAATTCACTATGTAGTTAATGACCCAGAACTTCTGATCCCGTCTCAACCGGAGTGTTGGGGTTACAGTGTATGCATTTTTATTATAAAGGTGAGTACGTGTTCCTTTTGTAACTCACCAAAGTTTGTTTTGAAATTATTATATTAATTATTGATTCATATACTATTGGAAGTTGACCCCTGCTCCTAGCATCCTGTCCGGTTCTCTCCACTTGATCGCCAGCCTCAGAGAGCAGCCGGCTCGGCGAGTAACACACGCTTGCCATGCTCATTGCTTTCTGCTGCCCTGCGAAAACACTGTGCACAAAAGCTACTTACAGAAAGGAGTTTATCTGGGCTATGGTTCCAGAGGAAGAGTCCAGGATAGTAGGAGCAGCATGCCAGCATGAGGCTGGAGCAGGAAGCCGAAAGATGACATCACTGCACGTAGAAAGCAGAGAGCAGGAAGTGGGGCGGCTCTGTAGACCCTCCAGCGCCCGTGCGTGACTTACATTGTCCAGCAGCAGTGCCGTCTCCTAAAGGTTCTGTGGCCTCCCGAACAGCACTGCCAGCCGGGGACCAAGTGTTCACAGAAGCGAATGCCCTTCAAGTCTGCTCACTTGACTTCCATCCCCGAAACACAGGGTGGAGGGGAAGACCCTGCTGCTGAAGGTCGTCCTGACCTCCATGCATGCACTGTGCCACGCCAGCCTGACCAGCACACTAAGAATACATAAAACAGCATGAGAAAGCACATCTCAGGTGGGAGACAGGTGAGGGTGCTGAACGTTAGCTGGCATTTCTGGTTGTTTGTGTAGGTATTGCCTTCCTGAATTCGTAAAACCTTTCAGGAGATGAGATTCCTTAGCTCTGTCCCATGCCGGTTGTTGTGCCTCAGACATAAAGTAATTGCTGTCCTCTCGGGGCCTCGGTTCTTCACATGGACGCAAAGGTTAGGACTGGAGTATGGCGAGGGGGCCATCAGACTGAGTCTCACAGGTGCAAGCTTTAATGGCGGTGCGGGTGGCGTGAACATTGCTCCTTTCTCTCCTGCCTTCCCCTCTCTCCTCCATGAGGACGTGAACAAAGCTCCTTTCTCTAGTGCCTTCCCCTCTCTCCTCGGAAGTCGCATATTATTGGTTGTTTGCATATGTCACAACATTGTTAATTACCTAAACTGGGAAAATGCAGTGTTAAGTTGCAGAAACTTTAATTCTATGCAAAAGACCAGGTGGGGTTAGTTTCTTTTCTTTTCTCTTCTTTTCTTTTCTTTTCTTTTCTTTTCTTTTCTTTTCTTTTCTCTCCCCTCCCTCCCTTCCTTCCTCCCTTCCTTCCTCCCTCCCTCCCTCCCTCCCTCCCTCCCTCCCTTCCTTCCTTCCTTCACAACTTAGCTCAAGGATGCACATTAAAATGTCCGTGATGGTGGTGGTGACCCACATTTAGTTTGTAGGTGCTGCATTGTGATTAAATGGTTTTTCTCTTTAGTTCTTTAGTTTAAAAATTGTTTGGGTCTTGAGGTGACTGATCAGGTAAAGGCATTTGCTTCTAGGCCTGATCGAAGGAGGTCCCGCACGGTAAAAGGAGAGGACTCGCCCCTGAAAGTTTTGGCTTTGACTTTCATGTTCCCACTCCCTCTGTCTTGTCTGCTGCTCCCCTCCCGTCTCCCACACACAATAGATGTAATAATTTTTAAAGAAATTGTTGAAAATTTGAATTAACTAAAATGTTTACTTTTATTCAAATTATTATACTTTCCATTAATGAATTTTTAATTAGATTTGCAATGAGTACTTTGAATCTTTAGGTTAGCAAGTAGCCCAGGAGGGTACTTTAACTCAGATCTGTTAAATTTGGCCTCAAGAAAGCAGCCATCAGAAGACAGTATGGAGGTTCAGCTCAGGCGGGGGACAATCTAGGCACCCCCATGCAGTTCTGCTCAGGCAGGGACTAGGCATCCACAGGCCAGCTGTGACCCTGAAGGCCCTAACTGGCAGGAAGACATCCGTGGGTCCACCCGAGGTGGGTTCCATCATGATGAGCAAATCTGTGGTGGAGAAATGAGAGAGACAGAGAAGCGGAATGGTTCGTGTGCTGTGGAGAGAGGCAGAAGGGAAGAAATGAAGCCGTTGAGGAGTGGGTGGATGTTGGCAGCCTGCCGGTCAGCCATAGAGATGTCCAGGCCGGGTGCTGCCAAGGGCCATGTATACGGGTCCTTGATCCTACCACGGCCAGGGCCTGTGTGGGTGACCGTGACCTTTATTGCCACCAAGGGCCACAAGGATGCCCAGTGACTGGGCTGTCATCCCTGGCCATGTAGGTGTCCATAGGTCATCACCAGAGCCCGTGCTGATCTGGTTGGCTTTGCTGCCACCTGGGGCCATGGAGTTGTCCAGAGACCTGAACTGCTGCCAGGGACCATGTCTGGCTCTGTCTCCCTACAGCAGCTGGGGGGTCTGTGCTAGTGTCCGTGGCCCATGTTGCCACTGAAGGCCACGTAGAAGCCTCAAATCTGGGCTACATCCTGTGGCCTTGTTGGTCCGTGCCCCCACCAGAGCCATGCTGGTCTGGGTGACCTGTGCTGCTACTTGGGGCCCTGGGCTGCTGCCAGGGGCCATGTCTGGATCCGTGGTCCTACTGTAGCCAGGATCTGAGTCAGTAGCTGTGACTTCTGCTGCAATAAAAGGCCTTGTGGTTGCTCAGGGTCTGCTCAGCCTGAGGCTTTGGCGGTGTCTGGGGGCCATGCTGCCACCAGACCCATCCCAACCTGAATGACCTGTGTTTCCACCTGGAGCCAGTATGTCGTCTGGGCCCAAACAGCTGCCGAGGGCCGTACCTGGATTCCTGGTCTCATTGCAGCTGGGTTCTGTGTTGATATCTGTGGCCTGTGTCACCTCAGGGGGCCATAGAAACTGTGTGATGAAATCAGAGATCCATCCTGCGGCAACCCCGCCCTCTTGCCCTCGCAGGCCCAGGGAAAGCTGGTCTTTCACTGAATACGGCAGCAAGAGAGCTGCCCCTCACAGGAGAGCTGACTCCTACTCTCAGGGGCGATAGCCCCACCCCTCACCACAGGGAGAGCTGGCCCTGATGACCTGAGGTCTGAAATGACCAGCTTGTCATTTCAGGTCCACCCAGGTCCACAGCGGGGCCTTGGGTTGGCTCACCCTCACATCTACCCCATCTCAGACCTGCAGGAGCTTGTGAAGGGACTGGTCCTGGGGAACAATACCCACAGGATCCCCATGACTTGGGGTGGCCCAGACGAGTTCTGGTGAGGACCAGAAACCAGACCAGTGACTCACTGCGATGGACATTTGCTAGTAAAGCTGATGGACAAAGGGGTGTCCTATGTGTCACACCGAGACCTCCAGAGCCACCAGAACCACCAGGACGGGTGAAGCGGTGCTGGAGAGGCAGGGAAGATGGAGAAGCCAAGAGCTGGTCTTGTTTTTGTTTTTTGTTCTTTTTGTTTGTTTGCTTGTTTTGTTTTGTCTTGTTATGATTTTTTATAAATTTTCTTTTGAGGATAGTGCTGCACGGGTGAGGGGAGGATGTGGGGGACCCAGAAGTGAATGAAATTAGGGTTCATGATGCGAAATTCCCAAAGAATCAACGAGAAAGATATATTACTAAAAAGAAGAAGCTGGGTGGGCCGGACGTTGGTGGCACATGCCTTTAATTCCAGCACTTGGGAGTCAGAGGCAGGTGGATCTCTGTGAGTTAGAGGCCAGTCTGATCTATAAGAGCTCCAAAGCTACAGAGAAACCCTGTCTTGAAAAACCAAAAAAATAAAAATAAAAAATAAAAAAAAAATTAAAAAAAAGAAGAAGACAGTATGGGGCAGAGAGCCTCCCTCAATCATAGTGTGCTTGCTAGCATGTGTGAGGCCTGGCTTTGGTCTCCCACACTGCAAAAACAAAACAACAACAAAAAGAATGTCTGTTGGTGATAATAAGCTGGCATTTCATAGTTGCTAGAAAGCCCCTGAAGCATATTGGTCAAATGAGTAAGTTATAAACATTCTCTGTGCTCAGGAAGGGAATGTGGTTTAGAGAGAGACTTTGGGTTCTGTAAAGCAAGATATGCTTGCGGGTTGAGCTTCTCTTTAGTTCTTTCTACCTAAATGTTTCTGGCTGGCGAGTTCTGAAGTAGTGAGTTGGTGAGAGCCTCAGGCTGAGTTAAACTGACAGCTGATATGGAGAAGCAGGGAGCAGAAGTTAGAAAGGGAGCCAGGGCGGGGTTCTTTCTCCCAGGAGCTCCGTGTTTGTGGCTGGCCTGTGAAATAGCACAATATGGTCCAGGTGGCTTTGGCAGTGACTGCCTGAGGCAGGATAAGGTTTTCCTGCCTCAAGGTCGGGTTGCCTAAGGTTTGCTGGTACCTTAGACTCCCAGGCTTTAACTCTGACATCTGCTAGTGACATAAGCTAGTGACAGTTTGCTAAAGCTTTTGTGCCTTTGTTTCCCTTTCTCTAAAACAGGGGTTCTGTAGTGCTTTGGTGGAGTGTGAGGTTTAGTATAAAAAACCGTGCCTGCGGGAGCTTGTGGTTGGCAGTAAACATCAGAGTGTGTGTTCTTTAGAGGGAGTCCACTTGTAAGAGCTTCATGGAAGTAGAATGTGTTTAACACTGTTCTTAGAATGGGAGCCCTCTGCCTAATATACAGGCCAAAGATTAGAAAAAAAACCCAGCAAATGTCCAATAGTGCATCTGTATAGATGATATTATAATAAAATACTCAGCCAAGAAGGATGTTCCTAATAATGAAGTCTTCTCAGAAAAATGTTGTCTGTGCAACCTGGAAGACTTCATTCTGAAATGTCCAATATTTACCCTTAGTAATGAGTCGTTGCTTCATTATTTCACTGTTTATTTCTGCTTGCTGTACTCTACAGTCATATATATTTAAATGTCTTTATTCGTGTGTCTGTGTAGCATGTGCATGTGTGTAGCTTGTGCATGCCATGTCATGCGTGTGGGAGGTCAAAGGACAACGGTAGGCACCTGTACTCTCCTTCCATTGTGTGTGTCACCAGGCTTGGGGGGAGCGCCTCTATCCACCAAGCCACCTCACCAGCCCACAGAAATGTCTGGACTCAGGCAGGGGAGCACATGGAGACAGGGGAACGGCACAGAGACTCCAGTCCCCTTTGTACTGATTCGGTGGCCCAGTGAAAGTCCCTTGTGCTAGGCTGTCCTTTCCCATCTGTGGTCGTGGTGGAGGCTGCCGAGCCTCAAGGATGGGAAGTTGTCCTCCAGCAAACAAGTGCTTGTGGGGCTTCAGGAAAGAGCCACGCTGCGCGGTCATTGGTCACTGGATGGTGGAGTTCAAGAGCTAAGAGCAGCCAGCGGGGCCAGGGTTCAGTGAACCTCCCCCCAGACTTGTCCAGTGTCTCTCGGTTCTGTCTGAGAAGGTGTGAGGGGTCTGGGAAGAGTAGTTGCCGTCTACAGGAGAAGCATGGAGCTGTTTTAGAGGCTACCAGGGGTGTGGCTGTGCCCTGCATTGGGAAGGCGTGTCAGCTGTAGACGCAGGGCATTCTGAAGGTAGTTCCTAGAGCACAGCCACGCTGTGAAGTCCTACCCTAGTTGCCCAAGACAGCCCCAACATCAAACCAGATTAGACTGGATTTAGTGGATAATAATTCTTTTGAAGTGGCTCACATTATACTTGCCACAAGTGTTACCTGAGAAACTTTCCCTAAACTATATGGAAAACAAGTCCCAAACATTTTTTTTTTTAAACAATCTTATTTTGCATACAAATCCCAGTTCCCTTTCCCTTCTGTCCTCCCAACTCCTCCCACTTCTCCCCCCCCCCCCCCCCCCCCGCCATCCACTCCTCAGAGGGTGAGGCCTCCCTTGAGGAGTCATCAAAGTCTGTCACTTGAGGCAATACCAAGGTCTTCCCCTCCCCGCTGTATCTAGGCTGAGCAAAGTCTCCCTCCATAGGGAATGGGCTCCAAGGAGCCAGATCATGCACTAGGCACAAATCCTGGTTCCACTGCTAGTGCCCCACGCACTGCACATGCCACCACACAACCGTCACCCATGTTCAGAGGGCCTAATTCGGTCTTATGCTGGTTCCCCAGCTGTTAGTCCAGGGTCACTGAGCTCCCACTAGCTCAAGTCAGCTGTCTCTGTGAGTATCCCCATCGTGGTCTTGGCCCCCTTGCTCAGAACAAGTCCCACACATTTTAAATCCCTGAATATTTGAACTAAATTCTGTCCAGAAACTAGCAAACAGTAGATAACTAAGGGCAGTTCTTCACAGTGGGAGAGGGAGATGCACTGAGACAAAGGGAAACTCGTCTTTGGTAGTGCACACCCCTTCCTCGGCCACACGCTTAGCCTGAGCTAGCCCCCTCCTCAGAGGTCATCAACAAATATTGTTGAACCCAGACTCCTTGGTTCTGATAGTCAATTGGTGTTCATGAAGACATTTTCGAAAGGACTGTCTTAGACTGGGGCCTGGGGAAGGTTCCCCTTGCCTCTGAAAGACAGCAGTGAGGGCGTGGTGCTAAGGGCAGGCAGGGTACAGACAGGGACTTGAAACTGCCTGGGACCTCCCCATATTTAACTTGTTCTTGGTTAGGCCTCCTGTGGCTTCAGGCCGCAAAAACTGGTTACATCTGTGTTTTAGGTACTTCTGGCCTTAGGGACACATCCCTCGGAAACCTGTGACTCTAACCCAGTTTGAAATCTTCCGTCCCTAGAACCATTTATGGAGATAGTGAATTTGATCAATTTAGGCTCTGTTCATCTTTTCAAAGGTATTTTTGCAGTCTGCATTTCTGGCAGGGCACTTCCCATACAGGAGTTTGACGCTGGTAGGTGCCAACTGTTGGTGCTGAGAAGCTATTGATCGAACTCACAGATAGATAGAACAGGATGAGGGCTAGTCATCTTATATACTGTTGGGAGCTGTGAACCCCCTAGATCCTGAATTTCTTGTAAACAACTTGTAATGCTTGCAGCTGCTCTGAGAGACCCTCAGGAGTTCCTGATGGTTGGGGAATGGTTTCTGGTGCATTTGGCTGGGGCGTGGCTATCAGTTAATGATCCCTATATAAGCTGCCCCTGGACACAATAAGGGGGGCATTCTGGCATCAAGGATGACCTGTGTCTCTGTCTGTGTGTCCTTGTGTGTTTCAATCTCCAGCCCCTTGCCTGGTTCACAAACTGTATGGTAGTGCATAGAGTGTAGACGGGCGTGGTGTGTTACAATATGCTGTAGTCTTTCCCACTCTATATTATTTTGTTTCTGTAAATGCATCTAAAAATGCAGAAATACTTACTGTGTCTTCTCCCTTTTAAATCAAAAAATATTGTTTTAAAACAATAAAGTTCAAAGGTTTGTACATTGACCATCCAAATAGGTTTAGGTCTCCTGGTCTTACGGTGGTGTCCTTGAAACTTTTGAGAGCAGAAGCCATTGTGTGAGCAGCTTGACATTCTGATCCACCAGGCTCCCAGCGTAGCTCCCTTTTGGTTGCCCGTCTGCTGCTAGCGTAGAGGAGGCAGGTGGGCGTGGAGGCGGAGTGCAGACGGCAGCACTAGCTTAACTCTACCTCTCTGAAGGCCCTGGGCAGCCTGCGCCGCTATGGAGGCGTCCTGTGCTGGATGCCCCATTGCCTGCAGCCCTCCATCTCAGGGGGGCCTCTGCTGGCCATGAGCAGGGCAGAAGCCGGCAGCGGCAGTCCCGCAGCCAGGAGGCTGATCGGCCAGCTTCCCAAGCTCTGCTGCCCTCCCTTCGAGTCCGTCTCACGGGTTAATACTTTCCTGCAGTACCTGCTTTTCATAGCTTGGTTTACAAAAATAGGTTGTGCAAGGTGCTAGGAAGGAGGCTACCATTCTTTTGCGCGGTATTTAGGGTTAGTTGTACTACATGGGGGTGTAGGGCAGGAGGGCCCAGCAAATGCGTCCTCCATTTGTAGTCTACAACATGAAAGGTGAAGAGAGCTTTTCTGGTCCGGGAGGCCCCAGGGTGCCCTCACTCTGAGCAAAGCCGGACTTGCTTCCTCTTTGTCTCCAGCCTTTTCTACACTAGTAGGCTGGGAACCCAGGCCGAGGGATGGAGAACAAAGTTTATGTGCCCTTTGCCGAAGGCCTACCTTGTTCAGACCTACCTCGCTGCAGGTGTATACCAACTCAAAGGCCCTCAAGGGAAGAGAAGCCCTGTGCAGTGTAAGAGGTGTGTGTTTGCAGTGTGGAAACCCAGAGCCCAGAGGTGACAGCTGGTGCTCACAGCTGGTGCTCACAGCCTGTGCTCCCCGCCTGTGCTCCCCAACCAGTGATCCCCAACCAGTGATCCCCAGCTAGTGTTCCCAGCCAGTGCTCCCCAGCAGAGCTCCAGAGTTAATGCTGGTTCTGCTGTGTTTCTCCTGAATGGAGTCTGACATGCAGAACTTGGGAACCCTTTATTTTCTAAAACCTCATTCTGGCTGATCCTGACATAGCTCGCTTTCCTCTCCTTTTTTAGAATTTCCGGGTAGGCTAGGCCTGAACCCGCTATTCAAGGATTCTGAGGCTGCGCCGTGTGTCTTATGAACATTACTGTAGGCAGTGAACTCCTTGCAGGAGTATTGCTCAGCTATCAACCTCCAGAGCTCACACTCCATCTGGCGGATTTGGCTAGTGCCCAGCCTCTCTGCCCGTGGCTACCGACCTGCAGTAGCACCAGAGGCAGCTCTAGCAAGGCTTTGGCACACTCTGCAAGGTGTCAGTTTTGTCAGTAATCCTCCCTGTCAGTGCAGGTGGAAGTCTCTCTATTGATTGACTGTCAGCTTCCGCTGGACCCCTTTGTATAACGGGAAAGTTTCTGCCACTATTGTGGTTTGGATGAGATATGTCCCCCCAGTCTCTGACATTTACGTATTTGGTCCCCAGTTGATGACGCCGTTTGGAGAGGCTTACGAGGTGTGGTCTTGCTGGAAGAAATATGTCTGTCCCTAGAGGCAGGCTCTGGAGCTAAAGACTCAACCATTTCCAGTTCGCTCTGTGCTTGCTGCTTGCAGTTCTGGATGTCAGCCCTCAGCTTCCCACGCATGCAGCCTAGCCTTTCCTCTGCCATCTGGGGTTCTGATCCTGGGCAGCGCGGCTCTGGGACTGGCTCTCCCTGCTGAGCCTCTCTCACTGGCAGTGTGTTCTGGGAGTCAGACTCTCACATCTGCTGACTTGGGCTTCCACCCCTGGCTACCGTCTCTGCCGAAGGGCAGTCTCTTCCCTACCAGAGGGCTTACCGTGTTCTCATTTGAACAGTTACCAAATGTTGGTTAGTTTTATCATCTTCTTAACTTTTCCACACTAAACTTTCCCTCTCTTTACTCGCTAATGTTTGTTTGGTAAAAACTTTTGTTTTGTTTTTTTTCTCCCAGTAGAAATTTTGCCAGAAGTGCTAAAGTGGCAGGGTTGTGGTGGCAACAGTGCCGTGTGTTGTGGACGCGTTCCTTTTGTTTCTTTCTTTTTCTTTTTTTTTTTTTTTTTGGGGGGGGGTTTGGGTGTTATTTATTATAATGAAACCTTAAACTTCCTGGGAGCCTCTGGCTGCCTCTTCCTTGTACTGCTTTTTTAAAAATTAAAATTGCATTATATTTATTTACTTTGGATGAACGTGTAAGTATGTGGGCATAACTGCCGTGGTGCACCCATGGAGGACAGAGGACTCGTAGGATCAAGTCTCTTCTTCACCATGCGGGTTACTGGGATTCCATTCAGTTCCTCAGGCGTGTGGCAAGTACCCTTACTGGAGAGTCCATATTCCCTGTCTCATGTTAGTTTTTATGGCCAAACAAACTAAAGAACCCCCAGCAGACATACTAACTGCAGGCCTTCTTTTTATTTTCTCTCTCTCTCTTTCTCTCTCTCTCCTCTTTCCTCCCTCCCTCCCTCCCTTCCTTAACAGAATAAAGTGTTCTTTATAATATACTCTTGGGTAATTGAATGCATTATAAAAATAAGTGTTTGCACCAGGTGTGGCAGTACACACTTTAATCCTGGCACTTGGGAGGCGGAGGCAGAGACAGGTAAATCTCTGTGAGATCTAGGCTAGCCTCGTGTACATAGTGAGTTCCAGGACAGTCAAAGCTATATAGTGAGATCCTTTCTCAAAAAGGCAACAATGAAAATGTATGTGCATTTGGTCTCATTAAAGTTTTATTGCCTTGGCACTACCTTAGCCTGTTGAGACCAGAGAAACACACACACACACACACACACACACACACACACAGACAGACACAGTTTTTGTTTGTTTTCTGTTGTGGGAAAATTGATGCACAATGACCAGTGCCTTAGTTTCCTTTCTCTCCCCACATCCTATTTAATGGCAGATTTTAAGGACAGATTTTAAAAGAAAAGACCCCTTCACTGAAGAAGCAAATATCTGGTAAAGAAGCAGTTAATGGGAAATTTTCAGAGAATTTCGCGTGATGGAAAGTGGATGCAGAGGCTTAGGGATACAACTCGGAGGTAGAGAAGTTTCCTATCATGCTTAAGGACCAGGTTCCTTCCTGTTGTGTCCCACCCCACCCCAGCCCCCAAAAATGTGTGTGCATAGACAAACTGATGAGGGGAACGGAGAGAAGGCTGCAGCCCTTCATTAGTTGAGGGTCGTCTAGATATTTGTACAGTGCATCGAAAGACTCTCATTCAGTATATGGTGGTACCAGGTGAGAATGAAGAGAACATTCTCAAAGTGTGGGGTGTGTATGTGTGTGTATGTGTGTGTTTAATGGGGAGGGGTCACCAGTAATGAATGACACACTCCAGGACTTCAGATTGACTACCTTTAAGGTCATGAGACTTACAGTGTCCACCTCATAGGGGATTTGCAATGACTAAGGTTAAAAAAAAATGTCTATAAATCCCCTTTTCTATTTTCTGGCCCATGGTAAGGGCCTGCAGTGTGCATTATTGGAACCGCACCTGCTGCTTTTACTGTCACTGCGACGGCCTTGGTGTTAGTGAAGCGTGCCGTTGAGGTTTGGGGTCACCTTTATGCGACAGCACGATGGCAGAGGCACTGCCGAAGTTCACTGCTGCACTCATTACTGGTTCTGAGAGCAGCAGGCAGGCAGGAATCCTGAGATGGAATAGTGGTCTTCAGTGTTGCAGCTTATTCCGTCTTCGATAGCATCTTCCAGTCTTCGATAGCATTTAGCTTAGGGGTTATGTTCAGGTGCCTTCCAGGAAGGAGGAAACAGCTGAAGTAGGACTTGTACCATTTTCCAGAGAGTAGCCCCAGTGAGAGTGGGTGGGGGAGAGGCAGAGAGAGCAGAGGCTTGTTGGGGAGGAGCCTACATATGAATGTGTGTGTTCGTGCATGATTTCCTAACAGTCAGATGGCTGTATCTCACGTCCACAGTAGGCTAGAAGAGGAGTCATCCTTCTGCTATGTGTCTACTTAGAAATCTCTTCCTAAATGTGGACATACTGGCTCATGCCTGCAATCCCAGTGCTCAAGAGCTTGAGACAGGAGGATTGCTGCAAGTTTGATACCAGCTGGGGCAACAGAATAAGATTCTTGCCTAAAAATAAAAGGCTGGGCAGCACTCAGAAGGCTGAGGCAGGCAAAGCATTGGTTGGAAGACAGCTGAGGTATATAGTAAGTTCCCGGGTAGCCTTTGCTCCTGAGATGGGAGACTGGCTCAAAAACCAACACAGGACACAAACAAAGCTGGCAGGCGTCTCTCTGTGCCAGTGGTGTGAACTCAGTGTCCTCTTTATCAGGAGTGAGCCTTCATGCACACTCCTGATTATTCTTTAGGTCCAAATACCAAGGACCATTGACTTTTATATTTTTGTTGGCAAAAGATTATTATGCATTAAATTTGGCCTTAAACGACCAAAGCTTTTTTTTATATACAGCTGATAAACATTTAGAAGGGTTCTGTTGAAAGGCTGAGCCCAGTCTTACTGTATACCTGGAGTAACTGGAAGTGACTGAGTTTGCCTTGGGAGTCCCAGCGTCTGCCATGGGGGTAATTCCTACAGCTTTGGGAGTGCCACCAACTTCTGGTGCCATGGCTTGTTCGAAGCCTGCTGAGGAGCGCTGTGAGTCTGACTGTCGCTTCTGGAAAGTCCCCGTCTTCAGTTTTTACATCATTCTCTTCCTTCAAGAGGATAAGTGAAGGTCCAAGACTCCATTCCTAGATGTGGCCTTTCTAGAAAGCAATGCCTCTTTTTGCTGACTGTTTTTTCCCCCTTTCTTGATTCCTGTTTTTCCTGACGGTGTTTATTTTTGCTGACCTAAATACTTGAGATCTATTTTTAGATGCAAAACTCAAGATGCCTGGAGGCTAATCTTAATATAAAATGTGCAGGAGAATAGAGAAACGGAATTGTAGTTTCTCACATGTAGCTGGGAGAGCCTTTGCTCATTTGGGAAATTTCGTAAGAACCTTACCACGTAGCAGGTGTGTGCCCGCTGCTCCTCGTGGTCGTGGCTTCTTGTCTCATTCACTTTTTCTCTTACTCATTTTCAGAGTGGAGCGCGATTTTCTCATTTCAGAGATTTTTTTTTTTTTAATTCTTTCTTGTCTCTGGGTTATAACATAGTTTTAAAATTGCCTGAAAACCAAGACAGGATGACCAGTGTTAGCCTAGAACCTGCTACAGTTAATTTGCCTAAAGCCAGGGGCCTGGGAAGGTGGCTCAGTGGATAAGTGCTTGCCTCTGAGAAACAGAGTTCAGATCTCCAGAATCCTGCGTAAAAGCTGGGTGGGTGTGGTGGCTGCCGGGAATCCCCGCGCCCAGAGGCAGGGACGCAATACCTGTGCCAGCCAGCCAGCTAGACTAGCTGGAATAGTGAGCTCGGACTTTCAGCCCTGCCCCAGGAATTGAAGTGTGAGTGCCGGGGAAAAGTCTCACAGTGAGTCTCAGGGCTTCCGTGTGCAAGCACACACGTGTGCACATGCCCGTGTCCGTACTAGCATGCAGCTCATCAAAGACACACATGAAATGAAAAAAATTTAAGCAACATGAATAGGCTGCTTATGAGTTACTAACATTTTAAAATTAATAATTATTTATAAATGAGTTCTATACAAAGCACCTTAGCTTTGGGAAGCCTGCTGGATGGGAAGAACTCTCTGTGGTCTCCTTTGTGCCTGGGGCTGGTTAGGAGGACACAGGGTGGGGCCCTGCAGTGTACTCGAGTGTGCTTCCAGGCTAGAGGTTTCTCTTCAAGCAAAGCAAGGCTAATGTCTTTTTCTTGGTAGCCTTACTGCAGGAAGGTACTAACTGCCATTCTGGTTGTGAATTTGCTTTGGAAATGACTAAGGATCAGGAGAAACAGGCTTATGTTAAGTAAAAATCATAGCGGAGGCAATTTAAAACTCATTATTCTGGTTTTTCCAGCATATAGTGAAACCCTTGCTTTTAATCATAGTAAAACACGAAATGCCTTTTTTCCTCAACAAAAGAAATAGCAGCCTATTCAGATGATAATTATTTTGCTCATTGGCTAGGCTAAGTTGTAATTTAGATTTCCTTTTTTTTTTTTTTTTTTTTAGACAGGGTTTCTCTCTGTAACAACCTAGGCTGGCCTGAATTCACTTTGTAGATCAGACTGGCCTCCAATAAATTTTCTTATAAATGATCCCCCCCCCATTTATCTGCAGAAGCAGCAAAATACTGTACGTCTCTTAAGTAGGTTTTGAGACTTGCTTCACAAGAGCCTTCTTGTCTTCCAGTGCAGTGTAGGCTGCACGAAGCGCAGAATCCTTGGCTTTTTCACGGGTCTCGTCTGCAGCAGACGACATACCGTTGTCGAGGATGGGCACCTGCACCTGAGTCCCAGTTTGTTTTCCCAGAGTGACCAGCCTTCCAGAGCCTGCCTTGAAACAGTCACATTCTGAAATACTGGGCCTCAGATTTAGATATGTCTATAAGGGAAAGCAGTTTACCCCTTAACAAGACTAAGGGCGAAAGAACACTGTTGCGACTCTACTGGCCTTCTCATTTTGTGCAGAGGTGCATTCTAGGTCTTCCGCACATTGCATAAGACAGAACTAAAATTTATTGTCCATCTAAAATGTCTTGTGCAGAAGAACGAGCAGAATCAGAAAACAGGAGGTAGTGCCGTATCTGAATTGAGGGGGTACTCAGTAAACGCAGAATAGGACTCGAGAAAGTAGAGGAAGTATGGAAAAGTATGGGGAGTGCCTAGTCTCACTGGGTGAGGAGTGCTTGGCAGAGCAGAGGGCCAAGCATGGGTATGTTGTTCTAGATTTTGATAACTTGACTTCTTTCCTGTGAAATTGAAACCTTTCCGTGATGTCAAAAAAGATCAGAAAGTGTTTTTTAAGTAGAAGACAGAGAAGAACAATTTACATATTGGTAGGGCTGGAGAGAGAAACCAAAGAGTAGGTGTGGCACTATGCCAACCATGTGTTTGCAAAGGCAAGGCCGTCTACTTTTGGAAGACCCCACCAGCATCTTGGGAAGATTGTCACCTCTCAGATACAGTTGTGTAAAATATGAGATTTCAAAGAGGAAAAAAATGCCTTCTCAAAGGCTACTTTAAGAAATTGAATGCTTAGCTGGGCGGTGGTGGCACACGTCTTTAATCCCAGCACTCAGGAGGCAGAGGCAGGCGGATCTCTGTGAGTTTGAGGCCAGCCTGGTCTACAAGAACTAGTTCTTGGGCAGGCTCCAAAGCTACAGAGAAACTCTGTCTCGAAACCACCGCCCCCCCAAAAAAAAGAAGAAGAAGAAGAAGAAGAGGAGGAGGAGGAGGAAGAGGAGAAGAAGAAGAGAGGAAGAGAGGAAGAAGAAGGAGAAGGAAGAGAAGAAGAAGAAGAAGAAGAAGAAGAAGAAGAAGAAGAAGAAGAAGAAGAAGAAGAAGAAGAAGAAGAAATTGAATATTGAATACTTTTAATACTTTTTAAGGACAAGAGAATTGGACCATCATATTTCTCAAAATGACTTGCAGGGTGACATACAAGAATTTTATGTTTAGCTAAAGTGTCCTTCAGTTATCAAGTCAGAAAACAGTCTGTGCAGATGTGGGGAGTCAGTGTCTGAGTTCTTGCTGAGAAGGGGTGTGCTGGCTTCCCATACCTGAGAGAGCTGTGACAGAGCTCTCAGTTCTGGACGGGTCAGCAGGACAGGGTACCCGATCGTGCAGGAGCATATAACAGAGGAGGGGGCTGCTCACCTCCTGGAACTGAAAGCGAAGAGGGAGAAAGGGGCCCGGCCCAGGGTCCTTCAGTTCCAGAGGGTGAGTAAGCTGACTGAAGAACTTTTACCTCATTCATCACTTGGTGCTTCTAAGAGTCTTGTACTACACATGCTTGCTGCGTTTGCACTTTTTTCTGCGTCGTGAACCTTGACTTCCTAAAAGAAAACACAGAGCAAAAACAAAAGTATAAGAGTCATCAAAACAGTGTCACCTGGCGTGAAGTTGTCACCCGGGACTTCAGTTCTGCAGTTAATCTGAACTGTTGGTGTGCAGTGACATGTCCTTATATGTCTTCCCATTCAATGCTTGCTGATTGTACACCATATCACTCACTTGTGAGATTACCGGAACAGATTATTAATGATGATTCTGGAAGGTTTGCTCAAATTACAATGTGTGAATAATGTTTTACTTTGCTTTTTAAAAATAAGTTTAAAAAGATGGTGTGCTTTTATGTGCATGGACTCTTGCAACATATGATACACCCTCTGATTTTTTTTTTTTTTTGTTACAATATCCTGAACTTGGGGTATAGCTTACTGGTAGAGTGCTTGATTTAACCCCTGGTGCAGAGGGAGAGAAGAGAGGAGAGGAGGGAGAAAGAGAAGTAATGGCAGTTAATCGGGATGACCTACACATTAGAATAATACATTACCCTGCCGCAATAAAAAGTAATTTTTATGCCTGGGTATTAATTAGTTTGCTAGTTCCCAAAAGTGACCCACTCCTCAGAATCCTCTAGGAAGCAGAATTACTGGTGCAGCCAGCCCCACCCTGTAGTAACTGTAGTAATTGAAGGAAGAATTACCAGAATTACCAAGATATCCAGCCCCACCCTGTAGTAACTGAATGGAATCTACAAGCTGTCACAGCTGGGAACTCGTGGCTTCACAGTCGCGTTTGTCTAGGTTCACAGCTGACTTCAGGTGCCCTATTCTGATCATGCTAACTGGAATCTGTCAGGAAAGGAAGTACAGTGTTGATTCTGCAGAAGGCTCGGTTTCCACTTGGAAACCTGTCTTAGGAAATGGAATGGTATGAAACACTATTCCCATGAGTGCTTATTCTCATGGTACTGGTGATGGGCTCCAGGGCTTCCGTGCTAAGCGTGTGCATTATCACCAGACAGCATGTCTGTGAAACAATTGACTTATTTTATCTTTTCCTGGGCCATCTCTAGTGCCCCTGAACTCAAGGTCTGTCACTCTTTCTGTTAACTGAGAGCTATAGCTCCAAGCTGGAGATATTTGGAGACTCTTCAAGGCAGACTCAAGTATCCATCATTGGAAGGAACCATGGCTGACACCTAGACCTTGGGTGGTCTTAGTCTTAAACTGATCTTATTGAAAAGATGCCCATGGCCCAGGGGTTTACTGGTCGTTCACCACCTTAAGGGAGCACACTTCCAGCTTGCCGCTAGTTGCCAGGGCGCAGGGAGAGGGATCCTTGCACTATTCTGCAGCTGCCCAGAAGTGAGCGACTCTAATGACTAAAAGTGGAAAGGAACACTTTTGCAAAGAAGTTTTTAACTCTCTGCTTTCCAGAGCGGTGAAAATGACTTACTTGATTGGTCAGATGATTTCTAGACACCTGGGGATGCCTTTTGCTTTAGGAAAATGTCCACTCCCCTTGGCATCTGCCTAGGCTCACATCTGTAAGAACAGTGGAGTTCTGGATCTGATCTCAGCCCCACCACTAACCAGTTTCTACTGAGAATGACCAAACTGGAAAGTACCGTCTGTTTCACTGCAGTGCACATTTCCAGCAAAATCTTGACTGATTGTGATGGTGATATGCCCACATTTCTTATGTTTACAGATCTTTATTGCAGAGAATATAGGGAAGACCTTAGCACAGAAATCATAGTATGAAGGACCGCAGAAAGTAAACGGAAAGAAGTCAAGGCGAGCGCCTGAGGTACCGTTCCCTGCTGGTAATGGGCTCTTCAGTTGATTTCTCTGAATAGATGTCCTGTGGGAAGTGGCTGTGGCATTCCCACCAGAGTGGATGCCTTAACTCAGAATTTACGGTACTCCAGGAAGTGTATTCTTTGCAGCAATAAAGATAAGGTCCCTCCTTCCCCATTGTTTTTGGAGTTACACAGACAAAATTGTGAGGAACCTTGGCGAGGAATTGGGAGGAGGAAGAAGATGCTGAGCATTTATGTGTATTTTCCTTAGTTAAAAGGCTTTTTTTTTTTTTTTTAAAGACAGGGTTTCTCTAGGTAGCCTTGGCTGTCTTGTAACTTATTCTATAGACCTGTCTGGCTTTGACCTCACAGAGATCCACCTGCCTCTGCCTTCTGAGTGCTGGGATTAAAGGGCATGCACCACCAAAGCCTAGCCTCTTAACAGATTTTAATAAACAAGGGCTGATTGCCTACTGTTGAATGCATCCCAAAGGTTTGCTCTCCCTAAGATCATTTGGTTTTATTGGCCCATACTCATTTTGGGCATTCCTCCAGCCCGTTCTTGACATCTGGAAGTCTTCTGCCTTGATCTTCATCTTTTAAAAAAAGACATTCTCTTAGGCCAGGCAGGCATGGTGGTGCCCTTCTTTAATCCCAGCACCTGGGAGGCAGAGGCACGCTACTCTCTGAGTCCAGGACAGCCCGGTCTGCAGTGTTAATCTAGAGATGCAGGCTGTCGGCATCATCAGAGAAGCTGATTCGCTTTAGCTCGCGTGTGCCGTTCCTCATCTGCTGCTGGTTCTCTTCTCATTTGCTGCTTTGGAGAGTCACAGAGTCTAGAGACAGGGCTGGCGGTGGACAAAGGAAGTGCTAGCTAGATTCCAGGGCAGGGCTAGTAGTGGCCATGGGATTGTGGTCTACCCTGGCTTCACGATTGCTAGCAGGGTGCACGTTTTTTTTTCCTGTCTGGTGTTAGTGTTTGCCTAAGGGGAAGAAAGTCATGTTTGCATTTTCAGAGTATCTTTGCATATTGCCTAGAGAAGGCTGTGAGACCTGACCTATGATAAGCCTGTTTGTGTTGGCTCAGGGCCCCTACTGAGTAGGGTAGTAGTTTCCTTTGATGATTTTGTCCTTGGTAGTTTTGAAAAGACAGCCCAAAGATTTTTATCAAATGAGCAGGCTCAGGTTGAACAAGGATGGAGGGGTTAGTTAGCTGTTCCAGCCCTGGGCCAGACTAGGTGTTCAGGAAGTAGGTGGAGTCATCTCCCTCCTCTGCTGCATCTCCTGGCTTCCATCTCAAGGATATTTGGATGTTTACAGACTTTGCTGGAGCATGAAGATATTTAATGGTAAGTGTGACTCTTGACAGTCTTGGCCTCCGTGCAGCGGTGTCCTTCTGCTTACCCTTAGAACTGTTCCTCTGCCCCCACCTGGACTATGGCCAGACACCAGAAGAAAAACTTGATGGTGGTGATGTGATGCCTCAAGAAAAGACAGTCCAAACACCAGAAAGGATTCAGGGACACCCTTGTGAAAACTCACGCACCCTTAGGAGTGTTAGCAAAATGTGACCGCCACCTGCCCATCACACCACACTAGCTAACAGTTTGACAAGAATTAAGGTGAAAATGCTCGTCCTTGTTCATTCTTTGTTCCTGTGACTACTTAGAGCATCACCGGGATTATAGCAGTTTATTGAGTTTGAAATGTTTACTCTCATAACTTGTTTTTAAGGTAAATGTTAGGATCAGCCTGTCTCTGCAGCTGGTTCTGCTCTTCCTCTGCCTGCTGCACAGCCGGGATCGAACTCAGGTCCTTGTGCATGCTAGGCAGATGCTGCACTCCAGGCCTCATTTTTTTCACCCCAACTGTTGTGGACTTTTAAGTTGATTTTTTTTTTTGAGCAGCTATTTTTTTGATAAACCGTTTCCCCCAGATGCCACACTGCATGGGCTTCGGAGTCATTTACTCCGGTTTGAATTCTCACTGAGCCTCTTGCCCTGGATGCCCTTGGCTGAGTATCTACTAGCTTTGATCTCCTCTGGCAAATTGAGGTTTATGGTCCCTTTTCTAGAGGATGTTGGGAAGGCTTACCGGAGCTGAGTAGTGCTCCCGGGCAGTTACTGAGTTACTAAGTTACTAAGTTTCCTGACTTACTAACTGTGCTCCTCTGGGACTTCAGCTGTGGTTCATTTGTGTGTGTGAGTGTGTCTCAGCTGAGGAGAATTGCTTTCTAAGTGATGAGAAACCAGTCAAGAATGTGTGGTAGGGTAAGTAGAAGGCCCTGTTTGGATTTCCAAAATAGAAATGTTTTTTTTCTTTTATTATAAATGTTACAATCGTAATAGTTTTGTTGTTATTATTGTTGTTTGTTTGTTTTTGTTTTGTTTTCCTGAGACACTGGGTGGCCCCAAGTTCTTAGGCTGTCATCTTTCCTCTGACTTCCAAGGTGCGGGGATTATAGACATGTGCCAGCTTGCCTGGCTCCATAGTGTTTAACAGGTAATTATTGAGTCTTTGGTTTTTCTTATTCTTTAAACTTTGACAAACGCTCTCTTGTTTTACCATCCCACTCAAACCAGGAGCTAGGCACTATTAAGGCGGGTGACATTGCTGCTGCTCTTGCTTTTGTTTTGAGACAGGGTCTTGTCATGTAGTTTAAGTTGGCCTTGAACGTGTAGTTTTCTCCTGCGGTCTTCTCTGCCCCCTGACTCTGGCTTTTCCTTATTTTATAGTGAGATGCTGAAATTAGTGCTTACTCAAGCATGCTTAGCAGTAAGTTTTAGCAAGCACTGTAAAATGCAAATAAAACCAAAGCTATCAAAAAATACACAGACAGCCATTGACGTTTTAAAAAAACTTTTACTGACTGTGTGTGTGTGTGTGTGTGTGTGTGTGTGTGTGTGTGATGTGCTCTAACATCCATGTGTAGGTCAGAGGACAATTTACAGGAGTCATTTTTCTCCGTCCATCGTGTGAGTTCTGAGGGCTAAATTCAGGCAGTCAGACTTGGTAGCAAATAGCTTTACCCACTGAGCCACCTTGCCTGTCTCCTGACTCAATTCTTTACAAATAATAGCTTTATTTATGTTTTAATTTTGCAGCGTTTGGTGTGAAAAGCAGAGCTGCGTATTCTGTGCAAGTGCCCCACAACTGAGCTGCATGCACAGGCCTGGGATTGCCTTTTGTTATTTAAATACTTATTTCATTGTTCTTTGTGTCAGTGTGTGGGCCCGAGTGTGTGTTTGTGCACCGTGTGTGGGTGTCCTCAGATGCCAGAAGAGGCTCTCAAATCCCTTGGAACTGAAGTTCGAGGCGGTGGTGAGCCCCCGAGGAACCCAGGCCCTCTGCAGGAGCAGCAGGTGCTCTCAATTCCTGAGCTGTTCCTCCGACCCCTAATAATTTCTAAAACCCTTCACAGCTGCGCGGTCATTCCAGTTCTGTAGTCTTAGAAACATTTCCTCACTTGGGATGGGGGTGTGGCTCAGCTGGTACAGTGTTCGCCTGGCCTGCATGAGGCCCTGGGCTTAATCTCCAGCATCAGCCTGTAATCCCAATACTCAGGAGATCAGAAGAGGATTAGGAATTCATCATTCACTGTATTGGGAGTTCAAGACCAGTCTGGATGAGAGACTTTGTTGATAAAATAAAATTTTTATTACTTCATTGGAAAAACAAACAAACAAACCCCCAAACCAGTCAGTTGCACTACTCTTCCTGCCTTCTGTCCCTGGAAGCCGTTAAACCAGCTTCTGTCTTCATAGATTTGCCTGCTCTAAGCATTTCATAAAAATGGAGTCATGTGATCTGTGTCCCCCTTAGACTAGCTCCTTTCATTTCAGCCTTCTGGGATACACCCACTTTGTGGTATATGTCCATATCCGTTGTATGGATTCACCACACTTTGTTGGTTGTCAGTTGATACACGTATCAATTATTTCTCGTTTGGGGCTGTTATAATAGTGTCGCTATGAGAACGTACGAGAACATTGTTTTGGTGGCGACATGTTTTTCCTTTTGTTGAGGGTATAGACAAGAGTGGAGTGTTTAGTTTGTGTGGTAACTCTGTAGAAGACATTTTGAATAACTGCCAAACTGTTTTCCACAGCAGAGGGAGGGGTTTACTTTTCCACCAGCAATGGGCAGTGTTCTCGGTTTTCAGCGTCCCCCACTATTGGAAATCTTCCTTGTTTGAGAGGCCTGTCTGGAGGCAGGATCTCAGGTATCCCCGGCTGACTCTGGACTTCTCCCTGCTCTGCTCCCCAGGGCTGGGACTCCAGCCTCTCTACTACCTGGCTCTGACTGACTAGTGGATTAGACATAGAGTCTTATTGTGGTTTGATTTCCTTTTTTCTTCTCCCCTCTTCTCCCCTCACCTCCCTGTCTTTTCTTAGGGACTCTTATGTAGCCCAGGCTGACTTCATGAAGTTGAGTTTACATGAACCTGAGTCTGGCCTTGAATTTCAGATTCTTTCATCTCCCAAGTGTTGGGGCTTGCAGGCGTGTGCCACCATGCCCAGTTTTGAGCCATATTTCTTAGCTGACTAACCATTTTGAGCTTCTTTTCATGTGTTTGCTGGCCATTTGTGCCTGTTATTTCTCCATTTGGAGAAATGTATGGTCAAGTCATTTGGCAAGTTTTAAACCGTGTTAATTCTTTGTTGGTGTGCATACCTCAGAGTCTAATGTCTCCTGCTAGAATTGCAATACATTACTTTTCCTTTCACTCTGTGGCATGTTTTCCAGTGTTCTGGATTAAACCCAGAACTTCAGACATGTTAGACATATGGTCTACCACAGAGTCATGCTGCCATGTTTTTAAATGGACTGTGTAATAGACACATAGAATTTTGTAAGCTGCTTTTTGAAGTTAACATGCTGTGGCCATCTTTCCATGCCCAAGTATAATTACATCACCTTTTACAACTGCTTTGTAGTTCTTTATATGAATGCAGTATAATTTAAAATCTAGTTCTTCATATATGAGGTTCATTTTACTCTTCTTTATTAAATTTTACATGCTGGTGTGAGAGCTTTATGCACGCCACACGCCTGCTCTACCACTGAGCCGCATCCCCACGTGCTCAGAGCTTCATCTTCTCAGGTGCCACCGCTAGACCGACGCTGGGGCCTGTGCCAAATGTTCCCATAGACACTCATCTGCCTGGGCTTTGGCCATGCTTCCCCCACTTCCTCCCCAGCACTGGGTAGTAGTGTTTTTGTTTATTTTTAGAAATTCAACCCGAGAGATTCAGGCAAGCCTTGTATATTTTTTTAATTTGCATTTGTTTGTGGAAGGTTTTTGAAGTTGTTTATGTTCTCTGTTGGACTTGTTCCTGTGTTGGGAGATTGCTTCCTATGCTTAGAGGATTTCCCGGTGCTGTGTGGAGGCTTTTCTGCCCCCTCCACAGGCACACACACCTTCGTTTGCCTTCTCTATACGTGGGTTCTTTCTAAGGCAGTGGGAGGAGCCCTGAGAACATTTTTTCATGGTTATACTTTGTGTTAAATTTTTGAAAGTCAGATTGACACACACGTGCACACACACACGCACACACACACACACACACACACGCACACACACACGCACACTTTCCCCCTAAAATGCTCTGTCCCTCACTCCCCTCCTCTATACGTTTACGCAGCTTCTGTATGACAGGGTTAAATACAGTATTGAGCTGGATGGAAGCCACCGTACTTGGTGTCATCAGCATTTGTAGCATTCAGACCAGGGGCCTGAGGTCCCACCTGTCCTTGGTTCCTCAAGGCTCGTAAAAAGCACACTAGCAGTGGCAGAAGTAACGCTGACGGTTTTCAAGCAGTGATCAGCTGTGTGTGCGGTGTGTGTGGATCCAGTCCTCCTGTGTCCTCGGACTATGGGCCAGGAATACAGAAGCCTCGTATGATTGGTTCCTGTGACGACCTGGCAGAGTTACTCATTTCCTGAAGCTTCTTAACCAGTCCTGGGATTACCTACCTCCTTCTAAAACGTTGAAGTTTAGAAGCCTTTGGTATGTTTTCTGTGACTTGTTCTAAAATTTGTCTAACTTGAGTGGTGTGCCCTCCCTGTGATTTGTTTTCTAGTTTTCTGAATTTCCTATGGGCGCACGCACATTTTATAACCCAGTGCACATACATCCAGTCAGCTTTTGTTGAACAGACAGCTCCCGACTTGGCTTTTGTGAGGGTGGAGACCGGTGTGTCTATGAAGGGCTTCCGTTGCTTCCAGCCTGCAGATCAAGGCGAGCAGCTGCTGGAATTCAGAAGCCTTCCCCAGCACGGGTGCAGCCCTGGGACTGTAGCACTGAGCCCTTTCCCCAAAGGTCTCCTTTTCTGAGCACCTGTGGACAGCACTGTGGGGGCTGGTGAGTGGCTCAGAAGACAGTGCCTGCGGATGATAGGGTGCTGTAGGAAGCTCAGGAGATAGGGCATAGGTAGTGTGGAGAGGAGGAGAAAATATGGCCAGAAGAGGGCCGAGCCTGGTGGGGGGCTCTGAAAACACGGAGACATCATTAGCCGAGAAACTGTTAACGGAGCGCCAAGGCTCGATAGCATGTGACAGAGAGCACCGCGTGATTGCCATTTTGCTTCTGCTGTCCGTCATCCTGGAGAGCAGACATGTATGGGGTGATGTCGCAGGGTGAGGGACCTTAGCTAGTGACTGGCATGTGGGTGGGAAGGAATAGCTAAGTTATTGGGAATTAGAAGCGTGTATAACAGTTTTAAAAAGACTTGGCAGGCTCTTATACATGCTGACTTGTGTTTCCGGTAAAAAGTCAGTGGCTCTGTCTTGGTCTCAGGACCCCTGTCCCTGGGGTGGCATCATATCAGATGCCAGCTGTCTCTCAGAGCCTGGGGACCCATGGGAACAGTGGGGACCTCACTTTGGTGTACTCGCTTATATCTTTAAAAAAATGAGCACTTCTTCTGCATTTAAAAATGCTTTATATTTTTCTTTAGTTTTGATTGTTTTGATACAAGCTACTCTGTAGCTCAGGATGGCCTGGAATTCATCATGCAGCCCAGGCTGGTCTCAAACGGAGTGATCTTCCCGCTTCAGCCTTGGAAGTGCTAAGGTTACAGGCATGCACCACCACGTGCAGCCAGGTCTATGTTTCTCATGAGCGGCCCACAGTCTTTTCGGCCTCCTCCTTCCGGGGTGTGGGGGCAGGGCAGACGGCACACACAAATGGCTTGTTTTGCAGATGATTTACTGAGTACACTGTCCTGGGGAAATGGAAGGTCTCTGTGAATGGAAACTTAATGGTGGAGGTTTGAGGAGATTCTCTGAGTTTCCGACAGCCCTGTAGCAACTGTTCTGGTGTCACATGCAAAGGTTCCAGGTTGTTACTGGGCCTTCAGTCGCAGCTGCCAGAAATTACTTAGTGGCATAGCATGCCTTTTTTTTTTTTTTTTTTAACGTTGAAGACTGTCCTCAAATCCACATGGATAGTTCTCTCCCTATAAGTTCACTTACCATGTAAGATTTCCCTCTGGCCTTGGGTACCACTAATGTAGAAGTGCTGGGCACTTGATAGAGCGGCTGCTGATTGCCGTGGGAGTCCTTTTCACATTCTTCCCTACTTGCCTACAGGCTCAGGGAAAGGAGAGCGGCTGTGAGGTTCCAAACATTACCGCGTGGGTCGACCTAAGAGGAAAGCACCCAGCCAGTGTAGTCTGAAAGCAGGTGCAGGCATTTAGCACCTGTGAGTTTGGCTAATTTTAGAGACAGGACTGCCTGGAAGGCTGGTCCTGTAGGCAGGAGAGGGTTAGTGACTGCCGACCACATTAGAATTGAGCTGAATGTCAGGCTAGGAGAAAGGCCTGGACGCTGAGTTCTGAGGACAGAAGCGTGCCGTGCCTTCAAACCCAGGGGACTCCTGCAAGGGCCTGCACCCGCCAGGTGTGTGCTATGGATGGGCCAGAAACTCTGATGCTGTCCCGACCTCAGGGAATTTACACGTTTCTACACTCGAGGGAATTTACACATTTCTACACTTGAAAACAAAACTACCCGGGAGAAGCCCTGACCTTCATGCTGAGTGAATGCTACTGGCTGCACACAGGTCAGGGAAAACACTTGGCAGCAATGCGCCTGGGAGAGCCTGCAGCCAGGACCTTGTGTGAGCTCAGAGAACTAGTCTGCTTCCTCATCTGGCCTGGCTTTGGGGGAGGGGTGCCCCTGGGGCCTTTAAATACCTCCTTTCTGGCCAGTTTTATTTACTATTTGGGGTTTGCTTTCCGACTGACTTAAATTTACGTCAAAAGAAACTCAAGTTGAATGCTCAGTTTTTATGCGTCTTCAAGAGAAATAGGGGACTAGACTTTCAATTTTTGTTCATACTGTAAGCAGCAAATTGGGAAGGCCCAGGGAGCCTGAGGGGAAATTTGAATAGCACCCTCGGGAGAGAAGGACAGGCCACCTGTGACTCCTTAGGCCCCTCTTTTCCTCCTGACAGATTCGGGTAGGAGTGGTTCTGTTAAGGGACGGGCCTGTGGGTGTGTCCAGGGACTCTTGACCGGGGTGGGTTAGCAGTGAAGTCTGAGGAGGACTTGGGCTTTGGGTGGGTGAATAGAAGAGCTGGGGACCCTGTCACAGGCCCTGGTCACTTCTGCTTTTCAGCTGGGACCTCTGGACCTAGCGGTTAAACCGGTTCTCCTAGTTCACAAAGCAGGTGTTTGTCAGATCTGTTCTAGGGGAGTGAGGAGGAGGGTTGCAGCCCGCCCTGGGCACCCTGGCCTTTCTGTCTGCGATTTAGGGAGAGTCCATGCTGGAGGACAGCGCCTCACAGGTCGGCAGTGTGTCATCTCCAGCCACTGTCTAGATCTGCGATGCTGGGCTTCACTTCCTCTCTGTCTCGGAAGAGGACAGTTCCTTCCCGCGAGGGCTTGTCCTGTCTCTGGAGGAGTGCGTGGATAACAATGTCCATCAGATGGACGCGTACTGAGGACTCAGGGAGTTGTGACTGTTTCCCTAGGGAACATTTCTAGGCATTGGACTAACAGGCAGGGCACTTTCAGATGCATTACCGTGATGGAAGTCAGTCCCTCTGCGTCTTTATAAAGTTTGCGTGTTTGTCTTTGCGTGTGCGCTGCTGCACGTGTGTGGAGGTCAGAGGACCACTTTCAGGAGTAGGGTTCTCTTCCTCCACGTGGGAGGGGCCAAACACAGGACTACCTGTGCCGCAGGTAAGTGTTCTGCGCCTGAGCCGCACTCCCAGGCCCTTGCTGGAGGCCGTACTGTTGAGTATAGCTGTCTTCTGGCTTAGAGGAGGTACATCCCCTAAGACTGTTTGTTATTTATTTTTAGAGTAGTAAAATGTATAGACTATCAAATTTGCCATTTGGACTGCTTGAAGGGTATAGCTGAGTATAGACGGCTAGACTGTTTCTTAGGCATCCAGGTTACTATCATTTCTAGATTTTTTTTTATTCTGCAAAACTAAAATTCTGTGTTCATTAAATAATAACGACTGCAGAGTGGGGTGACAACACCTCGGCATCTAAGGCCTCTTAGGGCCAGGCTAGGGGGCCTGAGCTTCTTAGGGAGAAATCACAAGAGCAGTTAAAAGCAAGTCAGCAGTTTAGTATTCTGTGTTCTCTCCCGTTATTCTGTGTGTCTGCCCTGGTAACCGCCATTCTTCCTGTCTCTGATTTCATTGTTCTCGTGACCTGCCTCATGGGAGTAGAATTACATAGATGTGTCCCTTTGGGACCGGCTTTTTTTTTTTTTTTTTAAACTTAGCATGTCTTCAAGCTTCATTGATTGTGTCTTGTTGTTGTTGGTCATTTTAAAATATTTTGTTCTTACAGAAGAGATTTGTTTGGTTTATAGTCTTTCAACAGTGTGAAGAAGAACAAAGAGACCTCATAGTCTACTTCCCGTTTGTTACTTGGTGTGGAGATTTCATTCTAGAGAAAAAGTCCCTCATACCCTGGGACATCTGGTCCCCCAGTCACAAAGAGGACCATTGAACATGAGCTTCTCAGGAGAAAGGTGACATCTGAGTCTGTGGGGCTGAGGTGGGAGAGCTGGGGAGAGGTGTGAGGTGGGAACCCCCAGCGCCCTTCATGAAATGGTACGTTCCCATCTTTGAAGCCTGCTTTGTGGGTTTGGAGTTCCTGTTTTATGCTCCTTTAATTTAAACTTTCTAAGTGCATACGTGTGGTGTACAGGTGACTAACTTTCATTACGTATGACTGTTAGGAGGCCTCAGAAGGGCCATTTCTCTCGGCCACGGTGGGTACGGCAGGAGAGTTGTGTGTTGTGTGTGTCCAGGAACCACACCCGGGGTGGAAGTGAAGGTAGACGCAATACAAGAAGGCCAAGACCAGCCCTCTGCACCTCAGACAGCCTGCTAGGGGCCTCTTCCGGGAAGCCGGCCCTCCCCAGCTTCCTGCTGCTTCTGCTGCTTCTGCCTTCATGTTCTGTCCAGTGCTCTTCTCGCTCTTCTCATTTGCCTCTCGTCAGAGCAAGTTCCGCAGGAGCAAGGCCTTCTGTACCCATTGTTTTGTATCCTGATGTCCTAGCAGATGGCTTTTTCCACAGATGTTTCTCAGGTTGAGTGAGTAGATGGCTGTCTGCCCAGGAAGTGGCCATTCCTAGGGCTCATTCTGTACCACACTCCCTACCTCCATTTTGAACACTAGGTGTGCGCCAGACCCTGCCTTGATTTACCTTTACCTTTCTGGTGGAAGTAGGGAAATGTCATGCTTCTTTCCAGCAGCGTGTGGGTTGCCCCCTCCCCCAGCCCACTCTGATCTGCCACATAACTGGACTTGAAGGAGCAAGTAGGTTTTGTGACTCTGTTCATCTCATGGCGTTGCTTTTCAATAAAAACAATTTAGATCACAGAACTGCCTGTAGCTTTAACTTTGCACCTTTAGCATGTGTGTTAGATTGTGACCTGAAGGATGGTCATGAATTACAGTGTTCTGTCAGGCACTGGCAAACTGTTGCTACCAGCTGCCTGGCTTGTGCTGATATATGAGCTACAAGTGTTGACCAAATCGAGGCGTTTCCTAAGATCTAGCCCCTTGCAGTCTGTTACGTGAAATAATTTTTATAAGACATAGGACTTGCTGGGCGTTTTGGCACATGCCTTTCATTCCAGCACTCAGGAGGCTGAGGCAGGCGGATCTCTGTGAGTTCGAGGTCAGCTTGGTCTTCTGCAAAGTGAATTTCAGATCAGCCAGGGTTGTTACACACAGAAAAACCCTGTCTCAGGGAAAAAAAAAAGACATAAGACTTATTCTCAGTTTCTGAAAGCTGGAGAAGGGGAAGAATTGAAGCATAACAAACTTTAAATTTTGAAGGAAAATAGTTCTTCCTTCAGGTGTGTCCAGTCTGAGGCTTGCAGACTACAGGTGACTGAGAGTAGCCAGGAATGCAGCCCAGCCGTAAGCTCACTTAAAACATGACAAGATTCCCTTTGACAATTTTGTTTTATTTTTGTAACTGATTGGTTAGTCTTTGAGCATAGGCTTTGTAAACAGGAAGGTCCCCTTGCAATGTCAAAGGTTGGACGTGGCTGGTAGAGGAAACCGACTCTGAGAGGTAGTAGGTCTGAGAGTCTGATCTGAGGTAAGAAGGGGAAGCCTCTGAGGGGCCTCCCACAGGCCAAAGCAACTCTTTTATTAACCAGTGGTAGTAAAACATACTCACAGCATACAGAGGGGACCCCACATCAAGCATTTGTTCTCTCAGTCTACCAGGTTTTTGCTTTCTGAGCACAGCTGCTGCCTGCTTCTTCTTCCCTTGTTATTTTCCACTCAGCTCTTCTTTGAGGCAGTGGTTCTTGAACGCACGGTATGTAAAGATCCCCTCGGACCCGGTCAACACGGGACATCCATGTTCAGGATGGAGCGGCTCTGAGATTGCGTTTATGACCTGACCCCCAGGTGGTGGGTGCTGCTAGTGGGGACGGTGTTCTCAGGGAGGGCACAGAGTGCTTGCAGGCCACCCTGGGTCTGCTGCTTCCCGGCTCAGGTACCTTCTGTGGCTCGCTGCCCAGCATCTTCACAGAGAGTCACTTACCCAGCCCAGCTTCAGATGCTCGGCAGGAGTCTGAGAACTCATTCCTGCGGTCACTGGGCTGGACTGAGGGTATTAGGTTTTCTGCCTCCTGCACCCCCGTAATAAGTTTCTCCACCGACACAGTGAGCCAGATCGAACCTAACTGGAAAAGTATAGCAACAGGTATATCTGAACAGTGCAACTCCCAGGCGGGTTCTCTGGCCCAGAGATGGGGGCCAGAGGCGTTGCACCCCCTGTCGAAGGCAGGGAGGCTTTACAGGTTGCAGGCAAAGGGGTGATGATGTGTCCACCGCAGGCTGAGTCTGTGCCCGCCTGGCAACTTCAGGGGAGGAAACTGCAATAGCAGCCAGGAATGTGGACCTGGGCTTTTTGGTGCCTTCCCTCTGTTCTGAGACTCTCTGAGCAGGTGGGGTTTGGAGAGGGGGGGAGGTGTGGGGGAGATGAGACAAGCTGGAGGTTCCAAGAGGTACAAGCTGAGGGCTCCTCTCCATCCTTCCCAAAGCTTACCACCAGCCTTGCTACCCTCTGCCCAGGCCGGCGACATCTGCACTGCTGTCAGAGTTTGTGCAAGAGGCTGAGGAAGCATGGCGGGGTTGGGGGGCATGGTAATCAGAGTTTATCATCAGGGTCTGGGCTCCTAAGAGAAAGGTTGTTTAATAGATTGTGTATTTCTGTCTTTGTGTCCTTCGTGTTGGGACAGGACCCTAGACACTCTAGTGCTCAGTGTTGGATGAGTGAGGTTATCTGCCTCTTAGGGAAAGGTCAAAGGTCGCTTTTGTCAGGTCAGGTCACACTCTTCCAAGTTAAACCCCTGACATGAAAAGCTTAGCTAGGACTTGGTGACTTTAGTACTTGTGACTGATAGTAGGAAGTTAGCCTCACAGGGTAAGTAAATGTTGCCGTGACTTTGAGGATTAAAGCTGGACCAGGCCAGTGAGATTCCAGCGACGCTGGTGTCCGCCCTCAGAAGCCTCTTCACTTTAATGCCTGCCTCTTGTCGTGGCTTTTCTGAATAGTTTCACAGCTTCTGTCAGAATCAGGATCTAGGAGCCTCTTCTATTAGAGAAAACTTAGCTGAGTGCATCAGGGAAAGTAATGGCCGCGTGTACCTAGGCTGTGTCTGGCCAGCCTGGTTGTCTTGGGCTCTTGGCCCCAAGGTTGAGGCTTATTCTGCGATATTGGGGACTGGTATCACACACTGGTCTTACACGCCTTCACGGACCATGCCTGTTTTTCTTCAGTCTCTTCTTTTTGAAACTGTTTTTCTCAGTTTTGAGGGGCTTCTTCAATCTTGGTCCTGTTAGTTTGAGAGCTGCTGTTTCTCTGACACTCTCGTCTTAGATTTTTTGCAACGGCAGAAGACACTGCCCTTGCAGCCCTTGACCTGCATGCACAGTGAGCTGCGCAGAAACTGCTAGCGTGTTCAGCTGGTGATGAAACATTGTGGTCTCTGCTCACCTCCAGGTCTTGGCATGCGATTGTACTACTAGGTTACAGCTTGCGAGTGGCTTAGTAGTCATAGGGGACACGCGGAGGGGGAGACCGACAGAGCCGGGCTGGTGTGAGCTTCCAGCCGCTGGCAGTGATGGGCCCTGGGCTGCAGACGTAAGTGTGCCGCTTGATGTGTCGTGCTTCACTTACTCGAGAAACTGGCATGTATTAAAACAGAGTGAGCAGTCTGGTCTTAGTGATGCCTGTAAGCCATTTCACTGTGGGAAATTTGGGCTGTTAACCCAGCATCACAGTAAAAGTGAGAGAGGTTAAGTTTGAAAGACAGTAAAGAAGGGAAATACTTCTGAACTTGAGGAAGTAGCTTTCTCACGTTTCCTTAGTGTCTCTCCTACTTTCTTTAAAGTAACTGTCTTGTGAGTACAGCTCCTCCGCCTGGTCCTGTCGTGTGTGTGTATGTGTGTGTGTGTGTGTGTGTGTGTGTGTCAAGCCGGGTAGGTAGTAATGATGCAGTTCAGTTTGAGAGTTACCAAGGCAGTGGAAGTGGAATGTGGGCTGGAGAATTAGGTGTGAATCAGGACAGAGCCCGCAGCAGTGGTGTCTTATCCAGCTGTGTGTGTTGTGGGTCACAGCATGCTCAGATCTCTGCAGTATTCTGGAAGCCAGCCCTGCCGTGGAGTCCAGGAAGGACGTACAGTCTGCTGCCCGCAGGATCCAAAGAGCACTCACCAGTTGCTTCTTCTGGAATCATTTTTTTTTTTTTTGATTTTTCGAGACAGGGTTTCTCTGTAGTTTTTGGTGCCTGTCCTGGAACTGGCTCTTGTAGACCAGGCTGGCCTCGAACTCACAGGGATTCGCCTGCCTCTGTCTCCCGAGTGCTGGGATTAAAGGCGTGCGCCACCACCGCCCGGCCTCTGGAATCATTTTTAAGTTGAATTTTGTCTTGGTTCTTAGGAGAAATGACACTTAACCCAGTGTCTATGAACTTGGGCTTTTATCTCGAAAATGGAAATGTTTCTTTTCCATACAGCCACCTGTCCTTGCAGTAGTGAAAGATGTAATGATTGGTTACATTGAATTTTCTATTTAAGGAAAATGTACCTAACATGCTTCTGAGATGTGGTAGGTGGGATGGAATTCTTGTACCAAAGAGATGAAAGTAAACTTTCCATGCAGATTGGTTCCCGTGGTGCCCCTTTGGCCTTCAGCGTGACTTGAAGAGAGACCTAACTCACTCTGTATGTTTCCACTTACCGAGCGTGAATGTGTAAAGTGAGGGGACCTGCTGATTTAGAAACAGATACCGCGGTTGTGGAAGGCAGTGGGTTGAAGGACATGAGAAACCGAAAAGGAAAGAAAACTGAATCCCCAGTGGGAATTCTGAAGTCAAGCATGAATATGAAACCAGATCTGAGTGATAGCTCCTTCCAGGAGAAAATAAGCCAGGGAATTTCAGGGCAGCCGCACGCACATCTGTGCCTGTGTTCTCCAGCCCGAATCTGTATGAGCTTTGCTTCACAGACATCCGCTTGCTCCCCACCCCTTCCACACGGCGTGTGCCCGAGCTTTGAAGTCACCTGTGCTGTCTAAGTAATACCTAACTGCAAATGTGAACTCAAGGTTGTTCACAAGGTGTTGCGTATGTCCCTTGCAGGAGAGCTCGCTCTTGCTTCAACAACAGCATCAGTATTTCAAAACTAGTTCCTGGTTGATATTTTTTCACGTGTTTTATTTGCCGAATCTAAAACTAGCTGTCTCTCATTCATTTTCCTTAGATCTTTGCTCCCCCACTTGAGAAAACATACTCCTTCCTTTTGGCTTAGGAGCTCTATTTAAATCTATCCATCCACTGCCAAGAAAATGCTAGTTGGGTGTTGACAGATTCTAATCATATTTTTAAAATAAAATTTCCAGTATAGGGGATGTTAGTTACACTAGTTTGACTGATTTTAGTAGGGGATGACAGGAACTGAAAAGAGCCAGTTTATTGGAAATGTTTCTAAAGATCCAGACACTGCATTCTAAGCTGAATCAGAGGAGAAACTGAGAAGATGCTGTTGGGTATAGAGCGCGAATCCGAGTTCGCGGTTTCTTCCTAGGAAAGAGGAATAGAGGGAAGCCCTAGGAAAGTAAGAGAAACCGCTTAAAAAGTGAATGTTTAAGGGTGTCTGCATTATGGTTGAGGCTGGCTGGCAGGAGGAACCTGGGTTCTGGTGGCCACTTTAAAAGGAATTTAATAGATTGGTTTCTGATTTATATAGGGTCAGGATCAGCCTCTGAACCTAGTGCAGAGAGTGACTACCAGGTGACTTTGGACAGCTGGCACAGGACCAGCAGTAGAGGTAGCTGGTCTTTGAATGAAAATGAGGACATGGTTGAAGGTATGGTTGAAGAGAAGATTTTATTGTAGCTATGAGGGAGACAACACTCAGAGGCATCTTGAAGAGTCCAGCCTGAACATGGTCAGCAAAGTAGACCAGGTCATGAGAAGAGAGAGAGGGAGGGAGGAAGGGAGGGAGGGAGGGGAGAGAGAGAGAGAGAGAGAGAGAGAGAGAGAGAGAGAGAGAGAGAGAGAGAGAGAGAGAGAACAGGGGCAAGAGAGAAGACCAGGAACAGAGACAAGGACCAAGGAGATGAAGAACCAAGAGAACGGGGTCCAAGAGAGTGCTTGGCCACAATGGCTGGGTAATAGAGGAATCAGAAGCTGGAGAGATTTAGGGTAGGGGGTAGGAGTGAGAAGCCCAAGAGGAGCCAGAACTCTAGAGCAGGGACTTGTGATGCTTAAAGAGCCTGGCAGCCCCCATCCACTCCACTATGTTAAGTAGGCGCCAAGTTAGCCATTTGTCCTGTGTTTCTTTGGGATTTAAACAGTCTTGGGAGGACAGCCCCTTCAGAACTGGGGTGTACCCTGCCTTTCCAGCCTTTCAGAGGCACCAGCACCTCTCCTGGACCAGTTCCTTGTGATTCTGTGAGTTTATCTTATAAGCACAGCATATAATCTGTTTTTGTGAACACTTCAGTGACCTGTGCACACTGAGTTCTCTGGATTAAATCCTGTTCTGTTCCATATAGCTAACTTGTTCCATGCAGCCTCCATGAGACAGAAGCATATTAAAGTGAGAACGAGCTTCATTGTAAGCAGAAGGTCCCAGAGCATCTGAAGTGAGCAGAGGGTGCATGCATGGTTTGCAGACAGGGGAAGCTGGTGCTGTAGTGAGTGGGTTTGGCATGGCTTCCAAATGTACACACTCTTACTCCAGCCTTCCTAGTGGGCGAGGTGGGATTGCTGCGTGAGAGGCTGTTCCGTGAACACAGAATCCTAGCTTTGTCCCAGGGTCAGTTACCTTTCTGACTGTGACAGATACCCGAGAGAGTCGCCTAAGTGAGGAAAAATCAGTTCCAACTCGTGGCCTCGGTAATTTCCATCTGTGGTTTGAGCCGCATGGCTTTAGTCCTGTGACAAGCAGGGAAGAACATGGTGGATACTGACCGCTGGGAGGCAGAAAGAGGGGAGGGTGTGGACATGGGTGCCCTGAACACTTGCTAACAGTCATTCAGCTGTAAGCTCATCAAGGGATTGATCCCATGATGAATTCAGTGCCTTCATGATACATTCACCTCCCCAAAGTACATTAGCTAGCATCAAGCTTTTAATATGATCCGATCACCTCCCCAAAGCCCATTAGCCAGTATCAAGCTCCTGACACTTGTGCCTTTATGGAGACAGGATTCATACTTAAGACGGCTTCTCTGGTTACTCTGAGAGATGGCCAGATTGAACACAGCCGACTGCATCCTCTTGGCTCTGTAATCTGGTGTTTGTGGGGATTCTTTTTTGGAAAGATAGGAATGTTCAGAAGCTACAGACTTTTCAAGATTCCACTACAGAGAATCTCTGTTACTTGGGTTGAGGTACTTAATTCTGACACCCCTGCCAGCAGGTAGCAGTATTTCCAGTCTGGAGTGCACAGGATTTGTATCGTTATTCCTAGAGGAAGAACATATACGGCTGACTTCTGTCTGTAGTGAGAATTAAAGATTCTGACTGAAGGCTAGGGAAGTGACTCTGTAAAAGTGTTCCTCCTGTAAGCGTGGCAACCTGGAGCCCGTGCGAAGGTGAAAGGAGAGAGCCTTTGACCTCTTCATATATGTTCTGCCACATGTGTGCCCTCCCCCATTACACACAATAAATAAAAGTCCAGTGTTTGTCATATATTTCATTAAATAACCATACTGTTTTATTCTGTAAATATTAGTGTATTTCCTTATCTCTTTGTCTAAGGGAGAAATACAGTGGAAGTCCTGTAAGCAAAGGAACTGCTTCTTGAGCCATTCAGGGGTTGTCTGGATACTAGTGAGGCCAGCGTAGCTGAGTAGGGGTAGGGTCGGCTGAGCTCCGGAGGCGAGCTGGTTCCGGGATCCCAGGCCTTGGTGTGAGTTCTGGTTCTGCCCCTCTTCATGTTCTCTGCTTTCTTTATTTCTTTATTATTTTGGTTATATCCAAAATTAACCCGTAAGTCTAGGGACCAGGTAACTTCCTGGGATTCTGGGAGTTGTAGTTCTTAAAAAAATGACATCAAAGTCTCATGGGAAAGTACAGTGGGGAATGGCTTTGTCCATAAAAACCCCTGATACATGCCCCACGCCACTCAGCCGGGAAATGCCAGAGAGTGGTCCTGACCAAAGTCCATCCTGGCCAGTGCTTAATATTTAAGTAAAGCTTGCTTCAAATTTGACTCAAAATTGTTGGACTGTTTTTTTTTTTTTCCAGACAGATCTCAGGATTAAGAGTACATGCTAACAGTTACAAAAGGACCACCTGTGTCCTGTTTTAGTTATGCCTGTGTGATGGAAACTGATGAGCCCCTCCTGATGGAGCCCTTGTAGCAGCAGGGGTGGATGTCACATGGGGCTCTCCTGAAGGAGAAGGCTGTTCTCAGCAGCTGCCGGGCGCTTGAATGAGGTAGGGCGGTTTGCACTGGGATAATAGGCAGGAATTAGCTGCAGCTCAGAGAGTGCTGCACCATCATGAGACATGTGAAGGGTGTTAATCAAATGCGTCTGCGTGTGGCTCTCATCCTGTGCAGGAGGAGAGGGATGCCCTCAACCGCACACAGATGCAGGGTCTGTAGGGCCAGGCTGGCTGAACGGGGAGAAGCTGCATCTGCCAGAATGGCTGTCCTTTCCCACACCAGAGACAGAATGATTGAGGTGGGAGGCTGGCGGGCGTACTTACTGTTCTCTTTCTTCTTTTATCTTAACGCAAGCCATATACAGTGCAATCCAGTGTTTTGCATTTGATTTTTAAGCATGTTTTTAGGGTTGTGTAGGCACTACTACTGTCTATTTATATTTTCGCCCCTCCTTAAAGAACCTTCTGGTGTGTGTGTGTATTATAGCTCGTACTTAAAATATATCTTTCGCCGTGATGGAAATCAAACCCAGGCCCTCGTGCATGCCATAAAAGTGCTTTGTCACCCTTCGATTCCATTTCCACTTACATTTTTTCCAATTTTTTTACTTTGTGTGTGTGTGTGTGTGTGCGCGCGTGCGCGCATGGGCATGTGCTACTTTCCAAGGAGGTCAGAGAGGGTATCCGATCTCCTGGGGCTGGTGTTTCAGTCTGCTGGGAACTGCCCTGTGTCATTTGGTTCTGGGAACTGACCTGGTGCCCTGGAAGAGTGGTAAGCACCCTTAACCACTGACCCATCTCTCCAGCCCTGTTACACCTTCTGAGTGCTCTTTCTTTCCTCTTTCCCTTTAGTGAAAACACAGATCATCCTGGGGCTTTTGGAAAAAGGCATTTCTCAGAAAGCGTTAGTCTTCGTGAGGTCACTGCTGATTTTAATAGTATAGAGGCCCTGTTTTGCTAGCTTTTAGTCCCAGTCTAATGACTTGCATTGTAGCTATTGGGTTCATATACCTAACCCTAAATTGGGACCTCAGTTGCTTAAATATGGGAGATCAGCTATTCTGGGAACCTGGGATAGGGTCTTGAGGCAGAAGGACTTTGCTGCTCAGATCTCAGCCCTGTAGCTTCCGAGAGGATCGGGTTTGGGACTGGGATGCACGTCCGTAGAATGGGCCTGTGGACTTCTGAACCGGGCCTCCTCTCAGCTCACCTATGTTTCTGTGTAACTGACTTATAAATACTCGTGACTCTTCACCATTCTGGGATTGTCAGTTATGAGTGAATAATTTACACAATGAGACCAGAAGAGTAACCTTTGTTGCTGACCTGGTAGGCAGTCAGTCTTTGGTCCCCAAAGGGTCTGTTGATTGTGAACTAGTCACATTCGTGTACTCCAAGAATAAAAGAGGGAAGTGACTTTTAGCCTACAAAGTTCAATAGAGTGCAGAACCAGTTGAGGAATAGTATGTACAGTGATGACCACAATGTGTGCCCATTCCCCAACTGGGTAAAATGTACAGTGATGACCACGATGTGTGCCCATTCCCCAACTGGGTAAAATGCATGGTCACCTCTCCAGCTGACTGAGAAGGCTCACAGAAGGGTGTGTAGGTCACTCACTGTCTCAAGCTGGCAGTGCATTCAACGAGAGACCAACCCCAACAAAAAGTATCACAGCCTCCATCCAGTGCTGGTCGAAAGCCTCATCAAAGGCCATTGGAGTTTCCTGTTCTGGGACCATCCTGTCCACTCAGGATAGAACTGTGCTGTTCTTTAGTCTGTATAGTCTGCGTTCACTGTGAATACTCCTTGTCTGCCGCCTTCTGCCTTGGACATGAAGGAGCCCGGAAGGCACTGACTCAGGGCGACTTTGATGATCAGGGGTTCCCATGTTAACGAGCCAAGGAGGTTCCTCTACAGCCAAAGAACCTACATCGGTTGGATTTGAACCAGGGACATCCTTGGGTGCGACTTTCTGAAAGCTCCAGACCAAGGGTTCGCCACCCTGTCCTCTTCTAGTCCAGACTGATCTGTCTCTCAAACTTGAGATCGTTCTCAGCGCACATCGGAGCTGTAGCGTTTGTAATCATCTAACTCATCCCAGTTTTGTATATCCTTGTCATGGTAAGAGCGTGCGTGTGTGTGTGTGTGTGTGTGTGTGTGTGTGTGTGTGTGTGTAACCCAGGCCTTGCACATGCTAGGCTAGTGCTTTACCATATCACAAACCTGTTCCTGACATTTAAAAAAAGGTGAAACGTATCAGTTACCTGTCATTGGTTTAAAAATAAAAAAGTCTGTGCACATTTTCATTATTTTTTGTAAATTAGATTTGCTAAAGGTAAGGTTAAGGTTGAAACTGGGGATCCTTTCCATACTGTGTTTTTTGACACGTTAGAACGAGACCATTTGATACCGGATAATGGAAAAGGACAATTTTGAGACCTGGACTGTGATTTTATAAGCCCGTGGCACGAATGGGAAAGGTTTCTTCTATTTGGATAGCATTGCTTACTGAGAGAGACTGTTCTGAGCCCTGAGGACACTTCGGCTTGCAAAGTCGACCCACTTCCCTGACTGGGTGGATCTTTGCAGCCTGGCAGTGGGAAGCAGAGCAGCGGTGACCCTTGGCCAACTCATTGAGCCCTGTGGATGTTAGTGGAGCACTGAGGACTGGAAAAGTTGAAAGGGCCAGAGAAAGGCGGGCGTGTGGATTGTGGGCCACACCTGAGAGTGTAAGCAGGGAATCTTTTCAAAGATGGGCACCCTGAGGGACTGTGGAGTGGACTTCAAGGAAGGCTTTTGGAAGCGGGAGTTATCTTGGAGATGCAGAATAAAGCACTGACCAGCTCTCAGTTGGGTTTAAGGGCTGGACCTTCAGAGTTGAGCGTGGTCCATAGGGAAAGCAGCAGCCAGGGCAAGGGATCCAGCTGCGGGATCCGCACTGAGCCGTGGCACGGGCCGCACAAGGTTCTGCCTCGGGTTTAAAAGTGGATAGAGGTTCTGGAGGAATGTGTGTGGGTTTTGAGACAGAGGAGGTCCGGGTCGCTACAGTGTAGGACCACCTGTGAAGACATGGTTGAAGTAGAGTGGTTTTAGCCACTCTCCTACAGGGTGAGCGTCTGGGATGGTAAGTGGGGGGAGTGTGGACGGGGCCTGGGTCACAGGCACAGGGAAGGGACAGTCAGGAGCCAGGGAAGAGAGCACCGAGGTGAGAGCAGGAATCAGGCCCTGTGCAGTGAACAGAACTGAGTGCTTTGGCACCAACCCTTACAGGCTGTGCTCAGGGAGTCTTTACTTTTCTCCCGCCCTCGAAGGGCTCAAAACCACGCCATTCTGAATGTTCTCCATTCTGGACACAGATGTACTTCCCAGTTTTTAGGAAATCTAAGGAAAGGGAAATGTCTCAAATGCTCCACAGACCCCGGCTTGGCCGAGTGTTCTGGCAACTGCCTTCTCAGTTTCTCTCCTGGTTTTTTATTTTTTAATTGTTACCAAGTTGTACAGGGCAGTTTTTCCCTTCCTCACACTAGTCCCCCCATTCTCGTCTCCCCATTGTTAGCTGGGATTATAATCTTCTACCTTGATGGAGAACGGTACTGTGGACTTGATGGCCACTGACTGAGCATGGGCGGGGGGATCAGAGCGCATCCTCCCAGCTGCTTGCTTTCTGCAGCTGCTTGGTTGCCTTTGTGGCTCCATGCAGGATGCTTGCTGCTCTTTGTCTGGGGCTGGGAGTGCTGAAGGGAGGGGGATGTGGTTAGAGGGCTGAGGTGGACTGGGAAGGAGTCCCTGGAGCTGGATGGGGCTGACCTGCTGTGAGAGGCCAGCAGACCTGGTGGGGGGGGGGGGGGGAGGAGACTGAGCAAATAGGCCCTGGCTCCTAGGCCTGGGGACCCACAGGGCCCTTCTTTCTTTTACAATGTCTTCAGCAATTACACTTCAGCACTCAAGGCTTTGAAAGAAAAATTACAATTTAAAAGGAAAGCTCTGGGTGCAGGATTTGCATATGAGTGGCATCTGTATAATTAAGAACAATTAAACTCCCTGGCTGAATTGAAAGGGAGGCCCCAGCTACTGTTGCTGGGTCCCTGTGGAGTGCAGCCTGTGGCTGTCAGTTCACTGGAATCCAGTTGGCAGGATATTGCCATCTTCCCTGACTCTGCTTTTGTAGTAAATGGGATTCTGGAACAGACCTTTGTAGCTCTCCCTGATTTGTCCATCTTCTGTTCTCTTTCCTGCTACTTCTTCCCTTTTCTTTCCACCTGACCATTGGCCGAGCTCTTTGCCCTCATCTTCATTCCATCCTTCCATGAGTTCGTAGGTCTTACTTTGCTAAAAGAGGATACTGAACGTCTGGTCAAAGACCCTTACTCTGTATCTTTCTAATTCACCCAGCGGTCTCTGCCTAGAATCCAGTGATACTGTTGCTCTGGGAATTTAGTTCTTTCTTTTCCTACCGTGGTGTGTCCCATGCATACCTTTCTCCCAGTATGAGAGCTGGGAAGCAAAACACAGTTTTCTAGGTTTTTCCTTTTCTAGTTTTACAAGAACTTGCAGGATCCCTGTGTGGAGCAACTCAAGAAGAACAGGAGTTCAGCTGTTTCCTGCCAGCTGCCCCGGGTGATGGAGGTACTGTGTACCAATAATGACAGAGGTTAGGAGCAGTCTTTGAAAAGTTAGTTCATTTGGGCTCTTATTGATGAGGTATTCTAGTTACTTTCTGTTGTGAAGAAACACCACGACCAAGGCGGCTTACAGAAGAAAGAGTTTTGGGGCTTTACTTAGTTTTAGAAGATGAGAGCAGGGCCATCACACCAGGAAGCCAGAGAGTAAACAGGCAGGGCAGTGGAGCCATAGATGAGAGGAAAGCTTACCTGTGATCCCCAAGCAGGGAGCTGGGAGTAGGGGAAGGAGGGAGGGAGGTAAGGAGAGAGAGATAGATAGAGAGAGAGAGAGAGAGCGCGCATGCATGCACATGTACACACTTACTGGAATTGGCCCACAGCCAGTGACACAAGTCCTCCAACAAGACCACACTTCCTAGCCTGGCAGTGGTGGCGCATGCCTTTAATCCCAGCTCTTGGGAGGCAGGTGGATCCCTGTGTGCTCGAGGCCAGCCTGGTCTACAGAGTTCCAGGACAGGCTCCAAAGCTACAGAGAAACCCCGTCTCAAAAAACCAAAAAGCAGCAGCAGCAGCAGCAGCAGCAGCAACAACAAGAGAACACACTTCCTAATCCCCCTCCCCCCAGCAGTTCCACTATCCAAGAACCAAATATTCAAATGTGTCTCTGGGGCCATTCACATTCAAACCACCACAAGGTTCCCTTCTGGAACTTTGATTCTTGGAAGTCAGATGGGGACATCACCCAACTCTTCTGTCTCTGGTGGAACTTGTCAGTCTGGAGTGGCTCTGCTTCTGGCTCCCCCGCAGTGTCTCACAGCGGTTCTGGTTCTTGCTGGCTGGCAGTGAGGCCGAACACCAATGCAGGCATTTTTATTGACAGCAGCACTTGACTAAAGCTACCAAGGGCCACAGTCGTAGTCAGTCCCGATGAAAGGCGGTAGAAACCATCCTTTCTTCTTAGGCATTTGGTTTCCTAATAGGTTAGGGCTATGTTTGTGTTACTGTAACTAAGCTCAGGGCCTGGACACCACGAAAATCTGGCATGGTCACGTCTTTGTGGCAGCAGGCAGATGCTGTAATGGGCGTTTGCACAGGACTCGTGCCTCTGAGCAGTGGCTGCTGGCTCAACTGTAATTAAGCGTCTTGGTCACATCTGCCGTGAGAGGCAGAGCCACGCAGTTGCTGCTCCAGGTCTCAGGGACCCCACTGCATGCAGACACTGGTCTCTCCCTTCTCTGATACCCAGGATGTGTCATTGCAGATGTGGAGGAGAGCACAGGCTAGGGGCCCCAGTTTCCTGGAAGCTTGAATTTCCAGCCTGTTTGCTAGACCTTACATCACAGACTTTACCCACATTCAGAGGGGCCTTGGATGTGAGCCCAGCTAAGACCCCATTATGTCGAAAGGGAGGGCCTGGGTGGTGTTAGGGGCCTAGAGAACAATCTACCACAGAGCCTGGCATAGAAATAGAAATGTTACCATTGTACAGTCAGAAGAACATTGCTTTGACCCAGCACATTGCTGAACTGACCTCCTCTCCCCGCTTTCTTATATTAAGGAATGCTCTTTTCTTCTGGGAATATACTAGACTGGTTTTTCTTTGGGTTTTAGCCCTTTAAGCCATATAAGCCATTCTGACAGCAGGATTATTACATAGGTGTGAGGCTGGCGAGAAGTCATGTTCTGTGGCCAGCCATGTGATGGGTGTCGGGCACACAGCTCGGAATTGCCGTCTGGAGGGTTCTACTGTGTTTCTGTTTGTTTGTTCAGCTATTTGTTGGTTTTGCGGTTTAATTATAAGACCACCCAGCCACATGTGGAACCACACATCTTCATTGCTTTTTCAAACATTGCTTTCAGAAAAAATATATGTATTTCTTTCAACAGAAAGAAGTTGAACATCTTGAATGACACCATATTGTGCAAATATTCACAGAAATAAACATAGGCAGAGTAAAACATTGAGCCACATGTGAGTATTGTGCTAAGTTCTCATGACTGCTGTAAAGCCACGCGGCTGTGTTATGGCCAAGCAGCCATGAGCCTGCCCTTAAGAAGCAGATAAAAAGCTCAGAAAAATTCACTAGACTTCTCAGGCAGTGTTACCAACATTCTGTGTATCGTCTAAACATTGTTTTGATAATGTTCTCACTATGGGACTTTTTAAAAGTTTATTTTTATTTTGTTTTATTTTACATTTATGTACGGTATGTGTAGTGGTGTGCATGTGTGAAACATATGTGTACACATTTTTGCTGAGGTTAGAGGACAGCGTTCAGTGGTCAGCTCTCTTCTCCTGTAGAGTTGGTTCTTGGAATCAGACCTGGGTTGTCAGGCTTGCTGGGAAAGAACCTTGAGGCTGAGCCGTCCCTGCGCCTTTATGTTGAGATTAAAGATAAATCAATGAAGTGTATTTCAGTTGAAAGTCTCTGTGGAAGTAAAGTTACAGGGTTGTTCTTTTCTTCTATTGGGAAACAAAGAAATTTTATTTGCTTCAGTTTTTGTCATTAACTTTTTTTTCTTTTGTCTTGAGTTTTCCCTTTGTTTGAAGTCTCTTAGATCTCTAGACTTTTTTTCAGATGGCTCCCCTTCCAGAGTGGTTTTCTTTTCTTTCTTTTTTAAAATTGATTTAACTTTATTTTATGTGCATTGGTCTGAAAGTGTCAGATCTCCTGAACTGGAATTACAGACAGTTGTGAGCCACCATACAGGTGCTGGGAATTGAACTCAGGATCTCTGGAAGAGCAGTCAGTGCTCTTAACTGCTGAGCCATCTTTCCAGCCCCCAAAGTGCTTTTCTAAAGGTTCTTCATAGCAGGTGATCATTTCCTCCTGTGAACACCCCAGATAATTAGGGCCAGGACTTCATTCTAGATTGTGTGTAACGCCCATCACAGGGGTTTAGGAGATATACACAGTATCCACAATAGTGAAACAGCCTGTCTTTGTCTCTGTATTCGTGAAACTCAGCCTTTGCTATGGTAAGATCCTAATGCAGGTAGAAGAAATGAATGTCAGTAGCCTGCTGTTCCTGTATTCTGATAAAAGCAAGTTCAGCTAGCAGACTGATTCAAGAACTGTTAGATAATCTCTTAAAAAGAGGCGAGTTCACTATTAGTTTTTTATCTCCCTATAACAATCAGCCTATAGGGAGAAAGGTTTATTTTGGCTTACGTTTTAGAGGTTCCATTCCGTGATGGGTTGGCCTCCCTGGTTAGGGGTCTATGGGAAGTCAGCTGGGTGATACAGCTATAAAACCTTTCACCTCTGGGCATTCTTGGAATGGGGGGAAGGGAGGGGAGGAGGGAGGCTCTGGAGAGGAGAAGGAGAAGCCAGAGTCTCAGCATCTTCAGGGCCGTGCGTCCACTTTCCTGAATCCCATTGGGCCTTACCTGCCCCTTAAAGTTCTGCCATTTCCCAGTAGAGACATAGGCTGCAGACCACATCCTTAATGCATTTGTCTTTGGGGAACTTATCCAAGCCTTAACACTACCTCCAAGGAACTGTCAATGTGGGAACTGAGCATGCCCACTCTAGTACATGGATCGTTGCTTGTCTCCCTGGTACCTTTGTTTTCTGTGTGAGTTAAGATGACCGCTGCAGACATCTCAGACTAAATTACGTTTGGTGCTACCTTACTGTCCCGGAGCTGGAAGAAAAGGCAAAGCGGATTTTTTATTTCTCATATTATGAAATCGTATTCAAATGATTTTAGCATGGTAGTATGACTTATCTCTGGAGTCTGGGAAAGATGTCGTCGGTCTTTGTGTGTACAACACAAAGGAGTTGTACCTACGTTGAAGAGAGGAGAAAGCTGGAGCAGGAACCAGGGAAATACGCATTTAATTGCTGGTCTGTTCTTTGACAGATTTTTACAGTCCATGTGGTCACAAGAGTTCTTTGCAGCATGCAAAATGCATTGCGACTAATGTGTGAACGCAGTGGCTTATTTTGAAGTTTTTTGAATTGCAAATGCAGTGCTTTTTGAAAATAAAGTCCTGATAGTGGGAATGGAGAACAAGAACCTCAATGGCATGAAAGTGTGACATCCCTGGAGACTCCTTAGAGCCCGTGCTGTGCTGATCAAGCCAGCATGGTGTGGGGAGAGGGGGGCACACAGACAAGCCAGCATGGTGTGGGGGGGGCACAGAGACAAGCAAGCTGGGAAGCTCACAGACCAAGCCAGCTGTCTTAGATTCCGCCTGGAGATTCCGCAACTGTCTCTCCAAGAGGTGGTTCTGGTATAGGTGGAGCATCAAGCCGGGAGCTTCAGAGGAGTCTAGGCCACATACACAAGCTTGGGGGAATGAATCAGTTAAACCACAGAAACTATTGAAACTATTGCTGACTGAGTTAAGCAAAAGAGAAAACAAGAATTTGTTGAAGATACTGGCAACAGGGAATCTCTAGGAAGACTTAAGAACAGGCTTGGGGAACACAAGCTAGAGGGGATTTGGCAGTTAGAATGACCCCAAAAAAACCTGCTACTGCCATCCTTGCCACTGACACAGTTGCACTATTGTTGCTAGGGTTGCCCATCGGAAACCCTGGCTTCCATCTTCCCCTTTCCTTCCCTTCCTCCCTGCTCCTCTCCCCCACCCTCCTTCCTTGCCACTTCAGTGCCTGATGCCCTGGTCACATCTTGTCATGTGACCACATCCTACCCACAAGGGGAGCTAATAAAACTGGTAAGAGATCAGTTCCAAGTTCAGAAGCGGTAGAGTGGGAAATATACAAATGTGGTCAGGTAGGTGTTGAATAGCCACCAAATAACAAAGGTCGTAGAGAAGGCAGACCTAGTAGGTGGGCAGGAACCCTTGCTCAGAGTGAGAGAACCAGGAGGAAGAGCCTCAGAAACAGTCTTGTGCAGAGATGCACAGAGCACGAGGAGCCAGAGAGGGACAGACAGATGGTACAGCTGTCAGGGAAGGACGGCATACAGAAACAGTTTCCTAGAAACCCAGGAAGGGCTGCTCCAGAGATGGCAGCCAGCAGCGAGATTAAGGAAGCTCAGCCCTTGACTCCACGGCTTATAGATTGCTAGTGCCGTTAGCAGGAGAGCAGAGAGCTGCATGCTTACAAGGAAGGAGCAGGCTGTGAACCCGTGTGTTCACACCTGGAGCAGGAGGGCTTTGGCAAGTTGTGTAAGCCCTCCAGTCATCTCCTCATGTATGCAGTAGGCATGGTGCTAGCTGAGGTAATGAACCCTCAGATAGGTTTCTGTTGACTTGTGGTTTTAGAGGGTCCTGCCCATGACCGGGTGGGATAATGGCTTTTATGTCTGCGGTGGAGGTGCTGGACCTGGTTGGGAACACATTCAGGGCAAACTGTTCACTTCAGGTCTTGATCCGTAGATGACTACTGCCTTCAAGGACACATTCCGCATGGCCGGACACCTCCTCCTAGGCTTCACTTAGAGATTCCAAGCACCACTCAGACACAGCACACTGTGTTCGGGAGGTTGTGATCCTAAGTGTAGCAGAGCCGAGTTCCCATCCAGAGTTCTTACAGTAACCTGTGAGAAGATAAAGGCTGGTCTAGCTTCTGGCACCTCGGAAGGACTCCCGCTAGTTGCTGTCCTTATTTGTCAACACTTAGACTGTGGGGGGTAAAGGGCGTGAAGAAACGGAAGGTCAGAGGGTGTAAGAGGTCAGGTAAGTCTCTTCATACATTATCTAGAGAAAAGACAGAACAGCAAAGGTGGTGTTGAAACCGGGAGCCCAGGGTCCACCCAGAAAGAGGAGCTGTCTAGTCACAGAGTCTATGGCAGAGGACTTCTCCCTGTGGGTGGCACCGTGGGGATTTTCATCTGCAGTTTGGGGAGCACACTAGGGGAGGACATTTGTCGTTGCCGTAGGAGGGTCTGGCTATCAGTACTCTGGGGCTGCCTTCAGACCCCAGCTTTTGCGCGTTTCCCTTTTCCTCGGTCACCGAGGTATCCAACAGGCCCAAGCTGTCTTGCCCAGCTTACTTCACTCTTTGATGCTCTCGCCCAGTGTACTGATGGATTCACCTTGAGCCTGACGCTTCCTTCAGTGAAAGAAACCGGGAAAGCCATATTCTGCCAGTTCTCCACTGTGAGATCTTAGTGTGAGGAAAAAGCCCAGTGATTTCAAACCCTGTAGTTAATACTGACTTCCAAGGAAGAGGGACAGCTCGAACTGGCTGCCTGAGGCAATGTGTGTCTTCCAGGGTTTCCCTATCAGTTGCTTCTGGGGAGAAGTATTTTTGAAGTAAAAAACAAAACAAAATGTGTATTACTAAGATTATGGCACAGAATTTGTCACTCATGTTGTCAGTACCTTATATCTGACGTTTGTTTACTCTGTGTGGTACCTGGGGATGGAACCTGGCGCCTTCCGTGGCCTTGCTAGTGTGTTACCGCTAACTGAGCTGTAGTCTCTGCTTGCAGCTCGTGCCATAGGTCATGTGGCTAAAGCCATCTGCCGTTCAGTGAGGGTCCTGAGCGGCAGTGCCTTGCTCTTGGATCTTGTGAGTTTCCAGTCGTTGTCAGTGTTGAGAACCTGAGGGAGGCCTTGTTCTGAGTTAGTCATTTAGCTGTGGGCAAGTCAGTAAGGCCTGCCCCAACCTGGCCATTTTCTGTCTCTGCAGGGATTGAGCTTACAGCTGCACACTGTGCAAGTACTAAGTTCTCTCAGGCGTCTGAGAACAGGGACTGAGTCCTAGAGGTGCCTGCTTCTTGCTCGGGGGATGGTTATCTCATTGGGTACACACACTGAGAAGAAGGGATGCAAAGATATTGATGCAGGGATCCTTACCCTCACAGAGGCCACAGGTCTTGAAGCGTTTCTGTTACTGCCATAGTGTGTTGCTGGGAGCAATGGGAACAGTCTAGTAAATCAGTCCTTAATGTACAGTGTCTTCTCTGGACACCAGAATGCAGACATGAACCTTGATTTCTCATGGAGTAATTTATTCCCCCTTTGTGAGATGAGAATGGACCCTTTCTTTGCTTATTTCTCCTTTTGTTCTTATTGACCAAAGCCATTGTCTTGGCTTTCAGCTGTTTAAACTAAAATGTTTAATTTTGAAAAAAAAAAAGAACCTGCTTGCTGTCTAGGTGTTGGAACAGTTTAATAAAGGCAGCCAGCTCGGTAGATGGTAAGGTTCCGAACGCCACTGATGGAAAAGATGTCTAAGGAGTGTGGAGAACAGTTAGGTGCCATCCCTGCTTCTCCTTCCTTGGGTGCTCACTGCGAGTCTCACGTTCTGTTGTGTGGAAAGAGCAGGCCATCTCCTGCAGCAGTGCCTCCATCTCACGAAAGTGGACAAACTTTAGGGAGAAACGCATAGACGGCTTCATGTGCTGGAACAGGGTAGAGCACCCGTGGACCTGGCCTGCACCCCGGGTGGTCCAACAGCAGAGCCGGTTCCCCCGCTTTCCTCTCCCTGCTTCCACTCTCTTCTCAATATTTATATCTCTGCTGACGGTCGGCCTTCTGGATATGGTCTCCATCCCGTGTCCAGCTGTGTTAGCTGCTGACTGGGTTCTCTGAACTCAGCCTGCATACATGGGGTCCGGGATTCCACCACAGTTAAAAGGGAAAAGAAACCTTGGCTTTTTTATATTATTTTATGTTTTTTTCATTTTTTTCCCCCAAGAAAGTTCTCATTATTAGCATATTTCTTAGGCTGAGCACCTGTCCTAGTGCTGCCGGGGTTGGGCCAGAGTCACTGGCTCCACTGTTCACTCTGGAAAGGGGGAGATGACAAGCTCTCTGAACAGCCAGGACAGCTGGTTATGGTTAATTCCTGCGCTTGTCTAAGCTGTTGTTTTTCAATGGTGCATGTGACATCAGCACCTAGGTCGACTTGGAGTAAGGAATGTAGGTGTGAAGACAGCGCTGAGACTGTCGACTGCATCCAGCACAGCCCACCCATTCTGCAGAAGAGGGAACGGAGTTCCGTACCATCGGAAGCTGGGACCGCTGCATCCGGCTCAGGCTGGCTTATGTCTGATCAAATGTCTTTTCTCTTGGACCCGTCTTCTTTTCAAGCGTATTTTTAATTTAATCTTGTTTTATTTGGCTTAATTTTATACGTATAGAGAAAATTATTGCCGAAGTTTAGGAAAAAGGGAAAGACAGAAGAATTTGGAAACTGGGATGCCTTCCAGCTGTGTCCGGCTGCTGACAGGCTCTGTGCTCTGTACAAGGCGGGCATCTTTAAAGTAAGGACTTAAAGCAAGGCGTGCTGTTAGCCTGCACAAGGTTCCGGGTTCTGTCTCAACCACCATCTTCCAGGAAAGACGAAGAGTGTGAGGGGTAGAGGGTCCGCAGATAAGAGTGCCGGCCCTTGGGGGCATCACCACCTGCGTGGTCCATCCTTAGCTCTGTCTGGGAAGCAGAACAGCTCCTCCTGTATTGTTCTCTTTTAATGGACACCACAGTCAGCCTGCGTTTACAATTGGCTTCTACAAGATGCATATGTTTACTTTACGCCATATAGGACTCGCCTAGAGTAACAGAGGCCAGGTGAGATTTGACATGCCTGGGTAGTGGTTTGTCCCACTAAGGGTGAAGTGTGTGGTGCTAACGCTGGCTGCTGGAAGAATGGAGATGAGAAGGTGGCTCATTGTTCATTTCCCAGAGCCTCTAAGTTACCTCCTAGAAGGTGCTGGTTTGGAAATGACTTTGGCATTTCAAACATAGTGTTAAGTTCTTAGCACTGATAATTTGAGGATAAGTTTTGATGTCCACATGTGATTATGGCCACTAGCTACTTACCAACTGTTGGAAAGCCAGCCACTTCCCCCCCTTAACTTTTGCACCACAATAGTGAACACAAAGGATTTCTGCGACTTCTAGAAGTGTGGAACTTTCCCCACCAGTCAGCGGTGGTCAGCTCTGCAGCAGACCTCAGCCGGAGTTCTCTAATCTCCTTCAGTTCTAACATTTTCTGTCTTACCGGAACTGTAGGCCAAGACCACAGTCTCCAAGTCTCTTCCCCCCTGGAGGTGCCACGTCACAGGCCCTGGTTGTTTCCCCCGTGCTGCCGATCCACAGGCTGTGGGCAAGGCTCCCACGCCGTTGCCTGGGTTTTGTTACGTACATGAAGTTTCTGACTGTGGGTTTGCAAATCTGTGATGTGGAGACAGCGCAGGTCTGTGTGATTTGTTCTATTCATAGCCAGCACCGCCAGTCCAGGGGACCTCTCAGCCCAGAGGCCAGCGCAGACACGGCCCCAGTTGCCTTCCATTTGTCTTCCTTGCTTTTTTGGTGAGATGAATGTCGTCCTCTTTGTAACATGATCTTGCGGTTATTACATAAACCACGGTCAGGCTTGAAGCAAAGGCCTTGTCTCCTCATTCTGTCTTCACAACAACTGCTGTCCACCTACCTTTTGGCTAATAAGGCAGGCTCTGACAAATTAAGCTACTGACCCACTCAGCACAGGACGGCAATGGCCACACATGCGGAACCAGACGTATTAGACCTCTGCAACCCAGACCGTCATCCAACAGGCTGAGCCTAGTAGGTTGAGACCAACCTGGGCTGCACAGTGAGTTCCCAGCCTAGCCTGGGCTACAGAGTTCAGTCTTTATCTTAAAACAAACAAACAAACAAATAAAATGCAGACCTGGTTGGAGATTGTGTCTGCCTTCAGGAGTTGACCTGACTGTGACACACTGGCGTTTTCCTATCGACCTTTAGTCTAACAAATTTAGGTACCAAAATTTCTTTAAGCCTACTTTACATAAATGCTTTTCTTTATTCTGAGTGTATGAAGAGGCCTGTTACCTGATTGCGTGTAGAAGGAAACCTAGCAGTCATTATTGGGACCCCATTTTATGTCGACGTCATGCTGATAGATCTGTCCACTTGATAAATGGTATATTAACTGTAAACTAAGAATGTCAACATCTTTTGCAACTCTAGTTCAAATTTATCTGTAAGGGAGTAAAATTATATCTCTTGAATTTAAAGTCAATGGCCTAGATAAACAGCTGCAACATCCAGATTTGAAAATGGCAACAATCTCTCTCCTTTTCTCTTGTCTTTCAGCTTCTCAGAGAAACTGTTCGCTGGAAAAGGCTTACATTTCCAGCCGTCAGTTCTAGATTTTGGAATACAGTAAGTGCCTTTTTATTAGAATTCGTTGTATTTGTATTTACCTTCAGCATAGCTTTTTTATTTTTAGTTATATATGTGTATGCTGGGAGATCTGGTTATGTGCACATGAGTGCAGATGCCCACAGCCACCAGAAGAGGTCACTGCAGCTCCTGAAGCTGGAGTCACAGGCAGTTGTGAGCTGCCCAGTGTCCGCTGGGAACCACCGAGCCCTCTCTCCAGCCCCTCTTCTCAGTGTATCTTTTATATGATGATATGTACAGTGTTATATTTTAAGCATATTAATATTATAAAAGTATATCAATCCTATAAAGGAATATTTTCATGAAAGGGGGAGTGTAGAAGTTGTTTTAAGTCCTGTCTTAATATCTTGTTTGCAATATGAAGGATTGAAGTTAGGATCTTGTTCATGCCAGGCATAGGCTCTCCTACTGAGATGTACGCTCAGCCCCTCCCCCAGCCATTATTTAATGATTTGCCTTATACCGTTTGATAGTGAGTAGACTTCAGTAAGAAGTCAATGGTAAGCCAGTCTGGTTTACAGAGCAAGTTCTAGTACAGGAACCAAAGCTAATGACCAAGATCAAAAACACTGATGACAGCTTATGCTGGAGAGGATACAGGTTAAGGGGAATGCTCCTCCATTGCTGGTGGGAGTACAAGCTTGGACATCTGCTTTGGAAATCAGTATGGCGATTTCTCAGAAAGTTAGGAAACAATCTGTCTACCTCAAGACTCAGCAATACCGTTGTTAGGTATGTACCCAAAGAATGCTCAATCATACCACAAGGACATATGTTCAACTATGTTCATAGTGGTGTTATTTGTCATAGCCAGAACCTGGAAACAACCAAAGAATGACTATAAAAAATTGTAGTACATTTACACAATGGGGTACTACATAGCAGGAAAAAATAATGACATCTTGAAATTTTCAGGCAAATGGATGGATCTAGGAAAATCTTTATTGAATGAGGTAACCCAGATCCAGAAAGACAAATATCATATGTACTCACTCATAAGTGGCTTTTAGACATAAAGCAAAGAAAAACCAACCTACAGTCCACAACCCCAGAGAATCTAGACAACAAAGAGGATCCCATGAGAGACATAAATGGATCTACATAGGAAAGAGAAAAAGATAAGATCTGAGTAAATTGGGAGCATGGAGGTCATGGGATAGGGGAGGGGATAAAAGGGAGTGGAGCAGAGAAAAATGTGTAGCTCAATTAAAAACAATGAAAAAAGGGGGCTGGAGAGATGGCTCAGAGGTTAAAAGCACTGATTATTCTTCCAGAGGTCCTGAGTTCAATTCCCAGCAACCACATGGTGGCTCGCAACCATCTATAATGAAATCTGGTGCCCTCTTCTGGCCTGCAGGCCCACATGCAGACAGAACACTGTAAGCAAAATAAATAAATCTTAAAAAAAAAAGAAAAAAGGGTAAAAAGAAGCCCAAATAAATAAAAATTCTATCATCAGGCATGATGTGAATCCATAAAGAATCAATAAAACTTAAAAAAAATTCTGTAATCATTGAGTATGTGTGCTGTATTTCTCTTAATTAGCCACATGCATTAATCACTGGTTCTGATATATAAAAACCTTATTGAATAGTTATGTGAAGTCGTTGATTTGACAGGATTACTGATTTTTAAAACTTTAAATACCTTCAGAAGATTCAGTCAAATTATGCAATACTTTATAATTTTTGTTGTGTAGTTATATTTTATGTCATTTGAGTTGTGCTGCTTTGTTATTTTATTTTGTTTGGGACAGAGTCTCATTGTGTAACCCTAGCCAGCCTGGACCTCAGTAGACCAGGCTGGCCTCAAACTTGTGGCAAATCTCTTGGCTCTGTCTCTGTAGGGCTGGGATTGCAGATGTGCAGTAAGTACAGCAGCCGTGGCTGCATCCTGCAAGGGCGACTTGGGCAGGCATCACCTGAGCAGGCACATCTCATTGTCAGATGTCTTTGTGCTGGAGCACGGGACACAGAAGTTTACACACTTGTTGCTGACAAATAGTGCAGTTTGACAAGGGTGTGTGGGGGGGGGACCAAGCTGTCGCTCACGATCCTAGTTTTCATGGTAGTAAAATGCAGGCTGTCATTTTCTTGAAGTTAAAAATAAATAAAAAAGAATCTCAAGACCAAACTTCATTCTACTTTCTAAACATTTAAAAAAATCACGTATTTTCCTTTCCCACCCACCTGGCTAATTTATTGTTATTACTAGAGAAATAGCCAGCAGCCAGCTCACCTGGATTCCCTCCCTTTCCTGGCCCAGTATTTGCCCTTATTATTTTGATATTGACCTCAGGCAGACAGCATACTTTCTCCTGATATGGTTTCAATTCCAGATGCAGCATCGGGATCTTGTTACTGCTTTGTCTTCCTGGGATCTTATTTTAAGGGTTAGCAATCTACTGATTCCAAGACTGGAAGTGCTAATCATTCATACATTTTCATCATTCTTTTGCCATATTAAATTAATAGATTATTCTCCAGTTGTCACTTCCAAAGGAAATTCATACCCTTTAACACATGTAAAAATAGAATATTGAAAAGTAGACTAAAAATAGCCAGTGGTTAGGAGGCTTCTGTCTCCCCTGGGACAGACAGTGGCTGCAGTCCCCCTGCTCTGGAGGGCGCTACCCTCTCTCATGAATGTAGTTCTCAGGCAGACATCTGTGTTCTTGGAAACCAGGACACTTGTGTTCAGTTATGTGAATAGTATGTAAAGCAGTGGGGCATAGTTTAAATGCCGAGTTTAAATAGCTTTGTTGATTGGTTGGGACCTTTTACTTAAAGCCACTGAAGTCTGTACTCATTTATGGCCAGAAAGGCAGATATGAGCCCAGTTCTCTGACTGGTTTATTAGGTGACCCTTACATTTTCAGTATGTTTTTGATGTTTGATTTTGTTTTTGTTTTGTTTTTCTGATTTTTCAAACAGGGTTTCTCTGTGTAGCCATGGCTGTCCTGGAACTTGCTCTGTAGACCAGACTGGCCTTGAACTCAGAGATCTGCCTGCCTCTGCCTCTCAAATGCTAGAATTAAAGGTCTGTACCACAGTGCCTGACAGTAAAAGGTTTTTTTTTTATTGACTTATTTTTGGAACTAGAGTGGTAGTTCAGCAGTTAAGAGTGCTTGCTGCTTTTCCAGAGACCCAAGTTCAGTTCCAGCACCCATATTGGGCATTTCACAACCCACTGTAGCTCCAGCCCAGGAGATCTGACACCCTTGTCTGAACTCTGGATCTCCTCCCCCAGATACACAGCCTTCTAGCATGCACTCACTCAGAAGCATACCATATAAATGGGAAAAAAAAGTAAATAAAATGTAAACACTAAAAGAACCAAGGCTTTAATCACACTGGTGTGTGTCTTATTTATAAGTGGAGGTTCTAAAATATTTCTGATTTAAAACATACATCAGATATATTAAAATCTTTCCATTAAGGTGAGTGCTTAGAAAAGTAGCCATGGAAGCCAGAACAAAATGTCCAAACATTGAACGTAGAGAAACAGCATGCATGTCGTTCTTATTCCAGTGAACGTTTCCTTTTTGAGGCAGAGTAACCCAGGATGCTCTGGGCTTGCTGTCTTAACAGCCCTGCCAGGATGAACGGCACACTTCTACTATTGGAAAACCTGCAACAAAATTACAGAAGTACAAGTATAACACAAGAGGATTTTGCCTAATTGGAGTAGCTTTATTTGGGGGCCATACTAATAAGAACTGTGTTTTTTGGGTAGCTGGGAGACTGACTTGCAGGCTCCGCTGCCTCCTAATGAGCTGGTGGATTCATTGCTAGACAGTAGGAGTCAGTAAGACCCAGACCCAGCTGGAGGCCCCTCCTGTGCTGCATGGTCCAGCCTTTCCATTAGATCATCACTGGGAGGTGGGCAGAAAAAAAAATTGTGTGTGAAGCTTTCTGCCCATACAGGTTTTTGTTTGTTGTTTTGGTTTTGAGACAGGATTTTCCTCTGTACCTCAGGCCGAGAACTTGCCATTCCCCTGCCTCAGCCTCCTGAGTGCTCTCCCACAGTACTGAGTTCATGAAAACTCCCTCTCCTTCCCTTTCTCTCTTGTTTGAATATCACCAAAATCTACTTGCCAAACAGTTCAGTATTTACCGCAATATTGAGTATAGAGTAAAATAGACCTTTTGGAGGAAAGACGCGGATTTCTTTGCTGACCAATGGTCAGGTAAGCTTAGTCTAAGGTTTTGGACACTGTGGGTCAGTTTCTTTGTATTGTTCTTTTGCCATCTCTGTACATCATTGATCAGCCATGGGAGAAAGGGAAATATTCCCCCTGCTACTCCTTGGATATGTATGCCACCATTTCATTTCAGTGATAATCTGTTGTGCATGCCTTTCTTCAGCTCGAGGGGCTGGGCCTTGCTCCTGCTGTCTCCTTGGTGCTCGGAGCAGCTTTCATGGGAAATGCAGTCTCTTATCTAAATATACCTTGATTGGAACGAGGACCCTAGCTATGCTGGTACATACCAGGGTATGTTTGGTTTTTTAAACAGACAAACATGCAAGCTCTTAATAACCCAGATGTGCTGAATCCTTACAACACAGAAAGAAATGGAGTGCTACTGTAGGTTGTCATTAGTCTTATTAAAAAAAGTCTTATTTATTTATTTATTTATTTGGCTTTTAAAATTTCCAACAAGAATTAAAAGTTGTTCTGTGATGAGAACTGTCTCCCTGTGGAGGGAGCTGTGCAGTGCCTACACCTATTCTACTAAGGTCCCATTGACAAATCAAAACTTGACTTCACCAAAGGGGAATCAATGATTTATTGGGCTTGCGTACAGACCGTGGATGGGGGCGGGTTACTGACAGAGCATGGGTTGACCCAAAATAACTACACTGGGAAGTCCTTATGAATGGTAACACCCATGGCTGTGTACATGGTGCCTCTTTCCTTCAGCTCTCCATACCAGCCCCTCTCCAGGGTCACATGCAATTATGAAGAACTATTTCCCCAGCCCCTCCTTCTGTGAGGGACTGTCAGCTGTCAACAGCCAGCTGTGATCTTCTGCAACCAGACACAGCTAGACATGGCCTGAGAAATAGATGGGCAAGAAATGTAGCTCAGTGGTGTGCATGGCACCCCGGGCTCGGTCTTTAGCCTAAAAAATAGCGTGTAAGTGTATGCATGTGTGTATGAGCAATGCTGATAATCACAATTATCTTGCCTTTCTGTTTCCCCAACCAGGTCCCTGGGGCATCCTGCAGCGAAGCTTCTCTACGCATACAACCCCAGCAGGGACAGCGAGGTTGTGGTGAACTCGGTGTTTACAGCTGCTAGACACTTTCATGTTCCACCTGTCCATTGCAGGGTGAGTGTTGATATTCCTGATAGTCGTGCTCCATTTTGTAGCCTTTTGTTTACTTTATGTGTACTTTATCACTCATTTTCTTTCATACTTACAGTGATTCTGGGACCTAATGGGGAAACATGTTTAAAGAAACTTTAGTAATGTATGTGCATTTAGCATGGCTTTATCATGGCTAGAGAAAGTTACAGTATTGATCCTTTAAGATTGCCATGGATACTGAGGCTTCAGTAACTAGTGCTGGCTTTATCGTTGCCCTCTCTCAGACCTCTGCACAAACCAGGGCTCCTTATGAGCAGCAGGGTTCCTTTAGTCTGCAGAACCACAGACAGTAGTCCTCTGTAGTTTTCCAGTGACCTTAAAGGTTCTAAGCTTTTCCTTATTTTGATTACTGTCTGCTTGGTGTTACAATGTTGGTTACTGTATCTGCTGGGTGTTACAATGTTGGTTACTGTATCTGCTGGGTGTTAAAATGTTGGTTACTGTATCTGCTGGGTGTCACAATGTTGGTTACTGTATCCGCTGGGTGTTACAATGTTGGTTACTGTATCTGCTTGGTGTTACAATATTGGTTACTGTATCTTCTGGGTGTTACAATGTTGGTTACTGTATCTGCTGGGTATTACAATGTTGGTTACTGTCTGCTTGGTGCTACAATGTTGGTTACTGTATCTGCTGGGTGTTACAATGTTGGTTACTGTATCTGCTGGGTGTTACAATGTTGGTTACTGTATCTGCTGGGTGTCACAATGTTGATTACTGTCTGCTTGGTGTTACAATGTTGGTTACTGTATCTGCTGGGTGTCACAATGTTGGTTACTGTCTGCTTGGTGTTACAATGTTGGTTACTGTATCTGCTGGGTGTCACAATGTTGATTACTGTCTGCTTGGTGTTACAATGTTGGTTACTGTATCTGCTGGGTGTTAACAATGTTGACAAACTACTGAGACCAAGAAAATGTGCCCAGAGAAGCCTTTCCACAACCGCTTCACGGTTGGTTTGTTTTATGTGGATAAACACTGTCCCCTGGGTTTTAGTCATGTGTTAACATATTTAACAATAAATCTACATATGTGTACAACATCCTTTGTACTTAAATAGAAGCAGAAGTGTGTTAGCTGAACTGGTGGACATGTGGGCGTGAAGGAGAGTAGGAAGGTGAGGCCCACGACTCACCCTGAGTGAGAGTCCTGGGCAGTTATCTGCCGGGAGTTGGCAGTCTGCCCGTGGAGTGCTGGAGATGATCAGTTTGGAGCGGCTCGGGGCTTGGTGATGCTGATAGGTGCAGGACGTGCAGGAACTGTTTGCAGGAGCAGTCAGGAGGGATGTCTGCGAGCACTCCTCCAGAGGGCTGACTGGGTTCTCCTCTCCTTTCAGGTCGTCCCAGCGATGGGGAGAACTTCCTTCAGGATTATTTTCTTACCCACTGAGGAAGGGAGCATCGAAAGCTCTTTATTTATTAATACCTCTTCTCATGGAGTCCTTTCCTATCATGTAAGTAACGTTTTCTTTTGCCACATACTCGCCTGTTGATTTAGAGAACTTGCCTGTTTTTTTAGAGGACTCTTGGAGAGATTTCCCACTGTTGCATGCATTAAATTGTAACCCAGAGCTATGCAAAGTCTGTCAACTTCCAGCCTTCTGTGTTGTGCGCCTCAGAACCTCCCCTGCATCCTGACAGCCCCTGGGTCTTCGAGGTGTGTTAGAGTGAAGCAAACCCTATCTACCATACGGTTTTCTAGAATAAAACCTAGCAGGCTCTTTTCTCTCACGGGCGCACTTGGCCCGCCTCCCCTTGCTCAGGAGTATTTCTGGTCAGGAGATGCTGTCGTGCGCGAGGCAGTCCGTTTCCAGGAAGTTCCTTATCCACATCACTACTTCAATCAAGAGAGTGGGAAGGGCGCATGAAAATACCTTGTTGCTGGTGTTCCCAGAACGGGGATCTTAACCCAAGTGTGACACCCGGGGTGCCCTGGAGATATGGCGAATTCAAGCATGAGATTTGGTTATTTGTGTTTGATTCCACTAGGCCCTTTTGTCTCAGAGGTGTCCCCGTGAGGAGTTTTGCATCACGAGGACCATGCAGTTCTCCTGCAGGGGAGGACAGATGTTTGGTGAGCAGGTGCACGCAGACCAGGCATCCTGACACTGACAGGCTTGGTTCTCTTGCTTCCCTGCAGGTATCTGGAGTGGGCACTCGCGGAGTCTCTACAGAAGGGTCTGCCGAGCAGCTGCCGAATGCATACTTTCTGCTTCCGCAGGTCCAAAGCATTCAGCTTTCACAGACACAGGTCATTTTAACAGAGCTACTTTGAAATAACTCATAGAGTTATTTCTCTATGAGTTATTTTGACTCTCATTATTTTAAAAGTCTTGAAATATGGAAGTAATAGATGATTCAAAGTGTCAATGAATGAAATCTATGCCTCTCTCTCTCTCTTACTCTCTTTCTCTTTCCCTCTCATACCTGAAGATGGCAGGGCCTCATTCATTCTGGGCAGATGCCCTTCCTCTGAGTAGCCAGCCCTACATACTTCTAACAGCCTGGAGCTGCCACTCCACAGTGTCTCTAGCTCTATCGCTACTCTGTAAAATATTCTGTCTCTTTGTTGTTAACCACTGGGCTGTGTGCGCATGTTTCTTTCTCTTTTTTTTTTTTCCGTTTTGCTTGTCTATTTCCTTGGGGTATAATTTCACAACGAGGCTGTAGTCACAGACCATGAGTTGTTTTACAGGGCTTGTTAAATCTTCCTGGCCGCTTTTCAGGAAGACAGAAAGAACCGCTAGAGCCACCAACAGCGACAAGCCTCCAAAGATGTTTACCCATCCCTTTCCTCTCTCTGATTCTTGTGCTATCTGCTTATGGTTTATGGAGGAAACACTTGTTTTTTTTTGAGGCAGGGGTTTACTATGTATCCCAGACTGGCCTGGAACTTGCTATGTAAACCAGCTTAGCTTCCAACTCATAGAGATTTGCCCGCCTCTGGCCTTGAGTGCTGGGATGAAAGACATGCACCACCACATTTTGCAAGAGGAACTTGTGTGTGTGTGTGTGTGTGTGTGTGTGTGTGTGTGTGTTAGCAGTTCTGTGCAATTGAGAATCTTTCCCACACGCATTTTGTTAGCAGTTTAGACCCTGGTCACTGCTTTAGTACACAGCCCTGGCTTCTGGTCTTCAGTGCACTACACACCACCCCCTTCCTCTCGCGGTACTGTGCCGGCCTCGTCTGGTGCTTCTGCGTGCCTTTCTCCTGCCACATGTCCTTGGCTTCCGCTGTTGTCTCAGCGCCCCCCCCCCCCCGTCCCTGCTCTAGAACCCTTATCACAACCTCTTTCAACTCAGAGAGTTTCTAAGATACCTGTTCCCTCTTCCCATCCTGGCTCAGGATCTTTGTTAGCATGTAATAGACCTGTGTTCCTTCCCTTGAGAGCACACAGGTCGTGAGTTGCAGGGAGGGCACAGTGGGTAAGATCACTTGCCGTGGACGCACATGGGCCTGGTTCCAGACCCTCAGTACTCACATGACAGCCAGGCGTGTCCGTGTGCTTGTGACCACAGTATTGTGGGAATAGAGGCAGAGGTGCCACTGGGACTTGTTGGCTACCACCCTAGCTTCAGGCTTCAGGAGCGACCCCTCTCTGGATTGAAAGACAGAGTGATACAGTGCCGCGCACCACGCACCGCGCCCCCATGTCTGCGCTCTGTGCACTAGAACCCAGGTCGCGAGCTTCGTGAAAGGGACTGGAGGTTGAGAATCCTCACGCAGAGACAAACGGACACACGAACCTCCAAATGCTGGTTCGGAAAGCCCCCTTTATTAACACCATGTAGGCTTAAATACACTGCAGTCATTGGCCAACAGGTGATAATCCCATCCTCTGATCCTCTAAACTAGGCACAACTTCTAGTAGCTTTAATTAGAAGATTCTAGGAGGGAAGAGCAGCTGAAGGCCAGAACTCATTAATCCCAAAATACAGGATGCCTGATGACAACCTATATCTGTATACATCAGTGTGCATATCCATGCACAGACACATTCTCCTACAGTACACACACCACATACAGTGTGCATATCCATACACAGACACATTCTCCTACAGTACACACACACCACATACAGTGTGCATATCCATGCACAGACACATTCTCCTACAGTACACACACCACATACAGTGTGCATATCCATACACAGACACATTCTCCTACAGTACACACACCACATACAGTGTGCATATCCATACACAGACACATTCTCCTACAGTACACACACACCACATACAGTGTGCATATCCATACACAGACACATTCTCCTACAGTACACACACACCACATACAGTGTGCATATCCATACACAGACACATTCTCCTACAGTACACACACACCACATACAGTGTGCATATCCATACACAGACACATTCTCCTACAGTACACACACACCACATACAGTGTGCATATCTATACACAGACACATTCTCCTACAGTACACACACACCACATACAGTGTGCATATCCATACACAGACACATTCTCCTACAGTACACACCCACGCACACACACACACACACACACACACACACACACACACATCAACTGTAGTCACCGCTCTGAACTTTTTCCATGCTCTACGAAAGCAGTGAGGTCTGCTCCAGATTTCTAGGCAAGGCTCCTCTCCCCTCACTAGGTGGCTGTGGCCAAGGTCTGCACTGTCAGGTAGCTCCGTGGTCTGTGGGGAGGAGAGGGCAGGCACTAGAGACAGGAACTGAAGCAGAGACCATGGAGGGGTGCTGCTTACTGGCTTGCTCTCCGTGACTTGTACAGGTTGCCTTTGTACACACCCAGGAGCAGCCCAGGAGCAGCAAGGGTTGTGGGGTCTTGAGCTTTCCCACATCTGTCATTAGTCAAGCAAATGCCCCCCCCCATGCCTGCTTGTCATTCTGTGTAAGGCACTGTCTTAATTTAGGTTCCCCCTTCCCAGGTGACTCTAGGTTATGTCAGGTTGACAAAAGCAGATGAAACCACTAGCCAACACATATGCACACCTGAAAGTGCACTTTTGTTAAAGTTGTATATTTCTAGGGACTGTTAAAAAGTTCTGACGTCATGGTACCGCGCCACCAACAGCATCCTCACCAGCTCTGCCAACACTTCTTATCTGTCACCTGGTCTCTCTTAGACACAGCCGTCCCCAAGGGTGCCAGGTCCTTTGCTTTGCATTTCCATAATGACTGAATCAAAGACTGAGATTTGTGTATCTTTTTTGAAGAAGTACCTATTCATACAGCTTGCCCTACTTTTAAAAAAACGAGTTATTTTGTGTAGTGTAGGATTAAGTTGTCCTCTTCTTGCACTGAGTTTGGGGAATCAAACTCAACCTTCAAGTATTGATCTATCTCAATGCCTCCTCCTCTTTTTTTATTTTTTATTTTTTAAGGTTCTATGTAGACGAGCCTGGTTTGAAACTCCCTATGTAGCCAAAGATGTCCTTGAATCTCTCAACTTACCTTTGCCTCCCAAACATTGGAGTCCTGTGCACACCAGAACCCATGTGTATGATGCTAGGAACACGCCACAGGCTTTCTGTAAGCCAGGCAAGCACGTGGCCAGCTGAGTTGTCAGTCTTCCTTTTGCTCAGTTTTAAGTTGTGTTGTCTTTCTGCTCGTGAGAAGTATAAACTCTTTGTCCCAGAGGTCTGACTTTTACTCAATTCATGATTTCTAGTTTCCTTACTCTGACTCTCTTGATAGTTTCCTTTGAAGAACAAAAAGAGACAGATTTTGTTAAAAGACCAGTTTATTTGGATTTCCCCCCCCCTTTGGTTATTTACAGTTTTAGGATCCCACCTAAAAGATCCAAGATTATGAAAATTCACTCCCGTGTATTCAGGATTTTATAGTTTATATTTGTTTATGACAAATTTGACTTCAGTTTTGTGTGTGGTGTGAGGAAGATTTTCAAACTCTGAAAGGCCGTGTGCCCCACACCGAGTTACCGTCATCTCCTTGCTGAAAGACTGTGTGCTCCACCCCGAGTTACCTTCGTCTCCTTGCCGGCCCTGTCATTGTCCCTCTTCTCTGAGCTTTCTTCTTTGCTTCTTGTTTATATGGGGTTTTGTGGCTTTGCTTAAGTCAGCCCCTGCTGGACATGCCCTCTCCAGCTGGACATGCCCTCTCCAGCTGGCCATGCCCTCTCCAGAATCAGTCTGTCTGTCAGTCAACAGTAGTTCTTCAGTGTCCCGGTAAATCCCTGGGCTATGGACAAAGTGTGGCGCCCCTGCTCTTGTGCTGAATGGATTGTAATGTTTGTAGACAAAACATCATCTGAAAGCAGCACTTCCATTCAGTGCAGATGCCTGGAGGTGTTTCCCAGAAGGTGCCTGTTTCACCTTCTCTTAGCTTAGTCATGATTAGGAAAAGGAAATTCTTAAAATGTTTTTTCAGGGCTTATTATATACCTGAAAGTAAAATCCTACAAAACCTAAGAAGTACTATGGAATTCCTGAAAACATATCCCTACTTTTTCTACTAAGCCGTTTGCTTGTGTATGCACACTCCTCATATTTGTGGGGCTCTGGTGCCCGCTCTCCCTGTCAGTTTCCATATAAAGATAGTGTCTTGGGATTTTACCTCTGCTGCTGTTGCTCACTTGGGGAGGAAGGTTGTGCTTAGGGAATCATGGTTCCTCCATGGGGTTCTGGATGTCCAGTGCTCAAGGCAGAGTTGAGTTTTGTTGTTGTTGTTTTTCTGGTATCAGACCTAAAAGTGTCTCATGCACAGTTGAAGAGTGAGATGTTTAAACAGAAATAAGTATATTATCAACTTTAAAAAATGTCTCTTTAGTTCCATTGGAAGAGAGGTAACTTCATCTTTTAAGGAGAAATGTGAAGTTAAGAAATAAAATTAGTTTACATGTTTAAGTCATTATATAAAAACTGAGACCAAGATAATAGAGTGATTTAAAAATATTTTCAGTTAAATAGGCTCATAGATGTGTGTGTGTGTGTGTGTGTGTCTGTGTGTCTGTGTGTGTCTGTGTGTGTCTGTGTGTCTGGGGTGATGTGTGTCACCATGGTAATATGGTCTCTTGTACACAGAGGGAAGTACAAGCTCCTTAGCTTTATTAAAACACAAGGCTATCCCTAGCTATGGCCTAGTGATCCTCTCCATCCTTGGAGCGCCTGCTTCTCTCCCCTGAGCATCTTATCCTTCATCCCTTTCTTCCAGCTCCTCCTCATGAGATTTTACCGTATCTTACGTGTCCTGATTACATATTTCAAAAATCAGTTCAAATGCACGCTCCTCTCGAACTTCGCCAGGTCCCCATTCAGCTCCGCGTCTGCTCTCCTTGGCACGGGGTCCACACCCTGCTGCTCTCCCTGCTGCTCTCCCAGGGGGGCTCTTTTTATTGTCTTTTTATAGTCTGTCCATATCAACTCGCTGTGTAGTACATCGAAGGCCCCAGCGTTTTAAATAGATAGGTGAGTCAATGGGAATTTGAGCTGGGATCCCCAAATAGCACATCTCCCAGCCGCTCCGTCCAGGGCGGCTTCACCTTTCCTCCACTGACCTTCAGCAGACTGACCACTGCCGCAGGCGACAGCATTCTTATTTTAGAAGTTGTTGGAAGGATTTAGAGTTTCGATTACTTGGTTAGAGGTCAAGATTAGAGCTAGGATTACAAACGACAACTGAGTATGATTTAAATTTTTCCCCAAATGTAGTAAATGTCTTAATGATTTTCCTTTGCATTGAATTATTCATGATACAGGAAAGAAAAGAGCCAATGAAATTTTTTTTGTAGCCTTTTTTATTATGGCAACAAAATAGAGACAGTTTAAAACTCCACAGTGGAAAAAGGATTTGACCAATCAAATTGTTAGCTTAGCAGTACATTAGAGCTTCTTCCAGATGGTTACTAGGAGGTCCACGTGGAAGTGTTCGACAGTGTGTAGCGCCCAAGGTCGGCTGTGTGTTCCTCTGATGTAGCTTTCTGGTGGGTAGAGCGTGTGAGTTTTGTGTCGGCGCATAAGACGGCAGCACTTTTGTATATGATTTAGTTTGATTTCTGTTGCTGTGATGAACGCCATTGCCAAAAGCAAGTTGGGGAGAAAGGGTTCATTTGCTTCTACAGCCCGAGTCCCCTGGGGAAACCGAGGCCAGACCTGGAGGCAGGAACTGATGAGGAGGCCATAGAGGGCGCTGCTTGCTGGCTTCCTTCTCAGGGCCTGCTCTGCTTAGAGGTGTGGCACTGCCCCCAGTGAGCTGAGCCCTCCCTATCAGTTATTTATCACCTACCTGTCTCACAGACTTGCCTTACAGGCCCACCTGATGGAGGCATTTTCTTGCTTGAAGTCCTCTTTTCCCAGATAACTTGAGCTTCTTTCAAGTTACCAAAAAACTAACCAGCCCAGTTTATTTGCAATTCTTAATAATAAAAATATGATCACATTATTATTACCTCTTCCTTTCCTCTTTCCAGCCCCTTTCAAATCTATGACCTCTTTTTCTCTAGTTGTTGTGGCTATAAACATATACATATGCACATGAATATATACCTGCAGCATGCTGAGCCTGTCTAGTTTTGCTTGTCTGTGTGTTTTCAGAGCTGACTTCCTGGTATTGAATAACCATTTCGGGGCTCATCCCTGAGGAAGACCGGGTCTCCCTCTCTCCGCACTCACTCATTTGCCTAGAGTTCTTTTTCTAGGGGTTGCACCCCATGAAACACATTTTTTTTTAAAAGAAAACCTTTTCTTCAGTACCTTTTTGCATCTAAGCTGCTCTCATGTGGAGAATGTTTTATTGATTTCTTTGGTTAAAACACCTTTTGAGGCACGTGTTGTCCCAGTATCCACCATTTATCTGAAAGGCTAAAAAGAACTTAAAGTTTTAGAACCACTATAAAATAATGATTGTCTAAAATGAAATTATAGGATACTATGGAAGCCTGGAGAAGTTACAGTTTGTGGGAATTTGAGGCACATAGCCGTACTCTGTGTGTGTGTGTGTGTGTGTGTACATGCTTGTGCATCTAAGGAGAGGATGCTTTCAAGATGTGCTGGGTTGTGAAAATGACAAATTTGTAAGAAAACATGGGAAACCAACCAGAGGAGTGAAAAGTGAGGACGGAGTTGAGGGAGGGTGGGGTGTGAGCAATGGTGTTACTAAAAAAAAAAAGCTATCCCAGAGCACAGCCACACATGGGGCAATGGTCGGCATTGTTAATACCTGCCGTCTTCTATATGTCTTCCTGGGTGTGGGTGAGAGCTGGCTCTCCATCAGTGATCCTGTTGCTGGTCTGCATGATGAGGAGACCTTTGTGAGATAACACTCCTGACCCGCCTCTGACCAGGAGTTATTAGCTTTTAGAATCGGCTCAGCCTTTGCTGGTGGTGCACGATGGCCAGCCTCACACCTGCCAGGGACAGGTGCAGCCTCACGGGAGACTGTGCAGAGCTTTGCCGCTGGAGAGAGCTGCCTTCATGGGTACTGGTCCCTGTCCACTCAGCGTGACAGTGGGGTGTGTAGGGAAGGAGACATGAGAGGGACCTTTGTTCACTCACAATTAGGGAGGAATAGAAAGGGCACATTTTCCCTTAAAAATGTGCGGCACAACCTAATCTCCATGGCCTGGAGGGGACACAGAAAGTGGATGAGTTTTAGGGCCCCACAGCAGTCCTGATCTCCTGATGTCCTGTGTGACTAGCAGAGTGGAGCGTGCAGCTTTGTGAAACACTTTAGAGCTCAGAGAAGGCATGTTTGTGTGCTTCTCTCTGCTGCGTAGTAAGCCGTGTCAAGCTTTATGTCCTAACGAATAAATATACACTCTAGCAGTATTACATGTAGTATATTGATGGACTTATAATTGAAAACAGTAATAGAGATGATATTAAAAGGAAATTATAGGCTGTTTATGAAATTATGGCCTGCAGTTTTTTAAACTGCTTTCAAATATTCATTGTATTAGAGTATCGTAGACACTTCTGTTAGAAGACCTAAAGCCGCCTCAACAACACTGCCTGTTTTTTCTGACCAGCTCTGAACCCGCTGCGTGTGAAGAATCAGGTATTGGAAAGCCAGGCGTGTTTGGACCAGGCATGGTGGAGGGCACATTTAACCAGCACTCAGGAGACAGAACTCTGAATTCTGGCCAAGACCCTTCCTCAGAAATAGCATGAGTAAGGAAAAGAGAGCCAGCACTGTAATCCTAGAGAGCCCCAGCTTTGATTCTCAGGACGGTTCCCATCACAGCAGTAAGACACTCCTCCAGAGGCTGCCTTGCCCTACCAGCCGTGCGGGTGCTAGTGGGTAAGGATGGGAACCCCAGCCTGCCTACCTGCAGCACAGTAGCCGTGGTTCTAGGAAGGCCAACTCACCTTGTGCCTCAGTTTACCCATGAAATGGTAGCAGTCCTTCCTGGCTAGCTAATGACTAGAGTCATGTAAAGAGCTTAGAACCAGTTCTTGATACACAGCTAGGACCAATTCATCATGACTTTAAAAACAAATTATTTAATATAACCTTTCTTTTATAAAACTCTAAGAAAAAATTTCATATTCAGACTCAAGTCTTCTAGCAAGATGTGAAAGCTGAAGGCTGTAGACCCATATCAAATTATTTTTTGGCCCATGAGTTCATAGACAAAGAATCTAAAGTCCTTCCTATTTTCTTTGTCTTGGCCAGAGAGCTTTTCCGTGCCTGCATACAGCTGGGGAACCTTTGGTGGCTACATCCAGGGCTCCCGCTTACTGGACTGTGTTTGGCTTTCCCAGGGCCCCTGTGCTGACAAATATTTCAATTCTAAGGTTCTCGTGAACCTGTCTTACATCTAAAGTCCTAGTAGGATCCCCAAAAATATCACAGCATCAATCTCACACCCACTGAAATTGGAAACCATGTTCCTCCCTGCTCTGTAGACACCAATCCTAAGCATAATTGTCCCCAGTGCCTTTGACCTATCAAAGGATGGAGACAGTGCCTTGGGTTTAGCTGCTTGGTGGGCAGGTATGATGTTGGTTGAGAGGCTGACTGGGTACTGTGAAGCTGAGAGGAACTGCCTATCCTAGATGGTGGCCCCTGAGTCACTGGCCCCTCTTTCAGAGCTTGGCCATATCCAGGAGTAGCAGCTTGGTCCCTAAGTTTGGTTCCTGCTCCATTACTTGGTGGGTCTGTGTATTCCTTGTGTCTTGTTCTCGGTACTCAGCTGAATGGTGTCCAGCCTCAGCAGAGTTCCTGGGCTGAGATGTGGGTGCACTAAGCTGACATCGCCTCTCACGGTTGACCCTGGAGGCTTCAGATGTATCTTAGGGAAGGTTTCCCCTTCTGTACTGCCTGGAGAGTTGCTCTCAGAAGATCCCTGGGTCAGAGTGTCTGTGTGTGTGTCTTGTGTATGTGTCTGTGTGTTTGTGTGTCTGTGTATATATGCATTCTTCAGGACCCAAGAGCCCAGATGGACAGACGTTGGTCTTGTGCTCTCTGTTCCTTCGCAGTAGGTTAGAGCGAGCCTCTTCCACTGTATGGGAACTGCTCTGCCTCCGGTGTTCTTGCTCTCTCCCATGCCCATTTCGAGCAAACTGTCAAGTGTCTGCCACTTTAGCTAGCAGTAAGCGTGCTTGCTGCATAAGCCTGGGGATCAGATGCCTGTAATGCTCCTGCTGTGGGGGTGGAGACAGGCAGGTCGCTTGGGGCAGCCAGCCTAGCTCCAGAGTCCGGTCCGTGTCTGGAAGGTCACGTCCAGCGATTGTCTGGAAGGACTGAGGTGCCGCCTTCCTCTGACTGCCACACATGTGCCCGGGCTGCACACACATGCCCCCCCCCGCACCCCCCCAAGAAGAGGAAAGACTGACTTTGATTCGTGTTTTCAGCATACAAACACATGGTTTCCAACGTGTTTACCAAGGCAAGGCGGCTTGCCATGACCAGTATGTTTATAGTGGAACAAAACAAAGCTGGTCACCTCATGGTGGCAGGGACGAGACGAGAAGGGAGGTACAACTGGTGCCCCCGAAACCCTTCAGACAGGAGGCCACGTTGTTTGTGTCACGTGGACCACTCACATCTGGGTTGATGATGTCGTTATCTAAAGGCTGCCTCACGTGGACTGCTTGCACGTGGCCTTCGGGGTTTCTAGAAAACTGGGGACGGGAGAAAGTGACAGGTGGTTCCCCCCCTCTGTACTTCAGGTTCTGAACTAATTGTTACATTAGATGAGAAGAATTTGAAGTAATTTAGGCACTAAATACTTCCCTTAGAAACCAAAGGAGTGAGGAGAGGCGCTTCCTTCTCAGTTCTAATGTGGGAAAGCCACAAGCATCTAAACTATCAGGTGTGGAATTGAGCTAAGGAAGAACTTGATTGTGAATGAACAAGTACAAGTGATCCCCTCCTCCCCTCTGTGCCCAGTCGTCTGCATACTGGTCTCCCTCCCAGAGTGAGTTCAGTAACTCTCCTGAGGATGGAAATGGGCTCTCCTGAGAAGATGGCTGTGGTCTGACCTTGAAATCATATGGATTAACCCTCTAGAACAAAGCAAAACAAAAGCCAATTCCAGGCAGCTTTAGGTGTATACACATGTCTTGTGAGTGGATTTGGCCCTGGGTAAGATTTTGTGTGTGTGTGTGTCTGTGTGTGTGTGTGTGTGTGTGTGTGTGTGCTCAACCCCTGTCTGAGGATAGAAGCTAGGGGTCAGGATGAAATGGGATTATTGTTTAGTATCAGGGAGAGACAATCATGCTGCATTTCCTAATAATTCAGCTGAGCCTGTCTGTCATACACTGAATGATAGCTGATTATAGGATCTGAGGGTTGTATCAAGGGGCAGGGCCCACGATGGCTCTCATCTTATACAAGGCCATTGCTATGCAGACTCAGTGTTTAGGCTGCCAGCTGGAATGTCCCATGGCTTGTCCAGAGCTGGTGTTCCCACTGATAGGCATGCTGGCACAGAAGACTTAGCATTTGAAGCTGTGAAAAGGATCTCAGAAAAACAGGTTGTGAAGTTGGGGCTTTCCAGGGCCGTTTTGGTGTGGAAACCTTGTCTCAAGTGCCTTTTTCATGTGATCTGGATGACTGTCATGCCTGTTCTCACGCACTTTGTCCTGGTGTGGCTCCTGTCACCAGTAGAAGCCGAAGCCGTCGGAATGGCTTAGACTTTGACTTTGTTTTACACCGTCTCGGAATCTCACACCTTTCCCCTGAATGTCTTAGCCCGTGGATGGAGATGACTTCAGACCTCAGTTCCCAGTCTCTTGTGCTCCCTTTACCACAAAACCAGCAGGCCCTGTACCAAGTGGTTTAGCATTGCTGCTTTCTTGAGTGTCGTGTATTGAAATGACTTAAAAATCTTACATCTGGTCTTTTATGTACCTAGGAAGAATAGATTCAGTCTATTTTGATTTCTTGCAAAGTGCTGGTTTGCAAAAAGACCTTTTCCTCAATTTTCCCTCATACACATACATGTCTAAAAGGGAATACTGTTATATTTTTTTAAGTGAAAACTTAGCATATGTTATGCACTAATTCATTAAAGTAAAATCGGAATTTTCAAACATAGAGATTTGTTAATTTTGTTTGTTTGGTTTGCTTCTCTTTAAGGTTAAAATTGCAATGATTTTATTCTTTTGGGAAAGAAAGGTCACATTTTCAGTCTCCTTTAGACAGATCCACCCGGGTCACAGGCAGCATGGACATACTTGAGCTCCCCCTGGTGGAGTTCTGAAGTACACCCTATCACACATAAAACAGTACAGTCTGAGTCTCCCTAAATTAGAGAGTCTGAAATCCAGAGTGCTCTAAAGTCTGAAAACTTTTGGTCCCCAGTAGGACACCACAAAAGTGATAGTTCATTGTATACTAACTGCTCATGGCAAAATTGCTTGAAAATATTATGTAAAATTATGTCCAGGCTATATGTATAAAGTATATAAACATAAGTGAATTTTGTGTTTAGAAATGAGTCCCATCCTCAAAGGAGCTAATGATGTATGTGGAAATATCCCAAAATAAAAATTTCTCTTTTCAAGCCCCTAGAATAAAAAGCATTCAACCTGTAGTGGTTTCTATTTGTTATGCTTCTGCTGAGTACATGAATCTTGCTTAAACTGGCAGATTATAAAAATCATCCCTGCAGAATTTTACCAAGAATAACGGAGCATTAACTTTTTTTTTCCTCAAAGTTTATTAAAATACAAAAGTCTCCATTTCCGCCCCTCCTCCCAACACCCTCCCACTCCCCCCACTCCCTCCCCTCCTCCCTCTCCATCCCCAATAGCAGTCAGGGTCTCCCGCCCTGTGGGTAGTTCAAGCTCCTCCCCCGTCCCTCCAGGTCCAGGAAGGTGAGCATCCAAACAGACTGGATCCCAAAAATCCAGTATATGCAGAGGAAACAAGTCCCAGTGTCATTGTCAATGGCTTTTCAGAAAGACTCTGGGCCAGCCACATTGAGAGAATCCGGCCTCATTCAGAGAATCTGGCTGGATTACGTGCTCGCTCAGTCCCAGACAACTGGCCTTGATGAACAGAGCATTAACTTTTAAATCCCATCAGGTCTCCGTGTTCTTAATCCTCACTCATGTTTGAATCGTCGTTCTGTGCTCTTAGCATTATTTCTCCATTCAGAGAAATGTGAGGGGGGAAAAAACTCTTTTAAAATTGAACACACCTTATACAAATGTGTACTTTGAAAATATATTGATATGTTTTTCCCATTAAAACTGAAAATTTGGGGTCAAAAGTACACACCAAGAATCAGGTTTTGATTTATTCTTTCATTTTACTGGTGTTGTTTCTTCCCCTTGGGCTGTTGCCTGTTTCAGGCCTCCTCAGTTCCGTGGTGTCTGTGGCCGGACACTCTCTGCTAGTTCACCAGCCATAGCGCAAGTGCCTGTTTAGGGAGAAGCCTGGAATTAGGTGCTTATGATCTACTGGAGAGGGTGGACCTTGACCAGATATGGTGTAAGTGAGGAATGTTAGAAAAAGTTGGGTAATGTGCCCATGTGTTAGTGATGGTTGGTTACTCCGATGTGGCTTCTGGGGGTATTTAAGCTGAGGCATTAATTAAATTAGCTAGGGATTGGCACAGTCGGCAGGGTAAGGAAGTGGGTTCACTGTCAAGGGACAGCAATTTCAAAGATGCCCACAGGAACAGTGAAGCCAGAGTGTGGACACAGAGGAAACACCAGGCAAGAGGGCCCCCTTTGTAATCTCAAGAAAGGATCCGGCACGTAACAGAAGCGTTGAGGGTCACCACATGACGGAGTTTGGGCACACAGCAGCTCAACATGAAGGGCAAACTGTTTTGCTTGTTTTCCAGACACAGTCTAGCCCAGGCCGGTCTTGGAGTCTCGGTCCTCTTGCCTCTGCCTCCACATGTGTGGGTGGAGGTGGTGACTACCGTGCCTGCTTTCTTATGTGAACTCATTCTCTGTGCAGAGTGGAGGGTGGAGTGGGAAGGGTCCTGGGAGGAGGTTACCGTGCCCATGAATTTCTCTCTGGATTACTGACGAGTGTCTTTGTACTTAGGACTCTGCATTGCGTATAGTGCAGAGCAGACACAGTGCATGGAGCAAGGTGCACAGCTCTATTCCAGGAAGGACTCCTTCCCAGGAACAGGTAGAGGACTGGAGTTAGGCTGGGGGCACAGCTTGCAATCCTGAACCTCCATTGCATTAGGGATGGAGACATATGCACGGTTTAAGGGGATTGAGGAGGCCAGTGTAACTTACTCTTGACTCATTTAATGGAGCTGAAACAGTGGGTTGACGTTGGTTTCTTGGGTTTGGACTTGACAGCTGTGTGAATAATGGCAGGACTGGTAGACAATGTGCTAGGTGGTGGGTAAGTTCAGACCTCCATGTGCAGCAAGGCCTGTGCTACTGAAATGCATGCTGAAGGCCCTGCTTGTTGGAGAGCTCCCTTGGAAGCTGGGGCTTGGGGTGGGGGAGCACAGAAAACAGAGCGCCCAGATCAACCATGCCTGGTGGTCAGGACATAGAAGCGAGAAAGCACTGTGAAAAGAGGTTCCTGTTGAACTGGACCCGTGACTGCCCTGTAGTTTGGACCAGTGGTGGACCTTCCTTATTCGTGCCTTTGTTGGAGGAACGCATTCATATTTTCACTTTGAGAGGCTGTGTGTGGGGTTCTAATGGAGCACAGAGACCCTCATGCCCTTGACTGATCCTCCTCTCCTTAGCCCACCTATATCTTGACCGAGAGATGGCCCGCATCGATACAGTCCCACTCTGCGCAGCGTGTGCGGCTTTAGGGGGAGCCCACATGGAGGGGGGAAGAAGCCGCTTCTTAGCCAGCGAGATCACAGTGACTCCTGAAGACCAGTGGGGAGGCTGCTGTGGCTAGGCCACCCTCACACCCATGTGTTTTTGTTGTTTTAGACTGGGCAGAATATTAGTTACCAGCCCTAATTTTGTAGATCTGTTTGATTTCACTTACATGGTCAAAGTATCTTAAATTTTGTACTGTACTTAAAGATGTAATATACTTCATTATTTTTTCTCTCCTTTAATTGCATGAATGAGAGCTAAAGTAATCCTTTTTAATATTGAGGAATGGGCCAATGGATTCAGGGTCTCACAAATATCTAAAGGCATTGGTTTTACCTTTGAGGTATACCCTGGCGCCTATAATGTATTCTTATGTGATGTACTTAAGCAAGGCTTATCCTCACAAATCACACTTGATGGCTGTGATTCTACTTAACAGTGGCTCCGCCTGGAATCAGATGCTCACACATAATTCAGAAGCCTTCTTTCTTTGCTGAGCTTTCCCAATGCGCAGACTCTGGCTGTTGGGCTGAATCTGTTCCTTTTATAATGACCGTGATAGAGACCTCATGCAAAAGAACCTCTCCAAGGCCAAGTTTCCAAGATTTGCACACTCTGCTTACTTCCCTGCCTCTTTTCCTGTCTGCAGACCCCTCTCCCACCCGGACAGCGGTGTCTTCTTGATTGGGTCATTCACTTCATGACTTTCGTGACGTTCTGTCAAGACCTCATCCCATAAGGCTGAGATCTTTGACCTGGACAAGCCCTGCATTCTTTCCTTCTGCCTTTGTCTCCCATCTCCCTCCAGAGGTCCTGCACATGTTAAAACCGACAGGCAGTTGACATCTGGACACCTCTTTTTGAGGTTTCAATCAGACTCTAGGGTCATGGCTTCTCGTGGTCCTTGAACTGAAAGAAAGTACACATTGGAAGACAAACCAGTGAAAGCAGCAATTGGTTGGACATAGTAGAGCACACACAGTCTTAGCACTCAGGACACTGAGGCAGGAGGATCATAAGTTCAAGGACAGCCAGGGCTGTGGTGTGAGAACTTTTTTTCAAAACCCAACAAGCCTGGGGCTGTAAAGGTAACTCCATGGTTAGGAACACTTGTTGTTCTTTCAGAGAAACTCAGTTTGGTTCTTAGCACCATGTAGGGAGACTCACAACTGCCTGTGTTCCAGCGCCAAGGAACCTAATGTCCTCTTCTGGCCTCCTTTGGCACCAACTCTCGTAGGGCTTGAGTGTGCACGTGCACACACACACAGACACACACACAGACACACACACACACACACACACACACAAACACACACCCCTTAAAATAAAATAAGCAAAACACAGTAACTTGGTTATTCCCGGGAAAACCCACTTTAAAATAAAAGTATATTTCTTTGTTTAAACCCAATGTTAAACACATCCCAGACAGTGTTCATGTGTATGCTTGGGAGCCATACCTGCTTCCGGCCTTACTAGGACCTTTCAGTTATCACTTCCTTGAGTGTGTAAGCTTGTGACAGCGGGATATATTTCCAGCACGAAATAGCGCATAGCATCTAACAGCTACTCAGAATGTGTTGTTACTGTTAAGGCCGGGTTGCGCTGTTCACCTCCTCTTAAGTGCTTTTGCCTCTTCTTTTAGGCAGAAACCACTAATGCTACCCTCCTGCGGGTGCAGCTGGAATGCAGTTTACATAATAAAGTGTGTCAGCAACTAAAGGTAAAGCAATATTTAGTGGATCTTCCTGTTTTCCTTCCCGCCTCTTAAAAACCGTGGTGCATTCTCACCATAAGCGTGCTGTTGCCTTCAGTAGCCCTCTTTTTAAAAAAATACATGATCTCAAAGTTCAAATGATTTTTTTGTTTTGTTTTGTTTCTGAGTTTCTCTGGTTTCCCCATGCCTCCCATTTCAGAGTTGCTATCTGGGGCCTGGCAACACTTTACCCTTGGAGATGAGCATAGTGGTCGCTGTGGAAAACTCCTCAAGGCAGCCTGAAGAGAACACGCAAGCCCTCCTAGATCACCTCTCTATTGTTTACGTAGCTTCTGCTGAGTCCGAGAGCACGGGTAAGGCGGGGGCTTTACAGTTCCTGTTGTGGGGCTGTAGCTCAGTGGAGTGTGCCCTGGCTCCTGACCCATCTGGTGCTGACAAAAATGAAAGCTCAAACCCTTTCCTTCTAGCATTTCTAGGTTTCCCTGCACCATTATTCAGTCTTGTCAAAGAATCCAGATGAGGAGCCTCTGCTGCAGGTAGATGGCGGCAGGCACTGGCTCTCAGTCTGCAGCTGCTCAGGGAGGTTAGGTGACCCCCGCCAGCTCTTCTGAGTCCCCTTGGCAATAATTTTCCTTGGCAGTGTGCGGATAATAAGCAGATTTTTAAGCATGACTGCCTAAAGATAAACATTCACAGGGGGTCTGAAGTCCCGAGTCTTACTCCTGTGATCGGAGTTGCAGAAGCTCCATTGAGCAGACCGTGCTGTCCCTTGTTCTTCGTAGCTGGCAGCTGCCTGTTTCCGGATGTGTGACAACTGGGGGTGGGGGTGGGGGGCGAGTTGCTCTTTGGAAACGTGGGTCCGACTTCCTAGAAATAGCCTTGGCAGTTCAGCTTTTGAAGAACACTTGCAGGAGATACATACTAGATGATGCCCGAGATTCATCATGTGGGATTTGCTGTTATAACAACTGTGTCGGTATGAATGTGTATATTTATTACTCATTCAGAGAAAGAAACGCCACAGGTAATGTAGAAAGCATAGTTATTTATTGGCAGTCAGCGGTATCGTGTGTGCCATGCCTTTTCCTTCCCCACCACCCACCTCGCGCTGGGGATGGAGCCAATCGCTCCCATGAGCATTGCTGAGCGCTCCCGCTTTAATTGTTGAGCAAGCATCAGTTACCTTCCAGCCCTAGAAACAGATGTAGTAGCAATGGACAGGACTCCCCTGCCCTGCGGTTTGTACTCTGTTGGGTTTTTGTCGTGGGCAGGTGGGCATCCAGGCTGAGAAGACCTTCGTCTCCTAGGAAACACATTTAGATGATAGAGGAGAGCCTGCCTTCTGAGATGCCAGAGTTTAATTCCTCCCAAGTGTGTTGGTTTAAATGAGGGAAACCCATGGCTTTTCAGATAACTGGAGAGCATAGCTTGGCTGGAAGCTGTCTGCGTGGTTACAGCCATTCAGGCGGAGCATACTATATCAATTTTTGTCCTGTGTCGTCTTCAACGTGTGAGAACCTGCATGTTCAGGCGATTTTTTTGGTTTGTTTTTGTTTTCGTTTTTATAAGGTTGTCTCTTCCTGTAACTTTTAAAAGACCCATCCCATGTACCCGAAACTCTGACTTTGATCCCTAGTACTGGGACTCACCCCAGATGGTGCCAGAGGAAAATGGCTCTTCCATTCAATTTCAGTGTGGGAGAAATGTTTTGGTCCTTTTAGAAATGTATAATGTATTTTACTGTGCTGAGTTGTGGAGAGTCTGAGGTTCTTTGTCTTAACCTTATTGCTCTGATTCTTTTGGACAGATGAATCTGCAGTCAACATGTATGTGTTGCATTCAGGAAACAGCCTTATTTGGATACAGGTAATTGCTGAAGCTCGTCCGTAAGTAATCTGGTGCATTACAAGTGTGCATTTTGCTGTGGGTCCTTGGGGATTACCAGGAGCAGATGCAGAGGCCTTTGTGTCTCTTCTCTCTGCTGTCCTTTAAACCCACTCCCCCTTGCTGGAGCACCCTGTTTACAGACACATCTGCTGGCCAGTTTCTGGGAGTCTCGCTCCATGCTGTGTACTGATAGCCTCCTCATCGAGAGGAGTGACGTGGATTCCTTTGTTGTTGCAGGATATACATCACTTCTCACAGAAAAATGCCCTGTCTCTGCAGTTTGAACCGGTGCTGCTACCTACTTCCACAACAAACTTTACAAAGATCGCTTCATTTGTTTGCAAAGGTACCCATTGAACCGCGAGGTGTTCCTCTTCTCTAGTGGGTTAGCTGACAGTTTCCTTCAGGCCCATCCCAGCTACAGGTGAGGCAGACACCCAGTGGGTTTTGTTCCTATAAACCGCAGCCTTTGGTGTGGTTAAACCTGCTGTGGATGCCGCCTGCTTTACCATGCCTGTCGGGTTCTGAGCTTCAAGCATAACTTGGTAACTTGCAGTTCAGTGTGGGTATTCTGTTGGCTTTCACAGGGAGCAGAGTTGTAGGAACCTGTCCAGATAACGTGATAGACTATGATGGTGAAGACCCACAGTGAGCTTAAATATAGTCCTGTGTTCAGATTCCTCCTTACAGTTAAAAAGTATTCTGTTAATGATTTCCCATGGACCTGAATCATAGGAAAACATACCCAAACTCACGCATATTTAAAGAACTTCAATTTAAAGCAACAAACGAGGTATCATTTATTATGGAGATAATTAAGGCTTTTTTAAAAAATGGGTGCTCACATTGTTTTTATAATGAGGAAGAAAAAAATGTGTCTTAGTTGAGAATTGACGTGGGCTGTGGGGAAGGAAACTGGCAGATCTTCATGAAAGTTGAAAATGCTTAAACCCTCATCTCTAGTTCAGCAATGGAGCCTACAGAACGATACCAGGCCAGGCGTGGTGGCATATGCCTGTAGTCATAGTGGAGACAGGAGGATTGTCTGAGCCCAAGGACTTGGAGGCCAGCTGTGACACCTATTTCTCAGAGAAAACCCAGCCTGACAGCCGAGTGGCCTCAGAGCCCACACCGAGTGCTGGTTCAGCTGAGTCTGTATATGGAAGGTGGACCCTGCAGCCTCTAGGAGGCCTACAGACACACTCTGAAGGCGGAATATGGATATGGGTGTTTAAAGGGCTCTGAGTGACCCCACACATGCATAGTACACCTGCAATGACGTTCACCAGAACACTGGCTTTGCTGTCTGAAATGATTGGGAAGAGGGATCACGATAGGCCCTACCTGGTTTTGTTGTTGTTGTTGTTAATGTTTGAGTTTGGTTTAGAGCCACATATTCTTTAAATAGAAGCCGTGTCAGTATGTAAGCTAAGATTCAACAACAGTCATGATCTGGATCAGAAGAAGCCTGAAGTATTGTCTGTGTAGGCTGTGCTTCTGTGTCACCCTCCAGGACGCCTCCTTCCCATTCCTCCCATGCTCCTCTTTACCCCACCAAGGGAGGGGCCTTCTGCTGACCTGAGGACCTCCCTCGTATTCTGTAAAGGAAAAGCTTCACAGCACTGACTTGTGTTTTCCCTGAAAGCATTGAGAGGCTGGAGTAAAAGGAGGAGGGAAGGGTGTAGGTGCTGAACTTCAGATGACTGTTACCAGCAAGACGGGAGCATAAAGGAGCTATGTGACCTTCTGAGCTGTGTGCTGGGACAGCAAAGGCAGTTAAAAGCGTGGAAATAAACCCTTTCTCATCTTTGCTCAGGTTTAACAACAAGAAAGATACTGATGCTTACGCTTCACGTGGTGTCTTTGTGCCCGTAGCAGGTTCCTCGTGTGACAGTGGAGCTGTGGGTGTGAGGAAAAGGTCAAGCAGCCCAGCTCTGAGAGCGTGCCTGTCCTCTGCTGTGGTCCAGGGGTGAGTTCACGCCGGCTTTTCCTGAGCACCGTCCTTTCTGTTGGTTTGTCTGTTTGTCTTCTCAATGGAATTTTGTTTGTTTTTGTTGTTTTATCATTTGGCAATGCTTTAAAATCACGACTGTCCCCACACGATTCTTTCTGGATTGCTGCCACCTTGTTTTAGCCTAACGAATGTGAAGTACAGAAGCAGGGCTACATAATTCAGTTTAGGGGGTAGGTTTGGACCAAATAATCGGAAGAAATTGCATCTGTGGTATTCTCTCTGAGTTGTATTTGGATCCTGGTTTTGCCCTGGTCATGGCTGGGTCTTTTCAGCCTTGCCTATGGGTGGGTGAGCCGGAAGGCTCTGTAAAGGACAGACAGCTATGCTAACTCCGGACTGGTCATATTCATGCCTTTTACTCACAGGTATTTCAGAGTGGATGCCTTTGCAGCCCAGTTTCACATAGAGAGTCACGAGAACGCAACAGGAGTGTGGTCGATATGGTACCGCAGCCCTTCTGAGCATAGCATCGTGTTAAAAGACGTGTCTGTTTCCAAGGAGGCCAGGCACATTTTAAAGGTACACACAGTCCTTTGTCTCCAACCTTTTCCTTAGTTTAAGCTCTGTTTGATATCATTCTGTGAAGCCAGTACTTACAGCACCTAACTCTGACTTACAAGTTTTAAAGCAAATACAGTTCCGTTTTCACATTCGAGAGTCAGGAGCTCGGGTGATAGCTATCCGAGCTTGTCCCTGTTTCAGAGGAGGCCCGGTTGATGGTTAAAATGCGTGGTTTCACAAAGCACCTCAAGGTTTCTGCTGTGACATCTACAGTAGTGTGCGCTGAAACGAAACCTGGTTTGAAATCATAAATATGTTACTTTTGATCCTGAAGGAGTGGAGTAAGAGCGTAGTTTCCAGACGAGAGAACAGACTCAGCGTTTATACCGTAATGATTTTAGTCCGCAGGAGTCCCAGGAAGCAGCTGACCTCTCTCGCTTTTTTTCGTTCCTTTTAGGTTCTGAGCTTCCCTGGCCCTTTATTTCTACCCCCAGGCTGTTGGAATATATTTTCCTTGAAACTTGCTGCTAAAGGCATTCTCCTAAATCTACTCACCAATGTGTTTCTGACTACGAACACGGGTGCCATTTTTGCGATACCTCTGCAGATTTTCTCAGCCCCAACCAAGGTATTGTGTACACCACATGTGCGGTCATGTCCTTTAGTAGTGACAGTTGCCTGGTGTCCCCTTGTGGTATTTGGCTTCTTTATTACCTCAGTTAGCTTCATCTTCTAAGCTTTCTAAGCTGTCTAAGACATTGAAGGACATCACCAAGTCCGTCTGAGATGGTAGACTTAGAAGGGTTCTTTTCATGAAGTAATGATTACTTAATAAACTAAATCGTACCAGTAGAGTGATGGATTTCATTTTTCTCTTTGCTGCTTAGGAGCAGACACAGGGTCCTGGTTTGCTAGGCCGATGCTCTGCTCTTGAGCGACATCCCTAGCTCCCATTCCCAAAGGTGGGAAAGAAGGCGTGTTTGCTTACTGTAGAACGCATGGTGTGTTTGTAGGGACTTCAAGTAAATCAGATTATTTAGTGTTTTAAATAGACTTTTTAAAAGAAGTTCTCAGTTGCTCATAATCATTGAATTTTCTTAAGGGTCCAGTGTAAAGCCTAAAAGGTCCATGAGATAATTCTTCCTAAAATCTGGGCAAATTGTGTTCAGCTAAGATTATTTTCAGCACGTCTCATTTTTTCCTTAATGTTTATTTTCATTTAATTATTGCTTCCTTTTGAGCCAAGCTATTCTGTATAACACTGAGTTCTGGCTTTTCACTATGAGACATTCATACAACCATCTTTATGATTTTTTTCTCACTGATTAGTGTTGGTGTTTCATAGTTAGACACGCCTTGGCCTTAGCCGAGATTGTGAACATGGGACTCTACACCAGACATGGCAAGAGTGTGAAGTTCATCCATGTAGTCATATGTGAGCAGGAGGGATTTCTTCGCAAATGCCCTTCCCCAATCAAAGCATATAGAGGGTGATTAAAGGGAGGAGGAAGAAGGCAGACTTCAGCAGCACGGGGACTAGAACCCAGGCACTCCCCGACCTGGGGCAGGGGAGCTAAAGTTAGCAGAGCTCCGCACACCCTAGGATCAGACTCCAGCTCAGGACAAGCAGAACGCAAGACCCCCAGACATGTCCCAGGTCTAACTCCTATGGCAGCTTGGTGTCTGGTGTGCCCAGTAGTGTGGTTGTCGTCCTTGACAGCTGTACGGGAGTCGCTGCCAGTTGTCCTTGTAGGGTACTGATGGCTGTAGCGAGGCCACTGTGGTCACCCTGGGAGGCGCAGCCCAGACGCCTCTGAGCTGACAAAGGAACCAGGAAATTGCTTTCTCGTTGTTTGGCTTCTGGTTAAAGGGGAGTCCACTGAGGTAGAGCCCATGTCTGCTTCCTGTGTTAGTGTGTTAGGATTTTTATGCTGAGTGTTGTGTTTTAAGTTATTCTTATATTACTTTTCAATCTAGGAAGGGAGTCTGGGTTTTGAAGTGATAGCACATTGTGGCATGCATTATTTCATGGGAAAATCAAAAGCAGGTAAGTGTTTTGCTTTAGGATCTCTGTAGCACTGAAGTTTGGGGGAAATGGAAGGCAGTGATAGAACTTAGCACTAGTAGATGGAATTAATTAATAATTAATTCTGTTAAAGCAGTCGTATCATACTCTATACCTAGACAGCATGATCGTTGACAGAGTGACCTGAAATAGTTGATAATCCTCCAGACAGCTAGAATATCTATAGAAATAAGAATGTCCTCTTTTTCTTATGTAGCCTGTGCTTTTGCGAGAGATTAAAAAATAATATTGTTTGATCTTAGTAGCCTTATGACCAGGCAAAACTGGAAAACCGGGAGTCTGTATGAAAGCCTCTAGAAGTTAGAATTAGGTCATGGGGAGATGTACGCATCTATCTCTCCCTGGATCAGGAGGTACTAAGTGCCATGTGAAACTGAAGGCCTTGGTAGTGATTTGGAAGTTGAGCCTGGGTTTTGGTTCTGTATTTTGTCTTTGTACTTCAATTTACTGAGATCTCTGGTGCAAAGAGAGTTTTAAAGTACAGCCTTACCTTTAGGAGAGCCCCCTTTTCTTCCCAGCACCCCCACTAGTGGAGACAGGACAGGGCAGCTGTGCAGGGGTGAGGGAACTCCTCGAGCACCTCGCGAGTCCGCTTTGTGCAGGACCAACTGTGCCCTCCTTGACAACTACTGTCCGTCCCTCCACATCCCCGACCTCCATAGTCCCCTGAAGGATGCAGCTGCCAGAGGGTGTTTCCATGGAAGCAGCTCTGCCCTTTCGGTTCGAAGCTCTCGGGAATGCTGCAAGCGCAGTTTTGATTTGTCTCCGGCGTGCCATGAGCCATGTGTCGTCTTTTACGTTATTTCTTCACACGACGCGCTTTAGTTCTGTTTTTCCCATGTTTGTTTCATTTGACGTGTCATGTGCCATTGAGTTAGGGGGACTTCAGGGGGAAGCAGCAGAATTTATTCACGCCATAGCTCTCTTAGTTTGTGAAGCGTAGTGGCCAGCCCTTGGCTTTAGTTACTAATAATTGTACTTCGTAAATCTGAAGTTTGAATCTGATCTAACTTTTAGAAACTCCTTCTTGGGATGAAAGCCTTTCTCTGGATCGGTCTACCTGGGATGTGGATTCTGAACTTGCAAATAGACTGTATGAAAGATGGAAGCATTACAAAAGTGGCCACGTGTGCAGGTGCGTCCCCCGTGGATGGGCGGGGTTGTGACTGCTTCCTACGCTATTCTGCACTGGGCTTGTCAGTGACCGTGCAAACTCCCAGCCTCAGAAGCGTCGCCAGGGCAGCACTGTACTTTGTGTGTGTGTGTGTGTTCTGTCTTACGCATAGGCACATCTCTATCGACTGCTTTTTGCTGAGTTGTTTGAGAATAAGCTGTGAATTTCAGCCTTGAGCCCTCAGTACTTTCCTGGGAGAATCTCTGATGGCCATCACACTGAAGCTTTCATTATTAGAAGAAAATGACTGGAAGATATTCTTTTATATGTAGCATTCCAACGGCAGCCAGCAAATTGACCAATAATGTATCAGATATAATTCATGCTAAAAGTTCCCTAGTTGGCCTATGACCTATGATACCTGTTACCACACCCCGCCCCCTTCTTTTTCCTTTGTTTTAATTGGGGGTCATTCAGGGCTACACCCTCATGTCTTGTTTCCGTCCATCTCCAGGTTTTATCACGTTGACAGATTTTCTAGTCCAGACAAGTTGTCTAGACAGACTATTCCACACTGTAGGTCTTTCTTCTTTGTGTAATGGGTTTTCAAGTCTGCATCCATTTTAGCGAGGCTACCGGCTCCCTGCTGGTATGGCGCTGTCGGGGCCTCATCACACAAGGAATCTCACAGATGTCCTTTTGTCCCATGATTAGCACCGCAAAGTTGAATGCTGTAGGTGATTGGTGATGGATGTCCACCTTGGCGAGCTTTTCCCTTTGGTAACTCAGCAGTCTGATCATAGACGTAGCTAGATCCCTAAGACTTTCCCACCGTAGTTGTATTCACGGGCAAGCCTTGTCACAGCCCGACTAATGCCTGAGAAGTGGGAAGGCTGAGGGTGACATTGTGTGGGCTCTGTTTATTACCACACACTGTGTGAGCCTTTAAAGCCCCCTGTGAGCATCACCATAGTTTCCAATTTTTGTCATCATTTTGTTAATTTGTGTGTGTGTGTGTGGGTGTCTATATGAGAGGATGGGTGTACACGCATGTTCCCATGTTCAGAAGACTGAGGAGCAAGTGTTAGGTGCCCTCTGTCTCTCCCGACCTTCTTCCCTGAAGACAGTCTCTCACTGAAGACTCACCCTTTTCAGCTGGCTGAGGCACAGGTGTGCTTGCTTGCAGCTACGCCCAGATGGTTTTGTGGCCGCTGAGTTTCCTTCCTCACTCCCAGCAAGCACTCTTACTCACTGAGCCTGCTTCCTGGCCTCATAATTATCAGTTTTGATGACAGATTCAAATTTTGCTGTGTGTCCTTCTGAGCAGCTTGTGTGTCCCTTTGATGTGATAACACAGGGGTTTGCTTGTATGTGCGTATGTGTGCATGAGTATGCCTTTAATGTCGGACATTAAAGTCAGGGATTGACATGAGAAGCATGTGCTCAGCCCCAGAGCGACGTCACCAGACCCTAGGATCCGTTGTATGCTTTGTCTACCAAAAGCCATTTCCCCCAGAGTTCTCGTGCCTGCCTTTTACAGGGAGTGGTATTTAGTATTTCCATTTTTTTTTAAATGTCAAGGTAGTTTTTTGTATATATTTATTCTTCTTTTTCTTTGTCAATTTTCCAGGAGAAACGTTTTGGGAATGACTCAGTTTGCCTCTGCGAAGAAATCCAAGGACTCAGAACCCTTGGTTTCCTTTTTGCCCCGCTTGGTCCTGGAGCCTGGGCTCGTGTTGAACTTGGGTGCCACTGCCCTCAGGAACAGCGTGGTGAGCTTAGTGTGGCTTGTCTGTGACACCCGAGCCGGGGCTTCAGGGCACTGGGGCATTTATACCTGGAGATTGGTTTCAGAGATTAATTGAAATGCAGACACAAACGTCATTAGGACGTTGAGTGGGGATGTGTACAGGGGCACGGAGAGAACAAAGCCTTTGGACAAGGAGATGCCCGTTGGATAGGACTTCATCAATGTTAGAAGTGAGTGGGTGCCCAGCAGCTGGCAGTGGAGAACATCTTGGCTCACACCGGCTGAAACAGGTCTCTGTCATGGAGATCTAGAGGGAGCCATTGCTCTGTGATGCCCGCAGTGCCCTGGGCACTGGGTGTCTGTTGACTCATCCTTGGTGCGCTGGCTTTTCCCTCACACACTTTTCCCACCTAGTCTGGGTGGCAGGAAGGGGCGAAGGGAGCAAACCAAGGACACCGTGCCTGAGTTAGGGTGGCGCATCGCACCTTGTGCTCTCCAAGGCACCTCTGCCGCTGCCTTGGCGTAACTTCTAAGTTTCAAGATAGCACGAGGAACTTCCAACTGCCCCTTCCTAGGATTCATGACTTTTTTATGTTTATTGATTTAGTGTTGTGTGTGCAAGTGTGCAGGGGACATCAAAGGACTCTTTCCAGGAGCTGATTCTCTCTCTTATCATGTGGCTTCCGGAGATTGAACTCAGTTCATGAGGCCTTTGCCCAGAAGTCCGCAGTATTTAATGTCCACACTTTCCTGCCATTCTCTCTTGACGTAGGTGTAGTTTTTATAAACCTAAAGGTTAGACATTGGACTGCCCTTTCTCTAACTGACTTTAGAACATGGGCTTTTGTTTATATAACCAGAATATAAAATGAAGTTTCATGTTTGTTACCTAATCTGTGTTCTGTAGGCAAGACTTTCTAGTGTCTTACCTTACGGGGATTTCCTTTTTCCCATTGGCCTCAGATACAGCCCAGGATCTCAGTGTACTGCCTTCTTGGTCTGCTTTAATCTCCCTGGGTCTGTCCAGAAACCATTCATGGTATTACCCACCCCACCCCAACACCTAGTGCTAGGGATTGAACCCTGGTTGAGCATGTGGTCTCCAGGCCGTTTACCTTCTAAGCCACGTGATGGCTCTCCTGGCGAGCTTCAGGTCACGCTCTTCTGGCAGGAATGCCCCTGGCAGGAATGCCCTGAGGGGATACTATGTTCTTGGCCACGTTAACCCTCCTCTCCTCAAATCCAGGTGAAGTACTTTGTGGTGAGGAACCCGTCCCCTCGGCCGGTCTCCCTGCAGCTCCTGCCTCTCTCCCTGTACCCGAAACCTGAAGCCGTGGTGCGCCTGCTGCACAAATGGTAGGAGGATTCCCTGACAGGCTGCGGGAACTCCTGCACCTCTACCCCAGGCTGTGTGCTGGCACAGTGCGAGCCCGACAGCCTGTGCCTGGGAGCCCAGTCTCTCGGTGCGTGTGTCTCGATGGAGATCTGGGCGTTGTGTGTGTGACACCTTCAGTTGTCACCGTGCCTGATCTGTCCAGGAGAATTCTTTTCTTGAGTTACAGTGTCACAGGTTCTCATGGAAACTTCTAAAATTGAGAATCTTTTAAATCATGATGATCTTCGCTAGCATGGGAAGTGAGTTTAAAGACTGGTACAGTGGTTCTGGCCTGCAGTCCTGCCACTTGGGAAGCTGGGACGGGAAGATCATAAGTTCGAGACTAGCCAGAGCAACGTAGTGGGTAGGAAGCTGTGTAGCAGACTTGATCCCAGATTTCTCAACTTCTGCCTTCTAGAGGACCGAGGGCCCAGCACTAGGGGGCCTTCAGCTCTTTGGCTGGTTTCTGCGGCCAGCAAGACTTCCCCAGCCATGCCAGCCCATGTCTCTAGACACTGCCGGGTCCCGTGGTCATAGTGTTGCCATTGGTCGAGAGCGACGTACTCGCACTTTCCGTAGCAAGCCGCCTGGAGGACTTAGCATTGCTTCCTATGTAGATCTCTGTTGCATGTTGCTTTGTGTCATTAATTCCCTGCGTTCACAGTTACCGGTGTGGCCGGTGGGTGTGGAGAGGGCTGAGGGGAATTTGATGTAGTGTGGTGTGAGTGTGTGAGCACATACATATTGTTAACTCTTTATTCGCTGATCCCAATGTTGTTTTGAACACTGGAGTTTTTTGCTTCATTTTTAGGTTTGGCACAGATATGCAGACGGTTAATTTCACAACTGGGGAATTCCAGCTCACCAAAGCTTGCCCTTACCAGGTAGGACGTCATCTTCGCTGACTTGCTAGCTCCAGAAGCAGCAAACCTGACCGCCTCATGTTTTAGCGTCTGTATGTTCTGTGTTGGCTCTTGTTTTCCTTCTCTGGGCATGAAGCGTACATAGAAGGGTTTGTTTGTTTGTTTATTTTCCACCAGTTACATAGCACTGCAGGATTAGTTTAGCCTATGAATCATTTTAATGGGATGGATTAGATTCATGCAAGAGAAGAAAGAGCAACAGAATCAGAGATATTAAAAAAAAAAGCATATAACTAGAGATCTGAGAATTAATTTATGATTCTCTTAGGATCCCTTGGCCACTTCAGATTCCTTTTTAGTGTGTTGTAGGAAAAGCAGACACATTTAAAAAATGTTCTCTTATGTACTGGGTAGTGGTGGCTCACGCCTTTAATCCCAGAACTTGGGAGGCAGAGGCAGGCAGAGCTCTGTGAGTTCAAGACCAGCCTGGTCTACAGAGTGAGTTCCAGGACAGCCAGAGCTATGTGGAGAGATCCTGTCTGAAAAAGCAAACAAATAAAAATTCCTCACATGTCTTAGTGATTTAAATAGTCATTAGATGCTTGTGTTACTCAGGTCCTCTGTTTCAAAGGTTTATTTAGTGTTCTTAGACCTCCAGGCAGCCATGATGCATTATTGAACCACTGAAGAGAAAGAATTAAATACCCTATGATGAGGTGGTTGTTTGCCAGTGGCCTTAGCCACCCTGTTTCTTAGTTTCCATTCAGTAGTGGAGGATTTGCCTTGTGTGTTCAGAATCAACATTAAAGCAACTGTAAAAAGCCTGTACACAGATATATATAGCGTTCTCGACCCATGTTCCTCAGAACCATATTTAGTGCAATATACATGGAGGTCAGGACAGAGACTACAGTGAGCCTCAGTCTATGTGAAAGAGCAGGAGGGAGAGCATACATAGCCTGGAACCGGAAGAGTCGGAGCAGCCTATTTTAAAAAAAGGTTAATTATGTATACAGTGTTCTGTCTGCTTGTATGCCTGCAGCCCAGAAGAGGGCACCAGATCTCATTATAGATGGTTGTGAGCCACCATGTGGTTGCTGGGAATTGAACTCAGGCCCTCTGGAAGAGCAGCTCTTAACTGCCAAGCCATTTCTCCAGCCCCAGAGCAGCTTCTAACGTGCACTTGCAGTAGAGACCTGTTTACAACAATGAACAAATTGTTCCTTCTCTGATCCCTTGGGCAGCACTAGAGGGGTAGAGCCGTGTGCTGCAGGGTGTACACAGCGTCACTCACTCTCCATGGTGACCCTGCCCCCTCTGCTCCTCGCTCCTCTTTCCCAGGTAGCATCCACGGTGATGGAGATAATTAGTTCAAAATACTGAGAAATGCTTTGCCTACTGTTAGTAAATCCTTTATATCTTGAAATCGAAATAAAAAGCAATTTATTTTATGTCTACTTTGTCCAGCTTTGAATAAATTGGGTAACTCATCTAGATAATGTTTATACCATTGGCAACTAGAGATTTTTCTTCTCAAGAAATAACACTTTTGCAAATGGGGGATTTTTGTTAACTTGTTGGATTGACTGAAAAACTGCTCAGATTATAACTTGTTAAAGCTTTCTGTCGTGGGACTGGAGGGATGACTTAGTTAAGAGCACTTGTCCCTGCTTGCAGAGAGCTCAGGCTTGCTGATAACCACAGTCCAAGGTTACACAAGTGGTCCTTATATAGACAGGAGGGCAAACGTGCACATAAATCAAAAACATCTTAAAGTTTAAAACGTTTTCATATAAAAAATGCTTTGACATGTAATTTTGTTGACTTGCTTTTAGAAGTTTTTTTTTTTTTTAGGGGGTGGGGAGTGTTAAGAATGTATAGAGGGTTGGAGAGATGGCTCAGTGGCTGCTCTTCCAGAGGTCCTGAGTTCAATTCCCAGCAACCACATGGTGGCTCACAACCATCTGTAATGAGATCTGGTGCCCTCTTCTGGTGAGCAGGCAGTGCAGGCAGGAAGTGTAGGTTTGACTCCCTCTACCTATGTAAATTTGGGCGGTTGTTTCATCTCATCTTTGACCTTCATAACAACATTTGAAGATTCCATGAGGTTTATAAAATAGATTGCTTAGTGTTTTATGTGGGTTAAATAACCCAGTGCCTGGCATATAAAACTATTCCATAGACCGCTGCTAATGATATTATCGCAGCTTTAATACTAAACTTGGCATCATTCTGGTTCGGAGTTTATATTATATTTATAACGCAAGATTTTATCTTGCAGGTTTATGATTTTAATGAAAATGAACCCAGTTTTATCACCATTTGTCCTTCCACACAGCACAGGACATGTCAGCAAGGCCTGGAGGATAAAAGTGACAGGATAAATGCAGATTATGTATCATACCTGTCAAACCACTACCTTCCCATGAGCTAGACCAATCAGCAGAAGTCAGTTAGACAAATCAGTAAAAGTCTGGCCGACCAGTGCTGAAACCACAGTGCTTGCTCCGAGGAACCAGAGGGGATAAAGGCAAAGGTAGCGATCTCTCTCCTAGAGAGGAAATCGTGAAACCTAAACTCACTAGTAGAGACAGTCTGTGCTTATCTGATATGGGCGGGTGCTCCTGTTCAGTTGCTATAGAATTCAGCAGGAAACGTCTGTTTTCTGATTACTGTTTCTTAGTCAAAGAGTGTGATATAGAAGGCTTCTAATCCAACTCCCACCCAAGCCAGGACAAATCCATTGTGCAGTATTCTGTTAGAGTGTCCTGCAGTTACCACTGAAGTTTCTCAGATGAGGCGTAGGGGATATTGAATGCTGGAACAGTTGAGGCCAGACAAGTTCAGATTTTCTGGAGAAGGGGAGAACCCCAGTGGTATAGCACTTGTCTAGCATGCGTGAGGCCTTGCGTTCTGTCCCCAGCACCACAAATACGAGGAGAGAAAAGAAAACATGTCGGTGAGGATGCATGCAGTCAGGCTTATAACTGGGCTGTGCCTGGTGGCCGTGGAAACCCACCGCCATCTGTGGTGGTTGACGCTGTCCTCTGTAACTGCAGGGCGAGCCTTCAGAGTCTGGTTTGGGCGCGCTCCATCTGCATCTGCAGCCTCTGGAGATGAGAAGGGTCGGTGTCGTGTTCACACCAGTGGACTATGGAAAAGTCACCTCCCTCATACTGATCCGGTAGGTGTGTCTCTGTCACTTCTCAAGGGTCTGCGGTGGGCTCTGTTGTGTTGTAGGTTAGGAAGAGGTAGGGGCTGCAGAGAGGAGTCCTCACTTGACCCTGTCAGGTCCCTTCCCTAGCAAGCTAGTGTCTCCAGGAGGGAGCATATTTCACTCAGCCTCTGGTCGGATGTGGTCCCAAATGGCAGAACATACCCACCCACAGGCACACACATTTGTGTCTTTGACCTTAGCAATAAAGACAACTGCAACATTGCTGTAGACATTCCCATGAGTAGAACCTCCAGCCTCTTGTGCTCAGTAGCCCCAAGGACAGCGGGAAAGGGGCCTCATTGGGCAGGCCCACTGCTTATTTCTCCTCTCCTGAAAGACAGTTACTGCTTGCTGATGTAAGCAGGAAAAATGCTTTTTATTGTTTGCTTTTCCGGCCATGCGTAGTCTTTATGAGAGTCTTTTTACAAAAATTACAATGCGGGCCTGAATTGAAGCTGTTTGCATTGGTGAGCCTAACCCAAATGCAACTTTGGATAAATAATACTTTAGTTACGTTTCAAAAGCTTTTCTTTTATCAGATCAGTTGTACAGATTTTATTGGAGGCTCTCTTTAATATGCCAGTGTTAGTTCTGCAGCAGAATGAGATGAAAAGAAAAATGTGCTAATATAAAATCCAGAGCATTTGTCCTCAGAAACCTTGACCTGAGACTCCCCAGCTTCCTGCTAAGTTGTCTCTTCATTTAAAACAACTTCTTCTTCTTCTTCTTCTTCTTCTTCTTCTTCTTCTTCTTCTTCTTCTTCTTCTTCTTCTTCTTCTTCTTCTTCTCCTTCTCCTCCTCCTCCTCCTCCTCCTCCTCCTCCTCCTCCTCCTTCTCCTTCTCCTTCCTCTTCTTCTCCTTCCTCTTCCTCCTCTTCCTCTTCTTCTTTTTTTTTAAAAAAAAAAGGTTTCAGAAAGTATATAAATAAACTTTGCTTTCCGAGACTTAAAAACAAAGTTTCTAATAGTGGTTCCTTTTGCTTTTGATGGTTTCTTTGTTGATTGACACAGTATTTTCTACAAATCACTTACAGGCTTTTACATCACTAACCAAGCTATTTCAGTGTATTTTACGTAGCTAGAGATATAGGTAAATGCCCTCTGTACTTAGGTGGCATTGTCATCGTGGTGCTGGGAATTCAGTCTTGTGTGCCTCCTTTAAACTTGGTGCATAACATTTTGTCTCAGCAAGCATGGCGTCAGTTAATAAAGAGATGAACTCTGGCCTGCACCACTGCATTAGTAATAATCCGACTAGTTAAATGTAATTTGTGGGATGACATGTTGATTAAAAAGAAACAGAATTATAATTCTGGGGTCATCCCATCTCTCAGGCAGTATTTCTTCTCATTGCAGTCTCTGTGAAAACCTGTACAAATAAGTTTTGCCATTTTGTCAAGTTTGGCTAGCATCTGTGTCTGCTACCACTTTATTTGATGCCTCCGAGTGTGGTCACCACCCCATGCCTCGTTGTTAGAGAGATGAGCTTCCGGTTGTGCCGGGTGGTTGGAGAGCGGTGTCCACTCAGCCCCTCTCCTGCCAGCTTGACACCCTGGACTAGCATTCATTTCCTGGAGATACCTTCGTGTGCAAGATGCAGGAGATCCATAGTTTTAAGCGATGCTTGTAATTTTAACTCACAATCTTCTTTCTGTCTAAGAACAATGCTGGCTAAATGTCGCAGCTTATAACATTTGCACTAAGCTTCCTGGTGTCTCAGGAGGTGGTCTAGCATGTGCTTTAGGGCTGTGTTGACTCAGCCTGGGGTGAAGCTACTGTCCTTTCCCCCTTCGTTGTAGGAACAACTTGACTGTCATCGACATGGTTGCTGTGGAAGGATTTGGAGCACAGGAGCTCTTGAAAGTGGGCGGAAGACTTCCTGGGGCAGGAGGGTCACTCCGATTTAAGGTGCCCGAGTCCACTCTGATGGACTGTCGTCGACGTGAGTTTACAGGCTCGACACCTGCTACATCTTTGTCATTCATTTAGTAACTTAGAGTTCTTAAAGTAAGGATTGGGGGAAACCATAGAAGTGGTTAAATATTACTTATATAGATTAGACTGACTTAATAAGTTTACAGTCACATTTTAAGCTGTTGACTCTTTCTCAAAACTCCCAGTATAAAATATGCTTTCTTTATTTCCAAAGGTTTGCTATTGTATCTGAACTGTGATGATGTTTAAACAAAAATGTCTGTAAACCTAGGGTGGTGGTATGCACCCCTCTAATCCAGGATTTGGAAGGTAGAGGCAGGAGGATCCAACGTTTAAGGCCATCTCTGGCTACTACATAGCTAGTTTAAGGCCAGCCTGGGATATATGAGACACCCTGTCTCTTACCTCATCCCTGGGTCAGCATAGGTGAGCATTCCAGGGTCGTGGAGCACATGATTCTCTGCAGTAAAGTCACACTGTTTGGCTCCAGGAAGAATAAGCATCTGAGTTTCATCTCTCGTGGGTGAAGGCAGAGTCTTCACTTGAGAGGAGTCTGGACTTGAGCATTTCTATTGTTTTCTCGTTTTATAACAACATCTGGGGATGACAGAATAAGTAACTGTTCCACAAACCAGGTAGATAGCAGGCTTTGAGCTATTTAGTAACTTTTTGATTCCGTTTATTATTAAAGTTAGTTTTGAAATTTATGAATACTAAATAAAACAACTTGTTCCTTGCTAGAACCGAAAGACAGCAAGCAGCTCTTATCCATCACAAAGAACTTCAAGGTTGAGAATATCGGGCCTCTGCCTGTAACCGTGACATCGCTGAAGATCAATGGGTATAACTGCCAGGGCTATGGATTCCAAGTGCTGGATTGCCGTCCATTTTCACTGAACCCAAACACATCCCGTGACCTCAGTATCGTGTAAGTGCTGGGGTGTAAGTCGTTTCCGATCATGGTGCACTGTTGTGTGTGAGGGAGACACCCAGCCCATTAGTAACTGACATCTTCAGCTGCTTTTAAATAAATATGTTTTTTTTTATTAAAAAATTTGTATGGGTGTTTTGGCTCCTTGTATTGTGTATGCACCTGTGGGTGTTTGGTACCCAAGGAGAGAAGAAGCTATCTGGTTCCCTGAAACCAGAGTTAGAGACAGTTGTGAACTGCTGTGTGGATACTAGGAATTGAACCCAGGTCCTCTGGAAGAGGAGCCAGTGCTACTGAACCATCTCTCCAGTCCTGAGTATTGTTATGTAGGCCTAAGTTTCGCTTCTGTTGTTATTTTGGCTTTGTGGTGAGAATTAAAACCAGGAAATGATCATAAAGACGAGTCACTTACCCCTGAAATCAGTAAGTAATCATAACGGAGAGCCGCTTACCCTAGGTTTACTCCGGACTTTACTTCTTCCTGGGTCATCCGTGAGCTGATGCTGGTGACCGCCGCAGACCTGGAGTTCCACTTCACGCTCAACGTGACTCTCCCGCATCACATGCTGCCCTTGTGTGCAGAGGTGGTTCCGGGTCCCAGCTGGGAGGAGTCCTTCTGGAGGCTCACTGTCTTCTTTGTCAGGTAAGCACCCATGTGTCCCACCCTCGTCAGGCAGAGCAGAGCACGAGTCAATTGGAAATGCAGGCGTGTAAGAATGGAGGGACTTTCATTGCTCTGAGTCCTGTGGCCTGTGCTTAGGAGACACAGGAGCTGCCTGAGAGGGTGATAGGACCTGCGGTGTGACTCACAGCCCTGCTCCGCACTCACTGTTACCTCCAGTCACGGTGGCAGACCTCAGGGCTGATGTCATTAGCTCAGTGCAGTGACTATCTGACACATAACACCACAATGATCCTGCTGGTTTGTTTTGTTTTCCAAGACAGGATTTCTCTGTGCAGCCCTGGCCGTCCTGGAACTCACTCTGTAGACCAGGCTAGCCTTGAACTTGGAAATCCACCTGTCTCTGCCTCCCAAGTGCTGGGATTAAAGGTGTGGTCACCACTACTCAGCAAAACCACAGTGACCCTTTAACAGTAACTATTTAGAAACATATTTAAAAATTGAATTGTCCTGTCAACCTTATGAATATGCACATTTTTAACTTTTTTAAAGTGCTTTTTTTAACCTTTAAGAAACATCGGAAAGAAGTCATACGTTTAATAAAATGTAACACCATTTGTGCAGCTGTTTCTCCGCCCACTCAGCGCTGTTCTGTAATAGAGAAGGGTCTTTTAGCTTCGCTCTACTTTGTTTTTGAGGTGGCCTCATTGTGCTGCTCATCCCAGACTCAAACAGTCCTCCTGCCTCAGCTTCTGAGCAGGTGGGGCTACAGGCGTAGTCTCTTGTGCCTGGCTTATGGTGGGTCTTCTTGATGCTGTTCAGAACCGCACAGCAGCGCACGGCATTGCTCTCTCCCCAGTCTGTCCCTGTTGGGTGTGATCCTGATAGCCTTCCAGCAAGCACAGTACATTTTGATGGAGTTTATGAAAACAAGGCAGAGGCAGAACGGCGGCTCGTCCTTACAGCAGAACAGTGGTCCAGTGGACGTCAGCACCCACTCTCACAAGTAAGGCCTCTCTCTCTGTGCCTTTTAGGGGGGTTCATAGTGCTCATTTCTGATTTCCTTCCAAGGTAATAGAAATTCTACTTTTATCCAGTTCTCTGTCGCTTGTGTGAACAGCTGCACTGTTTTCTTAGATAGTCTGTGTGAGGGCTTGGCTCATCCATGGCCCCTCAGCAGGAAACTCGTGGGGCTGGGAACGAAGGGGAGGCTGGAGCTCCTCAGTGCACTGCACCAATTGGTCCCACCCTCATGCAGAAGTGAAGTTTGGTTTGCTTTGCTTTCGTACTAAACGTGTTTCTTCTTCTGTTCAGAAGCAATTGCAAGAACTTTCTTGACACATACAACCCGTCTGATAAAGGCAGAGGGAAGAGCTGCCTTCCAGTGGGCCCACCCCTGAGCAGGATCCAGAATGCTTCCAAGAGGAGTCCGGCCACCTATGGGCACTCTCAGAAGAAGCATAAGTGCTCCTTCTACTACAGCAAACAGAAGCCCAGTGCCTCCATGTCCAGCAGTGCCAACATCGCCACTGAGGAGAAGCAGACTTTGACCCTGGCAAGCTCCCTGTCAGCTGCCAAGGAAGATGTTTGCACCGATGTCACAAGTGAGAACTGGGTCAGCCTCAGATATGCCAGTGATGTGAATGTCAGCTTGCAGAAGAATTTAACCCTCCCCAGAAATGTACTGAGCAAAGAGGAAGACTCAGTGAGAAACACAGTTGTCGATAATACTTCTTCAGAATGTAGTATGAAGGAGGGACCACAGACATGTATGTTTCCTAAGGAAACTGACATTAGAACTCCAGAACCCGTGGCCGAGCTCAAGGAACAAGAGCCCTGCCCACAGAAGACTTCTAAGAAGCCACCTGAAAGTCCTTTGCCCAAAAGCCCACCTCAGTACCAGCAGTCAGACACGCCAGAAGTCTCCAGGAAATACGGTAATCTTGGCCGTCCCGACTGTTCTCCTTTGGTCTCTTGTCTGTTCCCAGGGGGATTTGCTGTCACCTGTAACCTTCAGAGAGACACTGCTGACCCTCCCCTACTGCTTTTCTTCATGTTCTTATGCCAGTGCAGTCCCGTCTTGTCTGACGCACTGCAGGACTTTTACCTCAGCACCCCAAGTCACGGGGTTGCAGTGCCTGGCTGTATCTTTGGTTTTCACTGTGGGAGATGAGTGAGTTTGTGCACCCAATCTTAGCAAGGGCATCAATGTTGAAATTCAAAACATGGCACCCTTTTTTAGAATGTATGACTAAGAATTTCACATTTGAGAACAAGGTAGGGGTATTGATGTCGTCCATCATCGTTAGGTTGATATTGATACATTTTTAATTACTTGTCTTCTGCTTTAGACTTTTTGTAAAAAAAAAAAAAAAGTAGTCATCTCTTGTAGGACTTCTGACTAATCAGATCTGCACCAACTTGTTTTGTTTTGTTTTGTTTTGTTTCGTTTTGGTTTTGGTTTTGGTTAAGATGATTTCTCTGTGTTGCCTTGGCTTCCCTGGAACTCAACTCTGTAGACCAGGCTGGCCTTGAGCTCAGAAATCTGCCTGCCTCTACCTCTCAACTACTGGCATTGAAGGCATGCAACACCACAGCCAACTACACCAGCTTCCCACAGCTACACCAGCTTTTCTGATCACTGTAGCACCTCCTAGTTCTGGCCTTCCATTTTTAATAGCATCTCTCGGTGAAAGAAAGACAAACACTCTCATGACAGATGCTATTGACTGAAGAAGAAACTGGGCAGCATGCCCTAATGGAGGCCTGCAGCCACCACCTCTTTCCCTGCTCCTCTTTCTTTCTCAGGCCAGTATATCAACACATTCCTCCTGTACAGTTGGAAAAAACTCAAGCAGCCTGTGTTTATTTAAAAGAGAATCTCATAAAGTAGCCCTGGCTGGCCAGGAACTCACTCTGTAGACCAGGCTGGCCACAAACTCACAGATCCGCCTGGCTCGGCTTCCTGAGTACTAGAAGTAAAGGGGCATGCGAACATGGCAGTCAAGCTTTGGTCTTCACACTTAGCTGCAAGCACTTGTTGGCCAGCTTCATAGCACTGCAATGATGTATCTCCTAAACAGTGCACTAGGGCAGGGTGCTAGGGGGTCTGTTGTCTTTTAAGGCTCTGATTGGAGTTTGCCCGGCAAGGTAGAAAGCCTCCATCAGAACACACCCGTATCACGAGCCAGGAAGCAAATAGGCAAGCGTAGGGGGACAGACCAAGGTCTCATGACCCATTCCTAGTGACCTGAGCCCCGCCCAGGAGGCTTGCCTCGTAAAGGCCCTTGCATCTCCTGAGGGCGCTGTCTGGGGAACCGAGGCACATGTTCAAAGCATGAAATCTTACTCATCACTTGCTGGTACTGGAGTGAAGCCGTGGGAAGGCTCTGAGCTGACTCTGAAGAGCTTTATGCTTTTGGTACAACTCGCAAGTGGAAACTTGACCGCTCCATAAAGAACATCATGATGTAAAAGATAGCTGGGGTTCTCTGGGAGGACGTTTATTCTAACTTCAGGTTTCGGACGAGCATCACCTCAGTCAGTCGTCAGGACTTTGCCAACCCAAACAGTGTCTGCTGGGTAGTGAGCTAAACTTCCGTCACCCTGTCCCCAGCGCCTGGGAAATGTCCCGTTGTCTGTGTGAATGTGACTGCCTTAGGTCTCCCTTCAGCTGAAGTCATAAAACATTCTTCTTTTCTGTCTGGCTCATTTCATTTTGTATACTGTCTTTAAGGTTCCTCAGGCCCTTTCAAACAGGATTTTAATCCTCTTTTAAAAAAGCATCCTAACTAATGTATGTGTGGCTTTGGCAGTGCTGACTGTAGCCCCACGATAGTTTTCCTTTTGTCCGTGTCCGCTGGTGGGCAGCGGATTGTTTCCGCCTTTGACTACCGTGAATTATGACCACACAGTAATGTTAATGTCCCACCCTCACTTTGACATCTTTTAGAGATTGCAGAACGTTTATGTAAGTGTATTTCCACGTGTAAACAAAGTGTGCTTCTGGGGAATCATGGCTATTAAAAACTGAAATCTCATTAAATTCGATGAGATTGACAAAGGAAAGCATTTAATTACGGGGACTATGAATGGAAAAATGCTAGACATTGATTTTTTAAAAAAAATTTATTCAAGGAAATAACCAGCCAGTGCCTGTCAAGACCGAGGCGGACAGCGGCGAGACTGTGAAGGGGGCTGACACAAAGCTGCCTTCTGCCAGGAGGAGTCAGAGAGCATCTCCGGAGGGCGCGTGCTCCGAGAAGCAGGACACACCGTCAGAGGTTTGCATTCCTCTCTCTCCTATTAAAGAAGCAGCGCTCACAGGCAGGCAAAGAGCACAGATATCTTTTATAAGTAGATGTCTTCTGTGCACGTGATACTAGAACTTTAATTTGTTTGTTCAGAAAGTTTTATCCTCTGAGTATATAGGTATAGTGAAGTGGTTTTCAGTGAACCCAGGTAGCTTTAATTCTCTGGGTCCCTCATCTGAAGCAGTGGGCCCACTCCTAGTGGCAGTCATGGAGTAGAGCCAGACCAGAACCTGTTCCATCTGGTCAGTGCTGACATCTCCTCTTCATCTTTCTCTGTCCTGTATCTGTTGTCATCTTTTCTCTAAAACATCAAAAGAGTATTATTAATGGAATAGAAGAAGATTTTCCTGCGTTAAGGGAAGAGTTCAGTTCATAGATGAAAATGCTCCACCGTGTAGGTCTGGAAAAGCTGATGCCCAGTGACAAACATAGGCACCGTCGTCTCCATAATTCATGAAGCTTGAGGCCTTAAGAATTGCTTCAGACTTAGTGGGAACGGGAATGTAAAGACAGGAAATACTGGCGCAGTGTCCCTGAGAGAATGAAAATGTAAGCAAAGCATCTTCTGTCCACTCAAGCTGAGCTACAGATACAGAGGTAGCAGTAGAGATTTTTTTAATGAAAATGAACTTGTGCACTTGTCTTGAATAACTCAAGTTAGCGAAAAACCTGGTGTAGGAGGTCCTTCTGTATTTGTGTTGATTTCATTGGTTGAATAAAGAAGCTACCTTGGCCTTTTGATAGAGCAGCCCTTAGGTGGGTGGAGTAGACAGAACAGAATTCTGGGAGGAAGAAAGCAGGCAGAAAGGGCCGCCATGAAGTCACCAGGTCAGACAGGCTGAATCTTTCCCAGTAAGCCATGACGTCGTGGTGACATACAGATTATTAGAAATGGGTTGAATCAAGATGTGATAGTTAGCCAATAAGGGGCTAGAGCTAATAGGCCAGGCAGTGATTTAATTAATACAGATCTCCGTGTGATTATTTCAGGCATAAGCTAGCCGGGTGGCAGGATGCAGCCCACCACTCTTCTTACTACAAAAACCCACCAAGCTAAAAGTAAAAATGAAGATTTAGGGCTGTAGAAGGAAGGTACCTTAAAGATCTGTTAGTGACATCGGCAAATGTTATGTCTAGAATGGAGACTAAATACTCAGCAACAGTAAACCAAAGCCAGTTTGCAAATACTAAAAAAATTAACAACGTAAGTAATATATTAAAATATTTAGAAGTGGAGTTGCAGAGGGGCAGGTAAATCAGTTTTAACAGTGATCATTCCTGGTGGAGAGCGATCTGTATCTGTCTGTCTGTCTGTCTGTCTGTCTGTCCCTGTGGTACTGGGGATCAAACCCAGAACTGATGGATGATAAGCACCACTGGCCCCTTCCCACACCCACAGTCTTTTTTTTTTTTCCTCTTTTCTTTTCTTTTCCTAGTTTTTCAAGACGAAGTTTCTCTATATAGCAGCTCTGGCTATCCTGGAACTTGCTTTGTAGACTGGGCTGGCCTTAAACTCACAGATATCTACCTGTGGTGTGTGCCACCATCACCCAGATCACAGTCTTATTCTTAACTTTAAAGAGATAACTTTGTTATTTGCTTGTTGCTTTATTTTGTTTTATTCTTGGAGACAGGGTTTTTCTATACATCTCTGACTGTCCTGAAACTCACTGTGTAGACCAGGCTGACCTGGAACTCAAAAGTGATCCTCCTGCATCTGCGTCTCAAGTGCTGGGATTAAAGGTGTATGTCACAATATCCGGCCCTTAAAGAGGTCTTCAATAAATTAATATATTATGCAGAAAAAAATGTTTAAAAGTTAGTAGTTCCTTTGGTTCTACCTTGGTTACTTTAAAAAAATAGATTCTTCAGAAATCGGACCTTAACATTTGATTTTAAAGTAATTCATTGTCTTAGTGTTATGTTATATATGCCTCTTGCTGGCAGCTTCCTGCTGGCCCGCCCCTTTGCTCCCCTCCCCACTGGCATGGCAGCTACTTGTGGTTGGCTTTCACTTCCCAAGTCAGAGGTCCCTCATACATTGTGCCCTCTACCCTTCTCCTTTCCCCGTCCTGTGGCCCATGGACTCTGCTTCTCCACATCCCACTCGGCTCTGAGTCCAGCATGCCTGCAATCTCCTCTCCCATCTCATCCGCAGACTCCACAGCCTTCTGCTCAGTTATCCTAAATATGGTCATCCTCTTGCTAGCACAGACTGACAGTTCCAACCATGTTGATTTCAGGAAGGCAGACAAACGTTAGTGACCACTAAAGTCCTCGCTCCCTGACTCTACTCCAAGACCAGTCCTGGACTCGGGCTTGATCTTGGACAGAGAGGTTTCAGTGCTTGGGTTGACAAGCCTTTGTTGGTTCTTGTGGACAAGGTGGGTGCAGTGGGGAAGGACTCAGACAAAGCACCTCAGGCAGTGGCCAGTGAAAGGGAGTGAGTGTGCGGGAATTACTGTTCTGTCTACGCAGTCTTGGATGTGTCTGTTAGAGTTACAGTTTTCTAAACACTGTTACAGTATAAAAAAATCAATACATGCTTAATATTGGAAGGACTAAGAGAATATAAAAAGAAAGCAAACTCTCATGGTTCCACTGCATGTGGGTGAAGCTGCCCACCATTGCTAGGGCTCATTCGCGTGTTACAGATGCAGGAGGTTCTGCTATCCCAGAGTCAAGCAAAGAGACAATTGAACACACAAGCTTTCCTCTCCTTCCAAGGCCTGTTCTCCAAATGTCTGTTAGCCTGCCATGATTGCCTGTAACTTCTGGGCTGTTGTTCTGAAAAGCACTCTGGAAGAGCATCTTTGCTTTTTCACAAAACAAGTCCTAACCAATAGAAAGAACTTCCAGTCTGGGGGTGTACCCTGTGGGTCCCTTGTACCTGTGAAGTCCGTGGAGGAGGCAAGTCCCTCCAAGGTGCAGAAATGTTGCTAAGTCTGAGCCCTGCTTTCAGAAGCAGACAATGAGAGAGGGAGAAGGCACACGTAGAGGGCCACCAGCCGAGTCTGTGTGTGCAGCAGGTGTGGCTGTAGGTGTGTGCAGTCAGTATGCCGTCCACTAGACTAAGTTCTTCATAACCACATTTACACAAGAAGTGTGCTCTGACTCGATTTATCCAAGAAGTTGTAACTAGTCTGGAATATCCTGTGGCGGTCTGTCTGTTCACACAAAGTTCATCCGTGAACACAGCTGGTTCCTTCCTGGGTTAGTCTGATTTGGCTTCAGCAATGGATTCATTGAGCTGCAGGCCCTAGCGATCCAGGCGGAGGCTGGAGGAGGGTTCCCATAGCCGCCTACATGGCAGATCTCCCCACCCCACCTCACCCACCAGCCCCTTGGGAGTTTCAGAAGCAACAATTATTTCCTTCCCTGTCTGCAGAGCCTGAGAAAGTCGAGAAAGGAGGGATATGAAAGCAGAGACCGAGAAGGGCGTGGTCTCAGGTCTTGCTAGTGCTGGGGGGGGGGGTCTGGGTGCAGATAGAGTTCCTCCCCAAAAGTTAAATAAAGGCCATCACGAGTTTTGTCTTCAAGAAAACATAGTCTCTTGAAGCCACAAGTGTTTCCTTTTTCCTCTTCGGCAGGAAGATCCTTACAGGAGGAGGAAACTTCAGGAGAAGAGAGAAGGAAACACACCAGCTCTCGGTTGGAATAAAAGCCGAACGTGTAGGAAAAACAAGAAGAGGGTCTCTGCTCAGGCCTCCAGGTACGCCATGTCTACGGCCCTGCCGTTTTAATCTGGGTTCCGTTTCCCTTCAGTGTTTTACTTCTATAAGGTTGCGTAGGTGACACAGCACAGTGCATGACGTTTAGATCAAAATGTAATTAACACATTTTCTAGTAATTTTACTCCTTAAAAATACTGTAGCACGACCTCTGAAGACTTACTTTCATCTGTCCCTTATAAAGTGCTAAAAGCTGTGGGAAACTTTAGAGGAAGAACCTAAGGTGTCCCTCATAACAAGGCCTCGCTCTGTTTATACTTTAGTGGAGCAGGGGTTGAGAAAATCCTGGCACAGACACACGTGCACACAGCCACCCCCCAGTCCTGTAATAAGACCGTACAGTCGCTTTCCCCGACCTTCGCTTTAACCCCGTGTGTTCATTCTGACTCTGCATCCAGCAGAGGTGGCTTTGAGTTCAGATTTCTCATCTTAGACTCCCAGGATGATGGAACCTTTAGCATACGTATTCCCCTTTCTTTCCTTAGCTACAGGCAGGCTTTTCCTGTTCCCCAGTTCCCTCTTGTCTGAAGAACATCCCCGTGCAGAGCCCTAGTTTCTTGTAGAAAACTCCATTCCAAGATCTGCCACCTGTCCGCAGCAGTCCCTGAATAGCGGGAAAGCCGTGTCCTGCCAGGGCGCCTCTCTGCCCGGGTAGGCTTTTCTTCTTACATCACCACTGTGTGAGCTTGGTGGTGTTTCAGTGTGCTGTTGTCAAGGTTCTCCAGCTCTTGCACATTTGAGTGGGAGTGTGAGGCTCCACTGTGGTACAGTCGAGCATTCTGAGGGCTCAGAGCATCCAGAGATGATGTCATGGAGCTCAGCGCGGAAGGACGCTGCCGCCAAGAATGGAGCCCATGGCTCAGCATTGTCATAGCTCCTCACAGCCAGGGTAGCTTTCTGGCTCTGTTCGATACTTCATTCATATGAGCGTGTTTAGCACAGTGGAAATAAACATGTTACACACCATCCTTCATGAATGAAATTTGGAGAGTTGGAGTGCAATATCCTGTATAGAGGAAACATGAGGCCTTTCTGCATTCTGTGTGTATTTTCATGAACGTGGTTGACTCTGGGATTGCGACAGAGGGGTGTGTGTGTGTGTGTGTGTGTGTGTGTGTGTGTGTGCGTGTGTGTGCAGAGTATGGTAACTGCTAAGGGAATATTTGCAGATTCCTCCCTCAGACACTAAGCAGCAGGGTCAGCCACTGGAAATCCTGGAAATTAGGCCAGGAGTCCTGACTGCCAGGCGACCTTGAGCGACATCGTAGAATCTGTTTTTCTCATTGTAAAGCATGAAAACGCACTAAATAGCCTTGAATTCATTCTAACTCAAAGTGGCAGCCTCTTGGGGGTGCAGGAGTGCAAAGATTGAGCCTATGACTCGTGTGCTGAGATAGTCCTGCCACTGAGCCACACCGCCAGCTCCTACATCATTTAAGGGCATTCCCTGCTTGTCGTCCACCTATGAGATTCAGAGAGGAGACCTCAGTTTGCCCCTGACTGTAATCTTGTCCCGACACATCTCAAGCAGAAAGTGTATTTGTATAACGAGAGATGTGATCTTTCCCGTGGCTCCCCCAGGCCTTCTGAACAGAGTGAACCGAAGCTCGTGTGCAGTGGCTTTGAGAGGCCAGAGCCCAGCGGAGACATCAGAAGCTGGAGTACGCAGGACGGCACGAGGGAGATGTGCAAACCTGGCGTGGAAACTTCGGGCAGCTTCCCTGCACGGAGAGATGAGGGTATGTAACTCAGAGCTGTGGGTGGTCTCCTCGCGGTCTGTTCTTTGAGAGTCTCGAGGTTTCAAAAAATATCATGTTAACGGTTTATAGACCATGTAGCTGTTGACAACTCCAACAGAAAGTTGTCAGGGTTAGATCAGAAAGCACATGCTCTGTTGAACCTGAACATGGCTGCTGACCCTGAGGCCTGTCCATTCCCAGCTGGCATCGCACATATGGTTAAAGGAATAGGGCCAGTATGCACAAGACCTTAGGCAGGCCTTGGGGAAAGGGCAGACCCAGGCAAGACAGGGCATCCCATTTATAAACTGGTAGTTTCTGCATATATGGCCCTGTAGTTTCTGGGTCGGAGTGCTGACCCACCAGGGGTCTGTTGGGCAGTGCCCTAGGAGTGAGAACTGTGGGGACACCAGTGCCAGAGCCACTGTAGAATAGTCTGTACAGCACAATAGATTCGATTTTCTTGATGAAAATTTGCTCATCTCTAGAACCGTTTGCATGTAAATTCAGTTGTTTTTGCAGTTTGAGGCTCTCTTCCCATGTGCATGCTAGGCAAGCGCTTTCTGGTATTTGTTGTTATTGTTTGTTTGTCTTGGTTTTTCGAGACAGGGTTTCTCTGTGTAAAACAGCCCTAGCTGTCCTGGAACTAGCTCTTGTAGACGAGGTTGACCTCAAACTCACAGAAATCCACCTGCCTCTGCCTCCCGAGTGCTGGAACTGAAGGCGTGTGCCACCACCACCCGGCTTGGAGCCAGTTCTTAGATGAAGGTTCTACTTGGTCCTACTGTCTGTCCATAGGCAGAGCAGGCTTACCCTGTGCCTTGATGTCTCCTCGAGTGCCATGGTCGTGTTTTTACTAGCTGAGCAGAAGTGGTGGCTGTGAACCTACCCTGCCCTCCCTGTTCCCCTTCTCTACTTGCTCCCAGTGGCCCTAGTGGGAACCACCTTGGCGCAGCAGGGCCCCTCTTTCGCCTCTCCAGACAGTTACTACCAGAAGGCTGAGAAGAAGTGTGCAGACAAGTTTTGCTCGGACTCCAGCTCTGACTGCGGCAGCTCCTCAGGCAGCGTGCGGGCCAGCCGGGGCAGCTGGGGCAGCTGGAGCAGCCGGGGCAGCTGGGGCAGCTGGAGCAGCAGCAGCTCGGACTGCGACAGGAAGCCAGTGGTGGAGGCACAGCACTTCCTGCCAGCCGGTGAGTCCAGGGGCCGCATCCTGCCCGCAGCCCTGCAGTACAAGGTCCAGGGTACCTTGCAGAGGACAGAGGGATGGCTGCAGCTTTGAGGCTTGGCTGCCTCGGGCTGTCTGCCTCCCTCTCCTTTCTCCTCGGGGCACTATTGTTACTACACTTCAAAGATATGGACATTTGTATGTCTTTGTATTGTGCTAAAGTATTAAACAGAACTGACCATTTTCTAAATGTACTGCACAAATATACAGTAATACCATTAATATATAATAGAACTATTAATATATAATAGAACTCTTAATATATAATAGAACTATTAATATATAATAGAACTATTAATATATAATAGAGCTATTAATGGTATTTTGGCTCTGCCCAATCCAACACGGCGGAGGCATGTTTATTGCTTCAGAAACGCTGGGTGGGAGCCATCCTCACTACCTCAACTCTGGGTAGCACCATACAGCATGTAAACACTTTTTATCTGAGTAAAAACTAAATCTGCCATGCAGTGCACTGCATGGCCTGGAAACATCTCTGTGTATGGCAGCAGGAATCCGCCATGGTCTCCTGCCTGTGCATACCTAGTAGACCCAATCCCACCGCCTGCCCAGGTGGGGAGTCTTAGCGAGATGTCTCTGTCATTTCTAGAGTTTTGGAAGTTGCTTATTATGCACTTTCTGTTAACTTAAGTAATATATCCTTTTAAAGCCTTTGATAGAGTTGAAGAATAGATAATAGTTATATAGTTTTCCTTAGTTATCAAAAGATAACATGTCAAAAGATAACATAGATATAAATATTATAACTATAATTCTTGCTTGATACCTGTTTTGTTATATGTTATTTTACTTTGTTAAAACCTTCCTTTTTATTTGAACAGAAAAGGGGAAATTGTGTGGGCAGTTCTGTATATGTGTTGCTTTTATTGGTTAATGAATAAAGCTGTTTCGGCCAGTGGCTTAGCAGAATAGGGCAAGGCGGGAGTTCCAAGCAGATAGAGGAGGAGAGAGTAGGCGGAGTTGGAGAGAAGCCATGTAGCTGCCACAGGAGACAGACGCCTCCACTGGAGCTCACTGGAGCCTTGCCGGTAAACCACAGCCATGTGGTGATACGCAGATTAATAGAAATGGGTTAATTTCAGATATAGGAGTTAGCCGGAAGTGTGCTTGGGCTGTTGGTCAAACAGTATTACAATAAAAAAAAAAAAGGATAAGATTCTCTCAGCTTTAGAGATAGTTTCAGCCTCGTGGAAACACAGTCTAGGTAAGGGACAGGCTTTTGGCAGCTTGGTTTTGACACACTAGTTTTAACTGCCACAGGACCAAGAGTTTGTCAGGTGATACTCACACGGGGCTTGAAAGAAAAACCTACTTTGAGAAAACATAGAAGGATGGTTTTGTTTGGAAAAAGGGGGTAACATTTGAATAACTATTAATAAATACCATTAATAGTTCTATTAACATATATTAACAGATAATATATAATAGTTATAATATATTAGAGCTCATGGGTTTAGCTCTGTGTCTGAGGGCAGACCCTGTCTAAAACACCAAGATAGAAATGACAGAGGAAAACATCCAGCATTGACCTCTGGCCTCCACATGCATGTGAACGCACACCTGTACATACACACGCAAAGTACATGGTAAAGAGAAGATGTGACCGTGTAACTGTCAGTTTAATACGAGAACAAGTCTCTTGTTAGGGGCTAACCAAACACTGCATGCTAACACAGCAAACACACCTCTGACCTGAGACAACCTCTGACAGTGTGTTGCTTTAATGCAGGAGACGGTGCTTCCCCGCAGGATTTCCCTTCAGAAACCTCCATCCCCTTGAACCTCTCTCACCACATCTGCAGCCCCGCGTAAGTTCCCAGGATCCTCACTGCCACAGTGTGGTATTCTGTTTTCTCCATTAGTGAGGGGCTTCTCGGTGCTTTCTCTGTAGGCCGAGCCATGAAAGCCTTTTTAAAGACACAGGAATGCAAACTCTGACGGTAGTTAAGGTAGTTAACTTAAAAGAACGATTGTGTTCAGGGCTTACGTGGGGAGTCTCTGGCTTTGTTGTCTTCTCAGCGAGGTGACGCTCTGGGAAGTGTGTCACCTCTCAAAGCAGAAAGAGGAGCCATCTTTCCAGGCTAGGACTTGAATTCAGTCTGAGCACCAAATGGTTTAGAAAACCTCCAAAGAACTAGTAGGACATTTACAGTTCCTCCTTGTGATGCTTTAGATTAATAATAATAATAATGATAATAGTAATAAAGATACAATTCCTCTTGGTATTTGTAGGCAGTAGATACCAGAACCTGCACACACTCCCACCTCTACAGAGAACTCAAATCCCTCATATAACATGGATAGTGGTATATGCCTGCTATCCTGGTACTCAGAAGACTGAGGCAGGAGGATTGCCATGAATCTGAGCAACCTGGGTTCTGTAGTACTAGGGAATAGACTGCCTAGCTAGTATGATGTGGTGAAACCCTGTCTCAAAATAACAACAAAATGGCACTATTTTCATAAAACTCTTCATTCCGATCCTCCCCTATGCACTACATTGTCTCTGGATTACTGGTAGGGTTAATGTAATGACAATGTCTTATAAATTGAAGTCAGACCTCCTTGTCTGGGGATTAATGACTTGAGAAAGTATGTGTGTTCAGTACAGACTCGGCCTTTGTAGGTCTGATCGCACTGTCCCTGGTAGCTGCCATCCAATGCTTCCTCCAGATATTTTCAGGCCACACCCACCCCAACCCAACCCACCCCCTGCAGCCTGGGATGCCTGAGGGCCAGCGGTACCTTTCACAGGAGAACTGCAGAGCCAGCTCCAAGGACAGAGCTTGGCTTGCTAGAGGGCAGACTTGGCCAACACCTAAGAAAGCTCCCTGTGAACTGTCTGTTGGTGAAGGTGTTGTTGTCTGTACAGGCAGACTAGAAGCTGCAGCCGACCTTACAGTAGTCCAAATGGTTTGATTGAACAAGACATGGTGGTGTTCCTCAACCCCCTCCCGGCTTTGTGAATCTTAACATCTGTGTGGTTCTGACGGGACCTCTGTGGGACTTAGATGAGATCTGGTTATGCGGTGTTTGAATTTCTTTGTGTGGGAAGTCACAGTTTCCTGTCCTCCCTCTGCCCACAGCGATGCTGCAAGTGGCCTGGCTCAGTTCACAGAGTCCTCCTGTGCCAGTCTTCCTGCTGCGCCCTCGGGTGCTGGAGAAGAGAAAGGTGGGCTCAATGTGGCGGGCGTCAGCCAGGGGCCGTGTGTCTTCCTGCCTGGGAGGGTGGGGGCCTCTCCCCAACCTTGTTTGCCGGCGTGCGGAGGGCATCTGCTCTTTGGAGAGACATCAGGTGCCCCAGCCGATTATCCTGCACCACTGTGAACACCTTGGTAGTCGGGACACACACTGACGTTCCGTAGTCCTTGCCAGATCCCCCCTCTGCGCTGAGCTCACTTCACCAGTAAGATGGCAGAAAACAAGTGGGTGTGTGGCCCCGGAGAAGCAAGAGTGAGGTAGGGGCAAGCCAGGACAGCTGGCTTCCTGTCCCCATCTGACTCTCTTCTCCCCATCCCGCCGTGTGGAGCCCATTAACTGGACCCTGCAGCCTGGGTGAACAGCCTGGCTCCTAAACTAGGATTGAGGCAGAGTTGAACCCTGCACAGGGGTAAGACAGTGACCCCAGACTGGAGACTGAGGGGGTCAAAAGGAACCCTTGTTTTGTTAGGGTTTCTATTACTGTGAAGAGACACCATGTTAACCACAGCAACTCATAAAGGAAGATATTTAATCATGTCTAACTTACAGTTCAGAGTTTAGCATGGTGGCATGCGGGCAGCAGAAGCAACTGAGTCACTGGGAGTGGCTTGAGTTGATATGAGACCTCAAAGCCCGCCCCACAGTGACACACTTCCTAATAGTGCACTCTCTATGGCCCAGCATTCAAACCCTGGGGCCATACCTATTCAAACCTCCATACTCCCCCACCGCCAGTTCTCAGCTTTTTCATTCTCTTCCTCGTAGACTTCTGTCTCTCTGTCTGTTCTCTGGTGACCTGTTTTATTATGGGACTTCTTCCAAATCAGGGTCAGGAATCGTGGCAGGACATGCATGGTGTTTGCTCTTCATGGCATATTTAGCTTTGACCTGCGTGCTCACTTCTGTGCCTAGAAATTCATGACAGACAGGATGCTGCTCAGATGGAGGAGGAGCATTCCAGGCCAGCCTGAGCTCTGCAGCAAGGCAGATGCTGTTCTGTAGTCGGGAGGAAAGCGTAGGGCTCTGCAGTGTCTCGCAGACGTGTTCTGAACTAGTCAGATCACTCATGAATTGGACGTAGTCATTAATCCATACAACACAGTTGTTTCCAATGGAAGAAGGTGTAAAATTCCATCATTTCTACTTTGCCAAGCTGAAGTTTGGAGGGAGGTTTAGCTGGTTCTACTGACATTTCTGTGACCTAGTAGAGGGTAGGGCTTAATTAATGCCAGGGAACAATTAAGAAACAACAAACTCCAAATACCCAGGGTTATCATCGCTCAGTAGAAGAGCCCAACTCCGCATCACAAGGCTCTGGGTCCCACCAAGAGCTGGATCTCCATTAATGTTTGCTACTCTGCTCTGTTATACTGTTGGAGCTTTCATGAAGCCCGATGTCCCAGTCTGGATTTGTGTGTGGGTTCAGCTGCCTTTACTCAGTAAGAATCTACAATTACTTTTTTGTTTTTTATCCTCTTGTACTCTTTTGTCATGTCCTACAGTCGTAAACAAGTCAGTTGTCTCCTGGTCTTGTGTGTGTGGACATGGTCTTACCCGGTCTGCTGTCCCTCACCGCTCCACTTTTGTCCCCGGGGAGCAATTGCAAAGCTCAGCGTGGTGTTGCTAGCCCTGCCTCGCCCCTCCTGTTCTGAGGGGCAGCACACACCCGCTGACCTGTCCTCCAGGCTCACAGTTGCACCTGCTCTTCCTTCTGGCCTAGTGGCCTTCCGCTCCATTCTAGTTAATCTTGCTTCCTTCTTTCTACAGAAGCGACTCTCTATCTATCCCAGACCTTCAGAAGTCCCTACACTCACACCATGGAGGACCTTCTGCTTCTCTGCTGTTACCTTCTCTCCAGGAACACTCTTGCCCGTTCCCTACCCTCCTCCACCCTCAGTTTCCGTCTCGAATGAGCCCTTCCCATCAGTCCACCAGTGTGCTGTGACTCCTCCCGTTTCTGAAGCCCAGCAGCAGCCATGCCCTGCCTCTGGACGCCCATCTCCACACTGTGGGCTTCTCAGCTCCTGTCCCAGAAGCCTTAGAGACTCTGTGTTGGAGGATGGCAGCTCCCTCTGTCCTTCTCACCCTTGGTGCTCTGTATTCTGACTTTGCCACCGCCCCTCCCCCGAGACAGGAGTCAGGACCCTGGCGTTTCCATGTTGCCCCATCCTTGCTCGCCTTCGTCTTCATTTGCTATGCTGACCTGTTTCAGCTGTGGGTTCCTGATCCGGTTCCTCATCACCCGAGTGACCCCGGTTCTTCAGCGTCCGGTCCTTGGCACCTGCTCATCTCTTCTGTCAATGGCTCCCCTGCCAGTCTCATCCACATGTAAAACTTCAAGCCCTGCCTTAAGTTCTGACACCTCTCAGATCAGTATCTTCAGTTTGCTCCTCTTTCCCGAACCTTGGACACTTCTTACAGGCAACTTCTGCTTTAACATCTTTTCCTGAAGTTCTAGCAGCTACTGTGGACCAAGCGCTCTGTTTTCTATCCCTCTCCCTAGCTAGGTCCCAAACCCGAGTCATCCTGGGTCTTTTCTTTCTTGTGTCTCACACATGACTCCCTGTCTTATTCCGGTCCCCCTGGCCTTCCCAGTCTCTGTAGTGTCTGGCAGCTTGCTCACCCCCTCCTCCCTGACTACCCTGCTCCTGGCAATCCTGGTCCTTATTTAATGCTTGCCTTATCCTTATCGGTCACTTCCTAATGGGCATCCTGCTCCTGCTGTCTCCCTTTTCACTATGTGCCGTGATGTCAGGGCCAGGAAGCCCCGAGTCAAGACTCATGGTGCAGCCAGGAGCACGAGCAGCATTCTGTCAGCTCTCCCTGCATTGCCCCAGAGGTCGTACAGACCCCGTGCATTCCTGGTCTTAATAATGGGCGGGAAGCGTTGTCTTCTCGAGCCTGCCATGTGTTAGTAGTACAGCCACAGGTGGACATTGGCCATGCCCCGTGTGGTGTGGCAGAGCCCACTATCTGACAGGCAGTGGTGGCCCAGATATAGTCCTTCCTTCCACTGGTCATGAGAAGTAGACATGTTGCATGCAGTGCAGAGACAGCCTGGCAGCGAGGGCGCGGTCCTCCTAAACTGGCAGCTTGTGTGACAGAATGGAGCCTAGGCCCCCAGAGGGATGGTTGCAATTTTGTCTTAGACGTAGGGCTATGCCAGCTGCACCAATGTTTCCCGTAGTGTCAAGTATCCTGAGCAGCCCCAGAAAGACACCTGAACAAGGTGGGTATAGATGTGGCAGGAGAGGGAACCTTGGGCCTGGGGGCCCAAGTCTTCTCTCCAGCGGCAGGGTGTCTGCCCGTTGCTCTGCTGGAGGCCCAGCTCTCTGCGGCTTTGACTTAGCGAATGTCTCTGGAAAGATCGTCCAGAATAGACCCCAGAGCTTCTGCTGGCAAGATGTGCAGAAATGGGTGTACCCGTGGGAACTTGTGACCACACTCCTGATGCTCGTCATCCAAGGCTTTCCTGCCAAGGCACAGTGCCAGTCCTGTCAGCCTCTAGTCCCTCCCTCCCTTTCAGGACACTTGTGACTCATTCCCCACCCTCAGCCACACTTTCAGAAGAATGTTCCTCAGTGAGGCCTGGACCACCCAACTGAAAATTGCCTCACAGACTCTGCCATGCTGCGTTTCTGCTCGCCTGAGCTTCCCTTCTCATTCTCCTCAGGTCTGTATCCACCTGGAGGCCTGTGGCCGCCCCAGCCCGTGTGTCTGACCAGCAGCTTCAGCTGCCCCGTGGAGAGCGATGCGCCGGGCACATCACAGGAACCTGCCGCCATCCCTGATAGGTAGGCCCACTGCCCCATACAGCTCTGCTTGGCCTAAGGCCCTGCAGCCAGAGCTGTTAGGGCTTCCTCACAGACACCAGGACCGGGCCTTGGAGCTGTGTGTTTTCTGCCTTCTGGAGTTATGTTGTGCTGTTTAACAAAACAGCTATGTGAGAAACATGAAATTAAAGTAGTAAATCATGTGATCTCATGCATGGGACACGTTTAAACATGTTTACATTTCCTACTCCTGGCAGATCTTCATCTTCCCATGGCTCATTGTTTTCAGTTTTTGAGACAGGGTTTCTCTGTGTAGCTTTGGGGCCTGTAGACCATGCTGGCCTCGACCTCACAGAGATCCACCTGCCTCTGCCTCCCTAATGTTGGGATTAAAGGTGTGCTCCCACCGCCCGGCCCCATGGCTCATTCTTGAATGCATTTACAAACTAAACTGGTCCGAGAGCCTGGCATCAGAAAATTGATACACAGTAGCAGCTGCTTCTATGTGCCCTACGGTATTGTATTCGTCAGGGGACCTGGCAAACGTGACATTCTGTTGTCACAGGGTCCGCCTGAAGGCGTGGATTAGCTCATTGCAGCAGTATTCCTGCCTATGTCTGTAATGAGCGTCTAGTCTGTAGAGGTCACCATCTCAGCCCCAGGCTGTAATGGAGACTTTTCCAAGCTGAGTGCTGCTAGTGTTCTGAGGGACAGCTGGACGTTTGGTTGGCAGAACCGACATGGTGAAGCCCTTCAGATACGTGCTGAGATACTGTGGTATCCCCTTGTCTTTCCATGGCGCTACGACAGCTGCAGCCCGGTTCTGTGTCTAGCTAGCGCATGTGGTTAGGAAGGCAGCTTGCCCTTGACCCAGCCAACTGCCCTATGTCATTGGCAAGAAAATAAACTTTGACGCCGACTTGACAAACACATAGTTTATTCCCCTAAACTGGGGATCTGCAGAGGAGAACTAGACAGCAGAGCTAGTGCCTCTGTCTTTACTTGATCTCTTAGTGCGCTGGTTTTGAAACGGGACCTTGTTTGTGTTTGTTTTTTGTAGCAGTTTCATTGATTGGAGTGCATCCTGTGAGGGCCAGTTTCCCAACGTGTACTGCCCGTTGGAACTGAACGACTACAATGCCTTTCCAGAAGGTAAAGCCCCCGACCAGTGCCAGCGACACCCCTTCCTTCCCAGAGTCAGGGCATGGGGTGTGCGCTTACCGTACGGTGAGCAGAATGGATGATCCTTCCTTCCCAGAGTCAGGGCATGGGGTGTGTGCTTACCCTAGCCGCTCACGGTGAGCAGATGGGGTGATCCTTCCTTCCCAGAGTCAGGGCAAGGAGTGTGTGCTTACCCTAGCAGCTCACGGTGAGCAGATGAGGTGATCCTTCATTCTCAGAGTCAGGGCAAGGGGTGTGCGCTTACCAGCAGCTCATGGTGAACAGACAGGGTAATCTTTCAGGAGGCTGCTGCTTGGGTCCACTTGTGCACGCCGAAAGAGGCGATTTTGAATGACCCCCCCCCACACACACAACAGCCCTCATTCTGGTACCTGGGGCTTCCATATGTAACCTTACCCCGCTTGGTCCTGTTAATTAGGTAAAAACTGGGTCATTTCTATCTCTGTAGCCCCAGCAGGGTAGTTTATCTGTTGGGCAGTTGGGCACTCTTCTGCTGGCAAGTCTCCTATGGGGTACAGACTTGTTCTTCTTCAGCATGCCTTACTCTACCCCAGTGGTGTGGGAAGCCCAGCAGCAGGAGGGAAAGGGGCCTGGAGCAGGAACAGTGGATACTTAGAGATGCTTGGCCTCAAATCATATGCCACAGTCAGTAACCTAAGAGTCAGGGGATTTCCGTGATCACCTGAAAACTGAAAGGTACAGTTGGATCTCTTGCTGGTACTACCTTGCCCAACAAGGAATAAGGAAGTCCTGTGTCCGTGTTCTCGGTTCTGACACATGCGTCACTGCAGGTACACCACAAGGGGGCACCTCAGTAACTTTCTCCCTAGGATTGTGAGGATTTTATCTCACATTTCCTTGGTGATATCTGGAAGTACTTGGTTTTACAGTGATTTTACCGGGCCATGTGGTACAGATGCCGGTGGCTGAGGTTGGAGGGGCAGCTGATTAGTAGGGTGGGTTGGGACTCCATCACCCGCACTGCGTGTCTTGGGGCATTAATGGTGGGTAAGGATTTTGGACTGTTCACTTCTAAGTAAATTTTGTACCTTAGAAATATCCCATGAAATGAGCCAGTACAGACACCTTAGCCCAGCCAGGTGGTGTGTCTTAACCCACAGATTGGTGGGGAAGCACACGGGACTCACATGTTAGGGCTGCCTTTCACTGCCAGTGTGTAAATCCCAGAAAGCTTCCAAGAGTGGTAGCTCAGTGCTTTGTGAACACATTCCTCCTCCCCTCCCCTACAGAAAACATGAATTATGCCAATGGCTTCCCCTGTCCCTCCAAAGTTCAGACCGACTTTGTTGGCCACAGCGCTCACTCTACCTGGAACTCCCAAGCTGGCGACCCCACTGCCTGGGAACATGCCAGTTTTGTCAACTCTCCGGTGAGTGCTGCTCTCCCCTCTCTCCTTCGATGCTTCCTTCCGAGGCTTCCATACTCTTGTTCCCTGCTCCGTTTGGCAGTGAGTTCCCCTCAGGCAGAGCTGGTGGGTTTATACACAAGAGCAGTGTCAGCGTCATGAAGGATGTACCGTGTAGACAGATGGTGGGGGGCTGCAGACAGGGCAGGAAGTCAGTCTGGGACACAGTGGCCTCCACAGCCCTCCAGCTGTGAAAAGGATGTTCCACAGGTCAGTCGGGACTGCCCAACGCTGATCCTTCTCATGTCCGTGCTACACATTCTTTTTCACACGAAGGACATATGGCTGAGGCCTCTGGATTACAAGTATACTTACTCAATTACATGAAAATGTCATAGCCTCCTAGAACAACCCAGAATGTTTGGTAACATTCCCACAGCTCCCAGGTAACGGGGTAGACAGGACACAACTGCATCCCCTGCGTGTCTGGGCTGTCTCCGTGTTACACCTTGAAATCCCCTTCTTGATTTTTAACCCTTTTGCTCTTTTTTTTCCCCTTCCTCGTTTGCACTTCAGTCCTACCTCACCAGCACCCGAAGTTTGTCTCCCATGTCTGGACTTTTTGGTTCCATCTGGGCACCACAAAGCGACGTGTATGAAAGTTGCTGCCCCATCAGCCCCACCACGGAACATTCGACCCACATGGAAAACCAGGTCATGTGCAAGGAGTACTACCCGGGGTTTAACCCGTTCCGTGCCTACATGAACCTGGACATCTGGACTAGCACCGCGAATCGCAATGCCAGCTTCCCCCTGTCCCGGGACTCCAGCTACTGCGGAAACGCGTGACGGAGTCCGCTCTGAGCGATGTGAATAAAGGGCCTTGCGTTTTGATTCCTAGCGTAAACTGGTTGTTGAGATAGAGTACGACATTGGTGGATATTTTGGCACTTTTATATATATATAAAAAATAAATGTTTGTTTGTTTGTTTTTGTTTTTTTAAATCTGGGTGCTTGTTATTTGAACCCTTCTTAAATGAGCGTCGGAGACTTGGCATCCTGGGATCAAAGCTTCCACCGTGTAGGAAGGGGTCGGGGAGCGGCTGCGACTCTGTCTAAGCATCAGAACCCTGGGGACACTGCAGAGCATTGACTTAGTCCAGCCATGTCTCTGGCGGTCACTGCTCTTGAAGAGGACCCAGTAGGCTGTCCCTGAAGCCAGTAAGATGAAGGCTGGGAGAAAGGCCCCAGAAGGAAGTCCCTGCCCTGGTGGAGGTGTTTCCGGGAAGGTGCTGTTTTCTGTTGTCCTGTGGTGACCGTTGTCCCTGGCCCTCGCCAGGCCAGTCAGTGCTGGACTTCTGGGAAGTGGGCGTTCCTCAGCACTAGTACCTAGGGGAGTGGGGTGCTGGTGGCAGAGCAGCTTGTCTGCTTGTCACTGGTGCCAGAAGCCTCCTCAGAGGTGGCAGTATGTATAAACTTTGGAAACATTTTCAACTTTGAATAAAAGCTTATTTTTATATCCCACTTTGTCTTTGTTGGGGATTCAGGTTGGAATGGCTTTTGAGTGAGGGGCTGTCCTTGTTCGTCTGCAGCATGTTCCCGTTACTGTGGTTGCGTAGGGAGCCCTGGAGGGAGACAGATAGCGTACAAGCTCAGGGCTACCCTTTTGGGGAGTCAAAGCCTTCTAGGCTTGGAGTTTGGGGGAGTCCTCTGGTCGCCGCGTCAGGATCCTCCAGGGCCGAATACTGTTCATTTATTCTTGTTTAATTTTGCTTCTAGAGGATGAGAGACAAGGACTTTGATTCCTTAATACCCATGTCCCTGGCATTAGTCACACACAAAAAGAAACAAAAAATCAGAGTAGAAACAGCGTATGTGTTTATTGACAGATAATAAACCATGTTACATTCAAGCAACAGACTACTTCCTGTCTTAGATAGGAGTGGCATCAGTGCATGCCGCAGGGTAAACTTTGAAAGCTGAGTGGCATAAGCCAGGTAAGTGCTGGCCAGGTCTGTCTGTGAAGGCCCAGGGATGGCCAGAGGGATTGGCAGCAGAACTGACCAGAGGGAGGGATCGGCAGCAGAACTGACCAGAGGGAGGGATTGGCAGCAGAACTGACCAGAGGAGGGATTGGCAGCAGAACTGACCAGAGGGAGGGATTGGCAGCAAAACTGACCAGAGGGAGGGATCGGCAGCAGAACTGACCAGAGGGAGGGATTGGCAGCAGAACTGACCAGAGGGAGGGATCGGCAGCAGAACGGCAGCTCCTTGGCGGAGAGGAAGGAGGGGAGGCTGTTGAATGGCATAGAGTTCCTGTTTGGGATGACAGCTTCTGTACGTGGATAATGGTTACATGGCACCATGAACAGATAATGCCCATGAATTAAAACACAGTTAAATTGGTTAAAAGTAGGGAAGTTTATGTTATGTATATCTACCACAGTGAAAACATCTTGGGGTGGAGGATGAGACCCTAAGCAACTCCAGCATCAGGTCCACACTGGCTTCTCGAGTATGAGACGTTAGATGTTAGTGCTGCCTCAGGACTGCTTCTCTGATTCAGTTATATGTGTTCATCATCTCAGTTCCCCACCAGGAAACCGAGAAAACACAGAACTACAAAAAAAAAAAAAACAAAAAAAAACCAAAAACCTTCACTTTTATTGGAGCATTCTCTTTTACCTTAAGACTAAAATAAATTGGAAGTTAGTTTTCCTTTTTTTCAGTATTCACTAAGCAACTTCTTAGGCTGGGAGCTGTTTCTGGGGCTGTGGACAGGACAGACAGGCAGAACTTGTGAAGGACAAGATGCCTTCCGCTGTACTGCTGCCTCCTAGAAGCAAAACAGGGCTGAAAACACTCAAGGACTGAGACCGTTGGTGCTCTCAGGGTCACTAGGACATGTGCTGGCATGAGAGCATTGGGCAGCAGCCCCTTTGAAGTCGTCAGGGAAAGTCTCTGGGGTGCATTTGAGGTAAAAACTTTAACCTCAAGAAAGGGATGTGCCGTGGTCAGTGGGCACAGGTTCGCAGTGGAGACAGTAAAAGTAAAACCCCTGAGGTAGGTCACTGGGGTGGCTGGGCCTACTGGTCTAGAGGGTCACAGCAGAAGGACATAGAAGGCCACCTTCATCAGTGCCTTAGGAACCTAAAGAAGAAGGGGTTTTCCTCAAGTGCAGGAAGAAACTAATGTTAATCTATGCATAAAATTATCCAGAAGGGGCTGCTATGGTCAAGTGAAGGGTGTTGGGTGGGGATTAGCAGGATGATGAGGAGGGCTAAGGTCTGGTCCATGTGATGGAGCTGCTAAAGAGAATGCGTACAGCCACATTGATGCCGCAGGGCAATCGGTAATGAAAAGTCCCCAGATTATCTTAATACAAAATATACAGCTTTAATAAACAGAAGTAAGACTTACACCAGCTTACACCAGAATCCAAACGATCCGTCAGGATGCAGGAGCCAGGAGAGAGAGAGAGAGAGAGAGAGAGAGAGAGAGAGAGAGAGAGAGAGAGAGAGAGAGAGAGAGGGAGAGCAAGAGCGCTAGTGGTTTATCGGTAAACTTTAGCCTAAGGGCGACACGCCCCACGAACAGAATGTGATTGACTGAACTCCCCTATCACCACATGGACCCAAGTCAGGGTAAGTCACTGCAGCACAATACCAATGCACTCTGGGGGTTTAGGCCCAGTGACAGCAGCGGGAGGGTAGGCAGAAGGCCTGGCCTGCTTCTCCCTGCCTTCCTGCCTGCCCTGTCTGCCGCTCACCTGTGGCCTCTCTGTACCCGTGTCTTCCTCTGTAAAATGGGGACAGCAGCCACTCAGAACTTCATTATGGGGGCTTCCTGTGTCCTTCAGAATCTACTCAGTATTTCCAGCCTTTCCATCGCCTGTTTACTCCGTTTGAAAACAGGGATAATTAAACATTCACAATCCCCAAAGTCTTTCTAGGTCACCACTATTAATTAAATATAGTTAATTCTCTTTGTCAATACTTTCAGACTAAACTATGTTCTATATTCTTTGTCCAAAACATGAGAAGCAAGCACGCAAAAGAAAAATATATATATATAAATATTCTTAAACATGAAAAAGAACTAATTCCAACTGTTTTTAGCTATGTTTTTTGTATAATCAGAGTAGTGTGGCCTGTTAAATGCTAATTGTTTTTCTTTAGTTTTCCTGAATATAAGGTATGAAAACAAAACCGATACCTGATGGGGGGAGGGGGACCCAGTAGCAGGTAACGTATACCCATGGTGTCTAGCAGGATCTTGTTAATGTATACCCATGGTGTCTAGCAGGATCTTGTTAATGTATACCCATGGTGTCTAGCAGGATCTTGTTAATTCTAAACCTTGGCAGGTCTTCAGGAAGACTGGGGGGGGTGTAATCTTGCTTTTCAACGTGACAGGATCTGGACTCAACTAAGAGGTAAGCTGAGGGGTATACCTGTATGTGATTGTCGTGATCACTACCGTGGTTTGAATGTAATTGGCCCCATATGCTCATAAGGGGTGGCACTATTGGGAGGGGTGGCCTTGTTGGAGGAAGTACGTCATTGTGTAGGCAGACTTTGAGGTCTCTCTTGCTCGGTCTTTGCTCAGTGTGGCCCTCACACCATTTCCTGTGAGATGTAGGACTTAGCCTCAGTTACTTCTCCAGCACCGCCCCTGCCGTGCATAGCGTGCCGCCATGCTTGCTGCCATGGTGATAAGGGACTGAACCTCTGAAACTGTGAGCGAGCCCCCTCAGTTAAATGCTTTCCTTATAAGAGTTGCCATGGCCATGGTGTCTCTTCACAGCAGTACCAGGAGTGGGGATAACTGTGATGAGCCATATCTTGTTTCTGTTTGGAGGAATTTGGACTTTGCTGCTATGGATTAGAAAGGCAGCGGACACTCCAAGCGCTGCTTAGTAGGCCGTATTGCAGCACGATTAATAAAAACTCAGAGAAATTGGAGTGCAAGCTGAAGACCCAAAAAGCAAACCAGCCAGCCACTGACTCTTACCTTGACCTCAGTCTGAAAATGGTGATCCTGCCTCTAGGAATCTCAGAATGAGACTGAGCCTGAGAGCGGTCTCCTCCCGTTTTATTTTATTTTATTTTTTAAGATTTGTTTATTAATCATGTGTACAGTGTTCTGTACTGTATGTATGCTGCAGGTCAGAAGAGGGAGCCAGATCTCATGACAGATGGTTGTGAGCCACCATGTAACCACATGGGAATTGAACTCAGGACCTCTAGAAGAGGGCAGTCAGTATTCTTAACCTCTGAGCCGTCTCTCCAGCCCCTCTTCCTGTTTTATAATCCTCTCTAGTTCTGGGATTAAGGGCGTTTCTATGGCAAGCTAGTGTGGCTACTGGATGAAAGGTGTGTGTCATTTTCACCTGGTCTACAAGGCTGGCCAGTGTGGCTGTTTACTTTTCTGATCCTCAGGCAAGCTTTATTTATTAAAATACAAGTGAAATGCCACTCCGCCGTACTAGTAGGAGCATGGAAGACAATGGTGCTGAGAGTTATTTGAACTGGGTGGGGGGCCCACTCAAGAGGTTTCAAAGGAGAAGAATTTTAGTATGTTGCCTAGAGATTGCTCTTGTGATATTTTGGTGAAGAAAGTGACTGCATTTTGTCCAAAGAGTCTGCCTGAGGCTAAAGTGAAGAGTTTTCTATTAATTCCATTGGCACAGGAAATCTCAAAACAGTCTAGTCTGTTGTGTGCTTGTTAGTGGTAACTCTAATGAAGATTGATAATGAAAAGGAGCAATTTGAGCAGGGTAAATTACAAAACGTAAATTTTGAGGAGAGAAAGAGCACCAGGGAGTAGAAGGGAGCTAAATTCTGTGTTCAAGGAGATAAATGGATTAAAAGATGAAATGGAGTGTTAACCTTAGGGCAAGATCCCACTCAGCTAAGTTCCCAACTTGAGAAAAGGAATTGAAGAAAAGCTTAGAGCTGGGTGTGGTGGGGCACACCTTTAATCCTAGTGCTGGGGAGGCAGAGGCAGGCAGATCTCTGAGTCTGAGGCCAGAGCAAGCTTGGTGCAGTCAAGCTTAGGCAGTGAAGTACAGAAAGCTGGTGAAGATGTAGTTGAACAAGGAGTCCATGTTCCAGCCCCAGTGAGCAGCAGAACTTGGCAGCTTTGGTCACATGATTCTGGCTTTAGAGGTAAGGATAGAAGAAAGAGGTTATGGAATTTGCCTGTGCATCTAAGAAAAATCTCTGAGACCAGGCATGTGTCAGAGATGTCCCTGAATGGAGCCTAAATAGGCCATTGCATGAAGCAGTGAAGTTGTAAGCCTTGATTGCCTTGGAGACCCCAAGATGCTGGAGATGCCAGAGCCATGGAATATCTGCCAAGGAAATCTGATAACAGGGAACAGAACCCACTTAAGAGAAAGAAGTGTGTTGCAGTCAACAAGGTTGAAAATGGTTGGAGATCTGAAGAGCATTTTGACATCAGATATGGAGATGCAGAATTTGGAGTTTGCCCAGCTGGTTTTCAGTTTTGTTTTCATCCAGGATTTCCTCACTATGTTCCCTTCCCTGAATTTTGGAATGGTAATGTATATCCTGTGCCAATATATGTTGGAAGTATGTGACCTGCTTTTTTATTTTGATTTTACAGGGAATTACAGTTAAGAGATTGCATGAATCTCAGAAGAAACTTTGAACTTTAAATTTTTAACTCAGTTTGACAATGTTCTAGACTATGGGGCTTTTGAAGTTGAACTAAATGCATTTTGCATTACAGGGTTATGGGAGCCAGGGAGTGGAATGCGATAATGTAATAGTTTGAACGTAATTGGCCCCATAAGCTCACAGGGAGTGGAGCTACTAGGGTGTGTGGCCTTGAAGGAAGTGTGTCACTGTGGGGGCGGGCTTTGAGGTCTCTCTTGCTCAAGCTTTGCCCGGTGTGACACTCTGACCCTTTCCTGTTTCCAGCAAGATTTAGAACTCTCAGCTCCTTCTCCAGCACCATGTTTGTTTACATTCCACCATGCTGCTTACCATGGTGATAATGGACTGAACCTCTGAAGCTGTAAGCAAGCCACCCCAGCTAAATGTTTTCTTTATAAGAGTTGCTGTGGTCCTGGTGTCTCTTCTCAGCAACAGAAACCCTAACTAAGTCAATCAGGTTATTTGAAGTAGGAGGAACCATCCAAAATGCAGATGGTACCTTCTGTTGGCAGCCAGGTGGAAGAGTCTAAGGGACAAACCTTCCTTTTTACCTTCATGTCTAGTACTTACCTTTGCTGGCATCAGAACCCATGTTCTTTGGACTTCCAACATATGAAGACAAGAAGCTCTCCAGAGATCCTCCAGGCCTTCAGCTAGCTCCAGGTTGGGACTGCCAAGACATCCGACCTGTGTACTGAAACTCCTGGTTCTTAGCCTCTCCTGAGGGAGGCAGTCATTGTTGGATTACTCAGCCTGTATTGTATAAACAGTCAACACACTTTTGACTGTGTGTCTGTTCTGTGAGTTCTGGGCCTCTGGAGAACACTAAGGAATGTGAAGGTCACAGTTTTCCTTACCCCTTTGGTGTTTTGGTTTGTTTCATGGGAAAGAACTTGTAAATGTATAAATCCTGATTTAGACACTTTCAAGCGAGCATATTGAGGTTCTGTGACATTGGGAGAGATTGTGTGGGAGGTGTGCTACGTGTGTATGTGGGGGGTGCACGTGTGTATGTGACCGAGGCACAGGTATGAGCTGGTTTATGTGCACAAATATTCAAGCACATGTGGAAGTCAACGTTAGGTGTCTTCCATCACTTTTGTTCTTTAAAAAGAAGATAGGTTGGGATGCCCCGAGCGGCCTGCGAGCCAGGCAGAGGCTGCTGCCAGAGCAGTGCAGGGTCCCTGGGTGAGCGGCAGAGTCAGGCGGCTGGATGCGGTGGACGGCAGAGTAAATGGACATAAGGCTATATATAAAGCTAAACATTTATTACTTAGAGAAGAGGGAGACATTTATTACTTAAAGAAGAGGAAAACAGAGAGACATAAAGACAAACATAGAGAGAGACAAAGACACGTGTATACACGCCAAGAGACAGATAGAAGAGAGGCTAAGATGGCGACCAGGAGGTCAGAAGTGGGTGAGAGTGGGCGTGGTTAGTCCTTAAAGGCACTGCAAAGGAATAACAATCACCATCAATAGGGAATTACAGATAAGAGATTGCATAAATTTTCGAAGAGCCCGGAGCTGACTGATTTGGCTGACTGACAAGTCCCAGGGATCCTTCTGTTTCTGCCTTCATGACTCTCGGATTACAGACAGGCGTGTGCCAATGCAGCTGGCTTTTTATGTGAGTGCGGGGTCTGGGCATCTAATTCAGATGGTTATTCCTACACAGTAAGCATGCTATGGACTGAGCCACGGTCCCAACCAGTTTTTTACTTTTAAAAAAGTCTGTATTTCTGAGTCAGTATGTAATGAGAAACTTGTTCATAGTAGTTCAAAGTGCACTCCATTTCTTTTAGACAGTTTGGTTGAAAATAGCTCTTTTAGTTAAAAAAAAACAATTGTATCTTAAAATATGCATTTTTTGCATTAATATTAAACATCCCCACAAACTTTGGGTTTCCTCTGCAGTTCTGTAGGCCTGAATTCAGATCTGAATTCAATCAAAGAGACTAAAATCAAAGCCTCAGCAGTATGAATGCGGTGCAGTGAGACCCCAAAACTGGACCACTCCATGGGTAGAAAGACTTTTTGGGGATCTTGAGGATAACTCTTGAGGATCCATCTCTTGAGGATAACTGGACGTCTACTATGCCAGGAAATCTCTAGAATTTACTGTGAGAGCTAGGCATGGTGGCATTCTTCTGTAATCCCAGCACTCAAGAGATTGTGGCAGGAGAATTATAAATTCAAGGCCAGCTTGGGCTAGGTAGTAAAGCTGTATCCCAGAAAACGAAAACAAAAAAATTCACCACCAACAGAGTCGTTGTAAGAGAACGTCATAGGCGATGCTGGGGGTAGGCGAGGGGCCCGGCCCAGTACATAGAGGTCCCAGTGCCACTGTGAGCAGGATTCCATGTGATTCCCGCTTGTTTGGGGTTTTTCTCCCTCCTTTATGGGGAAGGCATCTCTATTATGAGCATGTTTACGGCTCCTACCCCCTCCGTTCCCTGAAACCTTTAATTAAATCTTAGGGGAATTTTATTTAACAATGGTGAAAAGTATCTTAAAAACAAATTTTAAAGTCCTCATAAAGTTTACATCAGGCTGTAAAGCGCACGATTTAAAGGTCGAGGGAAAAGTGCAGCTTTGGAATACGTCCCCCAGTGAAGTCCCGTAAACTGAGGTATGTGGTAATGACGTGGCTGGGATTAAAGGCACACAGCAAGGTCTCTAAACAGATACACAACTTGTGTAGTCTAATTACAGTTCATCAAGAGAATGGGCCTGGATAAAACCGCTTTGTCAAATGCATCTTCCGTGGTTCTTGTGCAGACTCCAGTTCTATATCCAAAGTTATTTTTCCGTGACCCAGACATTGGAACATTTACTTTGCAGTGCTGGAAGTTAAACCCAAGGCTCTGTACATGCTAGGCAAGCTCTCCTGGCGAGCTTTATCCCCAGCCCTCTGACATTTGAACAGTTCAAAGCTTCTGTTGGAATAAGATGCTAATAAAACAAAATATACTTGGATTTCTGCCAGTTGTTTTAACATCTTAACACAACTTGCATGTGTCGATGCACGGTGTGGTATGTGTGCTTGTGCATATACACGTTTACTGAGTGTGGCTACGTGTGTATGCAAATGTACATGCATATGTCTGTAGGGGTCAGAACATGAGATGGGTAACTTCTTCCATCTCAGTTGCTTTCCGGTTGATTTGTTGAGGCAGGCTCTCTCAGCTGAACCCAGAGCTCACTGATTAGGCTGAGACAGGCTCTCTCAGCTGAACCCAGAGCTCATTGATTGGGCTAGTCTATCCAACTTGCAGGGATCCCTCATCCCAGCCTCCCAAGCACCCAGATTACAGGCAGACTGCCACACCTGCCTGGCATTTACATGAGTCCTGGGGATCTGAACTCAGATCCTGCACTTTACCCTCTGAGCTGTTTCCCCAGCCCCATGGACCTGTTATTGGCAAAGGAAATCTTTCAGAAGTTATAATAATAATAATAATAATAATAATAATAATAAATAATAATAATAAAGCTGCAAACACACTTTTGTGTGTGACCTGTGAGACTTCATCTGAGCACATTCTTCTCACTCATGGTAGTGAAATATAGATAGTGAGGTGGCTCAGTAGGGAGAGATGCTTCACATGCAAATCTGGTGAGCTGAATTTAGTCCCCAGAATCCACATAATGGGGGGAAGAGAGAGCTAACTCCACAAAGTTGTCCTCTGACCTCTGCGTGCATGCTGCCCGCATTAGCTCTAATACTTTAACAAACAATTTAAAAATCCTTAAACGACAGAAGGAACAGACTGGTCACTGCAACTCCGGGATCACATACTCTACAACAGTGAAGTAAAATGCGACCTTTCCACCGACATCTCAGAATGGAAGCAAAGTTCTTCAACAATGCAGTCACACAGAGCTGGGTCCAGCCAGGTTCAAGCCCAGCACGTGGAGTCACACTGACTGAACAGAAGCCGGCGACTCCCCTGCTTCTCTTATTTCACATCTTAAAAACCCACTGAATCAAATACTAAACATGCACATGGATCCTTCAGTAGTTGGGATAAGCCAGGTCATTAACATGCGTTTGTGCTAATGAAACAATACCAAAGGGTGTCATTTATAATACATAGTGATTTATTTTCACACCTGTTTCCTGCTCTTGGAGCCCTTCCGCCAACCTTCCGCCAACCTTCTGCCTTGTGGAAGGATGCCGAAGTTTCACTCTCATCTTGACTCCGGGCGCTCCCGCCCTGCCCTGGTCTGCTCTGTTATCTTCTTATACAGACTCAATCAACCACTTCTGAAACCTTCTGCACTCTGCTGCAGCCTCTTTAACATATATATGCGCATAGGCACACACATACACACACACACACACACACACACACACACCACACATTTACTGTGTGCTGTGCTGTAACATGAGGGCCAGCTTGTTGGGGCTTCCGTCCTGCCTGGTACCCCACAGCCGGCAAGTCCCAAAGAAAATCACACGAAGTCTACGTTAGGTTATAAACTGATTGGCCCATTAGCTCAGTCTTCTTATTAACTAATTCTTACATCTTACGGTAACCCATAATTCTTGTCTGTGTTAGCCATGTGGCTCAGTACCTTTTCCAGCGGTCAGCTCATATGTTACTTCTTAGGTGGTCTGGGCAGGAATGGCGGAAGGAGCTTCCTGCTTCCCAGAATACTCCTGTTCTTTTTGCTCCACCTCTACTTCCTGTCTGGTTTTCCCGCCTATACTTCCTGCCTGGCCAATCAGCATTTATTTAAAATATGATTGACAGAATACAGACAATTCTCCTGCACCACTGTGCGACATAAGAGTTTAACACATATATGCCTATAGACACACATACCACACACACACACACACACACACACATTTGCTGCGTGCTGTGTGACCAAAGAGCTTATGTTAGTCATTAAGATTGTTTCCTCCTTGGACAGGTTATCACAGCCAGGTTATCAAGGTAGGTGGGATTATCTGCCAAACGATTGCTATTGAAATGGCTGAACCTTGCAAGTTTATTGCTATTCACTAAATCCTGACACTGGGAAGACATGACCATGTGTTTCTGGTAAAGGAGACTCAGAAAAGTATGTTTGTTCAAAGACAGGATGTTCACACTCCTCTGCAAGTTCTTTTTCTCACTGTGCTGTGAGCAGCTAGCGTTTCTGCGTGTTTCTGCGTGTCCAGTAATTGCTTGGTTGGGATTCACGTTCAAAACATCAACCCCTCCTCATCCACTCTGATCTCTTCTGAACCAAACCCAGGCCTAGCTTGGTCATTTTCTTATGTCTTCAGTGTCTTTCAAGTGTATATCAGGGATCTAGACACCTGATAGCCCATATAAATAAATAAGTCCAGACACACTTTCTTCTGAGGGTCAGGAGTCAAGGCATGGCTTCTGGGTTCCTCTCAAGGAAATGGTAGACATATCTTCCCAAGTTGAGGTCATCTAGGCTTCATGGGTGTGGAGGTGGGACAGGGATGAATTTGACCCAAGCTCCATGGCATGGCTGCTGTTGGCAGTGTTTGGCTTCTGGCTAGAAACTGGCTGCATGTTGCCTTCCGTGCATGCTTTGATCACTTCTTTATCGGGACATTTGGTAGCAGAACAGTGTGCATGCCATCAGAGCAGGCAGAGGGAAAGGGAGGGAAGAGCCAGAGAGTGAGTGGTAAGAGAATAGGAGGGAAGTCACAATCTTTCTCGAGGTGATGCGACACCACTTTGCTGCTCCCCTTCATCGACACGCAATGGAATCCGAAGGTCAATCTGCTAACACTGGAGGCAGAGCTACAGGTCCTTTGCCTGCATCTTAGGGTGCCTGAAGACAGAAGATGGTCTCTATGATAACATGAGAAGAAGAAGAAGAAAAGGAAGAGGAAGAGGAGGAAGAGGAGGAGGAGGAGGAGAAAGAGAAGAAGAAGAAGAAGAAGGAGAAGAAGAAGAAGAAGAAGAAGAAGAAGAAGAAGAAGAAGAAGAAGAAGAAGAAGAAGAAGAAGAAGAAGAAGAAGAAGAAGAAGAAGAAGAGGGGCTCGCTAGAAGCCACTTCAGAGGGTAGCTATCATAGTCAACAAGGAAACAAAGCGGATGAGAGTAGGTAGCAGAGTAAGTCCTGGTGTCAGGTGTGTGTGTGTGTGTGTGTGTGTGTGTGTGTGTGTAAACTGGACACAGACATGCATGATAAGTTTTAGGTGTTGAAGCACAACACAGAGGTGAGGGAATACTTCACAGTAACCTACTAAATGTTTTATGGTAACGGGAAGGGATGAGCTGAAAGACTCCAAACACAGAGATAAGACAGAAATGCTATTATACCAAGATTTGATCAGTACACTCTGCATCCATGCATGGAAACACCATGCTGTGCCCCATGAAAACATGTAATTATTAAATAGCAGCCAAACGGTTTTTAAAATGTTGAAAAAGAGATGGAAACGACCCTGATTTGATCACGGAACACTGTATAGACACCTCTGATGGCCGCACTGTGCTCCATATGTTTGTACGGTTGAGATAATAATTCATGTTTTAAAGAGAAAAATAAACAAGCCCAGATTTTTTTTCCAGAAGGAAAAGAGGAATGAGACAGAGCTTCTGGGGGCATGGAGGGGACACTCTCCCGAGGACTGATGGGTAAGCAGAGAGAAGTGGTGGGAAGGACCCTCCTGGGAAGGCCACCTCCACACAAGAAAAGTGAGATGTCAGGGAAGAAAGGAGATTTTGAGAGCACACACGGGAGCGCGGAAGTGGGTGCCTGGCAGGGGAAGGAGGCGCTGACAGGCGTGTGTGGTGCACACTGTGTTTTGAAATATTGAGCAACTTCCCTAAGACCACACAGCCTGTCAGAGACAAGCAGAGGAGGATATGAAACCTCAGTTTATCTCATGCTCCATCCGTTTAGACCACATCAGTCTCTGGAAGGCTGACTGGAGAACCTACCAGAAAGGGTGAGGCAATGCTGGCCTGTAACCAGCCTCGCACGTCTCAGGATATAAGATTTTCTGACTAACACCAGGACAGTACTGGGGACATGGGGACAATGAGTCATCCTGCAGTGACAATGTGACCGTGAGCGCTTGGCTGTGATGTCAAACCCTGCTGAGCTAGTGGCCTTATGTCAGCCTGACAGGGACTTAGCTGTGCCTTTTGCTGCCAGGAGAATAAACTATGGCCTGTCATGCACTGTTCGAACAGCTCTTTTCGGATGCTTTTTCTTTCCGGCTGTTTTTCTCCCAGCATCGTGCCTGTGAGACACACAAGTCCTGGTTGGGAGAGATCTTTGTTAGTTAGTTCTCAGGGATCCTTAGCCTCCAAAAGGGGCACAGGCATAGGGCCCTCACTCTCTGTTTTGTAGCATCTTGACTCACTAGGCTACCATTACCTCCCAGCCTCTGCACACACTGTATTGACCAGGCTCCTTGAGTTCCTTCCTGAATTATAGCTTTGGACTACCTGCCTTACAAGGGCTGGCTGGTGGGAGGATGTTCAGAAAAATTCCAGCAAGACGGCTGGGCAGGTAAAGGCGGGCAGGATGGCTCAGTGGGGGGACACGCCTGCTGTGCCGATCTGATGGCCTGAGTTCAATCCCCAGACCCCACCTTGGGAGGAGAGAGTGGACGTCTGAAAATTGTTATTTAATCTCTGCTTATGCTTGTGCACACACACACACACACACACACGTACCCACATGGCCCACAGCATACGTGCACACACACATTCACATACCTAAGAATCAACAACAGCAGCAGCAACAACAACAATAGTAATAAAATTAGAAAGTTCCATGGCAGAATAATGTTCATTGACACACAACTGAGTTCAAAGGCCATATGGGCTAAGATTGGAGGTCAGGCTATCGACCCCCTTCTGCTTTGTCCTTTGTCCATATGCTAGGATGCTTGAAGACAGAAGATGGTCACTCCAGTGATCGCTCCTGAGAGTGGGTAGTCAAGTCTGAGCTCTGGGTTTTGTCCCTGTTCCTTCCCGACAGGATCCGACAGACTCTGCTACAACTTTGAACTCTTTGTCTTGGCCCCCTGAGAGGCCACTGACAAAGTAAGTCAAGTCCACATCCCTTCTTGTACATCTCTCTGTGTAGAATATACTCCTTACCCCATTATCAGCCTTCATCCAGTTTCTTGCTTTGACTGAAATGAGGGCCTTCCCATGAGATGAGCCAGCTTCTAAAGGAACGCTTCAACGCCCCTGTGTACCCGACGTCTTTAATCTATGACTCATTGCATCTGCCCCAGAATGGCAGGTTCAGATGTGGGATGCTGTTTGAGCCTGGGACCCAGAATAAGACATCAAATGTCTATAGACTCATCTCCAGTTGACAGCAGAATGTCATGGTCCCTGTTTTTGCTCCTAGCTTTGGTAGGCAAAGATGGAGTCTCGGGGCTTACATTTGATGAGACTGTGACATATTTCCTGAATAAAAACCCTGAAGAGCTTCTTTGAGTGAGGATGTTGCAAGGGAGGTCTCAGGATGCCAGAGAGGCCAGGAGCAAGGGGCATCTTTAGACAACAGTGAAACTGCTCCAAGAGACTGTCCATGTGCCTATCCTAGGACAACAGGCTTTCCAAGTCTATTGGAGCTCAGGTGGTGTCACACGTACCTTGGATGATGAATATGGAGTGTTCCCTGCTGGGTGTCTGTCATGCTTTGGTCCAATCCATCCTTGCTACACTTCCATCTCTCCATTCCTGGCCCCTTTGAAATGAGAATATTACTCTGGGTCATTATATAGTCGAAAGAGGTAGCTTTATTGTTTATTTTTTATTTTACAGGGGCCTGTAGTTTGTCTTGAGCCTTAGAAAAGGCTTTGGGAAACGTTGGAGCTGTTAAGACTATGGTAACTATTAAAATAGGAATGAATGGGTTTAGCATTGCGAGATGCTCGCGCTCCTGGGGGAAGGGGTGGTGTGGAAGGCTATGGTTTGGATGTGAGTGTTCCTATAGGCTCCTGTGTCTGAACACTTGGTCTCTGGTTAGTGGTGCTGCTTGGGGAGACGGTGGAACTTTTAGGACATAGGGCTTTTGCTGCCCAGCTCCCAAATAAATCCACACAGAGGCTTATTCTTTCTTATGATTGCCCCGCCTTAGCTTGGCTTGTTCCTAGTCAGCTTTTCTTAACTTATTATCCCAACTTCCTTTTGCCTCTGGATTTTTTTTTATCTTTCTCTATTTCTATATACCTTTCTTTACTTTTTACTCTGTGGTTTGCTGTGTAGCTGGATGGCTGGCCGCCTCTTTTCTCGCTCTTTCTTCTTTCCTCTCAGACTTCTCCTATTTCTTCTCTCTGTCCACCAGCCCCATCTATCTCTCTCCTGCCTAGCTATTGGCCATTCAGTTCTTTATCAGAACAATCAGGTGTTTTAGACAGGCAAAGTAACACAGCGCCACAGAGTTAAGCAAATGCCACACAAAAGAGTTCAACACATCTTTGCATCATTAAAACAAATGTTCCGCACCATAAACAAATGTAGCACATCTTAAAATAATCTTCCACAGCAGGCCTTACTGGAAGACGTGGGCTGTTTGAAAAGGAATTTGGGGGATTATACCTAAATCCTGGTGCTGGAATGGCCTCTCTGCTTCCTGGATGGCCCTGTTTTCTGCATCATGATGATGATGGACCAAAATCAGCCTACCCCTCTAAGTTATTCCTCTCAGATACTTTTGTTACAATAATGAGAAAGGTAACTGATACACCCAAGAAAGTCTCAACCACGGAGTAAAGAAGCTTTAATGTGAAGGACGGACTGTCAGGGTCGTCTGTTCCTACAAGAGCAGCTCCGACGGTGGTATTGGTTCACACCCACAACCCAGGACTTGGGAGGCAGAGCAAGGAGGATTGCTTTGTCTACACAGTGAGTTTCAGAGCAGTTTGGCCTACAAAGCGTGACATTTCCTCAAAAAAGCGAAAGCGAACAGACAACCGTGAATGCCCCTTTCTAAATGTGGAACCATCTCATTCTTTTGTCCCAGCACCCGGTGGTAGCTTTCCAAAGTCGCTGAAGCGCCACCGCCCAAGGGGCTCAGGCCCTCTCCTCCCACATCCTATTCCTGCCGTTGGCTGCATTGCCTCCTTGCATCTCTTACAGACACCGAGGATGTTCCTGCCTACATGCCTTTGTGAGCTCTGTTTTCTCTGAAGCATTCATTCCCTAAGTATCCGCATAACACAGTCTATATCTGATTGCTACCTACTTCTTTATCAGGGGACTTTCCTAATTGTGGCCAACAGGGAGAGGTTACTTCCTTGTGTAGTAGGAAGTACTACATACATACAAATCATGGTTGCTCTAGACCATGATTTGAGCAGAAGTCACATCTGCCACTTCTAGGTTGAAGCATGTACACAAATAATCATTGCCCATGGGTCAGTTAGTGGTTTTTGTTTTGATCAATTTGACACATGATAGAGACATCTGGGAAGGAGGAACTTTAACTGAGAGTTTTCCTTCATCAGATTGTCCATAGGACATTTTCTTGATTAGTGATGGATGTGGGAAGGCTCAGCCCACTGTGGGTGGCATCTGGGCAGGTGGTCCTGGGTGATAGGAGAAAAAAGAAGCAGAGCAAGCATTGGGGAGCAGACAGGTCAGCGTCATTCCTCCACGGCCTCTGTTTCTGTTCCTGCCCTGATTTCCCTTCGTGGAAATGTACTAAACCCATTCCTTTCCAAGCTGGTTCTGGTCAGGGTTTTATCACAGCAATGGAAAGCAAACAAGAACTGCCCTGTTGAAGCCACCTGGGGCCCTACGACTCAGGTGACTACACGGCCAGAGGTCCACTGACACCAGCAGGGGTTGCTGAGTGAAAACCTCGATGAAAACATCACTGGGGACTTGGCTGCATTCCTAGCATGCTCTGTCACTGCGTCACCATCGTCACACTGTCCCTCCGTCCCGGCACCTGTTTCCTCCTTAGTACCTACTGTCCTCTAACGTGGGCATGTTTGCTTGTTTGTAGAGGTCATTGACGCTCTTACCAAGCATTTCATCTCTCAGGGCACGCAGCAGGACGGTGGTAAGGACATGTCATATGACCATTGGTAGGCAGGCCTTAAGAACTGTGGTAAGGACATGTCATAGGACCATGGTTAGTCCGGCTCCTGCCCTAGAGTCTCCACTCAGTAGAACGGACTCCTTGGGATCATTATGGGACACTGAGTATATTCAGTGTCCTCCATGATCCCAGTCTCTCGGTGTGTGTGCTCTTGTAAAATCCCCGCCCCCCGAGAGTAGGAGTGACTATAACTTACCTTTCACCATGGGCTATCATAGGCGGGAGGCTGTCTCTCCCTCCCCCTCCCCCGCATCCCCACCGCGGCTACGCTGCCATCTTAGCCCACTCTTCTTTTGTTGCTGGCTTTGAAGAAGCAGCTCTCGAGCAAGTCTGTCATTTGGGAGAAATCTAAGGGATAGGAAGACCGCAGAGAGCTAAAACCACCTCAAGCAAGGAATGGGCGATGCTCTAAACTAAGATCAGGAAGCCAGGCAGCCATCAGTCAGACGTGAAAGTAGCAGGAAAGAAGGAAACAGAGAATGAAAGAAAGTTAAAAAGTTCTGAAGGAAAATGGAGATGAGAGAAACAGGTTAAATTAGGTTAAAACAGATAACGGGACAAGCAAAAACCAAGGTTGAGCCTTCATAATTGATAAGCCTCCATTCATGATTTGGGGGCTGGTTGGGGGCCCAAAGTATAAGCCTACTACAGATCCATGTGAATGCTTTGACTTGGACGGAAGGAAAACTGAGTACCAGAATGAGATCTGCCTCTCCACAGAGGTTCTGAACCGCTTAAGTATTCCGTCAACTCTGACTGGCCCACTCACCTGTCTGTCAACCTCCATCAACTCTGACTGGCCCACTCACCTGTCTGTCAACCTCCGTCAACTCTGACTGGCCCACTCTGTCTATCAAACTCGAGTGCTTCTTTACCTTGTTTTTAGCTTCACTGAAGTATGGGCGATGAAAATTACGTACCTCTAAAGGTATAATAAAAATTGCATATATTTAATAATATTCATATATGTTGTGTAATGATGGTCAGAATCACGCTAATAAACATGTATTACTCCCCACAGTGAACCATGTGTGTGTGGTGTTGAGGAATATCATTTTAAGGTGTGTTACATTTGTTTATGCTGTGGAACATTTGTTTTAATGATGCGAAGTGTGTTACATTTGTTTATCCTGTGGAACAGGAATGATGCGAAGATGTGTTGCATTCTTTTATGTTGCATTTGTTTAACTGTGAAACTATGATTCTTTGCCTGTCTAAAACATCCAATGGTCTGATAAACCTCACTACTGAACGCCCAGTAGTGAGGCAGGAAGAAGGATAGGCTGGGCTGGCAGGCAGAGAGGAGAAATCTGGGAGGAGTGAGATCTAGGAGCAAGAGAAGGAGGAGGACTCCAGGGAGCAGCCATCCATCTACGCAGCAAGCCATGGAGCAAGAGGTAAAGAAAGTTATATAGTGGGATAAAAGCAAAAGTCTAGAGGCAAGAGGTAGTTGTGATGATTTAAGAAAATCTGGCTAAAAATAAGCCAAGCTAAGGCTGGGCATTTTCAAGTAAAAGTAAGCCTCTGTGTGAGATTTATTGGGGAGCTGGGTGGCAACCCCCCAAAAGCAGAAGACTGAAGAGTAATAACAACCAACAACATTTTGACATACCAATGTGGGACTCTCAAATTTCCATGCAGGGCCTGAGAAAGACGGAATAAAAAAAGAAAAGAAAGAAAAGGGACACAGCTCCCCTAGAGAGACACTGCTGTTCATCTGCCAGCACTAAGTAGAAAAAGCAAGCTAAGTAAAAACCTCTTGAGGCAGCACAGGTACCGTTTTCCTACATCTAGGAAGGTTGAAAGCAGTTCCTGGTCGGGAACCTCTGAATGGGCTGTGAGCTTTATTTAGACTTGGCGCTAACGCGCCTAGAAGTGGGCAGAGTCAGCTAAGAGCCACGTGGACGATCCAGGTGTAGCTTAGCAGTTGAAAATTTGCTTGGTGCGGTCAAAAAAAGACTAGAGGTATACAGTAAAAAAGGTCCAGGTGGAAAAAGAAATTTGTAAACAGGTTCCAGAGTATTTTAAAATGTGCGTAGGCTCAAGAAAGAAAAGAAAATGGCACAGACAGTCGTAGAAAGAAACAATAGATTAAAAAAAAAAGTCCTTAAAGAGACAGTAAGAGTAAAGAAAAAGCCACATAAAGATGGGAAACACACAGGGAGTCTGGATCTTGTTAATTTTGGATTTTTTTAATTACTGATAAGCAAGCAACAGTTGCTAAGAGAACTGAAAATTGGAATTGAAAGTGGGATTGCTAAAATAAACAAGACTGTATACTTTAAGAACGCCTTGACTTTAAAATGGAAGTTAAAAAAAATGTGTTTGTAAAATAGAATTTAAAAGATGTATTGCTCTGGAGAAGCAGTTTTGCTTTTGTTTTCCATGGGAAACCAGAGGCTGTGGATTCAATCCAGGTTAATATGGATCAGATTTGATCATGGGAGACCGCCTGAAACTTGACAGGTGTTATCTATCAACAAAGGTTACCGCTGGTCTTCCCAGTAAGAGTGGAAGTAAGACATACAGAAGTAAGAAAAGGAAAAAGTCCAGAGGCAAAAGGTAGTTGGAATAATTTAAGTTAAGAAAAGGTGGCTAGAAATAAGTCAAGCTAAGGCTGGGAATTTATAAGTAAAAATAAATCTCTGTGTGTTATTTATTTCGGAGCTGGGAGGTGGACCCCCCAAGAGTAAAGAGTGAAAATCAGTACTAGTGGGGATGTGCATGATCTATCCTCTCAGCAATCCTTAGGTGCTCAACACAGTATTTTAAACTAAGGTTGCTATGAAGCATGACCTGCTTCAGAATTCATCTCTCATAACTGTCAATCTATACTCTGCTCAGCCTCCGCACACACTCCCCACATGCCCCAGCCTCAGACACCGATTCCTTTTCTGAGTCTCTTTCTAAGACTTCGTACATGGAATCATGCGCTACAGCCTGTCTTATGAGTGCATCTTACTCCACAGGACATAAAACATCCTAGGTTTACCCATGTTGTTTCAAATGGCAGGGTTTATTCTCACGGCTGTGGAATATCAGTTTGCCCATCTGCCACCCTCTCTTTGCTCATCCATCAGCAGCGACTGGAAACAGATCTATTCCGCCTCTCAGTTCCTGGGGTCCTGCAGTAAACTAGGGGTGCTGGTGTCTCTCCGATGCGCTGCTTTCATTTTCTTTGATTAATTACCCAATAGTGGAATTTGAGGTTCAGCTGGGTGCTATTTTTACTATTATGGAAAAGCCTCCCCACTCTCCCCAGAGATTTCTGTAATAAATTCACTGGTCTACCCTCTCCTCAACAGCATGTGAGGCTTCCTTCTCTCCACAGCCTGGCCAGGACTTGCCACCTTCCAACCTTTTTGGTAGCAGTCACTCTAATAGACGGGAGGTGATGCTCCTTGTGGTTTGATTTGCACTTCCTTTAGGGTTAGTCAGTGCTAATCATGGTTTGTACACCCGTGTGATGTCGCTGTCTTCTTTAGGGAAATGTCAATCTAGTTGCCTCATTTTTTCCCATAGTTTTTATTATGCACGTATGTGTGGGTTTGTGCACGTGAGTGCTGGTGCCCAAGAGGGTTTTGAGGGCACTGGATCCCCTGGAGCTGGAGCTGCAGGTAGTTGTAATCCTGATACAGGTGCTGGGAGCCAAACCATTGTCCCCTGCAAGAGCAGCAAGCGTCCCTAACCTCCGAGCCATCTTCCTAGCTTCTTCGTCCATGTTCAAAATCCAGTTCTTTGTTCTCACTATGTAAGATATCTTTGCACATTAACTCATGTTGGATATATGGTTTGCAAATATTCTCCCATTTGTCATTCATTCCTTTGCCATTTGATTGTTTTTCTTTATGCTGTGAAGAATATAATGCCTTTTATTTTTAATTTTCCTGAGAGATAATGTCTCCATAGCTCAGGCTGGCTTCGACCTTCTGCTGGGATTACAGGCACACACCTTCATACCTTATTAAAAATGCTTTTCAGAACAAACTGAAGCTGATCTCTACATAGCTAGGAAGCAAACACATCCGAAATTATATGGATCCACCAGAAGGAAGGCGACACTGGCAGCCAGACAATTTGATAGATGCTTTTGCCGCTTCCCCCTTTCTGCAGCAATTCTGAACTGGGTTCAGCTGTCGAACAAAGTAAACAGCCAAAGAATGTTGGGTTTTCCTTTAGAAACTACTTCACCTTCAGTCAGAAAAGACCACTTCAGTCACAGAATGTTTTACCACTAACATGTAGTTCAATCTTATTCAATCTTTGTGAACACACACACACAGCACACACAGCACACACAACACACACAGCACACACAGCACACGCACACACACACACACACACACACACACAGACACACACACGGTTTGGGGGAGGTGTGTTCTTTGGTATAAATTTCTCTCAATCTCCCTCTGCCATGAGCTCCCTATGCTCCATGCTGTGAGCTTCCCAAGGGGCAGAGCCCTGGTTTCCCTGTGTTACCCCCACTGGCTGCTTGACACCAGCTCCCGAGAGGGTGTACACACACAAATTCTTGGGGTTCCTATGCCTGACTTGAGGCCGGCGTCGGAGAGGGCTCAGTCAGACCGGAAGTTCAGGGCTCACAGTCCGCCACGTTCATTTCCTAAAACTGAAACCTGTGTGAAGCAACTTAAGCAACAGTGGAATTTCAGCTCTTACTCACTGGTGCCTGGGGCAGCGGGGAGCCAGACCCGCTCCTGGTGCAGACGGTCTTCTCTTGGTTATGCAGGTTTCTGAGGGGCTGCCAGCATTCTCAGTTGACTTAGCCAAGTCAGTCATTTATCCCTGACAGCCATGGAAATCCCCTGCATCTCCCCAGCCACGTCCTGGGTCCTCTCCTCTAAGAGGGAAGTCCTCATTTGCTGTTGGACTGGCAGTTTTGGCCTGGACCCCTACCTTAAGGGAGGCAAAAATGGTGCCACAGTCAAGGTTGCATTAACAGGTGTTTCATTCATTTGTGGGGCCCCCTCCATTTTCCAGGACTCTGTATTTCTGCTCTTTCTGTGTTATTTTTCCTGTGTTGTTCCCGCTGATCCTCTGGGAAGAGACACTCCTTGCTCTATGTCAGTCACTGGCTTTTCCTGAGAGAAATGAGTCACTTACGTGGTGGAAGAAAACTGACCTAATTCATGCTAAATATAAGTGTCTGAAAGTCTGATTATAACCACATTCGTTTTGTTGTTAATTTGTGTGGGTTTTGTTTGTTTGTTTTGGAAAGAGTCTCATGCAGTTGAGGCTAGCTTCAAACTCCTGCTCTTCCTGCCTTCATCTCCCGAGTGCTGGGATCCTGCGTGTGAGTCACCACACAAGGCCAAGGGAGTACTTCGCATGATACAATTCTATAAGCGGCCTTTGACTCTATAGTTCCTTCCAGGCCCCTCAAGTAACAGCGGCTGCTGAGTCTGTTCCCTCAACAGTCAAATGGTGGATGGGAGAGGCCTGGTTCACTGGTCTGGGCCTAGATGCCCTCAGTGAGGTGCCGTGTAGAACAGACATGGGGGCGTGGGTATCGAGAGAGGGGAGACACTGATATTGTTTCCCTGGCAATCAGCTTTTTTAGGGAAAGGTGGGCCAAAATTTGGTCTTGCCCCTGCCCCCCATTCACAGTGTTAAAGTTTTCTAGAGTTTTATCCTTTGACAGCTTTGGAACTCTGTAGTTTCCTGAGTCTAAATGTTTCTCTGCCAACTGCCTGCACTTCCCTTTCCTAGTTCATTCACCCTAACTATATTCTTTCTTTCTTTTTCTTCTTCTTCTTTTTCTTTTTCTTTTTCTTCTTCTTCTTTTTCTTCTTCTTCTTCTTCTTCTTCTTCTTCTTCTTCTTCTTCTTCTTCTTCTTCTTCTTCTCCTCCTCCTCCTCCTCCTCCTCCTCCTCCTCCTCCTCCTTCTTCATCATCATCATCATTATTATTACTACTATTACTACTGTCCTGCCTGATGGTTTATTTATTTATTTTTTATTTATTTATTTTTATATTTTTTTTATCTTTTTTGGCATGAGCATGGGTGGGCAGTTTTTTTTTCCTGCAAAATAAACATGTATTATTTTGCTGTTTTTAACATGTCCAGCACTCACAAGCATCAGGCGCCATTTGTGCCCTGCACACACTTCCTTTCACACGTTGCACAGAGAGGATGACTTGGTTGAGATTTCACAGCCAGCAAGACAGCTGAGAGTCTTCAGCAGTTAATTTCACAATGAGTACTCGGCCCTGCGTCTCGGCTGCCCTTTAAGTGGCCAACTGCGTCTCCCAATCCCCTTGGAATATTATTTTTTTTTTTTTTGTGGCAGAGTCACGGTGTTCTAGCCTTCAGTCAGTCTGGACCACTTAACCGCAGGGGTGGAACTCAACCCTTTGCACCCAGGACGCGCTCAGGGATGGTGAAACGGTATTGCCGAGCATGGGCACATCTAGCAAATTCTGGGACCTGTTCAAAGCAGAATCTTGAAACAGAAGGCTAAATGGAAACAAAGCAAAGATTGCGTGGTACCTTTCCTTTCCCAGGACAAACGTCTCCATCATTTTTATCCCGATCTTTCAACAGTTTGACCAGTCTGGCAGGATGACCTGCAAACCGGAGATGAAGCTGATTTAAACTGTAAAGCCTTTCTGGAGAACACTGGCTAACCTTGGCATTTGCTCTGCTCTGGGCCTCGTATTGTGGACAAGGATGATTTCCACCTCCCCCATGTGAAAACAGAGTCTTGTCATCTATTCAGACACACAGACAGTAGGTGGAACGGTCAAGATTTAAACTCAAGTCTGCAGGACGGAATCAGTTACCCTTATGAGTCACGCCCCGTTGTCCCTACAACGCTGTGGATCGTAGGGGGCATTATTCTGGTACCCAGCAGTCAGCTGACACAGTTCTGGATTAGAGCCATGTGGGCTACTGCGAAAGGCTGCCCAGAGTCAGAACAGAGACGATGGAGAGCGTTGATCAGCTGTGAGTCCTTTAGAGCCAGTGTAAAGAACTTGTGTCTTAGGTCAGCAATGAAGACTTATGACCTGCAGGCCAAGGATGATGATGATGATGACAGCTTACCGTTATTGAGCTCTTTCTGTATACCCAGCATTTTTGTTGAACACACTGTATGCATGACTTGATTTAAGCTGGGAGAAAACCCACCTGTTATTGGAATGGACTCTCATACTTGAGTCGTTATTTATCACTGACTTCCATCTTAGGCCTAAAATCATAAATGGCATTGTTCCGGGCAGAGGGTATAGCTGAAAGTGTTCCTTTGTGGCAATCAAAGATGAATTGTGAAAAACATATTGGGCAACATTCCCGTAAAGAGAACTCATAGCAAAACGGGAAGATACTCACACACTATAAAAACCTCGGCCTCTGTGGATTATCTGACTGACCGAGTGGATTATGAGGGCTCGGACACAGGTCTCGGGAGAGTCGGTGAAATGTACAGTATACAGGCTTTTCAATCAGATGGGAGAGTCAAACCCAGACAAGTTCCTAACCTCTCTGAGCATCCTTGCTAAAAAGAAGATAGTATCTCTCTTATATAATTGTTGAAGAATGGCACAAACCCAAAAGGAGAAAAAAATAGATTTCTAGTTCAAGATAGGGTGTCAGTGGAAGTCACTCTCTGCTCCCCCATCCCCATTTGGGATCCATTTCTGAAACTTTGCAGGTTTTGAAGTCTGTTGCCTTCTCTTCTCTCCCTCACATTATGTGTGGCGCCATTTTCTACCTTCCTTGACTTACATATGTGTGTTATATTGTATATATATATATATATATGTGTGTGTGTGTGTGTGTGTGTGTGTGTGTGTGTGTGTGTAATATCCCAGTATATTTAATGAACAGCTGTTCCTCACAGTTTCTAGGGTTAGCTTGAGGAGATAGACTAGCAGGAAGGCTGCTTGCCTGTCCCGGTTTCCCAGAACCAAAATAATTACACAGAAACCATATTCATTAAAACACTGCTTGGCCCATTAGCTCTAACTCTTATTGGCTAATCTTAGTTTAACCCATTTCTAGTAATCTGTGTATCACCACGAGGTCATGGCCTACCAGCAAAGTTTCAGCACATCTATCTCTAGCAGCAGCTCCATTGCATCTCCTGACTCTGCCCTTCTTTCTCCCAACATTCAGTTCCATCTTCCCCACCTACCTAAGTTCTGTCCTATCAACAGGCCAAGGCGGTTTCTTTATCATTGATGGTAATCACAGCACACAGAGGGGACTCCCACATCCATAGACATTGCTGTCTGTGGCATCCTGCATCATTACATAAGCATCAGGCTAGCCACAGAGGAGGAAACCACATGTGCAGGTTGAAGAGTGAGGACAGCGGAGACCTGCAGGAGAATCCAGAGCTGTCTATGGCAAGGGGAGCTGGTGAAGGTGGTGTCAGTGGTGGAGGTGATAGAGGAGAGTTGCTGATGAGGGCAGAGCTGGTACGGATGGTGGCAGAGGGAAGGTAGGGATGGAGAGGGTGGATGAGAGGGCAGTGGAGGGAATGACATTGATGATGGTGGAGGAGATGGCCATATTGAGGATTAGATAGTGGAGTTGATGGAGCTGATGGCCATGGTTGAGTTGATGGAAATCATGGTGGTGAAGGTACTTGTGATGGTAACAAGGCACATAGAGGTGTGGGAACGGCAGAACTGATGCCAACGATGGAGATAATGGGTAGAGATGATAGAGGAGGTATGTATGTGTGTGGAGGGAGGGGTTTAAGGTATATGTGACTGAGACAGAGTGGCAGAAAATATTTGAGGTTGGCAGGGAGAGCAAGTACGCGTGGGTCATGAGCCGAGAATGCAGAAGCAGCCAGGGCAGGCTATGGACACTGATGCTCCCAGTAGAGGCCCTGTCTTTTATTGTGACAGGAAGAAAGGATGGGTGTGGGCAGTTCCTAAGAGAATCTAAATGGTTTCTTTGAGTGACTTTAAACTTCTCTGAGATGCAAAGAGAAAGTTCTCCAAAGGGGTTACCAGGAGGTGTAGCCTGCCTGTGGTTGCAAGGACGTGGAGCAAGCTTGAGATGCCTTTGTAGAGAAGGCAGGGGCGTCTGAAGAAACAGAGTGAGGTGCTTGGCTAACCTGAAGGCAGTAGGTCTTCCTTTGAGTAGAGAGTAAAGAGGTCTTCCAGGCCGAGGGGCCTCCCAGTGACATCAGGAAGAGAGTGAGGGCCCTGGAGTATACAGGTTTTGAAGGGACAAGTTGATGTGGCAATAGGAATGAATATGTCTGGGCTCCACTGGGCAACTCACCCACCACTCACGGGCAGTCAGCATTTGTGCTCAGAAAAGTTCATGGCTGCAGCCAAGCTGGGCTTTTCCCTCTTAAAAGAGGGGGACAGGATCCATCTTATAGTCTAATTGGAAGTGTTGGGGGCAGGAATGACTCTCCATCTAATACTGAGAGGCTTGGAAACCAAAGAATCTGCCGGCCCATCCACCTGAGAGCTCCAGTTGACACCAAGGTCTTGCCTGGGGAGTTAGCAAGTGGACGGAGGAAGAAGGGAAGACTGACAGGGGCTAGAGGAGCCCCACACTATGGGGCACATTCATATCCATATTGTCGAAAGGCGTCTGTGTGTGCATGCTATTTTTAAACTCTTTTTACTGAGCTATATACTTTTCTCTGCTCCCCTCCCTTCCTCCCGCTTCCCCTTCAGCCCTCTCCCATGATCCCCATGATCCCAGGAGATCTTGTCTTTTTCTACTTCCCATGTAGTTTAGATCTATGTAGGTCTCTCTAGGGTCCCTTTTGTTGTCTAGGTTCTCTGGAATTATGAATTGTAGGTTTGTTTTTCTTTGCTTCATGTCTAAAAGCCACACATAAGAGAGTACATATTATATTTGTCTTTCTGTGTATGGATTACCCTACTCAAGGTGATGTTTTCAAGATTCATCCATTTGCCTGCATATTTCAAGATGTCATTATTTTTTTCTGCTGTGTAGTACTCCATTGTGTAAATGTACCACATTTCCCTTATCCATTCTTTGGTCGAGGGGCATCTAGGTTGTTTCCAGGTTCTGGCTATGACAAATAATGCTGCTATGAACATAGTTGAGCACATGTCCTTGTGGTACGATTGAACATCCTTTCCTGGGTCTTGAGGTAGTGCATGTTATTAATAGCTTATCGTGAATATACTGTAAATGGCTTGCTTGTTCTAACCCAGTGCCTTCTAGAGAAGTGCATGGCAGATACTGGTTGATATGAACCAGACGAGACAGGTAAGTTTAGGGTGTGGTAAGGATCATAGCACTGTGGTCACAAGTCTCACGGACATGGCCAACCACTCCGGGAGAGAGGCAAGACTGAGCTCTGACTGGATATCCCTTCCATTCCCAGTAAAGCCTGCTGGCTGGAGGTGGGTTGTAAGGTGTTCTGTTTCCGGAAGTGTTAATCCTCTGCCTTCTGCTTGCTCTCTGAACCAAGCATAACTTGAGTATTTGTGTCTCTGCTCATATATTTGCAGTGAAAGGCAGTATGAGCTCTGGAGTCCAGTCATCTATTTTGGCGAATCCACTGAAGTGGATTAAGAACTCTCCAGTCTGTCACTGAATTAATGAGGCATCCAGCATGCTGAGCTGCCCTGCCCCCTTTAATTTCACTCTCTCTTCTGTGGCTCCTAATAATCTCTCATGCTTTTACTTAGCCAGCTCAACCAATGCTCCTTCTGGGTTTATGTGTAGGTCTTAGCTCTTCTGGCCTCTGGCCTGAAAGTGCTTTTGGTGCTTTCTTCCCCCATCTGGGAACCGTTCCCCCAACTCCTTCCTGGGATAAAGCCTGTTTGGTCTATAGGATCCTTTCTGTTCAGTCTGTCTGACTTATTTCAGCAGTCTGACTCAGGATGGTGACCATTCCTGGTGATAGCCTCTTGGAATGTGCTTTGGAAAATGGTGTGGGAGGTCCTTCTGTCTATGTGTTGCTTTTATTGGTTAATAAATAAAGGAACTGCTTTGGGCCTATAGCAGAGCTATAGGGGAACAGAACTAGGTGGGGAAAACTAAACAGAATGCTGGGAGGGAGAAGGCAGAGTGGGAGGGATGCCATGGAGCTGCTGCCAGAGTCAGGCATGTGAAAACTTTGCAGGTAAGTCGCTACCACGTGGTGATACATAGATTAATAGAGATGGGTTAAATTAATATATAAGAGTTATCCAATAAGAAGCTAGAGCTAATGGGCCAAGCAGTGATTTAATTAACACAGTTTCTGTGTGATTATTTTGTGGCCGGCTGGCTGGGATGAACAAGCAACCCTTCCCACAACAGGAAAATGTGGTCTGACTGTGGTTAGGACCCACTGATAAAGAAGATAATGTTGCACTATCATAATATAGTTTGCTCATTCTGCATACTGACTTCTTGAGGGAAATAGCCATTAAATGGATCTCAAACATTTTTTGCCAAGGACTGAAATAAGGGAAGACCCTAGGTCTGCCCGGCAAACCCTCTCCTTGATCTGCTTCCACTTAAGGGAGGTCTGAGATGTAAGCTTCCTACCTCACGTCGACTACCTCATGTCACAGGTTTCCCTTCTTATGAAACCTGTGGGTTGGAGGTGAGGGAGATGATAGGTTTTCCTTATGATTTCCAGCCCTTTGGATAAAATGTAGACTCTCTCAGCTATCAGGGGGCAAAACCTGGAGGATCAGAGAAGCAGAACAGCCAGCCACTGTAGAGTTCTTACCTCTACCAATCCTCACACCAAAGGGGGCAATCCTGTCTTCAGGTCTCCTCAGATGGCATCCTCAGGCTGATTCAGAGCTCCTGTCTCCTCCTGCTTTATATTCCTCTCTACGCTCAGCCATATCACTCCTGTCTCCACCTCCCTAGTGCTGGGGTTAAAAGCGTGTGACTCCCAAATACTGGGAATAAAGGTATGAGCCACCACTGCCAGGCCTTTATGACTAACTAGTGTAGCTGGCTCTTCAGACAAGCTTTATCTGTTAAATCATAAACAAAATATCACATATTCCTCTTTTTTGTCTAAAATTTAAAAAAGTTATAAATAATATAAGAAAAACTACATACAGTAAGCACAATAACTATACACAATATACACAGGCAGTAAGTACATCATCAATGTCTAGTCCATTTGCATTTGACAAATTCAGGAAAAAAAATACTCCATTATCTATCCTATCTTGGTGAGTCCAAAGTATTGTACTTAATTCGCTTTCTATTCTAACTTATGTTACCAACTCAAAACTATCTTTTTATGTCCCTCAGCCTTATATAGTTTACATTCCTTTAGTGAATATCTTTTCTGCGTCTGGTAATCAAGGAAAACTATAACTATTTAATTTTCAACTCCCTTAGAGACATGAGAAGGAAATAATATTACCTGAGTAAGGAGGAAGTGCAAGCAAGTGACTTCCAAAAAATGAGAGAAATGACAGAGATATCTCGCTGTCTGGACAGACACCCAAGATTCCTTGGCAGCATTGGGGTATCCATCTTCAGTCTAAAGCCCTAGAATATTTGACAGACTTTTCTATGAAACAGGACTTTGGAAGGACCATCCTGCCTTGTCTTGACAGGGTTTGGCAGTCACTCTTTTGTGTCCTGCTTGTCTAATTAGGATAGCATACTGTCCACAGTTGAGGCAAGGGCATGTTCTTGCCCAGTGGTTTACTTCTGTCACAAAGAAAGTCAACTCCCTGTGGAGTTTCTTTGACACCCATTGTCTTCTCTGAAGCAGATTGGTGCTGCCAAGCAGATATGTCTCACCGTCATAAAAATGAACCCATGTTATTAAAACATCTTAAATGCCATATTCTGTAGATCTTGAAATTATTCTGAGAAGCTTGTAGTTCAAAGCCGATCTTTAGGTGGTGTTTTTCAGCTTAGTAGTTTTATCATAGTCTTGGTGGAATTGTCAATATCCCTACCTTTAAAATGGTTGACAGATAAACCTGTATGGGTTGTATAATGGCTTTCAATAACAGAGAAACTGCAGGCTTTAGAACAGTTGGTACAAGAGCAACTAAATACTCAGCATACTGAAGAATCAACCAGCCCTTGGAATTCTTCTGTATTTGTTGTTAATAAGAAATCTGCCATAGGAGTCCAATCAGCTCTTAGAGAGCCTCTATCATTTTGTAATTCCTATAAGGATTATAAGGATACATTAAGGAACAAACAACCTTAGGTTGTTCTTCTCTAACCTTATAAGGTAATGCTAAAGTTTGTTCTTCTTTAAATTCCTCTGTCAGGATTTGAATATCTCCATGACCTGCTTTATTAAGTTTTTCTAGGGCCTGTATCTTGGCACTTATATCAAAAAAACTAAACCAAGAATTATCAAAATGATAATTAATGTCAATCTTGGTTAACTTTATTATCCTTCATTCCTTTGTTTCATTTTGAAATCATGCATTGTGTAATTGTACACAGACATAACTTACTCTATCTTAATGTGTTTTCCATTTTTTAACGTGGGAAAAAAACTCTCTTTTAACTAATTATTTCTCTTAAAAATTCCAAATTTTCTCACCAAGTTTGCCGATGATGATGATGATGAAGATGTGAGGTTGATTGCTGCTGCGTTGAACAGTACAAGCTTGACTGGAATTCAAGGTATCTGCCTATCTTGGCAGCAGCCAGAGAAGGGGGTTCAGGGAGAGCCCATCAGGAGAGAAGAAGGGAAACCTAGCCAGCTGGCTGGCGGGTGGTACCTCTGACTGTGTGTAGTTCTGGCTTATACTGATGGCTGCAAAGACAAACAGCTTTTCCATCAATTCGTTCCTCAAAGTTGGATGTCAGAGGTTGCATGAATTCTAACTGTTCTTAATAATAAAAGCTCAGAGTCAGTTATCAGGGGATGAAAGCCAAAGGATCAGAGAAGCAGAGCAGCCAGACATCGAGATTTTACCTCTACCAGTGCTCAGACCAAATGGGCGATCCTGCTCTCAGACAGCCTCCTCAGACTGCGACCTCAGACCGCGACCTCAGACTGCGTCCTCAGACAGCCTCCTTGGACTGGCTCCTCAGACCGTGTCCTCAGACAGCCTCCTCAGACAGCCTCCTCGGACTGCACCCTCTGACTGATTTTGAACTCCTGTCTCCTCCCATTTTATAAACCCTCTATCCGCTCAGCCATATTATTCCTGTCTCCACCTCCCCCGTGCTGGGATTAAAGGCGTGAGACTCCCAAGTACTGGGACGAAAGGTGTGAGCCGTCACCACTTGGTTCTGTTTCTCTTTTAGACTGGGTCAATTCCTGTAGTTCAGTGTGACCTTGAATTCAAAGAGATCTGTTTGCCTCTGTCTCCCAAGTGCTGGGTTTAAAGGTGTGTGCTACCACTGCCTGGCCTCTATGGCTAACTAGTGTGGATGAGTCTGCTCTCTGATCTTCAGGGAGGCTTTACTTTTTGGATCATAAACAAAGTCTTACCACATTAATGTCATAATTTCTAAAGTTATACAGTTAGGAACTTGTTTTCCTTAAACTTCTCAGTTTTAATCACTCATTTAGAAACATCCCAAATTTAAGTAACATTTTAAAAGAGACTGTGACATACGTCTATTCCTATTTATAAAATTATCAGAATGAATTATTATTTGTTTGCTTACCTCTCTTTGAGGCAGATCTTTCTATGTAGCCTAGGCAGGCCTGCAATTTGGAATCTTCCCATGAAGAGTTTAAATGTTTAAGTATTTTTAACTTTATTTATGTGTATAATAGATGACATATTCTTTAAATATATTTCAGTTACTTGAATTACATTTTTCTGAGTTCTTAAATTTAATTAATAAATTATAAATATAGTGAGTTTTAAATTCTTGTAAGCATTTTAAGATACAAACATTTTAACATACATTTCTACAAACAAAAAAAATCACCAAAATATAATGAAATACAATTGTCCTTCATGGTCCACAGGGGATGGATTCCAGAACTCCTTGTTTTAAATGGCCTGCTATAGGTATATAAACTATGTGTATGTTCCAGAATGCTTCAGATCACCTCTAGAATGCTCACAACACCTAGTGCAACGTAAATACTCTGCAAAGATTTGTATACTGTTTAGAGAGTAATGACAAGGGAAAGTTTGCCATGCTCAGTGTGGACACATTGTTCTGACATTTTGAAAAATGCAAGGTAGGTTGAATTATAGTGGAAGTAGAATCCAAGGATATAGAAGGCTGACTGCACGTGAATGGGGTCTGAAACAAATGAGAGAGAGAGAGAGAGAGAGAGAGAGAGAGAGAGAGAGAGGGAGAGAGGGTAAGAGAAAGGGTATGAGAGAGAGAGAGGGTGAGAGAGAGGAAGAGAGAGAGAGGAAAAGAGGAAAAGAGGGGGGAGCGTTCTACAGGAGACTCAGAGTTTCTGAAGCAGTGGTAGGCTGCCACCGGGTGTGCTCACACACTCCTTCATCCATGGACATTTGGCACAGTAGTTGACATGTGGCAATTTAAAATTTTTCTTTTTGGAATCTTCTGTAAGCAAAAAATATATTTTTGGTCTGCAGTTAGCTTTATCTATAGCTATGAACTCCACAGATATGTATACAGTTTAAGCTGGAATTGTAAGTCTGACTTGACATTCCAATAAGCCAAAATTCCTTCAAATGCTGACAAATCCTTTAAAAAGTCTCAAAGAATATGATATATGTATATATCAAATAATAAAACAATAAATACATCAAAAACAAATATCTAAAGCAAGATGTAACTGTGTGGTAGCATTTGTCTAGTGCACATGAGGTCCTGGATTCTACCCTTGGCACAGAAGAAAGAAAAGTCATCCATGGATCCCTCAACATAAAATATTAATTCAAACGCTAATTATAAATAATCTGGAACCTTTCTTTTGGGTCAAGTACAATGTCTAAAATTGACATGTTGTAAACTATTAAATTTACATAGCTTGGAGAAGAGAATTCCTTCGGAGCAGCTCAAAAATACTGGTCAAGAAGTTGGTGATGGTCTTGACTGTGACCCTGACTGCACACACTGGACTTTAGCTACACTCAATAATTAGGAAAAAAACCTATGCAAGACAGTAGTCACCCAGGTCATGTGTCTGGTTTCTTAAATGATTCACCCATCCACATGGAGCTTGGCAACCCTTGCTGTATTACCATACATCAATCTATTCTATTTTAAGGTGTTTCAAAGAACTTAGGATGTGGTAAACTGCCTTCTCTGGGTGTCAACAGACCCGATGTTTCGTTTCCCTCTTGAAATGGGAACAAATACTGGGTCACTGGGCTGGTAAGTCAGCTAGGAAAAGAGACCACTGTTCAGCTTCTCTTCCGTGTAGGCCTTGTGTCTGTCAACAGCTGTTCCAGGGCCCAGTTTAAGCTCTGTTAGGGGGAGGGAACGCATGAAATGCATGAGTCCAGGAGTTCTAGATGGGCATCTGCTGCAGCCCAGAGGTTAGCACATCCTTCCAGAAGAGCAAAACCCACGCCTGTGCATTCCCACGCCTTGGGCAGTTCCATCTGGTCACAGTCAGCAGAAGTGTGTGGACTCTCTCTCTCTCTCTCTCTCTCTCTCTCTCTCTCTCTCTCTCTCCATGGCCTAAAAGAATTCACAAAATTAATGAAAACTATTTGTCTCATCTTTGGGAGTCTTCTATATTTGAACTTAAAGGAGCTCACCTCACTTATCTCCAAACTGGCCCTTCTTCTATTATAAGAAATTCAAGTCTTTCTTTCTCTCTCTGCCTCCTCCTCCTCCCTTCCCTCTCTTTCTTCCTCCCTCTTTTACTCTCTTTCTCCATTCTCCTCTCCCTCCTCTTCCTCTTCTCCTTCCTTGCCTCTTTTTCTGTATTTCTCTACTCTCCTAAACTTTATGTTCCTGAAATATAAGATCTCTAATAAAGTAAAATAAAAAATATTGGTGCTGAGGTTTTAACTTGTAGAGCATGTGTTTAGCTGGGGTTTTAACTCAGTGGTAGAGCATGTGTTTAGCACATGTGAGGTCCCTGGTTCAATCCCCAACACCAGAATTCAAGTCAAAGCAAAACCACAGCCTAAACTCAATGGGATTTCTTCATCCACTTTGTGTGGGTCAAGGCAGATGTTTCCGAATAACTGAGATGAGCCCTGAAGCCTGGAGTGCATGCAGACCTGGTGCTGGCATACGGAGTCAGTTTTAATCACATAAGTTCTGAGTCTTCCACATTTCCCAAAGTGAAAACTGCCATTCCTTCTACAACATGAAAGCTAACGGAAGAACGCCTTGCCTTGCCGTTGGCTCAGTAAACACCAACAACGAGATGGCCTGAAGTCGTAACAGCCATACGTGTAAATCAGCTGCTGGAAGAAGGCTAGGGTGTGACGGAACAGAACAGGACAGCAGGCTCAGCCTGGAGGATTTTCCAGGGTGGTGGAACTCGAGGAGCGCAGTTGCTTTTACGGGAACTGCAGAGCCTCAAAGCTGAAAGCATCTGAGAAGCATCTGAGACCTATTGGAGTGTTAATCTCTGACACTTCTTTCAAATTAGGTGTCTTGAAGCAGCTGTGACAGTTGAGATCTGAAGAGTTCACATCACAGGGAGCCTGCCAGTCACTGCTGCCTGGATTCAGTGCAAAATATTGCGACGCTCTGAAGATGCGACTTAGTCCTAGAAACACTGACTCAACTCGATCTTCTCCAAACGTCTGCACTTACTTACTTATGTGTTTTTTTTTTTTTAACTGAACCCTTACCGGTGGCCAGAAGGAGGCTGTGATGGTGAATTTTCATCATCAACTCCGCTGATGTAGAACATCCCGAGGACGTTTCCAGAGAGGCTTACCTGAAGATGGCAGACCCACCCTGAGCATGGGCAGCTCCCTTCCAGGTGATGGGATCCCAGACTGAACACCAGGAGAAACGAGCGGGGCATGACATTCACCTCTCTGCCTCCTGCCTACGGACACCGTATGGCCGGCAATCTCACGCTCCTGCCGCCAGACCTTCCTCACCCTTACAGAGCACAATCTCAAGTGTGAGCCAAAGGAAACCTTCCCTTCATTAAGTCCCTTCTGTCACAGCAGTGAGACAGGTAGTTAAGGGAAAGTGGACCGCCACCCGCCAAATTTAACTCTGCTTTTTTTTTTTTTTTTCCGGATGCCACACAGTAACCTTTCACTCGGTCACAACTTGAACGATACGTTTTCAGATGTATGCTTAAGATTCTGCCAGAGGCTTTGCAAAAATAAACTTTCTCTAAAGAGCTATCTTCTGGGGCTAAGGGTGGGGCGGGGCTATGTCATCAGTTTCTACAGATTGGGACCAGAGGCTGATGTGGGCGTGGCTCCAGGTCAAGAGGAAGTCCTGGAGAGCTCTGGGTAAGGATGTTTATGGTGAGTCCCATCTGGCATTTTAGCTGAGTGGAGCACTCTAGTGCAAAAACTCTAGCAGGAAGGAGATATTCTGAAGGGCACTCACACTCTCTCTTTGGTTAGTGGATTATTGCAACAGTGAGGCCCCGAGGAATTGGAATTCCCCGCCAGCAGAAGTTAAAAGTTGCAACTGTGTGCCAATCACAGGAAGTTTTTGTCAACTCACCATGGGGGAGAGACTGGAAGCCTGGGTAATGATGGCTGGATGACCTGGGGTCCCACACCTTGGTGGTTTTCTCCTTTACCAAATGAGTTCTACTGTTCAAACTCAGGCATCAAGTACTTCTTACCTTGACCAAGACTGTCTACTTCCGGATACGTCTTGCCACACCTAAACTTAAACCTGTGACAGGATGATAGACTTAGGATGGGGCATTAGGGACCTTTTTGGTCATCTTCCTGATGTGGCTGCACCGAATAGTTATTTTTCACACACAACAATCCCTCTGGAGCAGCCTTAGAGATATGAGGTGTGTTTTGTTGGTGATTGGCACCTACCAGTGCAGCTAAGAACCCAGGCTCCGCATCACTGTAGGATCTGCTAACACCCCACAGATGTTGCTGCAAGAAATTTGCAGATAGATGAACAGCTTTGTTTGTTTTGAGGAAGCATCTCATGTAGCCCAGGCTGGCCTAATACTTCCTGCACCCTTCCTTCCTTGCTTCCCAAATCATGGGGTTGTAGGTGTGAGCCTCCACACCAGGCAGAAATCAATGGCTCTTCTCGGCTTTGCTTTTAGGATCACAAAGCAGCAGTTAACCTAGGAAGTTCCATGAGAGAAGAAGGAGGAAGAGCAGTTTGCAGGGTTAGGGAAAGCATGCTCAGTTGTCTGGGAAATCCAGAGGAAGGAAGGCAGCTGCTGCAGAGGCGGGAGGCTTAGTCACATGATCAACATATAGAACCAGACTTTGCAGAACACAGATCACTCTCAAGTTTACGTTGCTGCTTTCTGATGGAGTTTCACTGAATTTTGAAGGGAGGGGTCAGAAAATGATACTCCACAAGGAGTCAGTTTGGAATTCAAACTCACAACTTTTGGGATAGCAAATGTGGGAGGGGCTTTCCCTGAGTCTTAGCCTCACAACATCTGGATCAATGAGAAACTTTATTGTCACTGACTCTTTTGAAGACTAAACTCAGGCAAACTAAACCCAGTAGTTCCTTCTCTGGGTGCATTCTCTTGCCTAGAAGCGAATCCATCTTAGATACATTCTCTCTCCCATGAAGAGATTTTTTTTTCTAGATATAGGGTTTCTCTGTGTAACAGCCCTCACTATCCTGGAACTTGCTTTGTAGGCCAGGCTGGCCTTGAACTCAGAGATCCACCTGCCTCTGTCTCCTTGAGTGCTGGGATCAAAGTTGTGCACCTCCACCTCTGGCATGAAGAGGTTCTTAAAGCACCAACACCAACTGGTCCTTCTTTGAGTCTCCTTGTCCTGTGTGGCCCCCAGGTAGGTGTGTGTGTGTGTGTGTGTGTGTGTGTGTGTGTGTGTGTGTGTGAAGACATCGCCTTTTCTCTTTTCCCAGTTTGTTTCAGCAGGTCCAACGTTCAAAAAGAGGGACAGAGACACAGAGGCACACAGAGATACAAACAGAGAGACACAGAGAGGGGGTGTGTAACTCTCTAGGGAGCCTTAAGAAGGATGAGAGATGTGGAACCCAGGACAGAAGAGAACCTTCTGATTAAGGAAAAATTCTGGCTTCAAACCTTGCGTAGATTTACAGGACATTTCCTTAGGTAAACAGGAGTAAATTCTCCCTTTGCCAAGGTCAAACAGAATCACAGACATTCAGGGAGGTTTAATAACTCGCTTAAAAGTAGGAGGTTTTCCCCTTATAATTATTCCTTGCTGAGGAAGACAGAGCCACAGCCAAGTCAAGAAGCTAACCAATCAATCTACGGCTGTTTTTAGAATCATTTTGAGATGCAAATACGGGTTACAAAAAGGGAAGTACTTAGCTTTAAAGTCGCAGGTAGAAGTGAGAGCCCGGAATCTTCCAGAGGGGAGGAAGAATGGGTTGCCTCTCAGCACACCCTCAGGGACTAGGGTCTGGGCTAGGAAGAAAAGGAATCCGGGCTGTCCTTTTTGGAAGGATAGTCTTCTAGTCTGGAAGGCGACTAGAAGACTATTCTAACAGATGTTGCACAGAAACGGATGCTTGAGATATGCCGGCAGGGGGACAAAAATGTTGAAAAGAACTAGAAAGAAACAATACTCCTGAGCCCAGTTGCAGCTTTGAAGAATGGAGAGAAATGAAAAGCTGTGTGCAAGGGCAAGGTGAGGTTTTGTGACTGACTCGGCAGCCCTGGCTGGCTAGCCTCTCGAACCTCAATAAGCTACTTCAATAATTAAGAACTGACACAACAGGAAGACCACAAAAAAAAGAGGTGCATGACACCCCATCCTAAGCCCATCATCCTGTGGCAGTCTAGGTCAAAGTGTACCCGCAGCCATTCAGCCATCTGATTGTCCAGACTTAGTCTCTTTGCCACAGTGAACTGACAAAAACTTCTTGTGATTGGCAGGCGGTTGCAACCTTTAACTTCTCCCAGCCAGAGACACCTGGGGGAAATTCCAATTCCTTGGGGCTTCATTGTTGCAATAATCCATTAACCAAATGGAGAGTATTAAGTGTCCCACTAGAGTTAGAATTATCTCCTTCCTGCTAGAATTCTGGCAGTGGAATGAGTGCTCAATTCAACTAAAATGCCAGCTGCCATGCGGCTTTCTCTTTGGTTGCCCTTGGCTGCCCTGTCTAGGGGAAATCCCACACAGAGCCACAGGCCTCTCAGTTCTGGGTTTCCTGCCCTGCGGCTTCAGCCAAGCTCTGGTGCCACGCTAAGCTCCTCTGCAGACCCCTGTAGGCGGCGCCAGCCGCGCAGGGCGGTGCTGGCGACCGGGAAGTTCGAGCCCGAAGTTGAGGACGTCCACTTCCCTCACTTCCCAGTCCTCGCCGTCCGGGGTCCAGACAACCGGAGGGCGCGGGCGAGAGGCGGCGGTGGAGGTCCTCCAGGTAGGTCGGTCGCTCCCGCTGCAGGATCCCTGCACCCCTTCGAGGGCAAGAAGTGCCAAGGGCAGCCGCTGGGAGCTCCGCAGCGCGGGGACCCGGTTCCCACCGTCATGCACCTGCGCCCCCAGCCGAGCGGCTCAGCTTTGGAGACAGTTGTTTCTAGTTGTGGTCGCCGCGGGAAGTGGGATACCCAGAGAGGGGAGGAGCGCGGTAGAGTGGCAGCCACTGAGGAGCCCAGAGCCCGCGGCTGTGGGACGGGCTGTCCTGTCAGCCTTTCTAGCTCCGGGGTCGCCGAAGGGAAGGGAGCATCTGCAGTGCCCCTGAGCTCTAGAACTCTCGGTGACCGTGGCGCTGCCCCAGCAATACCGGAAAGGACTGCCCTCCAGCCCAGCCCTCTGGCTTGGAGCCCAGTGCAGAGTTGGTCAAGGCAGTCACTTGCGGGGGGTGTGTCCGCAATCACTGTTTCTGACTAGGAAGCAATGAAGGTTGTTTTGCGCCCTAGAAGGGGGAAAGGTGTCGCGTGAGGCGGTGCAGACTATTTCTTTCTAACTATTTCTTTCTTGCTTCTTGGTGTGTCCGGGGTGGTGGTGGGGCTTCATGTCTCTGTGTTCCTTCATCTCTGGAGCATCCGAGTCGCATCTCTGGTCAAAAAACAACTCACCGAAACCGCATGCAGAGTGTGTGTGTGGCGTTCTTCACAGAAGGACTCTCCGAGGGTCTCCTTATGGCTTCCCGGTTCCATAAACGAGAACCTTGTGCTTACATCTTAGACGCCAGGAAAAGACTTTTCTGTTTTCAAAAAGGAGCAATTACTTCGGATGTAAACCGCTTAGCTTGCCGGGACGATTCTGATTTGACTTAAGGTCTTGCCTGTGCTACCGAATCTTTAGCGAAGAACAAAAGATGGGTGGGTGGGGGACTCGTCCTAAACACCCTCTTCCTCCCCAAAGGGAAATAGCGAACACCGTGACTACTGGAAAATGTCTTATCTCACCGTATTCTGAGTTTCTTTCTGTTCCGCGAACAGAATACTTGCGCCTTAAGTTTTTAACTCTTACCAAAATTGTCAGGTGTTGACAGTATTTTTTTTTAGCAGTTCCTAAGCTATCAGTTAACTTTTTTGAACCGTCTAAATTTATAAGCAAATTAACATTTGCCTGGATAAACGCCCAATGAGAAATCACCCCCACGTTTAAAGAAGTCGAATTAAGAGAGAACACAGAAGGAGGGAGGGGAATCAGAAAGTACATATGCAATGATTGGAAAATGATTCAAAATGCTAATTTATATTGAATAAGTGGAACCTCAGTTACATGATCAGATAGAGTGTCAGAAGAGACTTAACATCCACAATCTAGATGTTATCTGCTGGCTTATCCTTTTGAAGCGGTCTTGAACTCACCACGGAACTTTGGATGGCTTTGAACTACTGCTCCGCCTGTCCACCTTCTGGAGCTTTGGGGTCATGGTATGCACCACTATAGCCGTTTATTCAGGGCAGGGGATCAAACAAAAGGCATCTATATATACTTGCAAAGCTCTCCACTGATGAGCTACATCCCAGGCCTGTCACCTGCTGATTCCAAGACATCCGTTTCTTAAGGGCGTTAAAAATCGAAAGGGAAAATGCACAACCAGTTAAAAATGCACGAAAGGATGCCATAGGCTGGAGAGATGGATCAGCAGTAAAGCTCACTGGCTGCTCTTTCAGAGGACCTGGATTTAGTTCCCAACATCCGCATGGTTATAGGGAATCTGCTGCCCTCTTTCTGGTTCCTAGGGCCCTGTACATACACGGTGCACATGCATATACTCAGGCAATATATATATATATATACACAATATATACACAATATATGTATACTATACACACACACACACACACACACACACACACACACATACAATAAAGAGGCGCTTGCCACCGGGCCTGATGACCTGAGTTCAATTTCCGGAATCTACATGGTAGAAAGAACAGGCTTCCTCTGATTGTTCTGTGACCTCCACTCATATGTTGTGGCACGTGTATGTCCCCCCAAAATAAGCGCAGAAAGAATTTTTGGAAAATTGTGGCGTTACTTAACTGAGCAAATATAACAATGGCGCCCAGAAGCATGAACAGCTACAGGGCCTAGGACCCACAAGTGCACTGGGAGAAAAGTGTGGGATTCTCCCATGAACACATTAACCAAGTGAAACTTTCGGGACTGCCGTCTGCAGAAGGAGAAGGTTCTGATGGTCTGAATGCCTTTCATCTCATCAAACCGTTGACTCCCTCTGCCTAGGGCTCCAAATCACCCTCTGTCTGCTAGGAATAGGGGCAAGGCAGACTTGGTGGGCATGGAACATTTCTTTTGGTCAGAGAATGGGCTGTTTCCGGACCTGAATTTGGTTTATGTGCCCCGTGAGAGCCGTGGTTTAGTCTGGCGGGATCATGAACCACGGGAACAATGAATCAAGGAAGAGACATACTTGATGAGGCAAGCCGGAGGCTTTAGACAAACAGAAGCCCGTATGACCACTCTTGTTCAGTCCTCCATGCATTCATTTGTTTATTCTTCAACCCACATTTACTGAGTCCTGTTTTTTTTTTATATCCCTTTGATTTTTTTTGTTTGTTTTTTTTGTTTTGTTTTGTTTTTGTTTCTTCACTGGCCGACAAATATCTGCCAGCATTATTGTATATATCAGAAAATTATTTTTTAATCTTCTTTCATGGCTTGCACTTGCCTCCAACTTACTGCTTATACGCATGCATTTGAGACATGCCCGCGAGAGGGAGAGCCGTGATATGGCAACTGGCACATTCACTCACCCGTGCTTCATTCATTTCCAGGTCAAATCGTGGAAGATGCTCCGTGTTCTGTGGACCTTGTGGATCTTGGTGGCCATGAAAGACCTCCAAAGGGAGGGCTGTTCTGCTCAGGCACCTCTGTCATGTGATGCTGGTGTGTGTGATGGCCGGTCCAGGTCTTTCACCTCCATCCCCTCAGGACTCTCTGCAGCCGTGAAGAGTCTTGACCTGTCTAACAATAAGATCACCTCCATTGGCCACGGTGACCTGCGGGGGTGTGTGAACCTCCGCACTCTGATGCTGCAGTCCAATGGAATCAACAGAATAGAGGAAGATGCCTTTTCTTCCCTGCGCCGTCTTGAGCGCCTGGACTTGTCTGATAACCACCTATCTGCCCTATCTTTCTCCTGGTTCAGGCCTCTGTCCTCTTTGAAATACTTAAACTTGCTGGAAAATCCTTACAGGATACTGGGGGAAACATCACTGTTTTACAACCTCACAAATTTACAGACTCTCAGGGTAGGAAACGTTGCCACCTTCAATGGGATTAGGAGGATAGATTTTGCTGGACTGACTTCTCTTGACGAACTTGAGATCAAAGCGCTAAGCCTCCGGAATTATGACTCCCAAAGTCTGAAGTCGATTCAAAACATCCATCACCTGACCCTTCACCTGAGCCAGTCTGATTTCCTCCTGGCGATTTTTGCAGACATCCTGAGTTCTGTGGGATATTTAGAACTGAGAGATATTAACGTGGCCAACTTCCGCTTCTCAGAACTGTCCGCAGAGGAAATAAATTCGCCGATGAAGAAGTTAGCGTTCCGAAACGCAGATCTTACCGACGAAAGTTTCAACGAGCTTCTGAAGCTGCTGCGCTACACCCCGGAACTGTTGCAGGCAGAGTTCGATGACTGCGCCCTGGACGGAGTGGGCGATTTCCAACCCTCTGAGTCAGACATCGTGAGAGAACTAGGCAAAGTAGAAACGCTAATAATACGGAGGTTGCATATCCCCAGATTCTACTCATTTAATGATCTGAGGAGTGTGTACTCTCTCCTAGAGAAAGTTAAGCGCATCACGGTAGAGAACAGCAAGGTCTTTCTGGTCCCTTGTGAGTTTTCCCAGCGTTTGAGATCATTAGAGTTCTTGGACCTCAGCGAAAATTTGATGGTTGAAGAATATTTGAGAAACTCAGCCTGTGAGGGCGCCTGGCCTTCTCTCCAAACTTTAATTTTGAGCCAGAATTATTTGAAATCAATAGAAAGAACTGGAGAGATTTTACTGACTCTGAAAAACCTGACTGACCTTGACATCAGCCGGAACAGCTTCCGTCCTATGCCCGACACTTGTCGGTGGCCGCCAAAGATGCGCTTCCTGAACTTGTCCAGTACAGGGATATGGGCTGTGAAAATGTGCATCCCACAGACGCTGGAGGTGCTGGATGTTAGTAACAACAATCTCGACTCATTTTCTTTGTTTTTGCCTCGGCTCCGAGAGCTCTATATTTCTAGAAACAAGCTGAAGACTCTCCCAGACGGCTCCTTGTTCCCCGTGTTACTGGTCATGAAGATCAGAGAAAATGCCCTAAGTACTTTCTCTAAAGACCAGCTTGGTTCTTTCCCCAAATTGGAGACTCTGGAAGCAGGCGACAACCACTTCGTCTGCTCCTGTGAACTCTTGTCCTTCACGCTGGGGCAGCCAGCGCTGTCCCAGGTCCTTCCCGACTGGCCAGACAGCTACCTGTGTAACTCTCCACCCCGCCTGCGCGGCCAGAGGGTTCAGGAAGCCCGGCCCTCGGTCCTGGAGTGCCACCAAGCGCTTCTAGTGTCTGGCGTCTGCTGTGCCCTTCTCCTGTTGATCCTGCTCATAGCGGGCCTGTGCCACCATTTCCATGGGCTGTGGTACCTGAGAATGATGTGGGCGTGGCTCCAGGCAAAGAGGAAGCCCAAGAAAGCTCCGTGCAGAGACATTTGCTATGATGCCTTTGTTTCCTACAGCGAGCAGGATTCCTACTGGGTGGAGAACCTCATGGTTCAGCAGCTGGAGAACTCCGAACCGCCCTTCAAGTTATGTCTGCACAAGCGGGACTTCGTTCCGGGCAAGTGGATCATTGACAACATCATCGACTCCATTGAGAAGAGCCACAAAACCGTGTTTGTGCTTTCTGAGAACTTCGTGAGGAGCGAGTGGTGCAAATATGAGCTGGACTTCTCCCACTTCCGGCTCTTCGATGAGAACAATGATGCTTGCATTCTCGTTTTGCTGGAGCCCATTGAGAAGAAAGCCATTCCCCAGCGCTTCTGCAAGCTCCGCAAAATCATGAACACCAAGACCTACCTGGAGTGGCCCTTGGATGAAGCCCAGCGGGAAGTGTTTTGGGCAAATCTGAGAACTGCAATAAAGTCCTAGGTTCTCCACCCAGTTCCGGTCTTGCCCTAACCATGAACTGTAGCGAAGTTTATTCTGACATAATTATTTAAGTACCATAGAATTGTACCCTTGAGGATTTAAATCTAACTGATAATTGTGAGCTTTATCTTGAATGCTGTTATATAAATATTTTATATCAGAAGAACGGTTCTTCTGTTTTTCCTTATTTTATAGATACCCAAGATCTCTCCATTTATTGATATCTGGATAACCTGTTTCCTTAGCATATCTGGAAATGGTACACACAGACTAAGATTTAATGCTAAACACTTTCTGGACAGAAGTGCGTGGACGTGGCCACGGAGTATTGTGGGAGTGGCCACTGAGCATTGTGGGAGTGGCTATGGAATATTGTGGGAGTGGCTGTGGAGCATTGTGGGAGTGGCCACAGAGCATTGTGAGAGTGGCTATGGAATATTGTGGGAGTGGCTACACAGTATTTTCCAATCTACCATCCCACCTGCTCTCGCTCTATGCAACATCTCAAGGGCAAGGCATCACAATGTTTGGGTCCTAGAGAGACTCATCAGATCTCAGTATAAATGACACAAGCTACATTTTTATGTAAACTGAGTGTCTTTCTGAGTATTTGATAGGGTTCTCTAGACATAATTCTTTGAAATAAAATATGTAACCTAAGACATAGTAAATCTTGTCTTGCCATGAGAACAGAACTAATGAGTATAAATACAATATTGATTTGGAAGGATCTGAAGGAAGGGTCCCATGTTCTGGTACAGAACTCCACTAAATTCAGCTGTCCATTCCTAGTGTTTGGTTGCTCTGGCTCCTACCCCCGCCAGACAGTCTGTTGCTTTTTCTTCTGAGAAAAGTCTTGTTTCTAATTCTATAAAGCTTTCCCCTTTCTGTCTGAAAAAAATACTTGTGTACATAGTATTTTTAAAATAATTATATACTTAGAGGTTTCTTATGATTCAAAATAACTCCACGTGTAGTAATCTGAAGACAGATACTAGTGCCTTTAGTATTTATGAGTAAGATTTGGTAGTGCATCAGATTTTAATGGGTCATTCTTTGCTGAGAGTTCTTCACTGCTACTCAGCAACTTTTCCTTTCTTCTTCTTTCTTCCCTCCTTCCTTTCTTCCCTCCTTCCTTTTTCCTTCTTTCTTTCTTTTTTGATAAAGGGTTTCTCTGTGTAATAGCTCTGAATATCCTGGAACTCAGTTTGTAGACCAGGCTGACCTTGAACTCACAACTTTTATCTTGTGCTGGGAACCACTTGTGAAAAGGGCTTGAACCTTTTTTGACCCGTGTTAATTCTGGGCCAGGGCTAGGTTTGTGTGGTTAGTTGGGTTTTGGAATCAGAGACATTTGGGTTAACAAATATTCAATCAAATCAATTCAATTTGGGTTAACAAATATTCAATCTTGGGCAAGACATTTGACCTAACCCAAAATATTTTTTCTGTCCTTAAAATGGGCAGTGTGACCTGTACATGCTGGATCATTGAGGTTTTGAGATGCAGCAGTATAAGAAAACCATACTCCCTGGATCCTTCGCTGTCAGAAGGATTATGGGGACAGGTATCAGAGCTGCCCAAATGGGACCTATGGGTGCATGTGGACCTAGAGGTTGCCTGTTGTAGATCTTTGCTACTGATGCACGTATTTCATAGGAAATCATTTGTTTTTGTATTTTATTGTTAATATATTCCTATTATGTACACTAGCAGAGAGATTAGCAACCTTGTTATTCATAGAAAAATGCCCACAAGGAAGTAGTTTGTTAGTGTATCATGAGTTTTAGTGTGGAAAACTCAAACAGTGCTTTTTTTGGATCCATTACAGTTTTTTGTTTGTTTGTTTGTTTTTAACCAAGAATTTAGACAGCAATAGAAATACCTTCATGGTTTGATGGATTTAAACATACCTTTCATCTTTCTTACTCATCCTGCTGAAAGTTAGGTTTGGCAAAGCGGCAGGGTGCAGCATTAACACACACAGAAATCAGTAGCCTTCTATAAACCAGTGGCAGACACACTGAGGAAGAAACCAGGGAAACTATCCCATTGATGGTAGTCTAGAGAAAATACCTTGGGGTAAGTTTATCTACTGAACTGAAAGACCTCTACAATAAAGACTCTAAAAAACCGAAGAAGGAAAGACATGCTATGTTCCTTGAGCCAAATAATTTCTATTATGAAAATGGCCATCCTATCAAAAGTGGTCCACAGAGTCGGTGGGACGCCAATGAAAGTTCATATGCCATTCTTTACAAAAATAGAAAAAAAAATCTTAAAATTTATGTGGAAACACTAAAGGTCCCAGATAGCCAAAGAAATCCTAAGAGAAAAGAATACTGCTAGAGATATCACCAGACCTGACTTCAAACTACACCAGAGAGCCATAGTAATAAAATAGAATGATGGCATCATCCAAGCAGATGTGAATGGATGGGCTACAGCAGAGGTTCTACACACCGAGAAAGCAACTAACCCTTCAGCAAAATATGCTAGTAAATCTGGGTGTCTGCACATAGAAGACTATACCTACACTTCATATCTCATTCTGTGATGTGGGAGGCCCCTCTGTGTGCTGTGATTACCATTAATGAATAAAGAAACTGCTTTGGAGCTATAGCAGGGCAGAACTTAGCCAGGCAGGGAAAACTAAGTTGAATGCTGGGGGAAAGAAGGGTGGAGTCAGAGAGAAGCCATGGAGCTGCCAGAGACAGATGCTAGGAACTTTATCTGGTAAGCCACAGTCACATGGCAATATACAGATTAATAGAAATGGGTTAAATTAATCTAAGAGTTAGCTAATAAGAAGCTAAAACTAATGGGCCAAACAATGATTTAATTAATACAGTTTCTGTGTGATTATTTCTGGTCTAAGCTAGCCGGGCGGCCGGCAACCAACAAGCGGCTCCCTCCTACAATTTTGCACAAAAATTGACACCAAAAGGGCCAAGGACCTCAATACAAGAAACTCTGAAACTGATAGAGGAAAAGGTACCAGTAAGTGGGTTCTTTGCACAGGTATTTCTACCATGCGGTTTGTAAACCTTTGAAACTGACTTATGAGAGGAATGCTGGAGAATTTGAAGCTACAGATGTGACAAGTCCTTGCATGCTATTCTCAGAGATTACTGACCATCCCAGGGGGATTTTGGAAGACCAGAGTGGCAATAGCTATGCAGACATTAAAGCAGCTCGTGAGGGTTCACGGGAAGAAAGATTCACCAGGAACGGGTCAGGTGCCACTCATGCCACAGTCTAGCAAAGAATCGGTCTATAGTCTGTTTCTGTTATGAAAGTTTGAGTACCTGAATTCAGAAGTAACGGATTAGTTTATTTGGTGGAGGAAGTATAACCAACAAGAATGTATAACCCACAGGCTGGGAAATGGTTTTGCTTGCTATAGTTAGCCAGGCTTATAGTGAGAGGCAGAAAGAAAATGCAGTGCAGATTTGAGAACTTTGTTGTGTGGCAAGGAAAAGAATGTGGACATGTTTCAAACCATGAACAAACCTGCTGTAGGGAAAATGACAGCTGTTAAAGAGATCAGTACAATAAAGAGGAAACCATGCATTTTGAAATGGTAAACTAAGAAATGTAATTTGAGGGTAAGATCCCACCCATCGAAGGCTCCATGCTGTGAAAATGAAGGACTCGCACTGGGAAGAGTGTCCTCTGGAGCCCTACTGAGAAACAGCAACCAGAGCAGGGTCCGCCACGGAGGCTGCTGTGGTCACAGTCCAAGGGGGCTTGGATACTTGCTCAGCTGGCAGTAGGACTAGGTATCATCTATATGGTGCTTGTTCTGTACGCATGAAAAAAAACAAGAGTAATTGGTGGTCCAAGATTTCACCAAGTTTCCAAAAACAAAAACAAATAAACAAAACAAAATAAAAAAATAGAGTGGAAGCAATGTGTAGCTGGGTTGGACTCCCCGCGGGGAAGCCTTGAGAGGCCTGTGTGTGAAGCCCGGAGGGCGAGGTATAAATTGTAATCAAAGTTGAAGATTTATGGCAGGAGATTTGCAGGCATCAGGTGGTGCCCCCAGAATCCATACGTACTGCAAGGGGCAAGGGTATAGGGGCAGGGCTGGAAGGCCCTGCTGGTCAGAGGTTGTGGTCTAGCATGGTCTGGCAGGCCTCTCTGAGCTCTGCAACATGGGGTACTCACCACCCCCAGTGGAAGGTGTCTTGTTCTCTACCTGACCTTATCTGGAGACTGTCTCTAGGCCTAGATTCCTGACTTACCTGGAGCATAACTCTTGGCACAGGTCCCTGTGGAAGCTTCTGCCTGCTCCTCACATGGTAATGTAACGCCGGATGAGGAGTTTTATGATAGGGTTGGGCTTCCACACCTGTACTAGGAGCCCTACAGTAGGCGCATGCTGCTTAGCGCAAGTTAGGCACTTCTCCAGCAACCTTTCCAGATCTTATTTATCCCCTATACTCTGGAATAAAGCTGAGCTGTCTCAGTGAAGCAGTCTCCCTGAAGGTTATTTCTATCAGGTTCAAGAACTGTCCAAGGCTCGTCTGCCCCTTTGTCCTTGGAGACTGGTGGCCAGCAGATGGCAACGGATGGTGATGGAAATAGGAACCTAACAGGGAAGGGCTGCCAAGCCCACTGGAGCTCAGATGAGGCTACAGTGTGCCTCAGATGCCGTGAAGCTGTGTGGTTTGGTTCTGACCCTGCTACGATCAGTATTTAGTCCAGTATTGTCTTACTACGTCCCCACGTTTCCCCTTTAGGAATGGGAAAGCATTTGCTACTGTATATTAGAAGTATGTAACTTGCGTTTCGGTTTCCAGGAGCTTATGAGTTTGCCTTGAGTCTCTGGAGAGACTTTGGACATTTGTCAGGTGGTGGAATCTTTAGGAAGTTGGCGGAACCTAGTGGAAGGAAGCTAATTCACATTGGGTGTGCTCTTGAAAGGGTGTTGGTAGCTCAATCCCCTTCTTCCTCTCTTTCTTTTTGCTTTTTGGCCACCATGAAGCAAGCCGGTTCCTTCCTCTGCACAGCCTGTCATGGTTTACTGCCTCTCCACAGACCTTAAAACAACAGGGTCAGCTAACCACAAATTAAAACCTCCACAACTGTTAGCCAAACAAATCCTTTTTCCTTTTAAGTGGGTTATCTCAAGTACTCAATATAGTAACAGAAAGCTAACAGTCTGATTATACAACATTTCTTACTTGTGAGGGTCATTTTGGATTCTATTCAAATATATATTGCTTTACCTACTCAAGAGTTCCAGAACATTCCTGAAGCCACTTTTCATTTAACTGTCCACAAAAGGTAAGTGACATATTCATACCAGAGATCAATGGAAGGATTCTATTTTTTTTCAGAAATAAAATGAAATTTCAGGGCTTCTGAAAAACGTGGAAGTTTTTGTAACTGTGACACAGGCCTGAGAATCTTATTTTACAGCATAGGCACCTGCGTTTGTTCTTGGTTGCCTCCAGAAAGCAATAGCAAAATCCCATTGCTGAAGACACGGTACACTAAAGTCACCGGACACAGAGAATTCAAGGCAGTACTGGCCTTGAAGCATCATTCTCATTGGCTAGCTTTCACAGTACCGGAAGGTGCTGTGCGTTTTATTGGGAGAGAAAAACGTCTTCGAGGTCGTGCACGGCAGGGAACTTATGAACTCAGTGGCAGCCAGTCTGACAAGATGCACTGATTGGCGACAGAGTGGCATGAATTTTTTCAGAACTGCCCTCTGATTGTATTTAAGGACCTATTCCACAGGAGTTCCCATGTCTGGCGCTGTTAACTAGCCCAAGAACCTGTGACTGAATGGGTTATAGACTCTAGGGGATAACTAACTGCTATCATTGATCTAACTGGGCATGGTATTAAGCTGCACCCTAAACACCCAACTTTATGCCCATAGATTAGTGCAACCCTCAGCCTTTGTCAGAGAATCTTTTTGCAGTAGCCGGAGACTGATATAAAGACTCACAACCGGCCAAAAGAGTAGGGGCGCTCACATGTCAACTGGACCATCTGTACACCTTTCACCCCAAGGCAAGGGGTCATTCCGGAAGAGGGAGCAGACATATCCGAAGATCCAGAGGTGAGAAGGGACTGCTGCAAAAGAGTTCTTTCCAGTCCTGCCAGGATGCTGCACACGTGAGCTCAAAGTGGCTATGACTGCAAACCAAGATCTGTGCATGACCAAGCCCGCGGAAACCCCAGCATGGATTGGAAATGGGCCACAGGGTCCCACTCCTAGATCCATTTGCTTTGGAGTCAGTCCTTGTTTGGTTACCTATGTTCTAGAAGGTGGGCCTACATCTGTGCACTGACTGGCAGCATCAAGTGGACTCAATGGGTTAAAAAGAAAGAAAAGGGGACACTAACTTGGAAGGGAAAAGTGGAGGCGAGGTGGTGGGAAGAGTAAGGGGGGAGAGTGGGGAGAGAATTTGACCAAAACATATGTATGGAATTCTCAAGCAATAGAAAAGAATGATTTCTTTCCTGAGTCCTTGCATATGCCTAGTATACAAGGCACACATCTAGAGTCTAATTATGACATTTTCTAAGTAGAGAAACGCCAGAATTAAATCTAGTAATTTGAGCAGTGAACCAATTGAAATAAGAGGTGTTGAAGAAAGAAAAAGAAGTCTGAAGAAGAAAAAGATCCCAACGAGAAGGGAAGTGAGTTATTCTGATTATTAAGCATTGACTGTCACACGCCAGCATGCAGAAGGCACGGAAAGCAATGGGTACAGTTACTTCTACCTCATAAAAGTCTCAGGAACTGTAGATCAGGTGTGCACCATTCCACAGAAAGGTTGGCAGTGTAACAGGTGACCACACTAATTTTAGATTAATTAATTTTAGAAGTATTGATTGCTTTTTCATTGCCAAGGCAACTTATTGAAGTAAGGGTTTGTTTGGGCTTGTGGTTCCAGAGGGTAAGGATCCTTTTATGTGGGAAGTCCTTCTGTATATGTGTTGCTTTTATTAGTTAATGAATAAAGAAGCTGCTTAGGCCTATGACAGGGCAGAATAGAGCTAGGCAGGAAAGCTAAACTGAATGCTGGGAGAAAGAAGGCAGAGTCAGTGAGAAGCCATGGAGCCACCAGAGGAGAAAGATGTGAGGTGTCAGTCAGAAACTTGCCAGTAGGCCACGAGCCTCATAGTAAAATATAAAATAATAGGAATGGATTAATTTGAGATGTAAGAACTATCTAGAAATACGCTTAAGCTATTGGCCAAACAGTATTGTAATTAATATAAAATTTCAGTGTGATTGTTTCGAGTCTGGGCAGACGGGAAACGAAGGAGCAGCCTCCCCAACAGTCCATCATGGTAAAGACGGGGCAGAATGGCAGTCAGGAATGGTGACTGGAGCAGCAAGCTGAGGGCTCCCATCTTAAACCACAGGCATGAAGCAGAGAGGGCAAACCTGAAATGGCACAAGTCTTTAGTCTCTTAAAGCCGCTTCCAGTGATAGACTTCCTCCAGCAAGGGCACACTTCCTAAACCTCCCAATCTGTACCGTCAGCTGAGCACCAAGCATTTAAGCCCTAAGCCCATGGAGAGCATCCCCATTCAAACTGCTACAGAATCCAGCATATCTGGGTCCATTCTTTCCAACTGATCTTATGTAGTTTGTTAACCTAGTTCCTTTTACCACGTTAACTGACTCTCTCAATGGTGTAGGAGTTCCTTCTGTTTGTGTGTCGCTTTCATTGGTTAATTGGTTAATAGTTGATAGGGCAGAACTTAGGTAGGCGGAGAAAACAGAACTGAATGCTGGGAGGAAGAAAGGCAGAGCCAGAGAAGCCTTGGATCCTCTGCCTGAGACAGTCATTGGTTAGAATCTCCGGTAAGCCACTGCCACATGGCGATACACAGATTAAGGGAGAAGGGTTAAACTAATATGTAAGAGTTAGCCAATAAGAAGTTAGAGATCATGGCCAAGCAGTGTTTTAATTAATACGGTTTCTGTGTGGTTATTTTGGGTGTAAGCTAGCTGGGCAGCCGGGACAAACAAGCACCCTGCTCCCTCCTTATGTAACATCTCAGTAAATGTTTCTGAAGAGTGTTTCTACACTCTGGGCACTGCTGTGGAGATAGTAGGGGATGAAACAGAGGAAACTTGGCTTCATGTCGTAGAAGACAAACAAAAGTGCACAGCCTTGATTTTAGATACTGATGAGTTCTCTGAAGAAGGCACCATCAGGTGCCCCCCATCTGTGTGCGTACATGTGTGCTTGTGTGTGTGAACCGAGGAGTGATTCCTTATCCTTTCATTCAGCCCTCAGGCGGGTTCAGTCTGACAGTACCCAGGGTCCCCAAAGAGTCCTGATCCTGCTGCTAGAGCTTTGAGGGTAGCTAAGCGTGGACGGGGGCTTCACAGTTTCAGCGCTGCCTGTGCCGCAGGTATGAAGAGCAGAAAAGATGCGTTCCTCGAGTTGCGGGCTACTTAACACCTCTGCCGACATGGAGATGATCTTGGACTGAGGGTCACCCTTGTATATGCAGCGCATGTCGCAAGCTCTCAGACACTTTGGAGATCTGATCAACCAGCAATCGGTCAAACGGGAAGCACAATGCCTACGCCAGGAAGAGATAGAACAAGTGTGTTCCGTGCATGGGCGCCAGGAAGAGATAGAACAAGTGTGTTCCGTGCTTGGGTGCCAGGAAGAGATAGAACAAGTGTGTTCCATGCATGAGTGCCAGGAAGAGATAGAACAAGTGTGTTCCGTGCTTGGGCACCAGGAAGAGATAGAACAAGTGTGTTCTGTGCATGGGCACCAGGAAGAGATAGAACAAGTGTGTTCCGTGCTTGGGTGCCAGGAAGAGATAGAACAAGTGTGTTCCATGCATGAGTGCCAGGAAGAGATAGAACAAGTGTGTTCCGTGCTTGGGTGCCAGGAAGAGATAGAACAAGTGTGTTCCATGCATGAGTGCCAGGAAGAGATAGAACAAGTGTGTTCCGTGCTTGGGTGCAATAGTAAGTGTTACAAGAAAGGGGGAAACACACACTTTGTTTACTCCATTGTTTAGCTTGTAATTCTTTCCGCAGAGATAAATTAGGTTAAATGTGACATCATACTTTGCTTCCTGAACTCTTTGGATCATCTCCAAATTCCAAACAGAATACTAGTGTTAAATGCAGGACCAAGGATTTAAAAATACTCCCACCATTCAATGCATTGGGGAAGTCTGCGATGCTGTTCCAGCTTCAGGAAACAATTAATGCCTTGAACTATTCCAATCACCACTGCTGGGCCACCAAGTAACAAAGCCAACCCAAGATCTTTGCATACAGCATGTGTGTACGCTCCGAGATGAGCGTTAGTTAGAGGATTGTTCTCCAGAGAGCCAGGCAGAAGAAATACCCGTCAACATCACTTGCAAATATAACAAACAGTGTCTCAAAGGGGCGATTCCTCTTTTAAATTCTGTGTGCTTTACTAAGAGTTTTGCATGGTGACTTCCATGTTTTGTGTGGTCCCAGATGCTAGAGAGACTATGAGGCAGGAGGAACCCTTGAGCTTGAGAGATTGGAGCTAGTCGGGGCCACATATTGAGAGCCCGCTTCTTGAAAAATAAAATAAAAGATAAATACATAAATAAAGCATTTCAAAAAATTTGTAGCATTATAGTTATTGCTATTTACACCACACTCGTGTCCTGAGAACAAATTGAGAACACTCATGGTAACTCCAAACAGGGATAAAGGCAGGTGTATTTGTTGAAAAAAGGAAAAGAGAAATCCATCTCTGGAAAACCAAGGAACACAGGAGGTGTTTTGTGTGAGTTCTGGATCCCCAGCAGTGGACATACCCGAGGGCGTTCGGTACAGCAGGAAGAGTGGCATCAGTTTATTCTGGAGGACGCATCTTTTGTTTTTTTCTAGTATCACTAATAAATAGTGCAAAGGGAGCTTAACTGATGCCCACTATCACTGGTAGCAATATTACAAAGGCCAGCTCCCTAACACAGCCTGTCCTTGCATAAATATCAATAAGAGTTTTATGTTGTACCCAGTGGCTTGTTCTTTCTAGACAATGTAAGGAAACGGATCCCTGTTTGTTACTTATCATTTAACTTGATAGCTGGTTCTCCAGCAGATGGACTTACAGCCGTTCTGTAAGTCCTTAATGGAAAGTTGAGGAACCCAGTCACGTCGCCTTAGAAGGGGTTCTCATGAACAGTAGATAAGGAAGGAGGGAGAACACCATGCACATTGTGCAATTCCAGACTCAAACTGAGCCAACTCTGTGGGCAGAGCAGGTGGTCTCACCCACAGCCGGGCCCTGAGACCCGAAGGCCTACAAATGCAGGCTCTTCTGATGTCCCAGCTGGAAGAGCCCCTGTGCATAGGAGACAGAGATAAGACACTATCAATAGCTACCACACAGCCACATGGTTTGGGTTGGTGAGGAGCAGAGGAGGAGGGGTGAAGAGTTGCTTCCCCAGCACTGTGGAGTTACTGACAGTCAGCGAGTGCAGAGGTCAGCCTCCTGTAGAAGATGTAGAGCAGGCAAGGCCGCCTTCTCGGTCCCTCCGCTTAAGAGGCAACATGTCAACCCCCTTCAATCCTTAGAAGAAACATGTTATGGTCTTGGGACAGAACTACAACTACAACTTTCTAGTTAGCTCTGGTAAGGCTGTTACCCTCTTGGGAGCTTAATGGAATTCATGTTTATTCTATTAGGCATCCTGGTGCCTGTAAAAGTCTTAGTTGCTGGGGCTGGGGAGACAGCTCACTGGCTAAGAACACCGGTTGCTCTTCCCGAGGATCCCAGTTTGGTTCCCGGACCCCGCGTGTGATCACAACTACTTGTAACTCCAGTTCCAAGGCCTCCAGTGCCTCTGAAGGCACCAGGCGTATTAGTGGCGCACAGACACAGATGTAGGCAAGACACTGAAACACATACAATGTTTTTGAAAGTCCTAGTTGCTACCATGAGCTTCCTGGGTCTGTGGGTCTTTGTTTCATTTTAATATCATTGTTGCTAGAATTTAGTCTAAAGAGAGATGAGGCATAACAAGAAATTAAGAAGAAAAAAAAGCTAAGAGGCAAGACAAGGAGAAATGTAGTCATTTCTGGTAAAAATAAAAATTTGTTCTGCCTCCAAACAGCTTTCCCACACTAGTTCACAGTCTGAACTTTTAAAGTTTCAATTTTAATTCATCTATTTAACCACAAACCCATATAACTCAGCTACGTATCTGCCTATCCATTCTACATCTCCATTATTCTTCCTCATATTGGTCTCATTTTCTAAGCAGACCTAACACATTTCCAGTAAAATCTCTTAACACAGAAAGTATGAGACATAAACGATAGAATGGTCTTGGGTATTTAATTTCGTAGCCAGAACAGAAATACTGACATAGGCAATTTAAAAAAAAGTCGTGTTGAAATACGTTGTTAGAGACAACAAACATTTTATACCACGACTAAGGGAAGATGACAGCGTTTCAGACTGCACAGCGCATCCCTAGACACATCTAAGCTAATATTTTGTACGTTTCTGGAGGGATACTGGTTACTGCTCATCCTTTTCAGATCAGCCTTCTCTCTGCAGTAAGGACATGCCTGCTTCTTCCCGACAATACATCAGCCTCGTATGCAGAACTCATGAGAATGGAAGCACCTTGCTAGGGAGGGTCAGGAGAGAGCAGTACATGCCCCAGTGATGGTGAGGGTGATCTGGAGATGATCCTTCTGTCTGGGAACAGGAGGCTGAGAGTGGCGGTCTGTCGAGACCATGGCTCCCTCTGAGTGTGCATGTCCTCACTTTAGGGAGAGCCTGGGACAGTTAGGATGGAATGGGGTGACTCAGGGTGTGTGTGTGTGTGTGTGTGTGTGTGTGTGTGTGTGTGTCGGATCAGCTTCATGGCCCTGTTGAATTTACTTAACAATTTGGCCTTGCTTGTTCTCACCTTACTTGGTTAAAATAAGAATTAGGTGAAGAACGTGAGGACTTTTTTATATAATGATTTCTTATGCAAATGCATTTTTGCATTTCCCTGACCC